>NC_142157.1:0-1200000 GCF_024610735.1 Ursus americanus | reverse complement strand
GTTGCTTCCATATTGTGATATTGTAAATAATAGTGCAAGAAACATAGGGGTGCACGTATCCTTTTTACTTACTGTTTTCCTATTCTTTGGGTAAATACGAGTAGTGTGATTGTTGGATCGTAGGGTAGTTCTATATTTAATTTTTTGAGGAACCTTCATACTGTTTTCCACGGTGGCCACCACAGTTTGCATTCCCACCCACAGTTCACGAGGATTCCCCTTCATCCACATCCTCCCAACACCTGCTCTTTGTTGTGCTTTTGATGTTAGCCATTTTGACAGGTTTGATGTAATACCTCATTGTCCTTTGGATTTACATTTTCCTGATGATGGGTGATGGTGAACATCTTTTCACGGGACTGTTGGCCATTTGTATTTCTTCTTTGGAGAAATGTCTGTCCATGTCTTCTGCCTATTTTTTAACTGGATTATTTGTTTTTTGGGGGGTCGAGTAGTATCAGTTCTATATGTTTTGGACACTATTCCTTTATTGCATATGATCTTTGCAAATATCATCTCCCTTTGAGTAGGTTGTCTTATGATTTTTACGTTTTCATTGTTCTTCTGCTGTGTGGAAACTTTTTATTTTGCTGTATTCCCAATAGTTTATTTTTGCTTTCATTTCCTTTGCCTCAGGACACAGTCTAGAAAAACGTTGGTATGGTCCATGTCAAGAAGTTACTGTCTTCCCTCCTGTAGGATTTTTATGGATTCAGGTCTCATATTGAGGTCTTGAAACTGTTTTGTGTTTGTCTGTATTGTGTAAGAAAGCAGTCTAATTTCATTCTTTTGTGCGTAGCTGTCTAGTTTTCCCAACACCATTTGCTGTAGAGACTGTCCTTTTCCCTTTTGATATCGTTGCTTGCTTTGTGGAAGATTCATGGACCACATAATTATGGGTTTCTGTCTGAACTTGTATCGTGTTCCTTTGGTCGCTGTTTCTATTTTTGTGCCGTACTCTCTTGTTAGGATGACTGCAGCTTTGTAGTATAACCTGAAATCTGAAATAGTGAGTCCTCCAGCTTTGTTTTTCTTTTCCACATTGCACTGTCTGTTCGAAATCTTTAGTGGATCCATACAAATGTTTAGGATTGTTTATTCGAGGTCTTTTGTTCTTTAATTTAAATTCAATTAGCCAACTTACAGTACATCATTAGTTTCAGATGTAGTCTTAAATAAATTTTCAGTCGTGTGTAACACCCAGTGCTCATTGTATCATGTGGCCTCCTTAATGCTACTCACCCAGTTACCCCCCCCCAACTTCTCCAACAATCATCAGTTTCTTGCGATAGTTAAGAGTCCATCATGGGTTTTCTCCCTCTCTGATGACTTCCCATTCTATTTTCCCTTCCTTCCCCTATGGTCTTCTTCCTTGTTTCTGATATTCCACATAGGAGTGAAAGCATATGATCATTGTCTTTCTTTCATTGACTTATTCCACTCAGCATAATACCCTCCAGCTCCACCCATGTCGGTGTGATGGTAAGTATTCATCCTTTCTGATGGCTGAGTAATATTCCATTATATATATATATATGATCCACATCTTCTTTATCCATTCATCTGTCCATGATCATCTGCACTCCTTCCACAGTTTGTCTATTATGGACATTGCTGCTATGAACACTGGGGTGCATGTGTCCCGTCTTCACTACATCTGTCTCTTTGGGGTCGATACCCCGTAGTGCAATTGCTGGGACATAGGGTAGCTTTATTTATAACTTCTTGAGGAAACTCTGTACCATTTTCAAGAGTGGCTGTACCGCACTGCATTCTTACAGGGGTGTAAGAGGGTTCCCGTTTCTCCACATCCTCTCCAAGATGTGTAGTTTCATGTCTTCTTATTTTTAGATATTCGGCCTCGTGTGGTAGGGCATCTATAGGGGTTTAGATTTGCATTTCCCTGAAGCCAAGTGATATGAAACATTTATGCATGTATCTTTTGGTCACCAGTATGTCGTCATCATTGAAATGACTTCCCATTTTAATCCATCTCAAGACCTAAAGCTGGGTAAGGCACTGAAGCTGGATGATGCCATCGGTTGAAAGTGTGGAGAATTTCAAAAGATCTCCGTGGAGAGCAAGTTTAAAGGTCAGTGTGAACTACTAATTGGATCCGGGGAGATCTCTGAAAGTGGGTGTTGCCTGGGATGGGCTGAGGGGGGCCCTCCGATTTTCCTATGAATCCTTGCTTCAGCCCCAAATGGACAGTTTCCTCCTGTGGGGCAGGGTGAGTCCTCTAGTCGTACAGAGGTGAGCCCAATGCCTGGTGCCTTGGAGGCAGGCAAACGGGAAGGGACCCTCAGCAGAAGACCCAGAGTTAGGTTAGGCCTCAAGAGACAGCAGGTCCGAACTGCCCAGTGCTCAGAGAACTCCCAGGCCGAGTGAGATGAGGGCACAAGGGCGGGTGAGTGTGAGCCTGAGGTTCCATCCGGAAGGGCCCACAAAGGTCGGGGTTCAGCAGAAGGAGCTCTCAGGGGGTGCCCCAATTCTCTTGCCCTGAGTGCTCTGTTGTGCCCCAAAATGGTACAGTTTACTGTGGGTTGCAGGCTGAGTCCTACGGTGGGTCTTGGGTGTCCCCAATCTGCTGGAGTGGGGTGCCAGGACCCCGGGGAGGGGCCCCTCTGTGGCCAACCTTGGGTAAGGGTTAGTGTTCAGGAGCCCGGCAGGGACAATCTGCAGGCTGTGCGGCGAGCTCTGTGGAGGGCTGAGAGGAGGCCATTGGGGAGGGTGAGCATGGGCCTCAGGGTTGGGGCACGGGGGGCTGCCAAAGGATGGGGATGGGCTCCGGGGGCCTCCCCAAGTTCTCGTGCCCTGTAGGCTCTATAGAGCCCCAAGGGGCACGGTTTCCTGTCGGGTGGCAAGCTGAGTCCTGCGGTGGGGCACAGGTATCCCAATTACCCGGGTCTGTGGTGTAAGGCTCCTGGGGAGGCCCCCAAACCCACGGCAGACCTAGGGCTAGGGATAGGCCCAGGAGCCCCGCAGGCCCGATCTGTTGGCTGTATGGCGAGCTACACGGGCTGAGGTGAGGATGTGGGGAGAGTGAGCATGGGCCTCAGGGTTGGGGTGCGGGAGGCCACCGAAGTTCGCTGGTGGCTCAGGAGGGCCCTCCTGGTTCTCCCGCCCTGAATGCTCTATGGCCTCCCAAGGCACACGGTTTCCTGCAGGGTGGCAAACTGAGTCCTGCTGTGGGGCTCAGGTGTCCCGAATCCCCGCGGCTGTGGCTCCAGGCTCCTGGGGAGGGGCCCCTCCACAGATGAACTAGGGTTAGGGTTGGGGCCCAGGAATCCCGCAGGCCAGATCTGCCCACTATGTGGCAAGCTCCGCCCTGGGCTGAGTTGAAGGTGCGGGGTGGGGTGAGCATGGGCTTCACGGTTGAGTTTAGGGATCGCCGAAGTTCGCCGGGGGCTCTGGGGGCCCTCCTGGTTCTTCCGCCCTGAATGCTCTACAGCCTCCCAAGGGGCACAGTTTCCCGCGGGCTGGCAGGCTTTATCCTTCAGTGGGGCTCAAGTGTCCCCAGTCCCTGGGGCTGCGGCACCGGGCCCCAGGGGAGGGGCCCTACCCAGCCGACCTAGGGTCAGGTGTAGGCCCCAGGAACCCGGCAGGCTCTGCGATGAGTTCGGTGGCAACCTGAAGGGAAGGCGTGGGGCGGGATGAGTGTGGGCCTCAGGGTTGGGGTGTAGGGGCCACCGAGGATCCCTGGGGGCTCAGGGGGGCCCTACCAGTTCTCTTGCATGGGATGTTCTGTGGCGCCCCAATGGGCATGGTTTCCTGAGGGGTGGCAGGATGAGTCCCGTGGTGGGGCTCAGGTGTACCCAATCCCTGGGGTTAGGGTACAGATTAGGGTATGGGTTGAGGTTAGGGTATGGGTTAAGGTTAGGGTATGGGTTACGGTTAGGGTATGGGTGAGGGTAGGGGTTAGGGTTAGGGTAAGGAGAGGGTACGGGTTAGGGTTGGGTTTTGGGGTTACAGGTTAGAGGTTATGGGTTAGGGTACAGATTAGGGTTTAGGGTACGGGTTAGGGTTTAGGGTTCGGGTTTAGGGTTAGGGTTAGGGTTGGAGTACGGGTTAGGTTTAGGGTATGGGTTAGGTTTAGGGTATGGGTTAGGGTACGCATTAGGGTACCGTTTAGGGTACAGGTTAGGGGACGGTTTAGAGTAAGTGTTGGCGTACGGATTTGGGTACGGCATAGGGTACGGATTAGGGTTAGGGTACGGGTTAGGAAACACGTTAGGGATTGGGATTGGGTACGGTTTAGGGTTAGGGTATGGGTTAGGGTACGGGTTATGGTACAGATTAGGGTTAGGTATGGTTAGGGTATTTGTTAGGGTCCAGGTTAGTGATAGGGTACGGGTTAGTTTATGGGTTAGGGTACGGGTTAGGGTATGGGTTAAAGTTAAGGTAAGGGTACTGGTTAGGGTTAGGGTAAGGGTTACAGTTTAGTGTTTAGGGTTACGGTTAGGGTATGGGTTAGGGTTAGGTTATGGGTAGGGTTAGGGTACGGGTTATGGTATGAGTTAGGACATGGGTTAGTGTCAGGTTTTAAGGTTTAGGGTTAAAGTTAGGGTATGGGTTAGGGTACTTGTTAGGGTTACGGTTAGGTTTAGGGTACGGTTTAAGTTACGGGTTAGGGTACAGTTTAGGGTTAGGGTTAGGGTATGGGTTAGAGTACGTTTTAGGGTTACGGTTAGGGTTAGGGTACAGGTTAGGTTTAGGGTTAGGGTACGGGTAGGGTTAGGGTTAGGGTACGGGTTAGGGTTAGGTTTAGGGTTAGGTTACGGGTTATGGGTAGGGTTAGCTGAAGGGGTAGGGTTAGGGGTTAGGGTTAGGGGTTAAGTTTTAGGGTTTAAGGTTAGGTGTTAGGGTTTAGGCTTAGGGTTAGACCCCAGTAGGCCAGCAGGACCGATGCGCCTGCTGTGCGGGGAGCGGAGGAGTGGGACGAGGTGAGGGCGCTGGCGAGCAGGAGTATGGTATCCAGCGTTTTGGCGCAGGAGGCCTTTGAACATTGCTAGAGGCTCGGAGGGCCCTGCCCGTTCTCCCGCCCTAAATGACTAGTGACGCCCCAGCGGGCCGATGTCGACGGGGCGGCAGGGTGAGTCCGGCACTGCAGCTCGGGTGTCCCCAATCCCCGGCTTTGGTCACCAGTCCCCTTGTGAGGGCCCCCTCTGGGGCCAATCTAGTGTTAGGGTTAGCCCCCAGGAGGCCAGCAGGCCCCATATGCCAGCTGTGCGGTGCGCGGAGGGGCGGGCCATGGTGAGGGACTGGCGAGCTGGAAGGTGGTACCCAAAGTTTTGGCGCCGGGGGCCCTCGAATGTCGCCGGGGACTCAGAGGGCCCTGCCCATTCTCCTGCCCCGAATGAGTGGCGGCTCCACTAGCAGCCCGAGTGGTGGCGGGGCGGCAGGGTGGGTCTGGCGCTGAGGCTCGGGGGTCTCCAATGCCAGACGTTGCAGCACGAGGCCCCTTGGGGAGGCCCCTTGGGGGCCGACCTAGGGTAAAGGTTAGCTCCTGGAGGCCGTAGGCACAATCCGCAGTCTGGGGTGAATGGAGACGCGGTCGAAGATCAGGGCGCTGGCGAGCAGGAGAGTGGGCCCCAGCCTTTTGGCGCTGCGGGCCTTCGAAGGTCACCGGGGCAGGGAGGGCCCTGCCCATCCTCCAGCCCTGAATGATCGGCGGTACCCTAGTGGCCCGGGTGTGGGCGGGGCGGAACGGTGAGTCCAGCGTTGTGACTCAGGGGTCCCCAATCCCTGGCGTTCGGCGGCAGTCCCTTTGGGAGGGGCCCCTTGGAGGCCGACCTAGGGTTAGGGTTAGCCCCCAGGAGGCTGGCAGGCTCGATCCACCGGCTCCGTGGCAAATGGAGGGGTGGGCCAAGGTGAGGTCGCTGGCGAGCGGAAGTGTGGGCCCCAACATTTTGGCTCGGTGGGCCTTCGAATGTCGCAGGGGGCTCGGAGGGCCCTGCTCGTTCTCCTGCCATGAAGGACCGGCGACGCCCTTAGCTCCCTGGGTGGCAGCGGGGTGGCAGGGTCAGTCCTGCACTGGTGCTTGGGTTTCCCCAATCCCCAGCGTTGCGGCGCCAGGCCCCTTGGGAGGGGCCCCTCTGGGACTGTCCTAGGGTTAGGTTAACCCCCAGGAGGCCGCAGTCCAGATCCGCCGGCTGTGCAGTGAGCGGAGGGATTGACCGTGGTAGGGCGCAGTCGAGCGGTAGCGTGGTACCCAGCGTTTTGGCGTGGGGGCCTTCTTATTTTACCGGAGGCTCGGAGGGCCCTGCCGGTTATCCCGCCCTGAATGCCCGGCGGCACCCCTAGCGGCCCACGTGGCGGCGGGGCGGCAGGGTGAGCCTGGCGCTGGGGCTTGCAGGTCCCCAATCCCTGCCGTTGCGGCACCAAGCCTCTTGGGAGGGGCCACTCTGGGGCCCACCTAGGGTTACGGTTAGCCCCGAGGAGCCCGGGAGGCAGGATCTGCCAGCTGTGTGGCTAGAGGGGGGGCAGGCCGAGGTGAGGGCGCTGTAGAGCGGGAGCATGGGCCTCAGCGTTTTGGCATGGGGGACCTACGAATGTCGCCGGGGGCTCGGAGGGCCGTGCCCGTTCCCCCACCCTGATTGACCGGCGGTGCCCCAAGTGCCCCGGGTGGCGGCAGAGGGGCAGGTTGAGTACATCGCTGGGGCTTGTGGGTCCCCAATGTCCGGCGTCGCGGTGCCAGGCCCTTTGGGAGTGCCCTTCGGGGGCCGACCTAGGGTTAGGGTTAGCCCCCAGGAGGCCGGCAGTCCGGATACGATGGCTGTGGGGCGAGCGGAGGGGTGGGCCGAGGTGAGGGTGCTGGGGAACGGGATTGTGGGCCCCTGCATTTTGGCGCTGGAGGCTTCAAATGACGCTTGTTTCTCCAGGGCCCTGTCCCTTCTACCGCCCTGAATGACCGGCGGCGCCCCTAGCGGCCCGTGTGGCAGTGTTGTGGAAGGGTGAGTCTGGCTCTGGGGCTTGGAGTCCCAGATCCCAGGCTTAGTGGCACCAGGACCCTTGGGAGGGGCCCTAGGGTTAGGGTTAGCCCCAAGGAGATCGTCAGGCCCAATCCGCACACTGTGCGGCGAGCGGAGGTGCGGGCCCAGGTGAGGGCGCTGGGGAGCAGGAGCGTGGGAACCAGCGTTTTGGCGTGGGGAGCCTTTGAAGGTCACCGGTGGCTCAGAAGGCCCTGCCCTTCTCTCGCTCTCTATGACCGGCTGCGCCCCTAGCGGCCCGGGTGGGTACAGTGCGGCAGGGTGAGTCTGGCTCTGGGGCTCTGAGTCACCAATCCCCAGCATTGCAGAGCCAGGCTTCTTGGGATGTCCCCACAGGGCCGACCTAGGTTTTGGTTAGCTGCCAGGAGCCCGGCAGGCCCTATCCACCAGCTCTGAAGCAAGCGGAGGGGCGGGCCGAGGTGAGGGCACTGGCGAGCAGGATCCTGGGAGCCAACGGTTTTGCACGGGGAGCCTTCAATGGTCAGCGTGGGCTCGGAGGGCCCTGCCCGATCTCCTGCCCTGATTGACCGGCGGGGCCTCTAGTGGCTCGGGTGGCTGAAGGGCAGCAGGGTGAGTCCGGCACATGGGCTCGGGGTCCCCATCCCCAGCGTTGCGACGCCAGGCCCCTTGGGAAGGGCCCCTCGGGGGCCGACCTATGGTTAGGGTTAGCCTCCAGGAGCGCTGCAGGCCCGATACACCACCTGTGGGTCGAGCGGAGAGTTGGGCCGAGGTGAGGGTCCTGGTGAACATGAGCCTGGGCCCAAGCGTTTTGGTTCGGTGTGCCTTCGAATGTCGGCAGGGGTTCGGAGGGCCCTCCAGTTCTCCCACCCTGAATGAATGGCGGCGCCCCTAGCGGCCCATGTGGGGTGGGGCGGCAGCGTGAATCCGGCGCTGGGGCTTGGGGGTCCCCAATCCCTGGCGTTGCGGCGTCAGGCCCCTTAGGAAGGGACCTTCAGTGGCTGTCCTAGGGTTAGTGTTCGTGCCCAGGAGGCCGGCAGGCCCGTGTCGCTGGCTCTGCGAAGAGTGGAGGTGTGGGCCGAGTTGAGGGTGATGCAGAGCGGGAGCGTGATCCCCAGCGTTTTGGCGCCCTGGGCCTTCGAATGTTGCCATGTCTCGAAGGGCCCTGCCTGTTCTCCTGCCCTGAATAACCAGTGGCGCGCTTTGTGGCTCCGTTGGCGGTGGGGTGGCAGGGTGATTCCCGTGCTGCAGCTCAGGTATCCCCAATCCCCGGCGTTGCAGCGCCACACCGCTTGGGAAGGGCCCCTCGGTGGTCGACCTAGGGTTAGAATTTGCCCCCAGGAGGCAGGCAGGCCTGATCCGCGGGCTGTACTACGAGCGGAGGTGCGGGCCGAGATGAGGATGCTGGCGAACAGGAGGGTGGGCCCAACCGTTTTGGCGCGGGGGGCCTTCGTAGGTCGCCGGGGGCTCGGAGGGCCCTACACGTTCTCCCGCCCTGAATGACCGGCGGCGCCCCTAGCGGCTCGGCTGCTGGCAGAGTGGTAAGGTTAGTCTGGTGCTGGGGTTCGGGGGTCCCCAATCCCCGCATTGCGGTGCCAGGCCCCTTGGGAAGGGCCCCTCGGTGGTCGACCTAGGGTTAGGGTTAACCCTCAGGAGGCCGGCAGTCCTGATCCACCCATTGGGTGGCGAGCGGAGGGGCGGGATGAAGTGAGGGTGCTGACGAGTGCGAGCCTGGACCCAAGCGTTTTGGTGCAGTGGGCCTTCGAAGGACAAGGGGGGCTCGGAGGCCCCTGCCCGTGCTCACGCCCTGAATGACCAGCCGCGCCTCTAGAGGCCCAGGTGTCAGCGGGGCAGCACTGTCAGTCCGGCGCTGGAGCTCATGGTTCAGCAGTCCCAGGCGTTGAGGCGCCAGGACCCATCGGACGGGTCCCTGGTGGGCCGACCTAGGGTTTGAGTTAGCCCCCAGGAGTCGGGCAGGCCTGATCCGCCCTCTGTCGGGCGAGCGAAGGGGCAGGCCTAGGTGAGGGCGCTGGCGAGTGGGAGCATGGGCCCAAGCGTTTTGGCGCGGGGCGCCTTCAAATGTCACCGTGGGCTAGGAGGGCCCTGCCCGTTCTCATACCCTGTATGACCGGCGGCGCCCCTAGAAGCCCAGATGGTGGCGGAGCGGCAGGTTGAGTCCGACGCTAGGGCTCTGGGGTCCCCAATTACCAGCGTTGTGGCCCCAGACCCCTTGAGAGGGCCCCCTTGGGTGCCGACCTAGGGTTAGGGTTACCCCAGGAGGCCAGTAGGCCCGATCTGCCAGCTGTGCAGTGAGCAGAGGGGCGGGTTGAGATGACGGCGTTGGCGAGCGGGAACGTGGGCCCAAAGTTTTGGAGCGAGGGGCCTTCGAAGGTCACCAGGGGCTCAGAGGGTCCTGCCCGTTCTCCTGCCCTGAATGACCGGGGGTGCCCCTTGTGGCCCGGGTGGCGGTGGGGGGCATGGTGAGTCCGGCGCTGGGGCTCAGGAGTCCCCAATCCCCCTCGTTGCAGCGCCAGGCCCCTTGGGAGGGGCCACTAGGGGGCAGACCTAGGGTTTGGGTTAGCCCCCAGAAGGCCCCCAGGCCTGATCCGCCAGCTGTGTGGCGAGCGGGGGGGAGGGCCGAGGTAAGGGCGCTGGCGAGCCGGAGCGTGGGCCCAAGCGTTTTGGTGCGGGGGTCCTTCGAAGGTCGCCGTGGGCTCGGAGGGCCCTGCCCATTCTTCTGCACTGAATGACCAGCGGCACCCCTAGTGGCCCGGGTGGCGGCGGGGCAGCACGGTGATTCCAGCGCTGGGGCTCGGGGGTCCCTAATACCCGGCGTTGCGGCGCCAGGCCCCTTGGGAACGGGCCCCTCGGGGGCTGACCTAGGGTTAGGGTTAGCCCCCAGGAGACTGGAAGGCTCGTTCCACCCATGTGCAGAGAATGGAGGTGTGGGTCCAGGTGAGGTAGCTGGCGAGCGGGAGCGTGGGCCAGAGCATTTGGCTTTGGCTCAGGGTGCCTTCGAAGGTCGTAGGTGGCTCAGAGGGTGCTGCCCGTTCTGTCGCCCTGAAGGACTGGCGACGCCCCTAGCACCCCATGTGGCAGCGGGGCGGCAGGGTGCGTCCGGCGCTGGGACTTGGGGTCCCCAATCCCTGGCATGTGGCGCCAGGCCACTTGGGAGGGGCCCCTTGGGGGTGACCTAGGGATAGGGTTAGTCCCCAGGAAGCCAGCAGGCCCGATCCGCCAGCTCTGCAGCGAGCGGAGGGGTGAGCCGAGGTTAGGGCGCTGGCGAGCAGGAGCGTGGAAGCCAGAGTTTTTGTGCGGGGGGCCTTCGAAGGTCGCAGGGGGATCAGAGGGCCCTGCCCGTTCTCCCTTCCTGAATGACTGCCCACGCCCCTAGCGCCCTGGGTGATTGCGGGGTGGCAGAGTGAGTCCAGCACTGGGGCTCGGGGGTCCCAAACCCCTGGCATTGCGGTGCCAGGCTCCTTGGGAGGGGCCTCTCGGGGGCCGACCTAGGGTAAGTGTTAGCCTCCAGGATTCCAGCAGGCCCCTTCCGCCAGCTCTGCGGCAGGCAGAGGGGCAGGCCGAGGTGAGCGCACTAGCGAGAGGGAGTATAGGCCCAAGCGTTTTGGCGCGGGGGGCTTCAAAGGTCGCCGGGGGCTTGGAGGGCCCTGCCTGTTCTCTCGCCCTGAAAGACTGGCGGCGCCCCTAGCAGCCCGGGTTGTTGGGGGGTGGCAGGGTGACTCCGGCGCTGGGCTTGGGTGTCCACAATCCCCGGCGTTGTGGCGCCAGGCCCCTTGGGAGGGGCCCCTCGGGGGCTGACCTAGGGTTAGGGTTCCTCCCCAGGAGGCCGGCAAGCCCAGCGCTAAGTGGCTCTGGCAATGTAACAAAAATGCCATACACTTATCTGTAAGAAATAACAGTGTACAGGAACCCTCTTAGCCCTAACATCATCCTTTGTGAATATGGAAGCCAGCCCCAAAGTGGTCGTGGAAGTCTGACGAAAAGGCTAAGCACTTTTCTCTGAGTCACCACACTATACAGGGAAAGACCAATGTACATCATCTTTCACGAGTAGGAAGCATTAATGAAAAGGTTCTGGAATTTCGAGGACTCTGACCCATCCTTATTGGTAATAAACCACCGTGTACAGGAAAACACCTTCAACTCTCATCAGCCTCCTCAATCCTGATTCCGATTCAACTTTGGGTGTGTAGGACTAGGGAAATGTCCACATCTTATTGCTAAGAAAGAACGATGTCAGGGTAATGCCCTTCAAGTCACCTCAGCCTTCCTGAAGACGGAAGCAGGAATCAAGGTGGTTATGTTACCATGAGGTAAGGAAGATGAGCATATAAGTGAGAAACAACAGTGGGCAGGACCTCTCTTCCAAGGAACAGTATCTTTGCTTAATATTGAATCCCTATGGTAAGTGGTTGTGGGCATTTGTGAGGTCAAAATCTTGAGTGTTTTGTAAAACCTCTTGGCCATTCACAGATGAGACTAAGGTAGTTGGGGACTCCTAGGCAGTGATTTGTCCACTGTCAAAAATATGAAAAGATAAAAGAGACAGATGAGGTCTCCTCAGGCATTGTCCTTTATCCTCATCCTCCGTGAGGATGGCCATCTCTGGACAGCTCAGTGGCAGCGTCTCATTCACAATGGGGGCATCTGTTCCTCACAGACATCAGGCAGGGAAATGGATTTGGTTCTCTGTGCCAGCCCAGCCACAGCTGAGTGTCACAGCACCCTCTCGTGGGCTCATAAGAGTTTCACTGTCACCAGGCAGGTCATTGTATTTGATAAACCACTGTGAGAGTTTGCAATTGCCTTCATCTGCAACCTCCTAGAGGCAAATGCAGGTGTCTGGTACCATGTGAAGTCATGTGAAGGCATTGTGAGAAAGTGTCCTTTTGCTTAAGAAAAACATGGCTGGGGCTCCTGGCTGGCTCAGCCAGTTAAGCATGTGCCTTTGGTTCAGGTTATGATCCCAGGGTTCTGGGATCGAGCCCGGGCTCCCTGCTCAGCTGGAAAGGAGGTAGGGAAATAGCTTAGAACCCACAGAGTATGTGAATAAAGGGGAGTGAAATGGAACTTGGTCTGTGTTTTGCTTTAGGGATTGGAAGTTAGTTTTTTCTCAATTGTGATTGTTCTTGAAACAGAAAAGCTGTATTGTTTTTTTTTACCTTTTTTTCTAATAACAATTTTTTATTATGATATGTTAGTCACTATACAGTATTTCCTTAGATTTTGATGTAGTGTTCCGTGATTCATTATTTGCATATAACACCCAGTGCTCCATGCAATATGTACCTTCCTTAATACCCATCACTGGCCCATCCCAATCCCCCACCCCTCTCCCCTCTGAAGCCCTCAGTTTGTTTCCCAGAGTCCATAGTCTCTCGTGGTTCATTCCCCCTTCTGTTTAGGGTCCATTGTCTAAAGGGACAGACAGTGGAAGTTCACCGAATATAAGATCGAAATTTCATTGTTCATTATAGATGCTGCCAAGTAGTTCCCAGACATTTCATTCTACTGTAGTAATTCATTATACCTGTGCAGGTGCATGTGGAAGATAACTGATGCATGTTTAGTGGTAATAAAACACGCCCCTCAGTAGTAAAATAGTAGAGGATGCACATGTGTAAAATTATTCGACTACAGCTTCCATGCTTTGCCTTTGGTTCCTTATTATCTATGAAATTGGACAATTTTTGTTCTCTAGGCTTAAAACTCATTGTCAGTATTCAGAGTTTTTCAATGCTGATCTTCTCCTGTATAAGTTACCAAAAACCTAAAATATGTATGAACTTTAAAAAACGCTATATTGAAAATGACAGCAGGGAAGTTCCATTTTGTGAATATTGTGTCAATAGATCTCTATTTTGACATCAGTGTTCATTAGAAATGATGACATTTCATGTGAGTATAAATATCAATGTGAAAAAGAAAAGGTAGGAAGAACCTTGAATGTTTAAGTAATTGCTGAAATGACAGGTGTGTGTGTGTGTGTGTGTGTGTGTGTGTGTGTGTGTGTGTGTGTGTAATTGATTTTCAGTGAATGGTTCACCTTCTTGTAGGGCCTCCGAGAGAGCCCAGGTGAACCTTTCAATGAGTTGGTATCTGTTTTCAGAACATGGGAATCTCTTAGTCCAATAATCAATCAGGCAAGCTTTGAGGTCTTGAAGAGTTTCAGTCCTCAGAGATGGTGTTGCAGACCCTTGTGAGCAAACCCTAGGTATGGTCAGAGCCCTCATTAGCTGGTACCAACGTGTGACGATTTCAGACAACATTTCCCAAAGAAGTACCTCTTGAGTCTCTGTCCTTGTCAGTTCCCTACACTTCCTTACACTAGTTATGTGTTCAGTGTGTTTCAGGATAATCCCCACATGTGATTTTTGCTATTTCCTACTAGTCCTATCTGATTCTCATCTTCTTCTTTTATGGTAGGGGTTGGGAAGCAACCTGTGTGGTGTAGGAAGGTGTGTGGTAGTTGTCTGCCTTCAGAGGACCGAATGCTGCCTAGAAATTGTACTATAGTTTGAGGTCAATTGTCCATCCTCTGAGTGTCAGGAATTCCATCACTTTACTTTGATGCTAGTCTGTTCTTCAAGCTTTCCTCAGAAATAAGGACGTCATCCATCTAGGGAATACTGGTTTGTGTGTATGTTTTCATTTTAGGAAAGGCCTTGCTGCTCCTGAAAATAATACTGTAGAGCACCCTTTCCTGTTCTTATTGGCCATCAGTCAATCTTTTGTGAAGTATTTGTTTATAAATAGACTTTTAATGGTTGATGAGCAGGAATTCTTTATTGACAAGTCTTTGTCAGTGTGTGTATTGCAAATCTGTACTTCCCAGCCTGCGGTTCACTTTTTCATTTTCTTACGGTCATAAGATAAGGAGAAATGTCACATTTTTATGAAGTCCCACTGAATTCTTTTAAATGGTTAGTGCACCCTATGTCCTACCCCGAGATTGACAGGTTCTATGGTTTCTTTCAGAAACTGTCCAATGGGAAGCTACAATCCATCTCAAATGTATAAATTGCATTTTTAATTCTAAGGGTATTTATAGACTGTTTTGGATTTTCTATGTACACAATCGTATTATCTGTGAATAGTCACAATTATCCCCTCAATTCTTATACTTTTTGTTTCTCTTGCCTTCTAACACTGTTAGACTCTCCGATGCCACGTTGAATAGAGAAGCATTGTTGAAGATTTTAATATACCTTTCTCAATATCTGACAGAAAAAGCAGACAAAACATTGGTAACAAATGTGACCTAATTGACATATAGGGAACATTCCATAATAAGTGCAGAATACATTATTTTCAAGTGGTCATAGACTCTTTACCCAAATAGATGATAGGTGGGGCCACGAATGAAGTCTACAAATGTTAAACCCTGAAATTAACTAGATTCTATTCTTAGACCACAGGGGAATTGAGCCACAGTCATAGCGAAAAGAAAACCAGGAAGTCCTTCAATGTTTAAAAATTAAATGGAACTTTGTTACATATCCTAAAGGTGAGAGAGGGAATCTCAATGGAAATTCTGAACCTTTTCTACATGAGGGCTCACACACAATGGCACTTTCTTTGTGAAGAGCATAATAATAACCTAGCCAGGAGTTGAGCCTTAAGTCAGAGTTCTGCCTGCCCCAGCCACACCTGGCAGCCTTGGCCTGTGGTCCGCCTCAGCTGTGCTTTCTGGTGGCCCTGAGCTAAGGGGGTCAACATGGCCATATGGAAATGGGAAGCTCCCCACTCATAGTGATGGCGGTTCCCCCTCCCCAGCTGCCCTTTCTGGTGGCTCTGAGCTAAGGGGGTCAACATGGCCGTATGGAAATTAGAAGCTCCCCACTCTTATTGATGACGTTGCTATCGTATCGTCCTCACCAGTCCAACAACATGATTTCTGAGTGAACTATGACACAAGCGTGACTTCTTGGCCTTCCTTCAGGTTTGAAAATCATCTGGTGAGTCATCTATTAGAAATATGGATTCAACATGTGTTCTTTCTTCTGGAAAAGAAATAGAACCAATAGCAATTAGGGCTTCCTGAGCACCTGTACTTGAGAGACATCATACTGGCTCTTTGTAGCATTCTGCCTCTTAAACTTCTCAACTAGGGTGTAGATATTTGTAGGCACATTTTCAGGTGGTTAGACAGGGACTCGGATGATATGAGTCACAGCGGATTTTAGTGTCAGAAACCTAAGTGGGATCCCCAAATTGACTCCAAATCCCTTGTTGTTCCATACAGGGTACTATTTCCCTCTTATCTCTGGTCTTCTCGATCTGGAAACCTATCAAGTATCAGGATTTTCGTGTCATGTGGACAACTGGAACGAATTCAGCGGGCCTTTCACCTCTGCCCATGGTGATTATTAAGATCATTATCTCAGTGGAGGACCTCTGGGTAAGATACTCAAAGATCCTTAGGAACAGAGACAGTATAATATTTTTCTGGTATTAAAGTTACTGAAACCAACTATCATTTTTAGTCCATTCAGGCTCTGGTATGTTCAGAGGGTGCTGTAAAACAGGTCTGAAATAGTATTTAAAAACACTCAGCTCAGCCTCTTCTACAAAGTGAGCCAATGCTTATAAACATGGCTAAAATATTCCCTTACCTACGATGACTTCCCAGCCATCGTAGTGTTTATATGGTATGACTGTGACTTACATTAGTCAACATTTGCAGAGAAAGAACTTAGTGCATCCAGTGGGCACTTCATGTTGAAATTAGTTTGTGACAACGAGCTACTGTGTTTTATTCTGCAGTACAAATGAATAGTGCCAGACATCTCTAAGGTGTCTAGCAGTTCTACAATTCTGATTTTAAGTGGTCTGTGTGCTTCAGAGATTTGGGCAGGAGAAGGGCAGGAGCACAGAGACTGTGAACACTTCTGTTACCTGTGCTGACCATGGAGCAGGTAGCCTTCTGTGGGCATCATTTTGATTTCTTGGTACTCTTGTGAAAGGTGCTTTTGTCTCAAATTCCTCCATTTTAGAAGTAATTATAATGATGAAAGTAATTTTATCTTATATCATCTGTGGGCGCTGATCCTGGGCTCCCAGGGAAGTTATCCCTTTACATTTTACCCGGCTCAAAATGACTAGGCAAAACCTCAAAGCATGGGCCTTGTTTCTGCCCCAAGCATGTTGTACATCTGCTTTGAGAAGAAAACAATAACCAAAAATGCCAACATAAAGATAAGAAAAAATAAAGAACCTCTTTGGCTCCCATAATATTAAAGTCATACTGACATGTACATACTGAAAACATAAGAAAGAGTCTGTCACTTTCTGGAATCTAAGAAGATCCTCATTGTGGTGTGTAACTCTGTATGTAAAACAAAACAGAAAAAAATACATAAGCCTGCCCCAAAAGTTCCTTCCCCGGAGCACTCCCTTCTTGGTGAAGATTGTGTCTCCCAGGCAGCTGTCCTGACTTGGGTTTGAATAAAGGTCTCTTCCTTTCTCTCTAAAATGTTTTTAAAAGTTCATTCATGCAATGTCGACAATAACAGTGTTTTCTATTTAAGTGAGAAATAAATGTTCCACTCTAGTTGCATTGGGAATAGATGAATTGAGGGTTTCTTTAGAAGAGTAAGTCTGCTTTCCAGAAAAGGCAAGGACATTGGTCTATTGAGAATGAAGATAATTACTGCTAAACAACAAGTACGTGTTGCCCCTTCGCCCAGAAACCGAAGCAGATGTGCAGGCTTTAGGTTAGAAGTGCCTTCTTCTCCCCAGCTGACAGCACTTCTCTGCTCTGGCTCCAAGAAACCCGAGGTTTTGAACGTCACCATCTGAGTCAGCGAGGAAGCTTGTCACAGGACGCCAGTGTTCAGAGAAAGCACAGGTATGTTTGGCAAAATGTCCTATCTATGTCAGGGCTGGAGGTAAAACCTCTCATTATCCCAAAACCTCCTGGGCTTTTCTCTTTTCTCTAGTTGAGCCACAAAGTAAAATTGAAGTAGCTGTCAGCATTCTGGGTTTGGTGCAAGAATTACTTAGTTTCCCTGCAGGTAGAACTTTGCAGGGGATCACAATTTCTCAGTCCATTTATTGCTTACAAATGTATTTTGACCATCTGTTTCCTAGGAACCCTCTTTTATTAGAAAGGGAAGGTGAGATTCACTCTGTGCCTGTTTGTAACATCTAATTTGTTCCTTCATCTAACAGTGTTTATTCAATTGGGCCTACGATATGGTTGAGTGGCCAGCATCTAGAGTTAGGTGGCTTTATTCATCTGATACAGACTTGGGTGATGTCATTTGACAAAGGTGATGTTTCATCATTGATTAGTTTATTCATCAGAAGAGTTAAAATTAGGGTGGAGGGAAAATTCAAAATTATCCAAAGCGGCCTGTTCCTGTTTAAAAGTTGAGCTTGACTTTCTAGTTTTACTAAATGTATTATCTCGATATTTTGAGGTGCCATATTCTCTCTGTAGTTTCTTTGGTGGTGGAGTCAGAAGGAGAGTCTGGGAATTCTTTTGGATAGTGGCATGCAGTGGCTTCAAGGGGCTTGGCGTCAGGAGCCTTGTGGTGAAGTCTGCAACTGCTTGCCTAAACCTGGGTGCATCTATCAGAGGTTTTGTTTCCTCTTATGAAATTGCCCGCAGATAATGTTCTGCTTGAAGGGGAACTCTCCCATCCTGTTGGTGGGAATGCAAAGTGGTGCAACCAGTCTGGGAACCAGTGTGGGGGTTCCTCAAAAAGTTAAATATTGAACAACCCCATGATCCAGCAATTGCTCTCCTAGGTATTTACCCAAAGGATACAAAAATGCGGATTCGAAGGGGGAACATGCACCATGATGTTTATAGCAGCATTGTCCAGAGTAGACAAACTATGGAGAGAATCCCAAAGTCCATGCACTGATGAATGGATAAAGCAGATGTGGGATACATATATATAACGGAATATGACCCAGCTTCAAAAAGAATGAAATCTTACCATTTGCAAGGATGTGGATGGACCTAGAGTGTATTAAGCTAAGCAAAATCAGTGAGGAAAGACAAATATCCTATGCTCTCACGCTTGTGGAATTTCAGAAAGAAAACAGAGGAACAGAGTTGAGGGGTGGTGAGAGTGGCAAACAAGGAAATAGACTCAACCTTGGAGAACAAACTGAGTGTTGCTGCAGGACAGGGGCGTGGGGGGAAGAGTTAAATCGGTGAGGGGTATTAAGGAGGGCACTTGTGATGAGCACCGGGTACTCCTTGCAGGTGAGGAATCACTAAATCCTACCCCTGAAGCGAATATTCCATGGCATGTGAACTAACTGGAATTTAATAAAAGAAGAAAGGAAAAAGTGTTCTGCTTCATGAAGAGTGAGGTAAAATTGTAGTGATTTGAGCTGTAGTCTTCTATAGATGATATTTGTAAAACACCCTGTTGTAGGATACACTAGTTGCTTATCACATAAGGAGTCCTCAGAAAGCTGCAATGAAAGATTCAGGTCTCAGAGCATGTTCATGTTCCACTGATATGTTACAGTTTGCACAGGTAGGAAAGAAGGTGGAGAGAAAGGCAACAGAAGGGGAAAGTAGGTGTGAACCTTTCATTAGTTAGCGTTATAGCTTTCTCATGAAAGCCTTGCGCCAGTGTGATTTTGGAAGCAGAGAGGTAATCCGGGAGCTTTGCAGGAGATGGGGGAGTTGCAGGTCTGGGTAAAGCTGACAGGGGTCCCAGAGGAGAGCTGAATGCATTCTGCAGCAGGGTGTGTTCAGGGTGGGCTCCAGGGGTGGCTGTGGGTCTCCTGGGTGAGAGTTGTGACAGGTGAGGGCTGTGTGCAAGTTCCTGGCTGAGGACAAGGGAGGCACAGGCAGAGAGCTGGCAGAGAACCTTCTTCTGGGCCACCAGCCTCACCCAACACACACAGCCTCATCTTCTGTCCCTGTCACTCCAATTCAGACTTCTCCGAAGGTGAGTGAGAACACATCAAGAGCATTCTGAACAAAAGGGAAAGCATGTGCAATGGCTCTGGGGCAGGAGAATTCCAGGTATGTCCAGGAGCAGCAAGAAGGCCCTGTGGCCACAGGAGACAGCTTAGGACATGAGCTCAGAGAGGTGACAGAGGGTGACAGAAAGCCATTCCAGGGCTATAACCCCATGAGACCCTGTTTCACTGGGCCATCGTGGCTACAGTGTTGAGAACAGATGACAGAGGGTTGAAGATGGCAAGGCAGGTCAATGACGAAGCTTTTCCAGTTACTCAGCCACTGTGGACCAGACAAGTGTCCTTGGATGTAGTGGTTAGACCTATTCTGGGTCTATTTTGAAGATGGAGCTCACAGGATTTGCTGATGGGTTAGCTATTAGAAGCAGGAGAATGGAGGAATTGGGGTAACTCCCAGCTGATGTGGGTTGTCCTGATTGAGGGGAAGGAGAGGGTTTCTGGGGGTAGAAGGTAGTCCGTGTTCTGCATGCTGAGGAAGGTGCCTTTCCCAGTGGATCTGCTGAGGTTTGTGTCTGGAAGAACCTTTCACATCTCCTCCCTCAGCATTGCTTAAGTACAATTATCCCCCACTTTTTGAACGTTCACAGTAAGACACTGGGCATTCTTGAAAGAACTACGTTATTACCCAGCTTCAGTAAGAGGAAGATACCTGAAGAGGATTTTCCTCTTATGAAAAAAGGTGAACAGTGAGAATCGCGTTCAGCATCTGTTTTGGGGAAAAACAACAGAGGTGGCATGCACCCTAACCAGCTCCTTCTGCTGGGAACCGCTCTCCGCATCCAGCCACCAGCACTTTGAATGGTGTCTGTGAGCCTCTGCTGTGCTTTATCTTCATTTATGCTGGGCCTCCGTTAGAAACTTGTGTCCTGAGGCCTAAGAAAAATCAAAGAGAAGGAATTTTGGAGTCTGAGCACACTAAATGTTCCGTGTAAATTAATGGCCATTCCTTCTTGACACCATTTCTGCTGTGCAAGGTTTCTCAGAAGTCCTGTACTTCTGAAGAGCAGGGAAACCTATACCCCATGCTGTGGGGTTAGTTTTAGTCTCCATGCTGGACAGAACATTTCATGACTGTCGGATTTTCTCACTCAAACATTGAGACTTGGACCACCTTCACCCGTTTCTACCACCCCATCCCCGAATCTGGCACCTACCAATCTGCTCTCAGTATCTATGCGTTCAGTATTTGTTTATTCCACGTGGAATGTACATGAGAGCATCTGGTATTGGTCTTCCTGTGTCTGAGTTACTTGGCATAAGGCCCCCAAGGTCTGTGTTTCCATGTCTGGTTCTTGTGAATAATGATGCAGTGAATGTGGGAGTGCATCTGTCTTTTTGAGGCAGTATTTTTGTGTTCTCTGAATCAATACTCATTAGAGCCATTACTGGGTCATGGGGTAGTTGTATTTATTTTTTCAGGAACCTCCATACCGTTTGTCACAGTGGCTGCACCAATTTCTATTCCCACCAACAGTGCACAGTGTCTCCTCGTCTGCACACCCATGACCCCACTTTTTGTATGTCTCTGGGACAATTGCTGTTCCAACAGTTGTGAGGGGATAGCCGATTGTGGGTTTGACTGATGTTTCCCTGACGATGATTAGTGATGTCGAACAACTTTTTCTGTCTGTTGGCACCTGTGTGCCATCTTTGGAAAGTATGTATTCACATATACCCCCCATTTTTATACCTTTTTTTGTTTGTTTGTTTTGATTTGTATGAGTGTTGTGTGTATTTTGGATATTAGCCTCTTCTCACACACATGATTCACAGATATTTTTTTCTTATTGGGTCAGTGGCCTTTTAAGTTTTTGCTGGTTTCTTTTGCCGTGTGGAAGATTTCAGTTTGATGTTGTTCCACTGGTTTATTTTTGCTTTTGTTGCCTTTGCATTTGGTGTCCGATCTGAAGACTCTTTGCCAAAACCAATGTCGAGAGACTTAGTACCTGTGTCTTCTTGGAGGTTTATGGATTCAGATCTTATGTTCAAATCATTCATCCATTAAAAATTTTGTGTGTGGTGTAAGAAAGTGACCCAGCTATATTCTTCTGCATTTAGTGTCCAGTTTGCCTGTTACCGCTCACTGAAGAAACAGTCCTTCCCTCATGGCATATCTTCTGCTGCTGTGTCATAAGTTAGGATCATCTACGTGTGGGTAAGTTTCTGAGCTTTCTGTTCTGTTCCACTGACCTGGTGTCTGTGTTTCTGCCAGTACCATCCTGTTTTGATGACAACAGCTTTGTAATCTACCTTGAAATCCAGGAGTGTGTTGACTGCACCTTTCTTTCTCCAGGTTCCTTTGGGTATTTGGGGTCTTTAGTGACTCCATCCAAGTTTGAGGACTGTTTTCTATTTCCTCGAATAATGCCACTGGAATTCAGATAGGGATTTCATCACATCTGTCGATTGCTTTGGGTACGATGGACATGTTCACATAATTAACTCTTCCAGTTAAGGAGCATGGCGTATGCTTCCATTTGTTTGTGTTGCCTTCCAAATCTTTGACCCATACATTCCGCCCCCCTCGACAGATATGTTTTTCATTTCTTTTCTGCCATGTGTTGAGTGTACTATGTCTTTCTCATTTTTGGTTACTTTTATTCCTAGATTTTTTTGATGCAATTGTAAATGGCATTGCATTTTTAATTTCTCTTTACGATATGTGTCATCAGTATACAGAAATGCAAGAAGTTGGGTCATCTGGGTGGCCCCATAGGTGAAGCATCTGCCTTCAGCTCAGGTCATGATCCCAGAGTTCTGGGATTGAGCCCCGTGCTGGGCCCCCGCTTAGCAAGGGTCTGCTTCTCCCTCTTTCTGACACTCCCCCTGCTCGTGGTTTTTCTCTTCCTGTCAAATAAATAAATAAAATCTGAAAAAAAATAAAGACAACAGGTCTCTGTATATTGACATTATATCCTGCAGCTTTCTTGAATTTTTTTATTCTAACAGTTTTTTTTTTTTTTTTTGTGGAATCTTTCGGGATTTCATGTCATTTGCAAATAGTGACAGTTTTCCTGTATGGATTTCATATCTTTCTCTTTTTTTAAAATGATGTTAGTCACCCTACAGTACTTCATTTGTTTTTGATGTAGTGTTCCATGATTCATTGTTTGCATATAACACCTAGTGCTCATTATGACACGTGCCCTCCTTAATACCCATCACCAGGATAACCCATTCCCCTACCTCTCCCTTTCTGCAACCTTCAGTTTGTTTCCCAGTGTCAATAGTCTCTCATGGTTCATCTCCCCCTCTCATTCCCCCCCTTCACTTTTCCCTTCCTTCTCCTAATGTCCTCCATGCTATTCCTTCCATTCCACTTAGGAGTGAAATCATATGATAATTGTCTTTCTCTGCTTGACTTAATTTCACTTAGCATAATCCCCTCCTGGTCCATCCACGTTGGTGCAAATGGAGTGTATTCATCCTTTCTGATGACTGAGTAATATTCCATTGTACAGATGACCACATCATCTTTGTCCATTCATCTGCTGAAGGACATCATGGCTCCTTCCACAGTTTGGCTGTTATGGACATTGCTGCTATGAACATTGGGATACTGGTGCCCCTTCTTTTCATTACTCTGTGTCTATGGGGTAAATACCCAGTAGTACAATTGGTGGGTCGTAGGATATCTCTGTGTTTAACGTCTTGAGGAGCCTCCATATTGTTTTCAAAAGTGGCTGTACCAGCTTGAATTCTCACGAGTAGTGTAAGAGGGTTCCCCTTTCTCCACATCCTCTCTGACTTTTTTTTATTTCCTGTCTTGTTAATTTTTTTCAAGATTTTATTTATTTATTCCACAGAGATAGAGACAGCCAGCGAGAGAGGGAACACAAGCAGGGGGAGTGGGAAAGGAAGAAGCAGGCTCATAACGGAGGGCCTGATGTGGGGCTCGATCCCATAATGCCAGGATCACGCCCCTAGCCGAAGGCAGACACTTAACTGCTGTGCCACCCAGGTGCCCCCTGCCTTGTTAATTTTAACCGTTCTATCTGGTGTAAGGTGGTATCTCATTGTCGTTTTGATTTGTATTTGCCTGATGGCAAGTGATGTGGAGCATTTTTTCATGTGTCTGTTGGCCATTTGTGTTTCCCCTCTGGAGAAGTATCTCTTTGTGTCTTCTGCCCATTTTTTGGGTGTCGAGTTAGAGGAGTTCTTTATAGATCTTGAATACCAGCCCTTTATCTGTAATATCATTTGCAGATATCTTCTTCGATTCCATAGATTGCCTTTTTGTTTTGTTGATCGTTTGCTTTGCCGAGCAGAAGCTTTTTATCCTGATGAAGTGCCAATAGTTCATTTTTGCTTTTATTTCCTTTGCCTTTAGAGACGTGGCTTGCAAGAAGTTGTTGTGTCCAAGGTTGAAGAGTTCTTTTGATTTTGATATGAGACAGGAATCCATTATCTTCCTTTCCTGATTGTATTGGAGTCCTCTGTCTTTCTTGGTGAGTCTAGCTAAGTTTGTCAGTTTTGTTTATCTTTCCAAAAAAGGCAGCTCTCATTTTCGTTGTTTTTTTTTTTTTTTTGTCTTTTTAGTCTCCTTTGGATTTATTTATGCATTCCTTTTTGTTATTTCCTTATTTCTACTAATTTGGGGCTTTGTTTGTTGTTTTTTTTTCTACTTCTTTACCACATAAATCAGGTTGTGTATTGGAGAGCATTCTCATGGATTGATGAAGACTTGAATTTCTACGAATGTCCCCCATAAAGCTACTTTTGCTGCATCCCATAAGTTTTTGTAGGTTGTCTTTTGCATCAGTGTCAAGGTACTTCTAAAAATTTTTTGTTATCTTCTTTGACTGTTGGTTGTTCAGTAGCATGTTGTTAAGTCTCCACATATTTTTTTAAGATTATTTGAGTATCTGACAGAGAGTGAGACTGCAAGAGAGGGAACGCAAGCAGGGGGGTGGGAGAGGGAGAAGCGGGCTTCCCACTGAGCAAGGAGCCTGATTCGGGGCTAGATCCCAGGATCCTGGGATCACGACCTGAGCTGAAAGCAGATCCTTAACGACTGAGCCACCCAGGCCCCCCAATCTCCACCTATTTTTGACTGTCCCATTTTTTTCTTGAGACTGATTTCTAGTTTCATATCATTGTGGTTGGACAAGATTTGAAGCAGAAGGTGAAGAGAGCATTCAGATGAAAGGTTTGTTTCCTGGAGGGTTTTTTGAGGCATACCATGAGTTCAGTGGGGATGGAGGAAGGTTTTGTGAGACGGGGGTTGGGGTTAACCCTTGTTAGAATTACTGACTACTACCATGCAGGCTGTGTGCTACTGTTCACACCATAGTCCTGATGGACTTGTACTTCATTAGAAGTATTTTCTAGGAGGTGTAGGCATAGCCTTCTCTAAAAGAAAGGTACCATGTGGGTTTATGGCATGACCCCAGGTCAGCAACCAGGATGTATGGTATTGTGGGGGATCAGAACCAGGCTTTCTGTGGGAAGTGACAGAAATGGGGTATGGTGAGCTCCATGACCATAGGTGAGGTCCCGAGTGACCCACTGGGTGTTGGGTTCTGTGGATCTGTCTCATCAGGTGCTGTGGAATTCAGGGACACCCTCCTGTCTGTGGATTTGTGTGGAAACAGGTAGACATCAGTGTCTGGCCTGGCATGAGGGTCGCACTGGACCGCCACCAGAGGTGCAGCGTGCGGGGGAGCCACTGCTTGGTTTCCATGAAAGCTGACCAGGGTCTGTGACCGTGATTCCTAGCAGCTGCAAGGGGAGAGGAGGCCGGGGTGGTGCACACTTCCTAGAGTTGTGGTCAGGACTAGTCTGGAGCCCACTGAAGTCAGCCACACCTGACACAGAAGGCACCCAGTTAGTGTAGCTGTGGGCACTGCTCCCATGTTACTTTCAGGCTGGCTCCGTGCTGCCACCTCCTGCTTTTCATCATCATCTTCAAGGTCATGTGCCTCTGTTCTTGCCCCATGGCCTCTGGAGTATTGTCCGTCCTCCATCTGGCCCTCGTCCCTGGTGCCCTGTGCAGTCCGATGACAGGGTAGCCTTCTCGAGACAAACATCTGGCCCTGATGGAACACTTCCATGGATCTCGTGTGATGCGAGGTTGATACCCTGCCCTGGAAGGGGGCTGCAGGTCCCCAATCAGGAGAGCCATGTCTCCCTTTTCAGCATGGCCTCCCCTCCCCTCAGTCTTCTTCAGGGAAACTCTCCCCACTTCCTGAGATGACAGCTCTGAACTTAAAAATGAATGTTATTTTACATATCTCTATGCCTTAGTTCATCCATGGCATGTCTTTCAACCCCGTTAGTGGTTTTTTTTTTAGCAGTTCTGAAGGGCAGTCTGCTCAAGGAGGGGATGACCTGGGTGGGGCAGCTTTCCCTCTCATCTCCCTCAGCATGTCTCTGAGCCCTGGGGCCAGCTGTCCCACTGAGGATTGAGGGACCCGAGACAGCCCATCCTGAGCCCAAGCTGTGTCAGCTGTGTAGACTGATGCGTGTCGGAGCGGTGGGCAGCTGGCATGGGCCAGGAGCAGGCAGTGTCTCCTTCTCATTCCATCCCTCCCTTCCTCCCAGAGGTAGCTCAGAGCAGCCTTCAACCGCTGCATCTCCAGATCTCTTGACCTGTGCCTCCTGTGTTCAGCTGGTGACCTTGGAGTTTCGCATGAATTCTCCCACCTGTACCCTTTCCCGTAGCAGTTCCTGGATCAGGGAAGGGGTCTGACCCTTGTCTGATTTTGGTCTTCTTCCTGTCCCGCAGCAAGCCCACCCACCTTTGCATCTTCCATGTATGTGCTTGGAAGCAAGCCCATCCACAGGAAACCTATTAGCCAAAGGGATCCAGGCAATGAACATTGAAGTAGAGATCCAGGATCCATAATAAACCTGCTCTGAAACCTGTCCCAAAGTCTGTGACTCTCTCACACTGAAACAGAAACAATAATAGCTTTCTGGACTGTGAAGTGACATGTGTCTCTACTTCCAATCTTGAATGCATAGGTGCTGAGCCTGGACTGAAAAGGACCATGGCTCCCGCGGGCTGGGATCCACGATAAGAACTCAGTGAAATCTGAATTTGAGGCATGAAGTGAATAATTATTGTAGAGTGAATCCTCCCAAGTAGGGCTTATGCACATTGCACAGGAAAAGATTTTTCAAAGAGGTTCCTGAAAGAAAAATCTTTTAAAAAATTTATTTTAATTCCAGTAGAGCTAACATACAGTGTTACATTTGTTTCAGGTGTACAATAGAATGATTCAGTAATTATATATTGCTAGTGGTCATCAAGAAAAGCGTCCTCTTAATCCCCTTCATCTATTTCACTCATCCCTCTATCCACCTCCTCTCTGGTAACCATCCGTTTGTTCTCTATTGTTAAGAGTTTGTATTTTGGTGTATCTCCTTTTTCTCTTTTAGTTATTTATTTTTGTTTGTTTCTTAAGTTCCCCATTAGAGTGACATCGTATGGGATTTTTCTTTCTCTGCCTGATTTTAGTTAGGATAATACTCTCTAGCTCCATCCATGTGTCTGCAAATGGCAAGGTTTCATTCTTTTTCAAGCCAAGTAATACTCCATTGTGTGTGTATGTGTGTGTGTGTGTGTGTGTGTGTGTGTCCGTGTGTGTGTGTGTGTGAATACACACATCTATCATCTCATTTGTCAATTTTTCTACAGACACTTGGGTTGCTTCCATATTGTGATATTGTAAATAATGGTGCAAGAAACATAGGGGTGCACGTATCCTTTTACGTTACTGTTTTCCTATTTTTGTGTAAATAGGAGTAGTGTGATTGTTGGATCATAGGGTAGTTCTATATTTAATTTTTTGAGGAACCTTCGTACTGTTTTCCATGGTGGCCACCACAGTTTGCATTCCCACCCACAGTTCGCGAGGATTCCCCTTTATCCACATCCTCCCAACACCTGCTCTTTGTTGTGCTTTTGATGTTAGCCATTCTGACAGGTTTGAGGTATTACCTCATTGTCCTTTGGATTTACATTTTCCTGATGATGGGTGATGGTGAACATCTTTTCACGGGACTGTTGGCCATTTGTATTTCTTCTTTGGAGAAATGTCTGTCCATGTCTTCTGCCTATTTTTTAACTGGATTATTTGTTTTTTTGGGGGTCGAGTAGGATCAGTTCTATATGTTTTGGACACTATCCCTTCATTGCATATGATCTTTGCAAATATCTTCTCCCTTTGAGTAGGTTGTCTTATTATTTTTACGTTTTCATTGTTCTTCTGCCGTGTGGAAACTTTTTATTTTACAGTATTCCCAATAGTTTATTTTTGCTTTCATTTCCTTTGTCAGGACACAGTCCAGAAAAACGTTGGTATGGTCCATGTCAAGAAGTTACTGTCTTCCCTCCTGTAGGATTTTTATGGATTCAGGTCTCATATTGAGGTCTTGAAACTGTTTTCTGTTTGTCTGTATTGTGTAAGAAAGCAGTCTAATTTCATTCTTTTGTGCGTAGCTGTCTAGTTTTCCCAACACCATTTGTTGTAGAGACTGTCCTTTTCCCTTTTGATATCGTTGCTTGCTTTGTGGAAGATTCATGGACCACATAATTGTGGGTTTCTGTCTGAACTTGTATCCTGTTCCTTTGGTCGCTGTGTCTATTTTTGTGCCATACTGTCTTGTTAGGATGACTGCAGCTTTGTAGTATAACCTGAAATCTGAAATTGTGAGTCCTCCAGCTTTGTTTTTCTTTTCCACATTGCACTGGCTGTTCGGAATCTTTAGTGGTTCAATACAAATGTGTAGGATTGTTTATTCAAGGTCTTTTGTTCTTTAATTTAAATTCAATTAGCCAACTTACAGTACATCATTAGTTTCAGATGTAGTCTTCAATCAATTTTCAGTTGTGTGTAACACCCAGTGCTCATTGTATCGTGTGACCTCCTTAATGCTACTCACCCAGTTACCCCCCCCCCAACTTCTCCTCCAACAATCATCAGTTTCTTGTGATAGTTAAGAGTCCATCATGGGTTATCCCCCTCTCTGATGACTTCCCATTCTATTTTCCCTTCCTTCCCCTATGGTCTTCTTCCTTGTTTCTGATATTCCACATAGGAGTGAAAGCATATGATCATTGTCTTTCTTTCATTGACTTATTCCACTCAGCA
Organism: Ursus americanus; assembly: GCF_024610735.1. Lineage (NCBI taxonomy): Eukaryota > Metazoa > Chordata > Mammalia > Carnivora > Ursidae > Ursus > Ursus americanus. The sequence goes on along the minus strand of NC_142157.1, from coordinate 1,171,982 downwards.
TAATACCCTCCAGCTCCACCCAGGTCAGTGTGATGGTAAGTATTCATCCTTTCTGATGGCTGAGTAATATTCCATTATATATATGATCCACATCTTCTTTATCCATTCATCTATCCATGGTCATCTGCACTCCTTCCACAGCTTGTCTATTATGGATATTGCTGCTATGAACACTGTGGTGCATGTGTCCCGTCTTCAGTACCTGTCGCTTTGGGGTAAATACCCAGTAGTGCAATTGCTGGGACATAGGGTAGCTTTATTTATAACTTCTTGAGGAAACTCCGTACCATTTTCAGGAGTGGCTGTACCGGACTGCATTCGTATAGGAGTGTAAGAGGTTTCCCGTTTCTCCACATCCTCTCCAACATGTATAGTTTCATGTCTTCTTATTTTTAGATATTTGGCCTCGTGTGATATGGCATGTATAGGGGTTTAGATTTGCATTTCCCTGAAGCCAAGTGATATGAAGCATTTATGCATGTATCTTTTGGTCACCAGTACGTCGTCATCAGTGAAGTGACTTCCCATTTTAATCCATCTCAAGAGCTAAAGCTGGGTAAGACACTGAAGCTGGATAATGCCATCAGTTGGAATTGTGGAGAATTTCAAAAGATCTCCGTGGAGAGCAAGTTCAGTGTGAAGCTACTAATTGGATCCGGGGACATCTCTGAAAGTGGGGTTGCCTGGGATGGGCTGAGGGGGACCCTCTGATTTTCCTATGAATCCTTGCTGCAGCCCCAAATGGACAGTTTCCTGCTGTGGGGCAGGCTGAGTCTTCTAGTCGTGCAGAGGTGAGCCCAATGCCTGGTGCCTTGGAGGCAGGCAAACTGGGAGGGACCCTCAGCAGAAGACCCACGGTTAGGTTAGGCCTCAAGGACAGGAGGTCTGAACTGCCCAGTGCTCAGAGAGCTCCCAGGCCGAGTGAGATGAGGGCACAAGGGCGGGTGAGTGTGAGCCTTGGGGTTTCATCCGGAAGGGCCCACAAAGGTCGGGGTTCACCAGAAGGGGCTCTCAGGGGTGCCCCAATTCTCTTGCCCTGACTGCTCTGTTGTGCACCAAAATGGTACAGTTTACTGTGGGCTGCAGGCTGAGTCCTACGGTGGGGCTTGGGTGTCCCCAATCCCCCGGACTGTGGTGCCAGGACCCTGGGGAGGGGCCCCTCTGTGGCCAACCTAGGGTAAGGGTTAGGGTCCCGGAGCCCGGCAGGGACAATCTGCAGGCTGTGAGGTGAGCTTTGTGGAGGGCTGAGAGGAGGCCATGGGGGAGGGTGAGCATGGGCCTCAAGGTTGGGGCACGGGGGGCTGCCAAATGTGGGGACGGGCTCTGAGGGCCTCCCCAAGTTCTCATGCCCTGTAGGCTCCATAGAGTCCCAAGGGGCAATGTTTCCTGTCAGGTGGCAAGCTGAGTCCTCTGGTGGGGTACAGGTATCCCAATTCCCCGGGGCTGCGGTGTAAGGCTCCTGGGGAGGCCCCCACACCTGCGGCCGACCTAGGGCTAGGGTTAGGCCCCAGGAGCCCCGCAGGCCCGATCTGCTGGCTGTATGGCTAGCTACACGGGCTGAGGTGAGGGTGTGGGGAGGGTGAGCGTGGGACTCAGGGTTGGGGTGTGGGAGGCCGCCAAAGTTCGCTGGTGGCTCAGGAGTGCCCTCCTGGTTCTCCCACCCTGAATGCTCTATGGCCTCCCAAGGCGCATGGTTTCCTGTGGGGTGGCAGACTGAGTCCTGCTGTGGGGCTCAGGTGTCCCGAATCCCCGTGGCTGCGGCTCCAGGCTCCTGGGGAGGGGCCCCTCCACAGATGAACTAGGGTTAGGGTTGGCGCCCAGGAACCCCGCAGGCCAGATCTGCCCACTATGTGGCGATCTCTGCCATGGGCTGAGGTGAGGGTGCAGGCTGGGGTGAGCATGGACTTCAAGTTTGGGTTTAGGGATCACCAAAGTTCGCCGGGGGCTCTGGGGGCCCTCCTGGTTCTCCCGCCCTGAATGCTCTATAGCCTCCCAAGGGGCACGGTTTCCTGTGGGCTGGCAGGCTTTGTCCTGCAGTGGGGCTCAGGTGTCCCCAGTCCCTGGGGCTACGGCACCAGGCCCCAGGGGAGGGGCCCTACCCAGCTGACCTAGGGTCAGGTGTAGGCCCCAGGAACCCGGCAGGCCTGATCTTCCGGCTCTGCGATGAGTTCGGTGGCAACCTGAAGGGAAGGCGTGGGGTGGGATGAGCGTGGGCCTCAGGGTTGGGGTGTATGGGGCCGCCGAGGGTCGCTGGGGGCTCAGGGGGGCACTACCAGTTCTCCTGCATGGGATGCTCTGTGGCGCCCCAAGGGGCATGGTTTCCTGAGGGCTGGCAGGTTGAGTCCCGTGGTGGTGCTCAGGTGTACCCAATCCCCGGGGTTAGGGTATGGATTAGGGTATGGGTTCAGGTTAGGGTATGGGTTACGGTTAGGGTATGGGTGAGGGTAGAGGTTAGAGTTAGGGGAAGGAGAGGGTACGGGTTAGGGTTGGGTTCAGGGGTTACAGGTTAGAGGTTATGGGTTAGGGTACAGATTAGGGTTTAGGGTACGGGTTAGGGTTTAGGGTTTGGGGTTAGGGTTGGGGTTAGGGTTGGAGTACGGGTTAGGTTTAGGGTATGGGTTAGGGTTAGGGTACGAGTTAGGGTACGCATTAGGGTATAGTTTAGGGTACGTGTTAGGGTACGGTTTAGGGTAAGTGTTGTCGTACGGATTTGGGTACGGTTTAGGGTATGGGTTAGGGTTAGGGTACGGGTTAGGGTTAGGTTACAGTTTAGGGTTATGGTACAGGTTAGGTTACGGTTTAGGGTTAGGGTATGGGTTAGGGTACAGGTTAGGGTACAGGTTAGGGTTAGGTATGGGTTAGGGTATGGGTTAGGGTCCGGGTTTGGGATAGTGTACGGGTTAGGGTATGGGTTAGTGTACGGGTTAGGGTATGGGTTAAGGTTAAGGTAGGGTACTGGTTAGGGTAGGGTACGGGTTACGGTTTAGGGTTTAGGGTTACAGTTAGGGTACGGGTTAGGGTTAGGTTATGGGTTGGGTTAGGGTACAGGTTATGGTACGATTTAGGGTATGGGTTAGGGTCAGGGTTTAGGGTTTAGGGTTAAGGTTAGGGTACAGGTTAGGGTACGGGTTAGGTTTAGGTTTAGGGTTTGTTTACGGGTTAGGGGTAGGGTTAGCTGAAGGGGTAGCGTTAAGGGTAGGGTTAGGGTTTGGGGTTAGTGGTTAAGGTTAGGGTTTATTGTTTAGGGCTTCGGGATTAGGGTTAGGGTTTAGGGTTTAGTGTTAATGTTAGGGTTTAGGGTTTAAGGATTAGGGGTTATGGTTAGATTTTGGGTAGGGTTAGGGGTTAAGGTTTAGGGTTTAAGGTTAGGGGTTAGGGTTTAGAGTTAGGGTTAGACCTCAGTAGGCCAGCAGGACCAATGTGCCGGCTGTGCGGCGAGCAGAGGAGTGGGCCAAGGTGAGGGCGCTGGCTAGCGGGAGTATGGTATCCAGCGTTTTGGCGCAGGGGCCTTTGAACGTCGCTAGAGGCTCAGAAGGCCCTGCCCGTTCTAACACCCTGAATAACCGGTGTGCCCCTAGCGGCTCCGTTGGCGGTGGGGCAGCAGAGTGAGTCCCACGCTGCGGCTCGGGTAATCCCAATCCCCGGTGTTGCAGTGCCAGGCCCCTTGGGAAGGGCTCCTCGTGAGCCGACCTAGGGTTAGATTTAGACCCCATTAGGCCGGCAGGCATGATCCTCTGGCTAGGCGGCTAGAGGTGGGTGGGCCGAGGTAAAGGTGCTGGGGAGCGGGATGGTGGGCCCCTGCATTTTGGCGCGGGAGGCTTCAAATGTCGCCAGTTTCTCCAGGGCCCTGTCTGTTCTCCCACCCTGAATGACCGGCGGCGCCCCTAGCGGCCCAGGTGGCAGCGATGTGGGAGGTTGAGTCTGGCTCTGGGGCTTGGGGTACCAGATCCCCGGCGTAGTGGCACCAGGACCCTTGGGAGGGGCCCCTGGGGCGACGACCTAGGGTTAAGGTTAGCCCCAAAAAGACCGTCAGTCCCAATCCGCACACTGTGCGGCGAGTGGAGATGCGGGCGGAGGTGAGGGCGCTGGGGAGCAGGAAAGTGGGCCCAAGCGTTTTAGCGCAGGAGGTCTTCGAAGGTCGCAAGGGGCTCAGAGGGCCCTGCCCCTTCTCCCTCCTTGAATGATTGGCGGCGCCCTTACTGGCCCAGTTGGCGACAGGGTGGCAGGTAGAGTCTGGCGCTGGGGCTCGGGTGTCCCCAATCCCCGGTGTTGCGGTGCAAGGCCCCTTGGGAGGGGCCCCTCCTGGGCCGACCAAATGTTAGAGTTAGCCCCCAGGATGCGGGCAGGCCTGATCTGCCGGGTGTGCGGCAAGCGGAAGGGCGGGCCGAGATGTGGGTGCTAGCGAGCAGGAGTGTGGGCCCAAGCGTATTCGCAAGTTGGACCTTCGAAGGTCTCCAGGGGCTCGAAGGGCCCTGCCTGTTCTCCCGCACTGAATGACCGACAGCGCCCATAGCGGCTCGGGTGGCGTCGGGGCGGCAGGGTGAGTCTGGCGCTGGAGCTCAGGGGTCCCCAATCCCTGGCATTGCTGCGCCAGGCCCCTTGGGAGGTTCCCCTCGGGGGCCAACCTAGGGTTAGGGTTAGCCCCCAGGAGGCCCGCAGGCCTGATCCGCTGGCTGTGCGGCCAGCAGAGGGGCTGGCTGAGGTGAGGGCGCTGGTGAGCGGAAGCATGGGCCCAAGCATTCTGGCGCCTGGGGCCTTAGAAGTTCACTGGGACTGGGAGGGCCCTGTCCATTCTCCCACCCTGAATGACCGGCGGTGCCCTAGCTGCCTAGGTGCCGGCGGGGCAGCAGGGTGAGCCCGGCACTGGGGCTGGGGGTCATCAATCCCCAGTGTTGCGTCGACAGTCCCCTTGGGAGGGGCCCCTGGGGGGCCAACCTAGGGTTAGGGTTAGCTCCGAGGAGGCCTGCAGGCCCGATCTGCCAGCTGTGTGGCGAGCGGAGGGGCAGGCCGATGTGAGGGCGCTGAAGAGCAGGAGCGTGGGCCCAAGCGTTTTGGCGCGGGAAGCCTTCGAAGGTCGCCGGGGGATCGGAGGACCCTGCCCGTTTTCCCGCCCTGAATGACCTGCGGCGCCCCTGGGGCCCGGGTGGCGGCAGGGCGACAGGGTGAGTCCGTCGCTGGGGTTGGGGGGTTCCCAATCCCCGGTGTTGCGGCACCAGGCCCCTTTGCAGGGGCCCCTCGGAGGCTGACCTAGGGTTATGGTTAGCCCCCAGGAGGCCGCAGGCCCAATCCACCGGCTGTGCGGTGAGCAGAGGGGAGGGCCGAGGTGAGGGCGCTGGCGAGTGGTAGCGTAGGCCCATGAGTTTTGGCGCGGGGGGCCTTCGAAGGTCGCCGGGGCTCAAGAAGCCCTGCCCGTTTTCCCGCACTGAATGTCCGGCGGTGCCCCTAGCGGCTCAGTTGCCGGCGGGGGAGCATGGTGAGTCGGATGCTGGGGCTAGCGGTCCGCAAACCCAGGTGTTGCGGTGCCAGGCCCGTTGGGAGGGGCCTCTCGGGGGCCGACGAAGGGATAGGGTTAGCCCCCAGGAGGCTGGCGGGCCCTATCCGCCGGCTGTGCGGCGAGCGGAGGGGCGGGCCGAGGTGAGGGCACTGGCTACCGGGAGAGTGGGCGCAAGCTTTCTGGCGCGGGGGGCCTTCGAAAGAGGCCGGGGGCTCCAAGGGCCCTTCCCGTTCTCCCGCCCTGAATGACCGGTGGTGCCACTAGCGGCCTGTGTGGCGGCGGGGCAGCACGGTGAGTCCAGCACTGTGGCTCGTGGGTCTCCAATGCCCGGCATTGCCGCTCCAGGCACCTTGGGATGAGCCCCTCCGAGGGTGAGCTAGGGTTAGGGTTAGCCCCCAGGAGGCCGGCAGGCCCGATCTGCCAGCTGTGTGGCGAGCGGAGGGGCAGGCCGAGGTGAGGGCGCTGAAGAGCAGGAGCGTGGGCCCAAGCGTTTTGGTGCGGGGGCCTTTGAAGGTCACCAGCGGCTCGGAGGACCCTGCCCGTTTCCCGCCCTGGATGACCGGCGGTGCCCCTAGAGGCCCGGGTGGCAGCAGGGCGGGAGGGTGAGTCTGGCGCTGGGGCTTGTGGGTCCGGAATCCCGGGCATTGCGGCACCAGGCCCCTTGGGAGGGGCCCCTCGAGGGATCGAGCTAGGGTTAGGTTTAGCCCCCAGGGGACCGTCAGGCCCAATCTGCCGGTTGTGCAGGGAGCGGAGGGTGGGCTAAAGTGATGGTGCTGGCGAGCGGGAGCGTGGGCCCAAGGGTTTTGGCGCGGAGGGCCTTCAAATGGCGCTGGGGGCTCCGAGGGCCCTGTCCGTTGTTCTGCCCTGAATGACCGACAGCTCTCCTACCGGCCCGGGTGGCGGCGGGGCGGCACAGTGCGTCCGGCGCTGGGACTCGGGGGTCACCAATCCCAGGCATTGCAGCGATAGGCCCCTTGGGAGGGGCCCCTTGGGGGCCGACTTAGGGTTCGGGTTAGCCCCCAGGAGGCTGGCAGGCCCGATCCGCCGGCTCTGCCACATGCGGAGGGGCTAGCCGAGGTGAGGGCGCTGGCGAGCGGGAGCATGGCCCCAAGCGTTTTGTCGCGGGGGACCTTCGAAGGTCGCCGGGGGCCCGGGGGGCCCTGCCCATTCTAACGCCCTGAATGAGGACGGCGCCCCTAGCGGGCCGGGTGGTGAGGAGCGGCAGAGTGCGTCCGGCGGTGGGGTTCGGGTGTCCCCAATCCCCAGCGTGGCGGCGCCAGGCCCCTTGGGAGGGGCTCCTCTGGGGCCGACCTAGGTTTAGGGTTAGCCCAAAGGAGGCCGGCAGGCCCGAACCGCCGGCTGTGCGGCGAGCAGAGGGGCGGGCCGAGGTGAGGGCGCTGGCGAGGGGGAGTGTGGGCCCAGGGTTTTGGCACAGGGGGCCTTGGATTGTCACTGGGGGCTTGGAGGGCCCTGCCCATTCTCACACCCTAAATGACCGGTGGCGCCCCTAGCGGCCAGGGTGGCGGCGTGTAGGCAGGATGAGTCTGGAGCTGGGGCTCAGTGGTCCCCGATCCCCGGCGCGGTGGCTCCAGGCACTTGGGAGGGGTCCCTCGGGGGCCGACATATGGTGAGTGTTAGCCCAAAGGAGGCCGGCGGGCCCAATCCGCCGGCTGTGCAGCGAGCGGAGGGGTGGGCCGACGTTAATGCGCTGGCAAACGGGAGCGTGGGCCCAAGCGTTTTGGCATGGGGGGCCTTCGAAGCTCACCGGGGGCTCGGAGGGTCCAGCAAGTTCTCCCGCCCTGAATGCCCGGCGGCTCCCTAGTGGCCAGGGTGGCGGCGGGGAGGCAGGGTGAGTCCGGAGCTCGGGCTCGGGGGTCCCCAATACCCGTCATGGCATTTCCAGGCCACTTGGGAGGGGTCCCTCGGGGGCCGAGCTAGGGTTATCGTTAGCCCAAAGGAGGCCAGCCGGCCCGATTGGACGGCTGTGCGGCGAGGGGAGGGGTGAGCCGAGGTGAGGGCGCTGGCGAGCGGGAGCTTAGGCCCAAGCGTTTTGGTGCGGGGGGCCTTCGAAGGTCATCGGGGGCTCGGAGGGCCCTGCCAGTACTCCCTCCCTGAATGACCGGTGGCGCCCCTAGCGTCCCGGGTGGCGGCGGGGCGGCAGGTGAGTCTGGAGTAGGGCTCAGGGGTCCAAATGCCCCGGCGAGGCGGCGCCTGGCCCCTTGGGAGGGGTCCCTCGGGGGCCAACCTAGGGTTGAGGTTAGCCCAAAGGAGGCCGGGGCCCGATCCGCCGGCTGTGCAGAGAACGGAGGGGCGGGGCGAGGTGAGGGTGCTGGCGAGCGGGAGCATGAGCCCAAGCGTTTTGGCGTGTTGGGCCTTCGAAGGTCACCGGGGGCTCAGAGGGCCCTGCCCGTTCCCCAGCCCCGAATGAGGACGGTGCCCCTAGCGATCCGGGTCGCAGCGGGGCGGCAGGGTGGGTTCAGCCCTGGTGCTCGGGGGTCCCCAATCATCCGCGTGGCGGCGCCAGGCCCCTTGGGATGGGCCCCTCGGGAGCCTACCTAGGGTTAGGGTTAGCCCCAGGAGGCCGGCATTCCCGATCTGCCGGCTGTGCGGTGAACGGAGGGGCGGGCTGAGGAGAGGGTGCTGGCGAGCAGGAGCCTAGGCCCAAGCGTTTTGTCACGGGGGGCCTTCAAAGGTCACTGGGGGCTCGGAGGGCCCTGCCCGTTCTCCCGCCCTAAATAACCGGTGGCGCCCCTAGCAGCCCGGGTGGCGGCAGGGCGGCAGGGTAAGTAATGCGCTGGGGCTTGAGGGTCCCCAATCCCCGGCGTGGCATCGCCAGGCCCCTTGGGAGGGGCCCCTCGTGAGCAGACCTAGAGTTAGGGTTAGTTCCCAGGAGGCTGGCAGGCCCGATCCTACCGCTGTGCGGTGAGCGGAGGGGCGGGCCGAGGTGAGGGCGCTGGCTAGCGGGAGCGTGGGTCAAGTGTTTTGGTGCAGGGGGCCCTTCAAAGGTCGTGGGGGGATCGGAGGACCCTGCCCGTAGTCCCGCACTGAATGACCGGTGGGGCTCCTAGTGGTGCAGGTGGCAGCGGGGCGGCCGGGTGAGTCCGGCACTGGGGTTCAGGGGTCCCCAATCCCCGGCGTTACGACTGCAGGCCCCTTTCTAGGGGCCCCTCGGGGGCCGACATATGGTAAGGGTTAGCACCCAGGAGGCCCGCAGGCCCGATCCGCCAGCTCTGCGGTGAGTGGAGGGGTGGTCGGAGGTGAGGCCGCTGGCAATCTGGAGAGTGGGCCCAGTCATTTTGGCACGGGGGTCCTTCGAATGTCGCCAGGGGTTCGGACGGCCCTGCCCGTTCTCCCGCCCTGAATGACGGGCGGCTCCCCTAAAAGCCCTGGTGGAGGAGGGGCGGTAGGGTGAGTCGGGCGCTGGGACTCAGGGGTTCCCAATCCCCGGCGTTTTGGCGCCATGCCCCTTGGGAGGGGCCCCTCGGGGACTCACCTAGGGTTAGGGTTAGCTCCGAGGAGGCCGGCAGGCCCGATCCGCCGGCTGTGTGGTGAGCAGAGGGGCAGGCCGAGGTGAGGGCGCTTGTGAGCAGGAGCGTGGGCCCAAGCGTTTTGGCGCGGGGGGCCTTCGAATGTCGCCAGAGGCTCTGAGGGCCCTGCCCCTTGTCCCGCCCTGAATGACCGGCAGCGCCCCTAGCGGCCCATGTGGCAGCGGGGCAGCCGGTTGTGTCCAGCGCTGGAGCTCGGGGTTCTCCAATCCCCGGTGTTGCGGCTCTAGGCCCCTTGCTGGGGCCCCTAGGGGACCGACCTATGGTTAGATTTAGCCCCCAGGAGGCCGGAAGCCCGATCCGCCAACTCTGCGGCAAGCGGAGAGGCCGGCGGAGGTGAGGCCGCTGGCGAGCGGGAGCGTGGGCTCATGCGTTTTGGCGCGGGGGTCCTTCGAAAGTCGCTGGGGGCTTGGAGGGCCCTGTACGTTCTTCTGCCCTGAATGACCGGCGGCTCCCCTAGCGGCCCGGGTGGAGGAGGGGTGTTAGGGTGACTTGGGCGGTGGGGCTTGGGGGTCCCCAATCCTCGGCGTTGGGGCGCCAGGCTCCTTTGGAAGGGCTCTAGGGGGCCGACCAAGGGTTATTGTTAGCCCCCAGGGGGCCAGCAGGCCCGATCCGTCGGCTGTGAGGCGTGCGGAGGGGTGGACCCAGGTGAGGGCGCTTGAGAGCAAGAATGTGGACCCAAGCGTTTTGGCACAGGGGGACTTCGAAGGTCATCGGGGGTTCGGAGGGCCCAACCCGTTCTCCTGCCCTGAATGACCAGCGGCGCTACTAGCGGCCCAGGGGGGCGGGGCGGCAGGGTGAGCCCGGCACTGGGGCTTGGGGGTTCCCAGTCCCCGGTGTTGCGGCACCAGGCCCCTTCGCAGGGGCCCCTCGGAGGCTGACCTAGGGTTATGGTTAGCCCCCAGGAGGCCGCAGGCCCAATCCACCGGCTGTGCGGTGAGCAGAGGGGAGGGCCGAGGTGAGGGCGCGAGCGGTAGCGTAGGCCCATGAGTTTTGGCGTGGGGGGCCTTGGAAGGTCGCCGGCGCTCAAGAAGCCCTGCCCGTTCTCCCGCACTGAATGTCCGGCGGTGCCCCTAGCGGCTCAGTTGCCGGCGGGGGAGCATGGTGAGTCCGGTGCTGGGGCTCAGGAGTCCCCAATCCCCGTCGTTGCGGCGCCAGGCCCCTTGGGAGGGGCCACTAGGGGGCCGACCTAGGGTTTGGGTTAGCCTCCAGAAGGCCCACAGGCCCGATTCAGCATCTGTGCGGCGAGCGGAGGGGAGGGCCGAGGTAAGGGCGCTGGCGAGCAGGAGCGTGGGCCCAAGCGTTTTGGTGCAGGGGGCCTTCGAAGGTCGCCGGTGGCTTGGAGGGCCCTAGCCATTCTCCCTCCCTGAATGAACAGCGGCGCCCCTAGCGGCCCAGGTGGCGGTAGGGCGGGAGGGTCAGCTGGGCGCTGGGGCTCAGGAGTCCCCAGTCCCCAGTGTTGAGGCAATAGGAACCTGGGATGGGCCCCTCGGGGGCCCACCAAAGGTTAGGTTAACACCCAGGAGGCTGGCAGTCCTGATCCACCGGCTGTGCAGCGAGCAGAGGGGCGGAACGAGTTGAGGGCGCAGGCGAGTGGGAGCATGGGCCAAAGCATTTTGGCACAGGGGGCCTTTGAAGGTCGCCAGGGGCTTGGAGGGATCTGCCCGTACTCCCTCCCTGAATGACCGACGGTGTTCCTAGTGGCCTGGGTGGTGGCGGAGCAACACGGTGAGTCCGGCGCTGGGGTTCGGGGGTCCCCAATCCCAGGCATTGCGGTGCCAGGCCCCTTTGGAGGGGCCCCTCAGGGGCCAACCTAGGGTTATGGGTAGCCCCAGGAGTCGGGCAGGCCTCATCCACCAGCTCTGCAGCAAGCGGAGGGACGGGCCGAGGTGAGGGCACTGAGGAGCAGGAGCGTGGGCTCAAGCGTTTTGGATGGGGGGGCCTTGGAAGGTCGCCGTGGGCTCGGAGGGCCCTGCCTGTTCTCCCACACTGAATGACCAGCGACACCCCTAGCGGCCCGGGTGGTGGAGGGGCAGCAGGGTGAGTCTGGCGCTGGGGCTCGGGGGTCCCCAACTCGGCGTTGCGGTCCCAGGCCCCTTGGGAGGAGCCCCTCAGCGGCCGACCTAGGGTTAGGGTTAGCCCCCTGGAGGCCGGGAGGCCCGATCTGCCAGCTGTGTGGGGAGCGGAGGGGCCGGCCGAGGTGAGGGCGCTGACTAGCGGGAGCGTGGGCGCAAGCGTTGTGGCGCAGGGGGCCTTCGAAGGTCGCCAGTGGCTCAGAGGGCCCTGTCCTTTGTTCCGGCCTGAATGACCTACAGCGCTCCTAGCGGCACGGGTGGTGGCGGAGCGGAAGTGTGAGTCCGGCGCTGAGGCTTGCGGGTCCAGAATCCCTGGCTTGTGGCGCCAGGCCCCTTGGGAGAGGCCCCTCGGGGGCCGACCTAGGGTTAGGGTTAGCTCCTAGGAATCCGGCAGGCCCGTATGCCGGCTGTGCAGCGAGCGGAGGGGCGGGACTTGGCGAGGGCGCTGGTGAGCAGGAGCATGGGCCCAAGCATTTTGGCGCAGGGGGCCTCTAATGGTCGCCGTGGCTCGGAGGGCCCTCCCCGTTCTCCCGCCCTGACTGACCGGCAGCGGCCCTAGAGGCCCGGGTGGCGGTGGGGTGGCAATGTGAGTCTGGCGCTGCGGCTCAGGGGTCACCAATTTCCGGCGTTGCAGCGCCAAGCCCCTTGGCAGGAATGACTCGGGGGCTGACCTAGGGTTAGGGTTAGACCTCAGAAGGCCGGCAGGCCTGAAACGCCAGCTGTGCGTAAAGCAGATGGGCGGGCCGAAGTGAGGGCGCTGGTGAGCGGGAGCGTGGGCCCACGCGTTTTGGCACGGGAAGGCTACGAAGGCCGCAGGGGCCTGGGAGGTCCCTGCCTGTTCTCCCTCCCTGAATGACCGGCGTCACCTGCAGCAGCCCTGGTGGCGGCGGGGCTACAGGTTGAGTCCGGTGCTGGGGGTCGGGGGTTCCCAATCCCCAGCATTGTGCCACCAGGCCCCTTGGAAGGGGCCCCTCGGGGGCTGACCTAGGGTTAGGGTCAGCCCCCAGGAGGCCGGCAGGCCCGGGAGCCTGGGCCCAAACGTTTTGGCGCAGGGGGCCTTTGATGTCGCCGGGGGCTAGGAGGGCCCTGCCTGTTCTCCCGCCCTGAATGACCGGCTGCACCCCTAGCGGCCCGAATGGCAGCGGGGCGGCAGGGTGACTCCGGCGCTGCAGCTTGGTCCCCAATCCCCGGCGTTGCAGCGCCAGGCCCCTTGGCAGGGGCCCCTCGGGTCTGATCTAGGGTTAGGGTTAGCCCCCAGGAGGCCGGCAGGCCCAATCCTCCAGCTGTGCAGGAGCAGAGGGGTGGGATGAGATGAGGGCACTGGCGAGCGGGAAGGTGGGGCCAAGCATTTTGGCGCGAGGGGCCTTCAAAGGTTGCCAGGGGCTCGGAGGGCCCTGCCTGTTCTCCTGCCCTGAATGACTGACGGCGCCCTTCGTGGCCCGTTTAGCAGCAGGGCGGCAGGGAGAGTCTGGTGCTGGGGCTCGGGGGTCCCCAATCCCCGGCGTTGCAGCGCCAGGCCCTTTGGGATGGGCCCCTAGGGGGCCTACCTAGGGTAGGGTTAGCCGCCAGGAGGCTAGGATGCCTGATCTGCCGGCTGTGCGGCGAGCGGAGGGGCAGGCTGAGGTAAGGGTGATGGCAAGCGGGACCATGGGCCCTAGTGCTTTGGTGCAGGGGGCCTTTGAAGGTCGTTGGGGGCTCAGAGGGCCCTGCCCATTCTCCCGCACTGAATGACCGGCAGTGCCCCTAGTGGCCCGGGTGGCGGCGGGGGGCATGGTGAGTCCGGCGCTGGGGCTCGGGAGTCCCCTTTCCCCGTCGTTGTGGCACCAGGCCCCTTGGGAGGGGCCACTAGGGCCGACCTAGGTTTAGGGTTAGCCCCCAGAAGGCCCACAGGCCCGATCCGCCAGCTGTGAGGCGAGCGGAGGAGAGGGCCGAGGTAAGGGCGCTGGCCAGCGGGAGCGTGGGGCCAAGCGTTTTGGTGCGGGGGGCCTTCGAAGGTCACCGGTCGCTCGGAGGGCCCTGCCCGTTCTCCCTCCCTGAATGAATGGCGGCGCCCCTAGCGGCCCAGGTGGCGGTAGGGCAGGAGGGTGAGTCCGGCACTGGGGCTCGGGAGTCCCCAATCCCAGGCATTGCGGTGCCAGGCCCCTTCAGAGGGGCATCTCAGGGGACAACCTAGGGTTCTGGAGGAGTGCAGGCCTCATCTGCTGGCTCTGTGGCGAGCGGAGGGGCGGGCCGAGGTGAGGGCACTGAGGAGCAGGAGCGTGGTCTCAAGTGTTTTGGATGCGGGGGCCTTCGAAGTTCGCCAGGGGCTCGGAGGGCCCTGCCCATTCTCCCGCCCTGAATGACCAGCGGCACCCCTAGTGGCCCGGGTGGTGATGGGGTGGCAGGGAGACTCCGGCGCTGGGGATCGGGGCTCCTTAATACCCGGCGTTGTGGCCTCAGGTCCCTTGGGATGGGACCCTTGGAGGCCGATCTAGGGTTAGGGTTAGCCCCCAGGAGGCTGGCAGGCTCGTTCCGCCCATGTGCGGTGAATGGAGGTGTGGGTTGAGGTGAGGTAGCTGGCGAGTGGGGGCGTGGGCCAGAGCATTTAGGCTTTGGCTTGGGGTGCCTTCGAAGGTTGCAGGAGGCTTAGAGGGTCCTGCCCGTTCTGTCGCCCTGAAGGACTGGTGATGCCCCTAGTGCCCCATGTGGCGGCAGGGCGGCAGGGTGCATCCGGTGGTGGGACTCGGGGGTCCCCAATCCCTGGCATGCGGCGCCAGGCCACTTGGGAGGGGCCCCTCGGGTGCGACCTAGGCATAGGGTTAGCCCCCAGGAAGCCAGCAGGCCCGATCCGCCAGCTCTGCAGCGAGAGGAGGGGTGGGCCGAGGTTAGGGCGCTGGGGAGCAGGAGCGAGGGAGCCAGAGTTTTTGCGCGGGGGGCCTTTGAAGGTCGCAGGGGGATCGGAGGGCCTTGCCCGTTCTCCCTTCTTGAATGACTGGCAACGCCCGTAGCGCCCTGGGTGCTTGCGGGGTGGCAGAGTGAGTCCAGCACTGGGGCTCGGGGGTCCCAAATCCCCAGCATTGTGGTGCCAGGCTCCTTGGGAGGGGCCCCTCGGGGGCCGACCTTGGGTTAGGGTTCTTCCACAGGAGGCCGGCAAGCCCGGCGCTAAGTGGCTCTGACAATGTAACAAAAATGCCATACACTTATCTGAAAGAAATAACAGTGTACAGGAACCCTCTTAGCCCTAACATCATCCTTTGTGAATATGGAAGCCAGCCCCAAAGTGGTCGTGGAAGTCTGACGAAAGGGCTAAGCACTTTTCTCTGAGTCACCACACTGTACAGGGAAAGAGCAATGTACATCATCATTCAAGAGTAGGAAGCATGAATGGAAGGTTCTGGAATTTCGAGGACTCTGACCCATCCTTATTGGTAATAAACCACCGTGTACAGGAAAACACCTTCAACTCTCATCAGCCTCCTCAATCCTGATTCCGATTCAACTTTTGGTGTGTAGGACTAGGGAAATGTCCACATCTTATTGCTAAGAAAGAACGATGTCAGGGTAATGCCCTTCAAGTCACCTCAGCCTTCCTGAAGACGGAAGCAGGAATCAAGCTGGTTATGTTACCATGAGGTAAGGAAGATGAGCATATAAGTGAGAAACAACAGTGGGCAGGACCTCTCTTCCAACGAACAGTATCTTTGCTTAATGTTGAATCCCTATGGTAAGTGGTTGTGGGCATTTTGTGAGGTCAAAATCTGAAGTGTTTTGTAAAACCTCTTGGTCATTCACAGATGAGACTAAGGTAGTTGGGGACTCCTAGGCAGTGATTTGTCCACTGTCAAAAATATGAAAAGATAAAAGAGACAGATGAGGTCTCCTCAGGCATTGTCCTTTATCCTCATCCTCCGTGAGGATGGCCATCTCTGGACAGCTCAGTGTCAGAGTCTCATTCACCTTGGGGGCATCTGTTCCTCACAGACATCAGGCAGGGAAATGGATTTGGTTCTCTGTGCCAGCCCAGCCACAGCTGAGTGTCACAGCACCCTCTCGTGGGCTCATAAGAGTTTCACTGTCACCAGGCAGGTCATTGTATTTGATAAACCACTGTGAGAGTTTGCAATCGCCTTCACCTGCAACCTCCAGAGGCAAATGCAGATCTCTGGTACCATGTGAAGTCATGTGAAGGCTTTGTGAGAAAGTGTCCTTTTGCTTAAGAAAAACATGGCTGGGGCTCCTGGCTGGCTCAGCCAGTTAAGCATGTGCCTTTGGCTCAGGTTATGATCCCAGGGTTCTGGAATCGAGCCGAGGGTCCCTGCTCAGCAGGAAAGGAGTAGGGAAATAGCTTAGAACCCACAGAGAATGTGAATAAAGGGGAGTGAAATGGAACTTGGTCTGTGTTTTGCTTTAGGGATTGGAAGTTAGTTTTTTCTCAATTGTGATTGTTCTTGAAACAGAACAGCTGTATTGTTTTTTTTTTTTTTACCTTTAATTTTTTTCTAGTAACAATTTTTTATTATTATATGTTAGTCACTATACAGTATTTCCTTAGTTTTTGATGTACTGTTCCGTGATTCATTATTTGCATATAACACCCAGTGCTCCATGCAATATGTACCTTCCTTAATACCCATCACTGGCCCATCCCAATCCCCCACCCCTCTCCCCTCTGAAGCCCTCAGTTTGTTTCCCAGAGTCCATAGTCTCTCGTGGTTCATTCCCCCTTCTGTTTAGGGTCCATTGTCTAAAGGGACAGACAGTGGAAGTTCACCAAATATAAGATCGAAATTTCATTGTTCATTATAGATGCCGCCAAGTAGTTCCCAGACATTTCATTCTACTCTAGTAATTGATTATACCTGTGCAGGTGCACGTGAAAGATAACTGATGAATGTATACTGGTAATAAAACACGCCCCACAGTAGTAGAATAATAGAGAATGCACATGTGTAAAATTATTCGACTACGGCTTCCATGCTTTCCCTTTGGTTCCTTGTTATCTATGAAATTGGACAATTTTTGTTCTCTAGGCTTAAAACTCATTGTCAGTATTCAGAGTTTTTCAATGCTGATCTTCTCCTGTATAAGTTACTAAAAACCTAAAATATGTATGAACTTTAAAAAATGCTATATTGAAAATTATAGCAGGGAAGTTTCATTTTGTGAATATTGTGTCAATGGATCTCTATTTTGCCATCAGTGTTCATTAGAAATGATGACATTTCATGTGAGTATAAATATCAATGTGAAAAAGAAAAGGTAGGAAGAACCTTGAATGTTTAAGTAATTGCTGAAATGACAAGTGTGTGTGTGTGTGTGTGTGTGTGTGTGTGTGTGTGTGTGTAATTGATTGTCAGTGAATGGTTCAGCTACTTGCAGGGCCTCCGAGAGAGCCCAGGTGAACCTTTCAATGAGTTGGTATCTGTTTTCAGAACATGGGAATCTCTTAGTCCAATAGTCAATCAGGCAAGCTTTGAGGTCTTGAAGAGTTTCAGTCCTCAGCGATGGTGTTGCAGACCCTTGTGAGCAAACCCTAGGTATGCTCAGAGCCCTCATTAGCTGGTACCAACGTGTGACGATTTCAGACAGCATTTCCCAAAGAAGTACCTCTTGAGTCTCTGTTCTTGTCAGTTCCCTACACTTCCTTACACTAGTTATGTGATCAGTGTGTTTCAGGATAATCCCCACATGTGATTTTTGCTATTTCCTACTAGTCCTATCTGTTTCTCATCTTGTTCTTTTATGGTAGGGGTTGGGAAGCAACCTGTGTGGTGTAGGAAGGGGTGTGGTAGTTGTCTGCCTTCAGAGGACCAAATGATGCCTAGAAATTGTACTGTAGTTTGAGGTCAATTGTCCATCCTCTGAGTGTCAGGAATTCCATCACTTTACTTTGATGGTAGTCTGTTCTTCAAGCTGTCCTCAGAAATAAGGACGTCATCCATCTAGGGAATACTGGTTTGTGTGTATGTTTTCATTTTAGGAAAGGCCTTGCTGTGTCTGAAAATAATACTGTAGAGCACCCTTTCCTGTTCTTATTGGCCATCAGTCAATCTTTTGTGAAGTATTCGTTTATAAATAGACTTTCTATGGTTGATGAGCAGGAATTCTTTATTGACAAGTCTTTGTCAGTGTGTGTATTGCAAATCTTTACTTCCCAGCCTGCGGTTCACTTTTTCATTTTCTTATGGTCATAAGATAAGGAGAAATGTCACATTTTTATGAAGTCCCACTGAATTCTTTTAAATGGTTTGTGCATCCTATGTCTTACCCCAAGATTGACAGGTTCTACGTTTTCTTTCAGAAACTGTCCAATGGGAAGCTACAATCCAATTTCTCTGTCCATTTATTGCTTACAAATGTATTTTGACCATCTGTTTCCTAGGAAACCTCTTTTGTTATTATTATTATTATTATTATTATTATTATTATTTTAAATTGCATTTTTAATTCTAAAAGGGTATTTATAGACTGTTTTGAATTTTCTATGTACACAATCGTGTTATCTGTGAATAGTCACTATTATCCCCTCAATTCTTATCCTTTTTGTTTCTCTTGCCTTAAAACACTGGTAGATTCTCCGATGCCACGTTGAATAGAGCAGCATTGTTTAAAGATTTTCATATACCTTTCTCAATATCTGACAGAAAAAGCAGACAAAACATTGGTAACAAATGTGACCAAATTGACATATAGGGAACATTCCATAATAAGTGCAGAATACGTTATTTTCAAGTGATCATAGACTCTTTACCCAAATAGATGATAGGTGGGGCCACGAATCAAGGCTACAAATGTTAAACCCTGAAATTAACTAGATTCTATTCTTAGACCAGAGGGGAATTGAGTCACAGTCATAGCGAAAAGAAAACCAGGAAGTCCTTCAATGTTTAAAAATTAAATGGAACTTTGCTACATATCCTAAAGGTCAGAGAAGGAATCTCATTGGAAATTCTGAACCTTTTATACATGAGGGCTCACACACAATGGCACTTTCTTTGTGAAGAGCATAATAATAACCTAGACAGGAGTTGAGCCTTAAGTCAGAGTTCTGCCTGCCCCAGCCACACCTGGCAACCTTGGCCTGTGGTCCCCCTCAGCTGTCCTTTCTGGTGGCCCTGAGCTAAGGGGGTCAACGTGGCCATATGGAAATGGGAAGCTCCCCACTCATAGTGATGGCAGTGCCCCCTCCCCAGCTGCCCTTTCTGGTGGCTCTGAGCTAAGGGGGTCAACATGGCCATATGGAAATTAGAAGCTCCCCACTCTTAGTGATGACGTTGCTATCGTATCATCCTCACCAGTCCAACAACATGATTTCTGAGTGAACTATGACACAAGAGCGACTTCTTGGCCTTCCTTCAGGTTTGAAAATCATCTGGTGAGTCATCTATTAGAAATAGGATTCAACATGTGTTCTTTCTTCTGGAAAAGAAATAGACCCAATAGCAATTATGGCTTCCTGAGCACCTGTTCTTGAGAGACATCATACTGGCTCTTTGTAGCATTCTGCCTCTTAAACTTCTCAACTAGGGTGTAGATATTTGTAGGCACATTTTCAGGTGGTTAGACAGGGACTCGGATGATATGAGTCACAGCGGATTTTAGTGTCAGAAACCTAAGTGGGATCCCCAAATTGACTCCAAATCCCTTGTTGTTCCATACAGGGTACTATTTCCCTCTTATCTCTGGTCTTCTCGATCTGGAAACCTATCAAGTATCAGGATTTTCTTGTCATGTGGACAACTGGAACGAATTCAGCGGGCCTTTTCACCTCTGCCCATGGTGATCATTAAGATCATTATCTCAGTGGAGGACCTCTGGGTAAGATACTCAAAGATCCTTAGGGATACAGACAGTATAATATTTTTCTGGTATTAAAGTTCCTGAAACCAACTATCTTTTTTAGTCGATTCAGGCTCTGGTATGTTCAGAGGGTGCTGTAAAACAGGTCTGAAATAGTATTTAAAAACACTCAGCTCAGCCTCTTCTACAAAGTGAGCCAATGCTTATAAACATGGCTAAAATATTCCCTTACCTACGATGACTTCCCAGCCATCATAGTGTTTATATGGTATGACTGTGACTTACATTAGTCAACATTTGCAGAGAAAGAACTTAGTGCATCCAGGGGGCACTTCATGTTGAAATTAGTTTGTGACAACGAGCTACTGTGTTTTATTCTGCAGTCCAAGGGAATGGTGCCAGACATCTGTAAGGTGTCTAGCAGTTTTACAATTCTGATTTTAAGTGGGCAGGAGAAGGGCAGGAGTCCAGAGACTGTGAACACTTCTGTTACCTGTGCTGACCATGGAGCAGGTAGCCTTCTGTGGGCATCATTTTGATTTCTTGGTACTCTTGTGAAAGGTGCTTTTGTCTCAAATTCCTCCTTTTTAGGAGTAATTATAATGATGAAAGTAATTTTTATCTTATATCATCTGTGGGCCCTGATCCTGGGCTCCCAGGGAAGCTATCCTTTAACATTTTAACTGGCTCAAAATGATTGGGCAAAAACTCAAAGCATGAGCCCTATTTCTGCCCCAAGTACATGTTGTACATCTGCTTCAAGAATAAAACAATAACCAAAAATGACAACATGAAAATAAGAAAAAATAAAGAACCTCTTTGGCTCCCATAAGATTAAAGTCATACTGACATGTACATACTGAAAATGCATGAAATCATTGCATTTCCTAAAGCCCAAGCCTTGGAGGGTCTGAGAACCACTGACATTGCCCAGAACCAGGCACACCCCAGCAGGGAGGGGTGGTGCAGAAAGGGAAGGGGCAGGACTCTGAGGGAGGTCTGCAGCTAGAGGGATCCCTGGAAGGGGCCAGGTGTGTGTGGGGAGCCCGGCCCAGGACCCCAACCATGCCTGTGCTGGGTGTTGGGTAGAGGAGGCGCCTCTTGGACTCCCTGCACTTTCAGGGTTCCAGGGGCTTGAGGGCGGGTTGCCTGGCATCCCAGGGGCTGGGGCACCACCCTCCCTGACCAATCACCCCTTGGGGGTGGAGCTACGTCTCTGTGGGCTGTTCCAGAGTTGCAGTGGGGTGCAGACCTGGGGCAGAAGAAGGGGCACTGGGAGAGAGAGAGTTGCCCTGTGGAGGTCCCAGCTGCTGAGTGAGCAGAATGCACCAGGGGCGGGGGAGTTCGGGGGTAGGGTGCAACCCAGGTGGGAGGCAGGGTTCTCGAAGGGCACTTGGAGAGGGTTCATTGTGGGGACTCAGGTGAGTTTTCTTTTCCTCTTTAAAGTCTCTTCTGCCCCATGTCCTCAACTGGCCTTATTCCCCATACCCGTGAACTCCAGGGCGCCCAATCACCTGAGCTTTTGTGGGATGGGTTGCAGAATTTCAGGGTTTCCCCTGTTCCCTGGAAAAGTGTGGGTAAGGACCTCACAGAGTCCCCACCTTCAGTGATGTGTCCCGCTGTTCTCTGACACAGTGCAGGTGATGCATCTTGAGCAGTACCCCGAGTTCAGCAGGGTGTGCCCTGGTCCCCCAGGCACAGGTGTGGCAGTAGCAAGCCCCAGAGCCATACCCAACTTCAGCATTATGCCCCGTGTGCCCCCAGGTTAGTGGTCATTGGCTGTTGGAATCATGCAGGAAAATTCTCCAGGTGGGGGCCTGGAAGCGGGTGTAAACCAGACCCCACTCTAGTTGCACTGGGAATAGACAAATTGAGGGTTTCCTTAGAAGAGTAAGTCTGCTTTCCAGAAAAGGCAAGGTCATTGGTCTATTGAGAATGAAGATAATTACTGCTAAACAAGAAGTATGTGTTGCCCCTTTGCCCAGAAACTGAAGCAGGTGTGCAGGCTTTAGGTCAGAGGTGCCTTCTTCTCCCCACCTGACAGCACCTCTCTGCTCTGACTCCAAGACACCCGAGGTTTTGAACGTCAGTATCGGAGTCAGCGAGGCAGCTTGTCACTGGACGCCAGTGTTCAGAGAAAGCACAGGTATGTTTGGCAAAATGTCCTAACTATGTCAGGGCTTTAGGTAAAACCTCTCATTATCCCAAAACCTCCTGGGCTTTTCTCTTTTCTCTAGTTGAGCCACAAAGTAAAATTGAAGTAACTGTCAGCATTCTGGGTTTGGTGCAAAAATTACAATATTCCCTGCTGGTAGAACATTGCAGGGGATCACAATTTCTCTGTCCATTTATTGCTTACAAATGTATTTTGACCATCTGTTTCCTAGGAACCCTCTTTTATTAGAAAGGGAAGGTGAGATTCACTCTGTGCCTGTTTGTAACATCTAATTTGTTCCTTCATCTAACAATGTTTATTCAATTGGGCCTAAGACATGTTTGAGTGGCCAGCATCTAGAGTTACGTGGCTTTTTTCATCTGATACAGACTTGGATGATGTCATTTGACAAAGGTGATGTTTCATCATTGATTAGTTTATTCATCAAAAGAGTTAAAATTAGGGTGGAGGGGAAATTCAAAATTATCCAAAGCGGCCTGTTCCTGTTTAAAAGTTGAGCTTGACTTTCTAGTTTTACTAAATGTATTATCTCGATATTTTGAGGTGCCATATTCTCTCTGTAGTTTCTTTGGTGGTGGAATCAGAAGGAGAGTCTGGGAATTCTTTTGGATAGTGGCATGCTGGTGGCTTCAAGGGGCTTGGCGTCAGGAGCCTTGGGTGAAGTCTGCAACTGCTTGTCTGACCCTAGGAGCATCTCCCAGAGGTTTTGTTTCCTCTTATGAAATTGCCGGCAGATAATGTTCTGATTAAAGGGGAACCCTCCCATCCTGTTGGTGGGAATGCAAAGTGGTGCAGCCAGTCTGGGAAACAGTGTGGGGGTTCCTCAAAAAGTTAAACATTGAACAACCCCATGATATAGCAATTGATCTCCTAGGTATTTACCCAAAGGATACAAAAATGCAGATTTAAAGGGGGAACCTGAACCATGATGTTTATAGCAGAAATGTCCACAGTAGCCAAACTATGGAGAGAATCCCAACATCCATGCACTGATGAATGGATAAAGCAGATGTGGGATACATATATATAATGGAATATGACCCAGCTTCAAAAAGAATGAAATCTTACCATTTGCAAGGATGCGGATGGATCTAGAGTGTATTAAGCTAAGCAAAATCAGTGAGGAAAGACAAATATCCTATGCTCATACGCTTGTGGAACTTCGGAAAGAAAACAGATGAACAGAGTGGAGGGGCGATGAGAGAGGCAAACAAGGAAATAGACTCAACCTTGGAGAACAAACTGAGTGTTACTGCAGGACAGGGGCATGGGGGGAAGAGTTAAATGGGTGAGAGGTATTAAGGAGGGCGTTTGTGATGAGCATCGGGTACTGTATGCAGGTGAGGAATCGCTAAATCCTACCCCTGAAGCAAATGTTCCATGGCATGTGACTAACTGGAATTTAAGTAAGAGAAGAAAGGAAAAAGTGTTCTGCTTCATGAAGAGTGAGGTAAACTTGTAGTAATTTGGGCTGTACTATTCTATAGATGAGAGTTGTTAAACACCCTGTTGTAGGATACACTAGTTGCTTATCACATAAGGAGTCTTCAGAAAGCTGCAATGAAAGATTCAGGTGTCAGAGTATGTTCATGTTCCACTGATATGTTACAGTTTGCACAGGTAGGAAAGAAGATGGAGAGAAAGGCAACAGAAGGGGAAAGTAGGTGTGAACCTTTCATTACTTAGCATTATAGCTTTCTCATGAAAGCCTTGCGCCAGTGTGATTATGGAAGCAGAGGGGAATCCGGGAAATTTGCAGGAGACGGGGGAGTTCCAGATCTGGGTAAAGCTGACAAGGGTCCCAGAGGAGAGCTGAATGCATTCTGCAGCAGGGTGTGGGCGGGGTGGGCTCCAGGGGTGGCTGTGGGTCTCCTGGGTGAGAGTTGTAACAGGTGAGGGCTGTGTGCAAGTTCCTGGCTGAGGACAAGTGAGGCACAGGTGGAGAGCTGGCAGAGAACCTTCTTCTGGGCCACCAGCCTCACCCAACACACAGCTTCATCTTCTGTCCCTTTCACTCCAATTCAGACTTCTCCGAAGGTGAGTGAGAACACATCAAGAGCATTCGAAACAGAAGGGAAAGCATGTGGAAAGGCTCTGGGGCAGGAGAATTCCAGGTATGTCCAGGAGCAGCAAGAAGGCCCTGTGGCCACAGGAGACAGCTTAGGACATGAGCTCAGAGAGGTGACAGATGGTGACAGAAAGCCATTCCAGGGCTATAACCCCATGAGACCCTGTTTCACTGGGCCATCGTGGCTACAGTGTTGAGAACAGATGACAGAGGGTTGAAGATGGCAAGGCAGGTCAATGACGAAGCTTTTCCAGGAACTCAGGCACTGTGGACCAGACAAGTGGCCTTGGATGGAGTGGTTAGACCTATTCTGGGTCCATTTTGAAGATGGAGCTCACAGGATTTGCTGATGGGTTAGCTATTAGGAGCAGGAGAACAGAGGAATTGTGGTAACTCCCAGCTGTTGTGGGTTGTCCTGATCGAGGGGAAGGAGTGGGTTTTTCGGGTGGTAGGAGGTAGTCCGTGTTCTGCATGCTGAGGAAGGTGCCTTTCCCAGTGGATCTGCTGAGGTTTGTGTCTGAGAGAACCTTTCACTTCTCCTCCCTCAGCAATGCTCAAGTACAAGTATCCCCCACTTTTTAAACGTTCACAGTAAGACACTTGGTTTTCTTGAAATAACTACGTAATTACCCATCTTCAGTAAGAGGAAGAGACCTGAAGAGGATTTTCCTCTTATGAAAAAAGGTGAACTGTGAGAATCGCGTTCATCATCTGTTTTGGGGAGAAGCTCCTTCCGTTGGGAACCGCTCTCCGCATCCAGCCACCAGCACTTTGAATGGTGTCTGTGAGCCTCTATTGTGCTTTATCTTCATTTATGCTGGGCCTCCGTTAGGTACTTGTGTCCTGAGGCCTAAGAAAAGCCAAAAGAAGGAATTTTGGGGTCTGAGCACACTGTCTAATTGTTCCGTGTAAATTAATGGCAATTCCTTCTTGACACCATTTCTGCTGTGCAAGGTTTCTCAGAAGCCCTGCACTTTCAAAGAGCAGGGAAACCTATACCCCATGCTGCGGGGTTAGTTTTAGTCTCCATGCTGGACAGAACATTTCGTGACTGTCAGATTTTCTCACTCAAACATTGAGACTTTGACCACCTTCACCCATTTCTACCACCCCATCCCCGAATCTGGCACCTACCAATCTGCTATCAGTATCTATGCATTCAGTATTTGTTTATTCCACGTGGAATGTACATGAGAGCATCTGGGATTGGTCTCTCTGTGTCTGAGTTACTTGGAATAAGGTCCCCAAGGTCTGTGTTTCCAGGTCTGATTCTTGTGAATAATGCTGCAGTGAACGTGGGAGTGCATCTGTCTTTTTGAGGCAGTATTTTTGTGTTCTCCGAATAAATACTGAGTAGAGCCATTACTGTGCCATGTGGTAGTTGCATTTATTTTTTCAGGAACCTCCATACCATTTGTCACAGTGGCTGCACCAATTTCCATTCCCACCAACAGTGCACAGTGTCTCCTCTGCAAACCCTTGACCCCAACTGGTGTCTGTCTCTGGACAATTGGTGATCCAACTGTTGTGAGGGGATAGCCGATTGTGGGTTTGACTGATGTTTCCCTGACGATTTTTAGTGATGTCTAACAACTTTCTCTGTCTGTTGGCACCTGTGTGCCATCTTTGGAAAGTATCTATTCACATATTCCCCACGTTTTTTTATACAGTTTTTTTTTGTTTCTTTTGATTTGTATGAGTGTTGTGTGTATTTTTGATATTAGCCTCTTCTCACACATATGATTCGCAGATATTTTTTTCTTATTGGGTCAGTGGCCTTTTAAGTTTTTGCTGGTTTCTTTTGCCGTGTGGAAGATTTCAGTTTGATATTGTTCCACTTGTTTATTTTTGCTTTTGTTGCCTTTGCATTTGGTGTCCGATCTGAAGACTCTTTGCCAAAACCAATGTCGAGAGACTTAGTACCTGTGTCTTCTTGGAGGTTTATGGATTCAGGTCTTATGTTCAAATCATTCATCCATTAAAAATTTTGTGTGTGGTGTAAGAAAGTGGCCCAGTTATATTCTTCTGCATTTACTGTCCAGTTTGCATGTTACCGCTCACTGAAGAGACGGTCCTTCCGTCATGGCATATCTTCTGCTGCTGTGTCGTAAGTTAGGATCATCTACGTGTGGGTAAGTTTCTGAGCTTTCTGTTCTGTTCCACTGAACTGGTGTCTGTGTTTCTGCCAGTACCATCCTGTTTTGATGACAACAGCTCTATAATCTAGCTTGAAATCCAGGAGTGTGTTGACTGCACCTTTCTTTCTCCAGGTTCCTTTGGGTATTTGGGGTCTTTTGTGATTCCATACAAGTTTGAGGACTGTTTTCTATTTGCTCGAATAATGCCAGTGGAATTCAGATAGGGATTTCATCACATCTGTCGATTGCTTTGGGTACGATGGACATGTTCACATAATTAAATCTTCCAGTTAAGGAGCATGGCGTATGCTTCCATTTGCTTGTGTTGCCTTCCAAATCTTTGACCCATACATTCTGCCCCCCTCGACACACATGTTTTTCATTTCTTTTCTGCCATGTGTTGAGTGTACTATGTCTTTCGCATTTTTGGTTACTTTTATTCCTAGATTTTTTTTGATGCAATTGTAAATGGCATTGCTTTTTTAATTTCTCTTTGCGAACGTGTGTCATCAGTATACAGAAATGCAAGAAGTTGGGTCATCTGGGTGGCCCCATAGGTGAAGCGTGTGCCTTCAGCTCAGGTCATGATCCCAGAGTCCTGGATCGAGCCCCATTTTGGGCTCCCCGCTTAGCGAGGGTCTGCTTCTCCCTCTTTCCTACACTCCCCCTGCATGTGCTTTTTCTCTTCCTCTCAAATAAATAAATAAAATCTGAAAAAAATAAAGACAACAGGTCTCTGTATATTGACTTTATATCCTGCAGCTTTCTTGCATTTGTTTAAACTAACTGTTTTGTGTGTGTGTGTGTGTGTGTAATCTTTCGGGATTTCATGTCATTTGCAAATAGTGACAGTTTTCCTGTATGGATTTCATATCTTTCTGTTTTTTTAAAATGATGTTAGTCACCCTACAGTACTTCATTTGTTTTTGATGAAGTGTTCCATGATTCATTGTTTGTATATAACACCTAGTGCTCCTTATGACACGTGCCCTCCTTAATACCCATCACCAGGATAACCCATTCCCCTACCCCTCCCTTACTGCAACCTTCAGTTTGTTTCCCAGTGTCAACAGTCTCTCATGGTTCCTCTCCCCCTCTCATTCCCCCCCTTCACTTTTCCCTTCCTTCTTCTAATGTCCTCCATGCTATTCCTTCCATTCCACATAGGAGTCAAACCTTATGATAATTCTCTTTCTGTGCTTGCCTTAATTTCACTTAGCATAATCCCCTCCTGGTCAATTCACCTTGGTGCAAATGGTGGGTATTCATCCTTTCTGATGACTGAGTAATATTCCATTGTATAGATGAACCACATCTTCTTTGTCCATTCATCTGCTGAAGGACATCTTGGCTCCTTATACAGTTTGGCTATTATGGACATTGCTGCTATGAACATTGAGATACAGGTGCCCCTTCTTTTCATTACTCTGTGTCTATGGGGTAAATACCCAGTAGTGCAATTGTTGGGTCATAGGATAGCTCTGTGTTTAATGTCTTGCGGAACATCCATATTGTTCAAAAGTGGTTATACCAGTTGAATTCTCACGAGTAGTGTAAGAGGGCTCCCCTTTCTCCACATCATCTCTGACTTTTTGTAATTTCCTGTCTTGTTAATTTTTTTCTCAAGATTTTATTTATTTATTTGATAGAGATAGAGACAGCCAGCGAGAGAGGGAACACAAGCAGGGGGAGTGGGAGAGGAAGAAGCAGGCTCATAGCGGAGGAGCCTGATGTGGGGCTCGATCCCATAATGCCAGGATCACGCCCTTAGCTGAAGGCAGATCCTTAACCTCTGTGCCACCCAGGTGCCCCCTGCCTTGTTAATTTTAACCATTCTAACTGGTGTAAGGTGGTATCTCATTGTCGTTTTGATTTGTATTTGCCTGATGGCAAGTGATGTGGAGCATTTTTTCATGTGTCTGTTGGCCATTTGTATGTCTTCTCTAGAAGTATCTCTTTGTGTCTTCTGCCCATTTTTTGGGTGTCGAGTTTGAGGCGTTCTTTATAGATCTTGGATACCAGCCCTTTATCTGTAATATCATTTGCAGATATCTTCTTCTTTTCCATAGGTTGCCTTTGTGTTTTGTTGATCATTTGCTTTGCTGTGCAGAAGGTTTTTATCTTGATGAAGTGCCAATAGTTCATTTTTGCTTTTATTTCCTTTGCCTTTAGAGACATGGCTTGCAAGAAGTTGTTGTGTCCAAGGTTGAAGAGATCTTTTGATTTGGATATGATACAGGAATCCATTATCTTTCTTTCCTGATTGTATTCGATTCCTCTGTCTTTCTTGGTGAGTCTAGCTAAGTTTGTCAGTTTTATTTATCTTTCCAAAAAAGGCACCTTTCAATTTCATTGTTTTTGTTTTTTTTTTTTTTTTTTTTGGTCTTTTTAGTCTCTGTTGGATTTATTTATGCATTCCTTTTTGTTATTTCCTTATTTCTACTATATTGGGTCTTTGTTGTTTTATTTTTTACTTCTTTACCACATAAATCAGGTTGTTTACTGGAGACCCTTCTCATGGATTGATGAAGACTTGAGTTTCTATGAATGTCCCCCATAGAGCTACTTTTGCTGCATCCCATAAGTTTTTGTAAGTTGTCTTTTTCATCAGTGTCAAGGTACTTCTAAAATCTTTTTTGATTTCTTCTTTGACTGTTGGTTGTTCGGTAGCATGTTTTTAATTCTCCACATATTTTTTTGAGATTATTTAAGTATCTGACAGAGAGTGAGACAGTGAGAGAGGGAACGCAAGCAGGGGGGGTGAGAGAGGGAGAAGCGGGCTTCCCACTGAGCAAGGAGCCTGATTCCAACCTAAATCCCAGGATCCTGGGATCAGGACCTGAGCTGAAGGCAGATCCTTAACAACTGATCCACCCAGGCTCCCCAATCTCCACCTATTTTTGACTGTCCCATTTTTTTCTTGAGACTGATTTCTAGTTTCATATCTTTGTGGTTGGACAAGATTTGAAGCATAAGGTGAAGAGCATTCAGATTAAAAGTTTGTTTCCTGGAGGGATTTCTGAGGGCAGACCATGAGTTCTGTGGGGACGGAGGAAGGTTTTGTGAGACGGGGGTGGGGTTAACCCTTGTTAGAATTACTGACTACTACCATGCAGGCTGTGTGCTACTGTTCACACCGTAGTCCTGATGGACTTGTACTTCATTAGGAATATTTTCTAGGAGGTTTAGGCATAGCCTTGTCTTAAAGAAAGGTGCCATGCGGGTTCATGGCATGACCCCAGGTCAGCAACCAGGATGTATGGTATTGTGGGGGATGAGAAACAGGCTTTCTGTGGGAAGTGACAGAAATAGTTTATGGTGAGCTCCATGACCATAGGTGAGGTCCCGAGTGACCCACTGGGTGTTGGGTTCTGTGGATCTGTCTCATCAGGTGCTGTGGAATTCAGGGACACCCTCCTGTCTGTGGATTTGTGTGGAGACAGGTAGACATCAGTGTCTGGCCAGGCACAAGGGTCGCACTGGACCACCACCAGAGGTGCAGCGTGTGCGGGAGCCACTGCTTGCTTTCCACGAAAGCTGACCAGGGTCTTTGACCGTGATTTCTAGCAGCTGCAAGGGGAGAGGAGGCCGGGGGTGGTGCACACTTCCTAGAGTTGTGGTCAGGACTAGTCTGGAACCCACTGAAGTCAGCCACACTGGGCACAGAAGGCCCCCAGTCAGTGTAGCTGTGGGCACTGCTCCCATGGTACTTTCGGGCCGGCTCCATGCTGCCACCTCCTGCTTTTCATCATCATCTTCAAAGTCATGTGCCTCTGCTCTTGCCCCATGGCCTCCGGGGTATTGTCCGTCCTCCATCTGGCCCTCGTCCCTGGTGCCCTGTGCAGTCCGATGCCAGGATAGCCTTCTCGAGACAATCATCTGGCCCTGATGGAACACTTCCATGGATCTCGTGTGATGCAAGGATGAAGCCCTGCCCTGGAAGGGGGCTGCAGGTCCCCAATCAGGAGAGCCATGTCTCCCTTTTCAGCATGGCCTGCCCTCCCCTCAGTCTTCTTCAGGGAAGCTCTCCCCACTTCCTGAGATGACAGCTCTGAACTTAAAAATGAATGTTATTTTACATATCTCTATGCCTTAGTTCATCCATGGCATGTCTTTCAACCCCGTTAGTGGGGGTTTTTTTTAGCAGTTCTGAAGGGCTGTCTGCTCAAGGAGGGGATGACCCGGGTGGGGCAGCTTTCCCTCTCATCTCCCTCAGCATGTCTCTGAGCCCTGGGGCCAACTGTGCCACTGAGGATTGAGGGACCCGAGCCAGCTCATCCTGAGCCCAGGCTCTGTCAGCTGTGTAGACGGATGCGTGTCAGAGTGGTGGGCAGCGGCATGGGCCAGGGGCAGGCAGTGTCTCCTCATTCCTTCCCTCCCTTCCTCGCAGATATAGCTCAGAGCAGCCTTCAACCCCTGCATCTCCAGATCCTTTGACCTGTGCCTCCTGTGTTCAGCTGGTGACCTTGGAGTTTTGCATTGATTCTACCTCCCATACCCTCTCCTGTAGCAGTTCCTGGATCAGGGGAGTGGTGGGACTCTTGTCTTCTTTTGATCTTCTTCCTGTCCCGCACCAAGCCCACCCACCTTTGCATCTTCCATGTAAGTGCTTGGAAGCAAGCCCATCCACAGGGAACCTATTAGCCAAATGGATCCAGGCAAAGAACATTGAAGTAGAGATCCAGGATCCATAATAAACCTGCTCGGAAACTTGTCCCAAAGTCTGTGACTCTCTCACAATGTAACAGAAACAATAATAGCTTTCTGGACTGTGAAGTGACATGTGTCTCTACTTCCAATCTTGAATGCATAGGTGCTGAGCCTGGACTGAAAAGGACCATGGCTCCAGTGGGCTGGGATCCACAGTAAGAACTCAGTGAAATCTGAATTCAAGGCATAGAGTGAATAATTATTGTAGAGTGAATCCTCCCAAGTAGGGCTTATGAACAATGCACAGGAAAAGCTTTTTCAAAGAGGTTTCTGAAAGAAAAATCTTTTTTAAAAATTTATTTTAATTCCAGTAGAGCTAACCTACAGTGTTACATTCGTTTCAGGTGTACAATAGAGTGATTCAGTAATTCTATATATTACTCAGTGGTCATCAAGAAAAGTGTCCTCTTAATCCGCTTCATCTATTTGACTCATCCCTCTATCCACCTCCTCTCTGGTATCCATCCGTTTGTTCTCTATTGTTAAGAGTTTGTATTTTGCCACACCCATACTCAGGCAACCCTGTTTGGGTAGAGTTGCCCTGTCCCCTGCGAGGGGGGATGGGTGTGGGAACGCTGTGAGCCAGTATTTCCAGGCTTTTGTTCCCTGGCATCTTTCTCTGGCGGTCTGCTGTGCCTCTTCTGAGAGTCAGAGCAGCAGAGGCTGAATTGTCACAGAACAGAGGGATTGCGGCATGTTCTTCACGGATGTTCTGGCCACTTTAACTCCGTTACTGTTGGTGCTGCTCAACCCCATAGCGTCCCTGGATGTGTGCTCCACACCTGGTGTCCCTGCCCTCACTTCCAGGGCAGGTGCATCTCTGTCCTTTGTGTTTCTAAGGCCACCAGCCACCAGCCGCCCCCTGGAGCTCCCAGATCTCCAGGTCTCAGTCTGGATCCCGTGAGCACACCAGGATTACGGAGTTTCCTGAGAAGCCTGGTGGCATACCACCTCCTTCAGGGTCTCAGTCTGCTGTTTCCTGGGTGCCAACCACGAGTTCGCCCGCTGCCCCATGCAGGTGGCCCACCAGCCGCCAGCCGCCCCGCGTGCTCCCGGGTCTCTGGGTCTGTCTATTCCCGGTGAGCACACTGGGATTCCGGAGTTCCGTGAGAAGCCTGGTGGTGGGCGCACCTGGTTCAGGGTCTCAGTCTGCTGTTTCCTGGGTTCTGACCATGAATCTGCCCTCTCCCCTGTGCAGGTGGCCTGCCAGCCTCCAGTGGACCCACACGCGCTCCAGGAGCTCTCATTCTCATTCTGGATCCCATGAGCACACTGGGATTCCTGTGTTCTGGGAGATGCCTAGTGGTGTGCTCTCTGGGCTCACCAGTCTCAGTCCTCTCTCTAGGGGTGCCTTCTGTGAATCTGCCAGCTCCCCTGTGCAGGTGGCTGCTACTTCCTGGCGCCCAAATGCGGTGGCTCCCTCCCCCTTCCTTTTATCTTCCAGTATCTGTGCCAGGTTTCAGGACTCCCCGCTTCCTACCTCAATACGCAGCGCTGGAGATGTTCATTTGTAGAGATCCAGATATATCTTCCTGCCTCTCAGGCTGATTCCGTGGTTGTTTAGGCTGGCCTGCTACCTATCCAGCAGGACTCAGGGGATCTGCGGAAAAAGGAGTCCCCTACTCCTCCACCATCTTAACTCCTCTCTTGTACCTGAAATAGTATTTAAAAACACTCAGCTCAGCCTCTTCTACAAAGTGAGCCAATGCTTATAAACCTGGCTAAAATATTGCCTTACCTACGATGACTTCCCAGCCATCCTAGTGTTTAAATGGTGTGACTGTGACTTACATTAGTCAACATTTGCAGAGAAAGAACTTAGTGCATCCAGGGGGCACTTCATGTTGAAATTAGTTTGTGACAACGAGCTACTGTGTTTTATTCTGCAGTCCAAGGGAATGGTGCCAGACATCTCTAAGGTGTCTAGCAGTTCTACAATTCTGATTTTAAGTGGTCTGTGTGCTTCAGAGATTTGGGCAGGAGAAGGGCAGGAGTCCAGAGACTGTGAACACTTCTGTTACCTGTGCTGACCATGGAGCAGGTAGCCTTCTGTGGGCATCATTTTCATTTCTTGGTACTCTTGTGAAAGGTGCTTTTGTCTCAAATTCCTCCATTTAGTAGTCATTATAATGATGAAAGTAATTTTTATCTTATATCATCTGTGGGCCCTGATCCTGGGCTCCCAGGGAAGCTATCCTTTAACATTTTAACTGGCTCAAAATGATTGGGCAAAAACTCAAAGCATGGGCCCTATTTCTGCCCCAAGCACATGTTGTACATCTGCTTTGAGAAGAAAACAACCAAAAATGCCAACATGAAGATAAGAAAAAATAAAGAACCTCTTTGGCTCCCATAAGATTAAAGTCATACTGACATGTACATACTGAAAATGCATGAAACCATTGCATTTCCTAAAGCCAAAGCCTTGGAGGGTCTGAGAGCCACTGACCTTGCCCAGAACCAGGCACACCCCAGCAGGGAGGGCTGGTGCAGAAAGGGAAGGGGCAGGACTCTGAGGGTGGTCTGCAGATAGAGGGGTCCCTAGAAGGGGCCAGGTGTGTGTGGGTGCCCTGGCCCACGACCCCACCCATTCCTGTGCCGGGTGTTGGGTAGAGGAGGCGCCTCTTGGGGCCCCTGCACTTTCAGGGTTCCAGGGGCTTGAGGGCGGGTTGCCCAGCATCCAAGGGGCTCAGGCACCAACCTCCCCAACCATTCACTGCTTGGGGGTGGAGATGTCTCTGTGGGCAGTCCCAGATTTGCAGTGGGTTGCAGAATTGGGGCAGAAGAAGGGGCACTGAGAGAGAGAGAGTTGCCCTGTGGAGATCCCTGCTGGTGAGTGAGCAGCTTGCACTGGGGTGGGGGTCTGGGGGTAGGGTGTGCCCCAGGTGGGAGGCAAGGTTTTGGAAGGGCACGTGGAGAGGGTTCATTGTGGGTACTCAGGTGAGTTTTCTTTTTCCCTTTAAAGTCTCTTCTGCCCCATGTCCTCAACTGACCTTATTCCCCATACCCGGGAGCTCCAGGGCACCCACTCACCTGAGCTTTTGTGGGATGGGTTGCAGAATTTCAGCGTTTCCCCTGTTCCCCTGGAAGAGTGCGGGTAACGACCTCACACAATCCCCACTTTCAGTTCTCTGACACAGTGCAGGTGATGCATCTTGAGCAGTACCCTGAGTTCAGCAGGGTGTGTCCTGGTCCCCCAGGCACAGATGTGGCAGTAGCAAGCCCCAGAGCCATCCCCCAACTTCAGCATTATGCCCCGTGTGCCCCTGGGTAGTGGTAATTGGCTATTAGAATCATGCAGGAATATCCTCCAGGTGGGGGCCTGGAGGCGTGCGTAAACCAGACCCCACTCTAGTTGCATTGGGAATAGACGAATTGAGGGTTTCTTTAGAAGAGTAAGTCTGCTTTCCAGAAAAGGCAAGGTCATTGGTCTATTGAGAATGAAGATAATTACTGATAAACAACAAGTATGTGTTGCCCCTTCGCCCAGAAACCGAAGCAGGTGTGCAGGCTTTAGGTCAGAGGTGCCTTCTTCTCCCCACCTGACAGCAATTCTCTGCTCTGGCTCCAAGAAACCCGAGGTTTTGAACGTCAGCATCAGAGTCAGCGAGGCAGCTTGTCACAGGACGCCAGTGTTCACAGAAAGCAAAGGTATGTTTGGCAAAATGTCCTATCTATGTCAGGGCTGGAGGTAAAACCTCTCATTATCCCAAAACCTCCTGGGCTTTTCTCTTTTCTCTAGTTGAGCCACAAAGTAAAATTGAAGTAGCTGTCAGCATTCTGGGTTTGGTGCAGGAATTACTTAGTTTCCCTGGAGGTAGAACGTTGCAGGGGATCACAATTTCTCTGTCCATTTATTGCTTACAAATGTATTTTGACCATCTGTTTCCTAGGAACCCTCTTTTATTAGAAAGGGAAGGTGAGATTCACTCTGTGCCTGTTTGTAACATCTAATTTGTTCCTTCATCTAACAGTGTTTATTCAATTGGGCCTAAGATATGGTTGAGTGGCCAACATCTAGAGTTAGGTGGCTTTTTTCATCTGATACAGACTTGGATGATGTCATTTGACAAAGTTGATGTTTCATCATTGATTAATTTATTCATCAGAAGAGTTAAAATTAGGG
This sequence comes from Ursus americanus, assembly GCF_024610735.1. Classification (NCBI taxonomy): domain Eukaryota; kingdom Metazoa; phylum Chordata; class Mammalia; order Carnivora; family Ursidae; genus Ursus; species Ursus americanus. The sequence continues at coordinate 1,137,871 of NC_142157.1, read as the reverse complement.
TGGATGGAAAATTGAAAATTTTCCAAAGCGGCCTGTTCCTGTTTAAAAGTTGAGCTTGACTTTCTAGTTTTACTAAATGTATTATCTCGATATTTTGAGGTGCCATATTCTCTCTGTAGTTTCTTTGGTGGTGGAGTCAGAAGGAGAGTCTGGGAATTCTTTTGGATAGTGGCATGCTGGTGGCTTCAAGGGGCTTGGCGTCAGGAGCCTTGGGGTGAACTCTGCAACTGCTTGTCTGACCCTAGGTGCATCTCCTAGAGGTTTTGTTCCTCTTATGAAATTGCTGGCAGATAATGTTCTGCTTAAAGGGGAACCCTCCCATCCTGTTGGTGGGAATGCAAAGTGGTGCAGCCAGTCTGGGAAACAGTGTGGGGGTTCCTCAAAAAGTTAAAAATTGAACAACCCCATGATCCAGCAATTGCTCTCCTAGGTATTTACCCAAAGGATACAAAAATGTGGATTCGAAATGGGTACATGCACCATGATGTTTATAGCAGAAATGTCCACAGTAGCCAAACTATAGAGAGAATCCCAACGTCCATGCACTGATGAATGGGTAAAACAGATGTGGGATACATATATATACACTGGAATATGACCCAGATTCAAAAAGAATGAAAACTTACCATTTGCAAGGATGTGGATGGACCTAGAGTGTATTAAGCTAAGCAAAATCATTGAGGAAAGACAAATATCCTATGCTCTCATGCCTGTGGAACTTCAGAAAGAAAACAGATGAACAGAGTTGAGGAGTGATGAGAGAGGCAAACAAGGAAATAGACTCAACCTTGGAGAACAAACTGAGTGTTGCTGCAGGACAGGGGCATGGGGGGAAGAGTTAAATGGGTGAGGGGTATTAAGGAGGGCACTTGTGATGAGCACCGAGTTCTGTATGCAGGTGAGGAATCACTAAATCCTACCCCTGAAGCGAATATTCCATGGCATGTGAACTAACTGGAATTTAAGTAAGAGGAGAAAGGTAAAAGTGTTCTGCTTCATGAAGAGTGAGGTAAAATTGTAGTGATTTGGGCTGTACTATTCTATAGATGAGAGTTGTAAATCACCCTGTTGTAGGATACACTAGTGGCTTATCACATAAGGAGTCCTCAGAAAGCTGCAATGAAAGATTCAGGTCTCAGAGCATGTTCATGTTCCACTGATATGTTACAGTTTGCACAGGTAGGAAAGAAGGTGGAGAGAAAGGCAACAGAAGGGGAAAGTAGGTGTGAACCTTTCATTAGTTAGCGTTATAGCTTTCTCATGAAAGCCTTGTGCCAGTGTGATTTTGGAAGCAGAGAGGTAATCCGGGAGCTTTGCAGGAGATGGGGGAGTTCCAGGACTGGGTAAAGCTGACAGGGGTTCCAGAGGAGAGCTGAATGCATTCTGCAGCAGGGTGTGGACAGGGTGGGCTCCAGGGGTGGCTGTGGGTCTCCTGGGTGAGAGTTGTGACATGTGAGGGCTGTGTGCAAGTTCCTGGCTGAGGACAAGTGAGGCACAGGCGGAGAGCTGGCAGAGAACCTTCTTCTGGGCCACCAGCCTCACCTAACACACACAGCCTCATCTTCTGTCCCTGTCACTCCAATTCAGACTTCTCCGAAGGTGAGTGAGAACACATCAGGAGCATTCTGAACAGAAGGGAAAGCATGTGCATAGCTCTGGGGCAGGAAAATTCCAGCTATGTCCTGGAGTAGCAAGATGGCCCTGTGGCCACAGGAGACAGCTTAGGACATGACCTCAGAGAGGTGACAGAAAGCCATTCCAGGGCTATAACCCCATGAGACCCTGTTTCACTGGGCCATCCTGGCTACAGTGTTGAGAACAGATGACAGAGGGTTGAAGATGGCAAGGCAGGTCAATGACGAAGCTTTTCCAGGAACTCAGGCACTGTGGTCCAGACAGGTGGCCTTGGATGGAGTGGTTAGACCTATTCTGGGTCCATTTTGAAGATGGAGCTCACAGGATTTGCTGATGGGTTAGCTATTAGGAGCAGGAGAACAGAGGAATTGGGGTAACTCCCAGCTGTTGTGGGTTGTCCTGATCGAGGGGAAGGAGAGGGTTTCTCAGGTGGTAGGAGGTAGTCCGTGGTCCACATGCTGAGGAAGGTGCCTTTCCCAGTGGATCTGCTGAGGTTTGTGTCTGGGAGAACCTTTCACATCTCCTCCCTCAGCAATGCTCAAGTACAAGTATCCCCCACTTTTTAAACGTTCACAGTAAGACACTGGTCTTTCTTGAAAGAACTACGTTATTACCCAGCTTCAGTAAGAGGAAGAGACCTGAAGAGGATTTCCCTCATGAAAAAAGGTGAACAGTGAGAATCGCGTTCAGCATCTGTTTTGGGGAGAAGCACGACAGAGGCGTCGTGCACCCCAACCTGCTCCTTCCGCTGGGAACTGCTCTCCGCATCCAGCCACCAGCACTTTGAATGGTGTCTGTGAGCCTCTGCTCTGCTTTGTCTTCATTTATGCTGGGCCTCCATTAGAAACTTGTGTCCTGAGGCCTAAGAAAAGCCAAAGAGAAGGAATTTTGGAGTCTGAGGACACTATCTAATTGTGCCGTGTAAATTAATGGCCATTCCTTCTTGAACACCATTTCTGCTGTGCAAGGTTTCTCAGAAGCCCTGTACTTTCAAAGAGCAGGGAAACCTATACCCCATGCTGCGGGGTTAGTTTTAGTCTCCATACTGGACAGAACATTTCATGACTGTCGGATTTTCTCACTCAAACATTGAGACTTTGACCACCTTCACCCGTTTCTACCACCCCATCCCCGAATCTGGCACCTACCAATCTGCTATCAGTATCTATGCATTCAGTAATTGTTTATTCCACGTGGAATGTACATGAGAGCATCTGGGATTGGTCTTTCTGTGTCTGAGTTACTTGGCATAAGGCCCCCAAGGTCTGTGTTTCCATGTCTGGTTCTTGTGAATAATGCTGCAGTGAACGTGGGAGTGCATCTGTCTTTTTTAGGCAGTATTTTTGTGTTCTCCAAATCAATACTCAGTAGAGCCATTAATGGGTCATGTGGTAGTCGCATTTATTTTTTCAGGAACCTCCATACCGTTTGTCACAGTGGCTGCACCAATTTCCATTCCCACCAACAGTGCACAGTGTCTCCTCCTCTGCACACCCTTGACCCCACCTGGTGTCTGTCTCTGGGACAATTGCTGTTCCAACTGTTGTGAGTGGATAGCCGATTGTGGGTTTGACTGATGTTTCCCTGATGATGATGAGTGATGTCTAACAACTTTCTCTGTCTGTTGGCACCTGTGTGCCATCTTTAGAAAGTATCTATTCACATATTCCCCACATTTTTTATACAATTTTTTTGTTTTGATTTGTATGAGTGTTGTGTGTATTTTGGATATTAGCCTCTTCTCACACATATGATTCGCAGATATTTTTTTTCTTATTGGGTCAGTGGCCTTTTAAGTTTTTGATGGTTTCTTTTGCCGTGTGGAAGATTTCAGTTTGATGTTGTTCCACTTGTTTATTTTTGCTTTTGTTGCCTTTGCATTTGGTGTCCGATATGAAGACACTTTGCCAAAACTAATGTCGAGAGACTTAGTACCTGTGTCTTCTTGGAGGTTTATGGATTCAGGTCTTATGTTCAAATCATTCATCCATTAAAAATTTTGTGTGTGGTGTAAGAAAGTGGACCAGTTATATTCTTCTGCCTTTAGTGTCCAGTTTGCCTGTTACCGCTCACTGTAGACACAGTCCTTCCCTCATGGCATATCTTCTGCTGCTGTGTCGTAAGTTAGGATCATCTACGTGTGGGTAAGTTTCTGAGCTTTCTGTTCTGTTCCACTGACCTGGTGTCTGTGTTTCTGCCAGTACCATCCTGTTTTGATGACAACAGCTTTGTAATCTAGCTTGAAATCCAGGAGTGTGTTGACTGCACCTTTCTTTCTCCAGGTTGCTTTGGGTATTTGGGGTCTTTTGTGATTCCATACAAGTTTGAGGACTGTTTTCTATTTGCTCGAATAATGCCGCTGGAATTCAGATAGGGATTTCATCATATCTGTCGATTGCTTTGGGTACGATGGACATGTTCACATAATTAAATCTTCCAGTTAAGGAGCATGGCGTAAGCTTCCATTTGTTTGTGTTGCCTTCCAAATCTTTGACCCATACATCCTGCCCCCCTCGACACACATGTTTTTCATTTCTTTTCTGCCATGTGTTGAGTGTACTATGTCTTTCTCATTTTTGGTTACTTTTATTCCTAGATTTTTTTTGATGCAATTATAAATGGCATTGCTTTTTGAATTTCTCTTTGCAAAAGTGCGTCATCAGTATGCAGAAATGCAAGAAGTTGGGTCACCTGGGTGGCCACATAGGTGAAGCTTCTGCCTTCATCTCAGGTCATGAACTCAGAGTTCTGACATTGAGCCCTGTGTTGGGCTCCCCGTTTAGCGAGGGTCTGCTTCTCCCTCTTTTGGACACTCCCACTGCCCTTGCTTTTTCTCTTCCTCTCAAATAAATAAATAAAATATGAAAAAAAAAGAGAACAGGTCTCTGTATATTGACTTTATATCCTGCAGCTTTCTAGAATTTGTTTATTCTAACAGTTTTGTGTGTGTGTGTGTGTGTGTGTGTGTGTGTGTAATCTTTTGGGATTTCATGTCATTTGCAAATAGTGACATTTTTCCTGTATGAATTTCATATCCTTCTATTTTTTTAAAATGATGTTAATCACCCTACAGTACTTCATTTGTTTTTGATGAAGTGTTCCATGATTCATTGTTTGCATATAACACCTAGTGCTCATTATGACACGTGCCCTCCTTCTTTTTAAAAAGAATTTATTTATTTATTCGATAGATAGAGACAGCCAGCGAGAGAGGGAACTCAAGCAGGGGGAGTGGGAGAGGAAGAAGCAGGCTCACAGCGGAGGAGCCTGTTGTGGAGTTCGATCCCCTAATGCCGGGATCACGCCCTGAGCCGAAGGCAGATGCTTAACCGCTGTGCCACCCAGGTGCCCCAACACGTGCCCTCCTTAATACCCATCACCAGGATAACCCATTCCCCTACCCTCCCTTTCTGCAACCTTCAGTTTGTTTCCCAGTGTCAGTAGTCTCTCATGTTTCATTTCCCCTCTCATTACCTCACTTCACTTTTCCCTTCCTTCTTCTAATGGCCTCCATGCTATTCCTTCCATTCCACATAGGAGTGAAACCATATGATAATTGTCTTTCTCTGCTTGCTTTAATTTCACTTAGCATAATCCCCTCCTGGTCCATGCACGTTTGTGCAAGTGGTGGGTATTCATCCTTCTGACGACTGAGTAATAGTCCATTGTATAGATGAACCACATCTTCTTTGTCCATTCATCTGCTGAAGGACATCTTGGCTCCTTCCACAGTTTGGCTATTATGGACATTGCAGCTATGAACATTGGGATACAGGTGCCGCTTCTTTTCATTACTCTGTGTCTATGGGGTAAATACCCAGTAGTGCAATTGGTGGGTCGTAGGATATCTCTGTGGTTAACGTCGTGAGGAACATCCATATTGTTTTCAAAAGTGGCTGTACCAGCTTGAATTCTCACGAGTAGTGTAAGAGGGCTCCCCTTTCTCCACATCCTCTCTGACATTTTTTTTTCTGTCTTGTTAATTTTTTTTCAAGATTTTATTTATTCATTCCACAGAGATAGAGACAGCCAGCGAGAGAGGGAACACAAGCAGGGGGAGTGGGAGAGGGAGAAGCAGCATCATAACGGAGGAGCCTGATGTGGGGCTCGATCCCATAATGCCAGGATCATGCCCTGAGCCGAAGTCAGACGCTTAACCGCTGTGCCACCCAGGTGCCCCCTGCCTGGTTAATTTTAACCATTCTATCTGGTGTAAGGTGGTATCTCATTGTCGTTTTGATTTGTATTTGCCTGATGGCAAGTGATGTGGAGCATTTTTTCATGTGTCTGTTGGCCATTTGTATGTCTTCTCTGGAGAAGTATCTCTTTGTGCCTTCTGCCCATTTTTTGGGTGTCGAGTTTGAGGAGTTCTTTATAGATCTTGGAAACCAGCCCTTTATCTGTAATATCATTTGCAGATATCTTCTTCGATTCCATAGGTTGCCTTTTTGTTTTTTGATCATTTGCTTTGCCAAGCAGAAGCTTTTTATCCTGATGAAGTGCCAATAGTTCATTTTTGCTTTTATTTCCTTTGCCTTTAGAGACGTGGCTTGCAAGAAGTTGTTGTGTCCAAGGTTGAAGAGTTCTTTTGATTTTGATATGAGACAGGAATCCATTATCTTATTTTCCTGATTATATTCGAGTCCTCTGTCTTTCTTGGTGAGTCTAGCTAAGTTTGTCGGTTTTGTTTATCTTTCCAAAAAAGGCCGCTCTCATTTTCATTGTTTTTTTTTTTGTCTTTTTAGTATCCATTGGATTTATTTATGCATTCCTTTTTGTTATTTCCTTATTTCTACTAATTTGGGGCTTTGTTTGTTGTTTTTTTTTCTACTTCTTTACCACATAAATCAGGTTGTTTATTGGAGACCATTCTCATGGAATGATGAAGACTTGAATTGCTATGAATGTCCCCCATAAAGCTACTTTTGCTGCATCCCATAAGTTTTTGTAGGTTGTCTTTTTCATCAGTGTCAAGGTACTTCTAAAATTTTTTTGATTTATTCTTTGACTGTTGGTTGTTCAGTAGCATGTTGTTAAATCTCCACATATTTTTTTAAGATTATTTAAGTATCTGACAGAGAGTGAGACAGCGAGAGAGTGAACACAAGCAAGGGGGTGGGAGAGGGAAAAGTGGGCTTCCCACTGAGCAAGGAGCCTGATATGGGGCTAGATCCCAGTATCCTGGGATCAAGACCAGAGATGAAAGCAGTTCCTTAACGACTGAGCCACCCAGGCCCCAAAAATCTCCACCTATTTTTGACTGTCCCATTTTTTTCTTTAGACTGATTTCTAGTTTCATATCTTTGTGGTTGGACAAGATTTGAAGCAGAAGGTGAAGAGAGCATTCAGATGAAAGGTTTGTTTCCTGGAGGGCTTTCTGAGGGCAGACCATGAGTTAAGTGGGGATGGAGGAAGTTTTTGTGAGACAGGGAGTGGGGTTAACCCTTGTTAGCATTACTGACTACTACCATAAAAGCTGTGTGCTACCGTTCACACCATAGTCCTGATGGACTTGTACTTCATTAGAAATATTTTCTAGGAGGTGTAGGCATAGCCTTCACTTAAAGAAAGGTGCTATGTGGGTTCATGGCATGACCCCAGGTCAGCAACCAGGATGTATGGTATTGTGGGGGATCATAACCAGGCTTTCTGTAGTAAGTGACAGAAATAGGGTATGGTGAGCTCCATGACCATAGGTGAGGTCCCGAGTGATCCACTGGGTGTTGGTTTCTGTGGATCTGTCTCATCAGGTGCTGTGGAATTCAGGGACACCCTCCTGTCTGTGGATTTGTATGGAGACAGGTAGACATCAGTGTCTTGCCAGGCACAAGGGTCACACTGGACCAACACCAGAGGTGCAGCGTGTGCGGGAGCCACTGCTTGCTTTCCACGAAAGCTGACCAGGGTCTGTGAACGTGATTCCTAGCAGCTGCAAGGGGAGAGGAGGACGGGGGTGGTGCACACTTCCTAGAGTTGTGGTCAGGACTAGTCTGGAGCCCACTGACGTCAGCCACACCTGGCACAGAAGACACGCATTCAGTGAAGCTGTGGGCGCTGCTCCCATGATACTTTTGGGACGGCTCCATGCTGCCACCTCCTGCTTTTCATCATCATCTTCAAGGTCCTGTGCCTCTGCTCTTACCCATGGCCTCCGGGGTATTGTCCGTCCTCCATCTGGCCCTCGTCCCTGGTGCCCTGTGCAGTCCAATGCCAAGGTAGCCTTCTCGAGACAAACATCTGGCCCTGATGGAACACTTCCATGGATCTCTTTTGATGTGAGGATGATGCCCTGCCCTGGAAGGGGGCTGCAGGTCCCCAATCAGGAGAGCCATGTCTCCCTTTTCAGCATGGCCTGCCCTCCCCTCAGTCTTCTTCAGGGAAGCTCTCCCCACTTCCTGAGATGACAGCTCTGAACTTAAAAATGAATGTTATTTTACATATCTCTATGCTTTAGTTCATCCATGGCAAGTCTTTCAACCCCGTTAGTGGGTTTTTTTAGCAGTTCTGAAGGGGTGTTTGCTCAAAGAGGGGGTGACCAGGGTGGGGCAGCTTTCCCTCTCATCTCCCTCAGCATGTCTCTGAGCCCTGGGGCCAGCTGTCCCACTGAGGATTGAGGGACGCGAGCCAGCCCATCCTGAGCCCAGGCTGTGTCAGCTGTGTCGACTGATGCGTGTCGGAGCGGTGGGCAGCTGGCATGGGCCAGGAGCAGGCAGTGTCTCCTTCTCATTCCATCCCTCCCTTCCTCCCAGAGGTAGCTCAGAGCAGCCTTCAACCGCTGCATCTCCAGATCCCTTGACCTGTGCCTCCTGTGTTCAGCTGGTGACCTTGGAGTTTCGCATGAATTCTCCCACCTGTACCCTCTCCCATAGCAGTTCCTGGATCGGGGAGGGGTCGGACCCTTGTATGTTTTTGGTCTTCTTCCTGTCCCGCACCAAGCCCACCCACCTTTGCATCTTTCATGTAAGTGCTTGGAAGCAAGCCCATCCACAGGGAACCTATTAGCCAAATGGATCCAGGCAATGAACATTGAAGTAGAGATCCAGGATCCATAATAAACCTGCTCTGAAACCTGTCCCAAAGTCTGTGACTCTCACACTGAAACAGAAACAATAATAGCTTTCTGGAATGTGAAGTGACATGTGTCTCTACTTCCAATCTTGAATGCATAGGTGCTGAGCCTTGACAGAAAAGGACCATGGCTCCCGTGGGCTGGAATCCACGGTAAGAACTCAGTGAAATATGAATTTGAGGCATGGAGTGAATAATTACTGTAGAGTGAATCCTCCCAAGTAGGGCTTATGCACATTGCAGAGGAAAAGCTTTTTCAAAGAGGTTCCTGAAAGAAAAATCTTTTTTAAAATTTATTTTAATCCCAGTAGAGCTAACATACAGTGTTACATTCATTTCAGGTGTACAAGAGAGTGATTTAGTAATTCTATATATTACTCAGTGGTCATCAAGAAAAGCGTCCTCTTAATCCCCTTCATCTATTTCACTCATCCCTCTATCCACCTCCTCTCTGGTAACCATCCGTTTGTTCTCTATTGTTAAGAGTTTGTATTTCGGTGTGTCTCCTTTTTCTCTTTTAGTTACTTATTTTGTTTGTTTTGTAAATTCCCCATTAGAATGACATCGTATGGGATTTGTCTTTCTCTGACTGACTGATTTTAGTTAGGATAATACTCTCTAGCTCCATCCATGTGTCTGCAAATAGCAAGGTTTCATTCTTTTTCAAGCCGAGTAATACTCCATTGTGTGTGTCTGTGTGTGTGTGTGTGTGTGTGTGTGTGTGTGTGTGTGTGAATACACACACCTATCATCTCATTTGTCAATTTTTCTACAGACACTTGGGTTGCTTCCATATTGTGATATTGTAAATAATGGTGCAAGAAACATAGGGGTGCACGTATCCTTTTACGTTACTGTTTTCCTATTCTTTGGGTAAATACGAGTAGTGTGATTGTTGGATCGTAGGGTAGTTCTATATTTAATTTTTTGAGGAACCTTCATACTGTTTTCCACGGTGGCCAACACAGTTTGCATTCCCACCCACAGTTCGCTAGGATTCCCCTTTATCCACATCCTCCCAAAACCTGCTCTTTGTTGTGCTTTTGATGTTAGCCATTCTGACAGGTTTGAGGTATTACCTCATTGTCCTTTGGATTTACATTTTCCTGATGATGGGTGATGGTGAACATCTTTTCACGGGACTGTTGGCCATTTGTATTTCTTCTTTGGAGAAATGTCTGTCCATGTCTTCTGCCTATTTTTTAACTGGAGTATTTGTTTTTTGGGGGGTCGAGTAGTATCAGTTGTATATGTTTTGGACACTATCCCTTTATTGCATATGATCTTTGCAAATATCTTCTCCCTTTGAGTAAGTTGTCTTATTATTTTTACGTTTTCATTGTTCTTCTGCCATGTGGAAACTTTTTATTTTGCTGTATTCCCAATAGTTTATTTTTGCTTTCATTTCCTTTGCCTCAGGACACAGTCTAGAAAAACGTTGGTATGGTCCATGTCAAGAAGTTACTGTCTTCCCTCCTGTAGGATTTTTATGGATTCAGGTCTCATATTGAGGTCTTGAAACTGTTTTCTGTTTGTCTGTATTGTGTAAGAAAGCAGTCTAATTTCATTCTTTTGTGCATAGCTGTCTAGTTTTCCCAACACCATTTGTTGTAGAGACTGTCCATTTCCCTTTTGATATCGTTGCTTGCTTTGTGGAAGATTCACGAACCACATAATTGTGGGTTTCTGTCTGAACTTGTATCCTGTTCCTTTGGTCGCTGTGTCTATTTTTGTGCCGTACTGTCTTGTTAGGATGACTGCAGCTTTGTAGTATAACCTGAAATCTGAAATTGTCAGTCCTCCAGCTTTGTTTTTCTTTTCCACATTGCACTGGCTGTTCGGAATCTTTAGTGGTTCCATACAAATGTGTAGGATTGTTTATTCGAGGTCTTTTGTTCTTTAATTTAAATTCAATTAGCCAACTTACAGTACATCATTCGTTTCAGATGTAGTCTTCAATAAATTTTCAGTCATGTGTAACACCCAGTGCTCATTGTATCGTGTGACCTCCTTAATGCTACTCACCCAGTTACCCCCCCAACTTCTCCTCCAACAATCATCAGTTTCTTGCGATAGTTAAGCGTCCATTATGGGTTTTCTCCCTCTCTGATGACTTCCCATTCTATTTTCCCTTCCTTGTCCTATGGTCTTCTTCCTTGTTTCTGATATTCCACATAGGAGTGAAAGCATATGATCATTGTCTTTCTTTCATTGGCTTATTCCACTCAGCATAATACCCTCCAGCTCCACCCAGGTCGGTGTGATGGTAAGTACTCATCCTTTCTGATGGCTGAGTAATATTCCATTATATATATGATCCACATCTTCTTTATCCATTCATCTATCCATGGTCATCTGCACTCCTTCCACAGCTTGTCTATTATGGTTATTGCTTCTATGAACACTGGGGTGCATGTGTCCCGTCTTCACTACCTCTGTCTCTTTGGGGGTAAATAGCCAGTAGTGCAATTGCTGGGACATAGGGTAACTTTATTTATAACTTCTTGAGGAAACTCCGTACCATTTTCAAGAGTGGCTGTACCGGACTGCATTCGTACAGGGGTGTAAGAGGGTTCCTGTTTCACCACATCCTCTCCAACATGTATAGTTTCATGTCTTCTTATTTTTAGATATTCAGCCTCGTGTGATATGGCATCTATAGGGGTTTAGATTTGCATTTCCCTAAAGCCAAGTGATATGAAGCATTTATGCATGTATCTTTTGGTCACCAGTACGTCGTCATCAGTGAAGTGACTTCCCATTTTAATCCATCTCAAGACCTAAAGCTGGGTAAGGCACTGAAGCTGGATGATGCCATCGGTTGGAAGTGTGGAGAATTTCAAAAGATCTCCGTGGAGAGCAAGTTCCAAGTTCAGTGTGAAGCTACTAATTGGATCCGGGGAGATCTCTGAAATTGGGGGTTGCCTGGGATGGGCTGAAGGGGGACCTCCGATTTTCCCATGAATTCTTGCTGCAGCCCAAAATGGACAGTTTCCTGCTGTGGGGCAGGCTGAGTCCTCTAGTCTTGCAGAGGTGAGCCCAATGCCTGGTGCCTTGGAGGCAGGCAAACGGGAAGGGACCCTCAGCAGAAGACCCAGGGTTAGGTTAGGCCTCAAGAGACAGCAGATCTGAACTGCCCAGTGCTCAGAGAACTCTCATGCCGAGTGAGATGAGGGCACAAGGGCGGGTGAGTGTGAGCCTTGGGGTTTCATCTGGAAGGGCCCACAAAGGTCGGGGTTCACCAGAAGGGGCTCTCAGGGGGTGCCCCAAATCTCTTGCCCTGAATGCTCTGTTGTGTCCCAAAATGGTACAGTTTACTGTGGGTTGCAGGCTGAGTCCTGCGGTGGGGCTTTGGTGTCCCCATCCCCTGGAGTTGGTTGCCAGGATCCTGGGGAGGGGCCCCTCTCTGCCCAACCTAGGGTAAGGGTTAGGGTCCCGGAGCCCAGCAGGGACAATCTGCAGGCTGTTAGGCGAGCTCTGTGGAGGGCTGAGAGGAGGCCATGGGGGAGGGTGAGCATGGGCCTCAGGGTTGGGGCATGGGGGGCTGCCAAAGGATGGGGATGGGCTCCGGGGGCCTCCCCAAGTTCTCGTGCCCTGTAGGCTCCTTAGAGCCCCAAGGGGCAATGTTTCCTGTCGGGTGGCAAGCTGAGTCCTGCAGTGGGGCACAGGTATCCCAATTCCCCGGGGCTGCGGTGTAAGGCTCCTGGGGAGGCCCCCATACCCACGGCCGACCTAGGGCTAGGGTTAGGTCCAGGAGCCCCGCAGGCCCGATTTGCTGGCTGTATGGCGAGCTACACGGGCTGAGGTGAGGGTGTGGGGAGGGTGAGCATGGGCCTCAGGGTTCCGGTGCGGGAGGCCGCCGAAGTTCGCTGGTGGCTCAGGAGGGCCCTCCTGGTTCTCCCGCCCTGAATGCTCTATGGCCTCCCAAGGGGCACGGTTTCCTGCGGGGTGGCAGACTGAGTCCTGCTGTGGGGCTCAGGTGTCCCAAATGCCCGCAGCTGCGGCTCCAGGCTCCTGGGGAGGGGCCCCTCCACAGATGAACTAGGGTTAGGGTTGGCGCCCAGGAACCCCGCTGGCCAGATCTGCCCACTATGTGGCGAGCTCCGCCATGGGCTGAGGTGAGGGTGTGGGGTGGGGTGAGCATGGGCTTCAAGGTTGGGTTTAGGGATTGCCGATGTTCGCTGGGGGCTCTGGGGGCCCTCCTGGTTCTCCCGCCCTGAATGCTCTACAGCCTCCCAAGGGGCACGGTTTCCTGCGGGCTGGCAGGCTTTGTCCTGCAGTGGGGCTCAGGTGTCCCCAGTCCCTGGGGCTGCGGCACCGGGCCCCAGGGGAGGGGCCCTACCCAGCTGACCTAGGGTCAGGTGTAGGCCCCAGGAACCCGGCAGGCCTGATCTGCTTCTCTGCGACGAGCTCGGTGGCAAGCTGAAGGGAAGGTGTGGGGTGGGATGAGCGTGGGCCTCAGGGTTGGGGTGTATGGGGCCGCCGAGGATCGCTGGGGGCTCAGGGGGGCCCTACCAGTTTTCCTGCACGGGATGCTCTGTGGCGCCCCAAGGGGCATGGTTTCCTGAGGGGTGGCAGGCTGAGTCCCATGGTGGGGCTCAGGTTTACTAATCCCCGGGGTTAGGGTACGGTTTAGGGTATGGGTTAAGGTTAGGGTATGGGTTACGGTTAGGGTATGATTGAGGGTAAGGGTTAGGGTTAGGGTAAGGAGAGGGTACGGGTTAGGGTTGGGTTTAGGGGTTACAGTTTAGAGGTTACGAGTTAGGGTACAGATTAGGGTTTAGGGTAAGGGTTAGGGTTTAGGGTCAGGGTTAGGGTTGGAGTACGGGTTAGGTTTAGGATACGGGTTAGGGTTAGGGTATGGGTTAGTGTACACATTAGGGTACAGTTTAGGGTACGGGTTAGGGTACAGTTTAGGGTAAGTGTTGGTGTACGGATTTGGGTACGGCTTAGGGTACGGTTTAGGGTTAGGGTTAGGGTACGGGTTAAGGTACAGATTAGAGTATGTGTTAGGGTTACGTTTAGGGTTAGGGTACAGGTTAGGGTAGGATTAGGGTTAGGTTTAGGGTTAGGTTACGGGTTAGGGGTAGGGTTAGCTGAAGGGGTAGGTTTAGGGGTAGGGTTAGGGGTATGGTAGGGCCGGGTAGGGTTAGGGTTTAGGGTTAGGGTTTGGGGTTTGGAGTTAGTGGTTAAGGTTAGGGTTTAGAGTTTAAGGTTTCGTGATTAGGGTTAGGGGTTAGGGTTTAGGGTTTAGTGTTAATGTTAGGGTTTAGGGTTTAAGGATTAGGGTTTATTGTTAGGTTTAGAGTAGGGTTATGGTTAGGGTAAGGGTTAGAGGTTAGAGTTAGGGTTAGGTTTAGGGGTTAAGGTTTAGGGTTTAAGGTTAGGGGTTAGGGTTTAGGGTTAGGGTTAGACCCAGTAGGCCAGCAGGACCCATGTGCCAGTTGTGCGGGGAGTGGAGGAGTGGGATGAGGTGAGTGCACTGCCGAGCAGGAGTATGGTATCTAGCGTTTTGGCGCAGGGGGCCTTTGAAAGTCGCTAGAGGCTCGGAGGGCCCTGTCCGTTCTCCCGCCCTGAATGACCGGCGGCGCCCCTAGTGCCTGGGTGGTGGCAGGTTGGCAGTGTGAGTCTGGCTTTGCGGTTTGGGGGTCCCCAATGCCATGCATTGCAGCACAAGGCCCCTTGGGAGGGGCCCCTCTGGGGCCATCCTATGGTTACTGTTAGCACCCAGGATTCCAGTAGACATTATCTGCCAGCTGTGCGGTAGCGGAGGGCCAGGCCGAGGTGAGGGCGCCGGCGAACTGGAGCGTGGGCCCAAGCATTTTGTCACGGGGGGCCTTGGAAGGTCGCTGGGGTCTCGAGGGCCCTGCCTGTTCTCCCACCCTGAATGAACAGTAATGCCCCAGCGTGCCCGGTGTCAGCGGGGCGGCACGGAGAGTATGGTGCTGGGGCTCGGGGGTCCCCAATCCCTGGCGTTGCTGCGCCAGGCCCCTTGGGAGGTTCCCCTTGGGGGCCAACCTAAGGTTAGGGTTAGCCCCCAGGAGGCTGGCAGACCTGATCAGCTGGCTGTGCGTCGAGCAGAGGGGCGGGTCGAAGAGAGGGCGCTGCTTAGCGGGAGCATGGGCCCAAGCATTTTGGAACATGGGCCCTTAGAAGTTCACCAGGACTCAGAGGGCCCTGCCCATTCTCCCGCCCTGAATGACCAGTGGCGCCCCTAGTGGCCTGGGTGCCAGCGGGGCAGCAGGGTGAGTCCAGCGCTGGGGCTTAGGGGTCATCAATCCCCGGTGTTGCGGCGACAGGCCCCTTGGGAGGGGCCCCTTGGGAGCCAACCTAGGGTTAGGTTTAGCCCCCAGTAGCCCGGCAGGCCCGATCCACCTGCTGAGTGGCGAGCAGTGGGGCGGGCCGAGGTGAGTGCGCTGGCGAGCGGGAGCGTGGTCCCAAGCGTTTTGGAGCAGGGGGCCTTCGAAAGTCACTGGGGGCTCGGAAGGCCCTGCTCGTTCCCTCACCTGGATGACCGGCGGCGCCCCTAGCGGCCCGGGTGATGGCGGGGCGGCAGGGTGAGTCCAGTGCTGAGGCTCGGGCTTCCCTATACCCGACGTTGCAGTGCGAGGCCCCTTGGGAAGGGCCCCTCTGGGGCCAAGGTAGGGTTAGAGTTAGCCCTCAGGAGGCCGTCAGGCTCGATCCACCATCTTGAGGTGAATGGAGTCGCGGTCCGAGGTGAGGCCGCTGGCAAGCGGAGCGTGGGCCCCAGCGTTTTGGTGCTGGGGCCTTCAAAGTTCACCGGGGCTCAGAGGGCCCTGCCCGTTCTCCTGCCCAAAACGATCTGTGGCGCCCTAGCACCACTGGTGTCAGCGGGGCAGCAGGGTGAGTCCGGCATTACGACTCGAGGGTCCCCAATCCCCGGCGTTGTGGCGGCAGGCCCCTTCAGAGGGGCCCCTCTGGGGCCAACCTAGGATTAGAGTTAGCCCCCAGGAGGCCGGCAGGCCTGATCTGCCAGCTGTGCAGAGGGCGGAGGGGCAGGCTGAGGTGAAGGCGCTGGCGAGCTCCAGCGTGGGCCCCAGCATTTTGGCGCGGATGGCCTTCAAAATTGACCGGAGTCTCGAGGGCCCTGCCCATTCTCCCACCCTGAAGGACCAGTGATGCCCCAGAGAGCCTGATGTCGACAGGACGGCAGGGTGAGTCCGGCGCTGCGGCTCGGCTGTCCCCAATCCCCGGCTTTGGTCACAAGTCCCCTTGGGAGGGGCCCCTCTGGGCCAACCTAGGGTTAGGGTTAGCCCCCAGGAGGCCGGCAGGCCCGATATGCCAGCTAGACTGTGAGAGGAGGGGCGGGCCAAAGTAAAGGTGCTGGTGAGCAGGAGCCTGGGCACCAGCGTTTTGACTTGGGGCTTTCAAAGGTCGCCGGGGTCTCGAGGGCCCTGCCTGTTCTCCCACCCTGCATGAACGGCGGTGCCCCTAGCGGCCCGGGTGGTGAGGGGTGGCAGGGTGAGTCAGGCCCTGAGGCTCAGGTATCTCCAATCCCCAGCGATGCGGCGCCAGGCCCCTTGGGAGGGGCCCCTCGGATGACAACTTAGGGTTAGGTTTAGCCCCTAGGAACTCGGCAGTTCCTATTCGCCAGCTGTGTGGAGAGTGGAGTGGCAGACCTAGGTGAGGGTGCTGGTGTTTGGGAGCGTGGGCCCAGGCATTTTGGCGCGGGGGGGATTCGAAGGACACCGTGTATCGGAGGGCCCTGACCGTTCTCCCGCCCTGAATGAACGGCAGCACCCCAAGCCCCTGGGTGGCGGCTGGGTGGCAGGGTGAGTCAGGTGCTGAGGCTCAGGGTCCCCAATCCCCTGTGTTGCAGCGCCAGGCCCCTTGGGAGGGGCCCTTCAGGGGTCGATCTAGGGTTACGGTTAGCCCCCCGGATGCTGGTGGACCCGATCAGCGTCTGTGCGGCACGCAGCAGGGTGGGCCGAGGTGAGGGCGCTGGCGAGCCTGAGCATGAGCCCAAGCATTTTAGCGTGGGGGGCTTTCGAAGGTCAGTGGGGGCTCGGAGGGACCTGCCCGTTCTCCCGCTCTGAATGACCAGCGGGGTCCCTAGTGGCTCAGGTGGCTGAAGGGCAGCAGGGTGAGTCTGGCACTTGGGCTCGGTTGCCCCATCCCCGGCGTTGGGGCACCAGGCCACTTGAGAAGGGCCCCTCAGGGGCCGACCTACAGTTAGGGTTAGCCCCCAGGAGGCCGGCAGGCCCTATACACCGCCTGTGCGTGGAGCGGAGAGTTGGGCCGAGGTGAGGGTGCTGGTGAACATGAGCCTGGGCACAAGCATGTTGGTTCTGGGAGCCATTGAAGGTGGGTGGGGGTTCGGAGGCCCCTGCCAGTTCTCCCGCCGAGAATGAATGGCGGCGCCCCTAGCGGCCCGTGTGGGGCGGGATTGCAGGGTGCACCCGGCGCTGGGGCTTGGGGGTCGCCAATCCCTGGCGTTGCACCGCAAGGCTCCTTAGGAAGGGACCCTCAGGGGCCGTCCTAGGGTTAGGGTTAGCGCCCAGGAGGCCGGCAGGCCCGAGTCACCAGCTGTGCGAGTAGCGGAGGTGTGGGCTGAGTTGAGGGGGATGCAGAGCGGGAGCGTGGGCCCCAGCGTTTTGGCGCCCTGGGCCTTCGAATGTGCCATGTCTCGGAGGGCCCTGCCCATTCTCCTGCTCTGAATAACCAGTGACACCCCTAGCGGCTCTGTTGGCAGTGGGGTGGCAGGGTGAATCCCACGCTGTGGCTCGGGGATCCCCAATCCCTGGTGTTGCGGTGCCAGGCCCCTTGGGAGGGGCTCCTCCTGGGCCGACTTAGGGTTAGAGTTAGCCCCCATGAGGATGGCAGGCCCGATCCTCTGGCTGGGCGGCGAGAGGTGGGTGGGCCGAGCTAAAGGCGCTGGGGAGCGGGATTGTGGGCCCCTGCATTTTGGCGCTGGAGGCTTCAAATGTCCCGGTTTCTCCAGGGCTCTGTCCATTCTCCCGCCCTGAATGACCGGCGGCGCCCCTCGCGGCCCGGGTGGCAGCGTTGTGGGAGGGTGAGTCTGGCTCTGGGGCTTGGGGTCCCAGATCCCCAGTGTAGTGGCACCAGGACCCTTGGGAGGAGCCCCTGGGGCGCCGACCTAGGGTTAGGGTTAGCCCCAAGGAGACCTTCAGGCCCAATCTGCACACTGTGCGGCGAGCGGAGGTGCAGGCCGAGGTGAGGGCGCTGGGGAGGGGGAGCGTGGGCACCAGTGTTTTGGCACGGGGAGCCTTTGAATGTCACTGGTGGCTCAGAAAGCGCTGCCCTTCTCTCGCCCTCTATGACCTGCGGCGCCCCTAGCGGCCCGGGTGGGGACAGTGCGGCAGGGTGAGTCTGGCTCTGGGGCTCTGAGTCACCAATCCCCAACATTGCAGAGCCAGGCCTCTGGGGATGTCCCCACAGGGCCAACCTAGGGTTTTGGTTAGCTGCCAGAAGCCCAGCAGGCCCTATCCACCAGCTCTGAAGCAAGCAGAGGGGCGGGACGAGGCGAGGGCGCTGGTGAGCAGGATCCCGGGAGCCAACGTTTTTGCGCAGGGAGCCTTCAAAGGTCAGCGTGGGCTCGGAGGGCCCTGCCCGATCTCTTGCCCTGATTGACCGGCGGGGCCTCTAGCGGCTCCAGTGGCTGAAGGGCAGCAGGGTGAGTCTGGCACATGGGCTCAGGATCCCCATCCCCAGCGTTGTGATGCCAGGCCCCTTGGGTAGAGCCCCTCGGGGGCCGACCTATGGTTAGGGTTAGCCTCAAGGAGCCCCACAGGCCCGATACACCACCTGTGCGTCGAGCAGAGAATTGAGGCGAGGTGAGGGTGGTGGTGAACATGAGCCTGGGTCCAAGCTTTTTGGTTCGGTGCGCCTTCGAATGTCGGCAGGGGTTCGGAGGGACCTCCAGTTCTCCCACCCTGAATGAATGGCGGCGCCCCTCGCAGCATGTGTGGGGCGGGCGGCAGCATGTATCTGGCGCTGGGGCTTGGGGGTCCCCAATCCCTGGTGTTGCGTCGCCAGGCCCCATAGGAAGGGACCTTCAAGGGCTGTCCTAGGGTTAGGGTTAGCGCCCAGGAGGCCGGCAGGCCCGAGTCGCTGGCTCTGCGAAGAGCGGAGGTGCGGGCCAAGTTGAGGGTGATGCAGAGTGGGAGCGTGGTCCCCAGCGTTTTTGCACCCTGGGCTTTTGAATGTTGCCATGTCTCAGAGGGCCCTGCCCATTCTCCTGCCCTGAATAACCAGCGGCGCGCTTTGCGGCTCCGTTGGAGGTGGGGCGGCAGCGTGAGTTCCGCACTGCGGCTCAGGGATCCCCAATCCCCAGCATTGAGGGGCCAGGCCCCTTGGGAGGGGCTCCTCATGGGCGGACCTAGGGTTAGAGTTAGCACCCAGGAGGCCGGCAGGCCCAATCCTCTGGCTGGACGGCGAGAGGTGCACGGGCCGAGGTAAAGGCTCTGGCGAGCAGGAGCCTGGGCCCCTGCATTTTGGCGCAGGAGGCTTCAAATGTCGATGGTTTCTCCAGGGCCCTGTCCGTTCTCCCACCCTGAATGAGCGGCGGCGCCCCTAGCGGCCTGGGTGGGAACAGTGCGGCAGGGTGAGTCTGGCTCTGGGGCTCTGAGTCACCAATCCCCAGTGTTGCAGAGCTAGGCCCTTTGGGTTGTGCCCCACGGGGCCGACCTAGGATTTCAGTTAGCCCCCAGGATCATGGCAGGCACTATCCACTGGCTCTGCAGCAAGCGGAGGGGCGGGCTGAGGTGAGGGCGCTGGCGAGCAGGAGGATGGGAACCAATGTTTTTGCACGGGGGGGCTTCGAAGGTCAGCGGGGGCTCCGAGGGCCCTGCCCATTCTCCCGCCCTGATTGACCAGTGGTCTCTAGCAGCTCAGGTGGCTGAAGGGCAGCAGGGTGAGTCTGGCACTTGGACTCGGGGTCCCCATCCCCAGTGTTGTGATGCCAGGCCCCTGGGAAGTGCCCCTCGGGGGCCGAACTATGGTTAGGGTTAGCCCCCAGGAGGCCGGCAGGCCCGATACACCACCTGGGCGTTGAGCGGAGAGTTGGGCTGAGGTGAGGGTTCTGGTGAATATGAGCCTGGGCCCAAGCATTTTGGTTCGGGGTGCCTTTGAAATTTGTTGGGGATTCGGAGGGCCCTGTCCATCCGCCCATGGTGAATGAATGGCGGCGCCCCTAGCGGCCTGGGTGGGGAGGGGCGGCAGGGTGCATCCGGCACTGGGGCTTGGGGGTCCCCAATCCCCGGCGTTGTGGCACCAGGCCCCTTGGGAGGGGCCCTTCGGGGCCCAACCTAGGGTTAGGTTTAGCCCCTAGGAGGCCAGCAGGCCCTATTCGCCAGCTGTGTGAAGAGAGGAGTGGCAGACCTACGTGAGGGCGCTGGTGAGTGGGAGGGTGGGCCTGGGCATTTTGGCGCGGGAGGCCTTCGAAGTTCACCGTGTCTCGGAGGGCCCTGCCCCTTCTCCCGCCCTGAATGAACGGCAGCACCCCAAGCCTCCGAGTGGCGGCTGGGCGGCAGGTGAGTCAGGTGCTGGCGCTCGGGGTCCCCAATCCCCGGCGTTGTGGCGCGAGGCCCCTTGGGAGGGCCCCCTCAGGTGCTGACCTAGGGTTAGGGTTACCCCCAGGAGGCCAGGAGACCCAATCTCCCGGCTGTGCGGTGAGCGGAGGGGCGGGTTGAGATGAGGGTATTGGCGAGCGGGAAAGTGGGCCCAAAGTTTTGGAGCGAGGGGCCATCGAAGGTCACCAGGGGCTCAGAGGGTCCTGCCTGTTCTCCCGCCCTGAATGACCGGGGGTGCCCCTTGTGGCCCAGGTGGCGGTGGGGGGCATGGTGAGTCCGGCGCTGGGGCTCAGGAGTCCCCAATCCCCGTCGTTGAGGCTTCAGGCACCTTGGGAGGGGCCACTAGGGGGCCGACCTAGGGTTTGGGTTAGCCCCCAGAAGGCCCGCAGGCCCAGTCAGCCAGCTGTGCGGCGAGCGGGGGGGAGGGCCGAGGTAAGGGCGCTGGCCAGCGGGAGCGTGGGCCCAAGCGTTTTGGTGCGGGGGGCCTTCGAAAGTCGCCGGTGACTTGGAGGGCCCTTGCCATTCTCCCTCCCTGAATGAAAGCGGCGCCCCTAGCGGCCCAGGTGGCGGTAGGGCAGGAGGGTGAGTTGGGCGCTGGGGCTCGGGAGTCCCCAATCCCCGGTGTTGCAGCAATAGGAACCTGGGATGGGCCCTTCGGGGGCCCACCAACGGTTAGGGTAACACCCAGGAGTCTGGCAGTCCAGATCCACCGGCTGTGCAGCGAGCGGAGGGGCAGACCGAGGTGAGGGTGCAGGCGAGCGGGAGCATGGGCCCAAGCGCTTTGGCACGGGGGGGCCTTCGAAGGTCGCCAGGGGCTCGGAGGGATCTGCCCATTCTCCCTCCCTGAATGACCGACGGTGCTCCTAGGGGCCCGGGTGGTGGCGGGGCAACATAGTGAGTCTGGCACTGGGGCTCGAGGGTCCCCAATCCCAGGCATTGCGGTGCCAGGCCCCTTCGGAGGGGCCCCTCAGGGGCCAACCTAGGGTTATGTGTAGCCCCAGGAGGAGGGCAGTCCTCATCCCCCAGCTCGCGGGGAGTGGAGGAGTGGGCCAAGGTGAGGGTGCTGAGGATGGGGAGCATAGGCTCAAGCGTTTTGGATGTGGGGGCCTTCGAAGGTCGCCGTGGGCTCGGAGGGCCCTGCCGTTCTCCCGCACTGAATGACCAGGGACACCCTAGCGGCCCGGGTGGTGGTGGGGCAGCACGGTGAGTCCGGCGCTGGGGCTCGGCAGTCCCTGATACCCAGCGCTGCGGCGCCAGGCCCCTTGGGACGGGCCCCTCGGGGACTGACCTAGGGTTAGGGTTAGCCCCCAGGAGACTGGCAGGCTCGTTCCGCCCATGTGCAGTGAATGGAGGTGTGGGTCGAGGTGAGGTAGCTGGTGATCGGGAGCGTAGGCCATAGCATTTGGCTTTGGCTCGGGGTGCCTTCGAAGATTGCAGGTGGCTCAGAGGGTCCTGCCCATTCTGTCGCCCTGAAGGACTGGCGACGCCCCTAGCACCCCAGGTGGCGGCGGGGGTGGCAGGGTGCGTCTGGCGCTGGGACTTGGGGGTCCCCAATCAATGGCATGCCGCGCCAGGCCACTTGGGAGGGGCCCCTCGGGGGCGACCTAGGGATAGGGTTAGCCCCCAGCAAGCCAGCAGGCCTGATCCGCCAGCTCTGCAGCAAGCTTAGGCATGGGCCGAGGTTAGGGCGCTGGCGAGCAGGAGCATGGGAGCCATAGTTTTTGCACGGGGGGCCTTCGAAGGTCGCAGGGGGATCGGAGGGCCCTGCCCGTTCTCCCTTCCTGAATGACTGGCAACGCCCCTAGCGCCCTGGGTGCTTGCGAGGTGGCAGAGTGAGTCCAGCACTGGGGCTCGGGGGTCCCAAATCCCCGGCATTGCGGTGCCAGGCCCCTTCGGAGGGGCCCCTCAGGGGACAACCTAGGCCCCTCAGGGGACACCCTAGGAGGGCAGGCCTCATCCGCCGGCTCTGTGGCGAGCGGAGGGGAGGGCCGAGGTGAGGGCGCTGAGGAGCCGGAGCGAGGGCTCAAGTGTTTAGGATGGGGGGCCTTCGAAGATTGCCATGGGCTCGGAGGGCCCTGCCCATTCTCCCGCCCTGAATGACCAGCGGCGCCCCCAGCGGCCGGGTTGGCGGCGGGGCAGCAGGGTGAGTCCGGCGCTGGGGCTTGGGTGTCAGCAATCCCAGGCGTTGTGGCACCAGGCCCCATCGGACGGGCCCCTCGGGGGCCGACCTACGGTTAGGGTTAGCCCCCAGGAGGCTGGCAGGCCTGATCCGCCAGCTGTGAGGTGAGTGGAGGGGCGGGCCGAAGTAAGGGCACTGGCAAGCGGGAGCGTGGGCCGAAGCATTTTGTCGCTGGGGGCCTTCAAAGGTCTCCAGGGGCTCAGAGGGCCCTGCCCATTCTCCCACACTGAATGACTGGCGGCGCCCCTAGCGGCCCGGGTAGCAGTGGGGCGGCAAGGTGAGTCCGGTGCTGCGGCTCGGGGGTCACCAATCTCCAGCGTGCAGCGCCAGGCCCCTTGGGATGTATGCCTCGGGGGCTGTCCTAGGGTTAGGGTTAGACCTCAGGAGGCTGGCAATCCCGAAATGTCAGTTGTGCGGCGAGCGGATCGGTGTTCTGAGGTGAGGGCGCTGGCGAGGGGGACCATGGGAGCATTTTGGGGCGGGGCACTTTCGAATGTCGCCTTGGGCTCGAAGGGCCCTGCCTGTTCTCCCACACTGAATGAAGGGTGGCTCCCCTAGCAGCCCGGGTGGCGACGGGACGACAAAATGAGTACTGGCTGGGGCTCTGGGGTCCCCAATCCCCGGCGTTGTGGGGCCAGGCCCCTTAGTAGGGGCCCCACGGGGGCCGACCTAGGGTTAGTGTTAGCCCCCAGGAGGCCGGCAGGCCCGGGAGTGTGGGCCCAAATGTTTTGGTGCAGGGGGACTTCGAATGTCGCCGGGGGCTAGGAGGGCCCTGCCCATTCTCCCGCCCTGAATGACAGGCTGTACCCCTAGCGGCCCGAATGGCGGCGGGGTGGCAGGGTGAGTCCAGCACTGCAGCTTGGGTGTCCCCAATCCCCGCGTTGCGGCGCCAGGCCCCTTGGCAGGGGCCCCTTGGGTCTGACCTAGGGTTAGGGTTAGCCCCCAGGAGGCCGGCAGGCCCGATCCTCCGGCTGTGCACGAGCGGACGGGTGGGATGAGATGAGGGCGCTGGCGAGCGGGAAGGTGGGCCCAAGCATTTTGGCGTAAGGGGCCTTCAAAGGTTGCCAGGGGCTCGGAGGGCCCTGCCTGTTCTCCTGCCCTGAATGACCGACAGTGCCCCTCGCGGCCCGTTTAGCAGCGGGGCGGCAGGGAGAGTCTGGCGTTGGGGCTCGGGGGTCCCCAATCCCCGGTGTTGCAGCGCCAGGCCCTTTGGGATGGGCCCCTAGGGGGCCTACCTAGGGTTAGGGTTAGCCACAAGGAGGATAGGATGCCTGATTCACCGGCTGTGTGGCGAGCGGAGGGGCAGGCCGAGGTAAGGGCGATGGGAGCGGGAGCATGGGCCCTAGTGCTTTGGTGCAGGGGGCCTTCGAAGGTCGCCGTTCGCTGGGAGGGTCTTGCGCGTTCTCCCGCCCTGAATGACCGGCGGTGCCCCTAGTGGCCCGGGTGGCGGCGGGGGGCATGGTGAGTCCAGCGCTGGGGCTCAGGAGTCCCCTTTCCCCGTCATTGCAGCGCCAGGCCCCTTGGGAGGGGCCACGAGGGGGCCAACCTAGCTTTAGGGTTAGCCCCCAGAAGGCCCCCAGGCCCGATCCGTCAGCTGTGCGGCGAGCGGAGGGGAGGGCCGAGGTAAGGGTGCTGGCCAGCGGGAGCATGGGCCCAAGCATTTTGGTGCGGGGGGCCTTCGAAGTCGCCGGTCGCTGGGAGGGCCCTGCCCGTTCTCCCTTCCTGAATGAATGGCGGTGCCCCTAGCGGCCCAGGTGGCGGTAGGGCGGGAGGATGAGTCTGGCGCTGAGGCTCCGGAGTCCCCAATCCCCAGTGTTGCGGCAATAGGAACCTGGGATGGGCCCCTTGGGGGCCCACCAAAAGTTAGGGTAACACCCAGGAAGCCTGCAGTCCCGATCCACTGGCTCTACAGTGAGCGGAGGGGCGGACCGAGATGAGGGCGCAGGTGAGCGGGAGCATGGGCCCAAGCGTTTTGGCGCGGGGGGCCTTCGATGGTCACCAGGGGCTTGGAGGGATCTGCCCATTCTCCCTCCCTGAATGACCGACGGTGCTCCTGGCGGCCCGGGTGGCGGTGGGGCGATAAGGTGAGTCCGGCGCTGGGGCTCGGGGGTCCCCAATCCCAGGCATTGCAGTGCCAGGCCCCTTCGGAGGGGCCCCTCAGGGGACAACCTAGGGTTCTGGGTAGCCCCCAGGAGGAGGGCAGGCCTCATCCGCAGGCTCTGCGGCGAGTGGAGGGGCAGGCCGAGGTGAGGGTGCTGAGGAGCGGGAGCATGGGATCAAGCATTTTGGATGGGGGGGCCTTCGAAGGTCCCGCGGGCTCGGAGGCCCCTGCCCGTTCTCCTGCCCTGAATGACCAGTGGCACCCCTAGCATCCCGGGTGGCGGCGGGGCGGCAGGGTGAGTACGGCGCTGGGGATCGGGGCTCCCTAATACCCGGTGTTGCGGCCTCAGGCCCGTTGGGATGGGCCCCTTGGGGGCCGACTTAGGGTTAGGGTTAGCCCCCAGTAGGCTGGCAGGCTCGTGCCGCCCATGTGCAGTGAATGGAGGTGTGGGTCGAGGTGAGATAGCTGGCAAGCAGGGGCGTGGGCCAGAATATTTTGGCTTTGGCTCGGGGTGCATTTGAAGGTCGCAGGTGGCTTGGAGCGTCCTGCCAGTTCTGTCGCCCTGAAGGACTGGTGACGCCCCTAGTGCCCCATGTGGCAGCCGGGCGGCAGGGTGCTTCCAGTGCTGGGACTTGGGGGTCCCCAATCCCTGGCATGCGGTGCCAGGCCACTTGGGAGAGTCCCCTTAGGGGCGACCTAGGGATAGTTTTAGCCCCCAGGAAGGCAGCAGGCCCGATCCACCAGCTCTGCAGCGAGAGGAGGGGTGGGCCGAGGTTAGGGCGCTGGGGAGCAGGAGCGTGGGAGCCAGAGTTTTTGCGCGGGGGGCCTTTGAAGGTAGCAGGGGAATCAGAGGGCCCTGCCTGTTCTCCCTTCTTGAATGACTGGCAACACCCCTAGCACCCTGGGTGCTTGCAGGGTGGCAGAGTGAGTCCAGCACTGGGGCATGGGGGTTCAAAATTCCCCGGCATTGCGCTGCCAGGATCCTTGGGAGGGGCCCCTCGGGGGCCGACCTAGGTTAAGTTTTAGGCCCCAGGAGTCCAGCAGGCCCCTTCTGCCAGCTCTGCGGCAGGCGGAGGGGCAGGCCGAGGTGAGGGCACTGGCGAGAGGGAGTGTGGGCCCAAGCATTTTGGCGCGGGGGGCCTTCGAAGGTCACCGGGGGCTTGGAGGGCCCTGCCCATTCTCTCGCCCTGAAAGACTGGGGGCGCCCCTAGCAGCCTGGGTTGCTGCGGGGCGGCAGGGTGACTCCGGCGCTGGGCTCGGGGGTCCCCAATCCCCGGCGTTGTGGCACCAGGCCCCTTGGAGGGGCCCCTCGGGGGCCGACTAGGGTTAGGGTTCGTCCCCAGGAGGCCGGCAAGCCCAATGCTAAGTGGTTCTGGCAATGTAACAAAAATGCCATACACTTATCTGTAAGAAATAACAGTGTACAGGAACCCTCATAGCCCTAACATCATCCTTTGTGAATATGGAAGCCAGCCCCAAAGTGGTCGTGGAAGTCTGACGAACGCATTAAGCACTTTTCTCTGAGTCCGACCACAATATACAGGGAAAGACCAATGTACATCATCTTTCACGAGTAGGAAGCATTAATGAAAATGTTCTGGAATTTCGAGGACTCTGACCCATCCTTATTGGTAATAAACCACCGTGTACAGGAAAACACCTTCAACTCTCATCACCTCCTCAATCCTGATTCCGATTCAACTTTGGGTGTGTAGGACTAGGGAAATGTCCACATCTTATTGCTAAGAAAGAACGATGTCAGGGTAATGCCCTTCAAGTCACCTCAGCCTTCCTGAAGACGGAAGCAGGAATCAAGATGGTTATGTTACCATGAGGTAAAGAAGATGAGCATATAAGTGAGAAACAACAGTGGGCAGGACCTCTCTTCCAACGAACAGTATCTTTGCTTAATGTTGAATCCCTATGGTAAGTGGTTGTGGGCATTTGTGAGGTCAAAATCTTAAGTCTTTTGTAAAACTTCTTGGCCATTCACAGATAAGACTAAGGTAGTTGGGGACTCCTAGGCAGTGATTTGTCCACTGTCAAAAATATGAAAAGATAAAAGAGACAGATGAGGTCTCCTCAGGCATTGTCCTTTATCCTCATCCTCTGTGAGGATGGCCATCTCTGGACAGCTCAGTGGCAGGGTCTCATTCACAGTGGGGGCATCTTCCTCACAGACATCAGGCAGGGAAATGGATTTGGTTCTCTGTGCCAGCCCAGCCACAGCTGAGTGTCACAGCACCCTCTCGTGGGCTCATAAGAGTTTCACTGTCACCAGGCAGGTCATTGTATTTGATAAACCACTGTGAGAGTTTGCAATTGCCTTCATCTGCAACCTCCTAGAGGCAAATTCAGATCTCTGGTACCATGTGAAGTCATGTGAAGGCATTGTGAGAAAGTGTCCTTTTGCTTAAGAAAAACATGGCTGGGACTCCTGGCTGTCTCACCAGTTAAACATGTGCCTTTGGCTCAGGTTATGATCCCAGGGTTCTGGGATCGAGCCCGGGCTCCCTGCTCAGCAGGAAAGGAGGTTGGGAAATAGCTTAGAACCCACAGAGAATGTGAATAAAGGGGAGTGAAATGGAACTTGGTCTGTGTTTGGCTTTAGGGATTGGAAGTTAGTTTTTTCTCAATTGTGATTGTTCTTGAAACAGAACAGCTGTATTTTTTTTTACCTTTAATTTTTTTCTAATAATTTTTTATTATGATATGTTAGTCACTATACAGTATTTCCTTAGTTTTTGATGTAGTGTTCCGTGATTCATTATTTGCATATAATACCCAGTTCTCCATGCAATATGTACCTTCCTTAATACCCATCACTGGCCCATCCCAATCCCCCACCCCTCTCCCCTCTGAAGCCCTCAGTTTGTTTCCCAGAGTCCATAGTCTCTCGTGGTTCATTCCCCCTTCTGTTTAGGGTCCATTGTCTAAAGGGACAAACAGTGGAAGTTCACCAAATATAAGATCGAAATTGAATTGTTCATTATGGATGCCACCACGTAGTTCCCAGACATTTCATTCTACAGTAGTAATTCATTATACCTGTGCAGGTGCACGTGGAAGACAATTGATGCATGCAGAGTGGTAATAAAACACTCCCCTCAGTAGTAGAATAATAGGGGATGCATATGTGTAAAATTATTCGACTACAGCTTCCATGCTTTCCCTTTGGTTCCTTATTATCTATGAAATTGGACAATTCTTGTTCTCTAGGCTTAAACCTCATTGTCAGTATTTAGAGTTTTTCAATGCTGATCTTCTCCTGTATAAGTTACCAAAAACCTAAAATATGTATGAACTTTAAAAAACGCTATATTGAAAATGACAGCAG
Organism: Ursus americanus; assembly: GCF_024610735.1. Lineage (NCBI taxonomy): Eukaryota > Metazoa > Chordata > Mammalia > Carnivora > Ursidae > Ursus > Ursus americanus. The sequence goes on along the minus strand of NC_142157.1, from coordinate 1,109,999 downwards.
GGAAGTTCCATTTTGTGAATATTGTGTCAATGGATCTCTATTTTGACATCAGTGTTCATTAGAAATGATGACATTTCATGTGAGTATAAATATCAATGTGAAAAAGAAAAGGTAGGAAGAACCTTGAATGTTTAAGTAATTGGTGAAATGACAGGTGTGTGTGTGTGTGTGTGTGTGTGTGTGTGTGTGTGTGTGTGTGTGTAATTGATTTTCAGTGAATGGTTCAGCTACTTGTAGGGCCTCCGAGGGAGCCCAGGTGAACCTTTCAATGAGTTGGTATCTGTTTTCAGAACATGGGAATCTCTTAGTCCAATAGTCAATCAGGCAAGCTTTGAGGTCTTGAAGAGTTTCAGTCCTCAGCGATGGTGTTGCAGACCCTTGTGAGCAAACCCTAGGATATGCTCAGAGCCCTCATTAGCTGGTACCAACGTGTGACGATTTCAGACAACATTTCCCAAAGAAGTACCTCTTGAGTCTCTGTCCTTCTCAGTTCCTTACACTTCCTTACACTAGTTATGTGATCAGTGTGTTTCAGGATAATCCCCACATGTGATTTTTGCTATTTCCTACTAGTCCTATCTGTTTCTCATCTTCTTCTTTTATGATAGGGGTTGGGAAGCAACCTGTGTGGTGGAGGAAGGGGTGTGGTAGTTGTCTGCCTTCAGAGGACCGAATGATGCCTAGAAATTGTACTGTAGTTTGAGGTCAATTGTCCATCCATCCTCTGAGTGTAAGGAATTCCATCACTTTACTTTGATGCTAGTCTGTTCTTCAAGCTGTCCTCAGAAATAAGGACGTCATCCATCTAGGGAATACTGGTTTGTGTGTATGTTTTCATTTTAGGAAAGGCCTTGCTGTTCCTGAAAATAATACTGTAATGCACCCTTTCCTGTTCATATTGGCCATCAGTCAATCTTTTGTGAAGTATTTGTTTATAAATAGACTTTTTATGTTTGATGAGCAGGAATTCTTTATTGACAAGTCTTTGTCAGTGTGTGTATTGCAAATCTGTACTTCCCAGCCTGCGGTTCACCTTTTCATTTTCTTGTGGTCATAAGATAAGGAGAAATGTCACATTTTTATGAAGTCCCACTGAATTCTTTTAAATGGTTAGTGCACCCTATGTCCTACCCCAAGATTGACAGGTTCTACATTTTCTTTCAGAAACTGTCCAATGGGAAGCACAATCCATCTCAAATTTATAAATTGCATTTTTAATTCTAATAGGGTATATAGACTGTTTTGGATTTTCTATGTATACAATCGTATTATCTGTGAATAGTCACAATTATCCCCTCAATTCTTATACTTTTTGTTTCTCTTGCCTTCTAACACTGGTAGACTCTCCGATGCCACGATGAATAGAGCAGCATTGTTTGAAGATTTTAATATACCTTTCTCAATATCTGACAGAAAAAGCAGACAAAACATTGGTAACAAATGTGACCTAATTGACATATAGGGAACATTCCATAATAAGTGCAGAATATATTATTTTCAAGTGGTCATAGACTCTTTACCCAAATAGATGATAGGTGGGGCCATGAATCAAGGCTACAAATGTTAAACCCTGAAATTAACTAGGTTCTATTCCTAGACCACAGGGGAATTGAGCCACAGTCTTAGCGAAAAGAAAACCAGGAAGTCTTTCAATGTTTAAAAATTAAATGGAACTTTGCTACATATCCTAAAGGTCAGAGAGGGAATCTCAATGGAAATTCTGAACCTTTTCTACATGAGGGCTCACACACAATGGCACTTTCTTTGTGAAGAGCATAATAATAACCTAGACAGGAGTTGAGCCTTAAGTCAGAGTTCTGCCTGCCCCAGCCACACCTGGCAGGCTTGGCCTGTGGTCCCCCTCAGCTGTCCTTTCTGGTGGCCCTGAGCTAAGGGGGTCAACATGGCCATATGGAAATGGGAAGCTCCCCACTCATAGTGATGGTAGTGCCCCCTCCCCAGCTGCCCTTTCTGGTGGCTCTGAGCTAAGGGGGTCAACATGGCCGTATGGAAATTAGAAGCTCCCCACTCTTAGTGATGACGTTGCTATTGTATCGTCCTCACCAGTCCAACAACATGATTTCTGAGTGAACTATGACACAAGCGTGACTTCTTGGCCTTCCTTCAGGTTTGAAAATCATCTGGTGAGTCATCTATTAGAAATATGGATTCAACATGTGTTCTTTCTTCTGGAAAAGAAATAGACCCAATAGCAATTATGGCTTCCTGAGCACCTGTTCTTGAGAGACATCATACTGGCTCTTTGTAGCATTCTGCCTCTTAAACTTCTCAACTAGGGTGTAGATATTTGTAGGCACATTTTCAGGTGGTTAGACAGGGACTCGGATGATATGAGTCACAGAGGATTTTAGTGTCAGAAACCTAAGTGGGATCCCCAAATTGACTCCAAATCCCTTGTTGTTCCATACAGGGTACTATTTCCCTCTTATCTCTGGTCTTCTCGATCTGGAAACCTATCAAGTATCAGGATTTTCTTGTCATGTGGACAACTGGAACGAATTCAGGGGGCCTTTTCACCTCTGCCCATGGTGTTCATTAAGATCATTATCTCAGTGGAGGACCTCTGGGTAAGATACTCAAAGATCCTTAGGAATAGAGACAGTATAATATTTTTCTGGTATTAAAGTTACTGAAACCAACTATCTTTCTTAGTCCGTTCAAGCTCTGGTATGTTCAGAGGGTGCTGTAAAACAGGTCTGAAATAGTATTTAAAAACACTCAGCTCAGCCTCTTCTACAACGTGAGCCAATGCTTATAAACATGGCTAAAATATTCCCTTACCTACGATGACTTCCCAGCCATCCTAGTGTTTATATGGTATGACTGTGACTTACATTAGTCAACATTTGCAGAGAAAGAACTTAGTGCATCCAGGGGGCACTTCATGTTGAAATTAGTTTGTGACAACGAGCTACTGTGTTTTCTTCTGCAGTCCAAGGGAATGGTGCCAGACATCTCTAAGGTGTCTAGCAGTTCTACAATTCCGATTTTAAGTGGTCTGTGTGCTTCAGAGATTTGGGCAGGAAAAGGGCAGGAGTCCAGAGACTGTGAACACTTCTGTTACCTGTGCTGACCATGGAGCAGGTAGCCTCCTGTGGGCATCATTTTGATTTCTTGGTACTCTTGTGAAAGGTGCTTTTGTCTCAAATTCCTCCTTTTTAGGAGTAATTATAATGATGAAAGTAATTTTTATCTTATATCATCTGTGGGCCCTGATCCTGGGATCCCAGGGAAGCTATCCTTTAACATTTTACCTGGCTCAAAATGACTAGGCAACACCTCAAAGCATGGGCCTTGTTTCTGCCCCAAGCACGTTGTACATCTGCTTTGAGAAGAAAACAATAACCAAAAATGCCAACATAAAGATAAGAAAAAATAAAGAACCTCTCTGGCTCCCATAAGATTAAAGTCATACTGACATGTACATAGTGAAAACATAAGAAAGAGTCTGTCACTTTCTGGAATCTAAGAAGATCCTCATTGTGGTGTGTAACTCTGTATGTAAAACAAAACAGAAAAAAATATATAAGCCTGCCCCAAAAGTTCCTTCCCCGGAGCACTCCCTTCTTGGTGAAGATTGTGTCTGCCAGGCAGCTGTCCTGACTTGGGTTTGAATAAAGGTCTCTTCCTTTCTCTCTAAAATGTTTTTAAAAGTTCATTCACGCAATGTCGACAATAACAGTGTTTTCTATTTAAGTGAGAAATAAATGTTCCACTCCAGTTGCATTGGGAATAGATGAATTGAGGGTTTCTTTAGAAGAGTAAGTCTGCTTTCCAGAAAAGGCAAGGTCATTGGTCTATTGAGAATGAAGATAATTACTGCTAAACAACATATATGTGTTACCCCTTCGCCCAGAAACCGAAGCAGATGTGCAGGCTTTAGGTCAGAGGTGCCTTCTTCTCCCCACCTGACAGCAATTCTCTGCTCTGGCTCCAAGAAACCCGAGGTTTTGAACATCACCATCTGAGTCAGTGAGGCAGCTTGTCACAGGACGCCAGTGTTCAGAGAAAGCGCAGGTATGTTTGGCAAAATGTCCTAACTATGTCAGGGCTGGAGGTAAAACCTCTCATTATCCCAAAACCTCCTGGGCTTTTCTCTTTTCTCTAGTTGAGCCACAAAGTAAAATTGAAGTAGCTGTCAGCATTCTGGGTTTGGTGCAAGAATTACTTAGTTTCCCTGCAGGTAGAACTTTGCAGGGGATCACAATTTCTCTGTCCATTTATTGCTTACAAATGTATTTTGACCATCTGTTTCCTAGGAACCCTCTTTTATTAGAAAGGGAAGGTGAGATTCACTCTGTGCCTGTTTGTAACATCTAATTTGTTCCTTCATCTAACAGTGTTTATTCAATTGGGCCTACGATATGGTTGAGTGGCCAGCATCTAGGGTTAGGTGGCTTTATTCATCTGATACAGACTTGGGTGATGTCATTTGACAAAGGTGATGTTTCATCATTGATTAGTTTATCCATCAGAAGAGTTAAAGTTAGGGTGAAGGGAAAATTCAAAATTATCCAAAGCGGCCTGTTCCTGTTTAAAAGTTGAGCTTGTCTTTCTAGTTTTACTAAATGTATTATCTCGATATTTTGAGGTGCCATATTCTCTCTGTAGTTTCTTTGGTGGTGGAGTCAGAAGAAGAGTCTGGGAATTCTTTGGGATAGTTAAATGCTGGTGGCTTCAAGGGGCTTGGCGTCAGGAGCCTTGGGGTGAAGTCTGCAACTGCTTGCCTGACCCTGGGTGCATCTCCCAGAGGTTTTGTTTCCTCTTATGAAATTGCCCGCAGATAATGTTCTGCTTGAAGGGGAACCCTCCCATCCTGTTGGTGGCAATGCAAAGTGGTGCAGCCAGTCTGGGAACCAGTTGGGGGTTCCTCAAAAAGTTAAACATTGAACAACCCCATGATCCAGCAATTGCTCTCCTAGGTATTTACCCAAAGGATACTAAATTGCAGATTCAAAGGGGGAACATGCACCATGATGTTTATAGCAGCAATGTCCACAGTAGCCAAACTATGGAGAGAATCCCAAAGTCCATGCACTGATGAATGGATAAAGCAAATGTGGGATACATATATATATATATATATATATATAATGGAATATGACCCAGCTTCAAAAAGAATGAAATCTTACCATTTGCAAGGATGTGGATGGATCTAGAGTGTATTAAGCTAAGCAAAATCACTGAGGAAAGACAAATATCCTATGCTCTCACGCTTGTGGAATTTCAGAAAGAAAACAGAGGAACAGAGTTGAAGCGTGATGAGAGAGGCAAACAAGGCAATAGACTCAACCTTGGAGAACAAACTGAGTGTTGCTGCAGGACAGGGGCATAGGGTAAGAGTTAAATGGGTGAGGGGTATTAAGGAGGGCACTTGTGATGAGCACCGGGTACTCGATGCAGGTGAGGAATCACTAAATCCTACCCCTGAAGCGAATATTCCATCGCATGTGAACTAACTGGAATTTAATAAAAGAAGAATGGAAAAAGTGTTCTGCTTCATGAAGAGTGAGGTAAAATTGTAGTGATTTGGGCTGTAGTCTTCTCTAGATGATAGTTGTAAAACACCCTGTTGTAGGATACACTAGTTGCTTATCACATAAGGAGTCCTCAGAAAGCTGCAATGAAAGATTCACGTATCAGAGCATGTTCATGTTCCACTGATATGTTACAGTTTGCACAGGTAGGAAAGAAGGTAGAGAGAAAGGCAACAGAAGGGGAAAGGAGGTGTGAACCTTTCATTACTTAGTGTTATAGCTTTCTCATGAAAGCCTTGCGCCAGTGTGATTTTGGAAGCAGAGAGGTAATCCGGGAGCTTTGCAGGAGACGGGGGAGTTCCAGGTCTGGGTAAAGCTGACAGGGGTCCCAGAGGAGAGATGAAAGCATTCTACAGTAGGGTGTGGGCAGGGTGGGCTCCAGGGGTGGCTGTGGGTCTCCTGGGTGAGAGTTGTGACAGGTGAGGGCTGTGTGCAAGTTCCTGGCTGAGGACAAGTGAGGCACAGGCGGAGAGCTGGCAGAGAACCCTCTTCTGGGCCACCAGCCTCACCCAACACACACAGCCTCAACTTCTGTCTCTGACACTCCAATTCAGACTTCTCCGAAGGTGAGTGAGAACACATCAAGAGCATTCTGAACAGAAGGGAAAGCATGTGCAAAGGCTCTGGGGCAGGAGAATTCCAGGTATGTCCAGGAGCAGCAAGAAGGCCCTGTGGCCACAGGAGACAGCTTAGGACATGAGCTCAGAAAGGTGACAGAGGGTGACAGAAAGCCATTCCAGGGCTATAACCCCATAAGACCCCGTTTCACTGGGCCATCCTGGCGACAGTGTTGAGAACAGATGACAGAGGGTTGAAGATGGCAAGGCAGGTCAATGACGAAGCTTTTCCAGGTACTCAGGCACTGTGGACCAGACAGGTGGCCTTGGATGGAGTGGTTAGACCTATTCTGGGTCCATTTTGAAGATACAGCTCACAGGATTTGCTGATGGGTTTGCTATTAGGAGCAGGAGAATGGAGGAATTGGGGTAACTCCCAGCTGTTGTGGGTTGTCCTGATCTAGGGGAAGGAGAGGGTTTCTGGGGGTAGGAGGTAGTCCGTGTTCCGCATGCTGAGGAAGGTACCTTTCCCGGTGGGTCTGCTGAGGTTTTTGTCTGGGAAACCTTTCACATATCCTCCCTCAGCAATGCTTAAGTACAAGTATCCCCCACTTTTTAAACGTTTACAGTAAGACACTGGGCATTCTTGAAAGAACTACGTTTATTACCCAGCGTCAGTAAGAGGAAGATACCTGAAGAGGATTTCCCTCTTATGAAAAAAGGTGAACAGTGAGAATCGCGTTCAGCATCTGTTCGGGGGAGAAGCAGGACAGAGGAGGCGTGCACCCTAACCAGCTCCTTCCGCTTGGAACCGCACTCCGCATCCAGCCACCAGCACTTTGAATTGTGTCTGTGAGCCTCTGCTGTGCTTTATCTTCATTTATGCTGGTCCTCCGTTAGAAACTTGTGTCGTGAGGCCTAAGAAAAGCCAAAGAGAAGGAATTTTGGAGTCTGAGGACACTGTCTAATTGTTCCGTGTAAATTAATGGCCATTCCTTCTTGACACCATTTCTGCTGTGCAAGGTTTCTCAGAAGCCCTGTACTTTCAAAGAGCAGGGAAACCTATACCCCATGCTGTGGGGTTAGTTTTAGTCTCCATGCTGGACAGAACATTTCATGACTGTCCGATTTTCTCACTCAAACATTGAGACTTTGACCGCCTTCACCCGTTTCTACCACCCCATCCCCGAATCTGGCACCTACAAATCTGCTCTCAGTATCCATGTGTTCAGTATTTGTTTATTCCATGTGGAATGTACATGAGAGCATCCGGTATTGGTCTTTCTGTGTCCGAGTTACTTGGCATAAGGCACCCAAGGTCTGTGTTTCCATGTCTGGTTCTTGTGAATAATGCTGCAGTGAACGTGGGAGTACATCTGTCTTTTTGAGGCAGTATTTTTGTGTTCTCTGAATCAATACTCAGTAGAGCCATTACTGGGTCATGGGGTAGTTGTATTTATTTTTTCAGGAACCTCCATACCGTTTGTCACAATGCCTGCACCAATTTCTATTCCCACCAACAGTACACAGTGTCTCTTCGTCTGCACACCCATGACCCCACTTTTTGTCTGTCTCTGGGACAATTGGTGTTCCAGCAGTTGTGAGGGGATAGCTTATTTTGGGTTTGACTGATGTTTCCCTGACGATGATTAGTGATGTCGAACAACTTTTTCTGTCTGTTGGCACCTGTGTGCCATCTTTGGAAAGTATCTATTCACATATTCCCCCCATTTCTTATTCCGTTTTTTTTTTTATTGTTTTGATTTGTATGATTGTTGTGTGTATTTTGGATATTAGCGTCTTCTCACACATGATTCACAGATATTTTTTTCTTATTGGGTCAGTGGCCTTTTAAGTTTTTGCTGGTTTCTTTTGCCATGTGGAAGATTTCAGTTTGATGTTGTTCCACTTGTTTATTTTTGCTTTTTTTGCCTTTGCATTTGGTGTCTGATCTGAAGACTCTTTGCCAAAACTAATGTCGAGAGACTTAGTACCTGTGTCTTCTTGGAGGTTTATGGATTCAGGTCTTATGTTCAAATCATTCATCCATTAAAAATTTTGTGTGTGGTGTAAGAAAGTGACCCAGTTATATTCTTCTGCATTTAGTGTCCAGTTTGCCTGTTACCGCTCACTGAAGGGACAGTCCTTCCCTCATGGAATATCTTCTGCTGCTGTGTTGTAAGTTAGGATCATCTACGTGTGGGTAAGTTTCTGAGCTTTCTGTTCTGTTCCACTGACCTGGTGTCTGTGTTTATGCCAGTACCATCCTGTTTTGACGACAACAGCTTTGTAATCTAGCTTGAAATCCAGGAGTGTGTTGACTGCACATTTCTTTCTCCAGGTTGCATTGGGTATTTGGGGTCTTTAGTGACTCCATACAATTTTAAGGACTATTTTCGATTTCCTCGAATAATGCCACTGGAATTCAGATAGGGATTTCATCACATCTGTCGATTGCTTTGGGTACGATGGACATGTTCACATAATTAACTCTTCCAGTTAAGGAGCATGGCGTATGCTTCCATTTGTTTGTGTTGCCTTCCAAATCTTTGACCCATACATTCCGCCCCCCTCGACACACATGTTTTTCGTTTCTTTTCTGCCATGTGTTGAGTGTACTATGTCTTTCTCATTCTTGGTTACTTTTATTCCTAGATTATTTTTGATGCAATTGTAAATGGCATTGCTTTTTAAATTTCTCTTTGCGATAGTGTGTCATCAGTATACAGAAATGCAAGAAGTTGGGTCATCTCGGTGGCCCCATAGGTGAAGCGTCTGCCTTCAGGTCAGGTCATGATCTCAGAGTTATGGGATTGAGCCCCGTGTTGGGCCCCCGCTTAGCAAGGGTCTGCTTCTCCCTCTTTCTGACACTCTCCCTGCTCGTGCTTTTTCTCTTCCTGTCAAATAAATAAATAAAATCTGAAAAGAAATAAAGACAATAGGTCTCTGTATATTGACATTATATCCTGCAGCTTTCTTGAAGTTGTTTATTCTAACAGTTTTTTTTTGTGTGTGTGTGTGTGGAATCTTTCGGGATTTCATGTCATTTGCAAATAGTGACAGTTTTCCTGTATGGATTTCATATCTTTCTCTTTCTTTAAAATGATGTTAGTCACCCTACAGTACTTCATTTGTTTTTGATGTACTGTTCCATGATTCATTGTTTGCATATAACACCTAGTGCTCATTATGACACGTGCCCTCCTTAATACCCATCACCAGGATAACCCATTCCCCTACCCTCCCTTTCTGCAACCTTCAGTTTGTTTCCCAGTGTCAGTAGTCTCTCATGGTTCATGTCCCCCTCTCATTCCCCCTCTTCACTTTTCCTCTCCTTCTCCTAATGTCCTCCATGCTATTCCTTCCATTCCACATAGGAGTGAAACCATATGGTAATTGTCTTTCTCTGCTTGACTTAATTTCACTTAGCATAATCCCCTCCTGATCCATCCAGGTTGGTGCAAAGGTGGGTATTCATCCTTTCTGATGACTGGGTAATATTCCATTGGACAGATGAACCACATCATCTTTGTCCATTCATCTGCTGAAGGACATCTTGGCTCCTTCCACAGTTTGGATATTATGGACATTGCTGCTATGAACATTGGGATACTGGTGCCCCTTCTTTTCATTACTGTGTGTCTATGGGGTAAATACCCAGTAGTGCAATTTGTGGGTCGTAGGATAGCTCTGTGTTTAACGTCTTGAGGAGCCTCCATATTGTTTTCAAAAGTGGCTGTACCAGCTTGAATTCTCATGAGTAGTGTAAGAGGGTTCCCCTTTCTCCACATCACCTCTGACTTTCTTTTATTTCCTGTCTTGTTAATTTTTTTTCAAGATTTTATTTATTTATTCCACAGAGATAGAGAAAGCCAGCGAGAGAGGGAACACAAGCATGGGGAGTGGGAGAGGAAGAAGCAGGCTCATAACAGAGGAGCCTGATGTGGGGCTCGAGCGCATAATGCCAGGATCACGCCCTTAGCTGAAGGCAGACACTTAACCGCTGTGCCACCCAGGTGCCCCCTGCCCTGTTAATTTTAACCATTCTAACTGGTGTAAGGTGGTATCTCATTGTCGTTTTATTTGTATTTGCCTGATGGCAAGTGATGTGATGCATTTTTTCATGTGTCTGTTGGCCATTTGTATGTCTTCTCTGGAGAAGTATCTCTTTGTGTCTTCTGCCCATTTTTTGGGCGTTGAGTTAGAGAAGTTCTTTATAGATCTTGGATACCAGCCCTTTCTCTGTAATATCATTTGCAGATATCTTCTTCGATTCCATAGGTTGCCTTTTTGTTTCGTTGATCATTTGCTTTGCCGAGCAGAAGCTTTTTATCCTGATGAAGTGCCAATAGTTCATTTTTGCTTTTATTTCCTTTGCCTTTAGAGACGTGCCTTGCAAGAAGTTGTTGTGTCCAAGGTTGAAGAGTTCTTTTGATTTTGATATGAGACAGGAATCCAGTATCTTATTTTCCTGATTGTATTTGAGTCTTCTGTCTTTGTTGGTGAGTCTAGCTAAGTTTGTCAGTTTTGTTTATCTTTCCAAAAAGGCAGCTTTCATTTTCATTGTTTATTTTTTTGTCTTTTTAGTCTCCATTGGATTTCTTTATGCATTCCTTTTTCTTATTTCCTTATTTCTACTAATTTGGGGCTTTGTTTGTTGTTTTTTTTTTTCTACTTCTTTACCATATAAATCAGGTTGTTTATTGGAGATTATTCTCATGGATTGATGAAGACTTGAATTGCTATGAATGTCCCCCATAAAGCTACTTTTGCTGCATCCCATAAGTTTTTGTAGTTTGTCTTTTGCATCAGTGTCAAGGTACTTCTAAAAATTTTTTTGATTTCTTCTTTGACTGTTGGTTGTTCAGTAGCATGTTGTTAAGTCTCCACATATTTTTTTAAGATTATTTGAGTATCTGACAGAGAGTGAGACAGCGAGAGAGGGAACGCAAGCAGGGGGTAGGGAGAGGGAGAAGCGGGCTTCCCACTGAGCAAGGAGCCTGATTCGGGGCTAGATCTCAGGATCCTGGAATCACGACCTGAGCTGAAAGCAGATCCTTAACGACCGAGCCACCCAGGCCCCCCAATCTCCACCTATTTTTGACTGTCCCATTTTTTTCTTGAGACTGATGTCTAGTTTCATATCATTGCGGTTGGACAAGATTTGAAGCAGAAGGTGAAGAGAGCATTCAGATGAAAGGTTTCTTTCCTGGAGGGTTTTCTGAGGGCAGACCATGAGTTCACTGGGGATGGAGGATGGTTTTGTGAGATGGGGGTTGGGGTTAACCCTTGTTAGAATTACTGACTACTACCATGCAGGCTGTGTGCTACTGTTCACACCATAGTCCTGATGGACTTGTACTTCATTAGAAATATTTTCTAGGAGGTGTAGGCATAGCCTTCTCTAAAAGAAAGGTGCCATGTGGGTTTATGGAATGACCCCAGGTCAGCAACCAGGATGTATGGTATTGTGGGGAATCAGAAACAGGCTTTCTGTGGGAAGTGACAGAAATGGGGTATGGTGAGCTCCATGACCATAGGTGAGGTCCCGAGTGACCCACTGGGTGTTGGGTTCTGTGGATCTGTCTCATCAGGTGCTGTGGAATTCAGGGACACCCTCCTGTCTGTGGATTTGTATGGAGACAGGTAGGCATCAGTGTCTGGCCAGGCACGAGGGTCGCACTGGACCACCACCAGAGGCGCAGCGTGCGGGGGAGCCACTGCTTGGTTTCCACGAAAGCTGACCAGGGTCTGTGACTGTGATTCCTAGCAGCTGCAAGGGGAGAGGAGGCCGGAGGTGGTGCACACTTCCTAGAGTTGTGGTCAGGACTAGTCTGGAACCGACTGAAGTCAGCCACACCTGGCACAGAAGGCACCCAGTCAGTGTAGCTGTGGGCACTGCTCCGATGGTACTTCAGGCTGGCTCAATGCTGCCACCTCCTGCTTTTCATCATCATCTTCAAGGTCATGTGCCTCTGCTCTTGCCCCATGGCCTCCGGGGTATTGTCCGTCCTCCATCTGGCCCTCGTCCCTGGTGCCCTGTGCAGTCCGATGCCAGGTAGCCTTCTCGAGACAAACATCTGGCCCTGATGGAATACTTCCATGGATCTCGTGTGATGCGAGGTTGATGCCCTGCCCTGGAAGAGGGCTGCAGTTTCCCAATCAGGAGAGCCATGTCTCCCTTTTCAGCATGGCCTCCCCTCCCCTCAGTCTTCTTCAGGGAAGCTCTCCCAATTCCTGAGACAACAGCTCTGAACTTAAAAATGAATGTTATTTTACATATCTCTATGCCTTAGTTCATCTATGGCATGTCTTTCAACCCCGTTAGTGGTTTTTTTTTTTAGCAGTTCTGAAGGGCTGTCTGCTCAAGGAGGGGATAACCTGGGTGGGGCAGCTTTCCCTCTCATCTCCCTCAGCATGTCTCTAAGCCCTGGGGACAGCTGTCCCACTGAGGATTGAGGGACCCGAGACAGCCCATCCTGAGCCCAGGCTGTGTCAGCTCATAGACTGATGCGTGTCGGAGCGGTGGGCAGATGGCATGGGCCAGGGGCAGGCAGTGTCTCCTTCTCATTCCTTCCCTCCCTTCCTCCCAGAGGTAGCTCAGAGCAGCCTTCAACCCCTGCATCTCCAGATCCTTTGACCTCTGCCTCATGTGTTCAGCTGGTGACCTTGGAGTTTCGCATGGATTCTACCTCCCGTACCCTCTCCCGTAGCAGTTCCTGGATCAGGGGAGGGTTCCGACCCTTGTCTGTTTTTGATCTTCTTCCTGTCCCGCACCAAGCCCACCCACCTTTGCATCTTCCATGTATGTGTTTGGAAGCACGCCCATCCACAGGGAACCTATTAGCCAAATGGATCCAGGCAATGAACATTGAAGTAGAGATCCAGGATCCATAATAAACCTGCTCTGAAACCTGTCCCAAAGTCTGTGACTCTCTCACACTGAAACAGAAACAATAATAGCTATCTGGACTGTGAAGTGACATGTGTCTCTACTTCCAATCTTGAATGCATAGGTGCTGAGCCTGGACAGAAAAGGACCATGGCTCCCGTGGGCTGGGATCCACAGTAAGAGCTCAGTTAAATATGAATTTGAGGCATGGAGTGAATAATTATTGTAGAGTGAATCCTCCCAAGTAGGGCTTATGCACATTGCACAGGAAAAGTTTTTTCAAAGAGGTTCCTGAAAGAGAAATATTTTTAAAAAATTTATTTTAATTCCAGTAGAGCTAACATACAGGGTTACATTCGCTTCAGGTGTACAATAGAGTGATTCAGTAATTCTATATATTACTCAGTGGTCATCAAGAAAAGCGTCCTCTTAATCCCCTTCATCTCTTTCACTCATCCCTCTATCCACCTCCTCTCTGGTAACCATCCGTTTGTTCTCTATTGTTAAGAGTTTGTATTTTGGTGCGTCTCCTTTTTCTCTTTTAGTTATTCATTTTTGTTTGTTTCTTCAATTCCCCATAAGAGTGACATCGTATGGGATTTGTCTTTCTCTGACTGACTGATTTTAGTTAGGATAATACTCTCTAGCTCCATCCATGTGTCTGCAAATGGCAAGGTTTCATTCTTTTTCAAGCCGAGTAATACTCCATTGTATGTGTGTGTGTGTGTGTGTGTGTGTGTGAGTACACACATCTATCATCTCATTTGTCAATTTTTCTACAGACACTTGGGTTGCTTCCATATTGTGATATTGTAAATAATGGTGCAAGAAACATAGGGGTGCACGTATCCTTTTACGTTACTGTTTTCCTATTCTTTGGGTAAATACGAGTAGTGTGATTGTTGGATCGTAGGGTAGTTCTATATTTAATTTTTTGAGGAACCTTCATACTGTTTTCCACGGTGGCCAACACAGTTTGCATTCCCACCCACAGTTCGCTAGGATTCCCCTTTATCCACATCCTCCCAAAACCTGCTCTTTGTTGTGCTTTTGATGTTAGCCATTCTGACAGGTTTGAGGTATTACCTCATTTTCCTTTGGATTTACATTTTCCTGATGATGGGTGATGGTGAACATCTTTTCACGGGACTGTTGGCCATTTGTATTTCTTCTTTGGAGAAATGTCTGTCCATGTCTTCTGCCTATTTTTTAACTGGAGTATTTATTTTTTGGGGGGTCGAGTAGTATCAGTTGTATATGTTTTGGACACTATCCCTTCATTGCATATGATCTTTGCAAATATCTTCTCCCTTTGAGTAGGTTGTCTTATTATTTTTACATTTTCATTGTTCTTCTGCCATGTGGAAACTTTTTATTTTGCTGTATTCCCAATAGTTTATTTTTGCTTTCATTTCCTTTGCCTCAGGACACAGTCTAGAAAAACGTTGGTATGGTCCATGTCAAGAAGTTACTGTCTTCCCTCCTGTAGGATTTTTATGGATTCAGGTCTCATATTGAGGTCTTGAAACTGTTTTGTGTTTGTCTTTATTGTGTAAGAAAGCAGTCTAATTTCATTCTTTTGTGCGTAGCTGTGTAGTTTTCCCAACACCATTTGTTGTAGAGACCGTCCTTTTCCCTTTTGATATCGTTGCTTGCTTTGTGGAAGATTCATGGACCATATAATTGTGGGTTTCTGTCTGAACTTGTATCCTGTTCCTTTGGTCGCTGTGTCTATTTTTGTGCTGTACTCTCTTGTTAGGATGACTGCAGCTTTGTAGTATAACCTGAAATCTGAAATTGTGAGTCCTCCAGCTTTGTTTTTCTTTTCCACATTGCACTGGCTGTTTGGAATCTTTAGTGGTTCCATATAAATGTTTAGGATTGTTTATTCGAGGTCTTTTATTCTTTAATTTAAATTCAATTAGCCAACTTACAGTACACCATTAGTTTCAGATGTAGTCTTCAATAAATTTTCAGTCGTGTGTAACACCCAGTGCTCATTGTATCGTGTGACCTCCTTAATGCTACTCACCCAGTTACCCCCCCCAACTTCTCCTCCAACAATCATCAGTTTCTTATGATAGTAAAGAGTCCATCATGGGTTTTCTCCCTCTCTGATGACTTCCCATTCTATTTTCCCTTCCTTGTCCTATGGTCTTCTTCCTTGTTTCTGATATTCCACATAGGAGTGAAAGCATATGATCATTGTCTTTCTTTCATTGGCTTATTCCACTCAGCATAATACCCTCCAGCTCCACCCAGGTCGGTGTGATGGTAAGTATTCATCCTTTCTGATGGCTGAGTAATATTCCATTATATATATGATCCACATCTTCTTTATCCATTCATCTATCCATGGTCATCTGCACTCCTTCCACAGCTTGTCTATTATGGATATTGCTGCTATGAACTCTGTGGTGCATGTGTCCCGTCTTCACTACCTGTCTCTTTGGGGTAAATACCCACTAGTGCAATTGCTGGGATATAGGGTAGCTTTATTTATAACTTCTTGAGGAAACTCCGTACCATTTTCAAGAGTGGCTTCACTGAACTGCATTCGTACAAGGGTGTAAGAGGGTTCCCGTTTCTCCACATCCTCTCCAACATGTATAGTTTCATGTCTTCTTTTTTTTAGATATTTGGCCTCGTGTGATATGGCATCTATAGGGGTTTAGATTTGCATTTCCCTTAAGCGAAGTGATATGAAGCATTTATGCATGTATCTTTTGGTCACCAGTACTTCGTCATCAGTGAAGTGACTTCACATTTTAATCCATCTCAAGACCTAAAGCTGGGTAAGGCACTGAACCTGGATAATGCCATCAGTTGGAAGTGTGGAGAATTTCAAAAGATCTCCGTGGAGAGCAAGTTCCAAGTTCAGTGTGAAGCTACTAATTGGATCCAGGGACATCTCTGAAAGTGGGGGTTGCCTGGGATGGGCTGAAGGGGGACCCTCTGATTTTACTATGAATTCTTGCTGCAGCCCAAAATGGACAGTTTCCTGCTGTGGGGCAGGCTGAGTCCTCTAGTCTTGCAGAGGTGAGCCCAATGCCTGGTGCCTTGGAGGCAGGCAAACGGGGAGGGACCCTCAGCAGAAGACCCAGGGTTAGGTTAGGCCTCAAGGACAGCAGGTCTGAACTGCCCAGTGCTCAGAGAACTCTCATGCCGAGTGAGATGAGGGCACAAGGGCGGGTGAGTGTGAGCCTTGGGTTTCATCCGGAAGGGCCCACAAAGGTCGGGGTTCACCAGAAAGGGCTCTCAGGGTGTGCCCCAATTCTCTTGCCCTGACTGCTCTTTGTGCACCAAAATGGTACAGTTTACTGTGGGCTGCAGGCTGAGTCCTACGGTGGGGCTTGGGTGTCCCCAATCCCCCGGAGTGTGGTGCCAGGACCCTGGGGAGGGGCCCCTCTCTGCCCAACCTAGGGTAAGGGTTAGGATCCCGGAGCCCGGCAGGGATATCTGCAGGCTGTGCGGTGAGCTTTGTGGAGGGCTGAGAGGAGGCCATGGGGGTGGGTGAGCATGGGCCTCAGGGTTGGGGCACGGGGGGCTGCCAAAGGTGGGGACGGGCTCCGAGGGCCTCCCCAAGTTCTTGTGCCCTGTAGGCTCCATAGAGCCCCAAGGGGCAATGTTTCCTATCGGGTGGCAAGCTGAGCCCCGGGTGGGGTATAGGTATCCCAATTCCCTGGGGCTGTGGTGTAAGGCTCCTGGGGAGACCCCCACACCCGCGGCCGACCTAGGGCTAGGTTTAGGCCCCAGGAGCCCCGCAGGCCCGATCTGCTGGCTGTATGTCGAGCTACACGGGCTGAGGTGACGGTGTGGGGAGGGTGAGCATGGGCCTCAGGGTTGGGGTGTGGGAGGCCGCCGAAGGTCGCTGGTGGCTCAGGAGTGCCCTCCTGGTTCTCCCGCCCTGAATGCTCTATGGCCTCCCAAGGCACACGGTTTCCTGTGGGGTGGCAGACTGAGTCCTGCTGTGGGGCTCAGGTGTCCTGAATCCCCGTGGCTGTGGCTCCAGACTCCTGGGGAGGGGCCCCTCCACAGATGAACTAGGGTTAGGGTTGGGGCCCAGGAACCTCGCAGGCCAGATCTGCCCACTATGTGGCAAGCTCCGCCGCGGGCTGAGGTGAGGGTGCAGGGTGGGGTGAGCATGGGCTTCAAGGTTGGGTTTAGGGATCACTGAAGTTCCCCGGGGGCTCTGGGGGCCCTCCTGGTTCTCCCGCCCTGAATGCTCTACAGCCTCCCAAGGGGCACGGTTTCCTGCGGGCTGGCAGGCTTTGTCCTGCAGTGGGGCTCAGGTGTCCCCAGTCCCTGGGGCTGCGGCACCGGGCCCCAGGGGAGGGGCCGTACCCAGCCGACCTAGGGTCAGGTCTAAGCCCCAGGAACCCGGCA
The DNA here is from genome assembly GCF_024610735.1 of Ursus americanus. Taxonomy (NCBI): domain Eukaryota; kingdom Metazoa; phylum Chordata; class Mammalia; order Carnivora; family Ursidae; genus Ursus; species Ursus americanus. Next base: position 1,092,606 of record NC_142157.1, on the reverse strand, counting down.
GGCCTGATCTGCCGGCTCTGCGATGAGCTCGGTGGCAAGCTGAACGGAAGGTGTGGGGCAGGATGAGCGTGGGCCTCAGGGTTGGGGTATAGGGGGCCGCCGAGGATCGCTGGGGGCTCAGGGGGGCCCTACCAATTCTCCTGCATGGGATGCTCTGTGGCGCCGCAAGGGGCATGGTTTCCTGAGGGGTGGCAGGCTGAGTCCCGTGGTGGGGCTCAGGTGTACCCAACCCCGGGGGTTAGGGTACGGATTAGGGTATGGGTTAAGGTTAGGGTATGGGTTACGGTTAGGGTATGGGTGAGGGTAGGGGTTAGAGTTAGGGGAAGGAGAGGGTACGGGTTAGGGTTGGGTTTAGGGGTTACAGGTTAGAGGTTATGCGTTAGGGTACAGATAAGGGTTTAGGGTACGGGTTAGGGTTTAGGGTTTGGGGTTAGGGTGGGGTTAGGGTTGGAGTATGGGTTACGTTTAGGGTATGGGTTAGGGTTAGGGTACGGGTTAGGGTACGCATTAGGGTACGGTTTAGGGTATGTGTTAGGGTACGGCTTAGGGTAAGTGTTGGCGTACGTATTTGGGTACGGTTTAGGGTACGGGTTAGGGTTAGGGTATGGGTTAGGGTTAGGGTACAGTTTAGGGTTATGGTACAGGTTGGGTTACGGTTTAGGGTTGGGGTTAGGGTACGGGTTAGGGAACGGGTTAGGGATAGGTATAGGGTATGGTTTAGGGTTAGGGTATGGGTTAGGGTACGGGTTAGGGTACAGGTTAGGGTTAGGTATGGGTTAGGGTATGGGTTAGGTTCCGGGTTTGGGATAGGGTACGGGTTATGGTATGGGTTAGTGTACGGGTTAGGGTATGGGTTAACGTTAAGGGAAGGATACTGGTTAGGGTTAGGGTACGGGTTACGGTTTAGGGTTTAGGGTTATAGTTAGGGTACGGGTTAGGGTTAGGTTACGGGTTGGGTTAGGGTACGGGTTATGGTATGAGTTAAGGTATGGGTTAGGGTCAGGGTTTAGGGTTTAGGGTTAAGTTTAGGGTTCAGGTTAGGGTACGGGTTAGGTTTAGGTTTAGGGTTAGTTTACAGGTTAGGGGTAGGGTTAGCTGAAGGGGTAGCGTTAAGGGGAGGGTTAGGGTTTGGGGTTTGGGGTTAGTGGTTAAGGTTAGGGTTTATTGTTTAGGGCTTCGGGATTAGGGTTAAGGTTTATGGTTTAGTGTTAATGTTAGGGTTTAGGGTTTAAGGATTAGGGTTTAGGGTTAGATTTAGGGTAGGGTTAGGGTTAGGGCAAGGGTTAGGGGTTATGGTTAGGGTTAGGGTTAGGGGTTAAGGTTTAGGGTTTACGGTTAGGGGTTAGGGTTAGACCTCAGTAGGCCAGCAGGCCCGATGCACCGTCTGTGCGGCAAGCAGAGGAGTGGGCCTAGGTGAGGGTCCCGGCGAGCGGGAGTATGGTATCCAGCGTTTTGGAGTAGGGGCCTTTGAACGTCACTAGAGGCTCGGAGGGCCCTGCCCGTTCTCCCGCCCTGAATTACCGGCGATGCCCCTAGCGGCTCCATTCACGGTTGGCCAGCAGGGTGAGTCCCACGCTGCGTCTCGGTGATCCCCAATCCCCGGCGTTGCAGTGCCAGGCCCCTTGGGAAGGGCTCCTTGTGGGCCGACCTAGGGTTAGATTTAGCCCCCATGAGGCCAGCAGGCGTGATCCTCTGGCTAGGCGGCTAGAGGTGGGTGGGCCAAGGTGGAGGTGCTGGGAAGCGTGATGGTGGGCCCCAGCATTTTGGGGTGGGAGGCTTCAAATGTCGCCGGTTTCTCCACGGCCCTGTCCGTTCTCCCACCCTGAATGACCGGTGGTGCCCCTAGCGGCCCGGGTGGCTGCACTGTGGAGGGTGAGTCCAGCTCTGGGGCTTGGGGTACCACATCCCCGGCGTAGTGGCACCAGGACCCTTGGGAGGGGCCCCTGGGGCGACGACCTAGGGTTAAGGTTAGCCCCAAAAAGACCGTCAGGCCCAATCCGCACACTGTGCGGCGAGTGGAGGTGCGGGCCGAGGTGAGGGCGCTGGGGAGAGGAAAAGTGGGCCCAAGCATTTTAGCGCAGGAGTTCTTCGAAGGTCGCCGGGGGCTCAGAGGGCCCTGCCCCTTCTCCCTCCTTGAATGATCGGCGGCGCCCCTACTGGCCCAGTTGGCGGCAGGGCGGCAGGGAGAGTCTGGCACTGGGGCTCGGGTGTCCCCAATCCCCGGTGTTGCGGTGCAAGGCCCCTTGGGAGGGGCCCCTCGTGGGCCGACCAAGTGTTAGAGTTAGCCCCCAGGATGCCAGCAGGCCTGATCTGCCAGGTGTGCAGCAAGCGGAGGGGCGGGCTGAGATGTGGGTGCTAGTGAGCAGGAGTGTGGGCCCAAGCGTATTTGCAAGTTGGCCTTCGAAGGTCGCCAGGGGCTCGAAGGGCCCTGCCTGTTCTCCCGCACTGAATGACCGGCAGCGCCCCTAGCAGCTCGGGTGGCGTCGGGGCAGCAGGGTGAGTCCGGCGCTGGAGCTCAGGGGTCCCCAGTCCCTGGCATTGCTGCGCCAGGCCCCTTGGGAGGTTCCCCTCGGGGGCCAACCTAGGGTTAGGGTTAGCCCCCAGGAGGCTGGCAGGCCCAATCCGCTGGCTGTGCAGCCAGCAGAGGGGCTGGCTGAGGTGAGGGCGCTGGTCAGTGGGAGCATGGGCCCAAGCATTCTGGCTCCTGGGGCCTTAGAAGTTCACTGGGACTGGGAGGGCCCTGTCCATTCTCCCGCCCTGAATGACCGGTGGTGCCCTAGCGGCCTGGGTGCCGGCGGGGATGCAGGGTGAGTCCGGCGCTGGGGCTGGGGGTCATCAATCCCCGGTGTTGTGGCGACAGGCCCCTTGGGAGGGGCCCTTTGGGGGCCAACCTAGGGTTAGGGTTAGCCCCCAGGAGGCCGGTAGGCCTGATCCGACAGCTGTGTGTTGAGCAGAGGGCGGGCCAAGGTGAGCAAGCTGGCGAGCAGGAACATGGGCCCAAGCGATTTGGTACGGGGGGCCTTCGAAGGTCGCCGGGGCCTCAGAGGGCCCTGCCCATTCTACCGACCTGAATGAGTGGCGGCGTCCCTAGCGGCCGGGTTGGCAGCAAGGCGGCAGGTTTTGTCTGGCGCTGGTGCTGGGGGTCCCCAAGCACCGGTGTGGCAGTGCCAGGTCCCTTGGGAGGAGCCCCCAGGAGGCCGACATGCGCAATCCGCCGGCTGTGCAGTTTGCAGAGGTGCAGGCCGAGGTGATGGCGCTGGCGAGCGGGAGCGTCGGCCCAGGAGTTTTGGCGCGGGGTTCTTCAAAGGTCGACGGAGGCTTGGAAGGCCCTGCATGTTCTCCCTCCGTGAATGACCGGCGGCGCCCCTAGCGGCCCGGGTGGTGCCGGGGCGGCAGGGTGAGTCCGGCGCTGGGGCTCGGGCGTCCCCAATCCCTGGCGAGGCGACGCCAGGCCCCGTGGGAGGGGCCCCTCGGGGGCCGACCTGGAATAGGTTTAGCCCCCAGGAGGCAGGCAGGCCTGATCCCCCGGCTGAGCGGGGTGTGGAGCGGTGGGCCAAGGTGAGGGTGCTGGGGAGCGGGTGCGTGCGCCCAAGCGTTTTGGCACAGGGTAACTTCAAATGTTGCCGGGGTCTCTGAGGGCCCTGCTCATTCTCCCGCGCTGAATGACCGGTGGTGCCGATAGCAGCCCAGATGGACGCAGGGCGGCAGGGTTAGTCCAGACCTGGGGCTCGGGGGTCCCCAATCCGTGGCGTGGTGATGCCAGGCCCCTTGGGAGGGGCCCCTCAGGGGTTGACCTAGGGTTAGGGTTAGCCCTCAGGAGGCCGGCATGCCCAATCCGCCAGCTGTGCAGCAAGCAGTGGGGTGGGCCGAGGTGAGGGCACTGGGGAGCAAGAGCATGGGCCTAAGCCTTTTGGTGTGGGGGGCCTTCGAATGTCGCCGATGTTTCGGAGGGCCCTACCCGTTCTCCCAACCTGAATAACCGGCGGCACCCCTAGTGTCCCGGTTGGCGGTGGGGTGGCAGTGTGAGTGTGGCGAAGGGGCTCCGGGGACCCCAGTCCCCAGCGAGGCGGCACCAGGCACCTTGGGAGGGGGCCCACCGGGGCTGACCTAGGTGTAGAGTTAGCCCCAAGGGGGCCGGCAGGCCAGATCTGCCAGCTGTGCGGTGAGCGGAGGGGTGGGCCGAGGTGAGGGCACTGGCGAGTGGGAGCGTGGGCCCAAGAGTTTTGGCAAGGGGGCTTTCGAAGTTTGCTGGGGGCTCGGAGGGCACTGCATGTTCTCCCGCACTGAATGACCGGCGGCACCCCTAGAGGCCAGGGTGGAGGCGGGGCTGCAGGGTGAGTCTGGCGCTAGGGCTAGGGCATCCCCAATCCCTGGCGTGGCGACATCAGGCCCCTTGGGAGGGGCCCCTTGGGGGCCGACGTAGGGTTTGGAGTTAGTTCCCAGGAGGCCGACAGGCCCGATCCACCAGCTGTGTGGAGAGTGGAGTGGCGGGCCAAGGTGAGACGCAGCAGCAGGGTGAGTCCACAGCTGGGGCTTGGGGGTCTCAATCACTGGCGTGATGGCGCCAGGCACTTGGGAGGGGTCCCTTGGGGGCTGACCTAGGGTTAGTGTTAGCTCAAAGGAGGCCAGCAGGCCCGATACGCCGGCTGTGTGGAGAGCGGAGTGGCGGGCCAAGGTGAGGGCTCTGGGGAGCGGGATCGTTGGCTGAAGCGTTTTTGCACGGGGGGCCTTCCAATGTCATCAGGGGCTCGGAGATCCCAGCCCGTTCTCCCACCCTGAATGACCGGCGCCGCCCCTAGCAGCCCGGGTGGTGGTATGGTGGCAGGGTGAGTCTGGCGCTGCTGCTGAGCGTGCCCAAGCACAGGAGTGGCAGCTCCAGGACCCTTGTGAGGGGCCCCTCGGGGGCTGACACAGGGTTTGTGTTAGCCCCCAGGATTTCGGCAGGCCTGATCTGCCAGCTTTGCGGCGTGCAGAGGGGCAGGCCGAGGTGAGAGTGCTGGCAAGCGGGAGCGTGGGCCCAGGCATTTTGGCGTGGGGGCCTTCAAAGATCGAGGGTGGCTCAGAAGGCCCTGTACGTTCTCCAGCCCAGAATGACCAGCAGCGCCCCTAGTGGCCCGGGTGGTGGCAGGGCAGCAGGCTGCATCTGGCGTTGTGGCTCAGGAGTCCCCAATCCTTGGTGTGGCAGCGCCAGGCCCCTCGGACGGGCCCCTCTGGGGCCGACCTAGGGTTAGTGTTAGCTCCTAGGAGGCCGACAGGCCTGATCCGCCAGTGGTGCGGCGAGCGGAGGGGTGGGCCGAAGTGAAGGCGCTGGCGAGCGGGAGCGTGGGCCCAAGCGTTTGGCGCGGGGGGCCTTTAAAGATCGCCAGGAGCTCATAGAGCCCTGCCCTTTCTCCCGCCCTGAATGATCTGTGGCGCCCCAGGCGGCCCGCAAGGCGGCGGGGCAGCTGGGTGAGTCTGGCGCTGGGACTCAGGGGTCCTCAATCCCCGGTGTTGCGGCGCCAGGCCGCTATGGAGGGGCCCCTCGGGGGCCGACCTAGGGTTAGGGTTAGCCCCCAGGAGGCCTGCAGGCCCAATCCGCCGGCTGTGTGGTGAGCAGAAGGGCGGGCCGAGGTGAGGGCGCTGGGCAGCAGGAGTGTGGGCCCAAGCGTTTTGGCGCAGGGGGATTTCAAATGTCGCCAGGAGCTCGGAGGGCCCTGCCCGTTCTCCCATCCTGAATGACTGGTGGCGCCCCTAGAGGCCTGGGTGGCGGCGGGGCAGCAGGGTAAGTCCTGCGCTGGGGCTCGAGGGTTTCCAATCGCCGGCGTGGCGGCGCCAGTCCCCTTCGTAGGGGCCCCTCGGGCCCGATGTAGGGTTAGGGTTAGCCCCCAGGAGGCCGGCAGGACCGATCTGCCAGCTGAGTGGCAAGCGGAGGGGAGGGCCAAGGTGAGGGTAATGGCAAGCGGGAGCGTGGGCCCTAGCATTTTGGCACAGGGGGCCTTCAAAGGTCGCCAGGGGCTCGGAGGGCCCTTCCCGTTCTCCAATCCTGAATGACCTGAGGCGCCCCTAGCGGCCTGGGTGGTGGCGTGGCGGCAGAGTGAGTCCGGCACTGGGGCTCGGGCATCCCCAATCCCTGGCATGGTGACGCCAGGCCCCTTGGGAGGGACTCGTCTGGGGCCGACCTAGGTTTAGGGTTAGCCCAAAGGATGCTGGCAGGCCCGATCTGCTGGCTGTGCAGCAAGCGTAGGGGCGGGCCGACGTGAATGCGCTGGCGAGCGGGAGCGTAGGCCCAAGCGTTTTGGACCGGGGGTCCTTCGAAGGTCACCGGGCCTTGGATGGCCCTTCCCGTTCTTCCGCTCTGAATGAGGACGGCGCCCCTAGTGGGCCGGGTCACGGAGGGGCGGCAGGGTGAGTCCGGCGATGGTGCTCGGGGGACCCCAATCCCCGGCGTAGCTGCGCCAGGCACCTTGGGTGGAGCCCCTCGTGGGCCGACCTAGGGTTAGGTTTAGACCCTAGGAGGCCGGCAGGCCCGATTCGTCGGCTGTGCGGTGAGCGGTGGGGCAGGCCAAGGTGAGGGTGCTGGAGAGTGGGAGCGTGGGCCCAAGCGTTTTGGCACGGGGGGCCTTCGAAAGTCGTCGGGGGCTCGGAGGGCCCTGCCCATTCTCCCGCCCTGAATGATCGGCGGCACCACTAGCAGCCCGGTGGGGGCGGGGTGGAAGGGTGAGCCTGGCACTGGGGCTCGGGGTTCCCCAATCCCCAGCGTTGCGGCGATAGGACCCTTGGGATGGGCCCCTCGGGGGCTGACCTTTGGATAGGGTTAGCCCCCAGTTGGCTGGCAGGCCCTATCTGCCGGCTGTGCAGCGATCGAGGGGCGGGCTGAGGTGAGCACGCTGGCAAGCGGGAGCGTGGGCGCAAGCATTTTGGCGCAGGGGGCCTTCGAATGTCACCGGGGGCTCAGAAGGCCCTGCCCGTTCTCCCGCTCTGAATGACCGGTGGCACCCCTAGTGGCCGGTGTGATGGCAGGCCGGCAGGGTGAGTCTGGAGCTGGGGCTCGGGGGTCCCCAATCCCCGGCGTGGCAGCGCCAGGCACTTGGGAGTGGTTCCTCGGGGGCCGACATATGGTTAGTGTTAGTCCAAAGGAGGCCGGCTGGCCTGATCCGCCGGCTGTGCAGCGAGCAGAGGGGTGGGCTGACGTTAATGCGCTGGCAAGCGGGAGCGTGGGCCCAAGCGTTTTGGCATGGGGGGCCTTCGAAGCTCACCGGGGGCTCGGAGAGCCCAGCAAGTTCTCCCGCCCTGAATGCCCAGCGGCGCACTAGCGGCCAGGGTGGTGGCGGGGAGGCAGGGTGAGTCCAGAGCTCGGGCTCGGGGGTCCCCAATACCCGGCGTGGCATTGCCAGGCCCCTTGGGAGGGGTCCCTCGGGGGCCGAGCTAGGGTTTTCTTTAGCCCCAAGGAGGCCGGCAGGCCCGATCCGCCGCCTCTAGAGCATGCAGAGGGGCTGGCCGAGGTGAGGGCACTGGCGAGTGGGACCGTGGACCCTAGGGTTTTGGCGCCAGGAGACTTCGAATATCGGCGGGGGCTCAGAGGGCCTTGCCCGTTCTCCCTCCCTGAATGAACGGCGGCGCTCCTAGCAGCCTGGGTGGCGCCGGGGTGGCAGGGTGTGTCCGGTGGTGGGGCTTGGGAATCCCAAATCCCTGGCGTGGTGGCGCCAGGCCCCTTGGGAGGGGCCCCTCTGGGGCCGACCTAGCGTTAGGGTTAGCCCCCAGGAGGCTGGCACACCCGATCCGCCGGCTCTGCCGCATGCGGAGGGGCTAGCCGAGGTGAGGGCGCTGGTGAGCGGGAGCATGGGCCCAAGCGTTTTGTCGCGGGGGACCTTCGAAGGTTGCCGGGGGCTCCGCAGGCCCTGCCCGTTCTAACGCCCTGAATGAGGACGGCGCCCCTAGCGGGCCGGGTGGTGAGGAGCGGCAGCGTGCGTCCGGCGGTGGGGTTCAGGTGTCCCCAATCCCCAGCATGGCGGCGCCAGGCCCCTTGGGAGGGGCTCCTCTGGGGACGACCTAGGTTTAGGGTTAGCCCAAAGGAGGCCAGCAGGCCCGAACCGCCGGCTGTGCGGTGAGCAGAGGGGCGGGCCAAGGTGAGGGCGCTGGCAAGCGGGAGCGTGGGCCCAGGCGTTTTGGCATGGAGGGCCTTCCTTTTTCGCTGGGGGCTTGTAGGGCCCTGCCCATTCTCACACCCTAAATGACCGGTGGCGCCCCTAGCGGCCAGAGTGGCGGCGTGTCAGCAGGATGAGTCTGGAGCTGGGGCTCAGTGGTCCCCGATCCCCGGCGTGGTGGCTCCAGGCACTTGGGAGGGGTCTCTCGGGGGCCGACCTAGGGTTAGGGTTAGCCCAAAGGAGGCCGGGGCCCGATCCGCCCGCTGTGTGGCGAGGGGAGGGGTGAGCCGAGGTGAGGGCGCTGGTGAGCAGGAGCTTAGGCCCAAGCGTTTTGGTGCGGGGGGCCTTCGAAGGTCATCGTGGGCTCAGAGGGCCCTGCCGGTACTCCCTCCCTGAATGACCGGTGGCGCCCCTAGCATCCCGGGTGGCGGCGGGGCAGCAGGGTGAGTCTGGAGTAGGGCTCAGGGATCCAAATACCCCGGCGTGGTGGCGCCTGGCCCCTTGGGAGGGGTCCCTCGGGGGCTGACCTAGGGTTAGGGTTAGCCCAAAGGAGGCCGGGGCCTGATCCGCCGGCTGTGCAGAGAACGGACGGGTGGGGCGAGGTGAGGGCGCTGGCGAGCGGGAGCATGAGCCCAAGCGTTTTGGCGTGTCGGGCCTTCGAATGTCACCGGGGGCTCAGAGGGCCCTGTCCGTTCCCCAGCCCCGAATGAGGACGGTGCCCCTAGCGAGCCGGGTCGCAGCGGGGCAGCAGGGTGAGTTCAGCCCTGGTGCTTGGGGGTCCCCAATCACCCACGTGGCGGTGCCAGGCCCCTTGGGATGGGCCCCTCGGGATCTGACCTCGGGTTAGGGTTAGCCCCAGGAGGCCGGCAGTCCCGATCTGCCAGCTGTGCAGTGAGCGGAGGGGCGGGCTGAGGAGAGGGTGCTGGCGAGCAGGAGCGTAGGCCCAAGTGTTTTGGCGCGGGGGGCCTTTGAAGGTCACTGGGGGCTTGGAGGGCCCTGCCCATTCTCCCGCCCTAAATAACTGGTAGCATCCCTAGCAGCCCGGGTGGCGGCAGGGCGGCAGGGTAAGTAATGCGCTGGGGCTCGAGGGTCCCCAATCCCCGGCGTGGCATCGCCAGGCCCCTTGGGAGGGGCCCCTCGTGAGCAGACCTAGAGTTAGGGTCAGTTCCCAGGAGGCTGGCAGGCCCGATCCGCTGTCTGTGCGGCAAGAGGGGGGGTGGGATGAGGTGAGCACACTGGCATGCGGGACCGTGGGCCCAAGCGTTTTGGCACAGGGGGCCTTCGCAGGTCACCGGGGGCTCACAGGGCCCTGGCCGCTTTCCCGCCCTGAATGACCAGCAGCGCCCCTAGCGCCCCGGGTCGTGGTGGGGCGGCAGGGTGAGTCCAGCGCTGGTGCTCGAGGGTCCCCATGCCCCAGCGTGGCGGAGCCAGGCCCCTTGGGAGGGGCCCCTCGGGGGCTGACGTAGGGTTTGGTTTAGCCCCCAGGAGGCTGGCAGGCCTGATCCGCTGGCTGTGTGGCATGTGGAGGGGCTAGTCTAGGTGAGGGCGCTGGCGAGCGGTTCTGTGGGTCCAAGCGTTTTGGCGCGGGGGTCTTCAAATGTCGCCCGGGGCTCTGAGGGCCTTGCCCGTTCTCCCGCCCTGAATGAGGACAGCGCCCCTAGCGGGCCGGGTCACAGCGCGGAGGCAGGGTGAGACTGCCGCTGGTGCTCGGGGGTCCCCAAGCCGCGGCGTGGCGGAGCCAGGCCCCTTGGGAGGGGCCCCTCGGGCGCCGACGTAGGGTTTGTGTTAGCTCCAGGAGGCCGGCAGGACCTATCCGTCGGCTGTACTGTGAGCGGAGGGTGGGTCGATGTGAATGCACTGGCGAGTGGGAGCATGGGCCCAAGCGTTTTGGCGAGCGGGCATTCGAAGCTTGCCGGGGGCTCGGAGAGCCCTGCCCGTTCTAACGCCCTGAATGACCGGCGGCGCCCCTAGCAGCCCGGGTGGTGGCGGGGCGGCAGGGTGAGTCAGTCGATGGGGCTCAGGGGACCCCAATCCCAGGTGTGGTGGCGCCAGGCACCTTGGGAGGGGCCCCTTGGGGGCCAACCTAGGTTTAGGGTTAGCCCCCAGGAGGCCTGCAGGCCCGATCCGCCAGCTGTGTGGCAAGTGGAGGGACGGGCCGAGGTGAGGGCGCTTGCGAACTGGAGCTTGGGCCCAAGCGTTTTGGCGCGGTGGGCCTTCAAAAGTCGCCGGGGGCTCGGAGGGCCCTACACGTTCCCCAGCCCCGAATGAGGACGGTGCCCCTAGTGAGCCGGGTCGCAGCAGGGCGGCAGGGTGACTTCGGCCCTGGTGCTCGGGGGTCCCCAATCACCTGCGTGGCGGCACCAGGCCCCTTGGGATGGGCCCCTCGGGAGCCGACCTAGGGTTAGGGTTAGCCCCAGGAGGCCGGCAGTCCCGATCTGCCGGCTGTGCAGCGAGCGGAGGGGCGGGCTGAGGAGAGGGTGCTGGCGAGCAGGAGCATAGGCCCAAGCGTTTTGGAGCGGGGGTCTTCGAAGGTCGCCGGGGCTCGGAGAGCCCTGCCCGTTCTCCCACCCTAAATAACCGGCGGCGCCCCTAGCAGCCTGGGTGGTGGCAGGGCAGCAGGGTAAGTAATGCACTGGGCTTGAGGGTCCCCTATCCCCGGCGTGACATTGCCAGGCCCCTTGGGAGGGACCCCTCGTGAGCAGACCTAGAGTTAGGGTTAGTTCCCAGGAGGCTGGCAGGCACAATCCGCTGTCTGTGCGGCGAGAGGGGGGGCGGACCGAGGTGAGGGCGCTTACTAGCAAGAAGCGTGGGCCCAAGCGTTTTGGTGTGGGGGCCTTCAAAGGTCACCAGGGGCTCGGAGGACCCTGCCCGTTCTCCCGCCCTGGATGACCGGCGGTGCCCCTAGAGGCCCAGGTGGCAGCGGGGCGGGAGGGTGAGTCCGACGCTGGGGCTTGTGGGTCCCAAATCCCTGGCGTTGCAGCACCAGGCCCCTTGGGAGGGGCCCCTCAAGGGCCGACCTAGGGTTAGGGTTAGCCCCCAGGAGACCGTCAGGCCCAATCCGCCAGCTGTGCAGCGAGCGGAGGGTGGGCCGAAGTGATGGTGCTGGCGAGCGGGAGCGTGGGCCCAAGGGTTTTGGTGCAGAGGGCCTTCAAATGGCGCCGGGGGCTCGGAGGGCCCTGTCCGTTGTTCTGCCCTGAATGACCGACGGCTCTCCTACCGGCCCGGGTGGCGGCGGGGCGGCACGGTGAGTCCGGCGCTGGGACTCGGGGGTCACCAATCCCAGGCATTGCAGCGATAGGCCCCTTGGGAGGGGCCCCTTGGGGGCCGACCTGGTGTTTGGGTTAGCCCCCAGAAGACCGGCAGGACCGATCCGCCAGCTCGCGGCGAGCGGAGGGGCGGCTGAGGTAAGGCGCTAGCGAGCAGGAGCATGGGCCCAAGCTTTTTGGCACAGGGGGCCTACTAAGGTCGCAGGGGCCTCGGAGGACCCTGCCCATTCTCCAGCCCTGAATGATGGGCGACGCCCCTAGTGGCCCAGGTGGTGGCGGGGCAGCAGGGTGAGTCCGGAGCTGGGGCTGTGGGGGCCCAATCCCTGGTGTTGCGGTGCCAGGTCCCTTGGGAGGGGCCCCTCAGGGGCCGACCCAGGGTTAGCGTTAGCCCCCAGGAGGCCAGCCGACCCGATCCGCCAGCTTGTGGTGAGCGGACGGGGGGTCGAGGTACGGGCGCTGCGAGCGGAAGCGTGGACCCAAGTTCCTTGGTGCGGGGGGCCTTCGAAGGTCGCCGGGGGCTCGGAGGGCCCTGCCCGTTCTCCCGCCCTTAATGTCCGGTGTTGCCCCTACCGACCCAGTTGGCAGAAGGGCGGCAGGGTGAATCCGGCGCTGGGGCTGGGAGGTACCCTATCCCCGGCGTTGTGGGTCCAGGCCACTTAGGAGGGGACCTTAGGGGGCTGACCTATGTTTAGGGTTAGCCCCCAGGTGGCTGACAGGCACTATCCGCCTCCTGTGCGGCAAGCAGAGGGCCTGGCCGAAGTGAGGGTGCTGGCGAACGGGAGCATGGGCCCAAGCGTTTTGGCTCTGGGGGCCTTCAAAAGTCACCAATAGCTCGGAGGGCCCTACATGTCCTCCCGCACTGAATGACCAGCGGCGCCCCTACCGGCCCGGTTGGCGGTGGGGCAGCAGGGTGAATCCGGCGCTGGGGCTCAGGGATCCCCAACCCCCGGCGTTGTGGTGCTAGGCCCCTGGGGAGGGGCCCCTAAGGGGCCGACCTAGGGTTACGGTTAGCCCCAAGGAGGCCGGCAGGCCGATCTGCTGGCTGTGCAGAGAGCGGAGGGGCAAACTGAGGTGAGGGCTCTGGCGAGCGGGTGCGTGAGCCCAAGCGTTTTGGCGAGGGGGTCTTCGAAGTTCGCCGGGGGCTCGAGGGCCCTGCCCATTCTCCCGCCCTCAATGACCTGCGGCGCCCCTAGCTGCCCGGATGTCGGAGGGGTGGCAGGGTGAGTCCGGCGCTGGGGCTTGGGGGTCCCCCATCCCCAGTTTGCGGTGCCAGGCCCCTTGGGTGGGGGCCCTCGGGGACAGACCTAGGGATAGGGTTAGCCCCCAGTAGGCCGGCAGGCCCGATCCACCCGCTGTGCGGCGAGCGGAGGGGCGGGCTGAGGTGAGGGCGCTGGCGAGCAAGAGCTTGGGCCCAAGCGTTTTTTCGCGGAGGGCTTGGAAGGTCGCTGGGGCCTCGGAGGGCGCTGCCCGTTTTCCTGCCCTTAATGAACGACAGCGCCCCTAGTCGCCAGGGTGGTGGCAGGGGGGCAGGTTAAGTCCAGCGCTGGGGATCGGGGGTCCCCCATCCCCGGCGTTGCGGCGCCAGGGCCCTTGGGAGGGGTCCGTCGATGGCCGACCTAGGCTTAGGGAGATTCCCCAGGAGGACGGCAGGCCCGATCCGCCAGCTCTGCGGCAAGCGGAGGGGCAAGCTGAGGTGAGGGCACTGGGGAGCGGGAGCGTGGGCCCAAGCGTTTTGGTGCGGGGGGCCTTCGATGGTCGCCGTGAGCTCTGATGGCCCTGCCCGTTCCCCCGCCCTTAATGACCGGCGGCACCCTAGCGGCCAGGGTGGTGGTGGGGAGGCAGCGTGAGTCCGGAGCTGGGGCTCAGGATTCCCCAAGCCCCGGCGTGGCGGTGCCAGGCCCCTTGGTGGGGCCCCTCGGGGGCCGAAGTAGGGTTTGGGGTTATCTCCCAGGAGTCCGGCAGGCCCGATCTGCCCACTGTGCGATGGGCGGAGGTGCGGGTCGAGTTGAGGGCGATGGCGAGCGGGAGCGTGGGCCCCAGTGTTTTGGTGCCCTGAGCCTTCGAATGTTGCCATGGCTCGGAGGGCCCTGCCCGTTCTCCCGCCCTGAATGACCGGCGGCGCCCCTAGGGGCCAGTAGGGGAGGGGCGGTAGAGTGAGTCTGGCACTGTGGCTCAGGGGTCCCCAATCCCCGACGTTGTGGCACCAGGCCTTTGGAAGGGGCCCTTCGGGGTCCGACCTAGGGTTAGGGTTAGCCCCCAGGAAGCAGGCTGGCCTGATCCGCTAGATGTTCGGTGAGCGGAAGGGCGACCTGAGAAGAGGGCGCTGGCGAACGGGAGCGTGGGCCCAAATGTTTTGGTGCGGGAGGCCTTCTAAGGTCAGCGGGGGCTCAGAGGGCCCTGCCCTTTCTTCCGCCCTGAAATTCTGGCAACGCCCCTAGCGGCCTGGGTGGTGGTGGGGCGGCAGGGTGAGTCCGGCGCTGGGCCTGGGGTTCCCCAATCCCCGGCATTGCGATGCCAGGCCCATTAGGAGGGGCCCCATGGGGACAGACCTAGGGTTAGGGTTACACCCAGAAGCCCGGCAGGCGGGATCTGCCAGCTGTGTGGCGAGAGGAGGGGTGGGTCGAAGTGAGTGCGCTGACAAACAGGAGCGTGAGCCCAAGCGTTTTGGCGCGGGGGGCCTTCAAAGGTCGCTGGGGGCTCGGAGGGGCCTGCCAGTTCTGCCGCCCTGAATGACCGAGGGTGCCCCTAGCAGCCCGGGTGATGGCGCGGGGGCAGGGTGAGTTCGCAGCCGGGGCTCGGGTTCCCCGATCCCTGGCGTTGCGGCGCCAGTCCCCTTGGGAGGGGCCCCTCTGGGGCCCAGCTTGGGTTAAGGTTAGCCCCCAGGAGGGTGGCAGGCGCGATCCGCCAGCTCTGCGGCGATTGGAGTGGTGTGCTGAGGTGAGGTCGCTGGCGACCAGGAGCGTCGGCCCAAGCGTTTTGGCGCGGATGGCCTTCGTAGTCGCCAGAGGCTCGGAGGGCGCTGCCCGTTCTCCCACCCTGAATGACCGGCGGTGCCCGTAGCGGCCCGGTTGGCGACGGGACGGCAAGGTGAGTCCAGCACTGGGGGGGGTCCCCAATCCCCGGCGTGGCTGCACCGGACACTTGGAAGTGGTCCCTCGGGGGCCGACCTAGGGTAGGGTTAGCCCAAAGGAGGCCGGCAGGCCCGATCCTCCAGCTGTGCGGCGAGCAGAGGGGCAGGTTGAGATGAGCGATTTGTCGAGTGGGAACATGGGCCCAAAGTTTCGGCGTGAGGGGCCTTCGAATTTTGCCAGGGACTCAGAGGGTCCTGCCCGTTCTTCCGTCCTGAATGACCGATGGCGCTCCTCACGGCACTGGTGGCAGCGGGGCGGCAGGTTGAGTCCAGTGCTGGGTCTCGGGGGTCCCCAATGCCCGGCTTTGTGGCGCCAGGCCCCTTGGGAAGGGCCATTTGGGGGCAGACCTAGGGTTAGGGTTAGCCCCCAGGAGGCCCACAGGCCCGATCCACCGGCTGTGCAGTGAGCGGAGGGGTGGTCCGAGGTGAGGGCGCAGGTGAGCAGGAGCTTGGGCCCAATCGTTTTGGCGCGGGGGGTCTTCGAAGGTCGCCAGGGGCTCGGAGGGCCCTGCCCATTTTCCCGCCCTGAATGACTGACGGCACTCCTAGCAGCCCAGTTGGCGGTGGGGCGGCAAGGTGAATCCCGCGCTGGGGCTCGGGGTCAGCAATCCCAGGCGATGTGGCGCCAGGCCCCATCCATCGGAGGGGCCCCTCAGTGGCCGACCTACGGTTAGGTTTAGCCACCAGAAGGCAGGCTGGCCCGATCCGCCAGCTATCCGGTGAGCGGAGGGGCAGGCCAAGGTGAGGGCGCTGGCGAGCGGGAGCCTGGGCTCAAGCGTTTTGGCGCAGGGGCCCTTTGAAGGTCGCCGGGGGCTCCAAGGGCCCTGCCCGTTTTCCAGCCTTGAATATCCGGCCGCACCCCTAGCGGCCCAGGTGGCGGCAGGACGGCAGGGTGAGTCCGGCGCTGGGGCATGGGGGTCCCCAATCCCCGGCGTTGTGGTGCCAGGCCCCTTTGGAGGGGCCCTTTGGGGACCAAACTAGTGTTAGGGTTAGCCCCCGGGAGGCCGGCAGACCCTATCCGCCAGGTGTGCGTCGAGTGGAGTGGCGGGCCGAGGTGAAGGAGCTGGCAAGCGGGAGTGAGGGCCCAAGCGTTTTGGCGTGGGGGGACTTCGATGGTCGGCAGGGGCTCGGAGGGCCCTGCCCATTTTCCCGCCCTGAATGATCGGCGGCGCCCCTACCAGCCCGGGTGGCAGCGGGGCAGTAGGGTGAGTCCAGCGCTGGGGATCGTGGATTCCCAATCCCCAGCGTTGCGGCGCCAGGCCCCTTGGGAAGGGCCCCTAGTGGGCTGAACTAGGGATACCAATAGTCCCCAGGAGGCCAGCAGGCCCAATCCGCTGGCTATGCGACTAGCGGAGGGGGGGGGCTGAGGTGAGGGTGCTGGCGAGCGGGAGCATGGGCCCAAGCGTTTTGGCGAGGGGGGCCTTCGAAAGTCGCAGGGGGCTCAGAGGGCCCTGCCCATTCTCCCGCCCTGAATGACTGACAGCGCTCCTAGCGGCCAGGGTGGCGGTGGGTCAGCAGGGTGAGTCCAGTGCTGAGGCTTGGGCGTCCTGAATCCCTGGCTTGCGGCACCAGGCCCCTTGGGAGGGGCCCCTCGGGCGCCGACCTAGCGTTAGGGTTAGCTCCCAGGAGTCGGCAGGCCCGTATGCCGGCTGTGCAGCGAGCGGAGGGGTGGGCCGAGGCAAGGGTGCTGGCGAGCAGGAACATGGGCCCAGGCGTTTGGCGCAGGGGGGCTTCGATGGTCGCTGTGGGCTCGGAGGGCCCTGCCCGTTCTCCCGTCCTGACTGACTGGCAGCGGCCCTAGAAGCCCGGGTGGCGGTGGGGTGGCAATGTGAGTCCGGCGCTGCGGCTCGGGGGTCACCAATCTCCGGCATTGTGGCACCAAGCGCCTTGGGAGGTACGCCTCGGGGGCTGACCTAGGGTTAGAGTTAGACCTCAGGAGGCCGGCAGGCCCAAAACGCCAGCTGTGTGGCGAGCAGATGGGCGAGCTGAGGTGAGGGCGCTGGCGAACGGGAGCGTGGGCCCAAGCGTTTTGGCGTGGGGGGCCTACGAAGGCCCCAGGGGCCTCGGAGGTCCCTGCCTGTTCTCCCTCCCTGAATGACCGGCGGCACCTGTAGCGGCCCGGGTGGTGGCGGGGCTGCAGGGTGAGTCTGGCGCTGGGGCTCGGGGGTCCCCAATCCCCGGTGTTGCAGCAATAGGAACCTGGGATGGCCCACTCGGGGGCCCACCAACGGTTAGGGTAACACCCAGGAGGCCGGCAGTCCCGATCCACTGGCTCTGCAGCGAGCGGAGGGGCGGACCGAGGTGAGGGCGCAGGCGAGCGGGAGCAAGGGCCCAAGCGTTTTGGCGCGGGGGGCCTTCGAAGGTCACCAGGGGCTCGGAGGGATCTGCCCATTCTCCCTCCCTGAATGACCGACGGTACTCCTAGCGACCCAGGTGGCGGCGGGGCGAGACCTTCAGTCCGGCGCTGGGGCTCGGGGGTCCCCAATCCCAGGCATTGCGGTGCCAGGCCCCTTTGGAGTGGCCCCTCAGGGGCCAACCTAGGGTTATGGGTAGTCCCCAGATGGAGGGCAGGCCTCGTCCACCGGCTCTGCGGCGAGCAGAGGGGCGGGCCGAGGTGAGGGCGCTGAGGACCAGGAGCGTGAGCTCAAGCATTTTGAATGGGGCGGCCTTCGAAGGTCGCCGCGGGCTCGGAGGGCCCTGCCCGTTCTCCCGCCCTGAATGACCAGCGGCACCCTTAGCGGCCCGGGTGTCAGCGTGGCGGCAGAGTGAATCCGGCGCTGGGGCTCGGGGGTCCCTAATACCCGGCGTTGCCCCGCCAGGCCCTTTGGGACGGGCCCCTCGGTGGCCAACCTAGGGTTAGGGTTAGCCCCCAGGAGGCTGGCAGGCTCGATCAGCCCATGTGCAGTGAATGGAGGTGTGGGTCTAGGTGAGATAGCTGGCGAGCGGGAGCGTGGGCCAGAGCATTTTGGCTTTGCCTTGGGGTGCCTTCAAAAGTCACAGGTGGCTCGGAGGGTCCTGCCCGTTCTGTCGCCCTGAAGGACTGGCAACGCCCCTAGCTCCCCATGTGGCGGTGGGGCGGCAGGGTGCATCCGGCGCTGGGACTTGGGGGTCCCCAATCAATGGCATGCGGCGCCAGGCCACTTGGGAGGGGCCCCTCGGTGGTGACCTAGGGTTAGGGTTAGACCCCAGGAAGCCAGCAGGCCCGATCCGCCAGCTCTGCACCGAGCGTAGGGGTGGGCCGAGGTTAGGGCGCTGGCGAGCAGAAGCGAGGGAGCCAGAGTTTTTGCGCAGGGGGCCTTCGAAGGTCACAGGGGGATCGGAGGGCCCTGCCCGTTCTCCCTTCCTGAATGACTGGCAACGCCCCTAGCGCCATGGGTGCTTGCGGGGTGGCAGAGTGAGTCCAGCACTGGGGCTCGGGTTCCCAAATCCCCGGCATTGTGGTGCCAGGCTCCTTGGGAGGGGGCCCTCGGGGGCCGACCTAGGGTAAGTGTTAGCCCCCAGGAGTCCAGCAGGCCCGTTCCGCCAGCTCTGAGGCAGGTGGAAGGGCAGGCCGAGGTGAGGGCGCTGGCAAGAGGGAGTGTGGGCCCAAGCGTTTTGGCGCGGGGGGCCTTCGAAGGTCACTGGGGACTTGGAGGGCCCTGCCTGTTCTCTCGCCCTGAAAGACTGGCGGCGCCCCTAGCCGCCCGCGTTGTTGCGGGGCAGCAGGGTGACTCCGGCACTGGGCTCAGGGGTCCCCAATCCCCGGCGTTGTGGCACCAGGCCCCTTGGGAGGGGCCCCTCAGGAGGCCGGCAAACCCGGCGCTAAGTGGCTCTGGTAATATAACAAAAATGCCATACACTTATCTGTAAGAAATAACAGTGTACAGGAACCCTCTTAGCCCTAACATCATCCTTTGTGAATATGGAAGCCAGCCCCAAAGTGGTCGTGGAAGTCTGACGAACGCGCTAAGCACTTTTCTCTGAGTCACCACAATATACAGGGAAAGATCAATGTACATTATCTTTCACGAGTAGGAAGCATTAATGAAAAGGTTCTGGAATTTCGAGGACTCTGACCCATCCTTATTGGTAATAAACCACCGTGTACAGGAAAACACCTTCAACTCTCTTCAGCCTCCTCAATCCTGATTCCAATTCAACTTTGGGTGTGTAGGACTAGGGAAATGTCCACATCTTATTGCTAAGAAAAACGATGTCAGGATAATGCCCTTCAAGTCACCTCAGCCTTCCTGAAGATGGAATCAAGAATCAAGGTGGTTATGTTACCATGAGGTAAGGAAGATGAGCATATAAGTGAGAAACAACAGTGGGCAGGACCTCTCTTCCAACGAACAGTATCTTTGCTTAATGTTGAATCCCTATGGTAAATGGTTGTGGGCATTTGTGAGGTCAAAATCTGAAGTGATTTGTAAAACCTCTTGGCCATTCATAGATGAGACTAAGGTAGTTGGGGACCACTAGGCAGTGATTTGTCCACTGTCAAAAATATGAAAAGATAAAAGAGACAGATGAGGTCTCCTCAGGCATTGTCCTTTATCCTCATCCTCCGTGAGGATGGCCATCTTTGGACAGCTCAGTGGCAGGGTCTCATTCACAGTGGGGGCATCTGTTCCTCACAGATATCAGGCAGGGAAAAGGATTTTGTTCTCTGTGCCAGCCCAGCCACAGCTGAGTGTCACAGCACCCTCTCATGGGCTCATAAGAGTTTCACTGTCACCAGGCAGGTCATTGTATTTGATAAACCACTGTGAGAGTTTGCAATTGCCTTCATCTGCAACCTCCAAGAAGCAAATGCAGGTCTCTGGTACCACGTGAAGTCATGTGAAGGCATCATGAGAAAGTGTCCTTTTGCTTAAGAAAAACATGGCTGGGACTCCTGGCTGGCTCAGCCAGTTAAGCATGTGCCTTTGGCTCAGGTTATGATCCCAGGGTTCTGGGATCGAGCCGAGGCTCCCTGCTCAGCAGGAAAGGAGGTAGGGAAATAGAACCCACAGAGAATGTGAATAAAGGGGAGTGAAATGGAACTTGGTCTGTGTTTTGCTTTAGGGATTGGAAGTTAGTTTTTTCTCAATTGTGATTGTTCTTGAAACAAAAAAGCTATATTGTTTTTTTTTACCTTTAATTTTTTTCTAATAACAATTTTTTATTATGATATGTTAGTCACTATACAGTATTTCCTTAGTTTTTGATGTACTGTTCCGTGATTCATTATTTGCATACAACACCCAGTGCTCCACGCAATATGTACCTTCCTTAATACCCATCACTGGCCCATCCCAATCCCCCACCCCTCTCCTCTCTGAAGCCCTCAGTTTGTTTCCCAGAGTCCATAGTCTCTCGTGGTTCATTCCCCCTTCTGTTTAGGGTCCATTGTCTAAAGGGACAGACAGTGGAAGTTCACCAAATATAAGATCGAAATTTCATTGTTCATGATAGATGCCACCAAGTAGTTCCCAGACATTTCATTCTACTGCAGTAATTCTTTACACCTGTGCAGGTGCACGTGGAAAACAATTGATGCATTCATAGTGGTAATAAAACAAGCCCCTCAGTAGTAGAATAATAGAGGATGCATATGTGTAAAATCATTCGACTACAGCTTCCATGCTTTCCCTTTGGTTCCTTATTATCTATGAAACTGGACAATTTTTGTTCTCTAGGCTTAAAACTCATTGTCAGTATTCAGAGTTTTTCAATGCTGATCTTCTCCTGTACAAGTTACCAAAAACCTAAAATATGTATGAACTTTAAAAAACGCTATATTGAAAATGACAGCAGAGAAGTTCCATTTTGTGAATATTGTGTCAATGGATCTCTATTTTGACATCAGTGTTCATTAGAAATGATGACATTTCATATGAGTATAAATATCAATCTGAAAAAGAAATGGTAGGAAGAACCTTGAATGTTTAAGTAATTGGTGAAATGACAGGTGTCTGTGTGTGTGTGTGTGTGTGTGTGTGTGTGTGTGTGTGTGTGTAATTGATTTTCAGTGAATGGTTCAGCTTCTTGTAGGGCCTCCGAGAGAGCCCAGGTGAACCTTTCAATGAGTTGGTATCTGTTTTCAGAACATGGGAATCTCTTAGTCCAATAGTCAATCAGGCAAGCTTTGAGGTCTTAATGAGTTTCAGTCCTCAGCGATGGTGTTGCAGACCCTTGTGAGCAAACCTTAGGGTATGCTCAGAGCCCTCATTAGCAGGTACCAAAGTGTGAAGATTTCAGACATCATTTCCCAAAGAAGTACCTCTTGAGTCTCTGTCCTTGTCAGTTCCCTACACTTCCTTACACTAGTTATGTGATCAGTGTGTTTCAGGATAATCCCCACATGTGATTTTTGCTATTTCCTACTAGTCCTATCTGTTTCTCATCTTCTTCTTTTATGGTAGGGGTTGGGAAGAAACATGTGTGGTGGAGGAAGGGGTGTGGTAGTTGTCTGCCTTCAGAGGACCGAATAATGCCTAGAAATTGTACTGTAGTTTCAGGTCAATTGTCCATCCTCTGAGTGTCAGGAATTCCATCACTTTACTTTGATGCTAGTCTGTTCTTCAAGCTGTCCTCAGAAATAAGGACGTCAACCATCTAGGGAATAATGGTTTGTGTGTATGTTTTCATTTTAGGAAAGGCCTTGCTGTTCCTGAAAATAATACTGTAGAGCACCCTTTCCTGTTCTTATTGGCCATCAGTCAATCTTTTGTGAATTATTCGTTTATAAATAGACTTTTTATGGTTGATGAGCAGGAATTCTTTATTGACAAGTCTTGTCAGTGTGTGTATTGCAAATCTTTACTTCCCAGCCTGCGGTTCACTTTTTCATTTTCTTATGGTCATAAGATAAGGAGAAATGTCACATTTTTATGAAGTCCCACTGAATTCTTTTAAATGGTTAGTGCACCCTATGTCCTACCCCAAGATTGACAGGTTCTACGTTTTCTTTCAGAAACTGTCCAATGGGAAGCTACAATCCATCTCAAATTTATAAATTGCATTTTGAATTTAATAGGGTATTTATAGACTGTTTTGGATTTTCTATGTACACAATCGTATTATCTGTGAATAGTCACAATTATCCCCTCAATTCGTTATACTTTTTGTTTCTCTTGCCTTCTAACACTGGTAGATTCTCTGATGCAACGTTGAATAGAGCAGCGTTGTTTGAAGATTTTAATATACCTTTCTCAATATCTGACAGAAAAAGCAGACAAAACATTGGTAAAAATGTGACCTAATTGACATATAGGGAACATTCCATAATAAGTGCAGAATACATTATTTCAAGTGGTCATAGACTCTTTACCCAAATAGATGATAGGTGGGGCCACGAATCAAGTCTACAAATGTTAAACCCTGAAATTAACTAGATTCTATTCTTAGACCACAGGGGAATTGAGCCACAGTCATAGCGAAAATAAAACTAGGAAGTCCTTCAATGTTTAAAAATTAAATGGAACTTTGCTACATATCCTAAAGGTCAGAGAAGGAATCTCAATGGAAATTCTGAACCTTTTCTACATGAGGGCTCACACACAATGGCACTTTCTTTGTGAAGAGCATTATAATAACCTAGACAGGAGTTGAGCCTTAAGTCAGAGTTCTGCCTGCCCCAGCCACACCTGGCAGCCTTGGCCTGTGGTCCCCCTCAGCTGTCCTTTCTGGTGGCCCTGAGCTAAGGGGGTCAACATGGCCATATGGAAATGGGAAGCTCCCCTCTCATAGTGATGACGGTGCCCCCTCCCCAGCTGCCCTTTCTGGTTGCTCTGAGCTAAGGGGGTCAACATGGCCGTATGGAAATTAGAAGCTCCCCACTCTTAGTGATGACGTTGCTATGGTATCGTCCTCACCAGTCCAACAACATGATTTCTGAGTGAAATATGACACAAGAGCGACTTCTTGGCCTTCCTTCAGGTTTGAAAATCATCTGGTGAGTCATCTATTAGGAATATGGATTCAACATGTGTTCTTTCTTCTGGAAAAGAAATAGACCCAATAGCAATTATGGCTTCCTGAGCCCCTGTTCCTGAGAGACATCATACTGGCTCTTTGTAGCATTCTGCCTCTTAAACTTCTCAACTAGGGTGTAGATATTTTTAGGCACATTTTCAGGTGGTTAGACAGGGACTCAGATGATATGAGTCACAGAGGATTTTAGTGTCAGAAACCTAAGTGGGATCCCCAAATTGACTCCAAATCCCTTGTTGTTCCATACAGGGTACTATTTCCCTCTTATCTCTGGTCTTCTCGATCTGGAAACCTATCAAGTATCAGGATTTTCTTGTCATGTGGAAAACTGGAACGAATTCAGCGGGCCTTTTCACCTCTGCCCATGGTGATCATTAAGATCATTATCTCAGTGGAGGACTCTGGGTAAGATACTCAAAGATCCTTAGGAATAGAGACAGTATAATATTTTTCTGGTATTGAAGTCACTGAAACCAACTATCTTTTTTAGTCCATTCAGGCTCTGGTATGTTCAGAGGGTGCTGTAAAACAGGTCTGAAATAGTATTTAAAAACACTCAGCTCAGCCTCTTCTACAACGTGAGCCAATGCTTATAAACATGGCTAAAATATTCCCTTACCTACGATGACTTCCCAGCCATCGTAGTGTTTATATGGTATGACTGTGACTTACATTAGTCAACATTTGCAGAGAAAGAACTTAGTGCATCCAGGGGGCACTTCATGTTGAAATTAGTTTGTGACAACGAGCTACTGTGTTTTATTCTGCAGTCCAAGGGAATGGTGCCAGACATCTCTAAGGTGTCTAGCAGTTCTACAATTCTGATTTTAAGTGGTCTGTGTGCTTCAGCGATTTGGGCTGGAGAAGGGCAGGAGTCCAGAGACTGTGAACACTTCTGTTACCTGTGCTGACCATGGAGCAGGTAGCCTTCTGTGGGCATCATTTTGATTTCTTGGTACTCTTGTGAAAGGTGCTTTTGTCTCAAATTCCTCCTTTTTAGGAGTAATTATAATGATGAAAGTAATTTTTATCTTATATCATCTGTGGGCCCTGATCCTGCGATCCCAGGGAAGCTATCCTTTAACATTTTACCCGGCTCAAAATGATTGGGCAAAAACTCAAAGCATGGGCCCTATTTCTGCCCCAAGCACATGTTTTACATCTGCTTCGAGAAGAAAACAATAACCAAAATGCCAACAAGAAGTTAAGAAAATATAAAGAACCTCTTTGGCTCCCATAAGATTAAAGTCATACTGACATGTACATACTGAAAATGCATGAAATCATTGCATTTCCTAAAGCCCAAGCCTTGGATGTTGGGAGAGCCACTGACCTTGCCCAGAACCAGGCACACCCCAGCAGGGAGGGCTGGTGCAGAAAGGGAAGGGGCAGGACTCTGAGGGTGGTCTGCAGCCAGAGGGGTTCCTGGAAGGGGCCAGGTGTGTGGAGGGAGCCCGGCCCAGAACCCCACCCATGCCTCAGCTGGGTGTTGGGTAGAGGAGGCGCCTTTTGGACCCCCTGCACTTTCAGGGTTCCAGGGGCTTGAGGGCGGGTTGCCTGGCATCCCAGGGGCTGGGGTACCACGTTGCCTGACCAATCACCGCTTGGGGGTGGAGCAACATCTCTGTGGGCTGTTCCAGAGTTGCAGTGGGGTGCAGACCTGGGGCAGAAGAAGGGGCACTGGGAGAGAGAGAGTAGCCCTGTGGAAGTCACTGCTGGTTAGTGAGCAGCGTGCACCGAGGGTGGGGGGGGTCCAGGGGTAGGGTGCGCCCCAGGTGGGAGGCAGGGTTCTGGAAGGGCACCTGGAGAGGGTTCATTGTGGGAACTCAGGTGAGTTTTCTTTATCCCTTTAAAGTCTCTTCTGCCCCATGTCCTCAACTGGCCTTAATCCCCATACCTGTGAACTCCAGGGCGCCCACTCACCTGAGCTTTTGTGGGATTGGTTGCAGAATTTCAGGGTTTCCCCTGTTCCCCGGGAAGAGTGCGGGGAAGGACCTCACAGAGTCCCCACCTTCAGTGATGTGTCCCCCGGTTCTCTGACACAGTGCAGGTGATGCATCTTGAGCAGTACCCCAAGTTCAGCAGGGGGTGCCCTGGTCCCCCAGGCACAGGTGTGGCAGTAGCAAGCCCCAGAGCCATCCCCCAACTTCAGCATTATGGCCCGTGTGCCCGCAGGTTAGTGGTAATTGGCTGTTAGAATCATGCAGGAAAATCCTCCAATTCGGGGCCTGAAGGAGGGCGTAAACCAGACCCCACTCTAATTGCATTGGGAATAGATGAATTGAGGGTTTCATTAGAAGAGTAAGTCTGCTTTCCAGAAAAGGCAAGGTCATTGGTCTATTGAGAATGAAGATAATTACTGATAAACAACAAGTATGTGTTGCCCCTTCACCCAGAAACCGAAGCAGGTGTGCAGGCTTTAGGTCAAAGATGCCTTCTTCTCCTCACCTGACAGCACTTCTCTGCTCTGGCTCCAAGAAACATGAGGTTTTGAACGTCAGCATCGGAGTCAGCGAGGCAGCTTGTCACAGGACGCCAGTGTTCAGAGAAAGCACAGGTATGTTTGGCAAAATGTCCTATCTATGTCAGGGCTGGAGGTAAAACCTCTCATTATCGCAAAACCTCCTGGGCTTTTCTCTTTTCTCTAGTTGAGCCACAAAGAAAAATTGAAGTAGCTGTCAGCATTCTGGGTTTGGTGCAAGAATTACTTAATTTCCCTGCAGGTAGAACTTTGCAGGGGATCACAATTTCTCTGTCCATTTATTGCTTACAAATGTATTTTGACCATCTGTTTCCTAGGAACCCTCTTTTATTAGAAAGGGAAGGTGAGATTCACTCTGTGCCTGTTTGTAACATCTAATTTGTTCCTTCATCTAACAGTGTTTATTCAATTGGGCCTACGATATGGTTGAGTGGCCAGCATCTAGAGTTGGGTGGCTTTTTTCATCTGATACAAACTTGGATGATGTCATTTGACAAAGGTGATGTTTCATCATTGATTAGTTTATTCATCAGAAGAGTTAAAATTAGGGTGGAGGGGAAATTCAAAATTATCCAAACCGGCCTGTTCCTGTTTAAAAGTTCAGTTTGACTTTCTAGTTTTACTAAATGAATTATCTCGATATTTTGAGGTGCCATATTCTCTCTGTAGTTTCTTTGGTGGTGGAGTCAGAAGGAGAGTCTGGGAATTCTTTTGGATAGTGGCATGCTGGTGGCTTCAAGGGGCTTGGCGTTAGGAGTCTTGGGGTGAAGTCTGCAACTGCTTGCCTGACCCTGGGTGCATCTCCCAGAGGTTTTGTTTCCTCTTATGAAATTGCCAGCAGATAATGTTCTGCTTAAAGGGGAACCCTCCCATCCTGTTGGTGGCAATGCAAAGTGGTGCAGCTAGTCTAGGAAACAGTGTGGGGGTTCCTCAAAAAGTTAAACATCGAACAACCACATGATCCAGGAATTGCTGTACTAGGTATTTACCCAAAGGATACAAAAATGCAGATTCAAAGGGGGTACATGCACCATGATGTTTATAGCAGCAATGTCCACAGTAGCCAAACTATGGAGAGAATCCCAACGTCCATGCACTGATGAATGGATAAAGCAGATGTGGGATACATATATATACTGGAATATGACCCAGCTTCAAAAAGAATGAAATCTTACCATTTGCAAGGATGTGCATGGATCTAGAGTGTATTAAGCTAAGCAAAATCAGTGAGGAAAGACAAATATCCTATGCTCTCACACTTGTGGAATTTCAGAAAGAAAACAGATGAACAGAGTGGAGGGGTGATGAGAGGCAAACAAGGAAATAGACTCAACCTTGGAGAACAAACTGAGTGTTGCTGCAGGACAGGGGCGTGTGCGATGAGTTAAATGGGTGAGGGGTATTAAGGAGGGCACTTGTGATGAGCACCGGGTACTGTATGCAGGTGAGGAATCACTAAATCCTACCCCTGAAGCGAATATTCCATGGCATGTGAACTAACTGGAATTTAAGTAAGAGGAGAAAGGAAAAAGTGTTCTGCTTCATGAAGAGTGAGGTAAAATTGTAGTGAATTGGGCTGTAGTCTTCTATAGATGATATTTGTAAAACACCCTGTTGTAGGATACACTAGTGGCTTATCACATAAGGAGTCCTCAGAAAGCTGCAATGAAAGATTCAGGTCTCAGAGCATGTTCATGTTCCACTGATATGTTACAGTTTGCACAGGTAGGAAAGAAGGTGCAGAGAAAGGCAACAGAAGGGGAAAGTAGGTGTGAACCTTTCAGTAGTTAGCATTATAGCTTTCTCATGAAAGCCTTGCGCCATGTGATTTTGGAAGAAGAGGGGAATCCGGGAGCTTTGCAGGAGACGGGGGAGTTCCAGGTCTGGGTAAAGCTGACAGGGGTCCCAGATGAGAGCTGAATGCATTCTGAAGCAGGGTGTGGGCAGGGTGGGCTCCAGGGGTGGCTGTGGGTCTCCTGGATGAGAGTTGTGACAGGTGAGGGCTGTCTGCAAATTCCTGGCTGAGGACAAGTGAGGCACAGGCAGAGAACCTTCTTCTGAGCCACCAGCCTCACCCAACACACACAGCCTCAACTTCTGTCCCTGTCACTCCAATTCAGACTTCTCAGAAGGTGAGTTAGAACACATCAAGAGCATTCAAAACAGAAGGGAAAGCATGTGCAAAGGCTCTGGGGCAGGAGAATTCCAGGTATGTCCAGGAGCAGCTAGAAGCCCCTGTGGCCACAGGAGACAGCTTAGGACATGAGCTCAGAGAGGTGAAAGAGGGTGACAGAAAGCCATTCCAGGGCTATAACCCCATGAGACGCTGTTTCACTAGGCCATCTTGGCTACAGTGTTGAGAACAGATGACAGAGAGTTGAAGATGGCAAGGCAGGTCAATGATGAAGCTTTTCCAGGAACTCAGGCACTGTGGACGAGACAGGTGGCCTTGAATGGTGTGGTTAGACTTATTCTGGGTCCATTTTGAAGATGAAGCTCACAGGATTTGCTGATGAGTTAGATATTAGGAGCAGGAGAATGGAGGAGTTGGGGTAACTCCCAGCTGTTGTGGGTTGTCCTGATCGAGGGGAAGGAGAGGGTTTCTCGGGGCGTAGGAGGTAGTCCGTGTTCCGCATGCTGAGGAAGGTGCCTTTCCAGGTGGATCTGCTGAGGTTTGTGTCTGGGAGAACCTTTCACATCTCCTCCCTCATCAATGCTCAAGTAAAAGTATCCCCCACTTTTTAAACGTTCACAGTAAGACACTGGGCTTTCTTGAAAGAACTACGTTATTACCCAGCTTCAGTAAGAGGAAGAGACCTGAAGAGGATTTTCCTCTTATGAAAAAAGGTGAACAGTGAGAATCGCGGTCAGCATCTGTTTTGGGGAGAAGCACGACAGAGGCGGCGTGCACCCCAACCAGCTCCTTCCGCTGGGAACCACTCTCCACATCCAGCCACCAGCACTTTGAATGGTGTCCGTGATCCTCTGTGCTTTATCTTCATTTATGCCGGGCCTCCCTTAGAAACTTGTGTGCTGAGGCCTAAGAAAAGCCAAAGAGAAGGAATTTTGGAGTCTGAGCACACTGTCTACTTGTTCCGTGTAAATTAACGGACATTCCTTCTTGACACCATTTCTGCTGTGCAAGGTTTCTCAGAAGCCCTGTACTTTCAAAGAGCAGGGAAACCTATACCCCATGCTGCGGGGTTAGTTTTAGTCTCCATGCTGGACAGAACATTTCATGACTGTCAGATTTTCTCACTCAAACATTGAGAGTTTGAACACCTTCACCCGTTTCTACCACCCCATCCCTGAATCTGGAACCTACCAATCTGCTCTCAGTATCTATGCGTTCAGTATTTGTTTATTCCACGTGGAATGTACATGACAGCATCTGGTATTGGTCTTTCTGTGTCTGAGTTACTTGGAATAAGGCCCCCAAGGTCTGTGTTTCCATGCCTGGTTATTGTGAATAATGCTGCAGTGAACGTGGGAGTGCTTCTGTCTTTTTGAGGCAGTATTTTTGTGTTCTCCAAATCAATACTCAGTAGAGCCATTACTGGGTCATGTGGTAGTTGTATTTATTTTTTCAGGAACCTCCATATCGTTTGTCACAGTGGCTGCACCAATTTCCATTCCCACCAACAGTGCACAGTGTCTCCTCGTCTGCACACCCATGACCCCACATGGTGTCTGTCTCTGGGACAATTTCTGTTCCAACAGTTGTGAGGGGATAGCCGATTGTGGGTTTGACTGATGTTTCCCTGACGAAGATTAGTGATGTCGAACATCTTTTTCTGTCTGTTGACACCTGTGTGCCATCTTTGGATTGTTTCTATTCACATATTCCCCCCATTTTTTTAAAGATTTTTTTTTATTTATTCATTTGACAGAGATAGAGACAGCCAGCGAGAGAGGGAACACAAGCAGGGGGAGTGGGAGAGGAAGAAGAAGGCTCCCAGTGGAGGAGCCTGATGTGGGGCTCGATCCCAAAACTGGGATCACGCCCTGAGCTGAAGGCAGACGCTTAATGACTGCACGATCCAGGCGCCCCTCCCCCCATTTTTATACAGTTTTTTTTATTTGTATGAGTGTTGTGTGTATTTTGGATATTAGCGTCTTCTAACACATATGATTCGCAGATACTTTTTTCTTATTCAGTCAGTGGCCTTTTAAGTTTTTGCTGGTTTCTTTTGCCGTGTGGAAGATTTCAGTTTGATGTTGTTCCACTTGTTTATTTTTGCTTTTGTTGCCTTTGCATTTGGTGTCTGATCTGAAGACTCTTTGCCAAAACCAATGTCGAGAGACTTAGTACCTGTGTCTTCTTGGAGGTTTATGGATTCAGGTCTTATGTTCAAATCATTCATCCATTAAAAATTTTGTGTGTGGTGTAAGAAAGTGACCCAGTTATATTCTTCTGCATTTAGTGTCCAGTTTGCCTGTTACCACTCACTGAAGAGACAGTCCTTCCCTCATGGCATATCTTCTGCTGCTGTGTCGTAAGTTAGGATCATCTACGTGTGGGTAAGTTTCTGAACTTTTTGTTCTGTTCCACTGACCTGGTGTCTGTGTTTATGCCAGTACCATCCTGTTTTGATGACAACAGCTTTGTAATCTAACTTGAAATCCAGGAGTGTGTTGACTGCACCTTTCTTTCTCCAGGTTGCTTTGGGTATTTGGGGTCTTTTGTGATTCCATACAAGTCTGAGGACTGTTTTCTATTTGCTTGAATAATGCCACTGGAATTCAGATAGGCATTTCATCACATCTGTCAATTGCTTGGGGTACGATGGACATGTTCACATAATTAACTCTTCCAGTTAAGGAGCATGTCGTATGCTTCCATTTGTTTGTGTTGCCTTCCAAATCTTTGACCCATACATTCTGCCCCCTCGACACACATGTTTTTCATTTCTTTTCTGCCATGTGTTGAGTGTACTATGTCTTTCTCATTCTTGGTTACTTTTATTCCTAGATTTTTTTTATGCAATTGTAAATGGCATTGCTTTCTTAATTTCTCTTTGCAAAAGTGTGTCATCAGTATACAGAAATGCAAGAAGTTGGTTCATCTGGGTGGCCCCATAGGTGAAGCGTCTGCCTTCAGCTCAGGTCATGATCCCAGAGTTCGGGGATCGAGCCCAGTGTTGGGCTCCCCGCTTAGCGAGGGTCTGCTTCTCCCTCTTTCTGACACTCCCCCTGCTTGTGCTTTTTCTCTTCCTGTCAAATAAATAAATAAAATCTGAAAAAAAAAATAAAGACAACAGGTCTCTGTATATTATATCCTGCAGATTTCTTGAATTTGTTTATTCTAACATTATTTTTGTGGAATCTTTCGGGATTTCGTGTCAGTTGCAAATAGTGACAGTTTTCCTGTATGGATTTCATATCTTTCTCTTTTTTAAAAATTATGTTAGTCACCCTACAGTACTTCTTTTGTTTTTGATGTAGTGTTCCATGATTCATTGTTTGCATATAACACCTAGTGCTCATTATGACACGTGCCCTCCTTAATACCCATCACCAGGATAACCCATTCCCCTACCCCTCCCTTTCTGCAACCTTCATTTTGTTTCCGAGTGTCAGTAGTCTCTCATGGTTCATGTCCCCCTCTCATTCCCCCTCTTCACTTTTCCCTTCCTTCTTCTAATGTCCTCCATGCTATTCCTTCCATTCCACATAGGAGTGAAACCATATGATAATTGTCTTTCTCTGCTTGACTTAATTTCACTTAGCATAATCCCCTCCTGTCCATCCACCTTGGTGCAAATGGTGGGTATTCATCCTTTCTGATGACTGAGTAACATTCCATTGTATAGATGAACCACATCTTCTTTGTCCATTCATCTGCTGAAGGACATCTTGGCTCCTTCCACAGTTTGGCTATTATGGACATTGCTGCTATGAACATTGGGATACAGGTGCCCCTTCTTTTCATTACTCTGTGTCTATGGGTAAATACCCAGTAGTGCAATAGGTGGGTCGTAGGATAGCTCTGTGTTTAACGTCTTGAGGAACGTCCATATTGTTTTCAAAAGTGGCTGTACCAGCTTGAATTCTCACGAGTAGTGTAAGAGGGTTCCCCTTTCTCCACATCCTCTCTGACTTTTTTAAATTTCCTGCCTTGTTAATTTTCTTTTCAAAATTTTATTTATTTATTCCACAGAGATGGAGACAGGCAGCAAGCGAGGGAACACAAGCAGGGGGAGTGGGAGAGGAAGAAGCAGGCTCATAGTGGAGGAGCCTGATGTGGGGCTCGATCCCATAACGCTGGGATCACTCCCTGAGCCGAAGGCAGATGCTTAACTGCTGTGCCACCCAGGCACCCCGTCTTTGTGTCTTCTGCCCATTTTTTGGGTGTCGAATTTGAGGAGTTCTTTATAGATCTTGGATACCAGCCCTTTTTCTGTAATATCATTTGCAGATATCTTCTTTGATTCCAAAGGTTGCCTTTTTGTTTTGTTGATCGTTTGCTTTGCCGAGCAGAAGCTTCTTATCTTGGGGCGCCTGGGTGGCGCAGTCGTTAAGCGTCTGCCTTCCGCTCAGGGCGTGATCCTGGCGTTCCGGGATCGAGTCCCACATCAGGCTCCTCCGCTATGAGCCTGCTTCTTCCTCTCCCACTCCCCCTGCTTGTGTTCCCTCTCTCGCTGGCTGCCTTTCTCTGTCAAATAAATAAATAAATCTTAAAAAAAAAAAAAAAAAGAAGCTTCTTATCTTGATGAAGTGCCAATAGTTCATTTTTGCTTTTATTTCCTTTGCCTTTAGAGACGTGGCTTGCAAGAAGTTGTTTGTCCAAGGTTGAAGAGTTCTTTTGATTTTGATATGAGACAGGAATCCATTATCTTCCTTTCCTCATTGTGTTGGAGTCCTCTGTCTTTCTTGGTGAGTCTAGCTAAGTTTGTCAGTTTTTTTTATCTTTCCAAAAAAGGCAACTCTCATTTTTATTGGTTTTTTTTTTGTCTTTTTAGTCTCCTTTGGATTTATTTATGTATTCATTTTTGTTATTTCCTTATTTCTACTAATTTGGTGCTTTGTTTTTTGTTTTATTTTCTACTTCTTTACCACATAAATCAGGTTGTTTATTGGAGAGCATTCTCATGGATTGATGAAGACTTGAATTTCTATGAACGTCCCCATAGAGCTACTTTTGCTGCATCCCATAAGTTTTTGTAGGTTGACTTTTTCATCAGTGTCAAGGTACTTCCAAAATTTTTTTTTATTTCTTCTTTGACTGATGGTTGTTCAGTAGCATGTTGTTAAATCTCCACATATTTTTTAAGATTATTTAATTATCTGACAGAGAGTGAGACAGCGAGAGAGGGAATGCAAGCAGAGGGTGGGAGAGGGAGAAGCGGGCTTCCCACTGAGCAAGGAGCCTGATTCGGGGCTAGATTCTAGGATCCTGGGATCACGACCTGAGCTGAAGGCAGATCCTTAAGACTGAGCCACCCAGGCCCCCCAATCTCCACCTATTTTTGGCTGTCCTATTTTTTTTTCTTGAGACTGATTTCTAGTTTCATATCATTGTGTTTGGACAAGATTTGAAGCAGAAGGTGAAGAGTACATTCAGATGAAAGGTTTGTTTCCTGGAGGGATTTCTGAGGGCAGACCATGAGTTCTGTGGGGACGGAGGAAGGTTTTGTGAGTCGGGGGATGGGGTTAACCCTTGTTGGAATTACTGACTACTACCATGCAGGCTGTGTGCTACCGTTCACAGTGTAATCCTGATGGACTTGTACTTCATTAGAAATATTTTCTAGGAGGTGTAGGCATAGCCTTCGCTTTAAAGAAAGGTGCCATATGAGTTCATGGCATGACCCCAGGTCAGCAACCAGGATGTATGGTATTGTGGGGGATCAGAACCAGGCTTTCTGTGCGAATTGACAGAAATTGGGTACGGGGAGCTCCATGACCATAGGTGAAGTCCCAAGTGACCCACTGGGTGTTGGGTTCTGTGGATCTGTCTCATCAGGTGCTGTGGAATTCAGGGACACCCTCCTGTCTGTGGATTTGTGTGGAGACAGGTAGACATCACTGGCCAGGCACGAGGGTTGCACTGGACCACCACCAGAGGTGCAGCGTGCGGGGGGGGGGGGGCACTGCTTGGATTCCATGAAAGCTGACCAGGGTCTGTGACCATGATTCCTAGCAGCTGCAAGGGGAGAGGAGGCTGGGGGTGGTGCACACTTCCTAGACTTGTGGTCAGGACTAGTCTGGAACCCACTGAAGTCAGCCACACCGGGCACAAAAGGCACCCAGTCAGTGTAGCTGTGGGCACTGCTCCCATGGCACTTTCGGGCCGGCTCCATGCTGCCACCTCCTGCTTTTCATCATCATCTTCAAGGTCCTGTGCCTCTGCTCTTGCCCCATGGCCTCCGGGGTATTGTCCGTCCTCCATCTGGCCCTCGTCCCTGGTGCCCTGTGCAGTCCGATGCCAGGGTAGCCTTCTCGAGACAAACATCTGGCCCTGATGGAACACTTCCATGGATCTCGTGTGATGCGAGGATGATGCCCTGCCTGGAAGGGGGCTGCAGGTCCCCAATCAGGAGAGCCATGTCTCCCTTTTCAGCATGGCCTCCCCTCCCCTCAGTCTTGTTCAGGGAAGCTCTCCCCACTTCCTGAGATGACAGCTCTGAACTTAAAAATGAATGTTATTTTACATATCTCTATGCTTTAGTTCATCCATGGCAAGTCTTTCAACCCCGTTAGTGGGTTTTTTTTAGCAGTTCTGAAGGGCTGTCTGCTCAAAGAGGGGGTGACCAGGGTGGGGCAGCTTTCCCTCTCATCTCCCTCAGCATGTCTCTGAGCCCTGGGACCAGCTGTCCCACTGAGGATTGAGGGACACGAGACAGCCCATCATGAGACCAAGCTGTGTCAGCTGTGTAGACTGATGCGTGTCGGAGCGGTGGTCAGCTGGCATGGGCCAGGGGCAGGCAGTGTCTCCTTCTCATTCCTTCCCTCCCTTCCTCCCAGAGGTAGCTCAGAGCAGCCTTCAACCCCTGCATCTCCAGATCCCTTGACCTGTGCCTCCTGTGTTCAGCTGGTGACCTTGGAGTTTCGCATGGATTCTACCTCCGGTACCCTCTCCTGTGGCAGTTCCTGGATCAGGGGAGGGGTCGGACCCTTGTCTGCTTTTGATCTTCTTCCTGTCCCGCACCAAGCCCACCCACCTTTGCATCTTCCATGTATGTGCTTGGAAGTAAGCCCATCCACAGGGAAACTATTAGCAAAATGGATCCAGGCAATAAACATTGAAGTAGAGATCCAGGATGCATAATAAACCTGCTCTGAAACCTGTCCCAAAATCTGTGACTATAGCACACTGAAACAGAAATAATAATAGCTTTCTGGACTGTGAAGTGACATGTGTCTTTACTTCCAATCTTGAATGCATAGGTGCTGAGCCTGGACAGAAAAGGACCATGGCTCCCGTGGGCTGGGATCCACAGTAAGAACTCAATGAAATCTGAATTCGAGACATAGAATGAATAATTATTGTAGAGTGAACCCTCCCAAGTAGGGCTTATGCTCATTGCACAGGAAAAGCTTTTTCAAAGAGGTTCCTGAAAGAACAATCTTTTTAAAAATTTATTTTAATTCCAGTAGAGCTAACATACAGTGTTATGTTCATTTCAGATGTACAATAGAGTGATTCAGTGATTCTATATGAATCTATAATTCAGTATATTCTATATTACTCAGTGGTCATCAAGAAAAGTGTCCTCTTAATCCGCTTCATCTATTTCACTCATCCCTCTATCCACCTCCTCTCTGGTATCCATCCGTTTGTTCTCTCTTGTTAAGAGTTTGTATTTTGGTGTGTCTCCTTTTTCTATTTTATTGATTTATTTTTGTTTGTTTCTCAAATTCCCCATCAGAGTGACATCGTATGGAATTTGTCTTTCTCTGACTGACTGATTTTAGTTAGGATAATACTCTCTAGCTCCATCCATGTGGCTGCAAATGGCAAGGATTCATTCTTTTTCAAGCCGAGTAATACTCCATCTTGTGTGTGTGTGTGTGTGTGTGTGTGTGTGTGTGTGTGCATGTGTGTGTGAATACACACATCTATCATCTCATTTGTCAATTTTTCTACAGACACTTGGTTTGCTTCCATATTGTGATATTGTAAATAATGGTGCAAGAAACATAGGGGTGCACGTATCCTTTTAAGTTACTGCTTTCCTAGTCTTTGGAGAAATACTAGTAGAGTGATTGTTGGATCGTAGCTAGTTCTATATTTAATTTTTTGAGGAACCTTCATACTGTTTTCCACGGTGCCACCGCAGGTTGCATTCCCACCCACAGTTCACGAGGAATCCCCTTTATCCACATCCTCCTAACACCTGCTCTTTGTTGTGCTTTTGATGTTAGCCATTCTGACAGGTTTGAGGTATTACCTCATTGTCCTTTGGATTTACATTTTCCTGATGATGGGTGATGGTGAACATCTTTTCACGGGACTGTTGGCCATTTGTATTTCTTCTTTGGAGAAATGTCTGTCCATGTCTTCTGCCTATTTTTTAACTGGATTATTTGTTTATTTGGGGTCGAGTAGTATCAGTTCTATATGTTTTGGACACTATCTCTTTATTGCATATGATCATTGCAAATATCTTCTCCCTTTGAGTAGGTTGTCTTATTACTTTTACGTTTTCATTGTTCTTCTGCCATGTGGAAACTTTTTATTTTGCTGTATTCCCAATAGTTTATTTTTGCTTTCATTTCCTTTGCCTCAGGAGACAGTCCAGAAAAACGTTGGTATGGTCCATGTCAAGAAGTTACTGTCTTCCCTCCTGTAGGATTTTTATGGATTCAGGTCTCATATTGAGGTCTTGAAACTGTTTTGTGTTTGTCTGTATTGTGTAAGAAAGCAGTCTAATTTCATTCTTTTGTGCGTAGCTGTCTAGTTTTCCCAACACCATTTGTTGTAGAGACTGTCCTTTTCCCTTTTGATATCGTTGCTTGCTTTGTGGAAGATTCATGGACCACATAATTGTGGGTTTCTGTCTGAACTTGTATCCTGTTCCTTTGGTCGCTGTGTCTATTTTTGTGCCGTACTGTCTTGTTAGGATGACTGCAGCTTTGTAGTATAACCTGAAATCTGAAATTGTGAGTCCTCCAGCCTTGTTTTTCTTTTCCACATTGCACTGGCTGTTCAGTATCTTTAGTGGTTCCATACAAATGTTTAGGATTGTTTATTCGAGGTCTTTTATTCTTTAATTTAAATTCAATTTGCCAACTTGCAGTACACCATTAGTTTCAGATGTAGTCTTCAATAAATTATCAGTCGTGTATAACACCCAGTGCTCATTGTATCGTGTGGCCTCCTTAATGCCACTCACCCAGTTACCCCCCCCCCCCAACTTCTCCTCCAGCAATCATCAGTTTGTTGCAATAGTTAAGAGTCTATCATGGGTTTTCTCCCTCTCTGATGACTTCCCATTCTATTTCCCCTCCCTTCCCCTATGGTCTTCTTCCCTTTTTCTGATATTCCACATAGGAGTGAAAGCATATGATCATTGCCTTTCTTTCATTGGCTTATTCCACTCACTATAATACCCTCCAGCTCCACCCAGGTCGGTGTGATGGTAAGTGTTCATGCTTTCTGATGGCTGAGTAATATTCCATTATATATATGATCCACATCTTCTTTATCCATTCATCTATCCATGCTCATCTGCACTCTTTCCACAGTTTGTCTATTATGGATATTGCTGCTATGAACACTGGGGTGCATTTGTCCCGTCTTCACTACCTGTCTCTTTGGGGTAAATACCCAGTAGTGCAATAGCTGGGATATAGGGTAGCTTTATTTATAACTTTTTGAGGAAACTCCGTACCATTTTCAAGAGTGGCTGTACCGGACTGCATTCGCACAGGGGTGTAAGAGGGTTCCCGTTTCTCCACATCTTCTCCACATGTATAGTTTCATGTCTTCTTATTTTTAGATATTCGGCCTCGTGTGATATGGCATCTATAGGGGTTTAGATTTGCATTTCCCTGAAGCCAAGTGATATGAAGCATTTATGCATGTATCTTTTGGTCCGTAGTGCGTCGTCATCAGTGAAATGACTTCCCATTTTAATCTATCTCAAGACCTAAAGCTGGGTAAGGCACTGAAGCTGGATGATGCCATCGGTTGGAAGTGTGGAGAATTTCAAAAGATCTCTGTGGAGAGTAAGTTTAAAGGTCAGTGTGAAGCTAGTAATTGGATCCAGGGCGATCTCTGAAAGTGGGGGTTCCCTGGGATGGGCTGAGGGGGGCCCTCCGATTTTCCTGCTATGAATCCGTGCGGTAGCTCCAAACGGACATTTTCCTGCTGTGGGGCAGGCTGAGTCCTCTAGTCGTGCAGAGGTGATCCCAATGCCTGGTACCTTGGAGGCAGGCAAACGGGGAGGGGACCCTCAGCAGAAGCCCCAGGGTTAGGTTAGGCCTCAAGAGACAGCAGGTCCGAACTGCCCAGTGCTCAGAGAACTCCCAGGCCGACTGAGATGAGGGCACAAGGGCGGATGAATGTGAGCCTTGGGGTTTCATCCGGAAAGGCCCACAAAGGTCAGAGGTCATCAGCAGGTGCTCTCAGGGGGTGCCCCAATTCTCTTGCCCTGAATGCTCTGTTGTGCCCCCAAACGGTACAGTTTCCTGTGTGCTGCAGGCTGAGTCCTACGGTGGGGCTTGGGTGTCCCCAATCCCCCGGAGTGGGGTGCCAGGACCCTGGGGAGGGGCCCCTCTCTGCCCAACCTAGGGTAAGGGTTACGGTCCAGGAGCCCGGCAGGGACAATCTGCAGGCTGTGCGGCGAGCTCCGTGGAGGGCTGAGAGGAGGCCATGGGGGAGGGTGAGCATGGGCCTCAGGGTTGGGGCATGGGGGGCTGCCAAATGTGGGGATGGGCTCCAGGGGCCTCCCCAAGTTCTCGTGCCCTGTAGGCTCCGTAGAGCCCCAAGGGGCATGGTTTCCTGTCGGGTGGCAAGCTGAGTCCTGCGGTGGGGCACAGGTATCCCAATTCCCCAGGCCTGCAGTATAAGGCTCCTGGGGAGGCCCCCACACCCACGGCCGACCTAGGGTTAGGGTTAGGTCTCAGGGGCCCCACAGGCCCGATCTGCTGGCTGTATGTCGAGCTACATGGACTGAGGTGAGGGTGTGGGGAGGGTGAGCGTGGGCCTTAGGGTTGGGGTGCGGGAGGCTGCCGAAGTTCGCTGGTGGCTCAGGAGTGCCCTCCTGGTTCTCCCGCCCTGAATACTCTATGGCCTCCCAAGGCACATGGTTTCCTGTGGGGTGGCAGACTGAGTCCTGCTGTGGGGCTCAGGTGTCCCCAATCCCTGGGGCTGCAGCTCCAGGCTCCTGGGGAGGGGCCCCTCCACAGATGAACTAGGGTTAGGGTTGGGGTCCAGGAACCCCGCAGGCCAGATCTGCCCACTATGTGGCGAGCTCTGCCACGGGCTGAGGTGAGGGTGCGGGGTGGGGTGAGCATGGGCTTCAAGGTTGGGTTTAGGGATCGCCGAAGTTCGCCGGGGGCTCTGGGGGCCCTCCTGGTTCTTCCCCCCTGAATGCTCTACAGCCTCCCAAGGGGCCTGGTTTCCTGCGGGCTGGCAGGTTTTGTCCTGCAATGGGCCTCAGGTGTCCCCAGTCCCTGGGGCTGCGGCACCGGGCCCCAGGGGAGGGGCCCTACCCAGCCAACCTAGGGTCAGGTCTAGGCCCCAGGAACCTGGCAGGCCTGATCTGCCGGCTCTTCGTCGAGCTCGGTGGCAAGCTGAAGGGAAGGCGTGGGGTGGGATGAGCGTGGGCCTCAGGGTTGGGGTGTAGGGGGCTGCCGAGAATCGCTGGGGCTCAGGGGGGCCCTACCAGTTCTCCTGCACGGGATGC
Organism: Ursus americanus; assembly: GCF_024610735.1. Taxonomy (NCBI): domain Eukaryota; kingdom Metazoa; phylum Chordata; class Mammalia; order Carnivora; family Ursidae; genus Ursus; species Ursus americanus. The sequence continues at coordinate 1,053,793 of NC_142157.1, read as the reverse complement.
TCTGCAGCGCCCCAAGGGGCATGGTTTCCTGAGGGGTGGCAGGCTGAGTCCTGTGCTGGGGCTCAGGTGTACCCAATCCCTGGGTTTAAGGTACGGATTAGGGTACGGGTTAAGGTTAGGGTATGGGTTAGGGTTAGGGTATGGGTGAGTGTAGGGGTTAGGGTTAGGGTAAGGAGAGGGTACGGGTTAGGGTTGGGTTTAGGGGTTACAGGTTAGAGGTTAGAGGTTATGGGTTAGGGTACGGATGCGGGTTTAGGGTACGGGTTAGAGTTTAGGGTTTGGGTTTAGGGTTAGGGTTAGGGTTGGAGTACGGGTTAGGTTTAGGGTATGGGTTAGGGTTAGGGTATGGGTTAGGGTATGCATTAGGGTATGGTTTAGGGTACGGGTTAGGGTACTGTTTAGGGTAAGTGTTGGCGTACGGATTAGGGTACGCTTTAGGTTACGGGTTAGGGTTAGGGTAAGGGTTAGGGTTAGGGTACAGTTTTTGGGTTATGGTACAGGTTAGGTTACGGTTTAGGGTTAGGGTTAGGGTACGGGTTAGGGAACGGGTTTGGGATAAGGATAGGGTACGGTTTAGGGTTAGGGTATGGGTTAGGGTATGGGTTAGGGTACAGGTTAGGGTTAGGTATGGGTTAGGGTATGGTATAGGGTCCGGGTTAGAGATAGGGTATGGATTAGGGTATGGGTTAGGGTACGGGATAGGGTACGGGTTAAGGTTAAGGTAAGGGTACTGGTTAGGGTTAGGGTACAGGTTACAGTTTAGGGTTTAGAGTTATGGTTAGGGTACAGGTTCGGGTTAGGGTATGGGTAGGGTTAGGGTACAGGTTATGTTACGAGTTAGGGTATGGGTTAGGGTCAGGGTTTAGGGTTTAGGGTTAAGGTTAGGGTACGGGTTAGGGTACTTGTTAGGGCTACAGTTAGGTTTAGGGTACGGTTTAAGTTATGGGTTAGGGTACCGTTTATGGTTAGGGTAGGGTACGGGTTAGAGTATGGGTTAGAGTACGTGTTAGGGTTACGGTTAGGGTTAGGGTACATGTTAGAGTTAGTGTTAGGGTATGGGTTAGAGTTAGGGTTAGAGTATGGGTTAGTGTATGGGTTAGGGTTAGGTTTAGGGTTAGGTTACGGGTTAGGGGTAGGGTTAGCTGAAGGGGTAGGGATGGGGGTTAGGGGTATGGTAGGGGTCGGGGTAGGGTTAGGGTTTAGGGTTAGGGTTTGGGGTTTGGCGTTAGTGGTTAAGGTTAGGGTTTAGTGTTTAGGGTATCGGGTTTAGGGTTAGGGTTTAGGGTTTAGGGTTTAGGGTTAAGGTTAGTGTTTAGGGTTTAAGGATTAGGGTTTAGGGTTAGGTTTAGGGTAGGTATAGGGTTAGGGTAAGGTTTAGGGGTTAGGTTTAGGGTAGGGTTAGGGGTTAAGGCTTAGGTTTTAAGGTTATGGGTTAGGGTTTAGGGTTAGGGTTACACCCCAGTATTCCAGCAGGACCATTCCACCAGCTGTGCGGTAGCGGAGGGCTGGGCCGAGGTGAAGGTGCTGGCAAGCTGGAGTGTGGGCCCAAGCATTTTGGCGCAGGGGGCCTTGAAAAGTGGCCAGGGGATCGGAGGGCCCTGCCGGTTCTCCCGCCCTGAATGGCCAGCTGTACCCCTAGCGGCCTGGGTGGCGGCGGGGCGGCACAGTGATTACGGCGCTGGGGCTCGGGGGTCCCCAGCGTTTCAGCCCCAGGCCCCTTGGGAGGGGCCCCTTGGGGGCCAACCTAGGGTAAAGGTTAGCTCCTGGAGGCCGGCAGGCACAATCCGCCATCTGGGGCGAATGGAGGTGCAGTGAAGATCAGGGCGCTGGTGAGCGGGAGAGTGGGCCCCAGCGTTTTGGCGCTGGGAGCCTTCGAAGTCACCAGGGCAAGGAGGGTCCTGCCCATTCTCCCGCCCTGAATGATCGGCTGTGCCCTAGCGGCCTGCGTATGGTCGGGGCGGAAGGGTGAGTCCAGCGTTGCGACTCGGGGGTCCCCAATCCCTGGCGTTCGGCGGCAGTCGCTTTGGGAGGGGCCCCTTGGGGGCTAACCTAGGGTTAGGGTTACCCCTCGGGAGGCCGGCAGGCTCGATTCACTGGCTCTGTGGCGAATGGAGGGGTGGGCCAAGGTGAGGTCGCTGACGAGCGGAAGCGTGGGCCCCAACATTTTGGCTCAGTGGGCCTTCGAATGTCACAGGGGGCTTGGAGGGCCCTGCTTGTTCTCCCGCCATGAAGGACCGGCAATCCCCTAGCGCCCCGGGTGGCGGCAGAGTGGCAGGGTCAGTCCGGCAGTGTTGCTCGGTTTTCCCCAATCCCCAGCGTTGCAGCACCAGGCCCCTTGGGAGGGGCCCCTCGGGGACTGTCCTAGGGTTAGGTTAACCCCCAGGAGGCCAGCAGTCCCGATTTGCTGGCTGTGCAGTGAGGGGAGGGATTGACCGTGGTAGGGCGCAGTCGAGCAGTAGCGTGGTACCCAGCATTTTGGCGTGTCGGGGGCCTTCGTATTTGACCGGAGGCTCGGAGGGCCCTGCCGGTTATCCCGCCCTGAATGCCTGGTGGCGCCGCTAGTGGCCCGCATGGCAGCGGGACGGCAGGGTGAGCCTGGCGCTGGGGCTTGCGGGTCCCCAATCCCTGCCATTGCAGCACCAAGCCTCTTGGGAGGGGCCACTCTGGGGCCCACCTAGGGTTATGGTTAGCCCCAAGGAGCCCGGGAGGCCGGATCCGCCAGCTGTGTGGCTAGAGGGGGGGTGGGCCGAGGTGAGGGCGCTGTAGAGCGGGAGCGTGGGCCTCAGCGTTTTGGCGCAGGGGACCTATGAATGTCGCCTGGGGCTCGGAGGGCCCTGCCTGTTCCCCCACCCTGAATGACAGGTGACACCCCAAGTGGCTCGGGTGGCGGCGGAGGGGCAGGTTGAGTACATCGCTGGGGCTTGGGGGTCCCCAATCTCCGGCGTCGTGGTGCCAGGCCCTTTGGTAGGGCCCTTCGGGGGCCGACCTAGGGTTAGAGTTAGCCCCCAGGAGGCCAGCAGGCCCGATAAGATGGCTGTGGGGCGAGTGGAGGTGTGGGCCGAGGTAAGGGTGCTGGCTAGTGGAATCGTGGTACCCAACATTTTGGCACGGGGGGCCTCCGAAGGTCGCCAGGGGTCTGAGGATCCTGCCCTTTCTCCCACCTTGAATGACTGGCGGCACCCTTAGCGGCCTGGGTGGTGACGGGGAGGCATGGTGACTCTGTCGCTGCGGCTCAGGAATCCCCAATCCCAGGCGTTGCAGCACCAGGCCCCTAGGATGGGCCCCTTGGGGCCGACCTAGGGTTAGGTTTAGCCCCTAGGAGGCCTGCAGGCCTGATTCACCGGCTGTTGGAGAAGCGGAGGGTGGACTGAGGTGAGGGCCCAGGTGAGTGGGAGCATGGGCCCCAGCGTTTTGGCATGGATGGCCTTCGAAAATTTCTGGGTTCTTGAGAGCCCTGCCCGTTTTCCCACCCTGAACGACCTGCGATGCCCCAGTGGGTCCGGTGTCGGCGGGGTGGCAGGGTGAGTCCAGTGCTGCAGCTAGGGTGTCCCCAATCCCAGGCGTTGCTGCTCCAGTCCCCTTGGGAGTGGCCCCTTGGGGGCTGACCTAGGGTAGCGTCAGCCCCCAGGAGGCCGGCAGGACCGATACGCCACTGTGGGGCAGCAGAGGGGCGGGCTGAGTTGAGGGTGCTGGTCAGTGGAAGCGTGGCCGCGGTGGTTTGGCTCGGGGGGGCCTTCGAATGTCCCGCGGCTCCGAAAGCCCTGCCCCTTCAACCGACCTGAATGACCGGCGGCGCCCCTAGTGGCCCGGGTGATGTGGGACGGCAGGGTGAGTCAGGCGTTAGGAATCGGGAGTCCCCAATCCCCGGCATTGCGGGATCAAGACCCTTAGGATGGGCCCCTCATGGGCCAATCTAGGGTTAGGGTTAGCTCCCAGGAGGCCGGAAGGCCTGATATGCCAGCTAGACTGCGAGAGGGGGGCGGGCGGAAGTAAAGGTGCTGGCGAGCGGGAACATGGGCACCAGCGTTTTGACTTGGGGCTTTCAAAGGTCGCTGGGGTCTCGCGGGCCCTGCCCGTTCTCCCACCCTGAATGAACAGCGACGCCCCAGCGTGCCTGGTGTCAGCAGGGAGGCAGAGTGAGTCTGGCGCTGGGGCTCGGGGGTCCCCAATCCCCGGCGTTGTGGCCCAGGCCCCTTGGGAAGTGACCCTCGTGTGCCGACCTAGGGTTAGGGATAGCCCCCAGGAGTCCTGCAGGCCTGATCCGCCAGCTGTGTGGCAAACGGAGGGGGGGGCGGGCAGAGGTGAGGACGCTGGCGAGCGGGAGCGTGGGCCAAGCGTTTTGGCGCGGGGGGCCTTCGAGTGTCACCGGGGGCTCGGAGGGCCATGCCCGTTCTCCCGCCCTGAATGACCGGCGGTGCCTCTAGCGGCCCGGGTGGTGGAGGGGCGGCAGGTGAATCCGGCGCTGGGGCTCAGGGGTCCCCAATCCACTGTTTTGCGGCGCCAGGCCCCTTGGGAGGGGCCCCTCAGGGAATGACCTAGGGTTAGGCTTAGCCCCCAGGACGCCGGCAGGCTCAATCCGCCAGCTGTGTAGCGAATTGAGGGGTGGGTCGAGGTGAGGTCTCTGTGGAGTGGGAGCGTGGGCTCAAGCGTTTTGGCACCGGGGGCCTTCGAATGTTTCCGGGGACTCGACAGGCCCTGCCCATTCTCCTCCCTGAGTGACCGGCAGCGCCCCTAGCAGCCCAGGTGGCGGCGGGGCGGCAGGGTGAGTCAGGCACTGTGGCTCGGGTATCCCTAATCCCTGGCATTGTGGCGCCAGGCCCCTTGGGAGGGGCCCCTCGGGGGCCAAACTAGGGTTAGGTTTAGCCCCTAGGAGTCTGGCAGGCCCTATTCCCCAGCTGTGTGGAGACTGGAGTGACGGACCGAGGTTAGGGCGCTGGTGAGCAGGACTGTGGGCCCAGGTGTTGTGGCGCGGGGGGCCTTTGAAGGTCTCCGTGTCTCTGAGGGCCCTGCCCGTTCTCACGCCCTGAATAACGGCAGCACCCCAAGCCCCCGGGTGGCAGCTGGGGGGCAGGGTGAGTCCAGTGCTGAAGCTCGGGGGTCCACAATCCCTGGCGTTGTGGCGCCAGGCCCCTTGGAAGGGGCCCCTCGGGGGTCAATCTAGGGTTACGGTTAGCCCCCAGAAGGCCAGTGGACCCGATCAGCGGCTGTGCAACACGCTGAGGGTTGGGCCGAGGTGAGGGCACTGGCGAGACTGAGCATGAGCCCAAGTGTTTTAGCGCGGGGGGCCTTCAAAGGTCGGCGGGGGCTCGGAGGGCCCTGCTGGTTCTGTCGCCCTGAATGACCGGCGGTGCCCCTAGCGGCCCGGGTGGGGACAGTGCATCAGGGTGAGTCCGGCTCTGGGGCTCTGCGTCACCAATCCCCAGCGTTGCAGAGCCAGGCCCCTTGGGATGTGCCCCTCGGGCTCGACCTAGGGTTTCGGTAGGCCCCCAGGAGCCTGGCAGGCCCTATCCACCGGCTCTGAATCAAGCGGAGGCGTGGGCCAATGTGAGGGCACTGGCGAGCAGGAGCATGGGGCCAACGTTTTTGCGTGGGGGGCCTTCGAAGGTCAGCGGGGGCTTGGAAGGCCCTGCCTGTTCTCCCGCCCTGAATGACCGGCGGCGCCCCTGTGGCCCGGGTGGCGGCGGGACGGCTGGGTGAGTCCAGAGCTAGGGCTCGGGGGATCCCAAGCCCTGGCGTGGCGGCGCCAAGCCCTTTGGGAGGAGCCCCTTGGGCGCTTATGTAGGATTTGGTTTAACCCCCAGGAGGCAGGTGGGCCTGATCCACCGGCTATGCGGTGTGTGGAAGGGCTCGCTGAGTTGAGGGCGCTGGTGAGTGGGAACGTGAACACAAGCGTTTTGGCGTGGGGTGCCTTCGAAGGTCACCGGGGGCTCAGAGGGCCCAGCAAGTTCTCCCGTCCTGAATGACCGCCGGTGCCCTAGCAGCCTGGATGGCGGCGGGGCGGTAGGGTGAGCCCGGAGCTGGGGCTCGGGGATCCCCAATCCCCGGCGTGGCATCACCAGGCCCCTTGGGAGGGGTCCCTCTCGGCTGACGTACGGTTATAATTAGCTCAAAGGAGGCCGGCAGGCCGGATCTGCCAGCTGTGCGGCGAGCAGAGTGGTGGGCCGAGGTGAGGGCGCTGGTGATCTGGAGCGTGGGCCCAAGCATTTTGGCGTGGGGGGCCTTCGAAGGTCGCCAGGGGCTCGGAGGCCCTGCCCCTTCTCCCGCCCTGAGGGACCGGCGGTGCCCCTAGCAACCCAGTTGGCGGTGGTGTGGCAGTGTAAGTCCGGCGCTGGGGCTCGAGGGTCCCCAATCTCCGGCATGGCGGTGCCAGTCCCCTTGGGAGGGGCTCTTCAGGGGCCGAGCTAGGGTTAGGGTTAGACCCCAGGAGGCCAGCAGGCCCGATCCGGCGGTTGTGCAGCTTGCGGAGGGGCTGGCCGAGGGGAGGGCCCTGGTGAGCAGAAGCCTGGGCCAAAGCATTTTGGCGCGGGAGGCCTTGGAATGTCGCCGGAGGCTCGGAGGGCCCTGCCCATTCTCCAACCCAGATGACCGGTGGCGCCCCTAGCGGCCCGGGTGGCGGCGGGGTGCCAGGGTGCGTCCCGCAGTTTGCTCTGGGGGTCCCCAATCCCCAGTGTGGCAGCGCCAGGCCCCTTGGGATGGGCCCCTCAGGAGCTAACCTAGGGTTAGGGTTAGCCCCCAGGAGGCCGGCAGTCCCGATCTGCCAGCTGTGCGGCGAGCGGAGGGGTGGCCTGAGGAGAGGGTGCTGGTGAGCAGGAGTGTAGGCCCAAGCGTTTTGGCGTGGGCGGGCTTCGAAGGTCTCCAGGGGCTCGGAGGTCCCTGTCCGTTCTCCCGCCCTAAATGACCGGCGGCACCCCTAGCTGCCCGGGTGGCGGCGGGGTGGCAGGGTAAGTCCTGCGCTGAGGCTCGAGGGTCCCCAATCATCAGCTTCGCGGTGCCAGGCCCCTTGGGAGGGGCCCCTCGTGAGCAGACCTAGGGTTAGGGTTAGTCCCCAGGAGGCCGAGAGGCCCAATCTGCCTGCCTGTGGTGAGCGGAGGGACAGGCCGAGGTGAGGGCATTGGTGAATGTGAGCTTGGGCCCAAGCATTATGGCGTGGGGGGCCATGGAAGGTCAAAAGGGGCTCGGAAGGCCCTGCCCGATCTCCCGCCCTGAATGAGGACGGCATCCCTAGTGGGCCAGGTCATGGCGGGGCGGCAGGGTGAGTTCGGCGCTGGTGCTCGGGGGTCCCCAATCCCCAGCGTGGCAACGCCAGGCACTTGGGAGTGGTCCCTCGGGGACCGACCTAGGGTTATGGTTAGCTCCAGGCGGCTGGCAGGCCCGATCCGCAGGCTGTGCAGCGAGCAGAGGGGTGGGCCGAGGTGGGGGCGCTGGGGAGTGGGAGCGTGGGCCCAAGCGTTTTGGTATGGGGGGTCTTCAAAAGTCGGTGGGGGCTTGGAGGGCCCTGCCCGTTCTCCCGCCCTGAATAACCGGCGGCACCCCTAGAGCTCCGGGTTGCAGTGGGGCGGCCGTATGAGTCCGCTGCTGGGGCTCGAGGGTCCCCAATCCCAGGCCTTGCAGCTCCAGGCTCCTTGGGAGGGGCCCATCAGGGGCCGACCTAGGTTTAGGGTTAGCCCCCAGGAAGCTGGCAGGCCCGATCCGCATGCTGTGTAGTGAGCAGAGGGGCAGGCCGAGGTGAGGGCGCTGTCAAGTGGGAGCGTGGGCCCAAGCGTTTTGGCACGGGGGGCCTTCGAAAGTCATCGGGGGTTCGGAGGGCCCTTCCCGTTCTCACGCCCTGAATGACCGGCGGCTCCCTTAGCGGCCCGGGTGGCGGCAGGTTGGCAGGTTGAGTCCGGCCTTGGGGCTCGGGGGTCCCCGATCCCTGGGGTTGCTGCGCCAGGCCCTTTGGGAGGGGCCCCTTGGGTGCCGACCTAGGGTTAGGGTTAACCCCCAGGACGGCGGCAGGCCCTTTCCGCTGGCTGTGTGGTGAGCGAAGGGGCGGACAGAGGTGAGGGCCCTGGCGAGCAGGAGCGTGGGCCCAAGCGTTTTGCCGTGGGGGGCCTTCGAAGGTCACCAGGGGCTTGGAGGCCGTGCCCATTCTCCCTCCCTGAATGACCAGCGGCACCCCTAGTGGCCTGGGTGGTGGCGCGGCGGCAGGATGAGACTGGCAATGGGGCTCGGGGGTCCCCATTCCCTGGCATTGCGGCGCGAGGCCGCTTGGAGGGGCCCCTTGGGTGCCGAGCTTGGGTTAGGGTTAGCCCCCAGGAGGCTGGCAGGCCCAATCGGCCAGGTGTGTGGCAAGCGAAATAGCGTGCAGAGGTGATGGCACTGGCGAACGGGAGCGTGGGCCTAAGCGTTTTGGCGCTGGGGGCATTCAAAAGTCGCCGGGGGCCCATAGCGCCCTACCCGTTCTCCTGCCCTGAATGACTGGTGGCGCCCCTAGGGGCTGGTAGGGGAGGGGCAGTAGAGTGAGTCCAGCGCTAGGGCTCGGGGGTCCCCAATCCCCGGCGTTGTGGCACCAGGCCTTTGGAAGGGGCCCCTCAGGGTCCGACCTTGGGTTAGGTTTAGCCCCCAGGAAGCAGGCTGGCCCCATCCGCTAGCTTTCGGCGAGCGGAAGGGCAGCCTGAGAAGAGGGCGCTGACAAACAGGAGCGTGACCCCAAGCGTTTTGGTGCGGGGGGCCTTCGAATGTTGCCGGGGGCTCGGAAGCCCCTGCCCGTTCTCCCGCCCTGAATGACTGCAGCACCCCTAGTGGCCCGGGTGGTGGCAGGAAGGCAGGGTGAGTCCGGCGCAGGGGCTCAGGTATCCTCAATCCCCGGCGTTGTGGCGCTAGGACCCTTGAAAGGGGTCCCTCCGGGGGGACCTGGTTTTAGGGTTAGCCCCAGGAGGCCAGCAGGCCCAATCCACAGGCTGTGCGGCATACGATGGGGCGGGCCTAGGTGAGGCCGCTGGCGAGTGGGAGCATGGCTCCAAGCATTTTTTAAAGTGGGCCTTCGAAGGTCGTCGAAGTCTCAGAGGGCCCTGCCCGTTCTACCGCCCTGAATAACCGGCAGCGCCCCTAGCACCCCGGGTGGTGGTGGGGCCCCGGGTGACTCCGGTGCTGGAGCTTGGGGGTCCCCAATCCCAGGCGTTGCTGCTCCAGGCCCCTTGGGATGGGCCCCTCGAGGACCGACCTAGGGTTACGGTTAGTCCCAGGTGGCCAGCAGGCCCGATCCGCCAGCTGTGTGGGGAGCGGAGGGGCGGGCCAAGTTGAGGGCGCTGGCAAGCGGGAACGTGAGCCCAAGCGTTTTGGCGTGGCGGGCCTTCGAAGGTCGCCGGGGGCTCGGAGGGCTATGCCCATTCTCCCGTCCTGAATGAGGATGGCGCCCCTATCGGGCGGGGTCGCGGCAGGGCGGCAGGGTGAATCCGGTGCTGGTGTTCAGGGGTCTCCAATCCCCGGCGTGGTGGTGCCAGGCCCCTTGGGAAGGGCCCCTTGGGTGCTGAAGTAGGGTTTGGGTTAGCCCCAGGAGGCCGGCAGGCATACGGAGGTGCTGGCCGAGGTGAGGATGCTGACGAGCAGGAGCGTGGGCCCAAGAGTTTTCGCACGTGGGCCTTCGAAGTTCGCTGGGGGCTCGGAGGGCACTGCACGTTCTCCCGCCCTGAATGACCAGCGGTACCCCTAGCGGCCAGTGTGGCGGTGGGGTTGCAGGGTGATTCCGGCGCTGGGGTCGGGGGTCCCCAAACCCCGGCGTGTTTTGCGCCAGGCACCTTGGGAGGGGCCTTCGGGGGCCGACCTAGTGTTAGGGTTAGACCAAAGGAGGTCGGCAGGCCCGATCTGCCGGGTGTGCGGCGAGCGGAGTGGTGGGCTGAGGTGAGGGCACTGGCGACAGGGATCGTGGGCCCAAGCGTTTTGGCACTGGGGGCCTTCGAAGGTCGCCAGGAGCTCTGAGGGCCCTGCCCGTTCTACCACCCTGAATGATCGGCGGCGCACCTAGCGGCCCGGGTGGTGGCGGGTCGGCAGGGTGAGTCTGGCGCTGGGGCTCTAGAGTCCCCAATCCCTGGCGTGGCAAAGCCAGGCCCCTTTGGAGGGGCCCTCGGGGACCGACCTAGGGTTAGGGTTAGCCCCGAGGAGGCTGGCAGGCCAGATCCGTCAGCTGTGTGGGGAGTGGAGAGGTGGGCCGAGGTGAGGGCGCTGGGGAGCGGGTGCATGGGCCCAAGCATTTTGGCGCTAGGGCCTTCGATGGTTGCTTGGGGATCGGAGGGCTCTGATCGTTCTCCCGCCCTGAATGACCATCGGCGCCCCTAGTGGCCCGGGTTGTGGCAGTACGGCAGGGGGAGTCCGGCCTTGTGGTTGAGGGGTCCCCAATCCCTGGGGTTGCTGCGCCAGGCCCCTTGGGAGGGGCCCCTTGGGGGATGACCTAGGGTTAGGGTTAACACACAGGACGCCTGCAGGCCCTATCCCCCGGCTGTGCAATGTGTGGAGGGGCGGACCGAGGTGAGGGCGCTGGAGAGCGGGAGCATGGGCCCAAGCGTTTTGTCGAAGGGGGCCTTCGAAGGTCATCGATGGCCCGGAGGGCCTTGCCTGTTCTCCCGCCCTGAATGACTGGAGGTGCCCCTAGCGGCCCGGGTGGTGGCGGGGCATCCGGGTGAGTCCGGCGCTGGGGCTCAGGGTTCCCCAATCCCCGGTGTTGCGGCTCTAGGCTCCTTGCTAGGGGCCCCTAGGGGACCGGCCTACGGTTAGATTTAGCGCCCAGGAGGCCGTCAGCCCGATCCGCCAGCTTTGTGGCGAGTGGAGGGCGGGCGGAGGTGAGGCCGCTGGCGAGCTGGAGCGTGGGCCCAGGCGTTTTGGCGCGGGGGTCCTTCAAAAGTCGCCGGGGGCTTTGAGGGCCCTGTAAGTTCTTCTGCACTGAATGATCGGTGGCTCCCCTAGCGGCCTGGATGGAGGAGGGGCGGTAGGGTGAGTCGGGCGCTGGGGCTTGGGGGTCCCCAATCCTCGGCGTTGGGGAGCCAGGCCCCTTTGGAAGGGCTCTAGGGGGCCGACCAAGCGTTACTGTTAGCCCACAGGAGGCCGGCAGACCCGATCTGCTGGCTGTGTGGTGAGCAGAGGGGTGGGTCGAGGTGAGGGCGCTGGTAAGCGGGAGTGTGGGTCGAAGCGTTTTGGCGTGGGGGGCATTCGAATGTCGCCGGGGCTCAGAGCACCCTTCCCGTTAAACCACGCTGAATGCCCGATGGCGCACCTAGCGGTCCGGGTTGCAGAGGGGTAGCAGGGTGAGTCCGGTGCTGGGGCTCGGGGGTGCCCAAACCCCGGCCTTGCGGCACCAGGCCCCTTTGGATGGGCCCCTCGGGGGCTGACCAAGGGTTATTGTTAGCCCCCAGGAGGCCAGCAGGCCCGATCTGCCAGCTGTGAGGCGAGCAGAGGGGTGGACCCAGGTGAGGGCGCTTGAAAGCAAGAACGTTGACCCACGCGCTTTGGTGCGGGGGGCCTTTGAAGGTCATCGGGGGTTCGGAGGGCCCTACCCGTTCTCCTGCCCTGAATGACCAGCGGCGCCCCTAGTGGCCGGGGGAGGGGCGGGGTGGCAGGGTGAGTCCGGCACTGGGGCTCAGGGGTCCCCAATCCATGGCGTTGTGGTGCCAGGCCCCTTGGGAGGAGCCCGTCGGGGGCCTACCTAGGGTTAGGATTAGCCCCCAGGAGGCCGGCAGCCCCAATCACCCAGCTGTGCGGCGAGCAGAGGGGTGGGCCCAGGTGAGAGCGCTTGAGAGCCAGAGCGTGGGCCCAAGCGTTTTGGCGCGGAGGGCCTTTGAATGTCGCTGGGGGCTTGGAAGCCCCTGCAGGTTCTCCCGCCCTGAATGACTGCAGCGCCCCTAGCGGCCCAGGTGGAGGCGGGAAGGCAGGGTGAGTTCGGCGCAGGGGCTCGGGTGTCCTCAATCCCTGGCGTTGTGGCGCTAGGCCCCTTGAGAGGGGCCCCTCAGGGGGGACCTGGGTTTAGGGTTAGCCCCAGGTGGCCGGCAGGCCCGATCCTTAGGCTGTGCGGCATACGGTCGGGTGGGCCGAGGTGAGGCCGCTGGCGAGCGGGAGCATGGCTCCACGCATTTTGCGAAGCGGGCCTTCGAAGGTCGTCGAAGTCTCGGAGGGCCCTGCCCGTTCTACCACCATGAATAATCGGCGGCGCCTCTAGCACCCCGGGTGTCGGCGGGGCTGCCGGGTGTGTCCGGTGCTGGAGCTTGGGGGTCCCCAATCCCAGGCGTTGCTGCTCCAGACCCCTTGGGATGGGATCCTCGAGGACCGACCTAGGTTTATGGTTAGCCCCAGGCGGCCGGCAGGCCCGATCCGCTGGCTGTGCGGCGAGAGGAGGGGCATTCCAAGGTGGGGCCGCTGGGGAGCGGGAGCATGGGCCCAAGCGTTTTGGCATGGGGGGCCTTCAAAAGTTGGCGGGGGCTCGGAGGGCCCTGCCCATTCTCCCGCCCTGAATAACTGGCGGCGCCCCTAGTGCCCCTGGTTGTGGTGGGGCGGCCAGGTGAGTCCGGCGCTGGGGATCAGGCGTCCCCAATCCCTGGCGTGGTGGCGCCAGGCCCCTTGGGAGGGGCCCCTCGGGGGCCGATCTAGGCTTATGGTTATCCCCCAGGAGGCCAGCAGGCCCGATCCGCCAGCTGTTCGGCGAGTAGTAGGGCAGGCCAGGGGAGGGCGCTGGCGAGCAGGAGCATGGGTGCAGCGTTTTGGCATGGCCAGCCTTCGAAAATCGCCAGGGGCTTGGAGGGTTCTGCCCATTCTCCCGCCCTGAATGACCAGCGGTGCCCCTAGTGGCCCGGGTGGTGGCGGGGTGGCATGGTGAGTCTGGCGCTGGGGCTCGGGCGTCCCCAATCCCTGGCGTGGTGGCGACAGGCCACTTGGGAGGGGCCCCTCGGGAGGGGCCCCTCGTGCGTCGACCTAGGGTTAGGGTTAGCCCCAAGGAGGCTGGCAGGCCGATCTGCCAGCTGTGCGGCGAGCGGAGGGGCGGGCCGATGTGAATGCGCTGTAAGCAGGAGCGTGGGCCCAAGCGTTTTGGCGCAGGGGGCCTTCGATGGTCGCGATGAGCTCTGATGGACTTGCCCGTTCCCCCGCCCTTAATGACCGGCGGCACCCTAGTGGCCAGGGTGGCGGCGGGGCAGCAGGGTGAGTCCAGCGCTGGGGCTCGGGGGTCCCCAATCCCCGGCATTCCGGCGCCAGGCCCCTTAGGATGGGGCACTAGGGGGCTTACCTAGGGTTAGTGTTAGCCCCCAGGAGGCTGGGAGACCCGATCTGCCGGCTGTGTGGTGTGCGGAGGGGAAGTACGAGGGAGGGCGCTGGCGAGCGGGAGTGTGGGCCCAAGCGTTTTGGCGCGGGAGGCCTTCGAAAGTCGCAGCGGCTTGGAGGGCACTGCCCGTTCTCCAGCTCTGAATGACCGGCAGCACCCCTAGCAGCCCTGGGGGCAGTGTGGCAGCAGTGTGAGCCCGGCGCTAGGGCTCGGGGGTCCCCAATCCCCAGCTTTGTGGCACCAGGGCCCATGGGAGGGGCCCCTTGGGGATGGACCTAGGGTTAGGTTTAGCCCCCATGAGGCCTGCAGGCCCGATCCACTGGCTGTGCGGCGAGTGGTGGGGCGGGCCGAGATGAGGGCACTGGCAAGCTGGAACATGGACCCAAGCTTTTTGGCGCGAGTGGCCTTCGAAGGTCGCCGGGGGCTAAGAGGGCCCTGCCCCTTCTCCCTCCCTGTTTGACCGGCGGTGCCCCTACCTGCCCGGTTGGCGGCAGGGTTCAGGGTGAGTCCGGCGCTTTGGCTCGGGGGTCCACAATCCCCAGCGTTGCGGCGCCAGGTGCCTTGGGAGGGCTGACCTATGGTTAGGGTTAGCCCCCAGGAGGCCGGCAGGCCCGATCGGCCAGCTTTGCGGTGAGCGGAGGGGCGAGACGAGGTGAGGGCGCTGACAAGTGGGAGCGTACGCGCAAGCGTTTTGATGAGGGGTGTCTTCGAGGTCACCTGGGGCTCGGAGGGCCCTGCCTGTTCTCACGCCCTGAATGAATGGCAGCGCCGCTAGCGGCCCGTGTGGCAGCGGGGCGACACAGTGGGTCCGGTGCTGTGGCTCGGGGGTCAGCAATCCCAGGCGTTGTGGTGCCAGGCCCCATCGGACGGGCCCCTTGGGGGCCGACCTAGGGTTACGGTTAGTCCCCAGGAGGCCGGCAGGCCGGATCTTCCCACTGTGCGTCGAGTGGAGGGGCGGGCCAAGGTAAGGGCGCTGGCGAGCGGGAGCGTGGGCCGAAGCGTTTTGTCACGGGGGGCCTTCAAAAGTCTCCGGGGGCTCAGAGGGCCCTACCCGTTCTCCTGCCCTGAATGACCGGCGGCTCCCCTAGCGGCCCGGATGGTAGCGGGGTGGCAGGGTGAGTCTGGCGCTGGGGCTCGGGAGTCCCCAATCCCTGTTGTTGCGGTGCCAGGCCCCTTGGGAGGGGCCACTAGGGGGCCGACCTAAGGTTAAGGTTAGACCCCAGAAGGCCCACAGGACCAATCTGCCAGCTGTGCGGCGAGCGGAGGGACGGGCCAAGGTAAGGGCGCTGGTGAGCGGGAGCATGGCCCAAGCGTTTTGGTGCGGGGAGCCATCGAAGGTCACTGGTGGCCTCGAGGGCCCTGCCCGTTCTCCCTCCCTGAATGACCGGCGGCACCCCTAGCGGCCCAGGTGGCGGTAGGGCGGGAGGGTGAGTCCGGCCTTGGGGCTCGGGGGTCCCCAATCCCCGGCATTGCGGCAATAGGAACCTGGGATGGGCCCCTCCGGGGCCCACCAACGATTAGGGTAAAACTCAGGAGGCCGGCAGTCCCGATCCACCAGATGTGCAGTGAGCTGAAGGGCAGATCGAAGTGAGGGTGCAGGCGAGCAGGAGCATGGGCCCAAGCATTTTGGCGCGGGGGGCCTTCGAAGGTCGCCAGTGGCTCAGAGGAATCTACCAGTTTTCCCTCCCTGAATGATCGACGGCGCTCCTAGTGGCCCGGGTTGTGGCAGGGCAGCAGGATGAGTCCGGCGCTGGGGCTCGGGAGACCCCAATCCCTGTTGTTGTGGGGCCAGGCCCTTTGGGAGGGTCCACTAGGGGGCCGACCTAAGGTTAGGGTTAGCCCCCAGAAGGCCCACAGGCCCGATCCACCAGCTGTGCAGTGAGTGGAGGGGCGGGCCGAGGTAAGGGCGCTGGGGAGCAGGAGCGTGGGCCCAAGAGATTTGGTGTGGGGGGCCTTCGAAATTTGCCAGTGGCTCAGAGGGCCCTGCCCGTTCTCCCTGCCTGAATGAACGGCGGTGCCCCTAGCGGCCCAGGTGGCGGTAGGGCGGGAGGGTGAGTCCGTCCTTGGGGCTCGGGGGTCCCCAATCCCTGGCATTGTGGCAATAGGAACCTATGATGGGCCCCTCTGGGGCCCAACAACAATTAGGGTAACACCCAGGAGGCTGGCAATCCCGATCCACCAGCTATGCAGCGAGCTGAGGGGCAGACCAAAGTGAGGGCGCAGGCGAGCAGGAGCATGGGCCCAAGCGTTTTGGCACGGGAGGCCTTCGAAAGTCACCAGGGCTCGGAAGGCACTGCCTGTTTTTCTGCTCTGAATGACCGGCGGTGCCCCTAGCTGCCCAGGGGGCGGCGTGGCAGCAGTGTGAGTCCAGCGCTGGGCCTCTGGGGTCCTCAATCCCTGTCATTGCGGAGACAGTCCCCTTGGGATGGGCCCCTCGGGGGCAGACCTAGGGTTAGGGTTAGCCACCAGGAGGCCGGATGGCCCGATCCGCCGGCTGTGCGGCGAGTGGAGGGGCGGGCTGAGGTAAGGGTGCTGGCGAGCGGGAGTGTGGGCCCAAGCATTCTGGCGCGGGGGGCCTTTGAAGGTGGCCGGGGGCTCGGAGGGCCCTGCCCGTTCTGCACTGAATGACCAGCGGCACCCCTAGCGGCCTGGGTGGTGGTGGGGCAGCAAGTTGAGTCCAGCACTGGGGCTCGGGGGTCCCCAATCCCCGGCATTGCAGCGATAGGCCACTGGGATGGGCCCCTCAGGAGCTGACCTTTGGTTAGGGTTAGCCCACAGGAGGCCGGCAGGTCCGATCCGCCAGCTGTGCATTGAGCGGAGGGGCAGGCTGAGGTGAGGGCGCTGGCGAGTGGGAGCGTGGGCCCAAGCATTTTGGCGTGGGGGGCCTTCGATGGTTGCCGGGGGCTCGAAGGGCCCTGCCCATTCTGCCATCGTGAATGACCAGCGGTGCCCCTACCAGCCCGGGTGGCATTCGGGCAGTAGGGTGAGTCCGGCGCTGGGGCTTGGGGTTCCCCAATCCCTGGCGTTGCGGTGCCAGGCCCCTTCGGAGGGGCCCCTCAGGGGCCAACCTAGGGTTATGGGGAGCCCCCAGAGGAGAGCAGGCCTCATCCGCCAGCTCTGCGGCAAGAGGAGGGGCAGGCCGAGGTGGGGGCGCTGAGGAGCGGGAGCATGGGCTCAAACGTTTTGGATGGGGGGGCCTTCAACGGTCGCCAGAGGCTCGGTAGACCCTGCCCATTCTCCCGCCCTGAATGGCCGGCAGCACCCGTAGCGGCCCGGTTACATCAGGGTGACAGGATGAGTCCAGCGCTGGGGCTCAGGGGTCCCCAATCCCCTGCATTGCAGAGCCAGGCCCCTTGGGATATACCCCTCGGGGGCCGACGTATGGTTAGGGTTAGCCCCTAGGAGGCCAGCAGGCCTGATCCGCCAGCTGTTTGGAGAGCGGAGGGGCGGGCCGAGGTGAGGGCGCTGGCGAGCGGCAGCATTGGTCCAAGCGTTTTGGCGTGGGGTACCTTCGAAAGTCTCCGGGGACTCGGAGGGCCCTGCCCATTCTCCCACCCTGAATGACCGGTGGCGCCACTAGCGGTCCGGGTAGCAGCAGGGCGGCTCGGTGAGTCCGGCGCTGGGGCTCGGGGGTCAGCAATCCCAGGCTTTGTGGCGCCAGGCCCCATCAGACGGGTCCCTCGAGGGCCGACCTAGGGTTAGGGTTAGCCCACAGGAAGCCGGCAGGCCTCATCAGCTGGTTGTGCGGCTAGCGCAGGATCTGGCCGAGGTGAGGGCGCTGAGGAGCGGGAGCGTGGGCTCAAGCGTTTGCATGGGGGGGCCTTTGAAGGTCGCCACGGGCTCGGAAGGCCCTGCCCATTCTCCCGCGCTGAATGACCAGTGGCACCTCTAGCGGCCCAGGTGGCGGTGGGGTGGCAGGGCAACTCCGGCGCTGGGGCTCGGGGTCCCTAATACCCGGCGTTGTGGCGCCAGGCCCCTTGGGATGGGCCTCTCGGGGGCCGACCTCCGGTTAGGGTTAGCCCCCAGGAGGCTGGCAGGCTCATTCCGCCCATGTGCAGGTGGGGTAGGTGAGGTAGCTGGCGAGCGGGAGCGTGGGCCAGAGCATTTTGACTTTGGCTTGGGGTGCCTTCGAAGGTCGCAGGTTGCTCGGAGGGTCCTGCCCGTTCTGTCGCCCTGAAGGACTGGTGACGCCCTTAGCGCCCCATGTGGAGGCGGAATGGCAGGGAGCGTCTAGTGCTGGGACTTGGGGGTCCCGAATCCCTGGCATGTGGCGCCAGGTCATGTGGGGGGGGGCCCTCGGGGGCAACCTAGGGATAGGGTTAGCCCCCAGGAAGCCAGCAGGCCTGATCCGCCAGCTCTGCAGCGAGCGGAGGGATGGGCCGAGGTTAGGGCACTGGCGAGCAGGAGCGTGGGAGCCAGAGTTTTTGCGCGGGGGGCCTTCGAGGTCGCAGGGGGATTGGAGGGCCCTGCCCGTTCTCCCTTCCTGAATGACTGGCAACACCCCTAGCACCCTGGGTGCTTGCGGGGTGGCAGAGTGAGTCCAGCACTGGGGCTCGGGGGTCCCAAATCCCCGGCATTGTGGTGCCAGGCTCCTTGGGAGGGGCCCCTCGGGGGCCGACCTAGGGTAAGTGTTAGCCCCCAGGAGTCCGGCAGGCCCATTCCTCCAGCTCTGTGGCAGGCGGAGGGGCAACCCGAGGTGAGGGCGCTGGTGAGAGGGAATGTGGGCCCAAACGTTTTGGCGCGGGGGGCCTTCGAAGGTCACCGGGGGCTTGGAGGGCCCTGCCAGTTCTCTCGCCCTGAAAGACTGGCGGTGGCCCAGCAGCCCGGGTTGCTGCGGGGCGGCAGGGTGACTCCGGTGCTGGGCTCAGGGGTCCCAAATCCCCGGCATTGTGGCGCCAGGCCCCTTGGGAGGGGCCCCTCGGGGGCCGACCTAGGGTTAGTGTTAGTCCCCAGGAGGCCGGCAAGCCCAGCGCTAAGTGGTTCTGGCAATGTAACAAAAATGCCATACACTTATCTGTAAGAAATAGCAGTGTACAGGAACCCTCTTAGCCCTAACTTCATCCTTTGTGAATATGGAAGCCAGCCCCAAGGTGGTCGTGGAAGTCTGACGAAAGCGCTAAGCACTTATCTCTGAATCACCACACTATACAGGGAAAGACCAATGTACATCATCTTTCAGGAGTAGGAAGCATTAATGAAAAGGTTCTGGAATTTCGAGGACTCTGACCCATCCTTATTGGTAATAAACCACCGTGTACAGGAAAACACCTTCAACTCTCATCAGCCTCCTCAATCCTGATTCCGATTCAACTTTGGGTGTGTAGGACTAGGGAAATGTCCACATCTTATTGCTAAGAAAGAACGATGTCAGGGTAATGCCCTTCAAGTCACCTCAGCCTTCCTGAAGACGGAAGCAGGAATCAAGTTGGTTATGTTACCATGAGGTAAGGAAGATGAGCATATAAGTGAGAAACAACAGTGGGCAGGACCTCTCTTCCAACGAACAGTATCTTTGCTTAATGTTGAATCCCTATGGTAAGTGGTTGTGGGCATTTGTGAGGTCAAAATCTTGAGTGTTTTGTAAAATCTCTTGGCCATTCACAGATGAGACTAAGGTAGTTGGGGACTCCTAGGCAGTGATTTGTCCACTGTCAAAAATATGAAAAGATAAAAGAGACAGATGAGGTCTCCTCAGGCATTGTCCTTTATCCTCATCCTCCGTGAGGATGGCCATCTCTGGACAGCTCCGTGGCAGGGTCTTATTCACAGTGGGGGCATCTGTTCCTCACAGACATCAGGCAGGGAAATGGATTTGGTTCTCTGTGCCAGCCCAGCCACAGCTGAGTGTCACAGCACCCTCTCGTGGGCTCATAAGAGTTTCACTATCACCAGGCAGGTCATTGTATTTGATAAACCACTGTGAGAGTTTGCAATTGCCTTCATCTGCAACCTCCTAGAGGCAAATGCAGATCTCTGGTACCATGTGAAGTCATGTGAAGGCATCGTGAGAAAGTGTCCTTTTGCTTAAGAAAAACATGGCTGGGGCTCCTGGTTGGCTCAGCCAGTTAAGCATGTGCCTTTGGCTCAGGTTATGATCCCAGGCTTCTGGGATCGAGCCCGGGCTCCCTGCTCAGCAGGAAAGGAGGTAGGGAAATCGCTTAGAACCCACAGAGAATGTGAATAAAGGGGAGTGAAATGGAACTTGGTCTGTGTTTGGCTTTAGGGATTTAAGTTAGTTTTTTCTCAATTGTGATTGTTCTTGAAACAGAAAAGCTGTATTGTTTTTTTTTTACCTTTAATTTTTTTTCTACTAATAATTTTTATTATGATATGTTAGTCACTATACAGTATTTCCTTAGTTTTTGATGTAGTGTTCCGTGATTCATTATTTGCATATAACACCCAGTGCTCCATGCAATATGTACCTTCCTTAATACCCATCACTGGCCCATCCCAATCCCCCAACCCTCTCCCCTCTGAAGCCCTCAGTTTGTTTCCCAGAGTCCATAGTCTCTCGTGGTTCATTCCCCCTTCTGTTTAGGGTCCACTGTTTAAAGGGACAGACAGTGGAAGTTCACCAAATATAAGATCGAAATTTCATCGTACATTATACATGCCACCAAGTAGTTCCCAGACATTTCATTCTACTGTAGTAATTCATTATACCTGTGCAAGTGCACGTAGAAGACAATTGATGCATGTATAGTGGTAATAAAACATGCCCCTCAGTAGTAGAATAATAGAGGATGCATATGTGTAAAATTATTCGACTACAGCTTCCATGCTTTCCCTTTGGTTCCTTATTATCTATGAAATTGGCAATTTTTGTTCTCTAGGCTTAAAACTTATTGTCAGTATTCAGAGTTTTTCAATGCTGATCTTCTCCTGTATAAGTTACCAAAAACCTAAAATATGTATGAACTTTAAAAAACGCTATATTGAAAATGACAGCAGGGAAGTTCCATTTTGTGAATATTGTGTCAATGGATCTCTATTTTGACATCAGTGTTCATTAGAAATGATGACATTTCATGTGAGTATAAATATCAATGTGAAAAAGAAAAGGTAGGACGAACCTTGAATGTTTGGTAATTGGTGAAATGACAGGTGTGTGTGTGTGTGTGTGTGTGTGTGTGTGTGTGTGTGTGTGTGTTTAATTGATTTTCAGTGAATGGTTCAGCTTCTTGTAGGGCCTCCGAGAGAGCCCAGGTGAACCTTTCAATGAGTTGGTATCTGTTTTCAGAACATGGGAATCTCTTAGTCCAATAGTCAATCCGGCAAGCTTTGAGGTCTTGAAGAGTTTCAGTCCTCAGCGATGGTGTTGCAGACCCTTGTGAGCAAACCCTAGGGTATGCTTAGAGCCCTCATTAGCTGGTACCAAGGTGTGACGATTTCAGACAGCATTTCCCAAAGAAGTACCTCTTGAGTCTCTGTCCTTGTCAGTTCCCTACACTTCCTTACACTAGTTATGTGATCAGTGTGTTTCAGGATAATCCCCACATGTGACTTTTGCTGTTTCCTACTAGTCCTATCTGTTTCTCATCTTCTTCTTTTATGGTAGGGGTTGGGAAGCAACCTGTGTGGTGGAGGAAGGGGTGTGGTAGTTGTCTGCCTTCAGAGGACCGAATGCTGCCTAGAAATTGTACTGTAGTTTGAGGTCAATTGTCCATCCTCTGAGTGTCAGGAATTCCATCACTCTACTTTGATGCTAGTCTGTTCTTCAAGCTGTCCTCAGAAATAAGGATGTCATCCATCTAGGGAATACTGGTTTGTGTGTATGTTTTCATTTTAGGAAAAGCCTTGCTGTTCCTGAAAATAATACTGTAGAGCACCCTTTCCTGTTCTTATTGGCCATGAGTCAATCTTTTGTGAAGTATTCATTTATAAATAGACTTTCTATGGTTGATGAGCAGGAATTCTTTATTGACAAGTCTTTGTCAGTGTGTGTATTGCAAATCTTTACTTCCCAGCCTGCGGTTCACTTTTTCATTTTCTTATGGTCATATGATAAGGAGAAATGTCACATTTTTATGAAGTCCCACTGAATTCTTTTAAATGGTTAGTGCACCCTATGTCCTACCCCAAGATTGACAGGTTCTACGTTTTCTTTCAGAAATTGTCCAATGGGAAGCACAATCCATCTCAAATTTATAAATTGCATTTTTAATTCTAATAGGGTATTTATAGACTGTTTTGGATTTTCTATGTACACAATCGTATTATCTGTGAATAGTCACAATTATCCCCTCAATTCTTATACTTTTTGTTTCTCTTGCCTTCTAACACTGGTAGATTCTCTGATGCAACGTTGAATAGAGCAGCATTGTTTGAAGATTTTAATATACCTTTCTCAATATCTGAAAGAAAAAGCAGACAAAACATTGGTAACAAATGTGACCTAATTGACATATAGGGAACATTCCATAATAAGTGCAGAATACATTATTTTCAAGTGGTCATAGACTCTTTACCCAAATAGATGATAGGTGGGGCCACGAATGAAGTCTACAAATGTTAAACCCTGAAATTAACTAGATTCTATTCTTAGACCACAGGGGAATTGAGCCACAGTCATAGCGAAAAGAAAACCAGGAAGTCCTTCAATGTTTAAAAATTAAATGGAACTTTGCTATATATCCTAAAGGTCAGAGAAGGAATCTCAATGGAAATACTGAACCTTTTCTACATGAGGGCTCACACACAATGGCACTTTCTTTGTGAAGAGCATTATAATAACCTAGACAGGAGTTGAGCCTTAAGTCGGAGTTCTGCCTGCCCCAGCCACACCTGGCAGCCTTGGCCTGTGGTCCCCCTCAGCTGTCCTATCTGGTGGCCCTGAGCTAAGGGGGTCAACATGGCCATATGGAAATGGGAAGCTCCCCACTCATAGTGATGGCAGTGCCCCCTCCCCAGCTGCCCTTTCTGGTGGCTCTGAGCTAAGGGGGTCAACATGGCCATATGGAAATTAGAAGCTCCCCACTCTTAGTGATGACGTCGCTATCGTATCATCCTCACCAGTCCAACAACATGATTTCTGAGTGAAATATGACACAAGAGCGACTTCTTGGCCTTCCTTCAGGTTTGAAAATCATCTGGTGAGTCATCGATTAGGAATATGGATTCAACATGTGTTCTTTCTTCTGGAAAAGAAATAGACCCAATAGCAATTATGGCTTCCTGAGCACCTGTTCCTGAGAGACATCATACTGGCTCTTTGTAGCATTCTGCCTCTTAAACTTCTCAACTAGGGTGTAGATATTTTTAGGCACATGTTCAGGTGGTTAGACAGGGACTCAGATGATATGAGTCACAGAGGATTTTAGTGTCAGAAACCTAAGTGGGATCCCCAAATTGACTCCAAATCCCTTGTTGTTCCATACAGGGTACTATTTCCCTCTTATCTCTGGTCTTCTCGATCTGGAAACCTATCAAGTATCAGGATTTTCTTGTCATGTGGACAACTGGAACGAATTCAGCGGGCCTTTTCACATCTGCCAATGGTGATCATTAAGATCATTATCTCAGTGGAGGACCTCTGGGTAAGATACTCAAAGATCCTAAGGAATACAGACAGTATAATATTTTCCTGGTATTAAAGTTACTGAAACCAACTATTTTTTTAGTCGATTCAGGCTCTGGTATGTTCAGAGGGTGCTGTAAAACAGGTCTGAAATAGTATTTAAAAACACTCAGCTCAGCCTCTTCTACAACGTGAGCCAATGCTTATAAACATGGCTAAAATATTCCCTTACCTACGATGACTTCCCAGCCATCGTAGTGTTTATATGGTATGACTGTGACTTACATTAGTCAACATTTGCAGAGAAAGAACTTAGTGCATCCAGGGAGCACTTCATGTTGAAATTAGTTTGTGACAATGAGCTACTGTGTTTTATTCTGCAGTCCAAGGGAATGGTGCCAGACATCTCTAAGGTGTCTAGCAGTTCTACAATTCTGATTTTAAGTGGTCTGTGTGCTTCAGAGATTTGGGCAGGAGAAGGGCTGGAGTTCAGAGACTGTGAACACTTCTGTCACCTGTGCTGACCATGGAGCAGGCCGCCTTCTGTGGACATCATTTTGATTTCTTGGTACTCTTGGGAAAGGTGCTTTTGTCTCACATTCCTCCATTTAGGAGTAATTATAATGATAAAAGTAATTTTTATTTTATATCATCTTTGGGCCCTGATCCTGGGCTCCCAGGGAAGCTATCCTTTAACATTGTACCTGGCTCAAAATGACTGGGCAAAACCTCAGTGCCTGGGCCCTATTTCTGCCCCAAGCACATGTTGTACATCTGCTTCGAGAAGAAAAGAATAACCAAAAATGCCAACATAAAGATAAGAAAAAATAAAGACTCTCTTTGGCTCCCATAAGATTAAAGTCATACTGACATATACATACTGAAAATGCATGAAAACATTGCATTTCCTAAAGCCCAAGTCTTGGAGGGTCTGAGAGTCACTGACCTTGCCCAGAACCAGGCACACCCCAGCAGGGAGGGCTGGTGCAGAAAGGGAAGGGGCAGGTCTTTGAGGGTGGTCTGCAGCTAGAGGGGTCCCTGGAAGGGGCCAGGTGTGTGGGGGGGCCCCAGCCCACGAACCCACCCATGCCTGTGCCTGGTGTTGAGTAGAGGTGGCTCCTCTTGGGCCCCCTGTACTTTCAGGGTTCCAGGGGCTTGAGGGCAGGTTGCCCAGCATTCAAGGAGCTCAGGCACCACCCTCCCAGACCATTCACCACTTGGGGGTGTAGCTCCATCATTGTGGGCGGTCCCAGATTTGCAGTGAGTTGCAGTCCTGGGGCAGAAGAAGGGGCACTGAGAGAGAGAGAGTTGCCCTGTGGAGATCCCTGCTGGTGAGTGAGCAGCTTGCACTGGGGTGATGGTCCGGGGGTAGGGTGCGCCCCAGGTGGGAGGGAGGGTTCTGGAAGGGCACGAGGAGTGGGTTCATTGTGGGGACTCAGATGAGTTTTCTTTTTCCCTTTAAAGTCTGTTCTGTCCCATGTCCTCAACTGGCCTTATTCTCCATACCCGTGAACTCCAGGGCGCCCGCTCCCCTGAGCTTTGGTGGGATTGGTTGCAGAATTTCAGGGTTTCCCCTGTTCCCCTGGAAGAGTGCGGGAAAGGACCTCACATAATCCCCACCTTCAGTTCTCTGACACAGCGCAGGTGATGCCTCTTGAGTAGTACCCCGAGTTCAGCAGGGTGTGCCCTGGTCCCCCAGGCACAGGTGTGGCAGTAGCAAGCCCCAGAGCCATCCCCCAACTTCAGCATTATGCCCCCTGTGCCCCCGGGTTAGTGGTAATTGGCTATTAGAATCATGCAGGAAAATCCTCCAGGTGGGGGCCTGGAGGCGTGCGTAAACCAGACCCCACTCTAGTTGCATTGGGAATAGACGAAATGACGGTTTCTTTAGAAGAGTAAGTCTGCTTTCCAGAAAAGGTAAGGTCATTGGTCTGTTGAGAATGAAGATAATTACTGCTAAACAACAAGTATGTGTTGCCCCTTGCCCAGAAACCGAAGCAGGTGTGCAGGCTTTAGGTCAGAGGTGCCTTCTTGTCCCCAGCTGACAGCACTTCTCTGCTCTGGCTACAAGACACCCGAGGTTTTGAACGTTAGCATCGGAGTCAGCGAGGCAGCTTGTCACAGGACGCCAGTGTTCAGAGAAAGCACAGGTATGTTTGGCAAAATGTCCTATCTATGTCAGGGCTGGAGGTAAAACCTCTCATTATCCCAAAACCTCCTGGGCTTTTCCCTTTTCTCAAGTTGGGCCACAAAGTAAAATTGAAGTAGCTGCCAGCATTCTGGGTTTGGTGCAAGAATTACTTAGTTTCCCTGCAGGTAGAACTTTGCAGGGGATCACAATTTCTCTGTCCATTTATTGCTTACAAATGATTTTTGACCATCTGTTTCCTAGGAACCCTCTTTTATTAGAAAAGGAAGGTGAGATTCACTCTGTGCCTGTTTGTAACATCTAATTTGTTCCTTCATCTAACAGTGTTTATTCAATTGGGCCTAAGATATGGTTGAGTGACCAGCATCTAGAGTTAGGTGGCTTTTTTCATCTGATACAGACTTGGATGATGTCATTTGACAAAGGTGATGTTTCATCATTGCTTAGTTTATTCATCAGAAGAGTTAAAATTAGGGTGGAGGGGAAATTCAAAATTATCCAAAGCGGCCTGTTCCTGTTTAAAAGTTGAGCTTGACTTTCTAGTTTTACTAAAAGTATTATCTCGATATTTTGAGGTGCCATATTCTCTCTGTAGTTCCTTTGGTGGTGGAGTCAGAAGGAGAGTCTGGGAATTCTTTTGGATAGTGGCATGCTGGTGGCTTCAAGGGGCTTGGCGTCAGGAGCCTTGGGGTGAAGTCTGCAACTGCTTGCCTGACCCTGGGTGCATCTCCCAGAGGTTTTGTTTCCTCTTATGAAATTGCCGGCAGATAATGTTCTGCTTAAAGGGGAACCCTCCCATCCTGTTTGTGGGAATGCAAAGTGGTGCAGCCAGTCTGGAAAACAGTGTGGGAGTTCCTCAAAAAGTTAAACATTGAAAAACCACATGATCCAGCAATTGCTCTCCTATGTAATTACCCAAAGGATACAGAAATGCAGATTTGAAGGGGGTCCATGCACAATGATGTTTATGGCAGTAATGTCCACAGTAGCCAAACTATGGAGAGAATCCCAAAGTCCATGCACTGATGAATGGATAAAGCAGATGTGGGATACATATATATAATGGAATATGACCCAGCTTCAAAAAGAATGAAATCTTACCATTTGCAAGGATGTGGATGGATCTAGAGTGTATTAAGCTAAGCAAAATCAGTGAGGAAGGACAAATATCCTATACTCTAATGCTTCTGGAAATTCAGAAAAAAAAAAGGTGAACAGAGTGGAGGGGTGATGAGAGAGGCAAACAAGGAAATAGACTCAACCTTGGAGAACAAACTGAGTGTTGCTACAGGACAAGGTTGTGGGGGGAAGTGTCAAATGGGTGAGGGGTATTAAGGAGGGCACTTGTGTTGAGCACCGGGTACTGTATGCAGGTGAGGAATCACTAAATCCTACCCCTGGAGCAAATATTCCATGGCATGTGAACTAACTGGAATTTAAGTAAAAGAAGAAAGGAAAAAGTGTTCTGCTTCATGAAGAGTGAGGTAAAATTGTAGTGATTTGGGCTGTACTATTCTATAGAGGATAGATGTAAAACAACCTGTTGTAGGATACAATAGAGTTTTATCACATAAGGAGTCCTCAGAAAGCTCCAATGAAAGATTCAGATCTCAGAGCATGTTCGTGTTCCAGTGATATCTTACAGTTTGCACAGGTAGGAAAGAAGGTGGAGAGAAAGGCAACAGAAAGGGAAAGTAGGTGTGAACCTTTCATTAGTTAGCATTATAGCTTTCTCATGAAATACTTGCACCAGTGTGATTTTGGAAGCAGAGGGGGAATATGGGAGCTTTGCAGGAGACGGGGGAGTTCCAGGACTGGGTAAAGCTGACAGGGGTCCCAGAGGAGAGCTGAATGTATTCTGCAGAAGGGTGTGTTCAGGGTGGGCTCCAGTGGTGGCTGTGGGTCTCCTGGGTGAGAGTTGTGACAGGTGAGGGCTGTGTGCAAGTTCCTGGCTGAGGACAAGTGAGGCACAGGCGGAGAGCTGGCAGAGAATCTTCTTCTGAGCCACCAGCCTCACCCAACACACACAGCCTCATATTCTGTCTCTGTCACTCCAATTCAGACTTCTCAGAAGGTGAGTGAGAACACATCAAGAGCATTCTGAATAGAAGGGAAAGCATGTGCAAAGTCTCTGGGGCAGGAGAATTCCAGGTATGTCCAGGAGCAGCAAGAAGGCCCTGTGGCCACAGGAGACAGCTTAGGAAATTACCTCAGAGAGGTGACAGAGGGTGACAGAAAGCCATTCCAGGGCCATAACCCCATGAGACCCTGTATCACTGGGCCATCCTGGCTACAGTGTTGAGAACAGATGACAGTGGGTTGAAGATGGCAAGGCAGGTCAATGACGAAGCTTTTCCAGGAACTCAGGCACTGTGGACCAGACAGGTGGCCTTGGATGGAGTGGTTAGACCTCTTCTGGGTTCATTTTGAAGATGGAGCTCACAGGATTTGCTGATGGGTTAGCTATTAGGAGCAGGAGAAGGGAGGAATTGGGGTAACTCCCAGCTGTTGTGGGTTGTCCTGATCAAGGGGAAGGAGAGGGTTTCTCGTGGGGTAGGAGGTAGTCTGTGTTCTGAATGCTGAGGAAGGTGCCTTTCCCAGTGGATCTGCTGAGATTTGTGTCTGGGAGGACCTTTCACATCTCCTCCCTCAGCAATGCTCAGGTACAAGTATCCCCCACTTTTTAAACATTCACAGTAAGACACTGGGCTTTCTTGAAAGAACTACGTTATTACCCAGCTTCAGTAAGAGGAACATACCTGAAGAGGATTTCCCTCTTATGAAAAAAGGTGAACAGTGAGAATCGCGTTCAGCATCTGTTTTGGGGAGAAGCATGAAAGAGTCGGCGTGCACCCCAACCAGCTCCTTTCTCTGGGAACCACTCTCCGCATCCAGCCACCAGCACTTTGAATGGTGTCTGTGGGCTTCTGCTGTGCTTTATCTTCATTTATGTTGGGCCTCTGTTAGAAACTTGTGTCCTGAGGCCTAAGAAAATCCAAAGAGAAGGAATTTTGGAGTCTGAGCACACTGTCTAATTGTTCCGTGTAAATTAATGGCCATTCCTTCTTGACACCATTTCTGCTGTGCAAGGTTTCTCAGAAGCCCTGTACTTTCAAAGAGCAGGGAAACCTATACCCCATGCTGCGGGGTTAGTTTTAGTCTCCATGCTGGACAGAACATTTCATGACTGTCGGATTTTCTCACTCAAACATTGAGACTTTGACCACCTTTACCCGTTTCTACCTCGCCATCCCCGTATCTGGCACCTACCAATCTGCTCTCAGGATCTATGCGTTTAGTATTTTTTTATTCCACGTGGAATGTACATGAGAGCATCTGGTATTGGTCTTTCTGTGTCTGAGTTACTTAGCATAAGGCCCCCAAGGTCTGTGTTTCCATGTCTAGTTCTTGTGAATAATGCTGCAGTGAACGTGGGAGTGCATCTGTCTTTTTGAGGCAGCATTTTTGTGTTCTTCAAATCAATACTCAGTAGAGCCATTACTGGGTCATGGGGTAGTTTATTTATTTTTTCAGGAACCTCCATACCGTTTGTCACAGTGGCTGCACCAATTTCCATTTCCACCAACAGTGCACAGTGTCTCCTCATCTGCACACCCTTGACCCCACCTGGTGTCTGTCTCTGGGACAATTGCTGTTCCAACACTTGTGAGCGGATAGCTGATTGTGGGTTTGACTGATGTTTCCCTGACGATATTTAGTGATGTGGAACAACTTTTTCTGTCTGTTGGCACCTGTGTGCCATCTTTGGACGTTTCTATTCACATATTCCTCCCATTTTTTATATAGTTTTTTTTTTGTTTTGATATGTAGGAGTGTTGTGTGTATTTTGGATATTAGCCTTTTCTCACACATATGATTTGCAGATATTTTTTTCTTATTGGGTCAGTGGCCTTTTAAGTTTTTGCTGGTGTCTTTTGCCGTGTGGAAGATTTCAGTTTGATGTTGTTCCACTTGTTTATTTTTGCTTTTGTTGCCTTTGCATTTGGTGTCCGATCTGAAGACTCTTTGCCAAAACCAATGTCGAGAGACTTAGTACCTGTGTCTTCTTGGAGGTTTATGGATTCAGGTCTTATGTTCAAATCATTCATCCATTAAAAATTTTGTGTGTGGTGTCAGAAAGTGACCCGGTTATATTCTTCTGCATTTAGTGTCCAGTTTGCCTGTTACCGCTCACTGAAGACACAGTCCTTCCCTCATGGCATATCTTCTGCTGCTGTGTCGTAAGTTAGGATCATCTACGTGTGGGTAAGTTTCTGAGCTTTCTGTTCTGTTCCACTGACCTGGTGTCTGTGTTTCTGCCAGTACCATCCTGTTTTGATGACAACAGCTTTGTAATCTAGCTTGAAATCCAGGAGTGTGTTGACTGCACCTCTTTCTCCAGGTTGCTTTGGGTATTTGGGGTCTTTTGTGATTCCATACAACTTTGAGGACTGTTTTCTATTTCCTCGAATAATGCCACTGGAATTCAGATAGGCATTTAATCACATCTGTCGATTGCTTTGGTTATGATGGACATGTTCACATAATTAACTCTTCCAGTTAAGTTGCATGGTGTATGCTTCCATTTGTTTGTGTTGCCTTCCAAATCTTTGACCCATACATTCTTCCCCCCTCGACACATATTTTTCATTTCTTTTCTGCCATGTGTTGAGTGTACTATGTCTTTCTCATTCTTGGTTACTTTTATTTCAAGATTTTTTTATGCAATTTTAAATGACGTTGCTTTTTTAATTTCTCTGTGCGAAAGTGTGTCATCAGTATACAGAAATGCAAGAAGTTGGGTCATCTGGGTGGCTCCATAAGTGAAGCATCTACCTTTAGCTCAGGTCATGATCCCAGAGTTCTGGGATTGAGCCCCGTGTTGGGCTGCCCGCTTAGCGAGGGTCTGCTTTTCCCTCTTTCTGGCTCTCCCCCTGCTCGTGCTTTTTCTCTTCCTGTCAAATAAATAAATAAAATCTGAAAAAAATAAAGACAAGAGGTCTCTGTATATTGACATTATATCCTGCAGCTTTCTTGATTTTTTTTATTCTAACAGGTTTTTTTTTGTGTGGAATCTTTCGGGATTTCATGACATTTGCAAATTGTGCCAGTTTTCCTGTATGGATTTCATATCTTCTCTTTTTTTAAAATTGTTATTCACCCTACAGTACTTCATTTGTTTTTGATGTAGGGCTCCATGATTCATTGTTTGCATATAACACCTAGTGCTCATTATGACACGTGCCCTCCTTTTTTTTAAAAAAAGAATTTATTTATTTATTCGACAGAGATAGACACAGCCAGCAGGAGAGGGAACACAAGCAGGGGGCGTGGGAGAGGAAGAAGCAGGCTCACAGCGGAGGAGCCTGTTGTGGGGCTCGATCCCATAACGCCGGGATCACGCCCTGAGCCGAAGGCAGACGCTTAACTGCTGTGCCACCCAGGCACCCCAACACGTGCCCTCCTTAATACCCATCACCAGGATAACCCATTCCTCTTCCCCTCCCATTCTGCAACCTTCAGTTTGTTTCCCAGTGTCAGTAGTCTCTCATGGTTCATCTCCCCCTCTCATTCCCCCCCTTCACTTTTCCCTTCCTTCTTCTAATGTTCTCTATGCTATTCCTTCCATTCCACATAGGAGTGAAACCATATGATAATTGTCTTTCTCTGCTTGACTTAATTTCACTTAGCATAATCCCCTCCTGGTCCATCCACGTTGGTGCAAATGGTGGGTATTCATCCTTTCTGATGACTGAGTAATATTCCATTATATAGATGAACCACATCTTCTTTGTCCATTCATCTGCTGAAGGGCATCTTGGCTCCTTCCACAGTTTGGCTATTATGGACATTGCTGCTATGAACATTGGGATACAGGTGCCCTTCTTTTCATTACTCTGTGTCTATGGGGTAAATACCCAGTAGTGCAATTGGTGGGTGATAGGATAGCTCTGTGTTTAACGTCTTGAGGATCCTCCATATTGTTTTCAAAAGTGGCTGTACCAGCTTGAATTCTCACGAGTAGTGTAAGAGGGCTCCGCTTTCTCCACATCCTCTCTGACTTTTTTTTATTTCCTGTGTTGCTAATTTTTTTTCAAGATTTTATTTATTTATGCCACAGAGATAGAGACAGCCAGCGAGAGAGGGAACACAAGCAGGGGGAGTGGGAGAGGAAGAAGCAGGCTCATAACGGAGAAGCCTGATGTGGGGCTCGATCCCATAATGCCAGGATCACGCCCTGAGCCGAAGGCAGATGCTTACCCACTGTGCCACCCAGGTGCCCCCTGTCTTGTTAATTTTAACCATTCTAACTGGTGTACGGTGGTATCTCATTGTCGTTTTGATTTGTATTTGCCTGATGGCAAGTGATGTGGAGCATTTCTTCATGTGTCTGTTGGACATTTGTGTCTTCTCTGGAGAAGTATCTGTGTCTTCTGCCCATTTTTCGGTGTCGAGTTTGAGGAGTTCTTTATAGATCTTGGGTACCAGCCCTTTATCTGTAATATCATTTGCAGATATCTTCTTCGATTCCATAGGTTGCCTTCTTGTTTTTTGATCTTTTACTTTGCCAAGCAGAAGCTTTTTATCCTGATGAAGTGCCAATAGTTCATTTTTTGCTTTTATTTCCTTTGCCTTTAGAGACCTATCTTGCAAGAAGTTGTTGTGTCTAAGTTTGAAGAGTTCTTTTGATTTTGATATGAGACAGGAATCCATTATCTTTCCTTCCTGATTATATTCGAGTCCTCTTTCTTGGTGAGTCTGGCTAAGTTTGTCAGTTTTGTTTATCTTTCCAAAAAAGGCAGCTCTCATTTTCATTGGTTTTTTTTCTTTTTTGGTCTTTTTAGTCTCCGTTGGATTTATTTATGCATTCCATTTTGTTATTTCCTTATTTCTACTAATTTGGGGATTTGTTTGTTGTTTTATTTTCTACTTCTTTACCACATAAATCAGGTTGTTTATTGGAGATTATTCTCATGGATTGATGAAGATTTGAATTTCTATGAATGTCCCCCATAAAGCTACTTTTGCTGCATCCCATAAGTTTTTGTAGGTTGTCTTTTTCATCAGTGTCAAGGTACTTCTAATTTTTTTTTGATTTCTTCTTTGACTGTTGGTTGTTCAGTAGCATGTTGTTAAATCTCCACATATTTTTTTAAGATTATTTATGTATCTGACAGAGAGTTAGACAGTGAGAGATGAACGCAAACATGGGGGTGGGAGAGGGTGAAGCGGGCTTCCCACTGAGCAAGGAGCCTGATTCGGGGCTAGACCCCAGGATCCTGGGATCACGACCTGAGCTGAAAGCAGATCCTTAACGACTGAGCCACCAAGGCCCCAAAAATCTCCACCTATTTTTGACTGTCCCATTTTTTTCTTGAGACTGATTTCTAATTTCCTATCATTGTGGTTGGACAAGATTTGAAGCAGAAGGTGAAGAGAGCATTCAGATGAAAGGTTTGTTTCCTGGAGGGTTTTCTGAGGGCAGACCATGAGTTCAGTGGGGACGGAGGAAGGTTTTGTGAGACGGGGGGTAGGGTTAACCCTTGCTAGAATTACTGACTACTACCATGCAGGCTGTGTGCTACCATTCACACCGTAGTCCTGATGGACATGTACTTCATTAGGAATATTTTCTAGGAGGTGTAGGCATAGCTTTCACTTAAAGAAAGGTGCCATGTGGGTTCATGGCATGACCCCAGGTCAGCAACCAGGATGTATGGTATTGTGGGGGATCAGAAACAGGCTTTCTGTGGGAAGTGACAGAAATAAGGTATGGTGAGCTCCATGACCATAGGTGAGGTCCCGAGTGACCCACTGGGTGTTGGGTTCTGTGGATCTGTCTCATCAAGTGCTGTGCAATTCAGGGACACCACCTCTCTGTTAATTTGTGTGGAGACAGGTAGACATCAGTGTCTGGCCAGGCACGAGGGTCGCACTGGACCACCACCAGAGGTGCAGCGTGTGGGGGAGCCACTGCTTGGTTTCCACGAAAGCTGACCAGGGTCTTTGACCTTGATTCCTAGCAGTTGCAAGGGGAGAGGAGGCCGGGGGTGGTGCATACTTCCGAGAGTTGTGTTCAGGACTAGTCTGGAGCCCACTGAAGTCAGCGACACCGGGCACAGAAGTCACCCAGTCAGTGTTGCTGTGGGCACTGCTCCCATGGTACTTTCGGGACGGCTCCATGCTGCCACCTCCTGCTTTTCATCATCATCTTCAAGGTCATGTGCCTCTGCTCTTGCCCCATGGCCTCCGGGGTATTGTCCGTCCTCCATCTGGCCCTCGTCCCTGGTGCCCTGTGCAGTCCGATGCCAGGGTAGCCTTCTTGAAACAAACATCTGGCCCTGATGGAACACTTTCATGGATCTTGTAGGTTGCGAAGATGATGCCCTGCCCTGGAAGGGGGCTACAGGTCCCCAATCAGGAGAGCCATGTCTCCTTTTTCAGCATGGCCTGCCTTCCCCTCAGTCTTCTTCAGGGAAGCTCTCCCCACTTCCTGAGATGACAGCTCAGAACTTAAAACTGAATGTTATTTTACATATCTCTATGCCTTAGTTCATCCATGGCATGTCTTTCAACCCCGTTAGTGGGTTTTTTTTAGCAGTTCTGAAGGGCTGTCTGCTCAAGGAGGGGATGACCTGGGTGGGGCAGCTTTCCCTCTCATCTCCCTCAGCATGTCTCTGAGCCCTGGGACAAGCTCTCCCACTGAGGATTGAGGGACATGAGCCAGCCCATCCTGAGCCCAGGCTGTGTCAGCTGTGTAGATGGATGCGTGTCGGAGTGGTGGGCAGCTGGCATGGGCCAGGGGCAGGCAGTGTCTCCTTCTCATTCCTTCCCTCCCTTCCTCCCAGAGGTAGCTCAGAGCAGCCTTCAACCCCTGCATCTCCAGATCCCTTGACCTATGCCTCCTGTGTTCAGCTGGTGACCTTGGAGTTCCGCATGGATTCTACCTCCTGTACCCTCTCCCGTAGCAGTTCCTGGATCAGAGGAGGGATCGGACTCTTGTCTGCATTTGGTCTTCTTCCTGTCCCGCACCAATCCTATCCGCCTTTGCATCTTCCATGTATGTGCTTGGAAGCAAGCCCATCCACAGTCAACCTATTAGCCAAATGGATCCAGGCAATGAACATTGAAGTAGAGATCCAGGATCCATAATATACCTGCTCTGAAACCTGTCCAAAAGTCTGTGACTCTCTCACACTGAAACAGAAACAATAATAGCTTTCTGGACTGTGAAGTGACATGTGTCTCTACTTCCAATCTTGAATGCATAGGTGCTGAGCCTGGACAGAAAAGGACCATGGCTCCCGTGGCCTGGGATCCACAGTAAGAACTCAGTGAAATCTGAATTCAAGGCATAGAGTGAATAATTATTGTAGAGTGAATCCTCCCAAGTAGGGCTTATGCACAGTGCACAGGAAAAGCTTTTTCAAAGAGGTTCCTGAAAGAAAAATCTTTTTTAAAAATTTATTTTAATTCCAGTAGAGCTAACATACAGTGTTACATTCTTTTCAGGTGTCCAATAGACTGATTCAGTAATTCTATATATTACTCATTGGTCATCAAGAAAAGCATCCTATTAATCCCCTTCATCTATTTCACTCATCCCTCTATCCACCTCCTCTCTGGTAACCATCCGTTTGTTCTCTATTGTTAAGAGTTTGTATTTCGGTGTGTCTCCTTTTTCTCTTTTAGTTATTTATTTTTGTTTGTTTTTTAAATTCCCCATTAGAGTGACATCGTATGGGATTTGTCTTTCTCTGACTGACTGATTTTAGTTAGGATAATACTCTCTAGCTCCATCCATGTGTCTGCAAATGGCAAGGTTTCATTCTTTTTCAAGCCGAGTAATACTCCATTGTATGTGTGTGTGTGTGTGTGTGTGTGTGTGTGTGTGTGTGTGTGAATACACACATCTATCATCTCATTTGTCAATTTTTCTACAGACACTTCGGTTGCTTCCATATGGTGATATTGTAAATAATGGTGCAAGAAACATAGGGGTGCACGTATCCTTTTACGTTACTGTTTTCCTATTCTTTGGGTAAATACAAGTAGTGTGATTGTTGGATCGTAGGGTAGTTATATATTTAATTTTTTGAGGAAACTTCATACTGTTTTCCACGGTGGCCACCACAGTTTGCATTCCCACCCACAGTTCACGAGGATTCCCCTTTATCCACATCCTCCCAACACCTGCTCTTTGTTGTGCTTTTGATGTTAGCCATTCTGACAGGTTTGAGGTATTACCTCATTGTCCTTTGGATTTACATTTTCCTGATGATGGGTGATGGTGAACATCTTTTCACGGGACTGTTGGCCATTTGTATTTTTTCTTTGGAGAAATGTCTGTCCATGTCTTCTGCCTATTTTTTAACTGGATTATTTGTTTTGGGGGTCGAGTAGTATCAGTTGTATATGTTTTGGACACTATCCCTTTATTGCCTATGATCTTTGCAAATATCTTCTCCCTTTGAGTAGGTTGTCTTATTATTTTTACGTTTTCATTGATCTTCTGCCATGTGGAAACTTTTTATTTTGCTGTATTCCCAATAGTTTATTTTTGCTTTCATTTCCTTTGCCTCAGGAGACAGTCTAGAAAAACGTTGGTATGGTCCATGTCAAGAAGTTACTGTCTTCCCTCCTGTAGGATTTTTATGGATTCAGGTCTCATATTGAGGTCTTGAAACTGTTTTGCGTTTGTCTTTATTGTGTAAGAAAAGATTCTAATTGCATTCTTCTGTACGTAGCTGTCTAGTTTTCCCAACACCATTTGCTGTAGAGACTGTCCTTTTCCCTTTTGATATCGTTGCTTGCTTTGTGGAAGATTCATGGACCACATAATTGTGGGTTTCTGTCTGAACTTGTATCCTGTTCCTTTGGTCACTGTGTCTATTTTTGTGCTGTACTGTCTTGTTAGGATGACTGCAGCTTTGTAGTATAACCTGAAATCTGCAATTGTGAGTCCTCCAGCTTTGTTTTTCTTTTCCACATTGCACTGGCTGTTTGGAATCTTTAGTGGTTCCATATAAATGTTTAGGATTGTTTATTCGAGGTCTTTTGTTCTTTAATTTAAATTCAATTAGCCAACTTACAGTACATCATTAGTTTCAGATGTAGTCTTCAATAAATTTTCAGTCGTGTGTAACACCCAGTGCTCATTGTGTCGTGTGACCTCCTTAATGCTACTCACCCAGTTACCCCCCCAACTTCTCCTCCAACAATCATCAGTTTCTTGCGGTAGTTAAGAGTCCATCATGGGTTTTCTCCCTCTCTGATGACTTCCCATTCTATTTTCCCTTCCTTGCCCTATGGTCTTCTTCCTTGTTTCTGATATTCCACATAGGAGTGAAAGCATATGATCATTGTCTTTCTTTCATTGGCTTATTCCACTCAGCATAATACCCTCCAGCTCCACCCAGGTCGGTGTGATGGTAAGTATTCATCCTTTCTGATGGCTGAGTAATATTCCATTATATATATATATATATTCCACATCTTCTTTATCCATTCATCTATCCATGGTCATCTGCACTCCTTCCACAGTTTGTCTATTATGGATATTGCTGCTATGAACACTGGGGTGCATGTGTCCCGACTTCGCTACCTCTGTCTCTTTGGGGTAAATACCCAGTAGTGCAATTGCTGGGACATAGGGTAGCTTTATTTATAACTTCTTGAGGAAACTCCGTACCATTTTCAAGAGTGGCTGTACCGGACTGCATTCGTACAGGTGTGTAAGAGGGTTCCCGTTTCTCCACATCCTCTCCAACATGTATAGTTTTATGTCTTCTTATTTTTAGATATTCAGCCTCGTGTGATATGGCATGTATAGGGGTTTAGATTTGCATTTCCCTTAAGCGAAGTGATATGAAGCATTTATGAATGTATCTTTTGGTCACCAGTACGTCATCATCAGTGAAATGACTTCCCATTTTAATCCATCTCAAGACCTAAAGCTGGGTAAGGCACTGAAGCTGGATGATGCCATCGGTTGGAATTGTGGAGAATTTCAAAAGATCTCCGTGGAGAGCAAGTTTAAAGGTCAGTGTGAAGCTACTAATTAGTTCTGGGGAGATCTCTCAAAGTGGGGGTTGCCTGGGATAGGCTGAGGGTGGCCCTCCGATTTTCCTATGAATCCTTGCTGCAGCCCCAAATGGACAGTTTCCTGCTGTGGGGCAGGCTGAGTCCTCTAGTCGTGCAGAGGTGAGCCCAATGCCTGCTGCCTTGGAGGCAGGCAAACAGGGAGGGACCCTCAGCAGAAGACCCAGTGTTAGGTTAGGCCTCAAGAGACAGCAGGTCCGAACTGCCCAGTGCTCAGAGAACTCCCAGGCCGAGTGAGATGAGGGCACAAGGGCGGGTGAGTGTGAGCCTTCGGGTTTCATCTGGAAGGGCCCACAAAGGTCGGGGTTCACCAGAAGGGGCTCTCAGGCGTGCCCCAATTCTCTTGCCCTGAATGCTGTGTTGTGCCCCAAAATGGTACAGTTTACTGTGGGCTGCAGGCTGAGTCCTATGGTGGGGCTTGGGTGTCCCAAATCCCCTAGAGTGGGGTGCCAGGACCCTGGGGAGGGACCCTTCTGTCACCAACCTAGGGTAAGGGTTAGGGTCCAGAAGCCTGCCAGGGACAATCTGCAGGCTGTGCAGCGAGCTCTGTGGAGGGCTGAGAGGAGGCCATGGGGGAAGGTGAGCGTGGGACTCAGGGTTGGGGCACGGGGGGCTGCCAAATGTGGGGATGGGCTCTGGGGGCCTCCCCCATGTTCTCGTGTCCTGTAGGCTCCATAGAGTCCCAAGGGGCACGGTTTCCTGTCAGGTGACAAGCTGAGTCCTGCGGTGGGGCCAGGTAACCCAATTCCCCGGGGCTGCTGTGTAAGGCTCCTGGGGAGGCCCCCACACCCGCGGCCGACCTAGGGCTAGGGTTAGGCCCCAGGAGCCCCGCAGGCCCAATCTGCTGGCTGTATGGCGAGCTACACGGGCTGAGGTGAGGGTGTGGGGAGGGTGAGCGTGGGCCTCAGGGTTGGGGTGCGGGAGGCCGCCGAAGTTCGTTGGTGGCTCAGGAGGCTCCTCCTTGTTCTCCCGCCCTGAATGCTCTATGGCCTCCCAAGGTGCACGGTTTCCTGCAGGGTGGCAGACTGAGTCCTGCTGTGGGGCTCAGGTGTCCCGAATCCCCGCAGCTGTGGCTCCAGGCTCCTGGGGAGGGGGCCCTCCACAGATGAACTAGGGTTAGGGTTGGGGCCCAGGAACCCCGCAGGCCAGATCTGCCCACTATGTGGTGAGCTCCGCTGCGGGCTGAGGTGAGGGTGTGGGGTGGGGTGAGCATGGGCTTCAAGCTTGGTTTTAGGGATCGCCGAAGTTCGCTGGGGGCTCTGGGGGCCCTCCAGATTCTCCCGCGCTGAATGCTCTACAGCCTCCCAAGGGGCACAGTTTCCTGCGGGCTGGCAGGCTTTGTCCTGCAGTGGGGCTCAGGTGTCCCCAGTCCCTGGGGCTGCGGCACCGGGCCCCAGGGGAGGGGCCCTACCCAGCCGACCTAGGGTCAGGTCTAGGCCCCAGGAACCCGGCAGGCCTTATCTGCCGGCTCTGCGACGAGCTCGGTGGCAAGCTGAAGGGAAGGCGTGGGGCGGGATGAGCGTGGGCCTCAGGGTTGGGGTGTAGGGGGCCGCCCAGGATCACTGGGGGCTCAGGGGGGCCCTACCAGTTCTCCTGCACGGTATGCTCTGTGGCGCCCCAAGGGGCATGGTTTCCTGAGTGGTGGCAGGCTGAGTCCCGTGGTGGGGCTCATGTGTACCCAATCCCCGTGGTTAGGTTACGGATTAGGTTATGGGTTAAGGTTAGGGTATGGGTTACGGTTAGGGTATGGGTGAGTGTAGGGGTTAGGGTTAGGGTAAGGAGAGGGTACAGGGTAGGGTTGGGTTTAGGGGTTACAGGTTAGAGGTTATGGGTTAGGGTACAGATTAGGGTTTAGGGTACGGGTTAGGGTTTAGGGTTTGGGTTTAGGGTTAGGGTTAGTGTTGGAGTACGGGTTAGGGTTAGGGTATGGGTTTGGGTTAGGTTATGGGTTAGGGTATGCATTAGGGTACGGTTTAGGGTACGGGTTAGGGTACAGTTTAGGGTAAGTGTTGGCGTAAGGAAATGGGTACGGTTTAGGGTACAGTTTAGGGTTAGTGTACGGGTTAGGTTTAGGGTACAGTTTACGGTTATGGTACAGGTTAGGTTACGGTTTAGGGTTAGGGTGAGGGTACGGGTTAGGGATCAGGTTAGGGATAGGTATAGGGTAAGGTTTAGGGTTAGGGTATGGGTTAGGGTACTGGTTAGGGTACAGGTTAGTTTTAGGTATGGGTTAGGGTCCGGGTTAGGGATAGGGTACGGGTTAGGGTATGGGTTAGGGTACGGGTTAGGGTATGGGTTAAGGTTAAGGTAAGGGTAGTGGTTAGGGCTAGGGTACGGGTTACAGTTTAGCGTTTAGGGTTACGGTTAGGGTACGGGTTAGGGTTAGGATACAGGTAGGGTTAGGTTACGGGTTATGGTATGAGTTATGGTATGGGTTAGGGTCAGGGTTTAGGGTTTAGGGTTAAGGTTATAGTACGGGTTAGGGTACTTGTTAGGGCTACGGTTAGGTTTAGGGTACGGTTTAAGTTACGGGTTAAGGTACAGTTTATGGTTAGGGTTATGGTACGGGTTAGGGTACGGGTTAGAGTACATGTTAGGGTTTCGGCTAGGGTTAGGGTACATGTTAGGGTTAGGGTTAGGGTACGGGTTAGAGTTACGGTTAGAGTACGGGTTAGGTTACGGGTTAGGGTTAGGTTTAGGGATAGGTTACGGGTTAGGGATAGGGTTAGCTGAAGGGGTAGGGTTAGGGGTAGGATTAGTGGTATGGTAGGGGTCCGGGTAGGGTTAGGGTTTAGGGTTAGTGTTTGGGGATTGGGGTTAGTGGTTAAGGTTAGGGTTTAGTGTTTAGGGTTTCGGGATTAGGGTTAGGGGTTAGGGTTTAGGGTTTAGTGTTAATGTTAGGGTTTAGTTTTAAGGATTAGGGTTTAGGGTTAGGTTTAGGGTAGGGTTAGGGTTAGGGTTAGGGTTAGGATTAGGGGTTAAGGTTTAGGGTTTAAGGTTAGGGGTTAGGGTTAGGGTTAGACCCCAGCATGCCAGCAGGACTGATGCGCCGGCTGTGCGGCAAACGGACGAGGGGGCCGAGGTGAGTGCGCTGGCGAGCGGGATTATGGTATCCAGCGTTTTGGCGCATGGGGCCTTTGAATGTCGCTAGAGCCTCGGAGGGCCCTGTCCGTTCTCCTGCCCTGAATGAGCAGCGGCACCACGAGCGGTCCGCGTGGTGGCGAGTTGGCAGTGTGAGTCTGGCACTGCGGTTTGGGGGTCTCCAATGCTATGCGTTGCAGTGCAAGGCCCCTTGGGAGGGGCCCCTCTGGGGCCGTCCTAGGGTTAGTGTTAGCACCCAGGAGCCTGGCAGGCATGATCCACCAGCTGTGCGGTAGAGGAGGGCCAGGCCAAGGTGAGGGCGCCACCGAGCTGGAGCGTGGGCCCAAGCATTTTGTCACGGGGGGCCTTGGAAGGTCGCTGGGGTTTGGAGGGCCCTGCGGGTTCTCCCTCCCTGAATGGCCAGCGGCGCCCCTAGTGGCCTGGTGGGCGGCGGGGTGGCATGGTGAGTACGGCGTGGGGGCTCGTGGGTCCCCAATCCCTGGCGTTGCTGCACCAGGTCCCTTGGGATGTTCCCCTTGGGGGCCAACCTAGGGTTAGGGTTGGCCCCCAGGAGGCTGGCAGGCCCGATCTGCTGGCTGTGTGAGGAGCGGTGTTGCGGGCTGAGTTTTGGGCGATGGCGAGTGGGAGCTTGGTCCCCAGCACTTTGGCGCCCTTGGCCTTCGAATGTTGCCATGGCTCATAGTGCCCTGCCCATTCTCCTGCCCTGAATAAGCAGCTGCGACCCTAGCATATCCGTTGGTGGTGGGGCGGCAGGGTGAGTCCCGCACTGTGGCTCCGGGATCCCCAATCCCCAGTGTTGCGGAGCCAGGCCCCTTGGAAGGGGCTCCTCCTGGGCTGACCTAGGGTTAGAGTTAGCCCCCAGGAGGCCAGCAGGCCCAATCCTCTGGCTGGGCAGCGAGAGGTGGGAAGGCCGAGGTAAAGGCGCTGGGAAGTATGAGCGTGGGCCCCTGCATTTTGGCGCAGGAGGCTTCAAATGTGGCAGGTTTCTCCAGGGCCCTGACCTTTCTACCACCCTGAATGACCGGCAGCGCCCCTAGCGCCCTGGGTGGCGACAGTGTGGCAGGGTGAGTCCGGCTCTGGGGCTCTGAGTCACCAATCCCAAGCGTTGCAGAGCCAGGCCCCTTGGGTTTCGGTTAGCCCCCAGGAGCCTGGCAGGCACTATCCACTGGCTCCAGCAAGCGGAGGGGCGGGCCGAGGTGAGGGCGCTGGGGAGCAGGAGCTTGGGAGCTTGGGAGCCAACTTTTTTGAGTGGGGGGCCTTCGAAGGTCGCAGGGGAAATGGAAGGCCTTGCCAGTTCTCCCAACTGAATGACCTGTGGCGCCCCTAGCGGCCTGGGTAACGGCAGGGCGGCAGGTGAGTCCGGCGCTGGGGCTCGGGGGTCTCCAATCCACCGAGTTGCTGCACCAGGCCCCTTGGGAGGGTGCCCTCGGGGGCTGACCTAGGGTTAGGGTCAGACCCCAGGACGCCAGAAGGCTCAATCTGCCAGCTGTGCGGAGAAAGGTGTAGTGTGTCGAGGTGAGGTCTCTGTGGAGCGGGAGCGTGGGCCCAAGCGTTTTGGCGCGGGGGGCCTTCGAATGTCTTCGGGGACTCGGTGGGCCCTACCCATTCTCCTCCCTGAATGACCGGCGGCGCACCTAGCTGCCCTGGTGGCGGCGGGGTGCAGGGTGAGTCA
Source organism: Ursus americanus (assembly GCF_024610735.1). NCBI lineage: Eukaryota > Metazoa > Chordata > Mammalia > Carnivora > Ursidae > Ursus > Ursus americanus. The sequence goes on along the minus strand of NC_142157.1, from coordinate 1,011,969 downwards.
GGCGCTTTGGCTCTGGTATCTCCAATCCCCAGCGTTGCGGTGCCAGGCCCCTTGGGAGCGGCCCCTCGGGTGCCAACCTAGGGTTAGGTTTAGCCCCTAGGAGGCAGGCAGGCCCTATTCACCAGCTGTGTGGATAGCGGAGTGGCGGACTGAGTTGAGGGCGCTGGTGAGTGGGAGCGTGGGCCCGGGCGTTTTGACGCCGGGAGCCTTTGAAGGTCACCGTGTCTCTGAGGGCCCTGCCCTTTCTCCCTCCCTGAATAATGGCAGCACCCCAAGACCCTGGGTGGCAGCTGGGCGGCAAGGTGAGTCCGGCGCTGGGGCTCAGGGGTCCCCAATCCCCGGCGTTGTGTCACCAGACCCATTGGGAAGGGCCGCTCGGAGGCCATTCTAGGGTTGCGTTTAGCCCCCAGAAGGCCAGTGGACCCGATCAGCGGCTGTGCAACAAGCGGAGGGTTGCCCCGAGTTGAGGGCGCTGGCGAGCCTGAGCATAACCCCAAGCGTTTTAGTGCGGGAGGCCTTTGAAGGTCAGCGGGGGCTCGGAGGGCCCTGCCATTTCTCCTTCCCTGAATGAATGGCGGCGCCCCTAGCGGCCCGTGTGGGGCGGGGCGGCAGGGTGCATCTGGCGCTTGGGCTTGGGGGTCCCCAATCACCGGCATTGCAGCGCCAGGCCCCTTAGGAAGGGAACCTCAGGGGCCGTCCTAGGGTTAGGGTTAGCGCCCAGGAGGCCGGCAGGCCCGATCCGCCAGCTGTGCAAGGAGCAGAGGTATGGGCCGAGTTGAGGGCGATGGCGAGCGAGAGCTTGAGCCCCAGCGTTTTGGCGCACTGGGTCCCGGAATGTTGCCATGGCTTGGAGTGCCTTGCCCCTTCTCCTGCCCTAAATAAACAGCGGCGCCCTAGCGGCTCTGTTGGCGGTGGGGGGGGAGGGTGAGTCCCATGCTGCGGCTCAGGGTCCCCATCCCCAGTGTTGTGACGCCAGGCCCCTGGGATGGACCCCTCGGGGGTCAACCTAGCCTTCGATTTAGCCCCCAGGAGGCTGGCAGGCCCTATTCGTAACCTGTGTGGAGAGTGAAGTGGCAGACCGAGGTGAGGGAGCTGGTGATTGGGAGCATGGGCCTGGGCGTTTTGGCACGGGGGGCCTTCGAAGGTCACTGTATCTTGGAGGGCCCTGCCCGTTCTCCTGCCCTGAATGAACAGCAGCACCCCAAGCCCCCGGGTGGCGGCTGGGCATCAGGATGAGTCAGGTGTGGGGCGGGGCAGCAGCGTGCATCCTGCGCTGGGGCTTGGGGGTCCGCAATCCCCAGCATTGCAGCGCCAGGCCCCTTGGGAAGGGATCCTCAGGGGCCGTCCTAGGGTTAGGGTTAGCGCCCAGGAGGCCGGCAGGCCCAAGTCGCCGGCTGTGCGAGGAGCGGAGGTGCAGACCAAGTTGAGGGTGCTGGTGAACGTGAGCGTGGGCCCAAGCGTTTTGATTCGGGGGACCTTCGAGCATAGGCGGGGGTTCGGAGGGCCCTGCCCCTTCTCCCACCCTGAATGAACAGCGGCGTCCCTAGCGGCCGAGTGGGGAGGGGTGAAAGGGTGCATCCAGCGCTGGGGCTTGGGGGTCCCCAATCCCCGGCGATGTGGAGCCAGGCCCCTTGGGAGAGGCCCCTCGGGAGCAACCTAGGGTTAGGTTTAGCCCCCAGGAGGCTGGCAGGCCCTATTCGCCAGCTGTGTGGAGAGTGGAGTGGCGGACGGAGGTGAGGGCGCTGGTGAGTGGGAGGGTGGGTCTGCCGTTTTTGTGCGGGGGGCCTTCGAAGGTCGCTGTGTCTGGGAGGGCCCTGCCTGTTCTCCCGCCCTGAATGATCGACAACACCCCAAGCCCCTCGGTGGTGGCTGGGCGGCAGCATGAGTCAGGTGCTGAGGTTCGGGGTCCCCAATCCCCGGCGTTGCTGCGCCAAGCCCCTTGGGAGTGGACCTTTGGGGATCGATCTAGGGTTATGCTTAGCCCCCAGGTGGCCGGTGGACCCGATCAGCGGCTGTGCGGCACGTGGAGGGTTGGGACGAGGTGAGGGCACTGGCGAGACTGAACATGAGCCCAAGCTTTTTAGTGCGGAAGGCCTTCGAAGGTCAGCGGGGGTTTGGAAGGCCATGGCAGTTCTCCCACCCTGAATGAATGGTGGCGCCCCTAGTGCCCCGTGTGAGGCGGGGCGCCAGGGTGCATCCGGCACTGGATCTTGGGGGTCCCCAATCCCCGGCGTTGTGACGACAGGCCCCTTGGGTAGGGCCCCTCGGGGGCTGATGTATGGTTAGGGTTAGCTCCCAGGAGGCCGGCAGGCCCTGGGCCTTCGAATGTTGCCATGGCACGAAGGGCCCTGCCCGTTCTCCTGCCCTGAATAACTAGCGGCGCCCTTAGCGTCTCCGTTGGAGGTGGGGCGGCAGGGGGAGTCCCGCGCTGCGGCTCGGGGATCCCCAATCCCCAGCGTTGCGGGGCCAGGCCCCTTGGGAGGGGCTCGTAGGGGGCCGACCTAGGGTTAGAGTTAGCACCCAGGAGGCGGCAGGCCCTATCCTCTGGCTGGGCAGCGAGAGGTGCGCGGGCCGAGGTAAAGGCTCTGGCGAGGGGGAGCGTGGGCCCCTGCATTTTGGCGGGAGGCTTCAAATGTCGCCGGTTTCTCCAGGGCCTTGTCCCTATATTCGCCCTGAATGAACGGCGGCGCCCCAGGCGGCCTGGGCGGCGACAGTGCGGCAGGGGAGTCCGGTTCTGGGGCTCTGAGTCACCAATCCCCAGCGTTGCAGAGCCAGGCCCCTTGGGATGTGCCCCACGGGGCCGACCTAGGGTTTTGGTTAGCCCCAGGAGCTTGGCAGGCCCTATCCACTGGCTCTGAATCAAGTGGAGGGGCGGGCCGAGGTGAGGGCACTGGGAGCAAGAGCATGGGAGCCAACGTTTTTGCGCGGGGGGCCTTCGAAGGTCAGCTGGGGCTCGGAGGTCCCTGCCCGTTCTCCTGTCCTGATTGACCGGTGATCCCCTAGCGGCTTGGGTGGCTGAAGGGCAGCAGGGTGAGTCTGGCACTTGGGCACGGGGTCCCCATCCCCAGCATTGCGTCACCAGGTCCCTTGGGAAGGGCCCCTCGGGGGCCGACCTATGGTTAGGGTTAGTCCCCAGGAGCCACGCAGGCCCGATACACCACCTGTGCATCGAGAGGACAGTTGGGCTGAGGTGAGGGTGCTGGTGAACGTGAGCCAGGGCCCAAGGGTTTTGGTTCGGGGCGCCTTCGAAAGTCGACGTGGGTTCTGAGGGCCCTGCCAGTTCTCCCACCCTGAATGAATGGTGGCGCCCCTAGCGGCCCGTGTGGGGCGGGGCGGCGGCGTGCATCCGGCGCTGGGGCTTGGGGGTCCGCAATCTCCGGCATTGCCGCGCTGGGCCCCTTAGGAAGGGATCCTCAGGGGCCGTCCTAGGGTTAGTGTCAGCGCCCAGGAGGCCAGCAGGCCCGAGTCGCCGGCTCTGCAAGGAGCGGAGGTGAGGGCCAAGTTGAGGGTGCTGGTGAACGTGAGCATGGCCCCAAGCATTTTGATTCCGGGCGCCTTCGAGCATAGGCGGGGGTTCGGAGGGCCCTGCCCGTTCTCCCACCCTGAATGAACGGCGGTGCCCCTAGCAGCCCGGGTGGGGAGGGGGGACAGGGTGCATCCTGTGCTGGGGCTTGGGGGTCCCCAATCCCCGGCGATAGGGCACCAGGCCCCTTGGGAGAGACCCATCCGGGGCAACCTAGGGTAAGGTTTAGCTCCCAGGAGGCCGGCAGGCCCTATTCGCCAGCTGTGTGGAGAGTGGGGTGGCGGACGGAGGTGAGGGCGCTGGTGAGTGGGAGGGTGGGTCTGCCGTTTTTGCGCAGGGGGGCTTCAAAGGTCACCATGTCTCGGAGGTCCCTGCCCGTTCTCCTGTCCTGATGGACCGGTGGTCCCCTAGCGACTTGGGTGGCTGAAGGGCAGCAGGGTGAGTCTGGCACTTGGGCACGGGGTCCCCATCCCCAGCATTGTGTCACCAGGACCCTTGGGAAGGGCCCCTCGTGGGCCATCCTAGGGTTAGGGTTAGCGCCCAGGAGGCCGGCAGGCCCGAGTCGCGGGCTGTGCGAGGAGCGGAGGTGAGGGCCGAGTTGAGGGTGCTGGTGAACATGAGCGTGGGCCCAAGTGTTTTGATTCCAGGCTCCTTCGAGCATAGGCGGGGGTTCGGAGGGCCCTGCCCCTTCTCCCACCCTGAATGAATGGCGGCGCCCCTAGCGGCCTGTGAGGGGAAGGGCGACAGGGTGCATCAGGCACTGGGGCTTGGGGGTCCCCAATCCCCGGCGATGCGGCGCCAGGCCCCTTGGGAGAGGCCCCTCGGGAGCAACCTAGGGTTAGGTTTAGCCCCCAGGAGGCCGGCAGGCCCTATTCGCCAGCTGTGTGGAGAGTGCAGTGGCGGACGGAGGTGAGGGCGCTGGTGAGTGGGAGGGTGGGTCTGCCGTTTTTGCACGGGGGGCCTTCGAAGGTCGCCATGTCTGGGAGGGCCCTTCCTGTTCTCCTGCCCTGAATGATCGGCAACACCCAAAGCCCCCGGGTGGCGGCTGGGCGGCAGGGTGAGTCAGGTGCTGAGATTCGGGGTCCCCAATCCCGGCGTTGCTGCGCCAAGCCCCTTGGGAGTGGTCCTTTGGGGATCGATCTAGGGTTATAGTTAGCCCCCAGGAGGCCGGTGGACACGATCAGAGGCTGAGCATTACGCGGAGGGTTGGGACGAGGTGAGGGCACTGGCGAGACTGAGCATGAGCCCAAGCTTTTTAGTGCGGGGGGCTTTCGAAGCTCGGCGGGGCCTCGGAGAGACCTGCCCATTCTCCTGCTCTGAATGACCGGCGGGGCCCCTAGCGGCTCGGGTGGCTGAAGGGGAGCAGGGTGAGTCCAGCACTTGGGCTCCGGGTCCCCATCCCTGGCGTTGTGGCACTAGGCCACTTGGGAAGTGCCCCTCGGGGGCCAACCTATGGTTAGGGTTAGCTCCCAGGAGGCCGGCAGGCCCTGGGCCTTCGAATGTTGCCATGACTTGAATGGCCCTGCCTGTTCCCTGCCCTGAATAACCAGCGGCGCCCTTAGCGGCTCCGTTGGCGGTGGGGCGGCACGGGGAGTCCCGTGCTGCGGCTCGGGGATCCCCAATCCCCAGCGTTGTGGGGCCAGGCCCCTTGGGAGGGGCTCGTAGGGGGCCGACCTAGGGTTAGAGTTAGCACCCAGGAGGCGGCAGGCCCAATCCTCTGGCTGGGCGGCAAGAGGTGCACGGGCCGAGGTAAAGGCTCTGGCGAGCTGGAGCCTGGCCCCCTGCATTTTGGCGGGAGGCTTCAAATGTCCCTGGTTTCTCCAGGGCCCTGTCCGTTCTCCCGCCCTGAATGACTGGTGGCGCCCCTAGCGGCCCGGGTGGGGACAGTGCGGCAGGGTGAGTCGGGTTCTGGGGCTCTGAGTCACCAATCCCCAGGGTTGCAGAGCCAGGCCCCTTGGGGCCGACCTAGGGTTTTGGTTAGCCCCAGGAGCTTGGCAGGCCCTATCCACCAGCTCTGAATCAAGCGGAGGGGCGGGCTGAGGTGAGGGCGCTGGGAGCAGGAGCATGGGAGCCAACGTTTTTGCGCGGGGGACCTTCGAAGGTCAGCTGGGGCTCAGAGGTCCCTGCCCGTTCTCCTGTCCTGATTGTCCGGTGGTCCCCTAGTGGCTTGGGTGGCTGAAGGGCAGCAGGGTGAGTCCGGCACTTGGGCAGGGGGTCCCCATCCCCAGCGTTGCATCGCCAGGCACTTGGTAAGGGCCCCTCAGGGGCCGACCTATGGTTAGGGTTAGCCCCCAGCAGCCCAGCAGGCCCAATACACCCCCTGTGCATCGAGCGGAGAGTTGGGCCAAGGTGAGGGTGCTGGTGAACGTGAGCCAGGGCCCAAGGATTTTGGTTCCGGGCGCCTTCGAAGGCCGGCGGGGGTTCGGAGGGCCCTGCCTGTTCTCCCAACCTGAATGAATGGCGGCGCCCCTAGCGGCCTGTGTGGGGCGGGGCGGCAGCGTGCGTCCGGCGCTGGGGCCTGGGGGTCCGCAATCCCTGGCCTTGGGGCGCCAGGCTCCTTAGGAAGGGATCCTCAGGGGCCGTCCTAGGGTTAGGGTTAGCGCCCCGGAGGCCAGCAGGCCCGAGTCGCTGGCTGTGCGAGGAGCGGAGGTGCGGGCCGAGTTGAGGGTGCTGGTGAACATGAGCGTGGGCCCAAGCGTTTTGATTCGGGGTGCCTTGGAGCATAGGCGGGGGTTCGGAGGGCCCTGCCCCTTCTCCCACCTTGAATGAACAGCGGCGCCCCTAGCAGCCCAGGTGGGGAGGGGCAACAGGGTGCATCCGGCGCTGGGGCTTGGGGGTCCCCAATCCCAGGCGATGCGGCGCCAGGCCCCTTGGGAGAGACCCATCCGGGGCAACCTAGGGTAAGGTTTAGCTCCCAGGAGGCCGGCAGGCCCTATTCGCCAGCTGTGTGGAGAGTGCAGTGGCGGACGGAGGTGAGGGTGCTGGTGAGTGGGAGGGTGGGTCTGCCGTTTATGCGTGGGGGGGGCCTTCGAAGTTCGCTGTGTCTCTGAGGGCCCTGCCTGTTCTCCCGCCCTGAATGATTGGCAACACCCCAAGCCCCCGGGTGGCGGCTGGGCGGCAGGGTGAGTCAGGTGCTGAGGTTCGGGGTCCCCAATCCCCGGCGTTGCTGCGCCAAGCCCCTTGGGAGTGGACCTTTGGGGATCGATCTAGGTTTATGGATAGCACCCAGGAGGCCGGTGGACCCTACCAGCAGCTGTGCGGCACGCAGAGGGTTGGGACGAGGTGAGGGCACTGGCGAGACTGAGCATGAGCCCAAGCTTTTTAGTGCGGGGGGCATTCGAAGGTCGGCGGGGCCTCGGAGGGACCTGCCCGATCTCCCGCTCTGAATGATCGGCGGGGCCCCTAGCGGCTCGGGTGGCTGAAGGGCAGCAGGGTGAGTCTGGTACTTGGGCTCGGGGTCCCCATCCCCAGCGTTGAGTCGCCAGGGCCCTTGGGAAGGGCCCCTCGAGGGCCGACCTAGGGTTAGGGATAGCCCCCAGGAGGCCGGCACGCCCTATCAGCCAACTGTGAGGAGAGCGGAGGAGTGGGCCGAGGTGAAGGCGCTGGTTAGTGGGAGCATTGGCCCAAGCATTTTGCTGCGGGGGTCCTTCGAAAGTCGCAGGGGACTCGGTGTGCCATGCCTGTTCTCCCGCTCTGAATGACCGGCGGGACCCTAGCTGCTCGGGTGGCTGAAGGGCAGCAGGGTGATTCCGGCACATTTCCTCGGGGTCCCCATCCTCAGCGTTGCGGTGCCAGGCCACTTGGGAAGGGCCTCTCGGGGGCCGACCTACAGTTCGGTTTAGTCCCCAGGAGGCCGGCAGTCCCGATACACCACCTGTGCGTCGAGCGGCGAGTTGGGCCGAGGTGAGGGTGCTGGTGAACATGAGCCTGGGCCCAAGCGTTTTGGTTCGGGGCACGTTCGAAGGTCGGCGTGGGTTCAGAGGGCCCTGGCAGTTCTCCCACCCTGAATGAATGGCGGCGCCCCTAGCGGCCTGTGTGAGGCGGGGTGGCAGGGTGCATCCGGCGCTGGGGCTTGGGGGTCCCCAATCCCCGGCTTTGCAACTCCAGGCCCCTTGCGAGTGGCCCTTCGGGGGCCGACCTACGGTTAGGGATAGCCCCCAGGAGGCCGGCACGCCCTATCAGCCGACTGTGAGGCGAGCGGAGGAGTGGGCCGAGGTGAAGGCGCTGGTTAGCGGGAGCATTGGCCCAAGCATTTTGCTGTGGGGGGGCCTTCGATAGTCGCCCGGGGCTTGGAGTGCCATGCCCATTCTCTCGCTCTGAATGACCGGCGGGACCCTAGCGGCTCGGGTGGCTGAAGGGCAGGAGGGTGAGTCCGGCACTATTCCTCAGTGTCCCTATCCCCAGCGTTGTGGTGCCAGGCCACTCGGGAAGGGCCTCTCGGGGTCCGACCTACAGTTAGGGTTAGTCCCCAGGAGGACAGCAGGCTTGATACACCACATGTGCAGCGAGCGGAGTGGTGGGCCGAGGTGAGGGTGCTGGTGAACATGTGTCTGGGCCGAAGCGTTTTGGTTCGGGGCACCTTCAAAGGTCAGAGGGAGTTAGGAGGGCCCTGCCAGTTCTCCAACACTGAATGAATGGTGGCGACCCTAGCGGCATGTGTGTTGCGGGGCGGTAGGGTGCATCCGGAGCTGGGTCTCAGGGGTCCCCAGTGCCCGGCTTTGCGGCGCCAGGCCCCTTAGGAAGGGACCCTCAGGGGCCGTCCTAGGGTTAGGGTTGGCACCCAGGAGGCCGGCAGGTCCGATCTGCCGCCTGTGCGATGGGCGGAGGGGCGGTCCGAGGTGAGGGCGCTGGGGAGCGGGAGCATGGGCACCAGTGGTTTGGCGTGGGGGGCCTTTGAAGGTCACAGGGGGCTCGGGAGGCCCTGCCACTTCCTTCACCCTGAATCACCGGCGGCGCCCGCAGCGACCTGGGTGGTGACAGTGCAGCAGGGTGAGTCTGGCTCTGGGGTTCTGAGTCTCCAATCCCAAGCATTGCAGAGCCAGGCCCCTTGGGATCTGCCCTACGGGGCCGACCTAGGGTTTCGGTTAGCCCCCAGGAGCCCGGGAGGCACTATCCACCAGCTCTGAATAAAGCAGAGGAGCAGGCCAAGGTGAGGACCCTGGCGAGCAGGAGCGTGGGAGCCAACATTTTGCACGGGGGGCCTTCGAAGGCCGCAGGGGAAATGGAGGGCCCTGCCAGTTCTCCCACCCTGAATGAACTGAAGCACCCCTAGCGGCCTGAGTGATGGAGGGGCGGTAGGTGAATCTGGCGCTGGGCTCGGGGTCCCCAGTCCACCTCATTGCGCCGCCAGGCCCCTTGGGAGGGGCCCGTCGGGGGCTGACCTATGGTTAGGGTTAGCCCCCAGGACCCCGGCAGGTTCAATCTGCCAGCTGTGCGGCGAATGGAGTGGTGCGTCGAGGTGAGGCCTCTGTCGAGCGGGAGCATGGGCCCAAGCGTTTTGGCGCCAGAGGCCTTCGAATGTCTCCGGGGACTCGCCGTGCCGTGCCCAATCTCCTCCCTGAGTGACTGGCAGCGCCCCCAGCAGACCAGATGGTGGCGGGGTGGCAGGGTCAGTCAGGCACTGTGGCTTGGGTATCCCCAATCCCCAGTGTTGCGGCGCCAGGCCCCTTGGGAGGGCCCCTCGGGGCCAACCTAGGGTTAGGTTTAGCCCCTAGGAGGCCCGCAGGCCCTATTCGCCAGCTGTGTGGAGACTGGAGTGGCAGACCGAGGTGAGGGCGCTGGTGAGCAGGAGCATGGGCCCCGTTGTTTTGGCCTGGGGAGCCTTTGAAGGTCTCTGTGTCTTGGATGGCCCTGCCCATTCTCTGGCCCTGAATGAACGGCACCACCCCAAGCCCCCGCGTGGCAGCTGGGCGGCAGGATGAGTCCAGTGCTGAGGCTTGGGCATCCCCAATCCCCGGTGTTGCGGCGCCAGGCCCCTTGGGAGGGGCTGCTCGGGGTCGATCTAGCGTTTCGGTTAGCCCCCAGAAGGCCAGTGGACCCGATCAGCGGCTGACAACACACGGAGGGTTGGGCCGAGGTGAGGACGCTGGCTAGCCTGAGCATGAGCCTAAGCGTTTTAGCGCGGGGGGCCTATGAACGTCAGCAGATGCTCGGAGGGCCCTAACCATTCTCCTACACTGATTGACCGGTGGGCCCCTAGTGGCTCGGGTGGCTGAAGGACAGCAGGGTGAGTCCGGCACTTGGGCTCGGTGTCCCCATCCCCAGCGTTGCGACGCCAGGCCCCTTGGGAAGGGACCCTTGGGGGCCGACCTATGGTTAAGGTTAGTCCCCAGGAGACCTGCAGGCCCGATACACCACCTGTGCATCGAGCGGAAAGTTGGGCCGAGTTGAGGGTGCTTGTGAACATGAGCCTGGGTCCAAGCGTTTTGGTTCGGGGCGCCTTCGAAGGTCGGAGGGGTTCGGAGTGCTCTGCCCGTTCCCCCAGCCTGAATGAACGGCTACCCCCCTAGCAGTCTGGGTGCGGAGGGGCGGCAGGGTGCACCCGGCGCTGGGGCTTGGGGGTCCCCAATCCCCGGTGTTGTGACACCAGGCCCCTTGGGAAGGGCTCCTCCTGGGCCGGCCTAGGGTTAGAGTTAGCCCCCAGGATGCCAGCAGGCTCAATCCGCCAGCTGTGTGGCTAATGGAAGGGTGGGTCGATGTGAGGTCTCTGTCGAGCGTGCGCGGGCCGAAGCGTTTTGGCGCCAGGGTCCTTCGAATGTCTCTGGGGACTTGGCGGGCCCTAGCCATTTACCTCCCTGAATGACCGGCGGTGCCTGTAGTGGCCTGGGTGGCAGTGTTGTGGCAGGGTGAGTCTGGCTCTGGGGCTTGGGGTCCCCGATCCCCGGCGTAGCGGCACCAGGACCCTTGGGAGGGGCCCCTGGGGGGCCGACCCTAGGGTTAGGGTTAGCCCCCAGGAGGCCGGCAGGCCCTTTTCGCAACCTGTGTGGAGAGTGAACTGGCAGACCAAGGTGCGGGCGGTGGTGATTGGGAGCGTGGGCCTGGGCGTTTTGGTGTGGGGGGCCTTCGAAGGTCGGCGGGGGTTTGGAGGGCCGTGCCCGTTCTCCCACCCTGAATGACTGGTGCCACCCCCAGCCGCCCTGGTGGCGGCAGGGTGGCAGCGTGAGTCAGGCGCTGCAGCTCGGGTATCTCCAATCCCCAGCGTTGTGGCACCAGGCCCCTTGGGAGCGGCCCCTCGGGTGCCAACCTACGGTTAGGTTTAGCCCCTAGGAGGCTGGCAGGCCCTATTCATCAGCTGTGTGGATAGCAGAGTGGTGGACCGAGGTGAGGGCACTGGTAAGCGGGAGCATGGGCCCGGGCGTTTTGGTGCGGGGGGCCTTTGAAGGTCACCGTGCCTCGGAGGGCCCTGCCCATTTTCCCTCCCTGAATAATGGCAGCACCCCAAGCCCACGGGTGGAGGCTGGGCCTGGCTCTGGGGCTTGGGGTCCCCGATCCCCAGCGAAGCGGCACCAGGACCCTTGGGAGGGGCCCCTGGGCGGCCGACCTAGGGTTAGGGTTAGCACCCAGGAGGCCTGCAGGCGGGATCCGCCCGCTGTGAGGGGAGCGGAGGGGCAGGCCGAGGTGAGGGCGCTGGAGAGCAAGAGCGTGGGCCCAAGCGTTTTGCCACCTGGGGCCTTCGAATGTCTCCGGGGACTCAGATGGCCTTGCCCATTCTCCTCCCTGAATGACCGGCGGCGTACCTAGCAGCCCAGGTGGCGGCAGGGCAGCATGTGAGTCCGGCGCTGGGGCTCGGGGATCCCCAATCTACCGCGTTGCGGCATCAGGCCCCTTGGTGGGGGCCCCTCGGGGGCTGACCTAGGGTTAGGGTTAGCCTCCAGGACGCTGGCAGGCTCAGTCCGCCAGCTGTGTGGCGAATGGAGGGGTGGGTCGAGGTGAGATCTCTGTTGAGTGGGAGCGTGGGGCCAAGCGTTTTGGCACCGGGGTCCTTCGAATGTCTCAGGGGACTCAGCGGGCCCTGACCGTTCTCCTCCCTGAATGACCGGCGGTGCCCCTAGCAGCATAGGTGGCAGCGGGGAGGCAGGGTGAGTCAGGCGCTTTGGCTCGGGTATCCCCAATACCCAGTGTTGAGGCGCCAGGCCCCTTGGGAGTGGCCCCTCAGGGGCTAACCTAGGGTTAGGTTTAGCCCTTAGGAGGCCATCAGGCCCTATTCACCAGCTGTGTGGAGAGCGGAGTGGCCGACCGAGGTGAGGGCGCTGGTGAGCGGGATGGTGGGCCTGGCGTTTTGGCACGGGGGGCCTTTGAATGTCACTGTGTCTCGGAGGGCCCTACCCGTTCTCCCGCCCTGAATGAATGGCACCACCCCAAGTCCCCGGGTGGCGCCTGGGTGGCAGGGTGAGTCCAGTGCTGAGGCTCTGGGGTTCCCAATCCCCAGCGTTGTGGGGGCAGGCCCCATGGGAGGGGCTCCTCGTGGGCCTACCTAGGGTTAGAGTTAGCCCCCAGGAGGCTGGCAGGCCCAATCCTCAGGCTGGGCAGGGATAGGTGGGCAGGCCGAAGTAAAGGTGCTGGGGAGCGGGAGCTTGGTCCCTTGCATTTTGGTGCAGGAGGCTTCAAATGTTGCAGGTTTCTCCAAGGCCCTGTCCCTTCTCCAGCCCTGAATGACCGGTGGCGCCCCTAGCGGCCTGGGTGGCAGCGTTGTGGCAGGGTGAGTCTGGCTCTGGGCCTTGGGGTCCCCGATCCCCAGCGTAGTGGTACCAGGACCCTTGGGAGTGGCCCCTGGGGGGCCGACCTAGGGTTAGGGTTAGCCCCCAGGAGGCCGGAAGGCCCCATCTGCCCACTGTGCGGGGAGCGGAGGGGTGGGCCAAGGTGAGGGTGCTGGGGAGCGGGAGCATGGGCTGGGGCATTTTGGTGCAGGGGGCCTTTGAAGGTAACCTGGGGCTCCGAAGGCCCTGCCCCTTCTCTCGCCCTGAATCACCAGCGGCGCCCCTAGCGGCCTGGGTGGCGACAGTGCATCAGGGTGAGTTCGACTCTGGGGCTCTGAGTCACCAATCCCCAGCGTTGCAGAGCCAGGCCCCTTGGGATGTGCCCCACGGGGCCGACCTAGGGTTTCGGTTAACCCCCAGGAGCCTGGCAGGCCCTATCCACCGGCTACGAACCAAGAGGAGGGGCGGGCCGAGGTGAGGGCGCTGGTGAGCAGGAGCATGGGAGCCAAGGTTTTTGCGCGGGGGGCCTTCGAAGGTCAGCGGGGTCTCGGAGGGCCCTGTGGGTTCTCCTGCCCTAATTGAGTGGGGGGCCCCTAGCGGCTCGGGTGGCTGAAGGGAAGCAGGGTGAGTCCAGCACTTGGGCTCGGGGTCCCCATCCCCAGCGTTGCGACGCAAGGCCCCCTGGGAAGTCCCCTCGGTGGCCAACCTATGGTTAGGGTTAGCCCACAAGAGGCCGGCAGGCCAGATACACCACCTGTGCATCGAGTGGAGAGTTGGGCCGAGGTGAGGGTGCTGGTGAACATGAGCCTGGGTCCAAGCGTTTTGGTTCGGGGCGCCTTCGAAGGTTGGTGGGGGTTCAGAAGGCCCTGCCCGTTCTCCCACCCTGAATGAACGTCGGCGCCCTAGCGGCCCGGGTGGGGAGGGGTGGCAGGGTGCATCCGGCGCTGGGGCTTGGGGGTCCCCAATCCCCGGCGTTGCAGCGCCAGGCCCCTTGTTAAGGGCCCCAAGGGGGCCAACCTAGGTTTAGGTTTAGCCCCGAGGAGGCTGGCAGGCCCTATTCACCAGCTTTTTGGAGACTGGAGTGGCGGACCGAGGTGAGGGCGCTGGTGAGCGGGAGTGTGGGCCTGGGTGTTTTGTCTCGGGGAGGCTTTGAACGTTTCCGTGTCTCGGAGGACCCTGCCCGTTCTCCCGCCCTGAATGAACGGCAGCACCCCAAGACCCGGGTGGCGGCTGGCTGGCAGGGTGAATCCAGTGCTGAGGTTCGGGGTCCCCAATCCCCGGCGTTGCGGCGTCAGACCCCTTGGGAGGGGCCCTTCGGGGGTCGATCTAGGGTTACGGTTACCTCCAGAAGGCCTGTGGACCCGATCAGCGTCTGTGCAACACGCAGAGGGTTGGGCCGAGGTGAGGGTGCTGCCGAGCCTGAGCATGAGCCCAAGTGTTTTATCGTGGGGGGCTTTTGAAGATTGGTGGGGGCTCGGAGGGTCCTGCCCGTTCTCCTTCCCTGATTGACCGGTTGGCCCCTAGCGGCTCGGGTGGCTGAAGGGCAGCAGGGTGAGTCCGGCACTTGGGCTCAGGGTCCCCATTGCCAGCGTTGCGACGCCAGGTCCCTTGGGAAGGGCCCATCGGGGGCTGACCTGTAGTTAGGGTTATCCCCCAGGAGGCCAGCAGGCCCGATACACCACCTGCGCGTAGAGCGGAGGGGCGGGCCGAGGTGGGGGCGCTGGGGAGCAGGAGTGTGGGCCCAAGCGTTTTGGTGTGGGGGGCCTTCAAAAGTCGGCGGGGGCTTGGAGGGCCCTGCCCGTTCTCCTGCCCTGAATAACCGGCGGCGCCCCTAGTGCCCCGGGTTACCGTGGGGCGGCCGTATGAGTCCGGCGCTGGGGCTCAGGGGTCCCCAATCCCAGGCCTTGCAGCTCCAGGCTCGTTGGGAGGGGCCCATCGGGGGCCAACCTAGGTTTAGGGTTAGCCCCCAGGAAGCTGGCAGGCCTGATCCGCTGGCTGTGTAGCGAGCAGAGGGGCAGGCCGAGGTGAGGGCGCTGTTGAGCGGGAGCGTGGGCCCAAGCATTTTGGCGTGGGGGCATTCGAAAATCACCGGGGGTTAAGAGCGCACTTCCCGTTCTACCTTGCTGAAAGCCGGACGGCATACCTAGCGGCTCGGGTTGCGGAGGGGCGGCAGGGTGAGTACAGTGCTGGGGCTCAGGGATCCCTAATCACCGGCATTGCAGCACCAGACCCCTTGGGAGGGGCCCCTCGGGGGCTGACATAGGGTTTGGGTTAGCCTCCAGGAGGCCGGCAGGCCCAATCCACCAGTTGTGCGGCGAATGGAGGGTCAGGTGGAGGTGAGGCCACTGGCGAGTGGGAGCATGGGCCCAGGCGTTTTGGCGTGGGGGTCCTTCAAAAGTCGCCTGAGGCTCAGAGGGCCCTGCACATTCTTCCGCCCTGAATGACCGGCGGCTACCCTAGCGGCCCGGGTAGAGGATGGGCGGTATGGTGAGTCAGGTGCTGGGGCTCGGGGTCCCCAATCCTTGGCGTTGGAGCTCCAGGCCCCTTCAGAAGGGGTCTAGGGGCCGACCGAGCATTACTGTTAGCCCCCAGGAGGCCGGCAGACCCGATCTGCCAGCTGTATGGTGAGCAGAGGGGCGGGCCAAGGTGAGGGCGCTGTTGAGCGGAATCCTGGGCCCAAGAGTTTTGGCGTGGGGGGTATTCAAAAGTCGCCGGGGGCTCAGAGCACCCTTCCCGTTCTACCGCACTCGGGGGTCAATCTAGGGTTACGGTTAGCCCCCAGAAGACCAGTGGACCCGATCAGCGGCTGTGCAACACGTGGAGGGTTGCCCCGAGGTGAGGGCGCTGGCGAGACTGAGCATGATCCCAAGCGTTTTAGGGTGGGGGTCCTTTGAAGGTCAGCAGGAGCTCGGAGGGCCCTAACCGTTCTCCTGCACTGATTGACCAGTGGGCCCCTAGCGGCTCGGGTGGCTGAAGGGCAGCAGGGTGAGTCTGGCACTTGGGCTCGGTGTCACCATCCAGCGTTGCGACACCAGGCACCTTGGGAAGGGACCCTGGGGGGCCGACCTATGGTTAGGGTTAGCCCTCAGGAGTCCGGCAGGCCTGATACACCACCTGTGTGTCGAGCGGAGAGTTGGGCCGAGGTGAGGGTGCTGGTGAACATGAGCCTGAGCCCAAGCGTTTTGGTTTGGGGCAACTTCGAAGGTCGGCGGGGGTTCGGAGGGCCCTGCCAGTTCTCCCACCCTGAATGAATGGCAGCGCCCCTAGCAGCCCGTGTGGGGCGGGGTGGCAGGGTGCATCAGGCACTGGGGCTTGGGGGTCCCCAATCCCTGGCGTTGTGGCGCCAGGCCCCTTAGGAAGGGACCCTCAGGGGCCGTCCTAGTGTTAAGGTTAGCGCCCAGGAGGCCGGCAGGCCCAAGTAGCCGGCTCTGCGAGGAGCGGAAGTGTGGGCCGGTTTGAGGGCGATGGCGAGTGGGAGCGTGGTCCCCAGGGTTTTGGCGCCCTGGGCCTTCGAATGTTGTCATGGCTCAGAGGGTCCTGCCCGATCTCCTGCCCTGAGTAACCAGCGGCACTCCTAGCGGCTCTGTTGGCAGTGGGGCGGCAGGGTGAGTCCTGCACTTTGGGTCGGGGATCCCCAATCCCCGGCGCTGCTGTGCCAGGCTCCTTGGGAGGGGCTCCTCGTGGGCAACCTAGGGTTAGAGTTAGCCCCCAGGAGGCTGGCAAGCCCAATCCTCTGGCTGGGCGGCGAGAGGTGGGCGGGCAGAGGTAAAGGCCCTGCCCAGCGGAAGCGTGGGCCCCTGCATTTTGGCGTGGGAGGCTTCAAATTTCACTGATTTCTCCAGGGCCCTGTCCATTCTCCCACCCTGAATGACCGGTGGCGCCCCTAGCGGCCCGGTTGGTGGCAGGGCGGCAGGTGAGTCCGGCGCTGGGGCTCAGAGGTCCCCAATACACCGCGTTGCGGCGCCAGGCCCCTTGTGAGGGGCCCCTCGGGGGATGACCTAGGGTTAGGCTTAGCCCCCAGGACGCCGGCAGGCTCAATCCGCCAGCTGTGCGGAGAATTGAGGGGTGGGTCGAGGTGAGATCTCTGTGGAGCGGGAGCTTGGGCTCAAGGATTTTGGCGCCTGGGGCTTTCGAATGTTTCTGGGGACTCGATGGGCCCTGCCCATTCTCCTCCCTGAGTGAATGGCAGCGCCCCTAGCAGCCTAGGTGGTGGCGGGGCGGCAGGGTGAGTCAGGCACTGTGACTTGGGTATCCCCAATCCCCAGCATTGTGGCGCCAGGCCTCTTGGGAGGGGCCCTTGGGGGCGACCTAGGGATAAGGTTAGTCCCCAGGAAGCCAGCAGGCCCGATCCGCCAGCTCTGCAGTGAGCGGAGGGTTGGGCCGAGGTTAGGGAGCAGGCGAGCAGGTGCTTGGGAGCCAGAGTTTTTGCGCGGGGGTCCTTCGAAGGTCGCAGGGGGATCGGAGGGCCCTGCCAGTTCTCCCTTCCGGAATGACTGGCAATGCCCCTAGCGCCCTGGGTTCTTGCTGGGTGGCAGAGTGAGTTCAGCACTGGGGCTCGGGGGTCCCAAATCCCCAGCATTGCGGTGCCAGGCTCCTTGGGAGGGGCCCCTCGGGGGCCGACCTAGGGTAAGTGTTAGCCCCCAGGAGTCCAGCAGGCCCCTTCCACCAGCTCTGCAGCAGGCGGAGGGGCAGGCCAAGGTGAGGGCAATGGCGAAAGGGAGTGTGGGCCCAAGCGTTTTGGTGCAGGGGGCCTTCAAAAGTCCCGGGGGTTTGGAGGGCCCTGCACGTTCTCTCACCCTGAAAGACTGGCGGCGCCCCTAGCAGCCCGGGTTGCTGGGGGCAGCAGGGTGACTCCGGCGCTGGCCTCGGGGGTCCCCAATCCCCGGCACTGTGGCACCAGGCCCCTTGGGAGGGGCCCCTCGGGGGCCGACCTAGGGTTAGGGTTTGTCCCCAGGAGGCCGGCAAGCCCACGCTAAGTGGTTCTGGCAATGTAACAAAAATGCCATACACTTATCTGTAAGAAATAACAGTGTACAGGAACCCTCTTAGCCCTAACATCATCCTTTGTGAATATGGAAGCCAGCCCCAAAGTGGTTGTGGAAGTCTGACGAATGCGCTAAGCACTTTTCTCTGAGTCACCACACTATACAGGGAAAGACCAATGTACATCATCTTTCACGAGTAGGAAGCATTAATGAAAAGGTTCTGAAATTTCGAGGACTCTGACCCATCCTTATTGGTAATAAACCACCGTGTACAGGAAAATACCTTCAACTCTCATCAGCCTCCTCAATCCTGATTCCGATTCAACTTTGGGGGTGTAGGACTAGGGAAATGTCCACACCTTATTGCTAAGAAAGATCGATGACAGGGTAATGCCCTTCAAGTCACATCAGCCTTCCTGAAGACGGCAGCAGGAATCAAGCTGGTTATGTTACCATGAGGTAAGGAAGATGAGCATATAAGTGAGAAACAACAGTGGGCAGGACCTCTCTTCCAACGAACATTATCTTTGCTTAATGTTAAATCACTATGGTAAGTGGTTGTGGGCATTTGTGAGGTCAAAATCTTGAGTGTTTTGTAAAACCTCTTGGCCATACACATATGAGACTAAGGTAGTTGGGGACTCCTAGGAAGTGATTTGTCCACTGTCAAAAATATGAAAAGATAAGAGACAGATGAGGTCTCCTCAGGCATTGTCCTTTATCCTCATCCTCCGTGAGGATGGTCATCTCTGGACAGCTCAGTGGCAGGGTCTCATTCACAGTGGGGGCATCTGTTCCTCACAGACATCAGGCAGGGAAATGGATTTGGTTCTCTGTGCCAGCCCAGCCACAGCTGAGTGTCACAGCACATTTGTGGGCTCATAAGAGTTTCACTGTCACCAGGCAGGTCATTGTATTTGATAAACCACTGTGAGAGTTTGCAATTGCCTTCATCTGCAACCTCGTAGAAGCAAATGCAGGTCTCTGGTACCATGTGAAGTCATGTGAAGGTATTGTGAGAAAGTGTCCTTTTGCTTAAGAAAAACATGGCTGGGGCTCCTGGCCGGCTCAGCCAGTTAAGCATGTGCCTCTGGCTCAGGTTATGATCCCAGGGTTCTGGGATCGAGCCGAGGCTCCCTGCTCAGCAGGAAAGGAGGTAGGGAAATAGCTTAGAACCCACAGAGAATGTGAATAAAGGGGAGTGAAATGGAACTTGGTCTGTGTTTTGCTTTAGGGATTGGAAGTTAGTTTTTTCTCAATTGTGATTGTTCTTGAAACAGAAAACCTGTATTTTTTTTTCCTTTAATTTTTTTCTAATAATAATTTTTTATTATGATACGTTAGTCACTATACAGTATTTCCTTAGATTTTGATGTAGTGTTCCGTGATTCATTATTTGCATATAACACCCAGTGCTCCATGCAATATGTACCTTCCTTAATACCCATCACTGGCCCATCCCAATCCCCCACCCCTCTCCCCTCTGAAGCCCTCAGTTTGTTTCCCAGAGTCCATAGTCTCTCGTGGTTCATTCCCCCTTCTGTTTCGGGTCCATTGTCTAACGAGACAGACAGTGGAAGTTCACCAAATATAAGATCGAAATTTCATTGTTCATTATAGATACCGCCAAGTAGTTCCCAGACATTTCATTCTACTGTAGTAATTCATTATACCTGTGCAGATGCACGTGGAAGACAATTGATGCATGTATAGTGGTAATAAAACACGGCCCTCAGCAGTAGAATAATAGAGGATGCACATGTGTAAAATTATTCGACTACAGCTTCCATGCTTTGCCTTTGGTTCCTTATTATCTATGAAATTGGACAATTTTTGTTCTCTAGGCTTAAAACTCATTGTCAGTATTTAGAGTTTTTCAATGCTGATCTTCTCCTGTATAAGATACCAAAAACCTAAAATATGTATGAACTTTAAAAAACGCTATATTGAAAATTACAGCAGGGAAGTTCCATTTTGTAAATATTGTGTCAATGGATCTCTATTTTGACATCAGTGTTCATTAGAAATGATGACATTTCATGTGAGTATAAATATCAATGTGTAAAAGAAAAGGTAGGAAGAACCTTGAATGTTTAAGTAATTGGCGAAATGACAGGTGTGTGTGTGTGCGTGTGTGTGTGTGTGTGTGTGTGTGTGTGTGTGTGTGTGTGTGTAATTGATTTTCAATGAATGGTTCAGCTCCTTGTAGGACCTCCGAGAGAGCCCAGGTGAACCTTTCAATGAGTTGGTATCTGTTTTCAGAACATGGGAATCTCTTAGTCCAATAGTCAATCAGGCAAGCTTTGAGGTCTTGAAGAGTTTCAGTCCTCAGCGATGGTGTTGCAGACCCTTGTGAGCAAACCCTAGGGTATGTTCAGAGCCCTCATTAGCTGGTACCAATGTGTGACAATTTCAGACAGCATTTCCCAAAGAAGTACCTCTTGAGTCTCTGTCCTTGTCAGTTCCCTACACTTCCTTACACTAGTTATGTGATCAGTGTTTCAGGATAATCCCCACATGTGATTTTTGCTATTTCCTACTAGTCCTATCTGTTTCTCATCTTCTTTTATGGTAGGGGTTGGGAAGCAACCTGTGTGGCGTAGGAAGGGATGTGGTAGTTGTCTGCCTTCAGAGGACCGAATGATGCCTAGAAATTGTACTGTAGTTTGAGGTCAATTGTCCATCCTCTGAGTGTCAGGAATTCCATCACTTTACTTTGATGCTAGTCTGCTCTTCAAGCAGTCCTCAGAAATAAGGACGCCATCCATCTAGGGAATACTGGTTTGTGTGTATGTTTTCATTTTAGGAAAGGCCTTGCTGTTCCTGAAAATAATACTGTAGAGCAACCTTTCCTGTACTTATTGGCCATCAGTCAATCTTTTGTGAAGTATTTGTTTATAAATAGACTTTTTATGGTTGATGAGCAGGAATTCTTTATTGACAAGTCTTGTCAGTGTGTGTATTGCAAATCTTTACTTTCCAGCCTGCGGTTCACTTTTTCACTTTCTTATGGTCATAAGATAAGGAGAAATGTCACATTTTTATGAAGTCCCACTGAATTCTTTTAAATGGTTAGTGCACCCTATGTCCTACCCCAAGATTGACAGGTTCTACGTTTTCTTTCAGAAACTGTCCAATGGGAAACACAATTCATCTCAAATTTATAAATTACATTTTTAATTCTAATAGGGTATTTATAGACTGTTTTGGATTTTCTATGTACACAATTGTATTATCTGTGAATAGTCAAATTATCCCCTCAATTCTTATACTTTTTGTTTTTCTTGCCTTCTAACACTGGTAGATTCTCTGATGCCACGTTGAATAGAGCAGCATTGTTTGAAGATTTTAATATACCTTTCTCAATATCTGACAGAAAAAGCAGACAAATCATTGGTAACAAATGTGACCTAATTGACATATAGGGAACATTCCATAATAAGTGCAGAATACATTATTTTCAAGTGGTCATAGACTCTTTACCCAAATAGATGATAGGTGGGGCCACGAATCAAGGCTACAAATGTTAAACCCTGATATTAACTAGATTCTGTTCTTAGACCACAGGGGAATTGAGCCACAGTCATAGCGAAAAGAAAACCAGGAAGTCCTTTAATGTTTAAAAATTAAATGGAAGTTTGCTACATATCCTAAAGGCCAGAGAAGGAATCTCAATGGAAATTCTGAACCTTTTCTATGAGGGCTTACACACAATGGCACTTTCTTTGTGAAGAGCATTATAATATCCTAGACAGGTGTTGAGCCTTAAGTCAGAGTTCTGCCTGCCCCAGCCACACCTGGCAGGCTTGGCCTGTGGTCCCCCTCAGCTGTCCTTTCTGGTGGTCCTGAGCTAAGGGGGTCATCATGGCCATAAGGAAATGGGAAGCTCCCCACTCATAGTGATGGCAGTGCCCCCTCCCCAGCTGCCCTTTCTGGTGGCTCTGAGCTAAGGGGGTCAACATGGCCGTATGGAAATTAGAAGCTCCCCACTCTTAGTGATGACGTTGCTATCGTATCATCCTCACCAGTCCAACAACATGATTTCTGAGTGAAATATGACACAAGAGCGACTTCTTGGCCTTCCTTCAGGTTTGAAAATCATCTGGTGAGTCATCTATTAGGAATATGGATTCAACATGTGTTCTTTCTTCTGGAAAAGAAATAGACCCAATAGCAATTATGGCTTCCTGAGCACCTGTTCTTGAGAGACATCATACTGGCTCTTTGTAGCATTCTGCCTCTTAAACTTCTCAACTAGGGTGTAGATATTTTTAGGCACATGTTCAGGTGGTTAGACAGGGACTTAGATGATATGAGTCACAGAGGATTTTAGTGTCAGAAACCTAAGTGGGATCCCCAAATTGACTCCAAATCCCCTGTTGTTACATACAGGGTACTATTTCCCTCTTATCTCTGGTCTTCTCGATCTGGAACCTATCAAGTATCAGGATTTTCTTGTCATGTGGAAAACTGGAACGAATTCTGTGGGCCTTTTCACCTCTGCCAATGGTGATCATTAAGATCATTATCTCAGTGGAGGACCTCTGGGTAAGATACTCAAAGATCCTTAGGAATACAGACAGTATAATATTTTCCTGGTATTAAAGTTACTGAAACCAACTATCTCTTTTAGTCGATTCAGGCTCTGGTATGTTCAGAGGGTACTGTAAAACAGGTCTGAAATAGTATTTAAAAACACTCAGCTCAGCCTCTTCTACAACGTGAGCCAATGCTTATAAACATGGCTAAAATATTCCCTTACCTACAATGACTTCCCAGCCATCGTAGTGTTTATATGGTATGACTGTGACTTACATTAGTCAACATTTGCAGAGAAAGAACTTAGTGCATCCAGGGGGCACTTCATGTTGAAATTAGTTTGTGACAATGAGCTACTGTGTTTTATTCTGCAGTCCAAGGGAATGGTGCCAGACATCTCTAAGGTGTCTAGCAGTTCTACAATTCTGATTTTAAGTGGTCTGTGTGCTTCAGAGCTTTGGGCAGGAGAAGGGCAGTAGTTCAGAGACTGTGAACACTTCTGTCACCTGTGCTGACCATGGAGCAGGCCGCCTTCTGTGGACATCATTTTGATTTCTTGGTACTCTTGGGAAAGGTGCTTTTGTCTCACATTCCTCCATTTAGGAGTAATTATAATGATGAAAGTAATTTTTATCTTATATCATCTGTGGGCCCTGATCCTGGGCTCCCAGGTAAGCTATCCTTTAACATTTTACCCAGCTCAAAATGACTGGGCAAAACCTGAAAGCATGATCCCTATTTCTGCCCCAAGCACATGTTGTACATCTGCTTCGAGAAGAAAACAATAACCAAAAATGCCAACATAAAGATAAGAGAAAATAAAGAACCTCTTTGGCTCCCATAAGATTAAAGTCATACTGACATGTGCATACTGAAAATGCATGAAAACATTGCATTTCCTAAAGCCCAAGTCTTGGAGGGTCTGATACTCACTGACTATGCCCAGAACCAGGCACACCCCAGCAGGGAGGGCTGGTGCAGAAAGGGAAGGGGCAGGACTCTGAGGGTGGTCTGTAGCTAGAGAGGTCCCTAGAAGGGGCCAGGTTGTGTGGGGGCCCCAGCCCACGAGCCCACCCATGCCTGTGCCTGGTGTTGGGTAGAGGAGGCTCCTCTTGTGCCCCCTGCACTTTCAGGGTTCCAGGGGCTTGAGGACTGGTTGCGCAGCATCCAAGGAGCTCAGGCACCACCCTCCCAGACCATTCACCACTTGGGGGTGGAGCTACATCACTGTGGGCTGGCCCAGATTTGCAGTGGGTTGCAGACTTGGGGCAAAGAAGGGGCACTGAGAGAGAGAGAGTTGCCCTGTGGAGATCCCTGCTGGTGAGTGAGCAGCATGCACTGGGGTGGGGGTCCGGGGGTAGGGTGCGCCTCAGGTGGGAGGCAGGGTTCTGGAAGCGCACGTGGAGAGATTTCATTGTGGGGACTCAAGTGAGTTTTCTTTTTCCCTTTAAAGTCTCTTCCGCCCCATGTCCTCAACTGGCCTTATCTCCATACCCGTGAACTCCAGGGCGCCCGCTCCCCTGAGCTTTGGTGGGATGGGTTGCAGAATTTCAGGGTTTCCCCTGTTCCCCTGGAAGAGTGCGGGAAAGGACCTCACACAATCCCCACATTTAGTTCTCTGACACAGTGCAGGTGATGCCTCTTGAGCAGTACCCCGAGTTCAGCAGGGTGTGCCCTGGTCCCCCAGGCACAGGTGTGGCAGTAGCAAGCCCCAGAGCCATCCCCCAACTTCAGCATTATGCCCCCTGTGCCCCCGGGTTAGTGGTAATTGGCTATTAGAATCATGCAGGAAAATCCTCCAGGTGGGGGCCTGGAGGCGTGCGTAAACCAGACCCCACTCTAGTTGCATTGGGAATAGATGAATTGAGGGTTTCATTAGAAGAGTAAGTCTGCTTTCCAGAAAAGGCAAGGTCATTGGTCTGTTGAGAATGAAGATAATTACTGACAAACAACAAGTATGTGTTGCCCCTTCGCCCAGAAACCGAAGCAGGTGTGCAGGCTTTAGGTCAGAGGTGCCTTCTTGTCCCCAGCTGACAACACTTCTCTGCTCTGGCTCCAAGACACCCGAGGTTTTGAACGTTAGCATCGGAGTCAGCGAGGCAGCTTGTCACAGGACGCCAGTGTTCAGAGAAAGCACAGGTATGTTTGGCAAAATGTCCTATCTATGTCAGGGCTGGAGGTAAAACCTCTCATTATCCCAAAACCTCCTGGGCTTTTCTCTTTTCTCTAGTTGAGCCACAAAGTAAAATTGAAGTAGCTGTCAGGATTCTGGGTTTGGTGCAAGAATTACTTAGTTTCCCTGCAGGTAGAACTTTGCAGGGGATCACAATTTCTCTGTCCATTTATTGCTTACAAATGTATTTTGACCATCTGTTTCCTAGGAACCCTCTTTTATTAGAAAGGGAAGGTGAGATTCACTCTGTGCCTCTTTGTAACATCTAATTTGTTCCTTCATCTAACAGTGTTTATTCAATTGGGCCTAAGATATGGTTGAGTGGCCAGCATCTAGAGTTAGGTGGCTTTTTTTTCATCTGATACAGACTTGGATGATGTCATTTGACAAAGGTGATGTTTCATCATTGATTAGTTTATTCGTCAGAAGAGTTAAAATTAGGGTGGAGGGAAAATTGAAAATTATCCAAAGCAGCCTGCTCCTGTTTAAAAGTTGAGCTTGAATTTCTAGTTTTACTAAATGTATTATCTCGATATTTTGAGGTGCCATATTCTCTCTGTAGTTTCTTTGGTGGTGGAGTCAGAAGGAGAGTCTGGGAATTCTTTTGGATAGTGGCATGCTGGTGGCTTCAAGGGGCTTGGCGTCAGGAGCCTTGGGGTGAAGTCTGCAACTGCTTGCCTGACCCTGGGTGCATCTCACAGAGGTTTTGTTTCCTCCTATGAAATTGCCGGCAGATAATGTTCTGCTTAAAGGGGAACACTCCCATCCTGTTGGTGGCAATGCAAAGTGGTTCAGCCAGTGTGGGAAACAGTGTGGGGGTTCCTCAAAAAGTTAAACATTGAAAAACCCCATGATTCAGCAATTGCTCTCCTATGTAATTACCCAAAGGATACAGAAATTCAGATTCGAAGGGGGTCCATGCACAATGATGTTTATGGCAGTAATGTCCACAGTAGCCAAACTATGGAGAGAATC
Organism: Ursus americanus; assembly: GCF_024610735.1. Classification (NCBI taxonomy): domain Eukaryota; kingdom Metazoa; phylum Chordata; class Mammalia; order Carnivora; family Ursidae; genus Ursus; species Ursus americanus. Next base: position 987,078 of record NC_142157.1, on the reverse strand, counting down.
CCAAAGTCCATGCACTGATGAATGGATAAAGCAGATGTGGGATACCTATATATAATGGAATATGACCCAGCTTCAAAAAGAATGAAATCTTACCATTTGCAAGGATGTGCATGGACCTAGAGTGTATTAAGCTAAGCAGAATCAGTGAGGAAAGACAAATATCCTATGCTCTCACGCTTGTGGAATTTCAGAAAAAAAAACAGATGAACAGAGTGGAGGGGTGATGAGAGAGGCAAACAAGGAAATAGACTCAACCTTGGAGAACAAACTGAGTGTTGCTGCAGGACAGGGGCGTGGGGGGAAGAGTTAAATGGGTGAGGGGTATTAAGGATGGTACTTGTGATGAGCACCGGGTACTGTATGCAGGTGAGGAATCACTAAATCCTACCCCTGAAGCGAATATTCCATGGCATGTGAACTAACTGGAATTTAAGTAAGAGAAGAAAGGAAAAAGTGTTCTGCTTCATGAAGAGTGAGGTAAAATTGTAGTGATTTGGGCTGTACTATTCTATAGATGAGAGTTGTAAAACACCCTGTTGTAAGATACACTAGTTTCTTATCACATAAGGAGTCCTCAGAAAGCTGCAATGAAAGATTCAGGTCTCAGAGCATGTTCATGTTCCACTGATATGTTACAATTTGCACAGGTAGGAAAGAAGGTGGAGAGAAAGGCAACAGAATGGGAAAGTAGGTGTGAACCTTTCATTAGTTAGCATTATATCCTTCTCATGAAAGCCTTGCGCCAGTGTGATTTTGGAAGAAGAGGGGGAATCCAGGAGCATTGCAGGAGATGGGGGAGTTCCAGGTCTGGGTAAAGCTGACGGGGGTCCCAGATGAGAGCTGAATGCATTCTGCAGAAGGGTATGGGCAGGGTGGGCTCCAAGGGTGGCTGTGGGTCTCCTGGGTGAGAGTTGTGACAGGTGAGGGCTCTGTGCAAGTTCCTGGCTGAGGACAAGTGAGGCACAGGCGGAGAGCTGGCAGAGAACCCTCTTCTGGGCCACCAGCCTCACCCAACACACACAGGCTCATCTTCTGTCCCTGTCACTCCAATTCAGACTTCTCCGAAGGTGAGTGAGAACACATCAAGAGCATTCTTAACAGAAGGGAAAGCATGTGCAAAGGCTCTGGGGCAGGAGAATTCCAGGTATGTCCAGGAGCAGCAAGAAGGCCCTGTGGCCACAGGAGACACCTTAGGACATTGCCTCAGAGAGGTGAAAGAAAGGCATTCCAGGGCTATAACCCCATGAGACCCTGTTTCACTGGGCCATCCTGGCTACAGTGTTGAGAACAGATGACAGAGTGTTGAAGACGGCAAGGCACATCAATGACGAAGCTTTTCCAGGAACTCAGACACTGTGGACCAGACAGGTGGCCTTGGATGGAGTGGTTAGACCTATTCGGGGTCCATTTTGAAGATGGAGCTCACAGGATTTGCTGATGGGTTAGCTATTAGGAGCAGGAGAACGGAGGAGTTGGGGTAACTCCCAGCTGTTGTGGGTTGTCCTGATCGAGGGGAAGGAGAGGGTTTCTGGGGGTAGGATGTAGTCCATGTTCCGCATGCTGAGGAAGGTGCCTTTCCCGGTGGATCTGCTGAGATTTGTGTCTAGGAGAACCTTTTACATCTCCTCCCTCAGTAATGCTCAAGTACAAGTGTCCCCCACTTTTTAAACGTTCACAGTAAGACATTGGGCTTTCTTGAAAGAACTATGTTATTACCCATCTTCAGTAAGAGGAAGAGACCTGAAGAGGATTTCCCTCTTATGAAAAAAGGTGAACAGTGAGAATCGCGGTCAGCATCTGTTTTGGGGAGAAGCACAACAGAGGCGGCGTGCACCCCAACCAGCTCCTTCCGCTGGGAACCGCTCTCCGCATCCAGCCACCAGCACTTTGAATGGTGTCTGTGAGCCTCTGCTGTGCTTTATCTTCATTTATGCTGGGCCTCCCTTAGAAACTTGTGTGCTGAGGCCTAAGAAAAGCCAAAGAGAAGGAATTTTGGTGTTTGAGCACACTGTCTAATTGTTCCGTGTAAATTAATGGCCATTCCTTCTTGACACCATTTCTGCTGTGCAAGGTTTCTCAGAAGCCCTGTACTTTCAAAGAGCAGGGAAACCTATACCCCATGCTGCAGGGTTAGTTTTAGTCTCCATGCTGGACAGAACATTTCATGACTGTCGGATTTTCTCACTCAAACATTGAGACTTTGACCACCTTTACCCGTTTCTACCACCCCAACCCTGAATCTGGCACCTACCAATCTGCTCTCAGTGTCTATGCGTTCAGTATTTGTTTATTCCTCGTGGAATGTACATGAGAGCATCTGGTATTGGTCTTTCTGTGTCTGAGTTACTTGGCATAAGGCCCCCAAGGTCTGTGTTTGGATGTCTGGTTCTTGTGAATAATGCTGCAGTGAACGTGGGAGTGCATCTGTCTTTTTGAGGCAGTATTTTTGTGTTCTCCGAATCAATACTCAGTAGAGCCATTATTGGGTCATGTCGTAGTTGCTTTTATTTTTTCAGGAACCTCCATACCGTTTGTCACAGTGGCTGCACCAATTTCCATTCCCACCAACAGTGCACAGAGTCTCCTCGTCTGCACACGCTTGACCCTACCTGGTGTCTGTCTCTGGGACAATAGGTGTTCCAACAGTTGTGAGGGAATAGCCAATTGTGGGTTTGACTGATGTTTCCCTGACGATATTTAGTGATGTGGAACAACTTTTTCTGTCTGTTGGCACCTGTGTGCCGTCTTTGGAAAGTATCTATTCACATATTCCCCACATTTTTTATACCGTTTTTTTTTTTGTTTGTTTGTTTTGATTTGTATGAGTGTTGTGTGTATTTTGGATATTAGCGTCTTCTCACACATATGATTCACAGATATTTTTTTCTTATTGGGTCTGTGGCCTTGTAAGTTTTTGCTGGTTTCTTTTTCCGCGTGGAAGATTTCACTTTGAAGTTGTTCCACTTGTTTATTTTTGCTTTTGTTGCCTTTGCATTTGGTGTCCGATCTGAAGACACTTTGTCAAAACCAATGTCGAGAGACTTAGTACCTGTGTCTTCTTGGAGGTTTATGGATTCAGGTCTTACATTCATATCATTCATCCATTAAAAATTTTGTGTGTGGTGTAAGAAAGTGACCCAGTTATATTCTTCTGCATTTAGTGTCCCCTTTGCCTGTTACCGCTCACTGAAGAGACAGTCCTTCCCTCATGGCATGTCTTCTGCTGCTGTGTCGTAAGTTAGGATCATCTACGTGTGGGTAAGTTTCTGAGCTTTCTGTTCTGTTCCACTGACCTGGTGTCTGTGTTTATGCCAGTACCATCCTGTTTTGATGACAACAGCTTTGTAATCTAACTTGAAATCCAGGAGTGTGTTGACTGCACCTTTCTTTCTCCAGGTTCCTTTGGGTATTTGGGGTGTTTTGTGATTCCATACAAGTTTGAGGACTGTTTTCTACTTGCTGGAATAATGCCACTGTAATTCAGTTAGGGATTTCATCACATCTGTCGATTGCTTTGGGTACGATGGACATGTTCACATAATTAACTCTTCCAGTAAGGAGCATGGCGTATGCTTCCATTTGTTTGTGTTGCCTTCCAAATCTTTGACCCATTCATCCTGCCCCCCTCGACACACATGCTTTTCATTTCTTTTCTGCCATGTGTTGAGTGTACTATGTCTTTCTCATTCTTGGTTACTTTTATTCCTAGATTTTTTTATGCAATTGTAAATGGCATTGCTTTATTAATTTCTCTTTACGACAGTGTGTCATCAGTATACAGAAATGAAAGAAGTTGGGTCATCTGGGTGGCCCCATAGGTGAAGCGTCTGCCTTCAGCTCAGGTCATGAACCCAGAGTTCTGGGATCAAGCCCCGTGTTGTGCTCCCCGCTTAGCGAGGGTCTGCTTCTCCCTCTTTCTGACACTCCCACTGCTTGTGCTTTTTCTCTTCCTTTCAAATAAATACATAAAATTTGAAAATAAATAAAGACAACAGGTCTCTGTATATTGACTTTATATCCTGCAGCTTTCTTGAATTTGTTTATTCTTACAGTTTTTTTTTTTTTTGTGTGGAATCTTTCGGGATTTCATGTCATTTGCAAATAGTGACAGTTTTCCTGTATGGATTTCATATCTTTCTTTTTTTAAAATGATGTCACCCTACAGTACTTCATTTGTTTTTGATGTAGTGTTCCATGATTCATTGTTTGCATATAACACCTAGTGCTCATTATGACACGTGCCCTCCTTTTTTTTTTTAAAGAATTTATTTATTTATTCGACAGATATAGAGACTGCCAGCGAGAGAGGGAACACAAGCAGGGGGAGTGGGAGAGGAAGAAGCAGGCTCACAGCGGAGGAGCCTGTTGTGGGGCTCGATCCCATAACGCCGGGATCACGCCCTGAGCCGAAGGCAGACGCTTAACCGCTGTGCCACCGAGGCGCCCCAACACGTGCCCTCCTTAATACCCATCACCAGGATAACTCATTCCTCTTCCCCTCCCTTTCTGCAACCTTCAGTTTGTTTCCCAGTGTCAGTAGTCTCTCATGGTTCATCTTCCCCTCTCATTCCCACCCCTTCAGTTTTCCCTTCCTTCTTCTAATGTCCTCCATGCTATTCCTTCCGTTCCACATAGGAGTGAAACCATATGATAATTGTCTTTCTCTGCTTGACTTAATTTCACTTAGCATAATCCCCTCCTGGTCCATCCACGTTGGTGCAAATGGGGGGTATTCATCCTTTCTGATGACTGAGTAATATTCCATTGTATAGATGAACCACATGTTCTTTGTCCATTCATCTGCTGAAGGACATCTTGGCTCCTTCCACAGTTTGGCTATTATGGACATTGCTGCTATGAACATTGGGATACAGGTGCCCCTTCTTTTCATTACTCTGTGTCGATGGGGTAAATACCCAGTAGTGCAATTGTTGGGTCATAGGATAGCTCTGTGTTTAACGTCTTGAGGAACCTCCATATTGTTTTCAAAAGTGGCTGTTCCAGCTTGAATTCTCACGAGTAGTGTAAGAGGGCTCCCCTTTCTTCACATCCTCTCTGACTTTTTTTTTTATTTCTGTCTTGTTAATTTTTTTTCAAGATTTTATTTATTCATTCCACAGAGATAGAGACATCCAGCGAGAGAGGGAACATAAGCAGGGGAGTGGGAGAGGAATAAGCAGGCTCATAACAGAGGAGCCTGATGTGGGGTTCGATCCCATAATGCCAGGATCACGCCCTTAGCCGAAGGCAGATGCTTAACCTCTGTGCCACCCAGGTGCCCCCTGCCTTGTTAATTTTAACCATTCTAACTGGTGTAAGGTGGTATCTCATTGTAGTTTTGATTTGTATTTGCCTGATGGCAAGTGATGTGGAGCATTTTTTCATGTGTCTGTTGGCCATTTTATGTCTTCTCTGGAGAAGTATCTCTTTTTGTCGTCTGCCCATTTTTTGGGTGTCGAGTTTGAGGAGTTCTTTATAGATCTTGGATACCAACCCTTTATCTGTAATATCATTTGCAGATATCTTCTTCAATTCCATAGGTTGCCTTTTTGTTTTTTTGATCATTTGCTTTGCCGAGCAGAAGCTTTTTATCCTGATGAAGTGCCAATAGTTCATTTTTTGCTTTTATTTCCTTTGCCTTTAGAGACGTGGCTTACAAGATGTTGTTGTGTCCAAGGTTGAAGGGTTCTTTTGATTTTGATATGAGACAGGAATCCATTATCTTTCTTTCCTGATTGTATTCGAGTCCTCTGTCTTTCTTGGTGAGTCTAGCTAAGTTTGTCAGTTTTGTTTATCTTTCAAAAAAAGGCTGCTCTCATTTTCATTTTTTTTCTTTTTAGTCTCCGTTGGATTTATTTATGTATTCATTTTTGTTATTTCCTTATTTCTACTAATTTGGGGCTTTGTTATTTTTTTTCTACTTCTTTACCACATAAATCAGGTTGTTTATTGGAGAGCATTTTCATGGATTGATGAAGATCTGAATTTCTATGAATGTCCCCCATAAAGCTACTTTTGCTGCATCCCATAAGTTTTTGTAGGTTGTCTTTTTCATCAATGTCAAGGTACTTCTAAAATTTTTTTGATTTCTTCTTTGACTGTTGGTTGTTCAGTAGCATGTTGTTAAATCTCCACATATTTTTTAAGATTATTTAAGTATCTGACAGAGAGTGAGACAGCGATAGAGGGAACGCAAGCAGGGGGGTGGGAGAGGGAGAAGCGGGCTTCCCACTGAGCAAGGACCTGATTTGGGGCTAGATCCCAGGATCCGGGGTCAAGACCTGAGCTGAAAGCACATCCTTAACGACAGAGCCACCCAGGCCCCAAAAATCTCCACCTATTTTTGACTGTCCCATTTTTTTCTTGAGACTGATTTCTAATTTCCTATCATTGTGGTTGGACAAGATTTGATGCAGAAGGTGAAGAGAGCACTCAGATGAAAGGTTTGTTTCCTGGAGGGTTTTCTGAGGGCAGACCATGAGTTCAGTGGGGATGGAGGAAGGCTTTGTGAGACGGGGGGTGGGGTTAACACTTGTTAGAATTACTGACTTCTACCATGCAGGCTGTGTGCTACTGTTCACACCATAGTCCTGATGGACTTGTACTTCATTAAATATTTTCTAGGAGATATGGGCATAGCCTTCACTTAAAGAAAGGTGTCATGTGGGTTCATGGCATGACCCCAGGTCAGCAACCAGAATGTACGGTATTGTGGGGTATCAGAACCAGGCTTTCTGTGGGAAGTGACAGAAATAAGGTATGGCGAGCTCCATGACCATAGGTGAGGTCCCGAGTGACCCACTGGGTGTTGGGTTCTGTGGATCTGTCTCATCAGGTGCTGTGGAATTCAGGGACACCCTCCTGTCTGTGGATTTGTGTGGAGACAGGTAGACATCACTGTCTGGCCAGGCACGAGGGTCGCACTGGACCACGACCAGAGGTGCAGCGTGCGGGGGAGCCACTGCTTGGTTTCCATGAAAGCTGACCAGGGTCTGTGACCGTGATTCCTAGCAGCTGCAAGGGGAGAGGAGGCCGGGGGTGGTGCACACTTCCTAGACTTGTGGTCAGGACTAGTCTGGACCCCACTGAAGTTAGCCGCACCGGGCACAGAAGGCACCCAGTCAGTGTAGCTCTGGGCACTGCTCCCATGGCACTTTTGGGCCAGGTCCATGCTGCAACCTCCTGCTTTTCATCATCATCTTCAAGGTCATGTGCCTCTGCTCTTGCCCCATGGCCTCCGGGGTATTGTCCGTCCTCCATCTGGCCCTCGTCCCTGGTGCCCTGTGCAGTCCGATGCCAGGGTAGCCTTCTCGAGACAAACATCTGGCCCTGATGGAACACTTCCATGGATCTCGTGTGATGCGAGGATGATGCACTGCCCTGGAAGGGGGCTGCAGGTCCCCAATCAGGACAGCCATGTCTCCCTTTTCAGCATGGCCTGCCCTCCCCTCAGTCTTCTTCAGGGAAGCTGTCCCCACTTCCTGAGCTGACAGCTCTGAACTTAAAAATGAATGTTATTTTACATATCTCTATGCCTTAGTTCATCCATGGCATGTCTTTCAACCCCGTTAGTGGGGTTTTTTTAGCAGTTCTGAAGGGCTGTCTGCTCAAGGAGGGGATGACCTGGGTGGGGCAGCTTTCCCTCTCATCTCCCTCAGCATGTCTCTGAGCCCTGGGGCCAGCTGTCCTACTGAGGATTGAGGGACCCAAGCCAGCCCATCCTGAGCCCAGGCTGTGTCAGCTCATAGACTGATGCGTGTCGGAGCGGTGGGCAGCTGGCATGGGCCAGGGGCAGGCAGTGTCTCCTTCTCATTCCTTCCCTCCCTTCCTCCCAGAGGTAGCTCAGAGCAGCCTTCAACCCCTGCATCTCCAGATCCCTTGACCTGTGCCTCCTGTGTTCAGCTGGTGACCTTGGAGTTTCACATGGATTCTACCTCCCGTACCCTCTCCCATAGCAGTTCCTGGATCAGGGGAGGGATCGGACCCTTGTCTGCTTTTGGTCTTCTTCCTGTCCCGCACCAAGCCCACCCACCTTTGCATCTTCCATGTATGTGCTTGGAAGCAAGCCCATCCACAGAGAACCTATTAGTCAAATGGATCCAGGCAATGAACATTGAAGTAGAGATCCAGGATCCATAATAAATCTGCTCTGAAACCTGTCCCAAAGTCTGTGACTCTCTCACACTGAAACAGAAACAATAATAGCTATCTGGACTGTGAAGTGATATGTGTCTCTACTTCCAATCTTGAATGCATAGGTGCTGAGCCTGGACTGAAAAGGACCATGGCTCCCGTGGGCTGGGATCCATGGTAAGAACTCAGTGAAATCTGAATTTTAGGCATTAAGTGAATAATTATTGTAGAGTGAATCCTCCCAAGTAGGGCTTTTGCACATTGCACAGGAAAAGCTTTTTCAAAGAGGTTTCTGAAAGAAAAATCTTTTTTTAAAATTTATTTTAATTCCATTAAAGCTATCATACAGTGTTACATTAGTTTCAGGTGTACAGTAGAGTGATTCAGTATTTCTATATATTACTCAGTGGTCATCAAGAAGTGTCCTCTTAATCCCCTTCATCTATTCCACTCATCCCTCTATCCACCTCCTCTCTTGTAACCATCCGTTTGTTCTCTATTGTTAAGAGTTTGTATTTTGGTGTGTCTCCTTTTTCTCTTTTAGTTATTTATTTTTGTTTGTTTTTTAAATTCCCCATTAGAGTGACATCATATGGGATTTGTCTTTCTCTGACTGACTGATTTTAGTTTGGATAATACTCTCTGGCTCCATCCATGTGTCTGCAAATGGCAAGGTTTCATTCTTTTGCAATCCGAGTAATACTCCATTGTGTGTGTGTATGTGTGTGTGTGTGTGTCTGTGTCTGTGTGTGTGTGTGTGTGTGTGTGTGTGTGAATACTCACATCTATCATCTCATTTGTCAATTTTTCTACAGACACTTGGGTTGCTTACATATTGTGACATTGTAAATAATGGTGCAAGAAACATAGGGGTGCACGTATCCTTTTTACTTACTGTTTTCCTATTCTTTGGCTTGGAGGGTCCTGCCCATTCCCCCACCCTGAATGACCAGCGGCGCCCCAAGTGGCCCGGGTGGCAGCGGAGGGGCATTTTGAGTACATCGCTGGGGCTTGGGGGTCCCCAATGTCCGGCATCGCGGTGCCAGGCCCTTTGGGAGTGCCCTTCGGGGGCCGACCTAGGGTTAGGGTTAGCCCCCAGGAGGCCTGCAGTCCCAATACGATGGCTGTGGGGCGAGCGGAGGGGTGGGCCGAGGTGAGGGCGCTGGGGAGCAGGATTGTGGGCCCCTGCATTTTGGCGCTGGAGGCTTCAAATATCTCCGGTTTCTCCAGGGCCTTGTCCCTTCTCCCGCCCTGAATGACCGGCGGCGCGCCTAGTGGCCAGGGTGGCAGCATTGTGGGAGGGTGAGTCTGGCTCTGGGGCTTGGAGTCCCAGATCCCGTGCATAGTGGCACCAGGACCCTTGGGAGGGGCCCCTGGGAGGCCGATCTAGGGTTAGGATTAGCCCCAAGGAGACCTTCAGGCCTAATCCGCACACTGTGCGGCGAGCGGAGGTGTGGGCCGAGGAGAGGGCGCTGGGGAGCGGGAGCGTGGGCACCAGCGTTATGGTGTGGGGAGCCTGTGAAGGTCACCTGTGGCTCAGATGGCCCTGCCCTTCTCTCGCTCTCTATGACCGACAGCTCCCCTAGTGGCCCGGGTGGGTACAGTGCGGCAGGGTGACTCTGGCTCTGGGGCTCTGAGACACCAATCCCCAGAATTGCAGAGCCAGGCCTCTTGGGATGTCCCCACAGGGCCGACCTAGGGTTTTGATTAGCTGCCAGGAGCCCAGCAGGCCCTATCCACCGGCTCTGAAGCAAGCGGTGGGGTGGGCCTAGGTGAGGGCGCTGGTGAGCAGGATCCTGGGAGCCAACGTTTTTGCGCGGGGAGCCTTCAAAGGTCAGCGTGGGCTCAGAGGGCCCTGCCCAATCTCCTGCCCTGATTGACCAGCGGGGCCTCTAGTGGCTCGGGTGGCTGAAGGGCAGCAGGGTGAGTCAGGCACATGGGCTCGGGATCCCCATCCCCAGAGTTGCGACGCCAGGCCCCTTGGGAAGGGCTCCTCGGGGGCTGATGTATGGTTAGGGTTAGTCTCCAGGAGCACCGCAGGCCCGATACACCACCTGTGCGTCGAGGGGATAGTTGGGGCGAGGTGAGGGTGCTGGTGAACATGAGCCTGGGCCCAAGCGTTTTGGTTTGGTGTGCCTTCGAATGTCTGTAGGGGTTCGGAGGGCCCTCCACTTCTCCTACCCTGAATGAATGGCGGCGCCCCTAGCGGCCCCTGTGGGGCGGGGCGGCAGCGTGCATCTGGCCCTGGGGCCTGGGGGTCCCCAATCCCCGGCGTTGCGGCTCCAGACCCCTTAGGAAGGGAGCTTCAGGGGCTGTCCTAGGGTTAGGGTTAGCGCCCAGGAGGCCGGCAGGCCCCAGTCGCAGGCTGTGCGAGGAGCGGAGGTGTGGGCCAGGTTGAGGGCGATGCCCAGCAGGAGCGTGGTCCCCAGCATTTTGGCGCCCTGGGCCTTCGAATGTTGCCATGGCTCAGAGGGTCCTGCCCTGTCTCCTGCCCTGAATAACGAGCTACACCCCTAGGGGCTCGGTTGGCAGTGGGGCAGCAGGGTGAGTCCTGCGCTGCGGTTCAGGGATCCCCAATCCCCAGCGTTGCGGGGCCAGGCCCCTTGGGAGGGGCTCCTCGTGGGCCGACCTAGGGTTAGAGTTAGCACCCAGGAGGCCGGCAGGCCCAATCCTCTGGCTGGGAGGGGAGAGGTGGGTGGGAGGAGGTAAAGGCGCTGGCGAGCGGGAGCCTGGGCCTCTGCATTTTGGCACGGGAGGCTTCAAATGTCTCCGGTTTCTCCAGGGCCCTGTCCCTTCTCCTGCCCTGAATGACTGGCGGTGCCCCTAGCGGCCTGGGTGGCAGGGTTGCGGCAGGGTGAGTCTGGTTCTGGGGCTTGGGGCCCCGATCCCTGGCGTAGCGGCACCAGGACCCTTGGGAGGGGCCCCTGGGGGGCCGACCTAGGGTTAGGGTTAGCCCCCAGGAGGCCGGCAGGCCCTATCTGCCCGCTGTGCGGCGAGTAGAAGGGTGGGCCAAGGTGAGGGCGCTGGGGAGTGTGAGTGTGGGCACCAGCGTTTTGGTGCGGGGAGCCTTTGAAGGTCACCGTGGGCTCAGAAGTCCCTGCCCCTTTTCTCCCCCGAATGACCGGCGGCGCCCCTAGTGGCCCAGGTGGCGATAGTGCAGCAGGGTGAGTCTGGCTCTGGGGCTCTGAGTCACCAATCCCCAGTGTTGCAGAGCCAGGCCACTTGGGATGTGCCCCATGGGGCAGACCTAGGGTTTTGGTTAGCCCCCCGGAGCCCGGCAGGCCCTATCCACCGGCTCTGAATCAAGCGGAGGGGCGGGCCGAGTGAGGGCCCTAGGAGCAGGAGCATGGGAGCCAACGATTTTGCGCACGGGGCCTTCAAAGGTCAGCACGGGCTCGGAGGTCCCTGCTCGTTCTGCTGTCCTGATTGACCCGTGGTCCCCTAGCGGCTTGGGTGGCTGAAGGGCAGCAGGGTGAGTCCGGCACTTGGGCATGGGGTCCCCATCCCCAGCGTTGCGATGCCAGGCCCCTGGGGAAGGGCCCCTCGGGGTCCGACCTATGGTTAGTGTTAGCCCCCAGGAGCCACGCAGGCCCGATACACCACCTGTGCATCGAGAGGACAGTTGGGCCGAAGTGAGGGTGCTGGTGAACATGAGCCTGGGCCCAAGCGTTTTGGTTCTGGGAGCCTTCGAAGGTCGGCGGGGGTTCGGAGGGCCCTGCCAGTTCTCCCACCCTGAATGAATGGCGGCGCCCCTAGCGGCCCGTGTGGGGCGGGGCGGCAGCGTGCATCCGGCGCTGGGGCCTGGGGGTCCCCAATCCCCGGCGTTGCTGCACCAGGCCCCTTAGGAAGGGAGCTTCAGGGGCTGTCCTAGGGTTAGGGTTAGCGCCCAGGAGGCCGGCAGGCCGGAGTCGTCGGCTGTGCGAGGAGCAGAGGTGCGGGCCAGGTTGAGGGCGATGCCCAGCAGGAGCGTGGTCCCCAGCATTTTGGCGCCCTGGGCCTTCGAATGTTGCCATGGCTCGGAGGGCCTTGCCCTTTCTCCTGCCCTGAATAACCAGCGACGCCCCTAGCGGCTCCATTGGCAGTGGGGCGGCAGGGTGAGTCCTGCACTGCATCTTGGGGATCCCCAATCCCCAGCATTGCAGGGCCAGTCCCCTTGGGAGGGGCTCCTCGTGGGCCGACCTAGGGTTAGAGTTAGCCCCCATGAGGCCGGCAGGCCCGATCCTCTGGCTGGGCGGCGAGAGGTGGGCGGGCTGTGGTAAAGGCACTGGGGAGTGGGATTGTGGGCCCCTGCCTTTTGGCAAGGGAGGCTTCAAATGTCCCTGGTTTCTCCAGGGCCCTGTCTGTTCTCCCGCCCTGAATGACCAGCGGCGCCCCTAGCGGCCAGGGTGGCAGCGTTGTGGGAGGGTGAGTCTGGCTCTGGGGATCTGAGTCACCAATCCCCAGCATTGCAGAGCCAGGCAGCTTGGGATGCCCCCACAGGGCCGACCTAGGGTTTTGGTTAGCTGCCAGGAGCCCGGCAGGCCCTATCCACCGGCTCTGAAGCAAGCGGAGGGGCGGGCTGAGGTGAGGGCGCTGGCGAGCAGGATCCTGGGAGCCAAAGTTTTTGCACGGGGAGCCTTCAAAGGTCAGCGTGGGCTCGGAAGGCCCTGCCCGATCTCCTGCCCTGATTGACCGGCGGGGCCTCTAGTGGCTCGGGTGGCTGAAGGGCAGCAGGGTGCTTCCGGCACATGGACTCGGGGTCCCCATCCCCAGCGTTGCGACGCCAGGCCCCTTTGGAAGGGCCCCTCGGGGGCCGACCTATGATTAGGGTTAGCCTCCAGGAGCCCCGCAGGCCCGATACACCACCTGTGCGTCGAGGGGAGAGTTGGGGCGAGGTGAGGGTGCTGGTGAACATGAGCCTGTGCCCAAGCGTTTTGGTTCGGGGCGCCTTCGAAAGTTGGCGGGGATTCGGAGGGCCCTGTCTATCCTCCCACCCTGAATGAATGGCGGTGCCCCTAGCGGCCTGGATGGGGAGTGGCGACAGGTTGCATCCGGCCTGGGGCTTGGGGATCCCCAATCTCCGGCGTTGTGGCACCAGGCCCCTTGGGAGGGGCCCTTCGGGGGCCAACCTAGGGATAGGTTTAGCCCCTAGGAGGCCAGCAGGCCCTATTCACCAGCTGTGTGGAGAGCAGAGTAGCAGACCTAGGTGAGGGCGCTGGTGAGTGGGAGGGTGGACCTAGGTGTTTTGGTGCAGGGAGACCTTGAAGGTCACTGGGGACTCTGAAGGACCTGCCACTTCTCTCGCCCTGAATGACCAGAGGCGCCCCTAGCTGCCTGGGTGGCAACAGTGTGGTAGGGTGAGTCTGGCTCTCGGGCTCTGAGTCACCAATCCCAAGCATTGCAGAGCCAGACCCCTTGGGATGTGCCCCACGGGGCCGACCTAGGGTTTTAGTTAGCCCCCAGGAGCATGGCAGGCACTATCCACTGGCTCTGCAGCAAATGGAGGGGCGGGCCAAGGTGAGGGCGCTGGGGAGCGGGAGCATGGGCACCAGTGTTCTGGCGCGGGGAACCTTTGAAGGTCACTGGGGACTCAGAAGGCCCTGTCCTTCTCTCACCGTGCATGACCGGTGGCGCCCCTAGAGGCCCAGGTGGCGATAGTGCGGCAGGGTGAGTCCGGCTCTGGGGCTCTGAGTCACCAATCCCCAGCGTTGCGGAGCCAGGCCCCTTGGGATGTGCCCCACGGGGCCGACCTAGGGTTTTCCTTAGAACCAAGAGCCCGGCAGGCCCTTTCCAACGGGTCTGAATGAAGCAGAGAGTTGGGCCGAGGTGAGGGTGGTGGTGAACATGAGCCTGGGCCCAAGCGTTTTGGTTCAGAACGCCTTCAAAGGTCGGCGGGGGTTCGAAGTGCCCTGCAGGTTCTCCCACCCTGAATGAATGGCGGCCCCCCTAGCGGCCCAGGTGGTGAGGGGTGGCAGGGTGAGTCAGGCCCTACAGCTCGGGTATCTCCAATCCCCAGGGATGCGGTGCCAGGCCCTTTGGGTGGGGCCCCTCGGATGACAACTTAGGGTTAGGTTTAGCCCCTAAGAACTCGGCAGGTCCTATTCGCCAGCTGCGTGGAGAGTGGAGCGGCGGACCGAGGTGAGGGCGCTGGTGTTTGGGTGCGAGGGCCCGGGCGTTTTGGCGCAGGGGGGACTCGAAAGTCACCATGTCTCAGAGGGCCCTGCCCGTTCTCCCGCCCTGAATGAACGGCAGCACCCCAAGCCCCTGGGTGGCGGCTGGGTGGCAGGGTGAGTCAGGTGCTGAGGCTCAGGGTCCCCAATCCCCGGCATTGCGGCGCCAGGCCCCTTGGTAGGGGCCCCTCGAGGGTCGATCTAGGGTTACAGTTAGCCCCCCGGAGGCTGGTGGACCCGATCAGCATCTGAGCGGCACGCAGCAGGGTGGGCCGAGGTGAGGGCACTGGCGAGCCTGAGCATGAGCCCAAGCGTTTTAGCGTGGGGGGTCTTCGAAGGTCAGTGGGGGCTCGGAGGGACCTGCCCATTCTCCCACTCTGAATGACCGGCGGGGCTCCTAGTGGCTCAGGTGGCTGAAGGGCAGCAGGGTGAGTCCGGCACTTGGGCTCGGTTGCCCCATCCCCGGCGTTGGGGCACCAGGCCACTTGGGAAGGGCCCCTCGGGGGCCGACCTACAGTTAGGGTTAGCTCCCAGGAGGCTGGCAGGCCCTATACACCACCTGTGCGTGGAGCGGAGAGTTGGGCCGAGGTGAGGTTGCTGGTGAACATGAGCCTGGGCACAAGCATTTTGGTTCTGGGCGCCACTGGGGGTTCGGAGGACTCTGCCAGTTCTCCCACCCAGAATGAATGGTGGCGCCCCTAGCGGCCTGTGTGGGGCGGGGCGGCAGGGTGTACTGGGCGCTGGGGCTTGGGGGTTGCCAATCCCCAGAGTTCCGCCGCAAGGCTCCTTAGGATGGGACCCTCAGGGGCCATCCTAGGGTTAGGGTTAGCGCCCAGGAGGCCGGCAGGCCCGATCCGCCAGCTGTGCGAGGAGTGGAGGTGTGGGCCGAGTTGAGGGGGATGCCGAGCGGGAGTGGGGGCCCCAGCGTTTTGGCGTCCTGGGCCTTCGAATGTTGCCATGTCTCGGAGGGCCCTGCCTATTCTCCTGCCCTGAATAACCAGCGGCACCCCTAGCAGCTCCGTTGGCGGTGGGGCTGCAGGGTGTGTTTGGAGCTGGGGCTCGGGGGTCCCCAATCTCTGTCGTTGCGGTGCCAGGCCCCTTGGGAGGGGCCCCTCGAACGCCGACCTAGATTTAGGGTTATTTCCCAGGGCACCGGCAGGCCCGATCCGCCAGTGTGTGGCAACGGTGGGGTGGGCTGTGGTGAGGGCGCTGGTGAGCGGGAGCGTGGGCCCAAGCGTTTTGGCGTGGGGGGCCTTCAAAAGTTGCCAGGGGACTGGAGGGCCCTGCCCGTTCTCCCGCCCTGAATAACCGGCGGCGCCCCTGGTGCCGCGGGTTGTGGTGGGGTGGCTGGGTGAGTCCGGTGCTGGGGCTCGGAGGCCCCCAATCCCAGGCCTTGCAGCTCCAGGCTCCTTGGGAGGGGCCCACTGGGGGCCAACCTAGGTTTAGGGTTAGACCCCATGAAGCTGGCAGGCCTCATCCACTGGCTGTGCTGCGAGCAGAGCAGCGCGCTGAGGTGAGGGCGCTGGCATACGGAGGCGTGGGCCCAGCCTTTTGGCGTGCGGGGCCTTCGAAAGTCGCTGGGGGCTCGGAAAGCCCTGCCCGTCCTCCCGACCTGAAAGACCGCTGGTGTCCCTAGTGGCCCGGGTTGCGGTGGGGCAGCACGGTAAGTCTGGAGCTGGGGCATGGGGGTCCCCAATACTCTGCGTTGGGGCGCCAGGCCCCTTGGGAAGGGCCCTCGGGGTCCAAACCAGCGTTAGTATTAGCCCTCAGGAGGCCGACAGGCCGATCCGCTAGCTGTGTAGAGAGCAGTGGGGCAGGCCAAGGTGAGGGCACTGTAGAGCGGGAGCATGGGCCCAAGCTATTGGCGTGGGGGCATTCAAAAGTTTCCAGGGGTTCAGAGCGCACTTCCGGTTCTACTGCGCTGAAAGCCCGACGGTGCACCTAGCGGCTCGGGTTGCAGAGGGGCGGCAGAGTGAGTCTGGTGCTGGGGCTCGGGGGTCCCCAATCCCCGGTGTTGCAGCGCCAGGCCCCTTGGGAGGGGCCCCTCGGGTGCGACCTAGTGTTAGGGTTAGCCCCCATGAGGCCCACAGGCCCGATCCGCCAGCTGTGCGGCGAGCGGAGTGGTTGGCCGAGGTGAGGGCGCTCGCGATCGGGAGCGTGGGCCCAAGCGTTTTGGCACGGAGGGCCTTCGAAGGTCGCTGGTGGCTCTGAGGTCCCCGCACGTTCTCCCGCCCTGAATGAGGACAGCGCTCCTAGTGGGCCGGGTCCTGGCGAGGTGGCAGGGTGTCTTGCACTGGTGCTCGGGGGTCGCCAAGCCCCGGCTTAGCTGTGCCAGGCCCATTGGGAGGGGCCCCTCTTGGGCCGACGTATGGTTTGGGTTAGCTCCCAGGAGGCCTTCAGGCCCAATCAGCCAGCTGTGCGGTGAGCGGAGGGGCGGGCCGAGGTGAGGCTGCTGGCGAGCGGGAGCACGGGCCCAAGGATTTTGGCGCTGGGAGCCTTCAAAGGTCTCTGGGTGCTCTGAGGGCCCTGCCCGTTCTCCTGCCCTGAATGACCAGCGGCGCCCCTATCGGCCAGGGTGGAGGCGGGGCAACACATTGAGTCTGGCGCAGGGGCTCAGGGGTCCCCAATCCCCACGTGCCGCACCAAGCCCCTTGGGAGGGGCCCTCGTGGGCCGAACTATGGTTAGGGTTAACCCCCAGGAGGCCAGCAGGCCCGATCCGCCGGCTGTGCTGCGAGGGGAGGCGTGGGCCGAGGTGAGGGCGCTGGCGAGAAGGAGCATGGGCCTAAGCGTTTTGGGATGGGGGGCCTTCGAATGTCACAGGGGGCTTGGAGGGCCCTACACATTCTCCCGCCCTAAATAACCGGTGGCGCCCCTAGCGGCCCGGCCGCCGGCAGAGCGGTAAGGTTAGTCTGGTGCTGGGGTTTGGGGCTCCCCAATCCCCGCATTGCGATGCCAGGCCCCTTGGGAAGGGCCCCTCGGTGGTCGACCTAGGGTTAGGGTTAGCCCACAGGAGCCACGCAGGCCCGATACACCACCTGTGCATCGAGAGGACAGTTGGGCCGAAGTGAGGGTGCTGGTGAACATGAGCCTGGGTCCAAGCGTTTTGGTTCGGTGCGCCTTCGAAGGTCGGCGGGGGTTCGGAGGGCCCTGCCAGTTCTCCCACCCCGAATGAATGGCGGCGCACCTAGCGGCCCGTGTGGGGTGGGGCGGCAGCGTGCATCCGGCGCTGGGGATTGGGGGTACCCAATCCCCGGCGTTGCGGTGCCAGGCCCCTTAGGAAGGGACCCTCAGGGGCCGTCCTAGGGTTCTAGTTAACGCCCAAGAGGCCGGCAGGCCCGAGTCGCCGGCTGTGCAAGGAGCGGAGGTGCGGGCCGAGTTGAGGGTGCTGGTGAACATGAGCCTGGGCCCAAGCGTTTTGATTCGGGGCACCTTCAAATGTAGGTGGGGGCTTGGAGGGCCCTACCCGTTCTCCCGCCCTGAATGACCGGCTACACTCCTAGCGGCCTGTGTGGCGGCAGGGCGGCAGGGTGAGTCTGGCGCTGGGGCTCAGGGGTCCACAATTCCCGGTGTTGCGGTGCCAGGGCCCTTGGGAGGGGCCCTTGGGGGTCGATCTAGGGTTACGGTTAGCCCCCAGCAAGCCGGTGGACCCGATCAGCGGCTGTGCAGCACGCGGAGGGTAGGGCCGAGGTGAGGGCGCTGGCGAGACTGAGCATGAGCCCAAGTGTTTTAGTGCGGGGGGTCTTCGAAGGTCGGTGCGGTTCAGAAGGACCTGCCCGTTCTCCCGCTCTGAATGACCGGCGGGGCCCCTAGAGGCTCCGGGGCCTGAAAGGCAGCAGGTTGAGACCGGCACTTGGGTTGGGGTCCCCATTCCCGGCATTGTGGCGCCAGGCCACTTGGGAAGGGCCCCTCCGTGGCCGACCTACAGTTAGGGTTAGCCCTCAGGAGGCCAGCAGGCCCGATACACCGCCTGTGCATAGAGAGGACAGTTGGACCTAAGTGAGGGTGCTGGTGAACATGAGCCTGGGCCCAAGCATTTTGGTTCTGGGCGCCTTCGAAGGTCGGCGGGGGTTCGGAGGGCCCTGCCAGTTCTCCCACCACGAATGAATGGCGGCGCCCCTAGCGGCCTGTGTGGGGCGGGGCGGCAGCGTGCGTCCGGCGCTGGGGCTTGCTGGTCGCCAATCTCCGGCGTTGTGCTGCAAGGCTCCTTAGGAAGGGACCCTCAGGGGCCGTCCTAGGGTTAGGGTTAGCGCCCAGGAGGCTGGCAGGCCCGAGTCGCCGGCTGTGCGAGGAGTGGAGGTGTGGACCGAGTTGAGGGGGATGCGGAGAGGGAGCGTGGGCCTCAGCATTTTGGCGTCCTGGGCCTTTGAATGTTGCCATGTCTCGGAGGGCCCTGCCCATTCTCCTGCCCTGAATAACCAGCGGCGCCCTTAGCGGCTCCATTGCGGTGGGGTTGCAGGGTGAGTCCTGAGCTGCGGCTCGGGGATCCCCAATCCCCAGCATTGTGGGGCCAGGCCCTTTGGGAGGGGCTCCTCCTGGGCCGACCTAGGGTTAGAGTTAGCACCCAGGAGGCCAGCAGGCCCAATCCTCTGGCTGGTTGGCAAGAGGTGGGTGGGCCGAGGTAAAGGCCCTGGGGAGCGGGAGTGTGGGCCCCTGCATTTTGGCACGGGAGGCTTCAAATGTCGCCAGTTTCTCCAGGGCCCTGTCCCTTCTCCCGCCCTGAATGAGTGGTGGCGCCCCTAGTGGCCTGGGTGGCGGCGTTGCGGCAGCGTGAGTCTGGTTCTGGGTCTTGGAGTCCCCGATCCCTGGCGCATAGGCACAAGAATCCTTGGGAGGGACCCTGGAGGGCCGACCTACAGTTAGGGTTAGCCCCCACAAGGCCGGCAGGGTGGATCCACCCTCTGTGCAGGGAGCGGAGGGGCGGGCCGAGGTGAGGGCGCTGGGGAGCGGGAGCGTGGGCACCAGGGTTTTGGCACTGGGAGCCTTCGAAGGTCGCCAGTGGCTCGGAGGACCCTGTCCGTTCTAGCACCCTGAATGACTGGTGGCGCCCCTAGTGGCCTGAGTGGCAGCAGGGAGGCAGGGTGAGTCTGGCGATGGGGCCTGTGGTCCTAGTCCCAGGCTTGGTGGCCACAGGCCCCTTGGGAGGTGCCCCTCTGGGGCCTGCCTAGCTTTAGGGTTACCCCCAGGAGTCCAGCGGCCTGATCCGCTGGCTGTGTGTCGAGCGGAGGTGCGGGCCGTCATGAATGCGCTGGCGAGCAGGAGCGTGGGCCCAAGTGTTTTGGCGTGGGGGGCCTTCAAAGGTCACCAGGGGCTCAGAGGGCCCTGCCTGTTCTTTCGACCTATGATGACGTTGCCCCTAGCATGCCGGGTCACGGCGGGGTGGCAGGGAGAGTCTGGAGCTAGGGCTCGTGGGTCCCCAATCCCCAGTGTGGCGGCGCCAGGCACTTGGGAGTGGTCCCTCGGGGGCCTACCTAGGGTTAGGGTTAGCCCAAAGGAGGCCGGCAGGCCCGTTCTGCCGGCTGTGCGGTGAGAGGAGTGGTGGTCCAAGGTGAGGGTGCTGGCGAGCGGGAGCGTGGGCCCAAGGGTTTTGGCGCGGGACTCCTTCAAAAGTCGCCGGGGGCTCAGAGATCCATGCCCCTTCTCCCGCCCTGAATGACTGGCGGCGCCCCTAGCAGCCCAGGTGGCGGCGGGGAGGCTGGGTGAGTCTGGCGCTCATGCTCGTGGGTCCCCAATATCTGGCCTTGCAGAGCCAGTACCCTTGGGAAGGGCCCCTCGGGGGCCGACCTAGGTTTAGGGTTAGCCCCCAGGAGCCCGGCAGGCCCGATCCGCCAACTGTGTTGCGAGCGGAGTGGAGGGCTGAGGTGAGCGCGCTGGCGAGCAGGAGCGTGGGCCCAAGCGTTTTGGCGCAGGGGCCTTCGAAGGTCGCCGGGGGCTCAGAGGGCCCTGCCCCTTCCTCTGCCCTGAAGGACCGGCGGCGCCCCTAGCAGCCCGGGTGGCGGCGGGGTGGCAGTGAAAGTCTGGCGCTGGGGCTCGATTGTCCCCAATCCCCAGAGTGATGGCGCCAGTCCCCTTGGGAGGGGCTCCTCAGGGGCTGAATTAGGGTTAGGGTTAGCCCCCAGGAGGCTGGCAGGCCCGATCCACTGGCTGTGTGGTGAGCGGAGGGTGGGGCCCAGGTGAGGGCAATGGTGAACAGGAGCGGGGGCCCAAGCGTTTTGGCGCACGTTGCCTTTGAAGGTCTCAGGGGGCGCGGAGGGCCCTGCAAGTTCTCCCACTCTGAATGAGGACGGCGACCCTAGCAAGCCAGGTCTTCGCAGGGCACCAGGGTGAGTCCGGCACTGGTGCTCGGGGGTTCCCAATCCCCGGCGTGGTGGTGCCAGACCCCTTGGGAGGGGCACCTCGACAGCCAACCTAGGGTTAGGGTTAGACCCCAGGAGGCTGCCAGGCCCTATCCGCTGGTTGTGCAGCTTGCGGAGGGGCTGGCCGAGGTGAGGGCATTGGTGAGCAGAAGCGTGGGCCAAAGCATTTTGGCGCGGGGGGCCTTCGAATGTCACCGGGGGCTTGGAGGGCCCTGCCCGTTCTCCAACCTAGATGACCGGTGGCGCCCCTAGCGGCCTGGGTGTCGGTGGGGTGGCAGGGTGTGTCCGGCGGTTTGGCTCGGGGGTCCCCAATCACCAGCGTGGCAGTGCCAGGCCCCTTGGAAGGGGCCTCTGGTGAGCTGACCTAGGGAAGGGTTAGCCCCCAGGAGGCCAGCAGACCCGATCTGCCGGCTGTGCGGCGAGCGAGGGGTGGGCTGAGGTGAGCACGCTGGCGACCGGGAGCGTGGGCCCAAGCATTTTGGCACAGGGGGCCTTTGAATGTCACCGGGGGCTCGGAAGGCCCTGCCCGTTCTCCCGCCTTGAAAGACCGGTGGCTCCCCTAGCGGCCGGTGTGGTGGTGGGCCAGCAGGGTGAGTCTGGAGCTGGGGCTCGGGGGTCCCCAATCCCCGGCGTGGCAGCGCCGGGCACTTGGGAGTGGTCCCTTGGGTGCCGACCTAGCGTTAGGGTTAGCTCAATGGAGGCCAGCAAGCCCCATCCACCGGCTGTGCGGATTATGGAGTGGCAGGCCAAGGTGAGGGCTCTGGCTAGCTG
Source organism: Ursus americanus (assembly GCF_024610735.1). Lineage (NCBI taxonomy): Eukaryota > Metazoa > Chordata > Mammalia > Carnivora > Ursidae > Ursus > Ursus americanus. The sequence goes on along the minus strand of NC_142157.1, from coordinate 965,671 downwards.
GAGCATGGGCCCAAGTGTTTTTGCATGGGGGGCCTTCCAAGGTCGCTGGGGGCTCAGAGGTCCCTGCCTGTTCTCCGGCCCTGAATGAGTGTCGGCGCCCCTAGCAGCCCGGGTGGCTGCAGGGCGGCAGGGTGAGTTCGGCGCTGGTGCTTGGGGGTCCCCAAGCAGGGGCATGGCGGTTCCAGGCCCCTTGGGAGGGGCACCTCGGGGGCTGACATAGGGTTTGTGTTAGCCCCCAGGAGGCCGGCAGGCCCGATCTGCCAGCTGTGCGGCGTGCAGAGGGGCAGGCTGAGGTAAAGGTGCTGGAGAGCAGGAGAGTGGGCCCAGGCGTTTTGGCGTGGGGGCCTTCGAAGATCGAGGGTGGCTCGGAAGGCTCTGCACGTTCTCCAGGCGGGAATGACCGGCGGCGCCCCTAGCGGCCCTGGTGGCGGCGGGGCGGCAGGGTGCGTCTGGTGTTGCTGCTCAGGGGTCCCCAATCCCTGGCGTGGCAGTGCCAGGCCCCTTGGGACGGGCCCCTCTGGGGCCGACCTAGGGTTAGGGTTAGCCCCCAGGAGGATTGCAGGCCCGATCCGCCAGCTGTTCAGAGAGTGGAAGGGCTGGCCGACGTGAGGGCGCTGGTGAGTGGTAGCTTGGCCCAAGCGTTTTGGTGCGGGAGGCCTTGGATGTTCGCCAGGGGCTCGGAGGGCCTTGCCAGTTCTCCCACCCTGAATGACCGGCGGCGCCTCTAGCGGCCATGGTGGCAGCAGGGTGCAGGGTGAGTCTGGAGCTGGGGCACAGGGGTTCCCAATCCCCGGTGTGGCGGCTCCAGGCACTTGGGGGGGAACCTCAGGGGCTGACCTAGGGTTAGGGTTAGCTCAAAGGAGGCCGTCAGGCCCGATACACCAGCTGTGCAGTAAGGGGAGTGGCGGGCCGAGGTCAGGGCGCTGGCAAGCAGGAGCGTGGGCCCAAGCGTTTTGGTGCGGGAGGCCTTGGATGTTCGCCAGGGGCTCGGAAGGACCCTGCCCGTTCTCCCGCCCTGAATGACCTGCGGCGCCCCTAGCGGGCCAGGTGACGGCGGGGCTGCAGGGTGTGTTCAGAGTTGGGGCTCGGGGGTCCCCAATCTCTGTCGTTGTGGTGCCAGGCCCCTTGGGAGGGGCCCCTCGGGCGCCGACCTAGAGTTAGGGTTATCCCCCAGGGCACTGGCAGGCCCGATCCGCTGGCTGTGCGGCGACGGTGGTGCAGGCTGAGGTGAGGGCGCTGGTGAGTGGGAGCATGGGCCCAAGCGTTTTGGCGTGGGGGGCCTTCAAAAGTTGCCGGGGGCTCGGAGGGCCCTGCCCATTCTACCGCCCAGAGTAACCAGCTGCGCCCCTGGTGCCCTGGGTTGTGGTGGGGTGGCCGGGTGAGTCCGGTGCTGGGACTCGGGGGTCCCCAATCCCAGGCCTTGCAGCTCCAGGCTCCTTGGGAGGGGCCCATCGGGGGCCAACCTAGGTTTAGGGTTAGCCCCCAGGAAGCTGGCAGGCCTCATCCGCTGGCTGTGCTGTGAGCAGAGCGGCGCGCCGAGGTGAGGGCGCTGGCGTACGGGGGCGTGGGCCCAGCCTTTTGGCGCGGGGGGCCTTCGAAAGTCCCTGGGGGCTCGGAAGGCCTTGCCCGTTCTCCCGACCTGAATGACCAGCGATGCCCCTAGTGGCCCGGGTTGCGGTGGGGCGGCATGGTAAGTCCGGCGCTGGGGCGTGGGGGTCCCCAATACTCGGCGTTGGGGCGCCAGGCCCCTTGGGAAGGGCCCTCGGGGTCCGAACCAGCGTTAGTGTTAGCCCCCAAGAGGATGGCAGACCTGATCCGCCAGCTGTGTAGCGAGCAGTGGGGCAGGCCGAGGTGATGGCACTGTAGAGCGGGAGCGTGGGCCCAAGCGTTTTGGCGTGGGGGCATTCGAAAGTCACCGGGGGTTCAGAGTGCACTTCCGGTTCTACTGCGCTGAAAGCCCGATGGCGCACCTAGCGGCTCGGGTTGCAGAGGGGCGGCAGGGTGAGTCCAGTGCTGGGGCTCGGGAATCCCCAATCCCTGGCGTTTCGGCACCAGACCCCTTGGGAGGTGCCCCTCGGGCCTGACTTAGGGTTTGGGTTAGCCTCCAGGAGGCCAGCAGGCCGGATCTGCCAGCTGTGCAGCGAGTGGATGGTCGGGCAGAGGTGAGGTTGCTGGCGAGCGGGAGCATGGGCCCAAGCGTTTTTGCGTGGGGGGGGTTCAAAGGTCGCCGGGGACTCAGAGGGCCCTGCCCGATCTCCCGCCCTGAATGAGGACGTTGCCCCTAGCAGGCCGGGTCGCAGTGAGGCGGTACGGTGAGTCCGGCACTGGGGCTCGGGAGTCCCCAATCCCTGGCATGGGGGTGCCAGGCCCCTTGGGAGGGGCCCCTTGGGTGCCGACCTAGGCTTAGAGTTATCCCCCCGGAGGCCAGCAGCCCCGATCTGCCCGCTGTACGGCGAGTGATGTGGCGGGCTGGAGTGAGGGTTCTGGCGAGCGGGAGCGTGGGCCTGAGTGTTTTCGCACGGGGGCCTTCGAAGGTCACCGTTGGCTCGGAGGGCCCTGCCTGTTCTCCCGCCCTTAATGACCGGCGGGACCCTGGTGGCCCGGGTGGCAGCGGGGCGGGAGGGTGAGTCTGGCAATGGGGCTCGGGGGACACGAAACCCCGGCGTTGTGGCGCCAGGCACCTTGGGAGAGGCCCCTCGGGGGCTGACTTAGGTTTAGGGTTAGCCCCCAGGAGGCCGGGAGGCCCGATCCGCTGGCTGTGCGGCGAGTGGAGGGGCGGGCCGAGGTGAGGGCGTTGGCGAGCGGGAGCATGGGCCCAAGTATTTTGGCAAGGGTGGCCTTCGAAGGTCGCCGGGGGCTTGGAGGGCCCTGCCCGTTCTCCCGCCCTGAATGACTGGCAGCGCCCCTAACGGCCCGGGTGGAGGCGGGGCGGTAGGGTGGCTCCAGAGCTGGGGATCTGGGGTCCCCAATCCCCGGCGTGGCGGCGCCAGGCCCATTGGGAGGGGCCCCTCGGGGGCTGATGTAGGGTTTGGGTTAGCCCCCAGGAAGCTGGCAGGCCCGATCCGCCACATGTGCGGTGTGCGGAGGGGCTGGCCTAGGTGAGGGCGCTGGCGAGCTGGACCGTGGGCCCAAGCGTTTTGGCGCGGGGGTCTTCGAATGTCGCCCGGGGCTCTGAGGGCCCTGCCCGTTCTCCCACCTGAATGAGGACAGCGCCCCAAGTGTGCCAGGTCACGGCGCGGTGGCAGGGTGAGACTGCCGCGGGGGCTTGGGGGTCCCTGAGCCCCGGCATGGCAGAGCCAGGCCCCTTGGGAGGGGCCCCTCGGGCACCGACGTAGGGTTTGTGTTAGCTCCAGGAGGCCGGCAGGACCTATCCGTAGGCTGTACTGCGAGCCGAAGGACAGGTCGACGTGAATGCACTGGCGATTGGGAGTGTGGGCCCAAGCGTTTTGGCGAGAGGGTTTCAAAGATTGCCCTTGGCTCGGAGAGCCCTGCCCGTTCTAACGCCCTGAATGAACGGCGGCGCCCCTAGCGGCCCGGGTGGCGGCGGGGCGGCAGGGTGAGTCAGGCGAGGGGGCTTGGGGGACCCCAATCCCAGGCGTGGTGGCGCCAGGCACCTTGGGAGGGGCCCCTTGGGGGCCAACCTAGGTTTAGGGTTAGCCCCCAGGAGGCCGGCAGGCCCTTTCCGCCAGCTGTGTGACGAGCGGAGGATGGGCCGAGGTGAGGGCACTGGCGAACAGGAGCTTGGGCCCAATAGTTTTGGCGCGGGGGGCCTTCAAAGGTTGCCAGGGGCTCGTAGGGCCCTGCCCGATCTCCCGCCCTGAATGAGGAAGGTGCCCCTAGCGGGCCGGGTCGCAGCGGGGCGGCAGGGTGAGTTCGGCCCTGGTGCTCGTGGGTCCCCAATCCCTGGCGTGGCAGCGCCAGGCCCCTTGGGAGGGGCCCCTCGTGAGCCGACCTGGGGTTAGGGTTAGCCCAAAGGAGGCCGGCAGGCCCCATCCACCAGCTGAGCGGATTACGGTGTGGTGGGCCAAGGTGAGGGCTCTGGCGAGCGGGAGCATGGTCCCAGGTGTTTTGGCACAGGGGCCTTCGAAGTTCGAGGGTGGCTCGGAAGGCTCTGCATGTTCTCCAGCCCCGAATGACCGGCGGCGCCCCTAGCGGCCCGGGTGGCGGCGGAGTGGCAGGGTGCATCTGGTTTTGTGGCTCGGGGGTCCCCAATCCCTGGCGTGGCAGTGCCAGACCCCTTGGGACGGTCCCCTCTGAGACCGACCTAGGGTTAGGGTTAGCCCCCAGGAGAATGGCAGGCCCGATCCACCAGCTGTGCAGAGAGTGGAGGGACGGTCCGAAGTGAGGGCGCTGGTGAGTGGTAGCGTTGGCCCAAGCGTTTTGGTGCAGGAGACCTTGGACATTCGCCGGGGGCTCGGAGGGCCCTGCCCATTTTCACGCCCCATGAGGACATTGCTCCTAGAAGGCTGGGTCGTGGAGGGGCGGCAGGGTGAGCCCGCAACAAGTGCTCACGGGTCCCCAAACCCCGGCATGGCAGCGCCAGGCGCTTGGGAGTGGTCCCTCGGGGGCCGACCTAGGGTAGGGTTAGCCTAAAGGATGCCAGCAGGCCCGATCTGCCGTATGTGCGGTGAGCGGAGGGGCTAGCCGAGGTGACCGCGGTGGCGAACAGGAGCGTGGGCCCAAGCGTTTTGGCGCAGATGGCCTTTGAAGGTCGCCGGGGGCTCGGAGGGCCCTGCCCATTCTCCCGCCCTGAATGACCGGCGCCGCCCCAAGCAGCCCGGGTGGCGGAGGGGCGGTAGGTTGAGTTGGGCCCTGGGGCTCGGGGGTCCCCAATCCCCAACATTGAGGCGCCAAGCCCCGTGGGAGGGGCCCCTCGGGTCCAACCTAGGGTTAGGGTTAGCCCCCAGGAGGCTGGCAGGCACAATCCGCCAGCTGTGTGGCAAGCGGAGGGGCGGGCCGAGGGGCAGGTGCTGGAGAGCGGGAGCATAGTCCTAAGCGTTTTGGCGCGGGGGGCCTTCGAATTTCGCCAGGGGCTCGGAGGGCCCTACCCGTTCTCCCGCTCTGAATGACCTGTGGCACCCCTAGCGGCCCGGATGACGGCGGGGCAGCAGCGTGAGTTTGGCTCTGGGGCTCGGTGTCCCCAATCCCTGTATTGTGGCACCAGGCCCCTTGGGAGGGGCCCATCGGGGGCCGACCAAGGGTTAGGGTTAGCACCCAGGAGGCAGGCAGGCCCGATCCACCGGCTGTGTGACGAGTGGAGGGGCGGGCCGAGGTGAGGGCGCTGGCGAGCGGGAGCGTGGACCCAAGCATTTTGGTGCGGGGGTCCTTCGAAGGTCGCAGGTGGCTCGGAAGGGCTTGCCCGTTCTGCCACCCTGAATGACCGGCGGCACCCCTAGCAGCCCGGTGGCATCGCGGCGGCTGTGTGAGTCCGGCGCTGGGGCTTGGGGGTCCCAATCCCTGGCGTTGGGCAGCCAGGCCCCTTGGGAGATTCCCTCGGGGGCCGACCTAGGGTTAGGGTTATCCCCCAAGAGCCTGTTAGGCCCAATCTGCCAGCTGTGCAGCGAGCGGAGGGGTGGGCTTAGGTGAGGGCATTGGTGAGCGGGAGCGTGGACCCAAGCATTTTGGCGCAGGTTGCCTTCGAAGATCGCCAGGGGATCGGAGGGCCCTGCCCGTTCTCGCTCCCTGAATGACCGGCGGCGCCCCTAGCGGCCCGGGTGGCGGCGGGGTGACAGGGTGAGTCCGGCGGTGGGGCCCGGGGGTCCCCAATCCCAGGCATTGCGGTGCCAGGCCCGTTCGGACAGGCCCCTCAGGGGCCCACCTAGGGCATATGGGTAGTCCCCAGGAGGAGGGCAGGCTTCATCCGCCGGCTCTCCGGCAAGCGGAGGGGCGGGCCGAGGTGAGGGTGCTGAGGGGCGGGAGCGTGGGCTCAAGCGTTTTGGATGGGGAGGCCTTCGAATGTCGCCGCGGGCTCGGAGGGCCCTGTCTGTTCTCCCACCCTGAATGACCAGTGGCACCCCTAGCGGACTGGGTGTCAGTGGGGCGGCAGGGTGAGTCCGGCACTGGGGCTCGGGGGTCCCCACTCCCCGGTATTGCGGCGCCAGGCCCGTTGGGAGGGGCAGCTCCGGGCCCGTCCTAGGGTAAGGGTGAGCCCCCAGGAGGCCGGCAGTTCCGATCCAGCAGCTGTGAGGTGAGCGGAGGGGTGGGCCGAGGTAAGGGTGCTGGCGAGCGGGAGCGTGGGCCAAAGGGTTTTGGCGTGGGGTGCATTCGAAAGTCGCTGGGGACTTGGAGGGCCCTGCCCGTTCTCCCGCCCTGAATGACCGGCGGAGCCCCTAGCGGCTCGGGTGGCAGTTGAGCCGCAGGGTGAGTCCGGCGCTGGGGCTCGGGGGTCCGAATCCCTGATGTTGTGGGCCAGGCCCCTTGGGAAGGGCCCCTCAGGGGCCGACCTAGTGTTAGGGTTAGTCCCAAATATGCTGGCAGGCCTGATCCCCCGGCTGCGTGGCGATCGGAGGGGCGGGCCGAGGTGAAGCGTTGGCGAGCGGGAGCGTGGGCCCAAGCGTTTTGGCGCGGGGAGACTTTGAAGTTCGCCAGGGGCTCAGAGGGACCTACCCATTCTCCCGCCCTGAATGACCGGCAGCGCCCCTAGCGGGCCGGGTGGCGGCGGGGCGGCATGGTGTGTTCTGAGCTCGGGTTCGGGGGTTCACAATCCCTGCGTTGCGAGGCCAGGCCCCTTGGGAGGGGCTCCTTGGGGGCCAACCTAGGGTTAGGGTTAGCCCCCTGGAGGCCGGCAGCCCAGATCCTCCATCTGTGCAGCGAGTGGAGGGGCAGGCCGAGCTGAGGGCACAGGCAAGCGTGATCGTGGGCCCAAGCGTTTTGGCGCGGGGTGCCTTCGAAGGCCATCCGGGGCTTAGAAGGCCCTGCCTGTTCTCACACCCTGAATGATCAGTGGCGCCGCTAGTGGCCTGGGTGTTGGCGGGGCGGCAAGGTGAGTCTGGCGCTGCGGCTCGGGGGTCAGCAATCAGACACGTTGTGGCGCCAGGCCCCATCGTACGAGCCCCTCCGGGGCCAACCTAGGGTTAGGGTTAGCCCCCAGGAGGCCGGCAGGCCCGATCTGCCGGCTGTGGGGCGAGGGGAGGGGCGGGCCGAAGTGAGGGCACTGGCGAATGGGACCGTGGGCCCAAGCATTTTGGCACGGGGCTCCTTCGAATGTCGTCGTGGGCTAGGAGAGCCCCGCTTGTTCTCCCGCTCTGAATGACCGGCGGTGCCCCTAGCGGTCCAGGTGGCAGCGGGACAGCAAGGTGAGTCCTGGCTGGGGCTCGGGGGTCCCAATCTCCGGCTTTGCCATGCCAGACCCCTTGGGAGGGGCCCCTAGGGAGCCGACCTAGGGTTAGTGTCTGCCCCCAGGAGGCCATCAGGCCCGATCCGCCAGTTGTGCGGCGAGCGGAGGGGCGCGGAGGTGAAGGCGCTGGCGAGCCGAAGCGTGGGCCCAAGCGTTTTGGCTTGGTGGGCCTTCGAAGGACGACAGGGACTCCGAGGGCCCTGTCCCTTCTCCTGCACTGAATATCCTGCGGCGCCCCTAGCAGCCGGGTGGTGGCGGGGTGGCAGGATGAGTCCGGCGCTAGGGCTCGGGGGTTCGCAATCCCCGGTGTTGCGCTGCCAGGCTCCTTGGAATGGACCACTCGGGGGCCGACCTAGGGTTAGGGTTAGCCCCCAGGAAGCCGGCAGGCCCGATCTGCCAGCTGTGCGGCGAGCAGAGGGGCGGGCCGAAGTGAGGGCACTGACTAGCGGGAGCGTGGGCCCAAGTGTTTTGGCGCAGGGGGCCTTCGAAGGTCTCCGGTGGCTCGGAGGGCCCTTCACATTCCTCCGCCCTGAATGACCGGCGGCGCCCCTACTGGCCCGGGTGGCGGCGGGGTGGCAGGTTGAGTCCAACACTGGGGCTCTGGGGTCCCCAATCCCCGGTGTTGTGGCGCCAGGCCCCTTGGGAGGTGCCCCTCGTGGGCCGACCTAGGCTTAGGGTTAACCCCCAGGAGGCCGGTAGGCCTGATCCCCTGGCTGTGTGGCGAACGGAGGGACGGGCCGATGTGAGGGTGCTGGAGACAGTGAGCCCGGGCCCAAGCGTTTTGGTGCGGGGGACCTTCGAAAGTCGCCAGGGGCTCGGAGGGCCCTGCCCGTTCTCCCGCCCTGAGTGACCAGTGGCGCCCATAGTGGCCTGGGTGGCGGCGGTCCGGCAGGGTGAGTCTGACACTGGGGATCAGGGGTCCCCAATCCCCGGCGTTGCGGCTCTAGGCCCCTTGGGAGGGGCTCCCCGGGGGCTGACCTAGGATTAGGATTAGCCCCCAGGAGGCCGGCAGACCCGATCTGCCAGTTGTGTGGCGAGTGGAGGGATGGGCCGAGGTGAGGGCGCTGGCGAGCGGGAGTGTGGGCTGAAGCATTTTGGTGGAGGTACCTTTGAAGGTCGTCTGGGGCTTGGAGGGCCCTGCCCGTTCTCACGCCCTGAATGACCGGCAGCGCCGCTAGCGGCCCGGGTGTCGGTGGGGCAGCACAGTGAGTCTGGCGCTGCAGCTCGGGGTTCAGCAATCAGAGACGTGGCGCCAGGCCCCATCGGATGAGCCCCTCGAGGGCCGACCTAGGTTTAGGGTTAGCCCCCAGGGGGCCAGAGGCCCGATCCGCCGGCTGTGCAGCGAGCGGAGGGGCAGGCCGAGGTGTGGGCGCTGGAGAGCGGGAGCGTGTGCCCAAGCGTTTTGGCGTGGGGGGCCTTCAAAGGTGGCCGGGGGCTCGAAAGGCCCTTCCCATTCTTCCGCCCTGAATAACCGGCGGCGCCCCTAGCGGCCCGGGTAGTGGCAGGGCGGCAGGTTGAGTCTAACGCTGGGGCTCTGTGGTCCCAAATCCCCGGCTTTGCGGTGCCAGGCCCCTTGGGAGGGGCCCCTCGGGGGCCGCCCTAGTGATAGTGTTAGCCCACAGGAGGCCGGCAGGCCTGATCAGCCGGCTGTCAGGCGAGCGGAGGGGCAGGCCGAGATGAGGGCGCTGGTGAGAAGGAGCGTGGGCCCAAGCGTTTTGGCATGGGGGGCTTCAAAGGTCGCAGAAGGCTCGGAGGGCCCTGCCCATTCTCCTGCCCTGAATGACGGGCGGCGCCCCTAGCAAACTGGGTGGCCGGGTGGTGGCAAGTTGAGTCTGGTGCAGGGGCTCGGGGGCACCCCATCCCTGGCGTTGCGGTACCCGGCCTCTTCGGCGCCGCCCTAGGGTTAGGGTTAGCGCACAGGAGGCTGGCAGGCTTGCTCCACCAGCTGTGGGGCGAGTGGAGGGGCAGGCCGAGGTGAGGGCGCTGGCGAGCGGGAGCATGGGCCAGAGCATTTTGGCTTTGGCTCAGGGTGCCTTCGAAGGTCACAGGTGACTCGGAGGGTCCTGCCCGTTCTGTTGCCCTGAAGGACTGGCGAAGCCCCTAGTGCCCCACGTGGTGGTGGGGCGGCAGGGTGCGTCCGGCACTGGGACTTGGGAGTCCCCAATCCCTGGCATGCGGCGCCAGACCACTTGGGAGGGGCCAATTGAGGGCGACCAAGGGATAGGGTTAGCCCCCAGGAAGCCAGCAGGCCTGATCCGCCAGCTCTGCAGTGAGCTTAGGGGTGGGCCGAGGTTAGGGTGCTGGCGAGCAGGAGAGTGGGAGCCAGAGTTTTTGCATGGGGGGCCTTTGAAGGTCGCAGGCAGATCAGAGGGTCCTGCCCGTTCTCCCTTCCTGAATGACTGGCAACGACCCTAGCGCCCTGGGAGCTTGGGGGTGGCAGAGTGAGTCCAGCACTGGGGCTCGGGGTTCCCAAATCCCCGGCATTGAGATGCCAGGCTCCTTGGGAGGGGCACCTCAGGGACCGACCTAGGGTAAGTGTTAGCCCCCAGGAGTGCAGCAGGCCCGTTCCCCAAGCTCTGCGGCAGGCGTAGGGGCAGGCCGAGGTGAGGGCACTGGCGAGAGGGAGTGTGGACCCAAGCATTTTGGCGCGGGGGGACTTCAAAAGTCGCTGGGGGCTTGGAGGGCCCTGCCCGTTCTCTCGCCCTGAAAGACTGGCGGCCCCCCTAGCAACCCGGGTTGCTGTGGGGTGGCAGGGTGACTCCGGCGCTGGGCTCGGGGATCCCCAATCCCTGGCGTTGTGGTGCCAGGCCCCTTGGGAGAGGCCCCTCGGGGGCCGAACTAGGGTTAGGGTTCGTCCCCAGGAGGCCGGCAAGCCCGCGCTAAGTGGTTCTGGCAATGTAACAAAAATGCCATACACTTATCTGTAAGAAATAACAGTGTACAGGAACGCTCTTAGCCCTAACATCATCCTTTCTGAATATGGAAGCCAGCCCCAAGGTGGTCGTGGAAGTCTGACGAAAGGGCTAAGCACTTTTCTCTGAGTCACCACACTATACAGGGAAAGACCAATGTACATCATCTTTCACAAGTAGGAAGGATTAATGAAAAGGTTCTGGAATTTCGAGGATTCTGACCCATCCTTATTGGTAATAAACCACCCTGTACAGGAAAACACCTTCAACTCTCATCAGCCTCCTCAATCCTGATTCCGATTCAACTTTGGGTGTGTAGGACTAGGGAAATGTCCACATCTTATTGCTAAGAAAGAACGATGTCAGAGTAATGCCCGACAAGTCACATCAGCCTTCCTGAAGACGGCAGCAGGAATCAAGGTGGTTATGTTACCATGAGGTAAGGAAGATGAGCATATAAGTGAGAAACAACAGTGGGCAGGACCTCTCTTCCAACGAACAGTATCTTTGCTTAATGTTGAATCCCTATGGTAAGTGGTTGTGGGCATTTGTGAGGTCAAAATCTGAAGTGTTTTGTAAAACCTCTTGGCCATTCACAGATGATACTAAGGTAGTTGGGGACTCCTAGGCAGTGATTTGTCCACTGTCGAAAATATGAAAAGATAAAAGAGACAGATGAGGTCTCCTCAGGCATTGTCCTTTATCCTCATCCTCCGTGAGGATGGCCATCTCTGGACAGCTCAGTGGCAGGGTCTCATTCACAGTGGGGGCATCTGTTCCTCACAGACATCAGGCAGGGAAATGGATTTGGTTCTCTGTGCCAGCCCAGCCACAGCTGAGTGTCACAGCACCCTCTCGTGGGCTCATAAGGGTTTCACTGTCACCAGGCAGGTCACTGTATTTGATAAACCACTGTAAGAGTTTGCAATTGCCTTCATCTGCAACCTCCTAGAAGCAAATGCAGGTCTCTGGTACCATGTGAAGTCATGTGAAGGCATTGTGAGAAAGTGTCCTTTTGCTTAAGAAAAACATGGAGCTGGGGCTCCTGGCTTGCTCAGCCAGTTAAGCATGTGCCTTTGGCTCAGGTTATGATCCCAGGGTTCTGGGATCGAGCCGAGGCTCCCTGCTCAGCAGGAAAGGAGGTAGGGAAATAGCTTAGAACCCACAGAGAATGTGAATAAAGGGGAGTGAAATGGAACTTGGTCTGTGTTTTGCTTTAGGGATTGGAAGTTAGTTTTTTCTCAATTGTGATTGTTCTTGAAACAGAGAAGCTGTATTGGTATTTTTTTTACCTTTAATTTTTTTCTAATAATAATTTTTTATTATGATATGTTAGTCACTATACAGTATTTCCTTAGATTTTGATGTAGTGTTCCGTGATTCATTATTTGCATATAACACCCAGTGCTCCATGCAATATGTACCTTCCTTAATACCCATCACTGGCCCATCCCAATCCCCCACCCCTCTCCCCTCTGAAGCCCTCAGTTTGTTTCCCAGAGTCCATAGTCGCTCGTGGTTCATTCCCCCTTCTGTTTAGGGTCCATTGTCTAAAGGGACAGACAGTGGAAGTTCACCAAATATAAGATCAAAATTTCATTGTTCATGATAGATGCCGCCAAGTAGTTCCCAGACATTTCATTCTACTGTAGTAATTCATTATACCTGTGCAGGTGCACGTGGAAGACAATTGATGCATGCATAGTGGTAATAAAACACGCCCCTCAGTAGTAGAATAAGAGAGGATGCATATGTGTAAAATTATTCGACTACAGCTTCCATGCTTTAACTTTGGTATCTTATTATCTATGAAATTGGACAATTTTTGTTCTCTAGGCTTAAAACTCATTGTCAAGTATTCAGAGTTTTTCAATGCTGATCTTCTCCTGTAAAAGTTACCAAAAATCTAAAATATGTATGATCTTTAAAAAATGCTATATTGAAAATTACAGCAGGGAAGTTTCATTTTGTGAATATTGTGTCAATGGATCTCTATTTTGACATCAGTGTTCATTAGAAATGATGACATTTCATGTGAGTATAAATATCAATGTGTAAAAGAAAAGGTAGGAAGAACCTTGAATGTTTAAGTAATTGGTGAAATGACAGGTGTGTGTGTGTGTGTGTGTGTGTGTGTGTGTGTGTGTGTGTGTGTAATTGATTTTCAGTGAATGGTTCAGCTTCTTGTAGGGCCTCCGAGAGAGCCCAGGTGAACCTTTCAATGAGTTGGTATCTGTTTTCAGAACATGGGAATCTCTTAGTCCAATAGTCAATCAGGCAAGCTTTGAGGTCTTGAAGTCCTCAGCGATGGTGTTGCAGACCCTTGTGAGCAAACCCTAGGGTATGGTCAGAGCCCTCATTAGCTGGTACCAAGGTGTGACGATTTCAGACAGCATTTCCCAAAGAAGTACCTCTTGAGTCTCTGTCCTTGTCAGTTCCCTACACTTCCTTACACTAGTTATGTGATCAGTGTGTTTCAGGATAATCCCCACATGTGATTTTTGCTATTTCCTACTAGTCCTATCTGTTTCTCATCTTCTTCTTTTATGGTAGGTGTTGGGAAGCAACCTGTGTGGTGGAGGAAGGGGTGTGGTAGTTGTCTGCCTTTAGAGGACCAAATGATGCCTAGAAATTGTACTGTAGTTTGAGGTCAATTATCCATCCTCTGAGTGTCAGGAATTCCATCACTTTACTTTGATGCTAGTCTGTTCTTCAAGCTGTCCTCAGAAATAAGGACGTCATCCATCTAGGGAATACTAGTTTGTGTGTATGTTTTCATTTTAGGAAAGGCCTTGCTCTTCCTTAAAATAATACTGTAGAGCACCCTTTCCTGTTGTTATTGGCCATCAGTCAATCTTTTGTGAAGTATTCGTTTATAAATAGACTTTCTATGGTTGATGAGCAGGAATTCTTTATTGACAAGTCTTTGTCAGTGTGTGTATTGCAAATCTTTACTTCCCAGCCTGCGGTTCACTATTTCATTTTCTTATGGTCATAAGTTAAGGAGAAATGTCACATTTTTATGAAGTCCCACTGAATTCTTTTAAATGGTTAAAGCACCCTATGTCCTACCCCAAGATTGACAGGTTCTACGTTTTCTTTCAGAAACTGTCCAATGGGAAACACAATTCATCTCAAATTTATAAATTACATTTTTAATTCTAATAGGGTATTTATAGACTGTTTTGGATTTTCTATGTACACAATTGTATTATCTGTGAATAGTCACATTTATCCCCTCAATTCTTATACTTTTTGTTTCTCTTGCCTTCTAACACTGGTAGATTCTCTGATGCAACGTTGAATAGAGCAGGATTGTTTGAAGATTTTAATATACCTTTCTCAATATCTGAAAGAAAAAGCAGACAAAACATTGGTAACAAATCTGACCTAATTGACATATAGGGAACATTCCATAATAAGTGCAGAATACATTATTTTCAAGTGGTCATAGACTCTTTACCCAAATAGATGATAGGTGGGGCCACGAATGAAGTCTACAAATGTTAAACCCTGAAATTAACTAGATTCTATTCTTAGACCACAGGGGAATTGAGCCACAGTCATAGCGAAAAGAAAATCAAGAAGTCCTTCAATGTTTAAAATTAAATGGAACTTTGCTACATATCCTAAAGGTCAAAGAGGGAATCTCAATGGAAATTCTGAACCTTTTCTACATGAGGGCTCACACACAATGGCACTTTCTTTGTGAAGAGCATAATAATAACCTAGACAGGAGTTGAGCCTTAAGTCAGAGTTCTTCCTGCCCCAACCACACCTGGCAGCCTTGGCCTGTGGTGCCCCTCAGCTCTCCTTTCTGGTGGCCCTGAGCTAAGGGGGTCAACATGGCCATATGGAAATGGGAAGCTCCCCACTCATAGTGATGATGGTGCCCCCTCCCCAGCTGCCCATTCAGGTGGCTCTGAGCTAAGGGGGTCAACATGGCCGTATGGAAATTAGAAGCTTCCCACTCTTAGTGATGACGTTGCTATCGTATCATCCTCACCAGTCCAACAACATGATTTCTGAGTGAACTATGACACAAGAGTGACTTCTTGGCCATGGAGCAGGCAGGCTTTCGTGGGTATCATTTTGATTTCTTGGTACTCTTGTGAAAGGTGCTTTTGTCTCAAATTCCTCCATTTAGGAGTAATTATAATGATGAAAGTAATTTTTATCTTATATCATCTGTGGGCCCTGATCCTGGGCTTCCAGGGAAGCTATCCTTTAACATTTTACCCGGCTCAAAATGACTGGGCAAAAACCTAAAAGCATGGGCCCTATTTCTGCCCCAAGCACATGTTGTACATCTGCTTCGAGGAGAAAACAATAACCAAAAATGACAACATAAAGATAAGAAAAAATAAAGAACCTCTTTGGCTCCCATAAGATTAAGGTCATACTGACATGTACATACTGAAAACATAAGAAAGAATCTGTCACTTTCTGGATCTAAGAAGATCCTCACTGTAGTGTGTAACTCTGTATGTAAAACAAAACAGAAAAAAATATATAAGCCTGCCCCAAATGTTCCTTCCCCGGAGCACTCCCTTCTTGGTGAAGATTGTGTCTCCCAGACAGTTGTCCTGACTTGGGTTTGAATAAAGGTTTCTTCCTTTCTCTCTAAAATGTTTTTAAAAGTTCATTCATGCAGTGTCGACAATAACAGTGTTTTCTATTTAAGTGAGAAATAAATGTTCCACTCTAGTTGCATTGGGAATAGACGAATTTAGGGTTTCTTTAGAAGAGTAAGTCTGCTATCCAGAAAAGGCAAGGTCATTGGTCTATTGAGAATGAAGATAATTACTGGTAAACAACAAGTATGTGTTGCCTCTTCGCCCAGAAACCGAAGCAGGTGTGCAGGCTTTAGGTCAGAGGTGCCTTCTTCTCCCCAGCTGACAGCACTTCTTTGCTCTGGCTCCAAGACACCCGAGGTTTGAACGTCAGCATCGGAGTCAGCGAGGCAGCTTGTCACAGGACGCCAGTGTTCAGAGAAAGCACAGGAATGTTTGGCAAAATGTCCTAACTATGTCAGGGCTGGAGGTAAAACCTCTCATTATCCCAAAACCTCCTGGGCTTTTCTCTTTTCTCTAGTTGAGCCACAAAGTAAAATTGAAGTAGCTGTCAGCATTCTGCGTTTGGTGCAAGAATTACTTACTTTCCCTGCAGGTAGAACTTTGCAGGGGATCACAATTTCTCTGTCCATTTATTGCTTACACATGTATTTTGACCATCTGTTTCCTAGGAACCCTCTTTTATTAGAAAGGGAAGGTGAGATTCACTCTGTGCCTGTTTGTAACATCTAATTTGTTCCTTCATCTAACAGTGTTTATTCAATTGGGTCTAAGATATGGTTGAGTGGCCAGCATCTAGGGTTAGGTGGCTTTTTTTCATCTGATACAGACTTGGATGATGTCATTTGACAAAGGTGATGTTTCATCATTGATTAGTTTATTCATCAGAAGAGTTAAAATTAGGGTGGAGGGAAAATTGAAAATTATCCAAAGCAGCCTGCTCCTGTTTAAAAGTTGAGCTTGACTTTCTAGTTTTACTAAATGTATTATCTCGATATTTTGAGGTGCCATATTCTCTCTGTAGTTTCTTTGGTGGTGGAGTCAGAAGAAGAGTCTGGGAATTCTTTTGGATAGTGGCATGCTGGTGGCTTCAAGGGGCTTGGCGTCAGGAGCCTTGGGGTGAAGTCTGCAACTGCTTGCCTGACCCTGGGTGCATCTCCCAGAGGTTTTGTTTCCCCTTATGAAATTGCTGGCAGATAATGTTCTGCTTAAAGGGGAAACCTCCCATCCTGTTGGTGGCAATGCAAAGTGGTGCAGCCAGTCTGGGAAACAGTGTGGGGGTTCCTCAAAACGTTAAACATTGAACAATCTCATGATCCAGCAATTGCTCTCCTAGGTATTTACCCAAAGGATACAGAAATGCAGATTCAAAGGGGGAACATGCACCATGATGTTTATAGCAGCAATGTCCACAGTAGCCAATCTATGGAGAGAATCCCAAAGTCCATGCACTGATGAATGGATAAAGCAGATGTGGGATACATATATATATAATGGAATATGACCCAGCTTCAAAAAGAATGAAATCTTACCATTTGCAAGGATGTGGATGGATCTAGAGTATATTAAGCTAAGCAAAATCAGTGAGGAAAGACAAATATCCTATCTCTCACACTTGTGGAATTTCAGAAAGAAAACAGATGAACAGAGTGGAGGGGTGATGAGAGAGGCAAACAAGGAAATAGACTCAACCTTGGAGAACAAACTGAGTGTTGCTGCAGGACAGGAGCATGGGGGGAAGAGTTAAATGGGTGAGGGATATTAAGGAGGGCCCTTGTGATGAGCGCCGGGTACTGTATGCAGATGAGGAATCACTAAATCCTACCCCTGAAGCGAATATTCCATGGCATGTGAACTAACTGGAATTTAAGTAAAAGAAGAAAGGAAAAAGTGTTCTGCTTCATGAAGAGTGAGATAAAATTGTAGTGATTTGGGCTGTACTATTCTATAGATGAGAGTTGTAAAACACCCTGTTGTAGGATACACTAGTTTCTTATCACATAAGGAGTCCACAGAAAGCTGCAATGAGAGATTCAGATCTCAGAGCATGTTCATGTTCCACTGATATGTTACAATTTGCACAGGTAGGAAAGAAGGTGGAGAGAAAGGCAACAGAATGGGAAAGTAGGTGTGAACCTTTCATTAGTTAGTGTTATAGCTTTCTCATGAAAGCCTTGCGCCAGTGTGATATTGGAAGAAACGGTGGAATCCGGGAGCTTTGCAGGAGATAGGGGAGTTCCAGGTCTGGGTAAACTGACAGGGGTCCCAGAGGAGAGCTGAATGCATTCTGCAGCAGGGTGTGGACAGGGTGGGCTCCAGGGGTGGCTGTGGTCTCCTGGGTGAGAGTTGTGACAGGTGAGGGCTCTGTGCAAGTTCCTGGCTGAGGACAAGTGAGGCACAGGCAGAGAGCTGGCAGAGAACCTTCTTCTGGGCCACCAGCCTCACCCAACACACACAGCCTCATGTTCTGTCCCTGTCACTCCAATTCTGACTTCTCCGAAGGTGAGTGAGAATACATCAAGAGCATTCTTAACAGAAGGGAAAGCATGTGCAAAAGCTCTGGGGCAGGAGAATTCCAGTTATTTCCAGGAGCAGCAAGAAGGACCTGTGGCCACAGGAGACAGCTTAGGACATGAGCTTAGAGAGGTGAAAGAGGGTGACAGAAAGCTATTCCAGGGCTATAACCCCATGAGACGCTGTTTCACTGGGCCATACTGGCTACAGTGTTGAGAACAGATTACAGAGGGTTGAAGATGGCAAGGCAGGTCAACGATGAAGCTTTTCAAGGAACTCAGGCACCGTGGAACGGACAGGTGGCTTTGGATGGAGTGGTTAGACCTCTTCTGGGACCATTTTGAAGATGGAGCTCACAGGATTTGCTGATGGGTTAGCTATTAGGAGCAGGAGAACAGAGGAATTGGGGTAACTCTCAGGTGTTGTGGGTTGTCCTGATCGAGAGGAAGAAGAGGGTTTCTCAGGGGGTAGGAGGTAGTCGGTGTTCAGCATGCTGAGGAAGGTGCCTTTCCCAGTGGATCTGCTGAGGTTTGTGTCTGGGAGGACCTTTCACATCTCCTCTCTCATCAATGCTCAAGTACAAGTATCCCCCACTTTTTAAACGTTCACAGTAAGACACTGGGCTTTCTTGAAAGAACTACGTTATTACCCAGCTTCAGTAAAAGGAAGAGACCTGAAGAGGATTTCAATCTTATGAAAAAAGGTGAACAGTGAGAATCGCGTTCAGCATCTGTTTTGGGGAGAAGCACGACCGAGGCGGCGTGCACCCCAACCAGCTCCTTCCTCTGTCAACCGCTCTCTGCTTCCAGCCACTAGCACTTTGAATTGTGTCTGTGAGCCTCTGCTGTGCTTCATCTTCATTTATGCTGGGCCTCCGTTAGAAACTTGTGTGCTGAGGCCTAAGAAAAGCCAAAGAGAAGGAATTTTGGAGTCTGAGCACACTGTCTAATTGTTCGTGTAAATTAATGGTCATTCCTTCTTGACACCATTTCTGCTGTGCAAGGTTTCTCAGAAGCCCTGTACGTTCAAAGAGCAGGGAAACCTATACCCCATGCTGCGGGGTTAGTTTTAGTCTCCATGCCTGACAGACCATTTCACGACTAGGATTTTCTCACTCAAACATTGAGACTTTGACCATCTTCACCCTTTTCTACCACCGCATCCCCGAATCTGGCACCTACCAACCTGCTCTCAGTATCTATGCGTTCAGTATTTGTTTATTCCACATTGAATGTACATGAGAACATCTGGTATTGGTCTTTCTGTGTCTGAGTTACTTGGCATAAGGCCCCCAAGGTCTGTGTTTCCATGTCTGGTTCTTGTGAATAATGCTGCAGTGAACGTGGGAGTGCATCTGTCTTTTTGAGGCAGCATTTTTGTGTTCTTAAATCAATACTCAGTAGAGCCATTACTGGGTCATGGGGTAGTTGCATTTATTTTTTCAGGAACCTCCATACCATTTGTCACAGTGGCTGCACCAATTTCCATTCCCACCAACAGTGCACAGTGTTTCCTCGTCTGCACACCCTTGACCCCACCTGGTATCTGTCTCTGGGACAATTGCTATTCCAACAGTTGTGAGAGGATAGCCGATTGTGGGTTTGACTGATGTTTCCCTGACGATGATTAGTGATGTCGAACAACTTTTTCTGTCTGTTGGCACCTGTGTGCCATCTTTGGAAAGTATCTATTCACATATTCCTCCCATTTTTTATATAGTTTTTTTTTTTATTTGTATGAGTGTTGTGTGTATTTTGGATATTAGCCTCTTCTCACACATATGATTCGCAGATATGTTTTCTTATTGGGTCAGAGGCCTTTTAAGTTTTTGATGGTTTCTTTTGCCGTGTGGAAGATTTCAGTTTGATGTTGTTCCACTTGTTTATTTTTGCTTTTGTTGCCTTTGCATTTGGTGTCCGATCTGAAGACTCTTTGCCAAAACTAATGTCAATAGACTTAGTACCTGTGTCTTCTTGGAGGTTTATGGATTCAGGTCTTATGTTCAAATCATTCATCCATTAAAAATTTTGTGTGTGGTGTAAGAAAGTGACCCAGTTATATTCTTCTGCATTTAGTGTCCCCTTTGCCTGTTACCACTCACTGAAGAGACAGTCCTTCCCTCATGGCATATCTTCTGCTGCTGTGTCGTAAGTGAGGATCATCTACGTGTGGGTAAGTTTCTGAGCTTTCTGTACTGTTCCACTGACCTGGTGTCTTTGTTTATGCCAGTACCATCCTGTTTTGATGACAACAGCTTTATAATCCAGCTTGAAATCCAGGAGTGTGTTGACTGCACCTCTTTCTCCAGGTTGCTTTGCGGATTTGGTGTCTTTTGTGATTCCATACAAGTTTGAGGACTGTTTTCTATTTCCTCGAATAATGACACAGGAATTCAGATAGGGATTTCATCACATCTGTCGATTGCTTTGGGTACGATGGACATGTTCACATAATTAACTCTTCCAGTTAAGGAGCATGGCGTATGCTACCATTTGTTTGTGTTCCCTTCCAAATCTTTGACCCATACATTCTGCCCCCCTGGACAAACATATTTTTCATTTCTTTTCTGCCATGTGTTGAGTGTACTATGTCTTTCTCATTCTTGGTTACTTTTATTCCTAGATTTTTTTTTGATGCAATTTTAAATGGCTTGCTTTTTTAATTTCTCTTTGCGAAAGTGTGTCATCAGTATACAGAAATGCAAGAAGTTGGGTCATCTGGGTGGCTCCATAAGTGAAGCGTCTACCTTCAGCTCAGGTCATGATCCCAGAGTTCTGGGATCGAGCCCCGTGTTGGGCTCCCTGCTTAGCGAGGGTCTGCTTTTCCCTCTTTCTGACACTCCCACTGCTCGTGCTTTTTCTCTTCCTGTCAAATAAATAAATAATATTTGAAAAATAATGACAACAGGTCTCTGCATATTGACTTTATATCCTGCAGCTTGTTTGAATTTTTTTATTCTAACAGTTTTTTTTTTTTTTTTGTGGAATCTTTCGGGATTTTATGTCATTTGCAAATTGTGCCAGTTTTCCTGTATGGATTTCATATCTTCTCTTTTTTTAAAAATTGTTATTCACCCTACAGTACTTCATTTGTTTTCGATGTAGTGTTCCATGATTCATTGTTTGCATATAACACCTAGTGCTCATTATGACAAGTGCCCTCCTTTTTTTTTAAAGAATTTATTTATTTATTCAACAGAGATAGAGACAGCCAGCGAGAGAGGGAACACTAGCAGGGGGAGTGGGAGAGGAAGAAGCAGGCTCACAGCGGAGGAGCCTGTTGTGGGGCTCGATCCCATAATGCCAGGATCACGCCCTGAGCCGAAGGCAGATGCTTAACCACTGTGCCACCCAGGTGCCCCCTGTCTTGTTAATTTTAACCATTCTAACTGGTGTAAGGTGGTATTTCATTGTCCTTTTGATTTGTATTTGCCTGATGGCAAGTGATGTGGAGCATTTTTTCATGTGTCTGTCGGCCATTTGTATGTCTTCTCTGGAGAAGTATCTCTTTGTGTCTTCTGGCCATTTTTTGGGTGTCGAGTTTGAGGAGTTCTTTATAGATCTTGGATACCAGCCCTTTATCTGTAATATCATTTGCAGATATCTTCTTCAATTCCATAGGTTGCCTTTTGTTTTGTTGATTGTTTGCTTTGCCGAGCAGAAGCTTTTTATCCTGATGAAGTGCCAATAGTTCATTTTTGCTTTTATTTCCTTTGCCTTTAGAGACGTGGCTTGCAAGAGTTGTTGTGTCCAAAGTCGAAGAGTTCTTTTGATTTTGATATGAGACAGGAATCCATTATCTTTCTTTCCTGATTATATTTGAGTCCTCTGTCTTTCTTGGTGAGTCTAGCTAAGTTTGTCAGTTTGTTTATCTTTCCAAAAAAGGCAGCTCTCATTTTCATTGGTTTTTTTTTTTTTTTGTCTTTTTAGTCTTTGTTGGATTTATTTATGCCTTCCTTTTTGTTATTTCCTTATTTCTACTAATTTGGGGCTTTGTTTGTTGTTTTTTTTTTTTCCAATTCATTACCACATAAATCAGGTTGTTTATTGGAGAGCATTCTCATGGATTGATGAACACTTGAATTTCTATGAATGTCCTCCATAAAGCCACTTTTGCTGCATCCCATAAGTTTTTGTAGGTTGTCTTTTTCATCAGCGTCAAGGTACTTCTAAATTTTTTTTGATTTCTTCTTTGACTGTTGGTTGTTCAGTAGCATGTTGTTAAATCTCCACATATTTTTTAAGATTCTTTAAGTATCTGACAGAGAGTAAGACAGCGAGAGAGGGAACGCAAGCAGCGGGGTGGGAGAGGGTGAAGCGGGCTTCCCACTGAGCAAGGAGCCTGATTCGGGGCTAGATCCCAGGATCCTGGGATCACGACCTGAGCTGAAAGCAGATCCTTAACGACTGAGCCACCCAGGCCCCAAAAATCTCCACCTATTTTTGACAGTCCCATTTTTTTCTTGAGACTGATTTCTAGTTTCATATCATTGTGGTTGGATAAGATTTGAAGCAGAAGGTGAAGAGAGCATTCAGATGAAAGGTTTGTTTCCTGGAGGGTTTTCTGTGGGCAGACCATGAGTTCAGTGGGCAGGAGGAAGGTTTTATGAGATGGGGGGTGGGGATAACCCTTGTTAGAATTACTGACTACTACCATGCAGGCTGTGTGCTACCGTTCACATCATAGTCCTGATGGACTTGTACTTCATTAGAAATATTTTCTAGGAGGTGTAGGCATAGCCTTCACTTAAAGAAAGGTGCCATGTGGGTTCAGCAACCAGGATGTATGGTATTGTGGGGGATCAGAAACAGGCTTTCTGTGGGAAGTGACAGAAATAAGATATGGTGAGCTCCATGACCATAGGTGAGGTCCCGAGTGACCCACTGGGTGTTGGGTTCTGTGGATCTGTCTCATCAGGTGCTGTGGAATTCAGGGACACCCTCCTGTCTGTGGATTTGTGTGGATACAGGTAGACATCAGTGTCTGGCCAGGCACGAAGGTCGCACTGGACCACCACCAGAGATACAGCGTGCGGTGGAGCCACTGCTTGGTTTCCCCGAAAGCTGACCAGGGTCTGTGACTGTGATTCCTAGCAGCTGCAAGGGGAGAGGAGGCCGGGGGTGGTGCACACTTCCTAGAGTTGTGGTCAGGACTAGTCTGGAGCCCACTGAAGTCAGCCACACAAGGCACAGAAGGCACCAAGTCAGTGTAGCTGTGGGCACTGCTCCCTTGGTACTTTCGGGCCAGCTCCATGCTTCCACCTCCTGCTTTTCATCATCATCTTCAAGGTCATGTGCCTCTGCTCTTGCCCCATGGCCTCCGGGGTATTGTCCGTCCTCCATCTGGCCCTCGTCCCTGGTGCCCTGTGCAGTCCGATGCCAGGGTAGCCTTCTTGAGACAAATATCTGGCCCTGATGGAACACTTCCATGGATCTCCTGTGATGCGAGGATGATGCCCTGCCCTGGAAGGGGCCTGCAGGTCCCCAATCAGGACAGCCATGTCTCCCTTTTCAGCATGGCCTGCCCTCCCCTCAGTCTTCTTCAGGGAAGCTCTCCCCACTTCCTGAGCTGACAGCTCTGAACTTAAAAATGAATGTTATTTTACATATCTCTATGCCTTAGTTCATCCATGGCATGTCTTTCAATCCCGTTAGTGGGTTTTTTTCTTTTTTAGCAGTTCTGAAGGGCTGTCTGATCAAGGAGGGGATGACATGGGTGGGGTAGCTTTCCCTCTCATCTCCCTCAGCATGTCTCTGAGCCCTGGGGCCAGCTATCCCAGTGAGGATTGAGGAACCCGAGCCAACCCATCCTGAGCACAGGCTGTGTCAGCTCATAGACTGATGCATGTTGGTGGGCAGCTGGCATGGGCCAGGGGCAGGCAGTGTCTCCTTCTCATTCCTTCCCTCCCTTCCTCCCAGAGGTAGCTCAGAGCAGCCTTCAACCCCTGCATCTCCAGATCCCTTGACCTATGCCTCCTGTGTTCAGCTGGTGACCTTGGAGTTTCGCATCGATTCTACCTCCCGTACGCTCTCCCGTATCAGTTCCTGCATCAGGGGAGGGGTCGGACCCTTGTCTGTTTTTGGTCTTCTTCCTGTCCCGCACCAAGCCCACCCACCTTTGCATCTTCCATGTATGTGCTTGGAAGCAAGCCCATCCACAGGGAACCTATTAGCCAAATGGATCCTGGCAATGAACATTGAAGTAGAGATCCAGGATCCATAATAAACCTGCTCTGAAACCTGTCCCAAAGTCTGTGACTCTCTCACACTGAAACGGAAACAATAATAGCTTTCTGGACTGTGAAGTGTCATGTGTCTCTACTTACAATCTTGAATGCATAGGTGCTGAGCCTGGACTGAAAAGGACCATGTCTTCCGTGGGCTGGGATCCACGGGAAGAACTCAGTGAAATCTGAATTTGAGGCATGGAGTGAATAATTATTGTAGAGTGAATCCTCCCAAGTAGGGCTTATGCACATTGCACAGGAAAAGCTTTTTCAAAGAGCTTCCTGAAAGAAAAATCTTTTTTAAAATTTATTTTAATTCCAGTAAAACTAACATACAGTGTTACATTCGTTTCAGGTGTACAATAGAGTAATTCAGTAATTCTATATATTACTCAGTGGTCATCAAGAAAAGCGTCCTCTTAATCCCCTTCATCTATTTCACTCTTCCCTCTATCCACCTCCTCTCTGGTAACCATCCGTTTGTTCTCTATTGTTAAGAGTTTGTATTTTGGTGTGTCTCCTTTTTCTCTTTTAGTTATTTATTTTTGTTTGTTTTTTAAATTCCCCATTAGAGTGACATCGTATGGGATTTGTCTTTCTCTGACTGACTGATTTTAGTTAGGATAATACTCTCTAGCTCCATCCATGTGTCTGCAAATGGCAAGGTTTCATTCTTTTTCAAGCCGAGTAATACTCCATTGTGTGTGTGTGTGTGTGTGTGTGTGTGTGTGTGTGTGTGTGAATACACACATCTATCATCTCATTTGTCAATTTTTCTACAGACACTTGGGTTGCTTCCATATTGTGATATTGTGAATAATGGTGCAAGAAACATAGGGGTGCACATATCCTTTTAAGTTACTGTTTTCCTATTCTTTGGGTAAATACGAGTAGTGTGAATGTTGGATCGTAGGGTAGTTCTATATTTAATTTTTTGAGGAACCTTCATACTGTTTTCCACGGTGGCCACCACAGTTTGCATTCCCACCCACAGTTCGCGAGGATTCCCCTTTATCCACATCCTCCCAACACCTGCTCTTTGTTGTGCTTTTGATGTTAGCCATTCTGACAGGTTTGAGGTATTACCTCACTGTCCTTTGGGTTTACATTTTCCTGATGATGGATGATGGTGAACATCTTTTCACGGGACTGTTGGCCATTTGTATTTCTTCTTTGGAGAAATGTCTGTCCATGTCTTCTGCCTATTTTTTAACTGGATTATTTGTTTTTGGGGGGTTGAGTAGAATCACTTGTATATGTTTTGGACACTATCCCTTTATTGCATATGATCTTTGCAAATATCTTCTCCCTTTGAGTAGGTTGTCTTATTATTTTTACGTTTTCATTGTTCTTCTGCCGTGTGGAAACTTTTTATTTTGCTGTATTCCCAATAGTTTATTTTTGCTTTCATTTCCTTTGCCTCAGGACACAGTCTAGAAAAACGTTGGTATGGTCCATGTCAAGAAGTTACTGTCTTCCCTCCTGTAGGATTTTTATGGATTCAGGTCTCATATTGAGGTCTTGAAACTGTTTTGTGTTTGTCTTTATTGTGTAAGAAAGCAGTCTAATTTCATTCTTTTGTGCGTAGCTGTCTAGTTTTCCCAACACCATTTGTTGTAGAGACTGTCCTTTTCCCTTTTGATATCGTTGCTTGCTTTGTGGAAGATTCATGGACCACATAATTGTGGGTTTCTGTCTGAACTTGTATCCTGTTCCTTTGGTTGCTGTGTCTATTTTTGTGCCGTACTGTCTTGTTAGGATGACTGCAGCTTTGTAGTATAACCTGAAATCTGAAATTGTCAGTCCTCCAGCTTTGTTTTTCTTTTCCACATTGCACTGGCTGTTCGGAATCTTTAGTGGTTCCATACAAATGTGTAGGATTGTTTATTCGAGGTCTTTTGTTCTTTAATTTAAATTCAATTAGCCAACTTACAGTACATCATTCGTTTCAGATGTAGTCTTCAATAAATTTTCAGTCGTGTGTAACACCCAGTGCTCATTGTATCGTGTGACCTCCTTAATGCTACTCACCCAGTTACCCCCCCCCCAACTTCTCCTCCAACAATCATCAGTTTCTTGCGATAGTTAAGCGTCCATTATGGGTTTTCTCCCTCTCTGATGACTTCCCATTCTATTTTCCCTTCCTTCCCCTATGGTCTTCTTCCTTGTTTCTGATATTCCACATAGGAGTGAAAGCATATGATCATTGTCTTTCTTTCATTGACTTATTCCACTCAGCATAATACCCTCCAGCTCCACCCAGGTCGGTGTGATGGTAAGTATTCATCCTTTCTGATGGCTGAGTAATATTCCATTATATATATGATCTACATCTTCTTTATCCATTCATCTATCCATGGTCATCTGCACTCCTTCCACAGTTTGTCTATTATGGATATTGCTGCTATGAACACTGGTGTGCATGTGTCCCGTCTTCACTACCTCTGTCTCTGGGGGTAAATACCCAGTAGTGCAATTGCTGGGACATCGGTAGCTTTATTTATAACTTCCTGAGGATACTCCGTACCATTTTCAAGAGTGGCTGTACCGGACTGCATTCGTACAGGGGTGTAAGAGGGTTCCCGTTTCTCCACATCCTCTCCAACATGTATAGTTTCATGTCTTCTTATTTTTATATATTCGGCCTCGTGTAATATGGCATTTATAGGGGTTTAGATTTGCATTTCCCTTAAGCCAAGTGATATGAAGCATTTATGCATGTATCTTTTGGTCACCAGTACGTCGTCATCAGTGAAGTGACTTCCCATTTTAATCCATCTCAAGACCTAAAGCTGGGTAAGTCTCTGAAGCTGGATGATGCCATCGGTTGGAAGTGTGGAGAATTTCAAAAGATCTCCATGGAGAGCAAGTTTAAAGGTCAGTGTGAAGCTACTAATTGGATCCGGGGAGATCTCTGAAAGTGGGGGTTGCCTGGGATGGGCTGAGGGGGGCCCTCCGATTTTCCTATGAATTCTTGCTGCAGCCCCAAATGGACAGTTTCCTGCTGTGGGGCAGGCTGAGTCCTCTAGTCTTGCAGAGGTGAGCCCAATGCCTAGTGCCTTGGAGGCAGGCAAATGGGGAGGGACACTCAGCAGAGGACCCAGGGTTAGGTTAGGCCTCAAGAGACAGCAGGTCCGAACTGCCCAGTGCTCAGAGAACTCCAGGCCGAGTGAGATGAGGGCACAAGGGCGGGTGAGTGTTAGCCTTGGGGTTTCATCCGGAAGCGCCCACAAAGGTCGGGGTTCACCAGAAGGGGCTCTCAGGGTGTGCCCCAATTCTCTTGCCCTGAATGCTCTCTTGTTCCCCAGAATGGTGCAGTTTACTGTGGGCTGCAGGCTGAGTCCTACGGTGGGGCTTGGGTTTCCCCAATCCCCCGGAGTGTGGTGCCAGGAATCTAGGGAGGGACCTCTCTGTGGCCAACCTAGGGTAAGGGTTAGGGTCCAGGAGCCCGGCAGGGACAATCTTTAGGCTGTGGGGCGAGCTCTGTGGATGGCTGAGAGGAGGCCATGGGGGAGGGTGAGAATGGGCCTCAGGGTTGGGGAAAGGGGGGCTGCCAATGATGGGGATGGGCTCCAGGGGCCTCCCCAATTTTCGTGCCCTGTAGGCTCCGTAGAACCCCAAGGGGCATGGTTTCCTGTCGGGTGGCAAGCTGAGTCCTGCGGTGGGGCACAGATATCCCAATTCCCCGGGTCTGTGATATAAGGCTCCTGGGGAGACCCCCAAACCCGCAGCCAGCTTAGGGCTAGCGTAAGGCCCCAGGAGCCCCGCAGGCTGGATCTGCTGGCTGTATGGCGAGCTACACGGGCTGAGGTGAGGGTGTGGGGAGGGTGAGCGTGGGCCTCAGGGTTGGGGTGCGGGTGGCCGCTGAAGTTCACTGGTGGCTCAGGAGGGCCCTCCTGGTTCTCCCGCCCTGAATGCTCTATGGCCTCCCAAGGCACACGGTTTCCTGCGGGGTGGGAGACTGAGTCCTGCTGTGGGGCTCAGGTGTCCCGAATCCCCGCAGCTGTGGCTCCAGGCTCCTGGGGAGGGGCCCCTCCACAGATGAACTAGGGTTAGGGTTGGGGCCCAGGAACCCCGCAGGCCAGATCTGCCCACTATGTGGCGAGCTCCGCCGCGGGCTGAGGTGAGGGTGCAGGGTGGGGTGAGCATGGGCTTCAAGGTTGGGTTTAGGGATCTCCGAAGTTCACCAGGGTTCTGGGGGCCCTCCTGGTTCTCCCACCCTGAATGCTCTACAGACTCCCAAGGGGCACGGTTTCCTGCAGGCTGGCAGGCTTTGTCCTGCAGTGGAGGTCAGGTGTCCCCAGTCCCTGGGGCTTTGGCACCGGGCCCCAGGGGAGGGGCCCTACCCAGCCGACCTAGGGTCAGGTCTAGGCCCCAGGAACCCAGCAGGCCTGATCTGCTGGCTCTGCCACGAGCTCAGTGGCAAGCTGAAGGGAAGGCATGGGGCGGGATGAGCATGGGCCTCAGGGTTGGGGTGTAGGGGGTCGCCGAGGATCGCTGGGGGCTCAGGGGGGCCCTACCAGTTCTCCTGCAGGGGATGCTCTGCGGCGCCCCAGGGGCATGGTTTCCTGAGGGGTGGCAGGCTGAGTCCCGTGGTGGGGCTCAGGTGTACCCAATCCCCGGGGTTAGGGTACGGATTAGGGTAGGGGTTAAGGTTAGGGTATGGGTTACGGTTACGGTATGGGTTAGGGATAGGGTAAGGAGAGGGTACGGGTTAGGGTTGGGTTTATGGGTTACAGCTTGGACGTTATGGGTTAGGGTACAGATTAGGGTTTAGGGTACGGGTTAGGGTTTAGGGTTTAGGGTTAGGGTTGGAGTACGGGTTAGGTTTAGGGTACGGGTTAGGGTTAGGGTACGGGTTAGGGTTAGGGTACGGGTTAGGGTACGCATTAGGGTACGGTTTAGGGTACGGGTTAGGGTACAGTTTAGGGTAAATATTGGCCTACCGATTTGGGTACGGTTTAGGGTACGGGTTAGGGTTAGGGTACCGGTTAGGGTTAGGGTACAGTTTAGGGTTATGGTACAGGTTAGGTTACGGTTTAGGTTTAGGCTTAGGGTACGGGTTAGGGAACGGGTTAGGGATAGGGATAGGGTACGATTTAGGGTTAGGTTATGGGTTAGGGTACGGGTTAGGGTACAGGTTAGGGTTTGGTATGGGTTAGGGTCCGGGTTAGGGATAGGGCACGAGTTAGGGTATGGGTTAAGGTTAAGGTAAAGGTACTGGTTAGGGTTAGGGTACGGGTTACAGTTTAGGGTTTAGGGTTACAGTTAGG
This sequence comes from Ursus americanus, assembly GCF_024610735.1. Classification (NCBI taxonomy): domain Eukaryota; kingdom Metazoa; phylum Chordata; class Mammalia; order Carnivora; family Ursidae; genus Ursus; species Ursus americanus. The sequence goes on along the minus strand of NC_142157.1, from coordinate 936,836 downwards.
GTACGGGTTAGGGTTAGGGTACGGGTAGGGTTTGGGTACGGGTTATGGTACGAGTTATGGTATGGGTTAAGGTCAGGGTTTAGGGTTAAGGTTAGGGTACGGGTTAGGGTACTTGTTAGGGTTACGGTTAGGTTTAGGGTATGGTTTAAATTACGGGTTAGGGTACAGTTTACGGTTAAGGTTAGGGTATGGGTTAGGGTACGGGTTAGAGTACGTGTTAGGGTTACGGTTAGGGTTAGGGTACAGGTTAGGGTTAGGTTTAGGGTACGTGTTAGAGTTAGGGTTAGAGTACGGGTTAGGGTACGGGTTAGGGTTAGGTTTAGGGTTAGGTTATGGGTTAGGGGTAGGGTTAGCTGAAGGGGTAGGGTTAGGGGTAGGGTTAGGGGTATGGTAGGTGTCTGGGTAGGGTTAGGGTTTAGGGTTAGGGTTTGGGGTTTGGGGTTAGTGGTTAAGGTTAGGGTTTCATGTTTAGGGTTTCCGGATTAGGGTTAGGGGTTAGGGTTTAGGGTTTAGTGTTAATGTCAGGGTTTAGGGTTTAAGGATTAGGGTTTAGGGTTAGGTTTAGGGTAGGGTTAGGTTTAGGGTAAGGGTTAGGGGTTAGCGTTAGGTTTAGGATTAGCTGTTAAGGTTTGGGTTTAAGGTTAGGCATTAGGGTTTAGGGTTAGGGTTAGACCCCAGTAGGCCAGCAGGACCTATGCCCCGGCTGTGCGGCAAGTGGAGGAGTGGGCCAAGGTGAGGGCGATGGCGAGCAGGAGTATGGTATCCAGCGTTTTGTCGCCGGGGGCCTTTGAAAGTCGCTAGAGGCTTGGAGGGCCCTGCCCGTTATCCCGCCCTTAATGACCAGCGGTGCCCCTAGCGGCCCGGGTGGTGGCAGTGTGGCAATGTGAGTCTGGCACTACGGTTTGGGGGTCCCCAATGCCGTGTGTTGCAGCGCCAGGCCCCTTGGGAGGGGCACCTCTGGGGCCCTCCTAGGGTTAGTGTTAGCTCCCAGGAGTCCAGCAGGCATGATCCGCCAGCTGTGTGGTAGCTTAGGACCGGGCCAAGGTGAAGGCGCCGGCAAGGTGGAGCGTGGGCCCAAGCATTTTGGCGCGGGGGGCCTTGGAAGGTCGCCGGGGGATTCAAGGGCCCTGCCGGTCCTCCCGCCCTGAATGGCCAGAGGCGCCCTTAGCCGCCCAGATGGTGGCGGCATGGCATGGTGAGTACGGCGCTGGGGCTCGGGGGTCCCCAATCCCCGGTGTGGCAGCACCAGGCCCCTTGGGAGGGGCCCCTCGGGTGCGACCTAGTGTTAGGGTTAGCCCCCAGGGGGCCGACAGGCCCAATCCCATGGCTGTGTGGAGAGCGGATGGGCGCGCTGAGGTGAGGGGGCTGGCAAGTGGGAGCGTGGGCCCAAACGTTTTGGTGCGGGGGGCCTTCGAATGTCGCCGGGGTCTCGGAGGGCCCTGTCCGTTCTCCTGCCCTGAATGACCGGCGACGCCTCTAGCGTCGCGCGTGGCGGCGGGGCGTCCGGGTGATTCCGGCGCTGGGACTCGGGGTTCCCAAATCCCCGGTGTTGCGGCTCCAGGTCCCTTGGGCGGGTACCTCGGGGGCCGATCTATGGTTAGGGTTAGACCCCAGGAGGCCGGCAGGCCAGATCTGGCAGCTATGCGGCGAGTGGAGGGGCGGGCGGAGGTGAGGCCGCTGGCGAGCGGGAGTATGGGCCCAGGCGTTTTGGCGCGGAGGTCCTTCGGATGTCACCAGGGGCTTGGAGTGCCCTGCCCGTTCTCCCGCCCTGAATGACTGTCAGCTCTCCTAGCGGCCCAGGTGGTGGCAGGTCGGCATGTTGAGTCCAGCCTTGGGGCTCGGGGGTCCCTAATCCCTGGGGTTGCTGCGCCAGGCCCCTTGGGAGGGGCCCCTTGGGTGCCGCCCTAGGGTTAGGGTTAACCCCCAGGACACCAGCAGGCCCTATCTGCTGGCTGTCCAGCGAGCAGAGGGGTGGACCGAGGTGAGCGCCCTGGTGAGTGGGAGCGTGGGCCCAAGCGTTTTGGCACGGGGGCCTTCAAAGGTCGCCGGGGGCTTGGAGGGCCCTGCCAGTTCTGCCCCCCTGAATGACCGGGGGCACCCCTAGCAGCCCGGGTGGTGGCATGGGGGCAGGGTGAGACCGCAGTCGGGGCTCGGCTTCCCCAATCCCCGGCGTTGAGGCGCCAGTCCCCTTGGGAGGGGTCCCTCTGGGGCCCAACTTGGGTTAGGGTTAGCCCCCAGGAGGGCGGCAGGCCCGATCCGCCAGCTCTGTGCCAATTGAAGTGGCGTGCTGAGGTGAGGGTGCTGGCGACCAGGAGCATCGGCCCAAGCATTTTGGCGCGGATGGCCTTCGTAGTCGCCATAGGCTCGGAGGGCGCTGCTCGTTCTCCTGCCCTGAATGACCGGCAGCGCCCGTAGCGGCCCGGTTGGTGACGGGGCGGCAAGGTGAGTCCGGCACTGGGGAGGGGTCCCCAATCCCCGGCGTGGTGGCGCCGGGCACTTGGGAGTGGTCCCTCGGGGGCCGATCTAGGGTAGGGTTAGCCCAAAGGAGGCCGGCAGGCCCAATTCGCCAGCTGTGCTGCAAGCGGAGTGGTGGGCCAAGGTGAGGGCGCTGGCCATCGGGAGCGTGGGCACAAGCGTTTTGTTACGGGGGGGGCTTCGAAAGTCGCTGGTGGCTCGGAGGCCCCTGCCTGTTCTCCCGCCCTGAATGAGGACGGCGCTAATAGCGGGCAGGGTCACGGCGAGGAGGCAGGGTGAGTCTTGCGCTGGTGCTCGGGGGTCCCCAAGCCCCGGCGTGGCGGTGCCAGGCCCCTTGGGAGGGGCCTCTCAAGGGGCGACGTATGGTTTGGGTTAGCTCCCAGGAGGCCGTCAGGCCCGATCAGCCAGGTGTGCGTCGAGCGGAGGGGTGGGCCGAGGTGAGGCTGCTGGCGAGTGGGAGCATGGGCCCAAGCGTTTTGGCGTGGGGAGCCTTCGAAGGTCTCCGGGTGCTCTGAGGGCCTTGTCCGTTCTCCCGCCCTGAATGACCGGCAGTGCCCCTATAGGCCAGGGTGGAGGAGGGGCGGCACGTTGAGTCTTGCACAGGGGCTCGGTGGTCCCCAATGCCCACTTTGCAGTGCCAAGCCCCTTTGGAGGGGCCCTCGTGGGCCAACATACGGTTAGGTTTAACCCCCAGGAGGCCAGCAGGCCCGATCCGCCAGCTGTGCCGCGAGCAGAGGCACGGGCAGAGGTGAGGGCGCTGGCGAGAAGGAGCATGGGCCTAAGCGTTTTGGGGCGGGGGGGCCTTTGAATGTTGCAGGGGGCTCAGAGGGCCCTGCCCGTTCTCCCGCCCTGAATGACCGGCGGCGCCCCTATCGGCCCAGGTGGAGGCGGGGCGGCAGGGTGAGTCTGGCGCTGGGGCTCGGGGGTCCAAAATCACGGGCGTTCCGGCACGAGGCCTGTTGGGAGAGGCCCCTCTGCGGCCAACTAGGGTTAGTGTTAGCCCCCAGGAGGCCTGCAGGTCTGATCCGCTGGCTGTGAGGTGAATGGAGGGGTGAGCCGAGATGAGGTCGCTGGCGAGCGAGAGCGTGCACCCAAGCGTATTGGCTTGGGGGGCCTTCGAGGTCGCCAGGGGCTCGGAGGGCCCTGCCCGTCCTTCCGTCCTGAAAGACCGACGGCGCCCATAGCGGCCCAGGTGGCGATGGGGAGGCGTGGTGAGTCCGACGTTGGGTTTCATGGGTTCTCAATCCCCGGCGTTGCGGTGCAAGGGCACTTAAGAGGGGCCCCTCAGGGGTCGACCTAGGTTTAGGGTTAGCACCCAGGATGCCAGAAGGCCCGATCCGCCTGCTGTGCGGCGAGTGGAAGGGTGGCCCGAGGTGAGGGCGCTTCGAGTGGGAGCGTGGGCCCAAGCATTTTGGCATGGGGGGCCTTCGAAGGTCGCCGAAGACTCAGAGTGCCCTGCCCGTTCTCCCGCCCTGAATGACCGGTGGCGCCCCAAGCAGCCTGGGTGGTGGTGGGGCGCAGGGTGAGTCCGGCACTGGGGCTCGGGGTCCCCAACCCGGCGTTGCGGTCCCAGGCCCCTTGGGAGGGTCCCCTCGTGGGCTGACCTAGGGTTAGTGTTAGTCCCCAGAAGGCTGGCAGGCCCGATCCGCCGACTGTGTGGTGAGCGGAAGCGCTGGCCGAGGTGAGGCCGCTGGTGAGCGGGAGCGTGGGCCCTAGCGTTCTGGCGCGTGCGGCGTTCGAAATTTCCCGGGGGCTCTGAGGGCCCTGCCGGTTCTCCCGCCCTGCATGATCCTCGGTTATCCTAGGGGCCTGGGTGGAAGAGGGGGGGCAGGGTGAGTCCGGTGCTTGGGCTTGGGGGTCCCAAATCCCCAGCGTCGTGGCACCAGCACCTTGGGAGGGGCCCCTCAGGGGCCGACCTAGGGTTAGTGTAAGTCCCCAGGAAGCCGGCAGGCCCGACCCGCCGGCTGTGTGGCGTCCAGAGGGGCAGGGTGAGGTGAGGGCGCTGGCGAGCGGGAGTGTGGGCCCAGGCATTTTGGCACGGGTGCCTTCGAAGGTCACCAGTGGCTCAGAGGGCCCTGCCTGTTCTCTTGCCCTGAATGACCGGCGGCGACCCTAGCGGCTCGGGTGGCCTGGGGGCGGCAAGTTGAGTCCAGCGCTGGGGCTCGTGGGTACCCAATCCCCCGCGTTGCGGTGCCAGGCCTCTTGGGAACCGACCTAGGGTTAGGGTTAGCCCCCAGGAGGCTCTCAGGCCGGATCCGCCGGCTGTGTGGAGAGCGGAAGTGCTGGCCGAGCGGAGGCCGCTGGTGAGCCGGAGCGTGGACCCAAGTGTTCTGGCGCAGGCAGCCTTCGAAGGTCGCCAGGGGCTCGGAGGGCCCTGCCCGTTCTCCCGCCCTGAATGTCCGGCAGCACGCCTAGCGGCCCGGGTTGTGGCAGGGCAGCAGGGTAGAGTCTGGCGCTGGGGCTCGGGGGTCCCCAATCCCAGGCGTTGCAGCGATAAGCACCTTGGGATGGCCCCCTCGGTGGCCGACCTAGGGTTAGAGTTTGCCCCCAGGAGGCCAGCAGTCCTGATCCGCCCACTCCGCAAGGAGCAGAGGGGTGGTCCGAGATGAGGGTGCTGGCGAGCAGGTGCTTGAGTCAAGCGTTTTGGTGCCGGGGCCTTCAGAGGTCGCTGGGGGCTCAGAGGGCCCTGCACGTTCTTCCGCCCTGAATGACTGGTGGCTACCCTAGCAGCCCGGGTAGAGGACGGACAGTAGGGTGAGTCAGGCGCTGGGGTTCAGGGTCCCCAATCCTCGGCGTTGGGGCGCCAGGCCCCTTCGGAAGGGCTCTAGGGGACCGACCAAGCATTACTGTTAGCCCCCAGAAGGCCGGCAGACCTGATCTGCCGGCTGTGTGGCGAGCAGAGGGGCAGGCTGAGGTGAGGGCGCTGTCGAGCGGAAGCATGGGCACAAGCATTTTGGCGTGGGGGGGAATTCGAAAGTAGTCGGGGGCTCAGAGCGTCCTTCCCCTTTCTACCACACTGAATGCCCGACGGCACACCTAGCGGCCCGGGTTGCAGAGGGGCAGCAGTGTGAGTCCGGCGCTAGGGCTCGGGGGTCCCCAATCCCCGTTGTTGCAGCGCCAGGCCCCTTGGGAGGGGCCCCTTGGGTGCGACCTAGTGTTAGGGTTAGCACCCAGGAGGCCGGCAGGCCCGACTCGCCAGCTGTACGGCGAGCGGAGTGTCGGGCGGAGGTGAGGCCACTGGCAAGCAGGAGCCCGGGCCCAGGAGTTTTCGCGGGGGGGTCCTTCGAAGGTTGCCGAGTGCTCGAAGTGCCGTACACGTTCTTCCGCCCTGAATGACAGGCGGCTACCCTAGCGGCCCAGTTAGAGGAGGGGTGGTAGGGTGAGTCTGGCGCTGGGGCTCGGGGTCCCCAGTCCTCGGCGTTGGGGTGCCAGTCCCCTTCGGAAGGGCTCTAGGGGGCCGACCAAGCATTACTGTTAGCCCACAGGAGGCCGGCAGACCCAATCCACCGGCTGTGCGGCGAGCGGAGGGGCGGACCGAGGTGAGGGCACTGGGGAACGGAAGTGTTGGGTGAAGCGTTTTGCCTGGGGGGGCTTTCGAAGGTCGTTGGGGACTTGGAGGGCCCTGCCTGTTCTCCCGCCCTAAATGACCATAGGGGCCCCTAGCGGCCCCGGTGGCAGTGGAGCAGCAAAGTGAGTCCGGCGCTGCTGCTCGGGGGTCACCAATCCCCAGCGTTGCAGCCCCAGGCCTCTTGGGAGGGCCCCCTCAGGTGCCGACCTAGGGTTAGGGTTACCCCCAGGAGGCCAGGAAGCCCGGTCTGCCGGCTGTGTGGCGAGCGGAGGGGCAGGTTGAGATGAGGGCGTTGGCGAGTGGGAATGTGGGACCAAAGTTTTAGAGGGAGGGTCCTAGAAGGTCGCCAGGGGCTCAGAGTGTCCTGCCCGTTCTCCCTCCCTGAATGACCGACGGTGCCCCTCACAGTACTGGTGGCAGCGGGGCAGCAGGGTGAGTCTGGCACTGGGTCTCGAGGGTCCCCAATGCCCGGCGTTGTGTCGCCAGGACCTTGGGAAGGGCCATTTGGGGGTCGACCTTGGGTTAAGTTAGCCCCCAGGAGGCCCACAGGCCCGATCCGCCAGCTATGCGGCGAGCGGAGGGGTGGTGCAAGGTATGGGCACAGGCGAGCAGGAGCTTGGGCCCAATCGTTTTGGCACGGGGGTCTTCGAAGGTCACCAGGGCCTTGGAGGGCCCTGCCTGTTTTCCCGCCCTGAATGACTGATGGTGCTCCTAGCAACCGGGGTGGCGGCGGGGTGCCACGGTTAGTCCCGCGCTGGGGCTCGGGGTCAGCAATCCCAGCCGTTGTGGCGCCAGGCCCCATCAGAGGGGCCCCTCGGGGGCTGACCTAGGGTTAGGTTTAGCCACCAGAAGCCCGGCGGGCCTGATCCACTGGCTATCCGGTGAGCGGAGGGGCAGGACAAAGTGAGGGCGCTGGCATGCGGGAGCCTGGGTTCAAGCGTTTTGGCGCGGGGTATCTTTGAAGTTTGCCGGGGGCTCAAAGGGCCCTGCCCGTTTTCCAGCCTTGAATATCCAGCGGCAACCCTAGCGGCCCGGGTGGCGGCGGGGCGGCAGGGTGAGTCCGGCGCTGGGGCACGGGGTTCCCCAATCCCCGGCGTTATGGCGCCAGGCCCCTTGGGAGGGGCCCTTTGAGGACAGAACTAGGGTTAGGGTTAGCCCCCAGTAGGCCAGCAGGCCCTATCCGCCAGCTGTGCGTTGAGCGGAGGGGTGGGCCGAGGTGAGGGCTCTGGAGAGCGGGAGCGAGGGCCCAAGCGTTTTGGCGTGGGGGGACTTCGATGGTTGCCGGGGGCTCGGAGGGCCTTGCCCATTCTGTCGCCGTGAATGACCGGCGGCGCCCCTACCAGCCCGGGTGGCAGCGGGGCAGTAGGGTGAGTCTGGCGCTGGGGATCGGGGGTTCCCGATCCCCAGCATTGCTGCGCCAGGCCCCTTGGGAAGGGCCCCTAGTGGGCCAAGCTAGGAATAGGGATAGTCCCCAGGAGGCCGGCAGGCCCGATCCGCTGGCTGTGAGTCTAGCGGAGGGACGGGCCAAGGTGAGGGCGCTGGCGCGTGGGAGCATGGGCCCAAGCGTTTTGGCACGGGGGGCCTTCGAAAGTTGCCTGGGGCTCAGAGGGCCCTGCCCCTTCTCCCGCCCTGAATGACCAATGGCACCCCTAGCGGACCGTGTGGCAACGGGGCAGCAGGGTGACTCTGGCGCTGGGGCTTGGGGGTCCACAATCCCTGGCGTTGCGGCGCCAGGTGCCTTGGGAGGGGCCCCTCCTGGGCTGACCTATGGTTAGGGTTAGCCCCCAGGAAGCCAGCAGGCCCGATCGGCCAGCTTTGCGGTGAGCAGAGGGGCAGGCCGAGGTGAGGGCGCTGACAAGTGGGAGTGTGGGCACAAGCGTTTTGTTGAGGGGGGCCTTTGAAGGTCGCCCGTGGCTCGGAGGGCCCTTCCTGTTCTCACGCCCTGAATGACCAATGGTGCCGCTAACGGCCCGTGTGGCGGGGGGGCGGCATGGTGAGTCCGGCTCTGTGGCTCAGGGGTCAGCAATCCCAGGCATTGTCGTGCCAGGCCCCATTGGACTGGCCCCTCGGGGGATGACCTAGGGTTAGGGTTAGCCCCCAGGAGGCCGGCAGGTCCCATCCGCCAGCTGTGCGGCGAGTGGAGGGGTGGGCCGAGTGAGGGCGCTGGCGAGCGGGAGCGTGGGCCGAAGCATTTTGTCGCGGGGGTCCTTCAAAGGTCTCCAGGGGCTCAGAGGGCCCTATCTGTTCTCCCGCCCTGAATGACAATTGGCTCCCCTAGTGGCCCGGGTGTGGCGGGGCAGCAGGGTGAGTCCGGCGCTGGGGCTCAGGAGTCCTCAATCCCTGGCGTTGCAGCGCCATGCCCCTTGGGATGGGCCCCTAGGGGGCCTACCTAGGGTTAGGGTTATCCACCAGGAGTCTGGGAGGCCCAATCCGCCAGCTGTGCGGCGAGCGGAGTGGCGGACTGAGGTAAGGGCACAGGTGAGCGGGAGCGTGGGCCCAAAGCGTTTTGGTGCGGGGGGCCTTCAAAAGTCTCCGGTGGCTCGGAGGGCCCTGCCCGTTCTCCCTCCCTGAATGACTGGCGGTGCCCCTAGCAGCCCAGGGGGCGGTAGGGCGGGAGGGTGAGTCTGGCGCTGGGGCTCAGGAGTCCCCTATCCCCGGTATTGTGGCAATAGGAACCTGGGATGGGCCCCTCGGGGGCCCACCAAAGGTTAGGGTAACACCCAGGAGGCTGGCAGTCCCGATCCACAAGCTGTGCAGCGAGCGGAGGGGCGGACCGAGGTAAGGGCACAGGGAGCGGGAGCATGGGCCCAAGCGTTTTGGCGCGGGGGGGCCTTCGAAGGTCGCCAGGGGCTCGGAGGGATCTGCCCGTACTCCCTCCCTGAATGACCGACGGTGCTCCTAGCGGCCCGGGTGGCGGCAGGGCAACACAGTGAGTCCAGCGCTGGGGTTCGGGGGTCCCCAATACCCGGGGTTGCGGCGCCAGGCCCCTTGGGATGGGCCCCTCGAGGGCCGACCTAGGGTTAGGCTTAGGCCCCAGGAGGTCGGCAGTCCCTATCATCCGGGTGTGCAGCGAAGGGTGGGCCGAGGTGAGGGCGCTAGCAAGTGGGAGCGTGTGTCCAAACGTTTTGGCGCGGGGGGCCTTCAAAGGTCGCCGGAGGCTCGGAGAGCCCTGCCCGTTCTCCCGCCCTGAATGACCGGCGGCACCCCTAGTGGCCCGGGTAGCAGCGGGGTGACACGGTGAGTCCGGCACTGGGGCACGGGGGTCCCCAATGCCCTGTGTTGCGGAGCCAGGCCCCTTGGGATATGCCCCTCGTGGGCCGACCTATGGTTAGGGTTAGCCCCTAGGAGTCCAGCAGGCCCGATCCGCCCGCTGTTTGGAGAGCGGAGGGGCGGGCCGAGGTGAGGGCGCTGGCGAGCGGCAGCATTGGTCCAAGCGTTTTGGCATGGGGTCCTTCGAAAGTCGCTGGGGGCTCGGAGGGCCCCGCCCGTACTCCCACCCTGAATGACCGGCGGCGCCACTAGCGGCCCGCGTGGCGGCAGGGTGGCACGGTTAGTCCAGCGCTGGGGCTCGGGTGTCAGCAATCCCAGGCGTTGTGGCGCCAGGCCCCATCAGACGGGCCCCTCGAGGGCCGACCTAGGGTTAGGGTTAGCCCACAGGAGGCCTGCAGGCCTCATCAGCTGGTTGTGCGGTGAGCGGAGGGGAGGGCCCAGGTGATGGTGCTGGCGATGGGGAAGTTGGGCCCAAGCGTTTTAGTGAGGGAGGTATTCGAAGGTTGCCTGGGGCTCAGAGGGCCCTGCCCCTTCTCCCTCCTTGAATGACCGGTGGTGCCCCTACCATCCCAGTTGGCGGTGGGGCAGCAGCTAGAGTCTGGCGCTAGGGCTCGGGTGTCCCCAATCCCCGGTGTTGCGGCGCAAGGCTCCTTGGGCGGGGCCCCTCGTGGGCCGACCAAGTGTTAGGGTTAGCCCCCAGGATGCCGACAGGCCTGATCTGCAGCCTGTGCGGCAAGTGGAGGAGTGGGCTAAGATGTGGGTGCTGGGGAGCAGGAGCGTGGGCCCAAGCATTTTCGCAAGTGCGGCCTTCAAATGTCCCCAGGGGCTTGAAGGTCCCTGCCTGTTCTCCCGCACTGAATGACTGGTGGCGCCCCTAGCGGCTCCGGTGGTGTCGGGTCGGCAGGGTGAGTCCAGCGCTGGAGCTCGGGGTCCCCAAAATCCGGCGTTGCTGCGCCAGGCCCCTTGGGAAGGCCCGCTTGGGGGTCGACCTAGGGTTAGGGTTACCCCCAGGAGGCCAGTAGGCCCGATCTGCCAGCTGTGCGATGAGCGGAGGGGCAGGCTGAGATGAGAGCACTGGCCAGCGGGGAATGTGGGCCCAAGCATTTTGGCACGAGGCGCCTTCAAAGGTCACCAGGGGCTTGGAGGGCCCTGCCCATTCTCCTGCTCTGAATGACCGACGGCATCCCTCGTGGCCCGGTTGGCAGCGGGGCGGCAGGGAGAGTGTGGCACTGGGGCTCGGGGTTCCCCAATCCCCGGCTTTGCGGCGCCAGGGCCTTTGGGAGGGTCCCCTTGGGGACGGACCTAGGGTTAGGTTTAGCCCCCGGGAGGCCGGCAGGCCCGATCTGCCGGCTGTGTGGCGAGCGGAGGGGCGGGCCGAGATGAGGGTGCTGGCGAGCGGGAACATGGGCCCAAGCGTTTTGGCGCGAGTAGCCTTCGAAGGTCGCCAGGGGCTAAGGGGGCCTTGCCCGTTCTCCCTCCCTGAATGACCAGCAGCGCCTCTACCAGCCCGGTTGGTGGCGGGGAAGCAAGGTGAGTCCGGTGCTGGGGCTCAGGGGTCCACAATCCCCGGCATTGCAGCAGCAGGTGCCTTGGGAGGGGCACCTCGTGGGCCAATCTAGGGTTAGGGTTAGCCCCCAGGAAACCGTCAGGCCAGATCAGCCAGCTTTGCGGTGAGTGGAGGGGCGGGCTGAGGTGAGGGCGCTGACAAGCGATAGCGTGGGCGCAAGCGTTTTGATGCGGGGTGCCTTCGAAGGTCGCCCGTGGCTCGGAGGGCCCTGCCTGTTCTCACGCCCTGAATGACCGGCGGTGCAGCTAGGGGCCTGGGTGGCAGTGGGGCGGCACAGTGAGTCTGGCGCTGGGGCTCAGTTGTCCCCAATCCCTTGTGTTGCGGCTCCAGGCCCCTTGGGATGGGCCCCTAGGGGGCCTACATGGGGTTAGGGTTAGCCCCCAGGAGGCTGGGAGGCCCAATCCGCTGGCTGTGCGGTGAGCGGAGGGGCAGGCCGAGGTAAGGGCGATGGCGAGTGGGAGCGTGGTCCCAAGCGCTTTGGCGCGGGGGCCTTCGAAAGTCGCTGGGGGCTTGGAGGGCCCTGCCGTTCTCCCGCCCTGAATGACCGGTGGTGCCCCTTGTGGCCCAGGTGGCGGTGGGGGGCATGGTGAGTCTGGCGCTGGGGCTCAGGAGTCACCAATACTCGTCATTGCGGTGCCAGGCCCCTTGGGAGGGGCCACTAGGGGGTAGGCCTAGGGTTCGGGTTAGCCCCCAGAAGGCCCGCAGGCCCGATCCGCCAGCTGTGCAGCGAGTGGAGGGGAGGGCCGAGGTAAGGGCGCTGGCGAGTGGGAGCGTGGGCCGAAGCGTTTTGTCGTGGGGAGGCTTCAAAGGTCTCCGGGGGCTCAGAGGGCCCTACCGGTTCTCCCGCACTGAATGACCGGCGGCTCCCCTAGCGGCCTGGGTGGTGGCGGAGCTGCAGGGTGAGTCCGGCGCTGGGGCTCGGGAGTCCTCAATCCCTGGCGGTGCGGCGCCATGCCCCTTGGGATGGGCCCCTAGGGGGCCTACCTAGGGTTAGGGTTATCCACCAGGAGTCTGGGAGGCCCGATCCGTCAGCTGTGCGGCGAGTGGAGTGGCAGACTGAGGTAAGGGCACAGGTGAGCAGGAGCGTGGGCCCAAAGCGTTTTAGTGTGGGGGGCCTTCAAAAGTCGCCGGTGGCTCGGAGGGCCCTGCCCGTTCTCCCTCCCTGAATGACTGGCGGTGCCCCTAGCGGCCCAGGGAGCGGTAGGGCGGGAGGGTGAGTCCGGCGCTGGGGCTCGGGGGTCCCCTATCCCCGGTATTGTGGCAATAGGAACCTGGGATGGGCCCCTCGGGGGCCCACCAAAGTTAGGGTAACACCCAGGAGGCTGGCAGTCCCGATCCACAAGCTGTGCAGCGAGCGGAGGGGCGGACCGAGGTAAGGGCACAGGGAGCGGGAGCATGGGCCCAAGCGTTTTGGCGTGGGGGGGCCTTCGAAGGTCGCCAGGGGCTCGGAGGGATCTGCCCGTACTCCCTCCCTGAATGACCGACAGTGCTCCTAGCGGCCCGGGTGGCGGCGGGGCAACACAGTGAGTCCAGCGCTGGGGTTCAGGGGTCCCCAATACCCGGGGTTGCGGCGCCAGGCCCCTTGGGACGGGCCCCTGGAGGGCCGACCTAGGGTTAGGCTTAGGCCCCAGGAGGTCGGCAGTCCCTATCAGCCGGGTGTGCAGCGAAGGGGTGGGCCGAGGTGAGGGCACTGGCGAGTGGGAGCGTGGGCCGAAGCGTTTTGTCGTGGGGAGCCTTCAAAGGTCTCCGGGGGCTCAGAGGGCCCTACCGGTTCTCCCGCACTGAATGACCGGCGGCTCCCCTAGCGGCCCGGGTGGTGGCTGAGCTGCAGGGTGAGTCCGGCGCTGGGGCTCAGTAGTCCCAAATCCCGGCATTGCTGCGCCAGGCCCTTTGGGATGGGCCCCTGGGGGGCCTACCTAGGGTTAGGGTTAGCCCCCAGGAGGCTGGGAGGCCTGATCCGTGGGCTGTACGGCGAGAGGAGGGTCAGGCCGAGGTAAGGGCGATGGTGAATGGGAGCGTGTTCCCAAGCGCTTTGAGGCAGGGGGCCTTCGAAAGTCGCTGGGGGCTCGGAGGGCCCTGCCGTTCTCCCGCCCTGAATGACTGGTGGTGCCCCTTGTGGCCCGGGTGGCGGTGGGAGGCATGGTGAGTCCGGCGCTGGGGCTCAGAAGTCCCCAATCCTCCTCATTGCGGCGCCAGGCCCCTTGGGAGGGGCCACTAGGGAGTCGACCTAGGGTTCGGGTTAGCCCCCAGAAGGCCCACAGGCCCGATCCGCCATCTGTGTGGCGAGCTGAGGGGATGGCCGAGGTAAGGGCGCTGGCGAGCAGGAGCGTGGGCCCTAGCGTTTTGGTGCGGGGGGCCTTCGAAGGTCGCTGGAGTCTTGGAGGGCCCTGCCCCTTCTCCCTCCCTGAATGACCGGCGGTGCCCCTAGCGGTCCAGGTGGCGGTAGGGCAGGAGGGTGAGTCGGGCGCTGGGGCTCGGGATTCCCAAATTCCCCGTGTTGGGGCAATAGGAACCTGGGATGTGCCCCTCGGGGACCCACCAAAGGTTAGGGTAACACCCAGGAGGATGGCAGTCCCAATCCACTGGCTGTGCTGTGAGCGGAGGGGCGGACCGAGGTGAGGGCATAGGCGAGCGGGAGCATGGGCCCAAGCGTTTTGGCGCGGGGGGCCTTCGAATGTCACCAGGGGCTTGGAGGGATCTGCCTGTGCTCCCTCCATGAATGACCGACAGTGCTCCTAGCGGCCCAGGTGGCGGCGGGGCAACATGATGAGTCCGGCACTGGGACTCGGGGGTCCCCAATCCCAGGCATTGCGGTGCCAAGCCCCTATGGAGGGGCCCCTCAGGGGCAAACCTAGGGTTATGGATAGCCTCCAGGAGGAGGGCAGGCCTCATCCACCAGCTCTGCACCGTGCGGGGGGTGGGCCGAGGTGAGGGCGCTGGCAAGCAATTGCGTGGGAGCCAGAGTTTTTTCGCGGGGGGCCTTCGAACGTTGCAGGGGGATAGGAGGGCCCTGCCCGTTCTCACTTCCTGAATGACTGGCAACGCCCCTAGCGCCCTGGGTGCTTGTGGGGTGGCAGAGTGAGTCCAGCACTGGGGCTCGGGGTTCCCAAATCCCCGGCATTGCGGTGCCAGGCTCCTTGGGAGGGGCCTCTCGGGGGCCGACCTAGGGTAAGTGTTAGCCCCCAGGAGTCCAGCAGGCCCGTTCCCCCAGCTCTACAGCAGGCGGAGGGGCAGGCCGAGGTGAAGGTGCTGGCGAGAGGGAGTGTGGGCCCAAGCGTTTTGGCGCGGGGGGCCTTTGAATGTCGCCGGGGCTTGGAGGGCCCTGCCCATTCTCTCGCCCTGAATGACTGGCGGCGCCCTTAGCAGCCCGGGTTGCTGTGGGGCGGCAGGGAGACTTAGGCGCTGGCCTCGGCGGTCCCCAATCCCTGGCGTTGTGGTGCCAGGCCCCTTGGGAGGGGCCCCTTGGGGGCTGACTAGGGTTAGGGTTTGTCCCCAGGAGGACGGCAAGCCCAGCGCTAAGTGGTTCTGGCAATGTAACAAAAATGCCATACACTTATCTGAAAGAAATAACAGTGTACAGGAACCCTCTTAGCCCTAACATCATCCTTTCTGAATATGGAAGCCAGCCCCAAGGTGGTCCTGGAAGTCTGATGAAAGGGCTAAGCACTTTTCTCTGAGTCTCCACACTATGCAGGGAAAGACCAAAGTACATCATCTTTCAGGAGTAGGAAGCATTAATGAAAAGGTTCTGGAATTTCGAGGACTCTGACCCATCCTTATTGGTAATAAACCACCCTGTACAGTAAAACACCTTCAACTCTCATCAGCCTCCTCAATCCTAATTCCAATTCAACTTTGGGTGTGTAGGACTAGGGAAATGTCCACATCTTATTGCTAAGAAAGAACGATGTCAGGGTAATGCCCTTCAAGTCACCTCAGCCTTCCTGAAGATGGAAGCAGGAATCAAGCTGGTTATGTTACCATGAGGTAAGGAAGATGAGCATATAAGTGAGAAACAACAGTGGGCAGGACCTCTCTTCCAACGAACAGTATCTTTGCTTAACGTTCAATCCCTATGGTAAGTGGTTGTGGCCATTTGTGAGGTGAAAATCTTAAGTGTTTTGTAAAACCTCTTGGTCATTCACAGATGAGACTAAGGTAGTTGGGGACTCCTAGGCAGTGATTTGTCCACTGTCAAAAATATAAAAAGATAAGAGACAGATGAGGTCTACTCAGGCATTGTCCTTTATCCTCATCCTCCGTGAGGATGGTCATCTCTGGACAGCTCAGTGACAGGGTCTCATTCACAGTGGGGGCATCTGTTCCTCACAGACATCAGGCAGGGAAATGGATTTGGTTCTCTGTGCCAGCCCAGCCACAGCTGAGTGTCACAGCACCCTCTCGTGGGCTCATAAGGGTTTCACTGTCACCAGGCAGGTCATTGTATTTGATAAACCACTGTGAGAGTTTGCAATTGCCTTCATCTGCAACCTCCTAGAAGCAAATGCAGGTCTCTGGTACCATGTGGAGTCATGTGAAGGCATTGTGAGAAAGTGTCCTTTTGCTTAAGAAAAACATGGAGCTGGGGCTCCTGGCTGGCTCAGCCAGTTAAGCATGTGCCATTGGCTCAGGTTATGATCCCAGGGTTCTGGGATCGAGCCCGGGCTCCCTGCTGAGCAGGAAAGGAGGTAGGGAAATAGCTTAGAACCCACAGAGAATGTGAATAAAGGGGAGTGAAATGGAACTTTGCTTTAGGGATTTAAGTTAGTTTTTTCTCAATTGTGATTGTTCTTGAAACAGAAAAGCTGTGTTGGTTTTTTTTACCTTTAATTTTTTTCTACTAATAATTTGTTATTATGATATGTTAGTCACTATACAGTATTTCCTTAGTTTTTGATGTAGTGTTCCGTGATTCATTATTTGCATATAACACCCAGTGCTCCATGCAATATGTACCTTCCTTAATACCCATCACTGGCCCATCCCAATCCCCCACCCCTCTCCCCTCTGAAGCCCTCAGTTTGTTTCCCAGAGTCCATAGTCTCTCGTGGTTCATTCCCCCTTCTGTTTAGGGTCCATCGTCTAAAGGGACAGACAGTGGAAGTTCACCAAATATAAGATAGAAATTTCATTGTTCATTATAGATGCCGCCAAGTAGTTCCCAGACATTTCATTCTACTGTAGTAATTCATTATACCTGTGAAGGTGCACGTGGAAGACAATTGATGCATGTATAGTGGTAATAAAACACGCCCCTCAGTAGTAGAATAAGAGAGGATGCATATGTGTAAAATTATTCGACTACAGCTTCCATGCTTTCCCTTTGGTTCCTTATTATCTATGAAATTGGACAATTTTTGTTCTCTAGGCTTAAAACTCATTGTCAAGTATTCAGAGTTTTTCAATGCTGATCTTCTCCTGTATAAGTTACCAAAAACCTAAAATATGTATGAACTTTAAAAAGCGCTATATTGAAAATGACAGCAGGGAAGTTCCATTTTGTGAATATTGTGTCAATGGATCTCTATTTTGACATCAGTGTTCATTAGAAATGATGACATTTCATGTGAGTATAAATATCAATGTGAAAAAGAAAAGGTAGGAAGAACCTTGAATGTTTAAGTAATTGCTGAAATGACAGGTGTGTGTGTGTGTGTGTGTGTGTGTGTGTGTGTGTGTGTGTGTGTAATTGATTTTCAGTGAATGGTTCAGCTCCTTGTAGGGCTTCCGAGAGAGCCCAGGTGAACCTTTCAATGAGTTGGTATCTGTTTTCAGAACATGGGAATCTCTTAGTCCAATAGTCAATCAGGCAAGCTTTGAGGTCTTGAAGAGTTTCAGTCCTCAGCGATGGTGTTGCAGAACCTTGTGAGCAAACCCTAGGGTATGGTCAGAGCCCTCATTAGCTGGTACCAAGGTGTGACGATTTCAGACAGCATTTCCCAAAGAAGTACCTCTTGAGTCTCTGTCCTTGTCAGTTCCCTACACTTCCTTACACTAGTTATGTGATCAGTGTGTTTCAGGATAATCCCCACATGTGATTTTTGCTATTTCCTACTAGTCCTATCTGTTTCTCATCTTCTTCTTTTATGGTAGGGGTTGGGAAGCAACCTGTGTGGTGGAGGAAGGGGTGTGCTAGTTGTCTGCCTTCAGAGGAACAAATGATGCCTAGAAATTGTACTGTAGTTTGAGGTTAATTGTCCATCCTCTGAGTGTCAGGAATTCCATCACTTTACTTTGATGCTAGTCTGTTCTTCAAGCTGTCCTCAGAAATAAGGACGTCATCCATCTAGGGAATACTGGTTTGTTTGTATGTTTTCATTTTAGGAAAGGCTTTGCTGTTCCTGAAAATAATACTGTAGAGCACCCTTTCCTGTTCTTATTGGCCATCAGTCAATCTTTTGTGAAGTATTCGTTTATAAATAGACTCTATGATTGATGAGCAGGAATTCTTTATTGACAAGTCTTTGTCAGTGTGTGTATTGCAAATCTTTACTTCCCAGCCTGCGGTTCACTTTTTCATTTTCTTATGGTCATAAGATAAGGAGAAATGTCACATTTTTATGAAGTTCCACTGAATTCTTTTAAATGGTTAGTGCACCCTATGTCCTACCCCAAGATTGACAGGTTCTACGTTTTCTTTCAGAAACTGTCCAATGGGAAGCTACAATCCATTTTCTCTGTCCATTTATTGCTTACAAATGTCACATTTTTATGAAGTCCCACTGAATTCTTTTAAATGGTTAGTGCACCCTATGTCATACCCCAAGATTGACAGGTTCTACGTTTTCTTCAGAAACTGTCCAATGGGAAGCTACAATCCAATTTCTCTGCCCATTTATTGCTTACAAATGTATTTTGACTATCTGTTTCCCAGGAAACCTCTTATTATTATTATTATTATTATTATTATTATTATTATTATTATTATTATTTTAAATTGCATTTTTAATTCTAATATGATATTTAAACACTGTTTTTGATTTTCTATGTACACAATCGTATTATCTGTGAATAGTCACAATTATCCCCTCAATTCTTATCCTTTTTGTTTCTCTTGCCTTAAAACACTGGTAGATTCTCCGATGTCACAATAAATAGAGCATCATTGTTTGAAGATTTTAATATACCTTTCTCAATATCTGAAAGAAAAAGCAGACAAAACATTGGTAACAAATGTGACCTAATTGACATATAGGGAACATTCCATAATAAGTGCAGAATACATTATTTTCAAGTGGTCATAGACTCTTTACCCAAATAGATGATAGGTGGGGCCAAGAATCAAGTCTACAAATGTTAAACCCTGAAATTAACTAGATTCTATTCTTAGACCACTGCGGAATTGAGCCACAGTCATAGCGAAAAGAAAATCAAGAAGTCCTTCAATGTTTAAAATTAAATGGAACTTTGCTACATATCCTAAAGGTCAAAGAGGGAATCTCAATGGAAATTCTGAACCTTTTCTACATGAGGGCTCACACACAATGGCACTTTCTTTGTGAAGAGCATTATAATAACCTAGACAGGAGTTGAGCCTTAAGTCAGAGTTCTGCCTACCGCAGCCACACCTGGCAGGCTTGGCCTGTGGTCCCCCTCAGCTGTCCTTTCTGGTGGTCCTGAGCTAAGGGGGTCAACATGGCCATATGGAAATGGGAAGCTGCCCACTCATAATGATGACGGTGCCCACTACCCAGCTGCCCTCTCTGGTGGCTTTGAGCTAAGGGGGTCAACATGGCCGTATGGAAATTAGAAGCTCCCCACTCTTAGTGATGACGTTGCTATCGTATCATCCTCACCAGTCCAACAACATGATTTCTGAGTGAAATATGACACAAGAGTGACTTCTTGGCATTCCTTCAGGTTTGAAAATCATCTGGTGAGTCATCTATTCGAAATATGGATTCAACATGTGTACTTTATTCTGGAAAAGCAATAGACCGAATAGCAATTATGGCTTCCTGAGATCTTGTTCTTGAGAGACATCATACTGGCTCTTTGTAGCATTCTGCGTCTTAAACTTCCCAACTAGGGTGTAGATATTTTTAGGCACATTTTCAGACGGTTAGAAAGGGACTCGGATGATATGAGTCACAGAGGATTTTAGTGTCAGAAACCTAAGTGGGATCCCCAAACTGACTCCAAATCGCTTGTTGTTCCATACAGGGTACTATTTCCCTCTTATCTCTGGTCTTCTCAATCTGGAAACCTATCAAGTATCAGGATTTTCTTGTCATGTGGACAACTGGAACGAATTCAGCGGGCCTTTTCACATCTGCCCATGGTGATCATTAAGATCATTATCTCAGTGGAGGACCTCTGGGTAAGATACTCAAAGATCCTTAGGAATAGAGACAGTATAATATTTTTCTGGTATTAAAGTTACTGAAACCAACTATCTTTTTTAGTCCATTCAGGCTCTGGTATGTTCAGAGGGTGCTGTAAAACAGGTCTGAAATAGTATTTAAAAACACTCAGCTCAGCCTCTTCTACAAAGTGAGCCAATGCTTATAAATATGGCTAAAATATTCCCTTACCTACGATGACTTCCCAGCCATCGTAGTGTTTATATGGTATGACTGTCACTTACATTAGTCAACATTTGCAGAGAAAGAACTTAGTGCATCCAGGGGGCACTTCATGTTGAAATTAGTTTGTGACAACGAGCTATTGTGTTTTATTCTGCAGTCCAAGGGAATGGTGCCAGATATCTCTAAGGTGTCTAGCAGTTCTACAATTCTGATTTTAAGTGGTCTGTGTGCTTCATAGATTTGGGCAGGAGAAGGGCAGGAGTCCAGAGACTGTGAACACTTCTGTTAACTGTGCTGACCATGGAGCAGGTAGCCTTCTGTGGGATTCATTTTGAATTCTTGGTACTCTTGTGAAAGGTGCTTTTGTCTCAAATTCCTCCATTTAGGAGTAATTATAATGATGAAAGTAATTTTTATCTTATATCATCTGTGGACCCAGATCCTGGGCTCCCAGGGAAGCTATCCTTTAACATTTTACCCGGCTCAAATTGATTGGGCAAAACCTCAAAGCATGGGCCCTATTACTATCCCAAGCACATGTTGTACATCTGCTTCGAGAAGAAAACAATAACCAAAAATGCCAACATAAAGAGAAGAAAAAATAAAGAACCTCTTTGGCTCCCATAAGATTAAAGTCATACTGACATGTACATACTGAAAACATAAGAAAGAGTCTGTCACTTTCTAGAATCTAAGAATATCCTCATTGTGGTGTGTAACTCTGTACTTTAAAGAAAACAGAAAAAAATATATAAGCCTGCCCCAAATGTTCCTTCCCCGGAGCACTCCCTTCTTGGTGAAGATTGTGTCTCCCAGGAAGCTGTCCTGACTTGGGTTTGAATAAAGGTCTCTTCCTTTCTCTCTAAAATGTTTTTAAAAGTTCATTCACGCAATGTAATAATAACAGTGTTTTCTATTTAAGTGAGAAATAAATGTTCCACTCTAGTTTTATTGGGAATAGACGAATTTAGGGTTTCTTTAGAGGAGTAAGTCTGACTTCCAGAAAAGGCATGGTCATTGGTCTATTGAGAATGAAGATAATTACTGCTAAACAACAAGTATGTGTTGCCCCTTCGCCCAGAAACCGAAGCAGGTGTGCAGGCTTTAGGTCAGAGGTGACTTCTTGTCCCCAGCTGACAACACTTCTCTGGTCTGGCTCCAAGACCCCCAAGGTTTTGAACGTCAGCATCGGAGTCAGCGAGGCAGCTTGTCACAGGACGCCAGTGTTCAGAGAAAGCACAGGTATGTTTGGCAAAATGTCCTATCTATGTCAGGGCTGGAGGTAAAACCTCTCATTATCCCAAAACCTCCTGGGCTTTTCTCTTTTCTCTAGTTGAGCCACAAAGTAAAATTGAAGTAGCTGTCAGCATTCTGGGTTTGGTACAAGAATTACTTAGTTTACCTGCAGGTAGAACTTTGCAGGGGATCACAATTTCTCTGTCCATTTATTGCTTACAAATGTATTTTGACCATCTGTTTCCTAGGAACCATCTTTTATTAGAAAGGGGAGGTGAGATTCACTCTGTGCCTCTTTGTAACATCTAATTTGTTCCTTCATCTAACAGTGTTTATTCAATTGGGCCTAAGATATGGTTGAGTGACAAGCATCTAGAGTTAGGTGGCTTATTTTCATCTGATACAGACTTGGATGATGTCATTTGACAAAGGTGATGTTTCATCATTGATTAGTTTATTCATCAGAAGAGTTAAAATTAGGGTGGAGGGAAAATTCAAAATTATCCAAAGCGGCCTGTTCCTGTTTAAAAGTTGAGCTTGACTTTCCAGTTTTACTAAATGTATTATCTCGATATTTGGAGGTGCCATATTCTCTCTGTAGTTTCTTTGGTGGTGGAGTCAGAAGGAGAGTCTGGGAATTCTTTTGGATAGTGGCATGCTGGTGGCTTCAAGGGGCTTGGCGTCAGGAGCCTTGGGGTGAAGTCTGCAACTGCTTGCCTGACCCTGGGTGCATCTCACAGAGGTTTTGCTTCATCTTATGAAATTGCCAGCAGATAATGTTCTGCTTAAAGGGGAACACTCCCATCCTGTTGGTGGCAATGCAAAGTGGTGCAGCCAGTCTAGGAAACAGTGTGGGGGTTCCTCAAAAAGTTAAAAATTGAACAACCCCATGATCCAGCAATTGCTCTCCTAGGTATTTACCCAAAGGATACAAAAATGCAGATTCAAAGGGGGTCCATGCACCATGATGTTTAGAGCAGCAATGTCCACAGTAGCCAATCTATGGAGAGAATCCCAAAGTCTATGCACTGATGAATGGATAAAGCAGAAGTGGGATACATATATATAATGGAATATGACCCAGCTTCAAAAAGAATGAAATCTTACCATTTGCAAGGATGTGGATGGACCTAGAGTGTATTAAGCTAAGCAAAATCATTGAGGAAAGAGAAATATCCTATGCTCTCATGCTTGTGGAATTTCAGAAAGAAAACAGATGAACAGAGTGGAGGGGTGATGAGAGAGGCAAACAAGGAAATAGACTCAACCTTGGAGAACAAACTGAGTGTTGCTGCAGGACAGGGGCGTGGGGGGAAGAGTTAAATGGGTGAGGGGTAATAAGGAGGGCACTTGTGATGAGCACCGGGTACTGTATGCAGGTGAGGAATCACTAAATCCTACCCCTGAAGCGAATATTCCATGGCATGTGAACTAACTGGAATTTAAGTAAAAGAAGAAAGGAAAAAGTGTTCTGCTTCATGAAGAGTGAGGTAAAATTGTAGTGATTTGGGCTGTACTATTCTATAGATGAGAGATGTGAAACACCCTGTTGTAGGATACACTAGTTACTTATCACATAAGGAGTCCTCAGAAAGCTGCAATGAAAGATTCAGGTCTCAGAGCATGTTCATGTTCCAATGATATTTTACAGTTTGCACAGGTAGGAAAGAAGGTGGAGAGAGAGGCAACAGAAGGGGAAAGCAGGTGTGAACCTTTCATTTGTTAGCATTATAGCTTTCTCATGAAAGCTTTATGTCAGTGTGATTTTGGAAGCAGAGGGGGAATCCGGGAGCTTTGCAGGAGACAGGGGGGAGTTCCAGGTCTGGGTAAAGCTGACAGGGGTCCCAGAGGAGAGCTGAATGCATTCTGCAGCAGGGTGTGTTCAGGGTGGGCTCCAGGGGTGGCTGTGGGTCTCCTGGGTGAGAGTTGTGACAGGTGAGGGCTGTGTGCAAGTTCCTGGCTGAGGACAAGTGAGGCACTGGCTGAGAGCTGGCAGAGAACCTTCTTCTGGGCCGCCATCCTCACCCAACACACAGCCTCATCTTCTGTTCCTGTCACTCCAATTCAGACTTCTCCGAAGTTGAGTGAGAACACATCAAGAGCATTCTTAACAGAAGGGAAAGCATGTGCAAAGGCTCTGGGGCAGGAGAATTTCAGGTATGTCCAGGAGCAGCAAGAAGGACCTGTAGCCACAGGAGACAGCTTAGGACATGACCTCAGAGAGGTGTCAGAAAGCCATTCCAGGGCTATAACCCCATGAGACCCTGTTTCACTGGGCCATCCTGGCTACAGTGTTGAGAACAGATGACAGAGGGTTGAAGATGGCAAGGGAGGTCAATGACGAATCTTTTCCAGGATCTCAGGCACTGTGGACCAGAAAGCTGGCCTTGGATGGAGTGGTTAGACATATTCTGGGTCCATTTTGAAGATGGAGCTCGCAGGATTTGCTGATGGGTTAGCTATTAGGAGCTGGAGAACGGAGGAATTGGGGTAAATCCCATCTGTTGTGGGTTTTCCTGATCGAGGGGAAGGAGAGGTTTTCTCAGGGGGTAGGAGGTAGTCCGTGTTCCGCATGCTGAGGAAAGTGCCTTTCCCGGTGGATCTGCTGAGGTTTGTGTCTGGGAGTACCTTTCACATCTCCTCCCTCAGCAATGCTCAAGTACAAGTATCCCCCACTTTTTAAACGTTCACAGTAAGACACTGGGCTTTCTTGAAAGAACTATGTTATTACCCAGCTTCAGTAAGAGGAAGAGACCTGAAGAGGATTTCCCTCTTATGAAAAAAGGTGAACAGTGAGAATAGCGTTCAGCATCTGTTTTGGGGAGAAGCACGACAGTGGCGGCGTGCACCCCAACCAGGTCCTTCCGCTGGGATCCGCTCTCCGCATCCAGCCACCAGCATTTTGAATGGTGTCTGTGAGCCTCTGCTTCTGCTTTATCTTCATTTATGCTGGGCCTCCATTAGAAACTTGTGTCCTGAGGCCTAAGAAAAGCCAAAGAGAGGAATTTTGGAGTCTGAGCACACTGTCTAATTGTTCCGTGTAAATTAATGGTCATTCCTTCTTGACACCATTTCTGCTGTGCAAGGTTTCTCAGAAGCCCTGTACTTTCAAAGAGCAGGGAAACCTATACCCCATGCTGCAGGGTTAGTTTTAGTCTCCATGCTGGACAGAACATTTCATGACTGTCGGATTTTCTCACTCAAACATTGAGACTTTGACCACCTTCACCCGTTTCTAGCACCCCATCTCCGAATCTGGCACCTACCAATGTGCTCCCAGTATCTATGCGTTCAGTATTTGTTTATTCCTCGTGGAATGTACATGAGAGCATCTGGTATTGGTCTTTCTGTGTCTGAGTTACTTGGCATAAGGACCCCAAGGTCTGTGTTTCCATGTCTGGTTCTTGTGAATAATGCTGCACTGAATGTGGGAGTGCATCTGTCTTTTTGAGGCAGTATTTTTGTGTTCTCCAAATCAATACTCTGTAGAGCCATTACTGGGTCATGTGGTAGTTGTATTTATTTTTTCAGGAACCTCCATACCGTTTGTCACAATGGCTGCACCAATTTCCATTCCCACCAACAGTGCACAGTGTCTCCTTGTCTGCACACCCTTGACCCCACCTGGTGTCTGTCTCTGGGACAATTGCTGTTCCAACAATTGTGAGGGGATAGCCGATTGTGGGTTTGATGATGTTTCCCTGTCGATATTAAGTGATGTCGAATAACTTTCTCTGTCTGTTGACACCTGTGTGCCATCTTTGGAAAGTATCTATTCACATATTCTCCCATTTTTTAATACAGATTTTTTTTTGTTTTGATTTGTACGAGTGTTGTGTGTATTTTGGATATTAGCCTCTTCTCACACATATGATTCGCAGATATTTTTTCTTATTGGGTCAGTGGCCTTTTAAGTTTTTGCTGGTTTCTTTTGCCAAGTGGAAGATTTCAGTTTGAAGTTGTTCCACTTGTTTATTTTTGCTTTTGTTTCTTTGCGTTTGGTGTCGGATCTGAAGACTCTTTGCCAAAACCTATGTCGAGAGACTTAGTACCTGTGTCTTCTTGGAGGTTTATGGATTCAGGTCTTATTTTCAAATCATTCATCCATTAAAAATTTTGGTGGTGTAAGAAATTGACCCAGTTATATTCTTCTGCCTTTAGTGTCCAGTTTGCCTGTTACCGCTCACTGTAGACACAGTCCTTCCCTCATGGCATATCTTCTGCTGCTGTGTCATAAGTTAGGATCATCTACGTGTGGGTAAGTTTCTGAGCTTTCTGTTCTGTTCCACTGACCTTGGGTCTGTGTTTATGCCAGTACCATCCTGTTTTGATGACAACATCTTTGTAATCTAGCTTGAAATCCAGGAGTGTGTTGACTGCACCTTTCTTTCTTCAGGTTGCTTTGCGTTTTTGGGGCCTTTTGTGATTCCATACAAGTTTGAGGACTGTTATCTATTTCCTTGAATAATGCCACTGGAATTCAGATAGGGATTTCATCACATCTGTCGATTGCTTTGGGTACGATGGACATGTTCACATAATTAACTCTTCCAGTTAAGGAGCATGGCGTATGCTTCCATTTGTTTGTGTTGCCTTCCAAATCTTTGAACCACACATTCTGCCCCCCTCGACACACATGTTTTTCATTTCTTTTCTGCCATGTGTTGAGTGTACTATGTCTTTCGCATTTTTGGTTACTTTTATTCCTAGATTTTTTTTGATGCAATTGTAAATGGCATTGCTTTTTTAATTTCTCTTTGCGAAAGTGTGTCATCAGTATACAGAAATGCAAGAAGTTGGGTCATCTGGGTGGCCCCATAGGTGACGTGTCTGCCTTCAGCTCAGGTCATGATCCCAGAGTTCTGGGATTGAGCCCCGTGTAGGGCTCCCCGCTTATCGAGGGTCTGCTTCTCCCTCTTTCTGACACTACCCCTGCATGTGCTTTTTCTCTTCCTCTCAAATAAATAAATAAAATCTGAAAAAAAGTAAAGACAACAGGTCTCTGTATATTGACTTTATATCCTGCAGCTTTCTTGAATTTGTTTAAATTAACAGTTTTTTTTTTTTTTTTGTGGAATCTTTCGGGATTTCATGTCATTTGCAAATAGTGACAGTTTTCCTGTATGGATTTCATATCTTTCTCCTTTTTTAAAATGATGTTAGTCACCTACAGTACTTCATTTGTTTTTGATGAAGTGTTCCATGATTCATTGCTTGCATATAACCCCTAGTGCTCATTATGACACGTGCCCTCCTTAATACCCATCACCAGGATTACCCATTCCCCTACCCTCCCTTTCTGCAACCT
This sequence comes from Ursus americanus, assembly GCF_024610735.1. Lineage (NCBI taxonomy): Eukaryota > Metazoa > Chordata > Mammalia > Carnivora > Ursidae > Ursus > Ursus americanus. The sequence goes on along the minus strand of NC_142157.1, from coordinate 910,884 downwards.
TCATTTTGTTTCCCAGTGTCAATAGTCTCTCATGGTTCATCTCCCCCTCTCATTCCCCCCCCTTCACTTTTACCTTCCTTCTTCTAATGTTACATGCTATTCCTTCCATTCCACATCAGAGTCAAACCTTATGATAATTGTCTTTCTCTGCTTGACTTAATTTCACTTAGCATAATCCCCTCCTGGTCCATCCACATTTGTGCAAATGGGGGGTATTCATCCTTTCTGATGACTGAGTAATATTCCATTGTATAGATGAACCACATCTTCTACGTCCATTCATTTGCTGAAGGACATCTTGGCTCCTTCCACAGTTTGGCTATTATGGACATTGTTGCTATGAACGTTGGGATACAGGTGTCCCTTCTTTTCATTACTCTGTGTCTATAGGGTAAATACCCAGTAGTGCAATTGGTGGGTCATAGGATAGCTCTGTGTTTAATGTCTTGAGGAACCCCCATATTGTTCAAAAGTGCCTATACCAGCTTGAATTCTCACGAGTAGTGTAAGAGGGCTCCCCTTTCTCCATATCCTCTCTGACTTTTTGTAATTTCCTGTCTTGTTAATTTGTTTTTCAAGATTTTATTTATTTATTCCACAGAGATAGAGATGGCCAGCGAGAGAGGGAACACAAGCAGGGGGAGTGGGAGAGGAAGAAGCAGGCTCATAGCGGAGGAGCCTGATGTGGGGCTCGATCCCGTAATGCCAGGATCACGCCCTTAGCCGAAGACAGACGCTTAACCTCTGTACTACCCAGGTGCCCCCTGTGTTGTTAATTTTAACCATTCTAACTGGTATAAGGTGGTATCTCATTGTCGTTTTGATTTGTATTTGCCTGATGGCAAGTGATGTGGAGCATTTTTTCATGTGTCTGTTGGCCATTTGTATGTCTTCTTTGGAGAAGTATCCCTTTGTGTCTTCTGCCCATTTTTTGGGTGTCGAGTTTGAGGAGTTCTTTATAGATCTTGGATACTAGCCCTTTATCTGTAATATCATTTGCAGATATCTTCTTCGATTCCATAGGTTGACTTTTTGTTTTGTTGATCATTTGCTTTGCCCTGCAGAAGCTTTTTATCTTGGTGAAGTGCCAATAGTTCCTTTTTTGCTTTTATTTCCTTTGCCTTTAGAGACGTGGCTTGCAAGAAGTTGTTGTGTCCAAGTTTGAAGAGTTCTTTTGATTTTGATATGAGACAGGAATCCATTATCTTTCTTTCCTGATTGTATTCGAGTCCTCTGTCTTTCTTGGTGAGTCTAGCTAAGTTTGTCAGTTTTGTTTATCTTTCCAAAAAAGGCAGCTTTCATTTTCATTGTTTTTTTTTTTTTGTCTTTTTAGTCTCCGTTGGATTTATTTATGCATTCCTTTTTGTTATTTCCTTATTTCTACTAATTTGGGGCTTTGTTTGTTGTTTTATTTTCTACTTCTTTACCACATAAATCAAGTTGTTTATTGGAGACCATTCTCATGGATTGATGAAGACTTGAGTTTCTATGAATGTCCCCCATAAAGCTACTTTTGCTGCATCCCTTATGTTTTTGTAAGTTGTCTTTTTCATCAGTGTCAAGGTACTTCTAAAATCTTTTTTGATTTCTCTTTGACTGTTGGTTGTTCAGTAGCTTGTTGTGAAATCTCCACATATTTTTTTAAGATTATTTAGGTATCTGACAGAGAGTGAGACAGTGAAAGAGGGAATGGAAGCAGGGGGGTGGGAGAGGGAGAAGCGGGCTTCCCGCTGAGCAAGGAGCCTGATTCCAGGCTAAATCCCAGGATCCTGGGATCAGGACCTGAGCTGAAGGCAGATCCTTAACAACTGATCCACCCAGGCCCCCCAATCTCCACCTATTTTTGACTGTCCCATTTTTTTCTTGAGACTGATTTCTAGTTTCATATCATTGTGGTTGGACAAGATTTGAAGCAGAAGGTGAAGAGAGCATTCAGATAAAGGTTTGTTTCCTGAAGGGTTTTCTGAGGGCAGAGCATGAGTTCCGTGGGATGGAGGAAGGTTTTGTGAGACGGGGGTGGGGTTAACCCTTGTTAGAATTACTGACTACTACCATGCAGGCTGTGTGCTACTGTTCACACCGTAGTCCTGATGGACTTGTACTTCATTAGAAATATTTTCTAGGAGGTGTAGGCATAGCCTTCTCTTAAAGAAAGGTGCCATGTGGGTTCATGGCATGACCCCAGGTCACCAACCAGGATGTATGGTATTGTGGGTGATCAGAAACAGGCTTTCTGTGGGAAGTGACAGAAATAAGGTATGGTGAGCTCCATGACCATAGGTGAGGTCCCGAGTGACCCACTGGGTGTTGGGTTCTGTGGAATTCAGGGACACCCTCCTGTCTGTGGATTTTTGTGGAGACAGGTAGACATCAGTGTCTGGCCAGGCATGAGGGTCGCACTGGCCCACCACCAGAGGTGCAGCGTGCGTGGGAGCCACTGCTTGGTTTTCACGAAAGCTGCCCAGCGTCTGTGACTGTGATTCCTAGCAGCCGCAAGGGGAGAGGAGGCCGGGGGTGGTGCACACTTCCTAGAAATGTGGTCAGGTCTAGTCTGGAGCCCACTGAAGTCAGCCACACCTGGCCAGGAGGCACCCAGTCAGTGTAGCTTTGGGCACTGCTCCCATGGTACTTCGTGCCAGGTCCATGCTGCCACCTCCTGCTTTTCATCATCATCTTCAAGGTCATGTGACTCTGCTCTTGCCCCATGGCCTCCAGGGTATTGTCCGTCCTCCATCTGGCCCTCGTCCCTGGTGCCCTGTGCAGTCTGATGCCAGGGTAGCCTTCTCGAGACAAACATCTGGCCCTGATGGAACACTTCCATGGATCTCTTGTGATGCGAGGATGATGCCCTGCCCTGGAAGGGGGCTGCAGGTCCCCAATTAGGAGAGCCATTTCTCCCTTTTCAGCATGGCCTGCCCTCCCCTCAGTCTTCTTCAGGGAATCTCTCCCCACTTTCTGAGCGGACAGCTCTGAACTTAAAAATGAATATTATTTTACATATCTCTATGCCTTAGTTCATCCATGGCATGTCTTTCAGCCCCATTAGTGGGGTTTCTTTTTAGCAGTTCTGAAGGGCTGTCTGCTCATGGAGGGGATGACCTGGGTGGGACAGCTTTCCCTCTCATCTCCCTCAGCATGTCTCTGAGCCCTGAGACCAGCTGTCCCACTGAGGATTGAGGGACCCGAGCCAGCCCATCCTGAACCCAGGCTGTGTCAGTTGTGTAGACTGATGTGTGTTGGAGCGGTGGGCAGCCGGCATGGGCCAGGGGCAGGCAGTGTCTCCTTCTCATTCCTTCCCTCCCTTACTCCCAGAGGTAGCTCAGAGAAGCCTTCAACCCCTGCATCTCCAGATCCCTTGACTTATGCCTTCTGTGTTCAGCTGGTGACCTTGGAGTTTCGCATGGATTCTACCTCCCGTACCCTCTCCTGTAGCAGTTCCTGGATCAGGGGAGGGGTTGGAACCTTGTCTGTTTTTGATCTTCTTCCTGTCCCGCACCAAGCCCACCCACCGTTGCATCTTCCATGTATGTGCTTGGAAGCAAGCCCATCCACAGGCAACCTATTAGCCAAATGGATCCAGGCAATGAACATTGAAGTAGAGATCCACGATCCATAATATACCTGCTCTGAAACCTGTCCAAAAGTCTGTGACTCTCTCACACTGAAACAGAAACAATAATAGCTTTCTGGACTGTGAAGTGACATGTGTCTCTACTTCCAATCTTGAATGCATAGGTGCTGAGCCTGGACAGAAAAGGACCATGGCTCTCGTGGCCTGGGATCCACAGTAAGAACTCAGTGAAATCTGAATTCAAGGCATAGAGTGAATAATTATTGTAGAGTGAATCCTCCCAAGTAGGGCTTATGCACAGTGCACAGGGAAAGCTTTTTTAAAGAGGTTCCTGAAAGAAAAATCTTTTTTAAAAATTTATTTTAATTCCAGTAGAGCTAACATACAGTGTTACATTCGTTTCAGGTGTACAATAGAGTGATTCAGTAATTCTATATATTACTCAGTGGTCATCAAGAAAAGTGTCCTCTTAATCCGCTTCATCTATTTCACTCATCCCTCTATCCACCTCCTCTCTGGTAACCATCCATTTGTTCTCTATTGTTAAGGGTTTGTATTTTCCCATGCCCATACTCAGGCAACCCTGTTTGGGTAGAGTTTCCGTGTCCCCTGCAAGGGTGAATGGGGGTGGGCATGCTCTGGGCCAGTATTTCCAGGCTTTTGTTCCCTGGCGGCTTTCTCTGGTGATCTGCTGTGCCTTTTCTGAGAGTCAGAGCAGCAGAGGCTGAATTGTCACAGAACAGAGGGAATGCGGCCCGTTCTCCACCCTTATTCTGGCCACTTTAACTCCATTACTGTTGGTGCTGCTCAACCCTGTAGCATCCTGGGATGTGCACCCCACACCTGGTGTCCCTGGCCTCAATTCTGGGGCTAGTGCATCTCTGTCCTTTGTGTTTCTAATGCTGCCAGCCACCAGAAGACCTGATCTCTCTCTGGAAGCTCCTGGTCTCAGTCTGGATCCCCTGAGCACACCGGGATTCCAGAGTTCCATGAGAAGCCTGGTGGCTCTGGCACCTGGTTCAGGGTCTCAGTCTGCTGTTTCGCAGGTGCCTACCGCAAGTCCGCCAGATCCCCTGTGCAGGTGGCCTGCCAGCCGCCAGCCGCCCCGTGGGCTCCCGGGTCTCCTGGTCTCAGTCTATGCCTGGTGAGCACACCGGGATTCCGGTGTTCCAGGAGAAGCCTGGTGGCGCACGCTCTGGGCTCACCGGTCTCAGTCCACTCTCTCCCGTGTGCCATCCATGAGTCCGCCCGCTCCCTGGTGCAGGTGGTTGCTGCTTCCGGGCGCCAGAACATGGCGGCTCCCCCCCTTCCGTTTATCTTCTGATATCTGTGCCCGGTTTCAAGGCTCCCCGCTTCATACCTCAATACTCAGCGCTGGAGATGTTCATTTGTAGAGGTCCAGATGTATCTTCCTGCCTCTCAGGCTGATTCCGTGGTTGTTTAGGCTGGTCTGGTACCTATCCAGCTCAACTCAGGGGACCTGCTGAAAAAGGGGTCTCCTACTCCTCCACCATCTTAACTCCTCTCTTGTACCTGAAATAGTATTTAAAAACACTCAGCTCAGCCTCTTCTACAAAGTGAGCCAATGCTTATAAACATGGCTAAAATATTCCCTTACCTACGATGACTTCCCAGCCATCGTAGTTTTTAAATGGTATGACTGTGACTTACATTAGTCAACATTTGCAGAGAAAGAACTTAGTGCATCCAGGGGGCACTTCATGTTGAAATTAGTTTGTGACAACGAGCTACTGTGTTTTATTCTGCAGTCCAAGGGAATGGTGCCAGACATCTCTAAGGTGTCTAGCAGTTCTACAATTCCGATTTTAAGTGGTCTGTGTGCCTTAGAGATTTGGGCAAGAGAAGGGCAGGAGTCCAGAGACTGTGAACACTTCTGTTACCTGTGCTGACCATGGAGCAGGTAGCCTTCTGTGGGCATCATTTTGATTTCTTGGTACTCTTGTGAAGGTGCTGTTGTCTCAAATTCCTCCATTTAGGAGTAATTATAATGATGAAAGTAATTTTTATCTTATATCATCTGTGGGCCCTGATCCTGGGCTCCCAGGGAAGTTATCCTTTAACATTTTACCCGGCTCAAAATGACTGGGCAAAACCTGAAAGCATGGGCCCTATTTCTGCCCCAAGCACATGTTGTACATCTGCTTCGAGAAGAAAACAATAACCAAAAATGCCAACATAAAGATAAGAAAAAATAAAGAACCTCTTTGGCTCCCATAAGATTAAAGTCATACTGACATGTACATACTGAAAATGCATAAAAACATTGCATTTCCTAAAGTCCAAGCCTTGGAGGGTCTGAGAGACTTGCCCAAAACCAGGCACACCCCAGCAGGGAGGGCTGGTGCAGAAAGGGAAGGGGCAGGACTCTGAGGGTGGTCTGCAGCTAGAGGGGTCCCTGGAAGGGGCCAGGTGTGTGGGGGGACCTCGGCCCACGACCCCACCCATGCCTGTGCTGGGTGTTGGGTCGAGCAGGCGCTTCTTGGGCCCCCTGCACTTTCAGGGTTCCAGGGGCTTGAGGGCGGGTTGCCCAGCATCCAAGGGGCTCAGGCACCACCCTCACCAACCATTCACCGCTTGGGGGTGGAGCTATGTCTCTGTGGGCAGTCCCAGACTTGCAGTGGGTTGCAGACTTGGGGCAAAGAAGGGGCACTGAGAGAGAGAGAGAGTTGCCCTGTGGAGATCCCTGCTGGTGAGTGAGCAGCGTGCACTGGGGTTGGGGTCCGGGGGTAGGGTGCGCCCCAGGTGGGAGGCAGGGTTCTGGAAGGGCATGTGGAGAGGGTTCCTTGTGGGGACTCAGGTGAGTTTTCTTTTTCCCTTTAAAGTCTCTTCTGCCCCATGTCCTCAACTGACTTTATTCCCCATACCCGTGAACTCCAGGACACCCACTCACCTGAGCTTTTGTGGGATGGGTTGCAGAATTTCAAGGTTTCCCCTGTTCCCCTGGAAAAGTGCGGGTAAGGACTTCACACAATCCCCACCTTCAGTTCTCTGACACAGTGCAGGTGATGCATCTTGAGCAGTACCCTGAGTTCAGCAGGGTGTGCCCTGGTCCCCAGACACAGGTGTGGCAGTAGCATGCCCCAGAGCCGTCCCCCAACTTCAGCATTATGCCCCGTGTGCCCCCGGGTTAGTGGTAATTGGCTATTAGAATCATGCAGGAAAATCCTCCAGGTGGGGGCCTGGAGGCGGGCATAAACCAGACCCCACTCTAGTTGCATTGGGAATAGACGAATTGAGGGTTTCTTTAGAAGAGTAAGTCTGCCTTCCAGAAAAGGCAAGGTCATTGGTCTATTGAGAATGAAGATAATTACTGCTAAACAACAAGTATGTGTTGCCCCTTCGCCCAGAAACCGAAGCAGGTGTGCAGGCTTTAGGTCAGAGGTGCCTTCTTCTCCCCAGCTGACGGCACTTCTCTGCTCTGGCTCCAAGACACACGAGGTTTTGAACGTCAGCATCGGAGTCAGAGAGGCAGCTTGTCACAGGACACCAGTGCTCAGAGAAAGCACAGGTATGTTTGGCAAAATGTCCTATCTATGTCAGGGCTGGAGGTAAAACCTCTCTTTATCCCAAAACCTCCTAGGCTTTTCTCTTTTCTCTAGTTGAGCCACAAAGTAAAATTGAAGTAGCTGTCAGCATTCTGGGTTTGGTACAAGAATTACTTAGTTTCCCTGCAGGTAGAACTTTGCAGGGGATCACAATTTCTCTGTCCATTTATTGCTTACAAATGTATTTTGCCCATCTGTTTCCTAGCAACCCTCTTTTAATAGAAAGGGAAGGTGAGATTCACTCTGTGCCTGTTTGTAACATCTAATTTGTTCCTTCATCTAACAGTGTTTATTCAATTGGGCCTAAGATATGGTTGAGTGACCAGCATCTAGAGTTAGGTGGCTTATTTTCATCTGATACAGACTTGGATGATGTCATTTGGCAAAGGTGATGTTTCATCATTGATTAGTTTATTAATCAGAAGCGTTAAAATTAGGGTGGAGGGAAAGTTCAAAATTATCCAAAGCGGCCTGTTCCTGTTTAAAAGTTGAGCTTGACTTTCTAGTTTTACTAAATGTATTATCTCGATATTTTGAGGTGCCATATTCTCTCTGTAGTTTCTTTGGTGGTGGCGTCAGAAGGAGAGTCTGGGAATTCTTTTGGATAGTGGCATGCTGGTGGCTTCAAGGGGCTTGGCGTCAGGAGCCTTGGGGTGAATTCTGCAACTGCTTGCCTGACCCTGGGTGCATCTCCCAGAGGTTTTGTTTCCTCTTATGAAATTGCCGTCAGATAATGTTCTGCTTAAAGGGGAACACTCCCATCCTGTTGGTGGCAATGCAAAGTGGTGCAGCCAGTCTGGGAAACAGTGTGGGGGTTCCTCAAAAAGTTAAACATTGAAGAATACCATGATCCAGCAATTGCTCTCCTAGGTATTTACCCAAAGGATACAAAAATGCAGATTCAAAGGGGGTACATGCACCATGATGTTTATAGCAGCAATGTCCACAGTAGCCAAACTATGGAGAGAATCCCAAAGTCCATGCACTGATGAATGGATAAAGCAGAAGTGGGATACATATATATAATGGAATATGACCCAGCTTCAAAAAGAATGAAATCTTACCATTTGCAAGGATGCGGATGGACCTAGAGTGTATTGAGCTAAGCAAAATCATTGAGGAAAGAGAAATATCCTATGCTCACATGCTTGTGGAATTTCAGAAAGAAAACAGATGAACAGAGTGGAGGGGTGATGAGAGAGGCAAACAAGGAAATAGACTCAACCTTGGAGAACAAACTGAGTGTTGCTGCAGGACAGGGGCGTGGGGGGAAGAGTTAAATGGGTGAGGGGTATTAAGGAGGGCACTTGTGATGAGCACCGGGTACTGTATGCAGGTGAGGAATCACTAAATCCTACCCCTGAAGCGAATATTCCATGGCATGTGAACTAACTGGAATTTAAGTAAAAGAAGAAAGGAAAAAGTGTTCTGCTTCATGAAGAGTGAGGTAAAATTGTAGTGATTTGGGCTGTACTATTCTATAGATGAGAGATGTGAAACACCCTGTTGTAGGATACACTAGTTTCTTATCACATAAGGAGTCCTCAGAAAGCTGCAATTAAAGATTCAGGTCTCAGAGCATGTTCATGTTCCACTGATATGTTACAGTTTGCACAGGTAGGAAAGAAGGTGGAGAGAGAGGCAACAGAATGGGAAAGCAGGTGCGAAACTTTCAATACTTAGCATTATAGCTTTCTCATGAACGCCTTGCGATTTTGGAAGCAGAGGGGGAATCCGGGAGCTTTGCAGGAGACAGGGGAGTTCCAGGACTGGGTAAAGCTGACAGGGGTCCCAGAGGAGAGCTGAATGCATTCTGCAGCAGGGTGTGGGAAGGGGTGGCTGTGGGTCTCCTGGGTGAGAGTTGTGACAGGTGAGGGCTGTGTGCAAGTTCCTGGCTGAGGGCAAGGGAGGCACAGGCGGCGAGCTGGCAGAGAACCTTCTTCTGGGCCACCAGCCTCACCCAACACACAGCCTCATCTTCTGTTCCTGTCACTCCAATTCAGACTTCTCCGAAGTTGAGTGAGAACACATCAAGAGCATTCTTAACAGAAGGGAAAGCATGTGCAAAGGCTCTGGGGCAGGAGAATTTCAGGTATGTCCAGGAGCAGCAAGAAGGCCCTGTGGCCACAGGAGACACCTTAGGACATGACCTCAGAGAGGTGACAGAAAAAACCATTCCAGGGCTATAACCCCATGAGACCCTGTTTCACTGGGCCATCCTGGCTACAGTGTTGAGAACAGATGACAGAGAGTTGAAGATGGCAAGGCAGGTCAATGACAAAGCTTTTACAGGAACTCAGGCACTGTGGACCAGACAGGTGGCCTTGGATGGAGTGGTTAGACCTATTCTGGGTCCATTTTGAAGATGGAGCTCACAGGATTTGCTGATGGGTTAGCTATTAGGAGCAGGAGAACGGAGGAGTTGGGGTAACTCCCAGCTGTTGTGGGTTGTCCTGATCGAGGGGAAGGAGAGGGTTTCTGGGGGTAGGAGGTACTCCGTGTTCTGCATGCTGAGGAATGTGCCTTTCCTGGTGGATCTGCTGAGGTTTGTGTCTGGGAGAACCTTTCACATCTCCTCCCTCAGCAATGCTCAAGTACAAGTATTCCCCACTTTTTAAACGTTCACAGTAAGACACTGGGCTTTCTTGAAAGAACTACGTTATTACCCAGCTTCAGTAAGAGGAAGAGACCTGAAGAGGATTTTCCTCTTATGAAAAAAGGTGAACAGTGAGAATCGCGGTCAGCATCTGTTTTGGGGAGAAGCATGACAGAGGCGGCGTGCACCCCAACCAGCTCCTTCCGCTGGGAACCGCTCTCTGCATCCAGCCACCAGCACTTTGAATTGTGTCTGTGAGCCTCTGCTGTGCTTTATCTTCATTTATGCTGGGCCTCCATTAGAAACTTGTGTCCTGAGGCCTAAGAAAAGCCAAAGAGAAGGAATTTTGGAGTCTGAGGACACTATCTAATTGTTCCGTGTAAATTAATGGCCATTCCTTCTTGACACCATTTCTGCTGTGCAAGGTTTCTCAGAAGCTCTGTACTTTCAAAGAGCAGGGAAACCTATACCCCATGCTGCGGGGTTAGTTTTAGTCTCCATGCTGGACAGAACATTTCATGACTGCCGGATTTTCTCACTCAAACATTGAGACTTTGACCACCTTCACCCATTTCTAGCACCCCATCTCCGAATCTGGCACCTACCAATCTGCTCTCAGTATCTATGCGTTCAGTATTTGTTTATTCCACATTGAATGTACATGAGAGCATCTGGTATTGGTCTTTCTGTGTCTGAGTTACTTGGCATAAGGCCCCCAAGGTCTGTGTTTCCATGTCTGGTTCTTGTGAATAATGCTGCAGTGAACGTGGGAGTGCATCTGTCTTTTTGAGGCAGTATTTTTGTGTTCTCCAAATCAATACTCAGTAGAGCCATTACTTGTCCAGGTGGTAGTTGCATTTATTTTTTCAGGAACCTCCATACCGTTTGTCACAGTGGCTGCACCAATTTCCATTCCCACCAACAGTGCACAGTGTCTCCTCATCTGCACACCCTTGACCCCACCTGGTGTCTGTCTCTGGGACAATTGTTGTTCCAACAGTTGTGAGGGGTTAGCCGATTGTGGGTTTGATGATGTTTCCCTGACCATATTAAGTGATGTCGAACAACTTTCTCTGTCTGTTGGTACATGTGTGTCATCTTTGGAAAGTATCTATTCACATATTCCCCCCATTTTTTATACATTTTTTTGTTTTGATTTGTATGAGTGTTGTGTGTATTTTGGATATTAGCCTCTTCTCACACATATGATTCGCAGATATTTTTTTTCTTATTGGGTCAGTGGCCTTTTTAGTTTTTGCTGGTTTCTTTTGCCGTGTGGAAGATTTCAGTTTGAAGTTGTTCCACTTGTTTATTTTTGCTTTTGTTGCCTTTGCATTTGGTGTCCGATCTGAAGACTCTTTGCCAAAACTAATGTCGAGAGACTTAGTACCTGTGTCTTCTTGGAGGTTTATGGATTCAGGTCTTATGTTCAAATCGTTCATCCATTAAAAATTTTGTGTGTGGTGTAAGAAAGTGACCCAGTTATATTCTTCTGCATTTAGTGTCCAGTTTGCCTGTTACCGCTCACTGAAGAGACAGTCCTTCCCTCATGGTGTATCTTCTGCTGCTGTGTCGTAAGTTAGGATCATCTACGTGTGGGTAAGTTTGTGAGCTTTCTGTTCTGTTCCACTCACCTGGTGTCTGTGTTTATGCCAGTTCCATCCTGTTTTGATGACAACAGCTTTGTAATCTAGCTTGAAATCCAGGAGTGTGTTGACTGCACCTTTCTTTCTAAAGGTTACTTTGGGTATTTGGGGTCTTTTGTGATTCCATACAAGTTTGAGGACTGTTATCTATTTCCTCGAATAGTTCCGCTAGAATTCAGATAGGGATTTCATCACATCTGTCGATTGCTTTGGGTACGATGTACATGTTCACATAATTAACTCTTCCAGTTAAGGAGCATGGCGTAAGTTTCCATTTGTTTGTGTTGCCTTCCAAATCTTTGACCCATACATCCTGCGCCCCTTGACACACGTGTTTTTCATTTCCTTTCTGCCATGTGTTGAGTGTACTGTCTTTCTCATTTTTGGTTACTTTTATTCCTAGATTTTTTTTGATGCAATTGTAAATGGCATTGCTTTTTTAATTTATCTTTGCGAAAGTGTGTCATCAGTATACAGAAATGCAAGAAGTTGGGTCATCTGGGTGGCCCCATAGGTGAAGCGTCTGCCTTCAGCTCAGGTCATGAACCCAGAGATCTGGGATCGAGCCCCCTGTTGGGCTCCCCGCTTATCGAGGGTCTGCTTCTCCCTCTTTCTGTCACTACCCCTGCTCGTACTTTTTCTCTTCCTATCAAATAAATAAATAAAATCTGAAAAAAAAAGACAACAGGTCTCTGTATATTGACTTTATATCCTGCAGCTTTCTTGAATTTGTTTATTCTAACAGATTTTTTTTGTGTGTGTGGAATCTTTCGGGATTTCATGTCCTTTGCAAATATGATAGTATTCCTGTAAGGATTTCATATCTTTCTCTTTTTTTAAAATGATGTTAGTCACCCTACAGTACTTCATTTGTTTTTGATGTAGTGTTCCATGATTCATTGTTTGCATATAACACCTAGTGCTCATTATGACACGTGCCCTCCTTTTTTTTTAAAGAATTTACTTATTTATTCGACAGATATAGAGACAGCCAGCGAGAGAGGGAACACAAGCAGGGGGAGTGGGAGAGGAAGAAGCAGGCTCATGACGGAGGAGCCTGTTGTGGGGCTCGATCCCATAACGCCGGGATCACGCCCTGAGCCGAAGGCAGACGCTTAACCGCTGTGCCACCCTGGCGCCCCAACACGTGCCCTCCTTAATACCCATCACCAGGATTACCCATTCCCCTTCCTCTCTCTTTCTGCAACCTTCAGTTTGTTTCCCAGTGTTAGTAGTCTCTCATGGTTCATCTCCCCCTCTCATTCCCCCCTTCACTTTTCCCTTCCTACTCCTAATGTCCTCCATGCTATTCCTTCCATTCCACATAGGAGTCAAAGCATATGATAATTGTCTTTCTCTGCTTGACTTAATTTCACTTAGCATAATCCCCTCCTGATCCATCCACGTTGGTGCAAATGGTGGGTATTCATCCTTTCTGATGACTGAGTAATAGTCCATTGTATAGATGAACCACATCTTCTTTGTCCATTCATCTGCTGAAGGACATCTTGGCTCCTTCCACAGTTTGGATATTATGGACACTGCTGCTATGAACATTGGGATACAGGTGCCCCTTCTTTTCATTACTCTGTGTCTATGGGGTAAATACCCAGTAGTGCAATTGGTGGGTCGTAGGATAGCTCTGTGTTTAACGTATTGAGGAACCTCCATATTGGTTTCAAAAGTGGCTGTACCAGTTTGAATTCTCAAGAGTAGTGTAAGAGGGCTCCCCTTTCTTCACATCCTCTCTGACTTTTTTTTTTATTTCTGTCTTATTAATTTTTTTCAAGATTTTATTGATTTATTCTACAGAGATAGAGACAGCCAGCGAGAGAGGGAACACAAGCAGGGGGAGTGGGAGAGGAAGAAGCAGACTCATGACGGAGGAGCCTGATGTGGGGCTCGATCCCATAAGGCCAGGATCACGCCCTGAGCCGAAGGCAGACGCTTAACCAATGTGAGACCAGGTGCCCCCTGCCTTGTTAATTTTAACCATTCTAACTGGTGTAAGGTGGTATCTCATTGTAGTTTTGATTTGTATTTGCCTGATGGCAATTGATGTGGAGCATTTTTTCATGTGTCGGCCATTTGTATGTCTTCTCTGGAGAAGTATCTCTTTGTGTCTTCTGCCCATTTTTTGGGTGTCGAGTTTGAGGAGTTCTTTATAGATCTTGGATACCAGCCCTTTATCTGTAAAATCATTTGCAGATATCTTCTTCAATTCCATAGGTTGCCTTTTTGTTTTTTGATCATTTGCTTTGCCAAGCAGAAGCTTTTTATCCTGATGAAGTGCCCATAGTTCATTTTTGCTTTTATTTCTTTGCCTTTAGAGACGTGGCTTGCAAGAAGTTGTTGTGTTCAAAGTTGAAGAGTTCTTTTGATTTTGATATGAGACAGGAATCCATTATCTTTCCTTCCTGATTGTATTCGAGTCCTCTGTCTTTCTTGGTGAGTCTAGCTAAGTTTGTCAGTTTTGTTTATCGTTCCAAAAAAGGCCGCTCTCATTTTCATTGTTTTCTTTTTTTGTCTTTTTAGTCTCCGTTGGATTTATTTATGCATTCCTTTTTGTTATTTCCTTATTTCTACTAATTTGGGGCTTTGTTTGTTGTTTTATTTTCTACTTCTTTACCACATAAATCAGGTTGTTTATTGGAGAGCATTCTCATGGATTGATGAAGACTTGAATTTCTATGAATGTCCCCCATAAAGTTACTTTTGCTGCATCCCATAAGTTTTTGTAGGTTGTCTTTTTATCAGTGTCAAGGTACTTCTAAAAAATTTTTGATTTCTTCTTTGACTGTTGGTTGTTCAGTAGCTTGTTGTTAAATCTCCACATATTTTTTTAAGATTATATAGGTATCTGACAGAGAGTGAAACAGCAAGAGAGGGAACGCAAGCTGGGTGGTGGGAGAGGGAGAAGCAGGCTTCCGAATGAGCAACGAACCTGATTTGGAGCTAGATCCCAGAATCCTGGGATCAAGACCCGAGCTGAAAGGAGATCCTTAATGACTGAGCCACCCAGGCCCCAAAAATCTCCACCTATTTTTGACTGTCCCATTTTTTTCTTGAGACTGATTTCTAGTTTCATATCATTGTGGATGGACAAGATTTGAAGCAGAAGGTGAAGAGAGCATTCAGATGAAAGGTTTGTTTCCTGGAGGGTTTTCTGAGGGCAGACCATGAGTTCAGTGGGGACGGAGGAAGGTTTTGTGAGACGGGGGTGGGGTTAACCCTTGTTAGAATTACTGACTACTACCATGCAGGCTGTGTGCTACCGTTCACACCGTAGTCCTGATGGACGTGTACTTCATTAGAAATATTTTCTAGGAGGTGTAGGCATAGCCTTCACTTAAAAAAAGATGGCATGTGGGTTCATGGCATGACCCCAGGTCACCAACCAGGATGTATGGTATTGTGGGAGATCAGAAACAGGCTTTCTGTGGGAAGTGACAGAAATAAGGTATGGTGAGCTCCATGACCATAGGTGAGGTCCCGAGTGACGCACTGGGTGTTGGGTTCTGTGGATCTGTCTCATCATGTTCTGTGGAATTCAGGGACACCCTCCTGTCTGTGGATTTGTGTGGAGACAGGTAGACATCAGTGTCTGGCCAGGCACGAGGGTCGCACTGGCCCACCACCAGAGGTGCAGCGTGCGGGGGAGCCACTGCTTGGTTTCCACAAAAGCTGACCAGGGTCTGTGAACGTGATTCCTAGCAGCTGCAAGGGGAGAGGAGGCCGGGGGTGGTGCACACTTCCTAGACTTGTGGTCAGGACTAGTCTGGATCTCACTGAAGTCAGCCACACCGGGCACAGAAGGTACCCAGTCAGTGTAGCTGTGGGCACTGCTCCCATGGTACTTTTGGGCCAGCTCCATGCTGCCACCTCCTGCTTTTCATCATCATCTTCAAGGTCATGTGCCTCTGCTCTTGCCCCATGGCCTCCGGGGTATTGTCCGTCCTCCATCTGGTCCTCGTCCCTGGTGCCCTGTGCAGTCCGATGCCAGGGTAGCCTTCTCGAGACAAACATCTGGCCCTGATGGAACACTTCCATGGATCTCGGGTGATGCGAGGATGATGCCCTGCCCTGGAAGGGGGCTGCAGGTCCCCAATCAGGACAGCCATGTCTCCCTTTTCAGCATGGCCTGCCCTCCCCTCAGTCTTCTTCAGGGAAGCTCTCCCCACTTCCTGAGATGACAGCTCTGAACTTAAAAATGAATGTTATTTTACATATCTCTATGCCTTAGTTCATCCATGGCATGTCTTTCAACCCCGTTAGTGGGGTTTTTTTAGCAGTTCTGAAGGGCTGTCTGCTCAAGGAGGGGACCACCTGGGTGGGGCAGCTTTCCCTCTCATCTCCCTCAGCATGTCTCTGAGCCCTGAGGCCAGCTGTCCCACTGAAGATTGAGGGACTAGAGCCAGCCCATCCTGAGCACAGGCTGTGTCAGCTCATAGACTGATGCGTGTTGGAGCGGTGGGCAGCTGGCATGGGTCAGGGGCAGGCAGTGTCTCCTTCTCATTCCTTCCCTCCCTTCCTCCCAGAGGTAGCTCAGAGCAGCCTTCAACCCCTGCATCTCCAGATCCCTTGACCTGTGCCTCCTGTGTTCAGCTGGTGACCTTGGAGTTTCGCATGGATTCTACCTCCCGTACCCTCTCCCATAGCAGTTCCTGGATCAGGGGAGGGTCGGACCCTTGTCTGTTTTTGGTCTTCTTCCTTTCCCACACCAAGCCCACCCACCTTTGCATCTTCCATGTATGTGCTTGGAAGCAAGCCCATCCACAGGGAATCTATTAGCCAAATGGATCCAGGCAATGAACATTGAAGTAGAGATCCAGGATCCATAATAAACCTGCTCTGAAACCTGTCCCAAAGTCTGTGACTCTCTCACACTGAAACAGAAACAATAATAGCTTTCTGGACTGTGAAGTGATATGTCTTTCTACTTCCAATCTTGAATGCAAAGGTGCTGAGCCTGGACTGAAAAGGACCATGGCTCGCGTGGGCTGGGATCCATGGGAAGAACTCAGTGAAATCTGAATTTGAGGCATGGAGTGAATAATTATTGTAGAGTGAATCCTCCCAAGTAGGGCTTATGCACATTGCACAGGAAAAGCTTTTTCAAAGAGCTTCCTGAAAGAAAAATCTTTTTTTAAAATTTATTTTAATTCCACTAGAGCTAACATACAATGTTACATTAGTTTCAGGTATACAATAGAGTGATTCAGTAATTCTACATATTACTCAGTGGTCATCAAGAAAAGCGTCCTCTTAATCCCCTTCATCTATTTCACTCATCCCTCTATCCACCTCCTCTCTGGTAACCTTCCGTTTGTTCTCTATTGTTAAGAGTTTGTATTTTGGTGTGTCTCCTTTTTCTCTTTTAGTTATTTATTTTTGTTTGTTTCTTAAATTCCCCATTAGAGTGACATCGTATGGGATTTGTCTTTCTCTGACTGACTGATTTTAGTTAGGATAATACTCTCTAGCTCCATCCATATGGCTGCAAATGGCAAGGTTTCATTCTTTTTCAAGCCGAGTAATACTCCATTGTGTGTGTGTGTGTGTGTGTGTGTGTGTGTGTGTGTGTGTGAATACACACATCTATCATCTCATTTGTCAATTTTTCTACAGACACTTGGGTTGCTTCCATATTGTGATATTGTAAATAATGGTGCAAGAAACATAGGGGTGCACGTATCCTTTTACGTTACTGTTTTCCTATTCTTTGGGTAAATATGAGTAGTGTGAATGTTGGATCGTAGGGTAGTTCTATATTTAATTTTTTGAGGAACCTTCATACTGTTTTCCATGGTGGCCACCGCAGTTTGCATTCCCACCCACAGTTCACGGGGATTCCCCTTTATCCACATCCTCCCAACAGCTGCTCTTTGTTGTGCTTTTGATGTTAGCCATTCTGACAGGTTTGAGGTATTACCTCATTGTCCTTTGGATTTACATTTTCCTGATGATGGGTGATGGTGAACATCTTTTCACGGGACTGTTGGCCATTTGTATTTCTTCTTTGGAGAAATGTCTGTCCATGTCTTCTGCCTATTTTTTAACTGGATTATTTGGTTTTTGGGGGTTGAGTAGTATCAGTTGTATATGTTTTGGACACTATCCCTTTATTGCCTATGATCTTTGCAAATATCTTCTCCCTTTGAGTAGGTTGTCTTATTATTTTTACGTTTTCATTGTTCTTCTGCCGTGTGGAAACTTTTTATTTTGCTGTATTCCCAATAGTTTATTTTTGCTTTCATTTCCTTTGCCTCAGGACACAGTCTAGAAAAACGTTGGTATGGTCCATGTCAAGAAGTTACTGTCTTCCCTCCTGTAGGATTTTTATGGATTCAGGTCTCATATTGAGGTCTTGAAACTGTTTTGTGTTTGTCTGTATTGTGTAAGAAAGCAGTCTAATTTCATTCTTTTGTGCGTAGCTGTCTAGTTTTCCCAACACCATTTGTTGTAGAGACTGTCCTTTTCCCTTTTGATATCGTTGCTTGCTTTGTGGAAGATTCATGGACCACATAATTGTGGGTTTCTGTCTGAACTTGTATCCTGTTCCTTTGGTCGCTGTGTCTATTTTTGTGCCGTACTGTCTTGTTAGGATGACTGCAGCTTTGTAGTATAACCTGAAATCTGAAATTGTGAGTCCTCCACCTTTGTTTTTCTTTTCCACATTGCACTGGCTGTTCGGAATCTTTAGTGGTTCCATACAAATGTGTAGGATTGATCACCAGTACGTCGTTATCAGTGAAATGACTTCCCATTTTAATCTATCTCAAGACCTAAAGCTGGGGAAGGCACTGAAGCTGGATGATGCCATTGGTTGGAAGTGTGGAGAATTTCAAAAGATCTCCGTGGAGAGCAAGTTTAAAGGTCAGTGTGAAGCTACTAATTGGATCCGGGGAGATCTCTGAAAGTGGGGGTTGCCTGGGATGGGCTGAGGGGGGCCCTCCGATTTTCCTATGAATCCTTGCTGCAGCCCCAAATGGACAGTTTCCTGATGTGGGGCAGGCTGAGTCCTCTAGTCGTGCAGAGGTGAGCCCAATGCCTGGCGCCTTGGAGGCAGGCAAACGGGGAGGGACCCTCAGCAGAAGACCCAGGGTTAGGTTAGGCCTCAAGAGACAGCAGGTCCGAACTGCCCAGTGCTCAGAGAACTCCCAGGCTGAGTGAGATGAGGGCACAAGGGCGGGTGAGTGTGAGCCTTGGGGTTTCATCTGGAAGGGCCCACAAAAGTCGGGGTTCACCAGAAGGGGCTCTCAGGGGGTGCCCCAATTCTCTTGCCCTAAATGCTCTGTTGTGCCCCCAAACGGTACAGTTTCCTGTGGGCTGCAGGCTGAGTCCTACAGTGGGGCTTGGGTTTCCCCAATCCCCCGGAGTGGGGTGCCAGGGCCCTGGGGAGGGGCCCCTCTGTGGCCAACCTAGGGTAAGGGTTAGGGTCCAGGAGCCCGGCAGGGACTATCTGCAAGCTGTGCGGCGAGCTCTGTGGAGGGCTGAGAGGAGGCCATGGGGGAGGGTGAGCGTGGGCCTCAGGGTTGGGGTTGGGAGGCTGCCAAAGGATGGGGATGGGCTCCGGGGGCCTCCCCAAGTTCTCGTGCCCTGTAGGCTCCGTAGAGCCCCAAGGGGCACGGTTTCCTGTCAGGTGGCAAGCTGAGTCCTGCAGTGGGGCACAGGTATCCCAATTCCCCCGGGCTGCGGTGTAAGGCTCCTGGGGAGGCCCCCACACCCACAGCCGACCTAGGGCTAGGTTTAGGCCCACGAGCCCCGCAGGCCCGATCTGCTGGCTGTATGGCTAGTTACACGGGCTGAGGTGAGGGTGTGGGGGAGGGTGAGCGTGGGCCTCAGGGTTGGGGTGCGGGAGGCCACCGAAGTACGCTGGTGTCTTAGGAAGGCCCTACTGGTTCTCCTGCCCTGAATGCTCTATGGCCTCCCAGGGTGCACGGTTTCCTGCGGGGTGGCAGACTGAGTCCTGCTGTGGGGCTCAGGTGTCCCGAATCCCCGCGGCTGCAGCTCCAGGCTCCTGGGGAGGGGCCCCTCCACAGATGAACTAGGGTTAGGGTTGGGGCCCAGGAACCCCGCAGGCCAGATCTGCCCAGTATATGGCGAGCTCCGCCGCGGCCTGAGGTGAGGGTGCGGGATGGGGTGAGCATGGGCTTCAATGGTGGGTTTAGGGATCGCCGAAGTTCGCCGGGGGCTCTGGGGGCCCTCCTGGTTCTCCCGCCCTGAATGCTCTACAGCCTCCCAAGGGGCACGGTTTCCTGCGGGCTGGCAGGCTTTGTCCTGCAGTGGGGCTCAGGTGTCCCCAGTCCCTGGTGCTGCGGCACTGGGCCCCAGGGGAGGGGCCCTACCCAGCGGACCTAGTGTCAGGTCTAGGCCTCAGGAACCTGGCAGGCCTGATCTGCCGGCTCTGCGTTGAGGTCGGTGGCAAGCTGAAGGGAAGGCGTGGGGCGGGATGAGCATGGGCCTCAGGGTTGGGGTGTAGGGGGCTGCCGAGGATCACTGGTGGCTCAGGGGGGCCCTACCAGTTCTTCTGCACAGGATGCTCTGCAGCGCCCCAAGGGGCATGGTTTCCTGAGGGGTGGCAGGCTTAGTCCCGTGGTGGGGCTCAGGTGTACCCAATCCCCAGGGTTAGGGTACGGATTAGGGTATGGGTTAAGGTTAGGGTATGGGTTACGGTTAGGGTATGGGTGAGGGTAGGGGTTAGGGTTAGGGTAAGGAGAGGGTACGGGTTAGGGTTGGGTTTAGGGGTTACAGGTTAGAGGTTATGGGTTAGGGTACAGATTAGGGTTTAGGGTACGGGTTAGGGTTTAGGGTTTGGGTTTAGGGTTAGGGTTTGGGTTGGAGTACGGGTTAGGTTTAGGGTACGGGTCAGGGTTAGGGTATGGGTTAGTCTACGCATTAGGGTACGGTTTAGGGTACGGGTTAGGGTACGGTTTAGGGTAAGTGTTTGCGTACGGATTTGGGTACGGCTTAGGGTACGGGTTATGGTTAGGGTACGGGTTAGGGAACGGGTTAGGGATAGGGATTGGGTACGGTTTAGGCTTAGGGTATGGGTTAGGGTAAGGGTTAGGGTACAGGTTAGGGTTAGGTATGGGTTAGGCTATGGGTTAGGGTCCGGGTTAGAGATAGGGTACGGGTTAGGGTATGGGTTAGGGTACGGGTTAGGGTATGGGTTAACGTTAAGGTAAGGGTATGGGTTAAGATTAAGGTAAGGGTACTGGTTAGGGTTAGGGTACAGGTAGGGTTAGGGTACGGGTCATGGTACGAGTTAGGATATGGGTTAGGGTCAGGGTTTAGGGTTTAGTGTTAAAGTAAGGGTATGGGTTAGGGTACTTGTTAGGGTTACCTTTAGGTTTAGGGTACGGTTTAAATTACGGGTTAGGGTATAGTTTAGGGTTAGGGTTAGGGTACGGGTTAGAGTACGTGTTAGGGTTTCGGTTAGGGTTAGGGTATAGGTTAGGGTTAGGGTTAGGGTACGGGTTAGGGTTAGGTTTAGGTTTAGGTTACGATTTAGGGGTAGGGTTAGCTGAAGGGGTAGGGTTAGGGGTAGGGTTAGGGGTATGGTAGGGGTCGGTGTTGGGTTAGGGTTTAGGGTTAGGTTTTGGGGTTAGTGGTTAAGGTTAGGGTTTAGTGTTTAGGGTTTCGGGATTAGGGTTAGGGGTTAGGGTTTAGGGTTTAGTGTTAATGTTAGGGTTTAGGGTTTAAGGATTAGGGTTTAGGGTTAGGTTTAGGGTAGGGTTAGGGTTAGGGTAAGTGTTAGGGGTTAGGGTTAGGATTAGGGGTTAAGGTTTAGGGTTTAAGGTTAGGGCTTAGGGTTTAGGGTTAGGGTTAGACCCCAGTAGGCCAGCAGGACCGATGCGCCGGCTGTGCGGCGAGTGGAGGAGTGGGACGATTGAGGGTGCTGGCGAGCTGGAGTATGGTATCCCGCGTTTTGGCGCAGGGGACCTTTGAACACCACTACTGGCTCGGAGGGCCCTGCCCGTTCTCCCGCCCTGAATGAGTGGCGGCTCCCCTAGCAACCCGAGTGGTGGCGGGGCTGCAGGGTGGGTCTGGTGCTGAGGCTCGGGGGTCCCCAATGCCAGGCGTTGCGGCACCAGGCCCCTTGGGCGGGGCCCCTTGGGGGCCGAACTAGGGTAAAGGTTAGCTCCTGGAGGCCGGCAGGCACGATCCACAGTCTGGGGCGAATGGAGGTGTGGTCGAAGATCAGGGCGCTGGCGAGCAAGAGAGTGGGCCCCAGCGTTTTGGCGCTGGGGGCCTTCGAAGGTCACCGGGGCAGGGAGGGCCCTGCCCATTCTCCCGCCCTGAATGATTGGCGGTACCCTAGCGGCCCGGGTGTGGGCGGGGCGGAACGGTGAGTCCAGCGTTGCGACTCGGGGGTCTCCAATCCCTGGCGTTCGGCGGCAGTCCCTTTGGGAGGGGCACCTTGGGGGCCGACCTAGGGTTAGGGTTATCCCCCAGGAGGCCGGCAGGCTCAATCCACCGGCTCTGTGGTGAATGGGGGGGTGGACCAAGGTGAGGTCGCTGGCGAACGGAAGCGTGGGCCCCAACATTTTGGCTCGGTGGGCTTTCAAATGTCGCAGGGGGCTCAGAGGGCCCTGCTCCTTCTCCCGCCATGAAGGACCGGCGACACCCCTAGCTCCCCGGGTGGCAGCGGGGTGGCAGGGTCAGTCCTGCACTGGTGCTTGGGTTTCCCAATCCCCAGCGTTGCGGCGCCAGGCCCCTTGGGAGGGGCCCCTCTGGGACTGTCCTAGGGTTAGGTAAACCGCCAGGAGGCCAGCAGTCCGGATCCGCAGGCTGTGCAGTGAGCGGAGGAGAGATTGACCGTGGTAGGGCGCAGTTGAGCAGTAGCGTGGTACCCAGTGTTTTGGCGTGGGGGGCCTTCTTATTTCACCGGAGGCTCGGAGGGCCCTGCCGGTTATCCCGCCCTGAATGCCCGGAGTCGCTCCTAGAGGCCCGCGTGGCGGCGGGGCGGCAGG
The DNA here is from genome assembly GCF_024610735.1 of Ursus americanus. NCBI lineage: Eukaryota > Metazoa > Chordata > Mammalia > Carnivora > Ursidae > Ursus > Ursus americanus. The sequence continues at coordinate 888,529 of NC_142157.1, read as the reverse complement.
GTGGCCCGGCGCTGGGGCTTGCGGGTCCCCAATCCCTGCCGTTGTGGCACCAAGCCTCTTGGGAGGGGCCACTCTGGGGCCCATCTAGGGTTACCATTAGCCCTGAGGAGCCCAGGAGGCCAGATCCGCCAGCTGTGTGGCTAGAGGGGGGGCAGACTGAGGTGAGAGAGCTGTAGAGCGGGAGCATGGGCTTCAGCATTTTGGCGCGGGGGACCTATAAATGTCGCTGGGGGCTCGGAGGGCCCTGCCCGTTCCCCCACCCTGAATGACCGGTGGCGCCCCAAGTGGCCCGGGTGGCGGCGGAGGGGCAGGTTGAGTACATCATTGGGGCTTGGGGGTCCTCAATCTCCAGCATCGTGGCGCCAGGCCCTTTGGGAGTGCCCTTCGGGGGCCGACCTGGGGTAAGGGTTAGCCCCCAGGAGGCCGGCAGGCCCAATAAGATGGCTGTGGGGCGAGCGGAGGAGTGGGCTGAGGTGAGGGAGATGGGGAGCAAGATTGTGGGCCCCTGCATTTTGGCACTGGAGGCTTCAAATATCTCCGGTTCCTCCAGGGCCCTGTCCCTTCTCCCGCCCTGAATGACCGGCGGCGCCCCTAGCGGCCCGGGTGGCAGCGTTGTGGGAGGGTGAGTCTGGCTTTGGGGCTTGGGGTTCCAGATCCCTGGCATAGTGGCACCAAAACCCTAGGGAGGGGCCCCTGGGGGGCCGACCTAGGGTTAGGGTTAGCCCCCAGGAGACCGTCAGGCCCAACCGCACACTGTGCGGCGAGCTGAGGTGCGGCCCGAGGTGAAGGCGCTGGGGAGCGGGAGCGTGGGCACCAGCGTTTTGGCACGGGGAGCCTTTGAAGGTCACCGGGGACTCAGAAGGCCCTGCCCTTCTCTCGCCCTCTATGACCCGCGGCGCCCCTAGCAGCCCAGGTGGGGACAGTGCGGCAGGGTGAGTCCGGCTCTGGGGCTCTGAGTCACCAATCCCCAGCATTGCAGAGCCAGGCCGCTTGGGATGTCCCCTCAGGGCCGACCTAGGGTTTTGGTTAGCTGCCAGGAGCCCAGCAGGCCCTCTCCACTGGCTCTGAAGCAAGCGGTGGGGTGGGCCTAGGTGAGGGCGCTGGCGAGCAGGATCCTGGGAGCCAACGTTTTTGCGCGGGGAGCCTTCAAAGGTCAGCGTGGGCTCGGAGGGCCCTGCCCGATCTCTTGCCCTGATTGACCGGCGGGGCCTCTAGCGGCTCGGGTGGCTGAAGGGCAGCAGGGTGAGTGCGGCACATGAGCTCGGGGTCCCCATCCCCAGCGTTGCGACGCCAGGCCCCTTGGGAAGTGCCCCTCGGTAGCCGACCTATGGTTAGGGTTAGCCTCCAGGAGCCCCGCAGGCCCGATACACCACCTGTGCATCGAGCGGAGAGTTGGGCCGAGGTGAGGGTGCTGGTGAACATGAGCCTGGGCCCAAGCGTTTTGGTTCGGTGTGCCTTCGAAGGTCGGCAGGGGTTCGGAGGGCCCTGCCAGTTCTCCCAACCTGAATGAATGGCGGCGCCCCTAGCGGCCTGTGTGGGTTGGGGTGGCAGCGTGCATCCGGCGCTGGGGCTTGGGGGCCCCCAATCCCTGGCGTTGCGGCGCCAGGCCCCAAAGGAAGGGACCTTCAGGGGCTGTCCTAGGGTTAGGGTGAGCTCCCAGGAGGCCGGCAGGCCCGAGTCGCTGGCTCTGCGAAGAGCGGAAGTGCGGGCCGAGTTGAGGGTGATGCAGAGCGGGAGCGTGGTCCCCAGCGTTTTGGCGCCCTGGGCCTTCGACTGTTGCCATGGCTCAAAGGGCCCTGCCCGTTCTCCTGCCCTGAAGAACCAGCGGCGCCCTTAGCAGCTCCCTTGGCGGTGGAGCGGCAGGGTGAGTCCATGCTGCGGCTCGTGGATCCCTAATCCCCAGTGTTGTGGGGCCAGGCCTCTTGGGAGGGGCTCCTCGTGGGCGGACCTAGGTTTAGAGTTAGCACGCAGGAGGCCAGCAGGCCCAATCCTCTGGCTGGGCGGCGAGAGGTGGGCGGCCCGAGGTAAAGGCGCTGGCGATCGGGAGCGTGGGCCCCTGCATTTTGGCGCAGGAGGCTTCAAATATCGCCGGTTTCTCCAGGGCCCTGTCCCTTCTCCCGCCCTGAATGACGGGCGGCGCCACTAGCGTCCCGGGTGGCGACGTGGCGGCAGGGTGAGTCTGGCTCTGGGTCTTGGGGTCCCTGATCCCCAGTGTAGCGGCACCAGGACCCTTGGGAGGGGCCCCTGGGTGGCTGACCTAGGGTTAGGGTTAGCCCCCAGGAGGCCGGCATTTGGGATCCGGCCACTGTCCAGGGAGCTGAGGGCGGGGCCGAGTTGAGGGCGTTGGGGAGCGGGAGCGTGGGCACCAGCGTTTTGGCTCGGGGAGCCTTTGAAGGCCACCGGGGGCTCGGAAGGCCCTGCCCCTTCTCTCGCCCTGAATGACCCGCAGTGCTCCTAGCGGCCTGGGTGGCGGCGTTGCAGTAGGGTGAGTGTGGCTCTGGGGCTTGAGGTTCCCGATCCCCGGCGAAGCGGCACCAGGACCCTTGGGAGGGGCCCCTGGGTGGCCGACCTAGGGTTAGGGTTAGCACCCGGGAGGCCGGCAGGCGGGATCCGCCCGCTGTGCGTGGAGCGGAGGGGCGGGCCGAGGTGAGGGCGCTGGCGAGCAAGAGCCTGGGCCCAAGCGTTTTGGCACCGGGGGCCTTCGAATGTCTCCGGGGACTCGGCGGGCCCTGCCCATTCTCCTCCCTGAATGACCGGCGGCGCCCCTAGCAGCCCAGGTGGCGGCGGGGCGGCATGTAAGTCCGGGCATAGGGCTCGGGGTTCCCCAGTCCACCCCGTTGCGGTGCCAGGCCCCTTGGGAGGGGCCCCTCGGAGGCTGACCTAGGGTTAGGTTTAGCCCCTAGGATGCCGGCAGGCCCTATTCGCCAGCCGTGTGGAGACTGGAGTGGCGGACCGAGGTGAGGGCACTGGTGAGCGGGAGCGTGGGCCCGGGTGTTTTGGCACGGGGGGCATTTGAAGGTCGCCGTGTCTTGGAGGGCCCTGTCCGTGCTCCCGCCCTGAATGAACGGCACCACCCCAAGCCCCCGGGTGGCGGCTGGGTGGCAGGGTGAGTCCAGTGCTGAGGCTCGGGGGTCCCCAATCCCCAGCGTTGCGGCGCCAGATCCCTTGGGAGGGGCCCCTCGGGGGTCGATGTAGGGTTGCGGTTAGCTCCCAGGAGGCCGGTGGACCCGATCAGCGGCTGTGCGGCACGCGGAGGGTTGGGCCGAGGTGAGGGCGCTGGCGAGACTGAGCATGAGCCCAAGCGTTTCAGTGCGGGGGGCCTTCGAAGGTCAGTGGGGGCTCGGAGGGACCTGCCCGTTCTCCCGCTCTGAATGACCGGCGGGGCCCCTAGAGGCTCCGGTGCCTGAAGGGCAGCAGGGTGAGACCAGCACTTGGGTTGGGGACCCCATTCCCGGCGTTGTGGCGCCAGGCCACTTGGGAAGGGCCCCTCCGTGGCCGACCTACAGTTAGGGTTAGCCCCCAGGAAGCCAGCAGGCCCGATACACCGCCTGTGCGTCGAGCGGAGAGTTGGGCCGAGGTGAGGGTGCTGGTGAACATGAGCCCGGGCCCAAGCGTTTTGGTTCGGGGTGTCTTCGAAGGTCGGCGGGGGTTCGAAGGGCCCTGCCCGTTCTCCCACCCTGAATGAATGGCGGCGCCCCTAGCGGCACGTGTGGGGCAGGGCGGCAGGGTGCATCCAGCGCTGGGGCTTGGGGGATCCCAATCCGTGGCGTTGCGGCGCCAGGCCTTTAGGAAGCGACCCTCGGGGCCGTCCTAGGGTTAGGGTTAGCGCCCAGGAGGCTGGTAGGCCCGATCCGCCAGCTGTGCAAAGAGTGGAGATGCAGGCCGAGTTGAGGGTGATGGCGAGCTGGAGCTGGGCCCCAGCGTTTTGGCGTCCTGGGCCTTTGAGTGTTGCCATGGCTCGGAGGGCCCTGCCCTTTCTCCTGCCCTGAAGAACCAGAAACGCCCCTAGCGGCTCCGTTGGCAGTGGGGCGGCAGGGTGAATCCCAGGCTGCGGCTCGGGGATCCCCAATCCCCGGCGTTGTGGTGCCAGGCCCCTTGGGAGGGGCTCCTCGTGGGCCGACCCAGGGTTAGAGTTAGCCCCCATAAGGCCGGCAGGCCAGATCCTCTGGCTGGGCGGTGAGAGGTGGGCGGGCCGAGGTAAAGGCGCTGGGGTGCGGGATTGTGGGCCCCTGCATTTTGGGGTGGGAGGCTTCAAATGTCGCCGGTTTCTCCAGGGCCCTGTCAGTTCTCCCGCCCTGAATGACCGGCGGCGCCCCTCGCGGCCCGGGTGGCAGCGTTGTGGGAGGGTGAGTCTGGCTTTGGGGCTTGGGGTTCCAGATCCCTGGCGTAGTGGCACCAAAAGCCTTGGGAGGGGCCCCTGGGGGGCCGACCTAGGGTTAGGGTTAGCCCCCAGGAGACCGTCAGGCCCAACCGCACACTGTGCGGCGAGCTGAGGTGCGGCCCGAGGTGAAGGCGCTGGGGAGCGGGAGCGTGGGCACCAGCGTTTTGGCACGGGGAGCCTTTGAAGGTCACCGGGGACTCAGAAGGCCCTGCCCTTCTCTCGCCCTCTATGACCCGCGGCGCCCCTAGCGGCCCAGGTGGGGACAGTGCGGCAGGGTGAGTCCGGCTCTGGGGCTCTGAGTCACCAATCCCCAGCATTGCAGAGCCAGGCCGCTTGGGATGTCCCCTCAGGGCCGACCTAGGGTTTTGGTTAGCTGCCAGGAGCCCGGCAGGCCCTATCCACCGGCTCTGAAGCAAGCGGTGGGGTGGGCCTAGGCGAGGGCGCTGGCGAGCAGGATCCTGGGAGCCAACGTTTTTGCGCGGGGAGCCTTCAAAGGTCAGCGTGGGCTCGGAGGGCCCTGCCCGATCTCTTGCCCTGATTGACCGGCGGGGCCTCTAGCGGCTCGGGTGGCTGAAGGGCAGCAGGGTGAGTGCGGCACATGAGCTCGGGGTCCCCATCCCCAGCGTTGCGACGCCAGGCCCCTTGGGAAGTGCCCCTCGGTGGCCGACCTATGGTTAGGGTTAGCCTCCAGGAGCCCCGCAGGCCCGATACACCACCTGTGCGTCGAGCGGAGAGTTGGGCCGAGGTGAGGGTGCTGGTGAACATGAGCCTGGGCCCAAGCGTTTTGGTTCGGTGCGCCTTCGAAGGTCGGCAGGGGTTCGGAGGGCCCTGCCAGTTCTCCCACCCTGAATGAATGGCGGCGCACCTAGCGGCCTGCGTGGGTTGGGGTGGCAGCGTGCATCCGGCGCTGGGGCTTGGGGGCCCCCAATCCCTGGCGTTGCGGCGCCAGGCCCCTTAGGAAGGGACCTTCAGGGGCTGTCCTAGGGTTAGGGTGAGCTCCCAGGAGGCCGGCAGGCCCAAGTCGCTGGCTCTGCGAAGAGCGGAGGTGCGGGCCGAGTTGAGGGTGATGCAGAGCGGGAGCGTGGTCCCCAGCGTTTTGGCGCCCTGGGCCTTCGACTGTTGCCATGGCTCAAAGGGCCCTGCCCGTTCTCCTGCCCTGAAGAACCAGCGGCGCCCTTAGCAGCTCCCTTGGCGGTGGAGCGGCAGGGTGAGTCCATGCTGCGGCTCGTGGATCCCTAATCCCCAGTGTTGTGGGGCCAGGCCTCTTGGGAGGGGCTCCTCGTGGGCGGACCTAGGTTTAGAGTTAGCACCCAGGAGGCCAGCAGGCCCAATCCTCTGGCTGGGCGGCGAGAGGTGGGCGGCCGAGGTAAAGGCGCTGGCGATCGGGAGCGTGGGCCCCTGCATTTTGGCGCAGGAGGCTTCAAATATCGCCGGTTTCTCCAGGGCCCTGTCCCTTCTCCCGCCCTGAATGACGGGCGGCGCCACTAGCGTCCCGGGTGGCGACGTGGCGGCAGGGTGAGTCTGGCTCTGGGTCTTGGGGTCCCTGATCCCCAGTGTAGCGGCACCAGGACCCTTGGGAGGGGCCCCTGGGTGGCTGACCTAGGGTTAGGGTTAGCCCCCAGGAGGCCGGCAGGTGGGATCCGGCCACTGTCCAAGGAGCGGAGGGCGGGGCCGAGGTGAGGGCGTTGGGGAGCGGGAGCTTAGGCACCAGCGTTTTGGCACTGGGAGCCTTTGAAGGCCACCGGGGGCTCGGAAGGCCCTGCCCCTTCTCTCGCCCTGAATGACCCGCAGTGCTCCTAGCGGCCTGGGTGGCGGCGTTGCGGTAGGGTGAGTGTGGCTCTGGGGCTTGAGGTTCCCGATCCCCGGCGAAAGGGCACCAGGACCCTTGGGAGGGGCCCCTGGGTGGCCGACCTAGGGTTAGGGTTAGCACCCGGGAGGCCAGCAGGCGGGATCCGCCCGCTGTGCGTGGAGCAGAGGGGCGGGCCGAGGTGAGGGCGCTGGCGAGCAAGAGCCTGGGCCCAAGCGTTTTGGCACCAGGGGCCTTCGAATGTCTCCGGGGACTCGGCGGGCCCTGCCCATTCTCCTCCCTGAATGACCGGCGGCGCCCCTAGCAGCCCAGGTGGCGGCGGGGCGGCATGTAAGTCCGGGCATAGGGCTCGGGGGTCCCCAGTCCACCGCGTTGCGGCGCCAGGCCCTTTGGAGGGGCCCCTCGGAGGCTGACCTAGGGTTAGGTTTAGCCCCTAGGATGCCGGCAGGCCCTATTCGCCAGCCATGTGGAGAATGGAGTGGCGGACCGAGGTGAGGGTACTGGTGAGCGGGAGCGTGGGCCCGGGTGTTTTGGCGCGGGGGGCCTTTGAAGGTCGCCGTGTCTTGGAGGGCCCTGCCCGTGCTCCCGCCCTGAATGAACGGCACCACCCCAAGCCCCTGGGTGGCGGCTGGGTGGGAGGGTGAGTCCTGTGCTGAGGCTCGGGGGTCCCCAATCCCCAGCGTTGCGGCGCCAGATCCCTTGGGAGGGGCCCCTCGGGGGTCGATCTAGGGTTCCGGTTAGCCCCCAGGAGGCCGGTGGACCCGATCAGCGGCTGTGCGGCACGCGGAGGGTTGGGCCGAGGTGAGGGCGCTGGCGAGACTGAGCATGAGCCCAAGCGTTTTAGTGCGGGGGGCCTTCGAAGGTCAGTGGGGGCTCGGAGGGACCTGCCCGTTCTCCCGCTCTGAATGACCGGCGGGGCCCCTAGAGTCTCCGGTGCCTGAAGGGCAGCAGGGTGAGACCGGCACTTGGGTTGGGGTCCCCATTCCCGGCGTTGTGGCACCAGGCCACTTGGGAAGGGCCCCTCCGTGGCCGACCTACAGTTAGGGTTAGCCCCCAGGAGGCCAGCAGGCCCGATACACCACCTGTGCGTCGAGCGGAGAGTTGGGCCGAGGTGAGGGTGCTGGTGAACATGAGCCCGGGCCCAAGCCTTTTGGTTCGGGGTGTCTTCGAAGGTCGGCGGGGGTTTGAAGGGCCCTGACCGTTCTCCCACCCTGAATGAATGGCGGCGCCCCTAGCGGCACGTGTGGGGCAGGGCGGCAGGGTGCATCCAGTGCTGGGGCTTGGGGGTTCCCAATCCCCGGCGTTGCGGCGCCAGGCCCCTTAGGAAGAGATGCTCGGGGCCGTCCTAGGGTTAGGGTTAGCGCCCAGGAGGCCGGCAGGCCCTATTCGCCAGCTGTGTGGAGAGTGGGGTGGCGGACGGAGGTGAGGGCGCTGGTGAGTGGGAGGGTGGGTCTGCCGTTTTTGCGCGGGGGGCGGGCTTCGAAGGTCACCGTGTCTCGGAGGTCCCTGCCCGTTCTCCTGTCCTGATGGACCGGTGGTCCCCTAGCGACTTGGGTGGCTGAAGGGCAGCAGGGTGAGTCTGGCACTTGGGCACGGGGTCCCCATCCCCAGCATTGTGTCACCAGGACCCTTGGGAAGGGCCCCTCGGGGGCCGTCCTAGGGTTAGGGTTAGCGCCCAGGAGGCCGGCAGGCCCAAGTCGCCGGCTGTGCGAGGAGCGGAGGTGCGGGCCGAGTTGAGGGTGCTGGTGAACATGAGCGTGGGCCCAAGTGTTTTGATTCGGGGCGACTTCGAGCATAGGCGGGGGTTCGGATGGCCGTGCCCCTTCTCCCACCCTGAATGAATGGCAGCGCCCCTGCAGCCCGTGAGGGGAGGGGCGACAGGGTGCATCAGGCACTGGGGCTTGGGGGTCCCCAATCCCCAGTGATGCCGCACCAGGCCCCTTGGGAGAGGCCGCTCGGGGACAACCTAGGGTTAGGTTTAGCCCCCAGGAGGCCGGAAGGCCCTATTCCCAGCTGTGTGGAGAGTGGAGTGGTGGATGGAGGTGAGGGCGCTGGTGAGTGGGAGGGTGGGTCTGCCGTTTTTGCACGGGGGGGCCTCCGGAGGTCACCATGTCTCGGAGGGCCCTGCCTGTTCTCCCGCCCTGAATGATCGGCAACACCCAAAGCCCCCGGGTGGCGGCTGGGCGGCAGGGTGAGTCAGGTGCTGAGGTTCGGGGTCCCCAATCCCGGCGTTGCTGCGCCAAGGCCCTTGGGAGTGGTCCTTTGGGGATCGATCTAGGGATATAGTTAGCCCCCAGGAGGCAGGTGGACACGATCAGAGGCTGAGCGTTACGCGGAGGGTTGGGATGAGGTGAGGGCACTGGCGAGACTGAGCATGAGCCCACGCTTTTTAGTGCGGGGGCTTTCGAAGCTCAGCGGGGCCTCAGAGAGACCTGCCCATTCTCCCGCTCTGAATGACCGGCAGGGCCCCTAGCGGCTCGGGTGGCTGAAGGGGAGCAGGGTGAGTCCAGCACTTGGGCTCGGGGTCCCCATCCCCGGCGTTGTGGCGCTAGGCCACTTGAGAAGTGCCCCTCGGGGGCTGACCTATGGTTAGGGTTAGCTCCCAGGAGGCCGGCAGGCCCTGGGCCTTCGAATGTTGCCATGGCTTGAAGGGCCCTGCCTGTTCTCCTGCCCTGAATAACCAGCGGCGCCCTTAGCGGCTCCTTTGGCGGTGGGGCGGCACGGGGAGTCCCGCGCTGCGGCTCGGGGATCCCCAATCCCCAGCGTTGCGGGGCCAGGCCCCTTGGGAGGGGCTCGTAGGGGGCCGACCTAGGGTTAGAGTTAGCACTCAGGAGGCGGCAGGCCCAATCCTCTGGCTGGGCAGCGAGAGGTGCGCGGGCCAAGGTAACGGCTCTGGGAGCGGGAGCGTGGGCCCCTATATTTTGCCGGGAGGCTTCAAAAGTCCCTGGTTTCTCCAGGGCCCTGTCAGTTCTCCTGCCCTGAATGACCGGCGGCGCCCCATCGGTCTGGGTGGCGACAGTGGGGCAGGGTGAGTCGGGTTCTGGGGCTCTGAGTCACCAATCCCCAGCGTTGCAGAGCCAGGCCCCTTGGGATGTGCCCCACGGGGCCGACCTGGGGTTTTGGTTAGCCCCAGGAGCTTGGCAGGCCCTATCCACCGGCTCCGAATCAAGCGGAGGGGCGGGCCGAGGTGAGGGCACTGGGAGCAAGAGCATGAGAGCCAACGTTTTTGTGCGGGGGGCCTTCGAAGGTCAGCGGGGGCTCGGAGGTCCCTGCCCGTTCTCCTGTCCTGATTGACCGGTGGTCCCCTAGCGGCTTGAGTGGCTGAAGGGCAGCAGGGTGAGTCCGGCACTTGGGCATGGGGTCCCCTTCCCCAGCGTTGCGTCACCAGGTCCCTTGGGAAGGGCCCCTCGGGGGCAGACCTATGGTTAGGGTTAGTCCCCAGGAGCCACGCAGGCCCGATACACCACCTGTGCATCGAGAGGACAGTTGGGCCGAGGTGAGGGTGCTGGTGAACGTGAGCCAGGGCCCAAGGGTTTTGGATCGGGGCGCCTTCGATTGTCGACGGGGGTTCTGAGGGCCCTGCCAGTTCTCCCACCCTGAATGAATGGCGGCGCCCCTAGTGGCCTGTGTGGGGCGGGGCGGCAGCGTGCATCCGGCACTGGGGCTTGGGGGTCCGCAATCTCCGGAGTTGCCGAACCGGGTCCCTTAGGAAGGGATCCTCAGGGGCCGACCTAGGGTTAGGGTTAGCTCCCAGGAGGCCAGCAGGCCCTAGTCGCCAGCTGTGTGAGGAGCAGAGGTGCGGGCCGAGTTGAGGGTGCTGGTGAACATGAGCGTGGGCCCAAGCGTTTTGATTCGGGGCGCCTTGGAGCATAGGCGGGGGTTCGGAGGGCCCTGCCCCTTCTCCCACCCTGAATGAACGGCGGCGCCCCTAGCGGCCCGAGTGGGGAGGGGCAACAGGGTGCATCCGGCGCTGGGGCTTGGGGGTCCCCAATCCCCGGCGATGCGGCGCCAGGCCCCTTGGGAGAGGCCCCTCGGGGGCAACCTAGGGTACGGTTTAGCTCCCAGGAGGCCGGCAGGCCCTATTCGCCAGCTGTGTGGAGAGTGCAGTGGTGGACGGAGGTGAGGGCGCTGCTGAGTGGAAGGGTGGGTCTGCCGTTTTTGCGCTGGGGGGCCTTCGAAGGTCGCCGTGTCTCCGAGGGCCCTGCCTGTTCTCCCGCCCTGAATGATCGGCAGCACCCCAAGCCCCCGGGTGGTGGCTGGGCGGCAGGGTGAGTCAGGTGCTGAGGTTCGGGGTCCCCAATCCCCGGCATTGCTGCGCCAAGCCCCTTGGGAGTGGACCTTTGGGGATCGATCTAGGGTTATGGTTAGCCCCCAGGAGGTCAGTGGACCCAATCAGCGGCTGTGCGGCACGCGGAGGGTTGGGACGAGGTGAGGGCACTGGCGAGACTGAGCATGAGCCCAAGCTTTTTAGTGCGGGGGGCCGTTGAAGGTCGGCAGGGCCGCAGAGGGACCTGCCCGTTCTCCCACTCTGAATGACCGGCGGGGCCCCTAGCGGCTCGGGTGGCTGAAGGGCAGGAGGGTGAGTCCAGCACTTGGGCTCGGGGTCCCCATCCCCGGCGTTGTGGCGCCAGGCCACTTGGGAAGGGCCCCTCGGGGGGCCGACCTACCCTTAGGGTTAACCCCAGGCGGCCGGCAGGCCCGATACACCACCTGTGCGTCGAGCGGAGAGTTGGGCCGAGGTGAGGGTGCTGGTGAACATGAGCCTGGGCCCAAGCGTTTCGGTTCAGGGCGCCTTCGAAGGTCGGTGGGGGTTCGGAGGGCCCTGGCAGTTCTCCCACCCTGAATGAATGGCGGCGCCCCTAGCGGCCCGTGTGAGGCGGGGCGCCAGGGTGCATCCGGCACTGGGTCTTGGGGGTCCCCAATCCCCGGCGTTGCGATGCCAGGCCCCTTGGGAAGGGCCCCTCGGGGGCTGACCTATGGTTAGGGTTAGCTCCCAGGAGGCCGGCAGGCCCTGGGCCTTCGAATGTTGCCATGGCTCGAAGGGCCCTGCCTGTTCTCCTGCCCTGAATAACCAGTGGCGCCCTTAGCGGCTCCGTTGGCGGTGGGGCGCCAGGGGGAGTCCTGCGCTGTGGCTCGGGGATCCCCAATCCGCAGCGTTGCGGGGCCAGGCCCCTTGGGAGGGGCTCGTAGGGGGCCGACCTAGGGTTAGAGTTAGCACTCAGGAGGCGGCAGGCCCAATCCTCTGGCTGGGCGGCGAGAGGTGCGCGGGCCGAGGTAAAGGCTCTGGCGAGCCGGAGCCTGGGCCCCTGCATTTTGGTGGGAGGCTTCAAAAGTCGCTGGTTTCTCCAGGGCCCTGTCCGTTCTCCCGCCCTGAATGACCGGTGGCGCCCCTAGCGGCCCGGGTGGGGACAGTGCGGCAGGGTGAGTCGGGTTCTGGGGCTCTGAGTCACCAATCCCCAGCATTGCAGAGCCAGGCCCCTTGGGATGTGCCCCATGGGGCCGACCTAGGGTTTTGGTTAGCCCCAGGAGCTTGGCAGGCCCTATCCACAGGCTCTGAATCAAGTGGAGGGGCGGGCCGAGTTGAGGGCGCTGGGAGCAGGAGCATGGGAGCCAAGGTTTTTGCGCGGGGGGCCTTCAAAAGTCAGCGGGGGATTGGAGGTCCCTGCCCCTTCTCCTGTCCTGATTGACCGGTGGTCCTCTAGCGGCTTGGGTGGCTGAAGGGCAGCAGGGTGAGTCCGGCACTTGGGCACGGGCTCCCCCTCCGCAGCATTGAGTCGCCAGGACCCTTGGGAAGGGCCCCTTGGGGGCCAACCTATGGTTAGGGTTGGCCCCCAGGAGCCCCGCAGGCTCGATACACCACCTGTGCATCGAGCGGAGATTTGGGCCAAGGAGAGGGTGCTGGTGAACGTGAGCCAGGGCCCAAGGGTTTTGGTTCCGGGCGCCTTCGAAGGTCGGCGGGGGTTCGGAGGGCCCTGCCCGTTCTCCCAACCTGAATGAATGGCGGCGCCCCTAGCGGCCCGTGTGGGGCGGGGCGGCAGCGTGCGTCAGGCGCTGGGACTTGGGGGTCCACAATCTCAGGCCTTGCAGCTCCAGGCTCCTTGGGAGGGGCCCATTGGGGCTCGACCTAGGTTTAGGGTTAGCCCCCAGGAACCTGGCAGGCCTCATTCGCTGGCTGTGCTGTGAGCAGAGCAGCGCGCCGTGGTGAGGGCGCTGGCGTACGGGGGTGTGGGGAAAGCCTTTTGGCGCGGGGGGGCCTTCGAAAGTCCCTGGGGGCTCGGAAGGCCTTGCCCGTTCTCCCAACCTGAATGACCGGCGATGCCCCTAGTGGCCCGGGTTGCGGTGGGGCGGCATGGTAAGTCCAGCGCTGGGGCACGGGGGTCCCCAATACTCGGCGTTGGGGCGCCAGGCCCCTTGGGAAGGGCCCTCGGGGTCCGAACCAGCGTTAGTGTTAGCCCCCAAGAGGCCGGCAGACCTGATCCGCCAGCTGTGTAGCGAGCAGTGGGGCAGGCCGAGGTGAGGGCACTGTAGAGCGGGAGCGTGGGCCCAAGCGTTTTGGCGTGGGGGCATTCGAAAGTCACCGGGGGTTCAGAGCGCACTTCCGGTTCTACTGCGCTGAAAGCCCGATGGTGCACCTAGCGGCTCGGGTTGCAGAGGGGCGGCAGGGTGAGTCCAGTGCTGGGGCTTGGGAATCCCCAATCCCTGGCGTTTCGGCACCAGACCCCTTGGGAAGGGCCCCTCGGGCCTGACTTAGGGTTTGGGTTAGCCTCCAGGAGGCCAGCAGGCTGGATCTGCCAGCTGTGCAGCGAGTGGATGGTCGGGCGGAGGTGAGATTGCTGGCGAGCGGGAGCGTGGGCCCAAGCGTTTTGTCGTGGGGGGCTTCAAAGGTCACAGAAGGCTCGGAGGGCCCTGCCCATTCTCCTGCCCTGAATGACGCGCGGCGCCCCTAGCGGACTGGGTGGCTGGGTGGTGGCAAGTTGAGTCCGGCACAGGGGCTCGGGGGCACCCCATCCCTGGCGTTGAGGTACGCGGCCTCTTCGGCGCCGACCTAGGGTTAGGGTTAGTGCACAGGAGGCTGGCAGGCTTGATCCACCAGCTGTGGGGCGAGTGGAGGGGCAGGCCGAGGTGAGGGCGCTGGAGAGCGGGAGCCTGGGCCAGAGCATTTTGGCTCAGGCTCGGGGTGCCTTCAAAGGTCACAGGTGACTCGGAGGGTCCTGCCCGTTCTGTTGCCCTGAAGGACTGGCGACGCCCCTAGTGCCCCACGTGGTGGTGGGGTGGCAGGGTGCGTCCGGCACTGGGACTTGGGGGTCCACAATCCCTGGCATGTGGCGCCAGGCCACTTGGGAGGGGCCATTTGAGGGCGACCAAGGGATAGGGTTAGCCCCCAGGAAGCCAGCAGGCCTGATCCGCCAGCTCTGCAGCGAGCTTAGGGGTGGGCCGAGGTTAGGGTGCTGGCGAGCAGGAGGGTGGGAGCCAGAGTTTTTGCATGGGGGGCCTTTGAAGGTCGCAGGCAGATCGGAGGGCCCTGCCCGTTCTCACTTCCTGAATGACTGGCAACGACCCTAGCGCCCTGCGAGCTTGGGGGTGGCAGAGTGAGTACAGCACTGGGGCTGGGGGTCCCATATCCCCGGCATTGAGGTGCCAGGCTCCTTGGGAGGGGCACCTCAGGGGCCGACCTAGGGTAAGTGTTAGCCCCCAGGAGTGCAGCAGGCCTGTTCCCCCAGCTCTGCGGCAGGCGTAGGGGCAGGCCGAGGTGAGGGCACTGGCGAGAGGGAGTGTGGACCCAAGCATTTTGGTGCGGGGGGACTTCAAAAGCCGCCGGGGGCTTGGAGGGCCCTGCCCGTTCTCTCGCCCTGAAAGACTGGCGGCCCCCCTAGCAACCCGGGTTGCTGCGGGGCGGCAGGGTGACTCCGGCGATGGGCTCGGGGATCCCCAATCCCCGGCGTTGTGGTGCCAGGCCCCTTGGGAGAGGCCCATCGGGGGCCGACCTAGGGTTAGGGTTCGTCCCCAGGAGGCCGGCAAGCCCGTGCTAAGTGGTTCTGGCAATGTAACAAAAATGCCATACACTTATCTGTAAGAAATAACAGTGTACAGGAACGCTCTTAGCCCTAACATCATCCTTTCTGAATATGGAAGCCAGCCCCAAGGTGGTCGTGGAAGTCTGACGAAAGGGCTAAGCACTTTTCTCTGAGTCACCACACTATACAGGGAAAGACCAATGTACATCATCTTTCATGAGCAGGAAGCATTAATGAAAAGGTTCTGGAATTTCGAGGACTCTGACCCATCCTTATTGGTAATAAACCACCCTGTACAGGAAAACACCTTCAACTCTCATCAGCCTCCTCAATCCTGATTCCGATTCAACTTTGGGTGTGTAGGACTAGGGAAATGTCCACATCTTATTGCTAAGAAAGAACGATGTCAGAGTAATGCCCTACAAGTCACATCAGCCTTCCTGAACACGGCAGCAGGAATCAACGTGGTTATGTTACCATGAGGTAAGGAAGATGAGCATATAAGTGAGAAACAACAGTGGGCAGGACCTCTCTTCCAATGAACAGTATCTTTGCTTAATGTTGAATCCCTATGGTAAGTGGTTGTAGGCATTTGTGAGGTCAAAATCTGAAGTGTTTTGTAAAACCTCTTGGCCATTCACAGATGAGACTAAGGTAGTTGGGGACTCCTAGGCAGTGATTTGTCCACTGTCGAAAATATGAAAAGATAAAAGAGACAGATGAGGTCTCCTCAGGCATTGTCCTTTATCCTCATCCTCCGTGAGGATGGCCATCTCTGGACAGCTCAGTGACAGGATCTCATTCACAGTGGGGGCATCTGTTCCTCACAGACATCAGGCAGGGAAATGGATTTGGTTCTCTGTGCCAGCCCAGCCACAGCTGAGTGTCACAGCACCCTCTCGTGGGCTCATAAGTGTTTCACTGTCACCAGGCAGGTCACTGTATTTAATAAACCACTGTAAGAGATTGCAATTGCCTTCATCTGCAACCTCCTAGAAGCAAATGCAGGTCTCTGGTACCATGTGAAGTCATGTGAAGGCATTGTGAGAAAGTGTCCTTTTGCTTAAGAAAAACATGGAGCTGGGGCTCCTGGCTGGCTCAGCCAGTTAAGCATGTGCCTTTGGCTCAGGTTATGATCCCAGGGTTTTGGGATCGAGTCGAGGCTCCCTGCTCAGCAGGAAAGGAGGTAGGGAAATAGCTTAGAACCCACAGAGAATGTGAATAAAGGGGAGTGAAATGGAACTTGGTCTGTGTTTTGCTTTAGGGATTGGAAGTTAGTTTTTTCTCAATTGTGATTGTTCTTGAAACAGAAAAGCTGTATTGGGTTTTTTTTACCTTTAATTTTTTCTAATAATAATTTTTTATTATGATATGTTAGTCACTATAGAGTATTTCCTTAGTTTTTGATGTAGTGTTCCATGATTCATTATTTGCATATAACACCTAGTGCTCCATGCTATATGTACCTTCCTTAATACCCATCACTGGCCCATCCCAGTCCCCCACCCCTCTCCCCTCTGAAGCCCTCAGTTTGTTTCCCAGAGTCCATAGTCGCTCGTGGTTCATTCCCCCTTCTGTTTAGGGTCCATTGTCTAAAGGGACAGACAGTGGAAGTTCACCAAATATAAGATCGAAATTTCATTGTTCATTATAGATGCCGCCAAGTAGTTCCCAGACATTTCATTCTACTGTAGTAATTCATTATACCTGTGCAGGTGCACGTGGAAGACAATTGATGCATGCATAGTGGTAATAAAACACGCCCCTCAGTAGTAGAATAAGAGAGGATACATATGTGTAAAATTATTCGACTACAGCTTCCATGCTTTCCCTTTGGTTCCTTATTATCTATGAAATCGGACAATTTTTGTTCTCTAGGCTTAAAACTCATTGTCAAGTATTCAGAGTTTTTCAATGCTGATCTTCTCCTGTAAAAGTTACCAAAAATCTAAAATATGTATGATCTTTAAAAAATGCTATATTGAAAATTACAGTAGGGAAGTTCCATTTTGTGAATATTGTGTCAATGGATCTCTATTTTGACATCAGTGTTCATTAGAAATGATGACATTTCATGTGAGTATAAATATCAATGTGAAAAAGAAAAGGTAGGAAGAACCTTGAATGTTTAAGTAATTGGTGAAATGCCAGGTGTGTGTGTGTGTGTGTGTGTGTGTGTGTGTGTGTGTGTGTGTAATTGATTTTCAGTGAATGGTTCAGCTTCTTGTAGGGCCTCCGAGAGAGCCCAGGTGAACCTTTCAATGAGTTGGTATCTGTTTTCAGAACATGGGAATCTCTTAGTCCAATAGTCAATCAGGCAAGCTTTGAGGTCTTGAAGTCCTCAGCGATGGTGTTGCAGACCCTTGTGAGCAAACCCTAGGGTATGGTCAGAGCCCTCATTAGCTGGTATCAAGGTGTGACGATTTCAGACAGCATTTCCCAAAGAAGTACTTCTTGAGTCTCTGTCCTTGTCAGTTCCCTACACTTCCTTACACTAGTTATGTGATCAGTGTGTTTCAGGATAATCCCCACATGTGAGTTTTGCTATTTCCTACTAGTCCTATCTGTTTCTCATCTTCTTCTTTTATGGTAGGGGTTGGGAAGCAACCTGTGTGGTGTAGGAAGGGGTGTGGTAGTTGTCTGCCTTCAGAGGACCGAATGATGCCTAGAAATTGTACTGTAGTTTGAGGTCAATTGTCCATCCTCTGAGTGTCAGGAATTGCATCACTTTACTTTGATGCTAGTCTGTTCTTCAAGCTGTCCTCAGAAATAAGGACATCATCCATCTAGGGAATACTGGTTTGTGTGTATGTTTTCATTTTAGGAAAGGCCTTGCTGTTCCTGAAAATAATACTGCAGAGCATCCTTTCCTGTTCTTATTGGCCATCAGTCAATCTTTTCTGAAGTATTTGTTTATAAATAGACTTTTTATGGTTGATGAGCAGGAATTCTTTATTGACAAGTCTTTGTCAGTGTGTGTATTGCAAATCTTTACTTCCCAGCCTGCGGTTCACTTTTTCATTTTCATATGGTCATAAGATAAGGAGAAATGTCACATTTTTATGAAGTCCCACTGAATTCTTTTAAATGGTTAGTGCACCCTATGTCCTACCCCAAGATTGACAGGTTCTACGTTTTCTTTCAGAAACTGTCCAATGGGAAGCACATTCCATCTCAAATTTATAAATTGCATTTTGAATTTAATAGGGTATTTATAGACTGGTTTGGATTTTCTATGTACACGATCGTATTATCTGTTAATAGTCACAATTATCCCCTCAATTCTTATACTTTTTGTTTTTCTTGCCTTCTAACACTGGTAAATTCTCCAATGCAACGTTGAGTAGAGCCGCATTGTTTGAAGATTTTAATATACCTTTCTCAATATCTGACAGAAAAAGCAGTCAAAACATTGGTAACAAATATGACCTAATTGACATATAGGGAACATTCCATAATAAGTGCAGAATACATTATTTTCAAGTGGTCATAGACTCTTTACCCAAATAGATGATAGGTGGGGCCACGAATCAAGGCTACAAATATTAAACCCTGACATTAACTAGATTCTATTCTTAGACCACAGGGGAATTGAGCCACAGTCTTAGCGAAAAGAAAACCAAGAAGTCCTTCAATGTTTAAAATTAAATGGAACTTTGCTACATATCCTAAAGGTCAGAGAGGGAATCTCAATGGAAATTCTGAACC
Organism: Ursus americanus; assembly: GCF_024610735.1. Taxonomy (NCBI): domain Eukaryota; kingdom Metazoa; phylum Chordata; class Mammalia; order Carnivora; family Ursidae; genus Ursus; species Ursus americanus. The sequence goes on along the minus strand of NC_142157.1, from coordinate 870,618 downwards.
TTTTCTACATGAGGGCTCACACACGATGATACTTTATTTGTGAAGAGCATTATAATAACCTAGACAGGAGTTGAGCCTTAAGTCAGAGTTCTGCCTGCCCCAGCCACACCTGGCAGCCTTGGCCTATGGTCCCCCTCAGCTGTCCTTTCTGGTGGCCCTGAGCTAATGGGGTCAACATGGCCATATGGAAATGGGAAGCTCCCCACTCATAGTGATGACGGTGCCCCCTCCCCAGCTGCCCTTTCTGGTGGATCTGAGCTAAGGGGGTCAACATGGCCGTATGGAAATTAGAAGCTCCCCACTCTTAGTGATGACGTTGCTATCGTATCATCCTCACCAGTCCAACAACATGATTTCTGAGTGAACTATGACACAATAGTGACTTCTTGGCCTTCCTTCAGGTTTGAAAATCATCTGGTGAGTCATCTATTCGAAATATGGATTCAACATGTGTTCTTTCTTCTGGAATAGAAATAGACCCAATAGCAATTATGGCTTCCTGAGCACCTGTTCTTGAGAGACATCATACTGGCTCTTTGTAGCATTCTGCCTCTTAAACTTCAAACTAGGGTGTAGATATTTTTAGGCACATTTTCAGGTGGTTAGAAAGGGACTCAGATGATATGAGTCACAGAGGATTTTAGTGTCAGAAACCTAAGTGGGATCCCCAAATTGACTCCAAATCCCTTGTTGTTCCATACAGGGTACTATTTCCCTCTTATCTCTGGTCTTCTCGATCTGGAAACCTATCAAGTATCAGGATTTTCTTGTCATGTGGACAACTGGAATGAATTCAGCGGGCCTTTTCACATCTGCCCATGGTGATCATTAAGATCATTATCTCAGTGGAGGACCTCTGGGTAAGATACTCAAAGATCCTAAGGAATACAGACAGTATAATATTTTTCTGGTATTAAAATCACTGAAACCAACTATCTTTTTTAGTCCATTCAGGCTCTGGTATGTTCAGAGGGTGCTGTAAAACAGGTCTGATAGTGTTTAAAAACACTCAGCTCAGCCTCTTCTACAACGTGAGCCAATGCTTATAAACATGGCTAAAATATTGCCTTACCTACGACGACTTCCCAGCCATCGTAGTGTTTATATGATATGACTGTGACTTACATTAGTCAACATTTGCAGAGAAAGAACTTAGGGCATCCAGGGGGCACTTCATGTTGAAATTAGTTTGTGACAATGAGCTACTGTGTTTTATTCTGCAGTCCAAGGGAATGGTGCCAGACATCTCTAAGGTGTCTAGCAGTTAAACAATTCTGATTTTAAGTGGTCTGTGTGCTTCAGAGCTTTGGGCAGGAGAAGGGCAGGAGTCCAGAGACTGTGAACACTTCTGTTACCTGTACTGACTATGGAGCAGGCAGCCTTTCGTGGGTATCATTTTGATTTCTTGGTACTCTTGTGAAAGGTGCTTTTGTCTCAAATTCCTCCATTTAGGAGTAATTATAATGATAAAAGAAATTTTTATCTTATATCATCTGTGGGCCCTGATCCTGGGCTCCCAGGGAAGCTATCCTTTAACATTTTACCAGCTCAAAATGACTGGGCAAAAACCTCAAAGCATGGGCCCTATTTCTGCCCCAAGCACATGTTGTACATCTGCTTCCAGGAGAAAACAATAACCAAAAAATGCCAACATAAACATAAGAAAAAATAAAGAACATCTTTGGCTCCCATAAGATTAAGGTCATACTGACATGTACATACTGAAAACATAAGAAAGAATCTGTCACTTTCTGGATCTAAGAAGGTCCTCATTGTAGTGTGTAACTCTGTATGTAAAACAAAACAGAACAAAATATATAAGCCTGCCCCAAATGTTCCTTCCCCGGAGCACTCCCTTCTTGGTGAAGATTGTGTCTCCCAGACAGTTGTCCTGACTTGGGTTTGAATAAAGGTCTCTTCCTTACTCTCTAAAATGTTTTTAAAAGTTCATTCATGCAATGTCGACAATAATAGTGTTTTCTATTTAAGTGAGAAATAAATGTTCCACTCTAGTTGCATTGGGAATAGACGAATTGAGGGTTTATTTAGAAAAGTCAGCTTTCCAGAAAAGGCAAGGTCATTGGTCTATTGAGAATGAAGATAATTACTGCTAAACAACAAGTATGTGTTGCCCCTTCACCCAGAAACCGAAGCAGGTGTGCAGGCTTTAGGTCAGAGGTGCCTTCTTCTCCCCAGCTGACAGCACTTCTTTGCTCTGGCTCCAAGACACCCGAGGTTTTGAACATCAGCATCGGAGTCAGCGAGGCAGCTTGTCACAGGACGCCAGTGTTCAGAGAAAGCTCAGGTATGTTTGGCAAAATGTCCTAACTATGTCAGGGCTGGAGGTAAAACCTCTCATTATCCCAAAACCTCCTGGCCTTTTCTCTTTTCTCTAGTTGAGCCACAAAGTAAAAGTGAAGTAGCTGTCAGCATTCTGGGTTTGGTGCAAGAATTACTTAGTTTCGGGGCGCCTGGGTAGCGCAGTCGTTAAAGCGTCTGCCTTCGGCTCAGGGCGTGATCCTGGCGATCCAGGATCGAGTCCCACATCAGGCTCTTCCGCTGTGAGCCTGCTTCTTCCTCTCCCACTCCCCCTGCTGTGTTCCCTCTCTCGCTGGCTGTCTCTCTGTCACATAAATAAATAAAATCTTTAAAAAAAAAAAAGAATTACTTAGTTTCCCTGCTGGTAGAACTTTTCAGGGGATCACAATTTCTCTGTCCATTTATTGCTTACACATGTATTTTAACCATCTGTTTCCTAAGAACCCTCTTTTACTAGAAAGGGAAGGTGAGATTCACTCTGTGCCTGATTGTAACATCTAATTTGTTCCTTCATCTAACAGTGTTTATTCAATTGGGCCTAAGATATGGGTGAGTGGCCAGCATCTAGGGTTAGGTGGCTTTTTTTCATCTGATACAGACTTGGATGATGTCATTTGACAAAGATGATGTTTCATCATTGATTAGTTTATTCATCAGAAGAGTTAAAATTAGGGTGGAGGGAAAATTCAAAATATTCCAAAGCAGCCTGTTCCTGTTTAAAAGTTGAGCTTGACTTTCTAGTTTTACTAAATGTATTATCTCGATATTTTGAGGTGCCATATTCTCTCTGTAGTTTCTTTGGTGGTGGAGTCAGAAGGAGAGTCTGGGAATACTTTTGGATAGTGGCATGCTGGTGACTTCAAGGGGCTTGGCGTCAGGAGCCTTGGGGTGAATTCTGCAACTGCTTGCCTGACCCTGGGTGCATCTCCCAGAGGTTTTGTTTCCTCTTATGAAATTGCCAGCAGATAATGTTCTGCTTAAAGGGGAACCCTCCCATCCTGTTGGTGGCAATGCAAAGTGGTGCAGCCAGTCTGGGAAACAGTGTGGGGGTTCCTCAAAAAGTTAAACATTGAACAACCACATGATCCAGCAATTGCTCTCCTAGGTATTTACCCAAAGGATACAAAAATGCAGATTAAAAGGGGGAACATGCACCATGATGTTTATAGCACCAATGATCACAGTAGCCAAACTATGGAGAGAATCCCAAAGTCCATGCACTGATGAATGGATAAAGCAGATGTGGGATACATATATATATAATGGAATATGACCCAGCTTCAAAAAGAATGAAATCTTACCATTTGCAAGGATGTGGGTGGATCTAGAGTGTATTAAGCTAAGCAAAATCAGTGAGGAAAGACAAATACCCTATGTCTCACACATGTGAAATTTCAGAAAGAAAATAGATGAACAGAGTTGAGGGATGATGAGAGAGGCATACAAGGAAATAGACTCAACCTTGCAGAACAAACTGAGTGTTGCTGCAGGACAGGGGCATGGGGGGAAGAGTTAAATGGGTGAGGGGTATTAAAGAGGGCACTTGTGATGAGCACCGGGTACTGTATGCAGATGAGGAATCACTATATCCTACCCCTGAAGCGAATATTCCATGGCATGTGAACTAACTGGAATTTAAGTAAAAGAAGAAAGGAAAAAGTGTTCTGCTTCATGAAGAGTGAGGTAAAATTGTAGTGATTTGGGCTGTACTATTCTATAGAGGATAGATGTAAAACACCCTGTTGTAGGATACACTAGTTGCTTATCACATAAGGAGTCCTCAGAAAGCTGCAATGAAAGATTCAGATCTCAGAGCATGTTCATGTTCCACTGATATGTTACAATTTGCACAGGTAGGAAAGAAGGTGGAGAGAAAGGCAACAGAAAGAGAAAGTAGGTGTGAACCTTTCATTAGTTAGCGTTATAGCTTTCTCATGAAAGCCTTGCGCCAGTGTGATTTTGGAAGCAGAGAGGTAATCCGGGAGCTTTGCAGGAGACAGGGGAGTTCCAGGTCTGGGTAAACTGACAGGGGTCCCAGAGGAGTGTTGAATACATTCTGCAGCAGGGTGTGGACAGGGTGGGCTCCAGGGGTGGCTGTGGGTCTCCTGGGTGAGAGTTGTGACAGGTGAGGGCTGTGTGCAAGTTCCTGGCTGAGGACAAGTGAGGCACAGGCGGAGAGCTGGCAGAGAACCTTCTTCTGGACCACCAGCCTCACCCAACACACACAGCCTCATCTTCTGTCCCTGTCACTCCAATTCAGACTTCTCCGAAGTTGAGTGAGAACACATCAAGAGCATTCTGCACAGAAGGGAAAGCATGTTCAAAACCTCTGGGGCAGGAGAATTCCAGTTATTTCCAGGAGCAGCAAGAAGGACCTGTGGCCACAGGAGACAGCTTAGGACATGAGCTTAGAGAGGTGAAAGAGGGTGACAGAAAGCTATTCCAGGGCTATAACCCGATGAGAAGCTGTTTCACTGGGCCATACTGGCTACAGTGTTGAGAACAGATTACAGAGGGTTGAAGATGGCAAAGCAGGTCAATGATGAAGCTTTTCCAGGAACTCAGGAAGCGTGGACCGGACAGGTGGCTTTGGATGGAGTGGTTAGACCTCTTCTGGGTCCATTTTGAAGATGGAGCTCACAGGATTTGCTGATGGGTTACCTATTAGGAGCAGGAGAACAGAGGAATTGGGGTAACTCTCAGGTGTTGTGGGTTGTCCTGATCGAGAGGAAGGAGAGGGTTTCTCGGGGGGTAGGAGGTAGTTGGTGTTCTGCATGCTGAGGAAGGTGCCTTTCCCGGTGGATCTGCTGAGGTTTGTGTCTGGGAGGTCCTTTCACATCTCTTCCCTCAGCAATGCTCAAGTACAAGTATCCCCCACTTTTTAAACGTTCACAGTAAGACACTGGGCTTTCTTGAAAGAACTACGTTATTACCCAGCTTCAGTAAGAGGAAGAGACCTGAAGAGGATTTCCCTCTTATGAAAAAAGGTGAACAGTGAGAATCACAGTCAGCATCTGTTCTGGGGAGAAGCACGACAGAGGCGGCGTGCACCCCATCCAGCTCCTTCCTCTGGGAACCGCTCTCTGCTTCCAGCCACTAGCACTTTGAATTGTGTCTGTTAGCCTCTGCTGTGCTTCATCTTCATTTATGCTGGGCCTCCGTTAGAAACTTGTGTGCTGAGGCCTAAGAAAAGCCAAAGAGAAGGAATTTTGGAGTCTGAGCACACTGTCTAATTGTTCGTGTAAATTAATGGTCATTCCTTCTTGACACCATTTCTGCTGTGCAAGGTTTCTCAGAAGCCCTGTACTTTCAAAGAGCAGGGAAACCTATACCCTATGCTGCGGGGTTAGTTTTAGTCTCCATGCCTGACAAAACATTTCATGACTAGGATTTTCTCACTCAAACATTGAGACTTTGACCATCTTCACCCGTTTCTACCACCCCATCCCTGAATCTGGCACCTACCAACCTGCTCTCAGTATCTATGCGTTCAGTATTTGTTTATTCCACGTGGAATGTACATGAGAGCATCTGGTATTGGTCTTTCTGTGTCTGAGTTACTTGGCATAAGGCACCCAAGGTCTGTGTTTGGATGTCTGGTTCTTGTGAATAATGCTGCAGTGAACGTGGGAGTGCATCTGTCTTTTTGAGGCAGCATTTTTGTGTTCTTCAAATCAATACTCAGTAGAGCCATTATTGGGTCATGGGGTAGTTGTATTTATTTTTTCAGGAACCTCCATACCATTTGTCACAGTGGCTGCACCAATTTCCATTCCCACCAACAGTGCACAGTGTTTCCTCGTCTGCACACCCTTGACCCCACCTGGTGTCTGTCTCTGGGACAATTGCTGTTCCAACAGTTGTGAGAGGATAGCCGATTGTTGGTTTGACTGATGTTTCCCTGACGATGATTAGTGATGTCGAACAACTTTTTCTGTCTGTTGGCACCTATGTGCCATCTTTGGAAAGTATCTATTCACATATTCCTCCCATTTTTTATATAGTTTTTTTTTTATTTGTATGAGTGTTGTGTGTATTTTGTATATTAGCCTCTTCTCACACATATGATTCGCAGATATTTTTTTTCTTATTGGGTCAGTGGCCTTTTAAGTTTTTGATGGTTTCTTTTGCCGTGTGGAAGATTTCAGTTTGATGTTGTTCCACTTGTTTATTTTTGCTTTTGTTGCCTTTGCATTTGGTGTCCGATCTGAAGACTCTTTGCCAAAACCAACGTCGAGAGACTTAGTACCTGTGTCTTCTTGGAGGTTTATGGATTCAGGTCTTATGTTCAAATCATTCATCCATTAAAAATTTTGTGTGTGGTGTAAGAAAGTGACCCAGTTATATTCTTCTGCATTTAGTGTCCTGTTTGCCTGTTACCACTCAATGAAGAGACAGTCCTTCCCTCATGGCATATCTTCTGCTGCTGTGTCGTAAGTTAGTATCATCTATGTGTGGGTAAGTTTCTGAGCTTTCTGTACTGTTCCACTGACCTGGTGTCTTTGTTTATGCCAGTTCCATCCTGTTTTGATGACAACAGCTTTATAATCCAGCTTGAAATCCAGGAGTGTGTTGACTGCACCTCTTTCTCCAGGTTGCTTTGCGGATTTGGTGTCTTTTGTGATTCCATACAAGTTTGAGGACTGTTTTCTACTTGCTCGAATAATGACACTGGAATTCAGATAGGTATTTCATCACATCTGTCGATTGCTTTGGGTACGATGGACATGTTCACATAATTAACTCTTCCAGTTAAGGAGCATGGTGTATGCTACCATTTGTTTGTGTTGCCTTCCAAATCTGTGACCCATACATTCTGCCCCCCTGGACACACATATTTTTCATTTCTTTTCTGCCATGTGTTGAGTGTACTATGTCTTTCTCATTCTTGGTTACTTTTATTCCTAGATTTTTTATGGAATTGTAAATGGCGTTGCTTTTTTAATTTCTCTTTGCAAAAGTGTGTCATCAGTATACAGAAATGCAAGAAGTTGGGTCATCTGGGTGGCTCCATAAGTGTAGCGTCTACCTTCAGCTCAGGTCATGATCCCAGAGTTCTGGGATCGAGCCCCGTTTTGGGCTCCCTGCTTAGCGAGGGTCTGCTTTTCCCTCTTTCTGACACTCTCACTGCTCGTGCTTTTTCTCTTCCTGTCAAATAAATAAATAATATTTGAAAAAATAATGACAACCGGTCTCTGCATATTGACTTTATATCCTGCAGCTTGTTTGAATTTTTTTATTCTAACAGTTTTTTTTTTTTTTTGGTGGAATCTTTCGGGATTTCATGTCATTTGCAAATTGTGACAGTTTTCCTGTATGGATTTCATATCTTTCTCTTTTTTTTTTAAATTGTTATTCACCCTACAGTACTTCATTTGTTTTCGATGTAGTGTTCCATGATTCATTGTTTGCATATAACACCTAGTGCTCATTATGACAAGTGCCCTCCTTTTTTTTTTAAAGAATTTATTTATTTATTCAACAGAGATAGAGACAGCCAGCGAGAGAGGGAACACAAGCAGGGGGAGTGGGAGAGGAAGAAGGAGGCTCACAGCGGAGGAGCCTGTTGTGGGGCTCGATCCCATAACGCCAGGATCTCGCCCTGAGCCGAAGGCAGACGCTTAACCGCTGTGCCACCCAGGTGCCCCATGCCTTGTTACTTTTAACCCTTCTAACTGGTGTCAGGTGGTATTTCATTGTCGTTTTGATTTGTATTTGCCTGATGGGAAGTGATTTGGAGCATTTTTTCATGTGTCTGTTGGCCATTTGTATGTCTTCTCTGGAGAAGTATCTCTTTGTGTCTTCTGCCCATTTTTTGGGTGTCGAGTTTGAGGAGTTCTTTATAGATCTTGGATACCAGCCCTTTATCTGTAATATCATTTGCAGATATCTTCTTCAATTCCATAGGTTGCCTTTTGTTTTGTTGATTGTTTGCTTTGCCGAGCAGAAGCTTTTTATCCTGATGAAGTGCCCATAGTTCATTTTTGCTTTTATTTCCTTTGCCTTTAGAGACGTGGCTTGCAAGAAGCTGTTGTGTCCAAAGTTGAAGAGTTCTTTTGCTTTTGATATGAGACAGGAATCCATTATCTTTCCTTCCTGATTGTATTTGAGTCCTCTGTCTTTCTTGGTGAGTCTAGCTAAGTTTGTCAGTTTGTTTATCTTTCCAAAAAAGGCAGCTCTCATTTTCATTGTTTTTTTTTTTTGTCTTTTTAGTCTTTGTTGGATTTATTTATGCCTTCCTTTTTGTTATTTCCTTATTTCTACTAATTTGGGGCTTTGTTTGTTGTTTTTTTTTTTTTCCAATTCTTTACGACATAAATCAGGTTGTTTATTGGAGAGCATTCTCATGGATTGATGAACACTTGAATTTCTATGAATGTCCTCCATAAAGCCACTTTTGCTGCATCCCATAAGTTTTTCTAGGTTGTCTTTTTCATCAGTGTCAAGGTACTTCTAAAATTTTTTTGATTTCTTCTTTGACTGTTGGTTGTTCAGTAGCATGTTGTTAAATCTCCACATATTTTTTAAGATTCTTTAAGTATCTGACAGAGAGTGAGACAGCGAGAGAGGGAACGCAAGCAGGGGGGTGGGAGAGGGAGAAGCGGGCTTCCCACTGAGCAAGGAGCCTGATTCGGGGCTAGATCCCAGGATCCTGGGATCACGACCTGAGCTGAAAGCAGATCCTTAACGACTGAGCCACCCAGACCCCAAAAATCTCCACCTATTTTTGACTGTCCCATTTTTTTCTTGAGACTGATTTCTAGTTTCATATCATTGTGGTTGGACAAGATTTGAAGCAGAAGGTGAAGAGAGCATTCAGATGAAAGGTTTGTTTCCTGGAGGGTTTTCTGAGGGCAGACCATGAGTTCAGTGGGCAGGAGGAAGGTTTTATGAGATGGGGGGTGGGATAACCCTTGTTAGAATTACTGACTTCTACCATGCAGGCTGTGTGCTACCGTTCACACCATAGTCCTGATGATCTTGTACTTCATTAGAAATATTTTCTAGGAGGTGTAGGCATAGCCTTCACTTAAAGAAAGGTGCCATGTGGGTTCATGGCATGACCCCAGGTCAGCAACCAGGATGTATGGTATTGTGGGGGATCAGAAACAGGCTTTCTGTGGGAAGTGACAGAAATAAGATATGGTGAGCTCCATGACCATAGGTGAGGTCCCGAGTGACCCACTGGGTGTTGGGTTCCGTGGATCTGTTTCATCAGGTGCTGTGGAATTCAGGGACACCCTCCTGTCTGTGGATTTGTGTGGAGACAGGTAGACATCAGTGTCTGGCCAGGCACGAAGGTCACACTGGACCACCACCAGAGGTACAGCGTGCGGTGGAGCCACTGCTTGGTTTCCCCGAAAGCTGACCAGGGTCTGTGACCGTGATTCCTAGCAGCTGCAAGGGGAGAGGAGGCTGGGGGTGGTGCACACTTCCTAGAGTTGTGGTCAGGACTAGTCTGGAGCCCACTGAAGTCAGCCACACAAGGCACAGAAGGCACCAAGTCAGTGTAGCTGTGGGCACTGCTCCCTTGGTACTTTCGGGCCAGCTCCATGCTGCCACCTCCTGCTTTTCATCATCATCTTCAAGGTCATGTGCCTCTGCTCTTGCCCCATGGCCTCCGGGGTATTGTCCGTCCTCCATCTGGCCCTTGTCCCTGGTGCCCTGTGCAGTCCGATGCCAGGGTAGCCTTCTTGAGACAAATATCTGGCCCTGATGGAACACTTCCATGGATCTTGTGTGATGCGAGGATGATGCCCTGCCCTGGAAGGGGGCTGCAGGTCCCCAATCAGGAGAGCCATGTCTCCCTTTTCAGCATGGCCTGCCCTCCCCTCAGTCTTCTTCAGGGAAACTCTCCCCACTTCCTGAGCTGACAGCTCTGTACTCAAAAATGAATGTTATTTTACATATCTCTATGCCTTAGTTCATCCATGGCATGTCTTTCAATCCCGTTAGTGGGTTTTTTTTTCTTTTTTAGCAGTTCTGAAGGGCTGTCTGATCAAGGAGGGGATGACGTGGGTGGGGTAGCTTTCCCTCTCACCTCCCTCAGCATGTCTCTGAGCCCTGGGGCCAGCTATCCCAGTGAGGATTGAGGAACCCGAGCCAGCCCATCCTGAGCCCAGGCTGTGTCAGCTCATAGACAGATGCGTGTTGGTGGGCAGCTGGCATGGGCCAGGGGCAGGCAGTGTCTCCTTCTCATTCCTTCCCTCCCTTCCTCCCAGAGGTAGCTCAGAGCAGCCTTCAACCCCTGCATCTCCAGATCCCTTGACCTATGCTTCCTGTGTTCAGCTGGTGACCTTGGAGTTTCGCATGGATTCTACCTCCCGTACCCTCTCCCGTAGCAGTTCCTGCATCAGGGGAGGGGTCGGACCCTTGTCTGTTTTTGGTCTTCTTCCTGTCCCGCACCAAGCCCACCCACCTTTGCATCTTCCATGTATGTGCTTGGAAGCAAGCCCATCCACAGGGAACCTATTAGCCAAATGGATCCAGGCAATGAACATTGAAGTAGAGATCCAGGATCCATAATAAACCTGCTCTGAAACCTGTCCCTAAGTCTGTGACTCTCTCACACTGAAACAGAAACAATAATAGCTTTCTGGACTGTGAAGTGTCATGTGTCTCTACTTCCAATCTTGAATGCATAGGTGCTGAGCCTGGACTGAAAAGGACCATGTCTTCCGTGGGCTGGATTCCACGGCAAGAACTCAGTGAAATCTGAATTTGAGGCATGGAGTGAATAATTATTGTAGAGTGAATCCTCCCAAGTAGGGCTTATGCACATTGCACAGGAAAAGCTTTTTCAAAGAGGTTCCTGAAAGAAAAATCTTTTTTAAAATTTATTTTAATTCCAGTAGAGCTAACATACAGTGTTACATTCGTTTCAGGTGTACAATAGAGTGATTCAGTAATTCTATATATTACTCAGTGGTCATCAAGAAAAGCGTCCTCTTAATCCCCTTCATCTATTTCACTCATCCCTCTATCCACCTCCTCTCTGGTAACCATCTGTTTGTTCTCTATTGTTAAGAGTTTGTATTTTGGTGTGTCTCCTTTTTCTCTTTTAGTTATTTATTTTTGTTTGTTTTTTAAATTCCCCATTAGAGTGACATCGTATGGGATTTTTCTTTCTCTGACTGACTGATTTTAGTTAGGATAATACTCTCTAGCTCCATCCATATGGCTGCAAATGGCAAGGTTTCATTCTTTTTCAAGCCGAGTAATACTCCATTGTGTGTGTGTGTGTGTGTGTGTGTGTGTGTGTGTGTGTGAATACACACATCTATCATCTCATTTGTCAATTTTTCTACAGACACTTGGGTTGCTTCCATGTTGTGATATTGTAAATAATGGTGCAAGAAACATAGGGGTGCACATATCCTTTTAAGTTACTGTTTTCCTATTCTTTGGGTAAATACGAGTAGTGTGATTGTTGGATCGTAGGGTAGTTCTATATTTAATTTTTTGAGGAACCTTCATACTGTTTTCCACGGTGGCCACCACAGTTTGCATTCCCACCCACAGTTCGCGAGGATTCCCCTTTATCCACATCCTTCCAACACCTGCTCTTTGTTGTGCTTTTGATGTTAGCCATTCTGACAGGTTTGAGGTATTACCTCATTGTACTTTGGGTTTACATTTTCCTGATGATGAATGATGGTGAACATCTTTTCACGGGACTGTTGGCCATTTGTATTTCTTCTTTGGAGAAATGTCTGTCCATGTCTTCTGCCTATTTTTTTTTTAAGATTTTATTTATTTATTCATTCAACAGAGATAGAGACAGCCAGCGAGAGAGGGAACACAAGCAGGGGGAGTGGGAGAGCAAGAAGCAGGCTCATAGCGGAGGAGCCTGATGTGGGGCTCGATCCCAGAACGCCGGGATCACGCCCTGAGCCGAAGGCAAACGCTCAACCGCTGTGCCACCCAGGCGCCCCTCTTCTGCCTATTTTTTAACTGGATTATTTGTTTTTGGGGGGTTGAGTAGAATCACTTGTATATGTTTTGGACGCTATCCCTTTATTGCATATGATCTTTGCAAATATCTTCTCCCTTTGAGTAGGTTGTCTTATTATTTTTACGTTTTCATTGTTCTTCTGCTGTGTGGAAACTTTTTATTTTGCTGTATTCCCAATAGCTTATTTTTGCTTTCATTTCCTTTGCCTCTGGACACAGTCTAGAAAAACGTTGGTATGGTCCATGTCAAGAAGTTACTGTCTTCCCTTCTGTAGGATTTTTATGGATTCAGGTCTCATATTGAGGTCTTGAAACTGTTTTGTGTTTGTCTTTATTGTGTAAGAAAGCAGTCTAATTTCATTCTTTTGTGCGTAGCTGTCTAGTTTTCCCAACACCATTTGTTGTAGAGACTGTCCTTTTCCCTTTTGATATCGTTGCTTGCTTTGTGGAAGATTCATGGACCACATAATTGTGGGTTTCTGTCTGAACTTGTATCCTGTTCCTTTTGTCGCTGTTTCTATTTTTGTGCCGTACTGTCTTGTTAGGATGACTGCAGCTTTGTAGTATAACCTGAAATCTGAAATTGTGAGTCCTCCAGCTTTGTTTTTCTTTTCCACATTGCACTGGCTGTTTGGAATCTTTAGTGGTTCCATAAAAATATTTAGGATTGTTTATTCGAGGTCTTTTATTCTTTAATTTAAATTCAATTAGCCAACTTACACTATATCATTCGTTTCAGATGTAGTCTTCAATAAATTTTCAGTCTTGTGTAACACCCAGTGTTCATTGTATCGTGTGACCTCCTTAATGCTACTCACCCAGTTACCCCCCCCCCCCAAATTCTCCTCCAACAATCATCAGTTTCTTGCGATAGTTAAGAGTCCATCATGGGTTTTCTCCCTCTCTGATGACTTCCCATTCTATTTTCCCTTCCTTCCCCTATGGTCTTCTTCCTTGTTTCTGATATTCCACATAGGAGTGAAAGCATATGATCATTGTCTTTCTTTCATTGACTTATTCCACTCAGCATAATACCCTCCAGCTCCACCCAGGTCGGTGTGATGGTAAGTATTCATCCTTTCTGATGGCTGAGTAATATTCCATTATATATATGATCTACATCTTCTTTATCCATTCATCTATCCATGGTCATCTGCACTCCTTCCACAGTTTGTCTATTATGGATATTGCTGCTATGAACACTGGGGTGCATGTGTCCCGTCTTCACTACCTCTGTCTCTGGGGGTAAATACGCAGTAGTGCAATTGCTGGGACATCGGTAGCTTTATTTATAACTTCTTGAGGATACTCCGTACCATTTTCAAGAGTGGCTGTACCGGACTGCATTCGTACAGGGGTGTAAGAGGGTTCCCATTTCTCCACATCCTCTCCAACATGTATAGTTTCATGTCTTCTTATTTTTAGATATTCGGCCTTGTGTGATATGGCATTTATAGGGGTTTAGATTTGCATTTCCCTGAAGCCAAGTGATATGAAGCATTTATGCATGTATCTTTTGGTCACCAGTACGTCGTCATCAGTGAAGTGACTTCCCATTTTAATCCATCTCAAGACCTAAAGCTGGGTAAGTCTCTGAAGCTGGATGATGCCATCGGTTGGAAGTGTGGAGAATTTCAAAAGATCTCCGTGGAGAGCAAGTTTAAAGGTCAGTGTGAAGCTACTAATTGGATCTGGGGAGATCTCTGAAAGTGGGGGTTGCCTGGGATGGGCTGAGGGGACCCTCCGATTTTCCTATGAATTCTTGCTGCAGCCCCAAATGGACAGTTTCCTGCTGTGGGGCAGGCTGAGTCCTCTAGTCATGCAGAGGTGAGCCCAATGCCTGGTGCCTTGGAGGCAGGCAAATGGGGAGGGACACTCAGCAGAGGACCCAGGGTTAGGTTAGGCCTCAAGAGACAGCAGGTCCGAACTGCCCAGTGCTCAGAGAACTCCAGGCCGAGTGAGATGAGGGCACAAGGGCGGCTGAGTGTTAGCCTTGGGGTTTCATCCGGAAGCGCCCACAAAGGTCGGGGTTCACCAGAAGTGGCTCTCAGGGTGTGCCCCAATTCTCTTGCCCTGAATGCTCTCTTGTTCCCCAAAATGGTGCAGTTTACTATGGACTGCAGGCTGAGTCCTACGGTGGGGCTTGGGTTTCCCCAATCCCCCGGAGTGTGGTGCCAGGAATCTAGGGAGGGACCCCTCTGTGGCCAACCTAGGGTAAGGGTTAGGGTCCAGGAGCCCGGCAGGGACAATCTTTAGGCTGTGCGGCGAGCTGTGTGGACGGCTGAGAGGAGGCCATGGGGGAGGGTGAGAATGGGCCTCAGGGTTGGGGAACGGGGGGTGCCAAAGGATGGGGATGGGCTCCGGGGGCCTCCCCAAGTTCTTGTGCCCTGTAGGCTCCGTAGACCCCCAAGGGGCATGGTTTCCTGTCGGGTGGCAAGCTGAGTCCTGCGGTGGGGCACAGATATCCCAATTCCCCGGGTCTGCGGTATAAGGCTCCTGGGGAGACCCCCAAACCCGCGGCCGGCTTAGGGCTAGGGTTAGGCCCCAGGAGCCCCGCAGGCTGGATCTGCAGGCTGTATGACGAGCTACACGGGCTGAGGTGAGGCTGTGGGGAGGGTGAGCGTGGGACTCAGAGTTGGGGTGCGGGTGGCCGCTGAAGTTCGCTGGTGGCTCAGGAGGGCCCTCCTGGTTCTCCCGCCCTGAATTCGCTATGGCCTCCCAAGGCACACGGTTTCCTGCGGGGTGGCAGACTGAGTCCTGCTGTGGGGCTCAGGTGTCCCAAATCCCCGTGGCTGCGGCTCCAGGCTCCTGGGGAGGGGCCCCTCCACAGATGAACTAGGGTTAGGGTTGGGGCCCAGGAACCCCGCAGGCCAGATCTGCCCAGTATGTGGCGAGCTCCGCCGCGGGCTGAGGTGAGGGTGTGGGGTGGGGTGAGCTTGGGCTTCAAGGTTGGGTTTAGGGATCGCCGAAGTTCACCGGGGACTCTGGGGGCCCTCCTGGTTTTCCCGCCCTGAATGCTCTACAGCCTCCCAAGGGGCACGGTTTCCTGCGGGCTGGCAGGCTTTGTCCTGCAGTGGAGCTCAGGTGTCTAAAGTCCCTGGGGCTGCGGCACCGGGCCCCAGGGGAGGGGCCTTACCCAGCCGACCTAGGGCAGGTCTAGGCCCCCGGAACCCGGCAGGCCTGATCTGCCGGCTCTGCCACGAGCTCAGTGGCAAGCTGAAGGGAAGGCCTGGGGCAGGATGAGCGTGGGCCTCAGGGTTGGGGTGTAGGGGGTCGCCGAGGATCGCTGGGGGCTCAGGGGGGCCCTACCAGTTCTCCTGCAGGGGATGCTCTGAGGCGCCCCAAGGGGCATGGTTTCCTGAGGGGTGGCAGGCTGAGTCCTGTGGTGGGGCTCAGGTGTACCCAATCCCCGGGGTTAGGGTACGGATTAGGGTACGGGTTAAGGTTAGGGTATGGGTTACGGTTAGGGTATGGGTGAGGGTAGGGGTTAGGGATAGGGTAAGGAGAGGGTACGGGTTAGGGTTGGGTTTAGGGGTTACAGGTTGGAGGTTATGGGTTAGGGTACAGATTAGGGTTTAGGGTACGGGTTAGGGTTTAGGGTTTGGGTTTAGGGTTAGGGTTGTAGTACGGGTTAGGTTTAGGGTACGGGTTAGGGTTAGGGTACGGGTTAGGGTACGCATTAGGGTACGGTTTAGGGTACGGGTTAGGGTACAGTTTAGGGTAAGTATTGGCCTACCAATTTGGGTACGGTTTAAGGTACGGGTTAGGGTTAGGGTACCGGTTAGGGTTAGGGTACAGTTTAGGGTTATGGTACAGGTTAGGTTACGGTTTAGGTTTAGGGTTAGGGTACGGGTTAGGGAACAGGTTAGCTATAGGGATAGGGTACGATTTAGGGTTAGGTTATGGGTTAGGGTACGGGTTAGGGTACAGGTTAGGGGTAGGTATGGGTTAGGGTCCGGGTTAGGGATAGGGCACGGGTTAGGGTATGGGTTATGGTACGGGTTAGGGTATGGGTTAAGGTTAAGGTAAAGGTACTGGTTAGGGTTAGGGTACGGGTTACGGTTTAGGGTTTAGGGTTACAGTTAGGGTACGGGTTAGTGTTAGGGTACGGGTAGGGTTTGGGTACGGGTTATGGTACGAGTTAGGGTATGGGTTAAGGTCAGGGTTTAGGGTTAAGGTTAGGGTACGGGTTAGGGTACTTGTTAGGGTTACAGTTAGGTTTAGGGTATGGTTTAAGTTACGGGTTAGGGTACAGTTTACGGTTAAGGTTAGGGTACGGGTTAGGGTACAGGTTAGAGTACGTGTTAGGGTTACGGTTAGGGTTAGGGTACAGGTTAGGATTAGGTTTAGGGTACGGGTTAGAGTTAGGGTTAGAGTACAGGTTAGGGTTTGGGTTAGGGTTAGGTTTAGGGTTAGGTTATGGGTTAGGGGTAGGGTTAGCTGAAGGGGTAGGGTTAGGGGTAGGGTTAGGGGTATGGTAGGGGTCGGGGTAGGGTTAGGGTTTACGGTTAGGGTTTGGGGTTTGGGGTTAGTGGTTAAGGTTAGGGTTTCATGTTTAGGGTTTCCGGATTAGGGTTAGGGGTTAGGGTTTAGGGTTTAGTGTTAATGTCAGGGTTTAGGGTTTAAGGATTAGGGTTTAGGGTTAGGTTTAGGGTAGGGTTAGGGTTAGGGTAAGGGTTAGGGGTTAGCGTTAGGGTTAGGATTAGGGGTTAAGGTTAGGGTTTAAGGTTAGGCATTAGGGTTTAGGGTTAGGGCTAGACCCCAGTATGCCAGCAGGACCTATGCTCCGGCTGTGCGGCAAGCGGAGGAGTGGGCCAAGGTGAGGGCGATGGCGAGCAGGAGTATGGTATCCAGCGTTTTGTCGCTGGGGGCCTTTGAAAGTCGGTAGAGGCTTGGAGGGCCCTGCCCGTTATCCCGCCCTGAATGACCAGCGGTGCCCCTAGCAGCCCGGGTGGTGGCAGTGTGGCAGTGTGAGTCTGGCACTGCGGTTTGGGGGTCCCCAATGCCGTGTGTTGCAGCGCCAGGCCCCTTGGGAGGGGCACCTCTGGGGCCCTCCTAGGGTTAGTGTTAGCTCCCAGGAGTCCAGCAGGCATGATCCGCCAGCTGTGTGGTAGCATAGGACCGGGCCAAGGTGAAGGCACCGGCAAGCTGGAGCGTGGGCCCAAGCATTTTGGCGCGGGGGGCCTTGGAAGGTCGCCGGGGGATTCAAGGGTCCTGCCAGTCCTCCCGCCCTGAATGGCCAGAGGCGCCCTTAGCCGCCCAGGTGGTGGCGGCATGGCACGGTGAGTACGGCACTGGGGCTCGGGGGCCCCAATCCCTGGAGTTGCTGCACCAGGCCCCTTTGGAGGTTACTCTCAGGGGCAAACCTAGGGTTAGGGTTAGCCCCCAGGAGGCTTGCAGGCCCGATCCACTGGCTGTGCGGCGAGCGGAGGGGTGGGCCGAGGTGAGGGTGCTGGTGAGCGGGAGCATGGGCCCAAGCATTTTGGCGCATGGGGCCTTAGAAGTTCACTGGGACTCGGAGGGCCCTGCCCGTTCTCCCAGCCTGAATGACCGGCGGTGCCCCTAGCAGCCCGGGTGGCAGCAGGTCCGCAAAGTGAGTCCTGGCTGGGGCTCGGGGGTCGCCAATCCCTGGTGCTGCGGCACCAGGCCCCTTGGGAAGGGCCCCTCGGAGGCCGCCCTAGGGGTAGTGTTAGCCCCCAGGAGGCCGGCAGGCCCGATCCGCCAGTTGTGTGGTGAGCGGAAGGGCGGGCTGAGGTGAGGGCGCTGGCGAGCGGGAGCCTGGGCCCAAGCCTTTTGGCGTGGTGGGCCTTCGAATGACAACGGGACTTGGAGGACCCTGCCCATTCTCCCGCACTGAATGTCTTGCGGCGCCCCTAGCGGCCCGTGTGGTGGCTGGGCGGCAGGCTGAGTCCAGCGCTGGGGGTCAGGGGTTCCCAATCCGGGCATTGCGTGGCCAGGCCCCTTGGGAGGGGCCCCTCGGGGGCTGACCTAGGGTTAGGGTTAGCCCACTGGAGTCTGGGAGACCCGATTCGCCAGCTGTGTGTGAGCAGAGGGGCGGGCTGAGGTAAGGGCTCTGGCGAATGGGACAGTAGGCCCAAGCGTTTTGGCGCGGGGGGCCTTTGAAGGTCTCTGGGGGCTTGGAGGGCCCTACACGTTCTCCCGCCCTGAAAGACCGGCTGCGCCCATAGCGGCCCGGGTGCCGGCGGGGCAGCAGTGTGAGTCTGGTGCTGGGGCTCGGGGATCCCCAATCCCCACGTTGTGCCGCCAGGCCACTTGGGAGGGTCTCCTCGGGGACCTCCCAAGGTGAGGGTTTCCCCAGGAGGCCGGGAGGCCCGATCCGCCTGCTGTGCAGCGAGTGGAGGGGCAGGCTGAGTTGTGGGCGCTGGCGAGCGGGAGCGTGGGCCCAAGCATTTTGGCGCGGGGGGCCTTCGATGGTCGCCGGGGGATCGAAAGCCCCTGCCCATTCTCCCGCCCTGAATGACCGGCAGCATGCCTAGTGGCCCGGGTTGCGGCAGGACAGCAGGGTAGAGTCTGGTGCTGGGGCTCGGGGGTCCCCAATTCCAAGTGTTGCGGCGATAGGCACCTTGGGATGGGCCCCTCTGTGGCCAACCTAGGGTTAGAGTTTGCCCTCCAGGAGGCCGGCAGTCCGGATCCGCCCACTCTGCAACGAGCGGAGGGGTGGGCCAAGATGAGGGCGCTGGCGAGGAGGAGCGTGGGCCCAAGCGTTTTGGTGCGGGGGGCCTTCGAAGGTTGCCGGGGGCTCGGAGGGCCCTGCACGTTCTTCCACCCTGAATGACAGGCGGCTACCCAAGCGGCCCGGGTAGAGGACAGGCGGTAGGGTGAGTCGGGCACTGGGGCTCGGTGTCCCCAATCCTCGGCGTTGGGGCGCCAAGCCCCTTCGGAAGGGCTCTAGGGGACCGACCAAGCGTTACTGTTAGCCCCCAGAAGGCCAGAAGACCCGATCTGCTGGCTGTGTGGCGAGCGGAGGGGCAGGTTGAGATGAGGGCGTTGGCGAGTGGGAATGTGGGACCAAAGTTTTAGAGCAAGGGTCCTAGAAGGTCGCCAGGGGCTCAGAGCGTCCTGCCCGTTCTCCCTCCCTGAATGACCGACGGCGCCCCTCGCAGCACTGGTGGCAGTGGGGCGGCAGGGTGAGTCTGGCACTGGGTCTCGGGGGTCCCCAGTGCCCGGCGTTGCGGCGCCAGGACCTTGGGAAGGGCCATTTGGGGGTCGACCTTGGGTTAAGTTAGCCCCCAGGAGGCCCACAGGCCCGATCCGCCAGCTATGCGGCGAGCGGAGGGGTGGTCCGAGGTAAGGGCACAGGCGAGCAGGAGCTTGGGCCCAATCGTTTTGGCACGGGGGGTCTTCGAAGGTCACCAGGGCCTTGGAGGGCCCTGCCTGTTTTCCCGCCCTGAATGACTGATGGTGCTCCTAGCAAACCAGGTGGCGGCGGGGTGGCACGGTTAGTCCCGCGCTGGGGCTCGGGGTCAGCAATCCCAGCCGTTGTGGCGCCAGGCCCCATCGGAGGGGCCCCTCGGGGGCTGACCTAGGGTTAGGTTTAGCCACCAGAAGGCCGGCGGGCCTGATCCACTGGCTATCCGGTGAGCGGAGGGGCAGGACAAAGTGAGGGCGCTGGCATGCGGGAGCCTGGGTTCAAGCGTTTTGGCGCGGGGTAACTTTGAAGGTCGCCGGGGGCTCAAAGGGCCCTGCCCGTTTTCCAGCCTTGAATATCCGGCGGCAACCCTAGCGGCCCGGGTGGCGGCGGGGTGGCAGGGTGAGTCCGGCGCTGGGGCACGGGGTTCCCCAATCCCCGGCGCTATGGCGCCAGGCCCCTTGGGAGGGGCCCTTTGAGGACAGAACTAGGGTTAGGGTTAGCCCCCGGTAGGCCGGCAGGCCCTATCCGCCAGCTGTGCGTTGAGCGGAGGGGTGGGCCGAGGTGAGGGCTCTGGAGAGCGGGAGCGAGGGCCCAAGCGTTTTGGCGTGGGGGGACTTCGATGGTTGCCGGGGACTCGGAGGGCCTTGCCCATTCTGTCGCCGTGAATGACCGGCGGCGCCCCTACCAGCCCGGGTGGCAGCGGGGCAGTAGGGTGAGTCTGGCACTGGGGATCGGGGGTTCCCAATCCCCAGCATTGCTGCGCCAGGCCCCTTGGGATGGGCCCCTAGTGGGCCAAACTAGGAATAGGGATAGTCCCCAGGAGGCCGGCAGGCCCGATCCGCTGGCTGTGAGTCTAGCGGAGGGATGGTCCAAGGTGAGGGCGCTGGCGCGTGGGAGCATGGGCCCAAGCGTTTTGGCGCGGGGGGCCTTCGAAAGTTGCCTGGGGCTCAGAGGGCCCTGCCCCTTCTCCCGCCCTGAATGACCGATGGCGCCCCTAGCGGACCGTGTGGCAACGGGGCAGCAGGGTGACTCTGGCGCTGGGGCTCGGGGGTCCACAATCCCCGGCGTTGCGACGCCAGGTGCCTTGGGAGGGGCCCCTCGTGGGCTGACCTATGGTTAGGGTTAGCCCCCAGGAAGCCGGCAGGCCCGATCGGCCAGCTTTGCGGTGAGCGGAGGGGCAGGCCGAGGTGAGGGCGCTGACAAGTGGGAGTGTGGGCACAAGCGTTTTGTTGAGGGGTGCCTTCGAAGGTCGCCCGTGGCTCGGAGGGCCCTGCCTGTTCTCACGCCCTGAATGACCGACGGTGCCGCTAGCGGCCCGTGTGGTGGTGGGGCGGCACGGTGAGTCCGGCTCTGTGGCTCAGGGGTCAGCAATCCCAGGCGTTGTGGCGCCAGGCCCCATTGGACTGGCCCCTCGGGGGACAACCTAGGGTTAGGGTTAGCCCCCAGGAGGCCGGCAGGTCCGATCCACCAGCTGTGCAGCGAGTGGAGGGGCGAGCCGAGTGAGGTCGCTGGTGAGCGGGAGCGTGGGCCGAAGCATTTTGTCGCGGGGGTCCTTCAAAGGTCTCCAGGGGCTCAGAGGGCCCTATCCGTTCTCCCGCCCTGAATAACAATCGGCTCCCCTAGCGGCCTGGGTGTGGCGGGGCAGCAGGGTGAGTCCGACGCTGGGGCTCGGGAGTCCTCAATCCCTGGCGTTGCGGCACCATGCCCCTTGGGATGGGCCCCTAGGGGGCCTACCTAGGGTTAGGGTTAGCCACCAGGAGTCTGGGAGGCCCGATCCGCCAGCTGTGCGGCGAGCGGAGTGGCGGACTGAGGTAAGGGCACAGGTGAGCGGGAGCATGGGCCCAAAGCGTTTTGGTGCGGGGGGCCTTCAAAAGTCGCCGGTGGCTCGGAGGGCCCTGCCCGTTCTCCCTCCCTGAATGACTGGCAGTGCCCCTAGCGGCCCAGGGGGCGGTAGGGCGGGAGGGTGAGTCCGGCGCTGCGGCTCGGGAGTCCCCTATCCCCGGTATTGTGGCAATAGGAACCTGGGATGGGCCCCTCGGGGGCCCACCAAAGGTTAGGGTAACACCCAGGAGGCTGGCAGTCCTGATCCACAAGCTGTGCAGCGAGCGGAGGGGCGGACCGAGGTAAGGGCACAGGTGAGCGGGAGCATGGGCCCAAGCGTTTTGGCGTGGGGGGGGGCCTTCGAAGGTCGCCAGGGGCTCGGAGTGATCTGCCCGTACTCCCTCCCTGAATGACTGACGGTGCTCCTAGTGGCCCGGGTGGTGGCGGGGCAACACAGTGAGTCCAGCGCTGGGGTTCGGGGGTCCTCAATACCCGGGGTTGCAGCGCCAGGCACCTTGGGACGGGCCCCTCGAGGGCCGACCTAGGGTTAGGCTTAGGCCCCAGGAGGTCGGCAGTCCCTATCAGCCGGGTGTGCAGCAAAGGGGTGGGCCGAGGTGAGGGCGCTAGCGAGTGGGAGCGTGTGTCCAAACGTTTTGGCGTGGGGGGCCTTCAAAGGTCGCCGGAGGCTCAGAGGGCCCTGCCCGTTCTCCCGCCCTGAATGACCGGCGGCACCCCTAGTGGCCCGGGTAGCAGCGGGGTGACACGGTGAGTCTGGCACTGGGGCTTGGGGGTCCCCAATGCCCTGTGTTGCGGAGCCAGGCCCCTTGGGATATGCCCCTTGGGGGCCGACCTATGGTTAGGGTTAGCCCCTAGGAGTCCGGCAGGCCCAATCCGTCCGCTGTTTGGAGAGCGGAGGGGCGGGCCGAGGTGAGGGCCTGGCGAGCGGCAGCATTGGTCCAAGCGTTTTGGCATGGGGTCCTTCAAAAGTCGCTGGGGGCTCGGAGGGCCCCGCCCGTACTCCCACCCTGAATGACCGGCGGCGCCACTAGCGGCCCGGGTGGCGGCAGGGTGGCACGGTTAGTCCAGCGCTGGGGCTCGGGTGTCAGCAATCCCAGGCGTTGTGGCGCCAGGCCCCATCAGACGGGCCCCTCGAGGGCCGACCTAGGGTTAGGGTTAGCCCACAGGAGGCCTGCAGGCCTCATCAGCCGGTTGTGCGGTGAGCGGAGGGGCGGGCCAAGGTGATGGTGCTGGCGATGGGGAAGTTGGGCCCAAGCGTTTTAGCGAGGGAGGTATTCGAAGGTTGCCTGGGGCTCAGAGGGCCCTGCCCCTTCTCCCTCCTTGAATGACCGGTGGCGCCCCTACCATCCCAGTTGGTGGTGGGGAAGCAGGGAGAGTCTGGCGCTGGGGCTCGGGTGTCCCCAATCCCCGGTGTTGCGGCGCAAGGCTCCTTGGGCGGGGCCCCTCGTGGGCCGACCAAGTGTTAGGGTTAGCCCCCAGGATGCTGACAGGCCTGATCTGCAGCCTGTGCGGCAAGTGGAGTGGGCTAAGATGTGGGTGCTGGGGAGCAGGAGCGTGGGCCCAAGCATTTTCGCAAGTGCGGCCTTCAAATGTTGCCAGGGGCTTGAAGGGCCCTGCCTGTTCTCCCGCACTGAATGACTGGTGGCGCCCCTAGCGGCTCGGGTGGTGTCGGGTCGGCAGGGTGAGTCCGGCGCTGGAGCTCGGGGGTCCCCAATCCCCTGCGTTGCTGCGCCAGGCCCCTTGGGAAGGCCCGCTTGGGGGTCGACCTAGGGTTAGGGTTACCCCCAGGAGGCCAGTAGGCCCGATCTGCCAGCTGTGCGGCGAGCGGAGGGGCGGGCTGAGATGAGGGCACTGGCCAGCAGGGAATGTGGGCCCAAGCATTTTGGCACGAGACGCCTTCAAAGGTCGCCAGGGGCTTGGAGGGCCCTGCCCATTCTCCTGCTCTGAATGACCAACGGCGTCCCTCGTGGCCCGGTTGGCAGCGGGGCGGCAGGGAGAGTGTGGCACTGGGGCTCGGGGTTCCCCAATCCCCGGCTTTGCGGCGCCAGGGCCTTTGGGAGGGGCCCCTTGGGGACGGACCTAGGGTTAGGTTTAGCCCCCAGGAGGCCCGCAGGCCCGATCTGCCGGCTGTGTGGCGAGCGGAGGGGCGGGCCGAGATGAGGGTGCTGGCGAGCGGGAACATGGGCCCTAGCGTTTTGGCGCGAGTGGCCTTCGAAGGTCGCTGGGGGCTAAGGGGGCCTTGCCCGTTTTCCCTCCCTGAATGACCAGCAGCGCCTCTACCAGCCCGGTTGTTGGCGGGGAAGCAAGGTGAGTCCGGTGCTGGGGCTCAGGGGTCCAAAATCCCCGGCATTGCAGCACCAGGTGCCTTGGGAGGGGCCCCTCGTGGGCCAATCTAGGGTTAGGGTTAGCCCCCAGGAGGCCGTCAGGCCAGATCGGCCAGCTTTGCGGTGAGTGGAGGGGCGGGCCGAGGTGAGGGCGCTGACAAGCGATAGCGTGGGCGCAAGCGTTTTGATGCGGGGTGCCTTCGAAGGTCGCCCGTGGCTCGGAGGGCCCTGCCTGTTCTCACGCCCTGAATGACCGGCGGTGCAGCTAGGGGCCTGGGTGGCAGTGGGGCGGCACGGTGAGTCCGGCGCTGGGGCTCAGTCGTCCCCAATCCCTTGTGTTGCGGCTCCAGGCCCCTTGGGATGGGCCCCTAGGGGGCCTACCTGGGGTTAGGGTTAGCCCCCAGGAGGCTGGGAGGCCCAATCCGCTGGCTGTGCGGTGAGCGGAGGGGCAGGCCGAGGTAAGGGCGATGGCGAGTGGGAGCGTGGTCCCAAGCGCTTTGGCGCGGGGGGCCTTCGAAAGTCGCTGGGGGCTCAGAGGGCCCTGACGTTCTCCCGCCCTGAATGACCGGTGGTGCCCCTTGTGGCCCAGGTGGCGGTGGGGGGCATGGTGAGTCTGGCGCTGGGGCTCAGGAGTCCCCAATAATCGTCATTGCGGTGCCAGGCCCCTTGGGAGGGACCACTAGGGGGTAGGCCTAGGGTTCGGGTTAGCCCCCAGAAGGCCCGCAGGCCCGATCCGCCAGCTGTGCGGCGAGTGGAGGGGAGGGCCGAGGTAAGGGCACTGGCGAGTGGGAGCGTGGGCCGAAGTGTTTTGTCGTGGGGAGCCTTCAAAGGTCTCCCGGGGCTCAGAGGGCCCTACCCGTTCTCCCGCACTGAATGACCGGTGGCTCCCCTAGCGGCCCAGGTGGTGGCGGAGCTGCAGGGTGAGTCCGGCGCTGGGGCTCAGTAGTCCCAAATCCCCGGCGTTGCTGCGCCAGGCCCCTTGGGATGGGCCCCTAGGGGGCCTACCTAGGGTTAGGGTTAGCCCCCAGGAGGCTGGGAGGCCTGATCCGCGGGCTGTACAGCAAGAGGAGGGTCAGGCCGAGGTAAGGGCGATGGCGAGTGGGAGCGTGGTCCCAAGCGCTTTGGCACAGGGGGCCTTCGAAAGTCACTGGGGGCTTGGAGGGCCCTACCGTTCTCCCGCCCTGAATGACTGCTGGTGCCCCTTGTGGCCCGGGTGGCGGTGGGGGGCATGGTGAGTCCAGCGCTGGGTCTCAGAAGTCCCCAATCCTCCTCGTTGCGGCACCAGGCCCCTTGGGAGGGGCCACTAGGGAGTCGACCTAGGGTTCGGGTTAGCCCCCAGAAGGCCCACAGGCCCGATCCGCCATCTGTGCGGGGAGCTGAGGGGATGGCCGAGGTAAGAGCGCTGGCAAGCAGGAGCGTGGGCCCTAGCGTTTTGGTGTGGGGGGCCTTCGAAGGTCGCTGGAGGCTTGGAGGGCCCTGCCCCTTCTCCCGCCCTGAATGACCAGCGGTGCCCCTAGCGGTCCAGGTGGCGGTAGGGCAGGAGGGTGAGTCGGGCGCTGGGGCTCGGGATTCCCAAATTCCCGGTGTTGGGGCAATAGGAACCTGGGATGGGCCCCTCGGGGGCCCACCAAAGGTTAGGGTAACACCCAGGAGGCTGGCAGTCCCAATCCACTGGCTGTGCTGCGAGCGGAGGGGTGGACCGAGGTGAGGGCATAGGTGAGCAGGAGCATGGGCCCAAGCGTTTTGGCGCGGGGGGCCTTCGAATGTCACCAGGGGCTTGGAGGGATCTGCCTGTGCTCTCTCCATGAATGACCGACAGTGCTCCTAGCGGCCCAGGTGGCGGCGGGGCAACATGGTGAGTCCGGCACTGGGGCTCGGGCATCCCCAATCCCAGGCATTGCGGTGCCAAGCCCCTACGGAGGGGCCCCTCAGGGGCCAACCTAGGGTTATGGATAGCCTCCAGGAGGAGGGCAGGCCTCATCCACCGGCTCTGCACCGAGCGGGGGGCGGGCCGAGGTGAGGGCGCTGAGGAGCGGGAGTGTGGGCTCAAGCGTTTTGGATGGGGGGGCCTTCAAAGGTCGCCATGGGCTCAGAGGGCCCTGCCCGTTCTCCCGCCCTGAATGACCAGCGGCACCCCTAGCGGCCCGGATGGCGGCGGGGCGGCAGGGTGAGTCCAGCGCTGAGGCTCGGGGGT
Organism: Ursus americanus; assembly: GCF_024610735.1. Taxonomy (NCBI): domain Eukaryota; kingdom Metazoa; phylum Chordata; class Mammalia; order Carnivora; family Ursidae; genus Ursus; species Ursus americanus. The sequence goes on along the minus strand of NC_142157.1, from coordinate 844,616 downwards.
CCCTAATACACAGCGTTGTGGCGACAGGCCCCTTTGGCGGGCCGCTCGCGGGCCGTCCTAGGGTTAGGGTTCGCCCCCAGGAGGCTGGCAGGCTCGTTCCGCCCATGTACGATGAATGGAGGTGTGGGTCGAGGTGAGGTAGCTGGTGAGCAGGAGTGTGGGCCAGAGCATTTGGCTTTGGCTCGGGGTGCCTTCGAAGGTCGCAGGTGGCTCGGAGAGTCCTGCCCGTTCTGTTGCCCTGAAGGACTGGCGACGCCCCTAGCGCCCCCTGTGGCGGTGGGGCAGCAGGGTGCGTCCGGCGCTGTGACTTGGGGGTCCCCAATCCCTGGCATGCGGCGCCAGGCCACTTGGGAGAGGCCCCTCGGGGGCGACTAGGGATTGGGTTAGCCCCCAGGAAGCCAGCAGGCCCGATTGCCAGCTCTGCAGCAAGCGGAGGGGTGGGCCGAGGTAAGGGCGCTGGTGAGCAGGAGCGTGGGAGCCAGAGTTTTTGCACGGGGGGCCTTCGAAGGTTGCAGGGGGATAGGAGGGCCCTGCCCGTTCTCACTTCCTGAATGACTGGCAACGCCCCTAGCGCACTGGGTGCTTGCGCGGTGGCAGAGTGAGTCCAGCACTGGGGCTCGGGGTTCCCATATCCCCGGCATTGCGGTGCCAGGCTCCTTGGGAGGGGCCTCTCGGGGGCCAACCTAGGGTAAGTGTTAGCCCCCAGGAGACCAGCAGGCCCGTTCCCCCAGCTCTGCGGCAGGCAGAGGGGCAGGCTGAGGTTAAGGTGCTGGCGAGAGGGAGTGTGGGCCCAAGCGTTTTGGCGCGGGGGGCCTTCGAATGTTGCCGGGGCTTGGAGGGCCCTGCCCATTCTCTCACCCTGAATGACTGGCGGCGCCCATAGCAGCCCGGTTGCTGCGGGGCGGCAGGGAGACTCAGGCACTGGCTTCGGCGGTCCCCAATCCCTGGCGTTGTGGTGCCAGGCCCCTTGGGAGGGGCCCCTTGGGGGCTGACTAGGGTTAGGGTTCATCCCCAGGAGGACAGCAAGCCCGGCGCTAAGTGGTTCTGGCAATGTAACAAAAATGCCATACACTTATCTGTAAGAAATAACGGTGTACAGGAACCCTCTTAGCCCTAACATCATCCTTTGTGAATATGGAAGCCAGCCCCAAGGTGGTCGAGGAAGTCTGACGAAAGGGCTAAGCACTTTTCTCTGAGTCTCCACACTATACAGGGAAAAACCAAAGTACATCATCTTTCACGAGTAGGAAGGATTAATGAAAAGGTTCTGGAATTTCGAGGACTCTGACCCATCCTTATTGGTAATAAACCACCGTGTACAGGAAAACACCTTCAACTCTCATCAGCCTCCTCAATCCTGATTCCGATTCAACTTTGGGGGTGTAGGACTAGGGAAATGTCCACATCTTATTGCTAAGAAAGAACGATGTCAGGGTAATGCCCTTCAAGTCACATCAGCCTTCCTGAAGACAGAAGCAGGAATCAAGGTGGTTATGTTACCATGAGGTAAGGAAGATGAGCATATAAGTGAGAAACAACAGTGGGCAGGACCTCTCTTCCAACGAACAGTATCTTTGCTTAATGTTGAATCCCTATGTTAAGTGGTTGTGGCCATTTGTGAGGTGAAAATCTTAAGTGTTTTGTAAAACGTCTTGGTCATTCAAATATGAAACTAAGGTAGTTGGGGACTCCTAGGCAGTGATTTGTCCACTGTCAAAAATATGAAAAGATAAGAGACAGATGAGGTCTCCTCAGGCATTGTCCTTTATCCTCATCCTCCGTGAGAATGGTCATCTCTGGACAGCTCAGTGACAGGGTCTCATTCACAGTGGGGGCATCTGTTCCTCACAGACATCAGGCAGGGAAATGGATTTGGTTCTCTGTGCCAGCCCAGCCACAGCTGAGTGTCACAGCACTCTCTCGTGGACTCATAAGTGTTTCACTGTCACCAGGCAGGTAATTGTATTTGATAAACCACTGTGAGAGTTTGCAATTGCCTTCATCTGCAACCTCCTAGAAGCAAATGCAGGTCTCTGGTACCATGTGAAGTCATGTGAAGGCATTGTGAGAAAGTGTCCTTTTGGTTAAGAAAAACATGGCTGGGGCTCCTGGCTGGCTCAGCCAGTTAAGCATGTGCGTTTGGCTCAGGTTATGATCCCAGGGTTCTGGGATCGAGCCCGGGCTCCCTGCTGAGCAGGAAAGGAGTTAGGGAAATAACTTAGAACCCACAGAGAATGTGAATAAAGGGCAGTGAAATGGAACTTGGTCTGTGTTTTGCTTTAGGGATTGGAAGTTAGTTTTTTCTCAATTGTGATTGTTCTTGAAACAGAAAAGCTGTATTGTTTTTTTTTTACCTTTAATTTTTTTCTACTAATAATTTTTATTATGATATGTTAGTCACTATACAGTATTTCCTTAGTTTTTGATGTAGTGTTCCGTGATTCATTATTTGCATATAACACCCAGTGCTCCATGCAATATGTACCTTCCTTAATACCCATCACTGGCCCATCCCAATCCCCCACCCCTCTCCCCTCTGAAGCCCTCAGTTTGTTTCCCAGAGTCCATAGTCTCTCGTGGTTCATTCCCCCTTCTGTTTAGGGTCCATTGTCTAAAGGGACAGACAGTGGAAGTTCACCAAATATAAGATCGAAATTTCATTGTTCATTATAGATGCCGCCAAGTAGTTCCCAGACATTTCATTCTACTGTAGTAATTCATTATACCTGTGAAGGTGCACGTGGAAGACAATTGATGCATGTATAGTGGTAATAAAACACGCCCCTCAGTAGTAGAATAAGAGAGGATACATATGTGTAAAATTATTCGACTACAGCTTCCATGCTTTCCCTTTGGTTCCTTATTATCTATGAAATTGGACAATTTTTGTTCTCTAGGCTTAAAACTCATTGTCAGTATTCAGAGTTTTTCAATGCTGATCTTCTCCTGTATAAGTTACCAAAATCCTAAAATATGTATGAACTTTAAAAAGCGCTATATTGAAAATTACAGCAGGGAAGTTCCATTTTGTGAATATTGTGTCAATAGATCTCTATTTTGACATCAGTGTTCATTAGAAATGATGACATTTCATATGAGTATAAATATCAATGTGTAAAAGAAAAGGTAGGAAGAACCTTGAATGTTTAAGTAATTGGTGAAATGACAGGGGTGTGTGTGTGTGTGTGTGTGTGTGTGTGTGTGTGTGTGTGTGTGCAATTGATTTTCAGTGAATGGTTCAGCTTCTTGTAGGGCCTCCGAGAGAGCCCAGGTGAACCTTTCAATGAGTTGATATCTGTTTTCAGAACATGGGAATCTCTTAGTCCAATAGTCAATCAGGCAAGCTTTGAGGTCTTGAAGAGTTTCAGTCCCCAGCGATGGTGTTGCAGACCCTTGTGAGCAAACCCTAGGGTATGGTCAGAGCCCTCATTAGCTGGTACCAAGGTGTGACGATTTCAGACAGCATTTCCCAAAGAAGTACCTCTTGAGTCTCTGTCCTTGTCAGTTCCCTACACTTCCTTACACTAGTTATGTGATCAGTGTGTTTCAGGATAATCCCCACATGTGAGTTTTGCTATTTCCTACTAGTCCTATCTGTTTCTCATCTTCTTCTTTTATGGTAGGGGTTGGGAAGCAACCTGTGTGGTGTAGGAAGGGGTGTGGTAGTTGTCTGCCTTCAGAGGACCGAATGATGCCTAGAAATTGTACTGTAGTTTGAGGTCAATTGTCCATCCTCTGAGTGTCAGGAATTGCATCACTTTACTTTGATGCTAGTCTGTTCTTCAAGCTGTCCTCAGAAATAAGGACGTCATCCATCTAGGGAATACTGGTTTGTGTGTATGTTTTCATTTTAGGAAAGGCCTTGCTGTTCCTGAAAATAATACTGCAGAGCACCCTTTCCTGTTCTTATTGGCCATCAGTCAATCTTTTCTGAAGTATTCATTTATAAATAGACTCTATGGTTGATGAGCAGGAATTCTTTATGGACAAGTCTTTGTCAGTGTGTGTATTGCAAATCTTTACTTCCCAGCCTGCAGTTCACTTTTTCATTTTCTTATGGTCATAAGATAAGGAGAAATGTCACATTTTTATGAAGTCCCACTGAATTCTTTTAAATGGTTAGTGCACCCTATGTCCTACCCCAAGATTGACAGGTTCTACGTTTTCTTTCAGAAACTGTCCAATGGGAAGCTACAATCCATTTTCTCTGTCCATTTATTGCTTACAAATGTCACATTTTTATGAAGTCCACTGAATTCTTTTAAATGGTTAGTGCACCTTATGTCCTACCCCAAGATTGACAGGTTCTACGTTTTCTTCAGAAACTGTCCAATGGGAAGCTACAATCCAATTTCTCTGCCCATTTATTGCTTACAAATGTATTTTGACCATCTGTTTCCCAGGAAACCTCTTTTATTATTATTATTATTATTATTATTATTATTATTATTATTATTATTTTAAATTGCATTTTTAATTCTAATAGGATATTTAAACACTGTTTTTGATTTTCTATGTGCACAATCGTATTATCTGTGAATAGTCACAGTTATCCCCTCAGTTCTTGTCCTTTTTGTTTCTCTTGCCTTAAAACACTGGTAGATTCTCCGATGCCACAATAAATAGAGCAGCATTGTTTGAAGATTTTAATATACCTTTCTCAATATCTGACAGAAAAAGCAGACAAAACATTGGTAACAAATGTGACCTAATTGACATATAGGGAACATTCCATAATAAGTGCAGAATACATTATTTTCAAGTGGTCATAGACTCTTTACCCAAATAGATGATAGGTGCGGCCATGAATCAAGTCTACAAATGTTAAACCCTGAAATTAACTAGATTCTATTCTTTGACCACAGGGGAATTGAGTCACAGTCATAGCAAAAAGAAAACCAGGAAGTCCTTCAATGTTTAAAAATTAAATGGAACTTTGCTACATATCCTAAAGGTCAGAGAGGGAATCTCAATGGAAATTCTGAACCTTTTCTACATGAGGGCTCACACACAATGGCACTTTCTTTGTGAAGAGCATTATAATAACCTAGACAGGAGTTGAGCCTTAAGTCAGAGTTCTGCCTACCGCAGCCACACCTGGCAGGCTTGGCCTGTGGTCCCCCTCAGCTGTCCTTTCTGGTGGTCCTGAGCTAAGGGGGTCAACATGGCCATATGGAAATGGGAAGCTGCCCACTCATAATGATGATGGTGCCCACTACCCAGCTGCCCTCTCTGGTGGCTTTGAGCTAAGGGGGTCAACATGGCCGTATGGAAATTAGAAGCTCCCCACTGTTAGTGATGACGTTGCTATTGTATCATCCTCACCGGTCCAACAACATGATTTCTGAGTGAAATATGACACAAGAGTGACTTCTTGGCCTTCCTTCAGGTTTGAAAATCATCTGGTGAGTCATCTATTCGAAATATGGATTCAACATGTGTACTTTCTTCTGGAAAAGAAATAGACCCAATAGCAATTATGGCTTCCTGAGATCTTGTTCTTGAGAGACATCATACTGGCTCTTTGTAGCATTCTGCCTCTTAAACTTCTCAACTAGGGTGTAGATATTTTTAGGCACATTTTCAGGTGGTTAGACAGGGACTCGGATGATATGAGTCACAGAGGATTTTAGTGTCAGAAACCTAAGTGGGATCCCCAAATTGACTCCAAATCCCTTGTTGTTCCATACAGGGTACTATTTCCCTCTTATCTCTGGTCTTCTCAATCTGGAAACCTATCAAGTATCAGGATTTTCTTGTCATGTGGACAACTGGAACGAATTCAGCGGGCCTTTTCACCTCTGCCAATGGTGATCATTAAGATCATTATCTCAGTGGAGGACCTCTGGGTAAGATACTCAAAGATCCTTAGGAATAGAGACAGTATAATATTTTTCTGGTATTAAAGTTACTGAAACCAACTATCTTTTTTAGTCCATTCAGGCTCTGGTATGTTCAGAGGGTGCTGTAAAACAGGTCTGAAATAGTATTTAAAAACACTCAGCTCAGCCTCTTCTACAAAGTGAGCCAATGCTTATAAATATGGCTAAAATATTCCCTTACCTACGATTACTTCCCAGCCATCATAGTGTTTATATGGTATGACTGTCACTTACATTAGTCAACATTTGCAGAGAAAGAACTTAGTGCATCCAGGGGGCACTTCATGTTGAAATTAGTTTGTGACAATGAGCTATTGTGTTTTATTCTGCAGTCTAAGGGAATGGTGCCAGACATCTCTAAGGTGTCTAGCAGTTCTACAATTCTGATTTTAAGTGGTCTGTGTGCTTCAGAGATTTGGGCAGGAGAAGGACAGGAGTCCAGAGACTGTGAACACTTCTGTTACCTGTGCTGACCATGGAGCAGGTAGCCTTCTGTGGGATTCATTTTGAATTCTTGGTACTATTGTGAAAGGTGCTTTTGTCTCAAATTCCTCCATTTAGTAGTCATTATAATGATGAAAGTAATTTTTATCTTATATCATCTGTGGGCCCTGATCCTGGGCTCCCAGGGAAGCTATCCTTTAACATTTTACCTGGCTCAAATTGATTGGGCAAAACCTCAAAGCATGGGCCCTATTTCTGCCCCAAGCACATGTTGTACATCTGCTTCGAGAAGAAAACAATATCCAAATATGCCAACATAAAGATAAGAAAAAATAAAGAATCTCTTTGGCTCCCATAATATTAAAGTCATACTGACATGTACATACTGAAAACATAAGAACGAGTCTGTCAATTTCTGGAATCTAAGAAGATCCTCATTGTGGTGTGTAACTCTGTACTTAAAAGAAAACAGAAAAAAATATATAAGCCTGCCCCAAATGTTCCTTCCCTGGAGCACTCCCTTCTTGGTGAAGATTGTGTCTCCCAGGCAGCTGTCCTGACTTGGGTTTGAATAAAGGTCTCTTCCTTTCTCTCTAAAATGTTTTTAAAAGTTCATTCACACAATGTCGACAATAACAGTGTTTTCTATTTAAGTGAGAAATAAATGTTCCACTCTAGTTTTATTGGGAATAGACGAATTGAGGGTTTCTTTAGAAGAGTAAGTCTGCCTTCCAGAAAAGGCAAGGTCATTGGTCTATTGAGAATGAAGATAATTACTGCTAAACAACAAGCATGTGTTGCCCCTTCGCCCAGAAACCGAAGCAGGTGTGCAGGCTTTAGGTCAGAGGTGACTTCTTGTCCCCAGCTGACAACACTTCTCTGCTCTGGCTCCAAGACCCCCGAGGTTTTGAACGTCAGCATCGAAGTCAGCGAGGCAGCTTGTCACAGGACGCCAGTGTTCAGAGAAAGCACAGGTATGTTTGGCAAAATGTCCTATCTATGTCAGGGCTGGAGGTAAAACCTCTCATTATCCCAAAACCTCCTGGGATTTTCTCTTTTCTCTAGTTGAGCCACAAAGTAAAATTGAAGTAGCTGTCAGCATTCTGGGTTTGGTACAAGAATTACTTAGTTTCCCTGCAGGTAGAACTTTGCAGGGGATCACAATTTCTCTGTCCATTTATTGCTTACACATGTATTTTGACCATCTGTTTCCTAGGAACCATCTTTTATGAGAAAGCGGAGGTGAGATTCACTCTGTGCCTGATTGTAACATCTAATTTGTTCCTTCATCTAACAGTGTTTATTCAATTGGGCCTAAGATATGGTTGAGTGGCCAGCATCTAGAGTTAGGTGGCTTTTTTTCATCTGATACAGACTTGAATGATGTCATTTGACAAAGGTGATGTTTCATCATTGATTAGTTTATTCATCAGAAGAGTTAAAATTAGGGTGGAGGGAAAATTGAAAATTATCCAAAGCGGCCTGTTCCTGTTTAAAAGTTGAGCTTGACTTTCCAGTTTTACTAAATGTATTATCTCGATATTTGGAGGTGCCATATTCTCTCTGTAGTTTCTTTGGTGGTGGAGTCAGAAGGAGAGTCTGGGAATTCTTTTGGATAGTGGCATGCTGGTGGCTTCAAGGGGCTTGGCGTCAGGAGCCTTGGGGTGAAGTCTGCAACTGCTTGCCTGACCCTGGGTGCATCTCACAGAGGTTTTGTTTCATCTTATGAAATTGCCAGCAGATAATGTTCGGCTTAAAGGGGAACCCTCCCATCCTGTTGGTGGCAATGCAAATGGTGCAGCCAGTCTAGGAAACAGTGTGGGGGTTCCTCAAAAAGTTAAACATTGAACAACCCCATGATCCAGCAATTGCTCTCCTAGGTATTTACCCAAAGGATACAAAAATGCAGATTCAAAGGGGGAACATGCACCATGATGTTTATAGCAGCAATGTCCACAGTAGCCAAACTATGGAGAGAATCCCAAAGTCTATGCACTGATGAATGGATAAAGCAGAAGTGGGATACATATATATAATGGAATATGACCCAGCTTCAAAAGGAATGAAATCTTACCATTTGCAAGGATGTGGATGGACCTAGAGTGTATTAAGCTAAGCAAAATCAGTGAGGAAAGAGAAATATCCATTGCTCTCACGCTTGTGGAATTTCAGAAAGAAAACAGATGAACAGAGTGGAGGGGTGATGAGAGAGGCAAACAAGGAAATAGACTCAACCTTGGAGAACAAACTGAGTGTTGCTGCAGGACAGGGGCATGGGGCAAGAGTTAAATGGGTGAGGGGTATTAAGGAAGGCACTTGTGATGAGCACCGGGTACTGTATGCAGGTGAGGAATCACTAAATCCTACACCTGAAGCGAATATTCCATGGCATGTGAACTAACTGGAATTTAAGTAAGAGAAGAAAGGAAAAAGTGTTCTGCTTCATGAAGAGTGAGGTAAAATTGTAGTGATTTGGCTGTACTATTCTATAGAGGATAGATGTAAAACACCCTGTTGTAGGATACACTAGTTTCTTATCACATAAGGAGTCCTCAGAAAGCTGCAATGAAAGATTCAGGTCTCAGAGCATGTTCATGTTCCAATGATATTTTACAGTTTGCACAGGTAGGAAAGAAGGTGGAGAGAGAGGCAACAGAAGGGGAAAGCAGGTGTGAACCTTTCATTTGTTAGCATTATAGCTTTCTCATGAAAGCTTTATGTCAGTGTGCTTTTGGAAGCAGAGGGGGAATCCGGGAGCTTTGCAGGAGACAGGGGAGTTCCAGGTCTGGGTAAAGCTGACAGGGGTCCCAGAGGAGAGCTGAATGCATTCTGCAGCAGGGTGTGGGCAGGGTGGGCTCCAGGGGTGGCTGTGGGTCTCCTGGGTGAGTGTTGTGACAGGTGAGGGCTGTGTGCAAGTTCCTGGCTGAGGACAAGGGGGGCACAGCCTGAGAGCTGGCAGAGAACCTTCTTCTGGGCCACCATCCTCACCCAACACACAGCCTCATCTTCTGTTCCTGTCACTCCAATTCAGACTTCTCCGAAGTTGAGTGAGAACACATCAAGAGCATTCTTAACAGAAGGGAAAGCATGTGCAAAGGCTCTGGGGCAGGAGAATTTCAGGTATGTCCAGGACCAGCAAGAAGGCCCTGTAGCCACAGGAGACAACTTAGGACATGACCTCAGAGAGGTGTCAGAAAGCCATTCCAGGGCTATAACCCCATGAGACCCTGTTTCACTGGGCCATCCTGGCTACAGTGTTGAGAACAGATGACAGAGGGTTGAAGATGGCAAGGCAGGTCAATGACGAAGCTTTTCCAGGATCTCAGGCACTGTGGACCAGACAGGTGCCCTTGGATGGAGTGGTTAGACATATCTGGGTCCATTTTGAAGATGGAGCTCGCAGGATTTGCTGATTGGTTAGCTATTAGGAGCTGGAGAACGGAGGAATTGGAGTAAATCCCAGCTGTTGTGGGTTGTCCTGATCGAGGGGAAGGAGAGGGTTTCTCAGGGCGTAGGAGGTAGTCCGTGTTCCGCATGCTGAGGAATGTGCCTTTCCTCGTGGATCTGCTGAGGTTTGTGTCTGGGAGGACCTTTCACATCTCCTCCCTCAGCAATGCTCAAGTACATGTATCCCCCACTTTTTAAATGTTCACAGTAAGACACTGGGCTTTCTTGAAAGAACTATGTTATTACCCAGCTTCAGTAAGAAGAAGAGACCTGAAGAGGATTTCCCTCTTATGAAAAAAGGTGAACAGTGAGAATAGCGTTCAGCATCTGTTTTGGGGAGAAGCACGACAGAGGCGGCGTGCACCCCAACCAGGTCCTTCCTCTGGGAACCGCTCTCCGCATCCAGCCACCAGCATTTTGAATGGTGTCTGTGAGCCTCTGCTTCTGCTTTATCTTCATTTATGCTGGGCCTCCGTTAGAAACTTGTGTCCTGAGGCCTAAGAAAAGCCAAAGAGAGGAATTTTGGAGTCTGAGCACACTGTCTAATTGTTCCGTGTAAATTAATGGCCATTCCTTCTTGACACCATTTCTGCTGTGCAAGGTTTCTCAGAAGCCATGTACTTTCAAAGAGCAGGGAAACCTATACCCCATGCTGCGGGGTTAGTTTTAGTCTCCATGCTGGACAGAACATTTCATGACTGTCGGATTTTCTCACTCAAACATTGAGACTTTGACCACTTTCACCCGTTTCTACCACCCCATCCCCAAATCTGGCACCTACCAATCTGCTCTCAGTATCTATGCGTTCAGTATTTGTTTATTCCAAATTGAATGTACATGAGAGCATCTGGTATTGGTCTTTCTGTGTCTGGGTTACTTGGCATAAGGCCCCCAAGGTCTGTGTTTCCATGTCTGGTTCTTGTGAATAATGCTGCACTGAATGTGGGAGTGCATCTGTCTTTTTGAGGCAGTATTTTTGTATTCTCCAAATCAATACTCTGTAGAGCCATTATTGGGTCATGTGGTAGTTGTATTTATTTTTTCAGGAACCTCCATACCGTTTGTCACAATGGCTGCACCAATTTCCATTCCCACCAACAGTGCACAGTGTCTCCTCGTCTGCACACCCTTGACACCACCTGGTGTCTGTCTCTGGGACAATTGCTGTTCCAACAATTGTGAGGGGATAGCCGATTGTGGTTTTGATGATGTTTCCTTGACGATATAAGTGATGTCGAATAACTTTCTCTGTCTGTTGGCACCTGTGTGCCATCTTTGGAAAGTATCTATTCACATATTCTCCCATTTTTTAATACAGATTATTTTTGTTTTGATTTGTACGAGTGATGTGTGTATTTTGGATATTAGCCTCTTCTCACACATATGATTCGCAGATATTTTTTCTTATTGGGTCAGTGGCCTTTTAAGTTTTTGCTGGTTTCTTTTGCCAAGTGAAAGATTTCAGTTTGAAGTTGTTCCACTTGTTTATTTTTGCTTTTGTTGCTTTGCGTTTGGTGTCGGATCTGAAGACTCTTTGCCAAAACCTATGTTGAGAGACTTAGTACCTGTGTCTTCTTGGAGGTTTATGGATTCAGGTCTTATGTTCAAATCATTCATCCCTTAAAAATTTTGGTGGTGTAAGAAATTGACCCAGTTATATTCTTCTGCATTTAGTGTCCAGTTTGCCTGTTACCGCTCACTGTAGACACAGTCCTTCCCTCATGGCATATTTTCTGCTGCTGTGTCGTAAGTTAGGATCATCTACGTGTGGGTAAGTTTCTGAGCTTTCTGTTCTGTTCCACTGACCTTGGGTCTGTGTTTATGCCAGTACCATCCTGTTTTGATAACATCTTTGTAATCTAGCTTGAAATCCAGGAGTGTGTTGACTGCACCTTTCTTTCTTCAGGTTGCTTTGCGTATTTGGGGCCTTTTGTGATTCCATACAAGTTTGAGGACTGTTATCTATTTCCTTGAATAATGCCACTGGAATTCAGATAGGGATTTCATCACATCTGTCGATTGCTTTGGGTACGATGGATATGTTCACATAATTAACTCTTCCAGTTAAGGAGCATGGCGTATGCTTCCATTTGTTTGTGTTGCCTTCCAAATCTTTGAACCACACATTCTGCCCCCCTCGACACACATGTTTTTCATTTCTTTTCTGCCATGTGTTGAGTGTACTATGTCTTTCGCATTTTTGGTTACTTTTATTCCTAGATTTTTTTTGATGCAATTGTAAATGGCATTGCTTTTTTAATTTCTCTTTTAATTTCTCTTTGTGTCATCAGTATACAGAAATGCAAGAAGTTGGGTCATCTGGGTGGCCCCATAGGTGAAGCGTCTGCCTTCAGCTCAGGTCATGATCCCAGAGTTCTGGGATTGAGCCCCGTGTAGGGCTCCCCGCTTAGCGAGGGTCTGCTTCTCCCTCTTTCTGACACTACCCCTGCATGTGCTTTTTCTCTTCCTCTCAAATAAATAAATAAAATCTGAAAAAAAGTAAAGACAACAGGTCTCTGTATATTGACTTTATATCCTGCAGCGTTCTTGAATTTGTTTAAATTAACAGTTTTTTTGTGGAATTTTCGGGATTTCATGTCATTTGCAAATAGTGACAGTTTTCCTGTATGGATTTCATATCGTTCTCTTTTTTTAAAATGATGCTAGTCACCCTACAGTACTTCATTTGTTTTTGATGAAGTGTTCCATGATTCATTGCTTGCATATAACCCCTAGTGCTCATTATGACACGTGCCCTCCTTAATACCCATCACCAGGATAACCCATTCCCCTACCCTCCCTTTCTGCAACCTTCAGTTTGTTTCCCAGTGTCAATAGTCTCTCATGGTTCATCTCCCCCTCTCATTCCCCCCCTTCACTTTTCCCTTCCTTCTTCTAATGTTCCATGCTATTCCTTCCATTCCACATCGGAGTCAAACCATATGATAATTGTCTTTCTCTGCTTGACTTAATTTCACTTAGCATAATCCCCTCCTGGTCCATCCACATTGGTGCAAATGGGGGGTATTCATCCTTTCTGATGACTGAGTAATATTCCATTGTATAGATGAACCACATCTTCTTCGTCCATTCATTTGCTGAAGGACATCTTGGCTCCTTCCACGGTTTGGCTATTATGGACATTGTTGCAATGAACATTGGGATACGGGTGCCCCTTCTTTTCATTACTCTGTGTCTATAGGGTAAATACCCAGTAGTGCAATTGGTGGGTCATAGGATAGCTCTGTGTTTAATGTCTTGAGGAACCTCCATATTGTTCAAAAGTGGCTGTACCAGCTTGAATTCTCACGAGTAGTGTAAGAGGGCTCCCCTTTCTTCACATACTCTCTGACTTTTTGTAATTTCCTGTCTTGTTAATTTGTTTTTCAAGATTTTATTTATTTATTCCACAGAGATAGAGATGGCCAGCGAGAGAGGGAACACAAGCAGGGGGAGTGGGAGAGGAAGAAGCAGGCTCATAGCAGAGGAGCCTGATGTGGGGCTCGATCCCGTAATGCCAGGATCACGCCCTTAGCCGAAGACAGACGCTTAACCTCTGTACTACCCAGGTGCCCCCTGCCTTGTTAATTTTAACCATTCTAACTGGTATAAGGTGGTATCTCATTGTCGTTTTGATTTGTATTTGCCTGATGGCAAGTGATGTGGAGCATTTTTTCATGTGTCTGTTGGCCATTTGTATGTCTTCTTTGGAGAAGTATCTCTTTGTGTCTTCTGCCCATTTTTGGGTGTTGAGTTTGAGGAGTTCTTTATAGATCTTGGATACTAGCCCTTTATCTGTAATATCATTTGCAGATATCTTCTTCGATTCCATAGGTTGACTTTTTGTTTTGTTGATCGTTTGCTTTGCCCTGCAGAAGCTTTTTATCTTGGTGAAGTGCCAATAGTTCCTTTTTTGCTTTTATTTCCTTTGCCTTTAGAGACGTGGCTTGCAAGAAGTTGTTGTGTCCAAGTTTAAAGAGTTCTTTTGATTTTGATATGAGACAGGAATCCATTATCTTTCCTTCCTGATTGTATTCGAGTCCTCTGTCTTTCTTGGTGAGTCTAGCTAAGTTTGTCAGTTTTGTTTATCTTTCCAAAAAAGGCAGCTCTCACTTTCATTTTTTTTTTTTGTCTTTTTAGTCTCTGTCAGATTTATTTATGCATTCCTTTTTGTTATTTCCTTATTTCTACTAATTTGGGGCTTTGTTTGTTGTTTTATTTTCTACTTCTTTACCACATAAATCAAGTTGTTTATTGGAGACCATTCTCATGGATTGATGAAGACTTGAGTTTCTATGAATGTCCCCCATAAAGCTACTTTTGCTGCATCCCTTATGTTTTTGTAAGTTGCCTTTTTCCTCAGTGTCAAGGGACTTCTAAAATCTTTTTTGATTTCTTCTTTGACTGTTGGTTGTTCAGTAGCTTGTTGTTAAATCTCCACATATTTTTTTAAGATTATTTAGGTATCTGACAGAGAGTGAGACAGTGAAAGAGGGAATGGAAGCAGGGGGGTGGGAGAGGGAGAAGCAGGCTTCCCGCTGAGCAAGGAGCCTGATTCCAGGCTAAATCCCAGGATCTTGGCAGATCCTTAACAACTGATCCACCCAGGCCCCCCAATCTCCACCTATTTTTGACTGTCCCATTTTTTTCTTGAGACTGATTTCTAGTTTCATATCATTGTGGTTGGACAAGATTTGAAGCAGAAGGTGAAGAGAGCATTCAGATAAAGGTTTGTTTCCTGGAGGGTTTTCTGAGGGCAGAGCATGAGTTCCGTGGGACGGAGGAAGGTTTTGTGAGATGGGGGTGGGGTTAACCCTTGTTAGAATTACTGACTACTACCATGCAGGCTGTGTGCTACTGTTCACACCGTAGTCCTGATGGACTTGTACTTCATTAGAAATATTTTCTAGGAGGTGTAGGCATAGCCTTCACTTAAAGAAAGGTGCCATGTGGGTTCATGGCATGACCCCAGGTCAGCAACCAGGATGTATGGTATTGTGGGGGATCAGAAACAGGCTTTCTGTGGGAAGTGACAGAAATAAGGTATGGTGAGCTCCATGACCATAGGTGAGGTCCCGAGTGACCCACTGGGTGTTGGGTTCTGTGGATCTGTCTCATCAGGTGCTGTGGAATTCAGGGACACCCTCCTGTCTGTGGATTTGTGTGGAGACAGCTAGACATCAGTGTCTGGCCAGGCATGAGGGTCGCACTGGACCACCACCAGAGGTGCAGCGTGCGGGGGAGCCACTGCTTGGTTTCCACGAAAGCTGCCCAGCGTCTGTGACTGTGATTCCTAGCAGCCGCAAGGGGAGAGGAGGCCTGGGGTGGTGCACACTTCCTAGACTTGTGGTCAGGTCTAGTCTGGAGCCCACTGAAGTCAGCCACACCTGGCCAGGAGGCACCCAGTCAGTGTAGCTTTGGGCACTGCTCCCATGGTACTTCGTGCCAGCTCCATGCTGCCACCTCCTGCTTTTCATCATCATCTTCAAGGTCATGTGCCTCTGCTCTTGCCCCATGGCCTCCGGGGTATTGTCCGTCCTCCATCTGGCCCTCGTCCCTGGTGCCCTGTGCAGTCTGATGCCAGGGTACCCTTCTCGAGACAAACATCTGGCCCTGATGGAACACTTCCATGGATCTCGTGTGATGCAAGGATGATGCCCTGCCCTGGAAGGGGGCTGCAGGTCCCCAATCAGGAGAGCCATGTCTCCCTTTTCAGCATGGCCTGCCCTCCCCTCAGTCTTCTTCAGGGAAGCTCTCCCAACTTTCTGAGCGGACAGCTCTGAACTTAAAAATGAATATTATTTTACATATCTCTATGCCTTAGTTCATCCATGGCATGTCTTTCAACCCCGTTAGTGGTTTTTATTTTTTTTTAGCAGTTCTGAAGGGCTGTCTGCTCATGGAGGGGATGACCTGGGTGGGACAGCTTTCCCTCTCATCTCCCTCAGCATGTCTCTGAGCCCTGAGGCCAGCTGTCCCACTGAGGATTGAGGGACCCGAGCCAGCCCATCCTGAGCCCAGGCTGTGTCAGTTGTGTAGACTGATGTGTGTTGGAGTGGTGGGCAGCTGGCATGGGCCAGGGGCAGGCAGTGTCTCCTCATTCCTTCCCTCCCTTCCTCCCAGAGGTAGCTCAGAGCAGCCTTCAACCCCTGCATCTCCAGATCCCTTGACTTATGCCTTCTGTATTCAGCTGGTGACCTTGGAGTTTTGCATGGATTCTACCTCCCGTACCCTCTCCTGTAGCAGTTCCTGGATCAGGGGAGGGGTTGGACCCTTGTCTGTTTTTGATCTTCTTCCTGTCCCGCACCAAGCCCACCCACCGTTGCATCTTCCATGTATGTGCTTGGAAGCAAGCCCATCCACAGGGAACCTATTATCCAAATGGATCCAGCAATGAATATTGAAGTAGAGATCCAGGATCCATAATAAACCTGCTCTGAAACCTGTCCCAAAGTCTGTGACTCTCTCACACTGAAACAGAAACAATAATAGCTTTCTGGACTGTGAAGTGACATGTGTCTCTACTTCCAATCTTGAATGCATAGGTGCTGAACCTGGACAGAAAAGGACCATGGCTCCCGTGGGCTGGGATCCACAGTAAGAACTCAGTGAAATCTGAATTCGAGGCATAGAGTAAATAATTATTGTAGAGTGAATCCTCCCAAGTAGGGCTTATGCACAGTGCACAGGAAAAGCTTTTTCAAAGAGGTTCCTGAAAGAAAAATCTTTTTAAAAAATTTATTTTAATTCCAGTAGAGCTAACATACAGTGTTACATTCGTTTCAGGTGTACAATAGAGTGATTCAGTAATTCTATATATTACTCAGTGGTCATCAAGAAAAGTGTCCTCTTAATCCGCTTCATCTATTTCACTCATCCCTCTATCCACCTCCTCTCTGGTAACCATCCATTTGTTCTCTATTGTTAAGAGTTTGTATTTTCCCATGCCCATACTCAGGCAACCCTGTTTGGGTAGAGTTTCCGTGTCCCCTGCAAGGGTGAATGGGGGTGGGCACGCTCTGGGCCAGTATTTCCAGGCTTTTGTTCCCTGGCGGCTTTCTCTTGTGATCTGCTGTGCCTCTTCTGAGAGTCAGAGCAGCAGAGGCTGAATTGTCACAGAACAGAGGGAATGCAGCCCGTTCTCCACCCTTGTTCTGGCCACTTTAACTCCATTACTGTTGGTGCTGCTCAACCCTGTAGCATCCTGGGATGTGGGCCCCACATCTGGTGTCCCTGGCCTCAATTCCGGGGCTAGTGCATCTCTGTCCTTTGTGTTTCTAATGCTGCCAGCCGCCAGACGACCTGGTCTCTCTCTGGAAGCTCCTGGTCTCAGTCTGGATCCCCTGAGCACACCGGGATTCCAGAGTTCCATGGGAAGCCTGGTGGCTCCGGCACCTGGTTCAGGGTCTCAGTCTGCTGTTTCGCAGGTGCCTACTGCAAGTCCGCCAAATCCCCTGTGCAGGTGGCCTGCCAGCCGCCAGCCGCCCCGTGGGCTCCCGGGTCTCCTGGTCTCAGTCTATGCCTGGTGAGCACACCGGGATTCCGGTGTTCCAGGAGAAGCCTGGTGGCGCACGCTCTGGGCTCACCGGTCTCAGTCCACTCTCTCCTGTGTGCCATCCATGAGTCTGCCCGCTCCCTGGTGCAGGTGGTTGCTGCTTCCGGGCGCCAGAACATGGCGGCTCCCCCCCCTTCCGTTTATCTTCTGATATCTGTGCCCGGTTTCAAGGCTCCCCGCTTCATACCTCAATACTCAGCGCTGGAGATGTTCATTTGTAGAGATCCAGATGTATCTTCCTGCCTCTCAGGCTGATTCCGTGGTTGTTTAGGCTGGTCTGGTACCTATCCAGCTCAACTCAGGGGACCTGCTGAAAAAGGGGTCTCCTACTCCTCCACCATCTTAACTCCTCTCTTGTACCTGAAATAGTATTTAAAAACACTCAGCTCAGCCTCTTCTACAAAGTGAGCCAATGCTTATAAACATGGCTAAAATATTCCCTTACCTACGATGACTTCCCAGCCATTGTAGTTTTTAAATGGTATGACTGTGACTTACATTAGTCAACATTTGCAGAGAAAGAACTTAGGGCATCCAGGGGGCACTTCATGTTGAAATTAGTTTGTGACAACGAGCTACTGTGTTTTATTCTGCAGTCCAAGGGAATGGTGCCAGACATCTCTAAGGTGTCTAGCAGTTCTACAATTCTGATTTTAAGTGGTCTGTGTGCTTTAGAGATTTGGGCAAGAGAAGGGCAGGAGTCCAGAGACTGTGAACACTTCTGTTACCTGTGCTGACCATGGAGCAGGTAGCCTTCTGTGGGCATCATTTTGATTTCTTGGTACTCTTGTGAAGGTGCTTTTGTCTCAAATTCCTCCATTTAGGAGTAATTATAATGATAAAAGTAATTTTTATCTTATATCATCTGTGGGCCCTGATCCTGGGCTCCCAGGGAAGCTATCCTTTAACATTTTACCCGGCTCAAAATGACTGGGCAAAACCTGAAAGCATGGGCCCTATTTCTGCCCCAAGCACATGTTGTACATCTGCTTCGAGAAGAAAACAATAACCAAAAATGCCAACATAAAGATAAGAAAAAATAAAGAACCTCTTTGGCTCCCATAAGATTAAAGTCATACTGACATGTACATACTGAAAATGCATAAAAACATTGCATTTCCTAAAGCCCAAGCCTTGGAGGGTCTGAGAGCCTTGCCCAGAACCAGGCACACCCCAGCAGGGAGGGCTGGTGCAGAAAGGGAAGGGGCAGGACTCTGACGGTGGTCTGCAGCTAGAGGGGTCCCTGGAAGGGGCCAGGTGTGTGGGGGGACCCTGGCCCACGACCCCACCCATGCCTGTGCCGGGTGTTGGGTCGAGCAGGCGCCTCTTGGGCCCCCTGCACTTTCAGGGTTCCAGGGGCTTGAGGGCGGGTTGCCCAGCATCCAAGGGGCTCAGGCACCACCCTCCCCAACCATTCACCGCTTGGGGGTGGAGCTATGTCTCTGTGGGCAGTCCCAGATTCACAGTAGGTTGCAGACTTAGGGCAAAGAAGGGGCACTGAGAGAGAGAGAGAGTTGCCCTGTGGAGATCCCTGCTGGTGAGTGAGCAGCGAGCACTGGGGTGGGGGTCTGGGGGTAGGGTGCGCCCCAGGTGGGAGGCAGGGTTCTGGAAGGGCATGTGGAGAGGGTTCATTGTGGGGACTCAGGTGAGTTTTCTTTTTCCCTTTAAAGTCTCTTCTGCCCCATGTCCTCAACTGACCTTATTCCCCATACCCGTGAACTCCAGGACACCCACTCACCTGAGCTTATGTGGGATGGGTTGCAGAATTTCAAGGTTTCCCCTGTTCCCCGGGAAGAGTGCGGGTAAGGACTTCACACAATCCCCACCTTCAGTTCTCTGACACAGTGCAGGTGATGCATCTTGAGCAGTACCCTGAGTTCAGCAGGGTGTGCCCTGGTCCCCAGGCACAGGTGTGGCAGTAGCATGCCCCAGAGCCGTCCCCCAACTTCAGCATTATGCCCCGTGTGCCCCCGGGTTAGTGGTAATTGGCTATTAGAATCATGCAGGAAAATCCTCCAGGTGGGGGCCTGGAGGCGGGCATAAACCAGACCCCACTCTAGTTGCATTGGGAATAGACGAATTGAGGGTTTCTTTAGAAGAGTAAGTCTGCCTTCCAGAAAAGGCAAGGTCATTGGTCTATGGAGAATGAAGATAATTACTGATAAACAACAAGTATGTGTTGCCCCTTCACCCAGAAACTGAAGCAGGTGTGCAGGCTTTAGGTCAGAGGTGCCTTCTTCTCCCCAGCTGACAGCACTTCTCTGCTCTGGCTCCTAGACACCCGAGGTTTTGAACGTCAGCATCGGAGTCAGCAAGGCAGCTTGTCACAGGACACCAGTGCTCAGAGAAAGCATAGCTTTGCTTGGCAAAATGTCCTATCTATGTCAGGGCTGGAGGTAAAACCACTCTTTATCCCAAAACCTCCTAGGCTTTTCTCTTTTCTCTAGTTGAGCCACAAAGTAAAATTGAAGTAGCTGTCAGCATTCTGGGTTTGGTGCAAGAATTACTTAGTTTCCCTGCAGGTAGAACTTTGCAGGGGATCACAATTTCTCTGTCCATTTATTGCTTACAAATGTATTTTGCCCATCTGTTTCCTAGCAACCCTCTTTTGTTAGAAAAGGAAGGTGAGATTCACTCTGTGCCTGTTTGTAACATCTAATTTGTTCCTTCATCTAACAGTGTTTATTCAATTGGGCCTAAGATATAGTTGAGTGACCAGCATCTAGAGTTAGGTGGCTTATTTTCATCTGATACAGACTTGGATGATGTCATTTGACAACGGTGATGTTTCATCATGGATTAGTTTATTCATCAGAAGAGTTAAAATTAGGGTGGAGGGAAAATTCAAAATTATCCAAACTGGCCTGTTCCTTTTTTAAAGTTGAGCTTGACTTTCTAGTTTTACTAAATGTATTATCTCGATATTTTGAGGTGCCATATTCTCTCTGTAGTTTCTTTGGTGGTGGAGTCAGAAGGAGAGTCTGGGAATTCTTTTGGATAGTGGCATGCTAGTGGCTTCAAGGGGCTTGGCGTCAGGAGCCTTGGGGTGAAGTCTGCAACTGCTTGCCTGACCCTGGGTGCATCTCCCAGAGGTTTTGTTTCCTCTTATGAAATTTCCGGCAGATAATGTTCTGCTTAAAGGGGAACCCTCCCATCCTGTTGGTGGCAATGCAAATGGTGCAGCCAGTCTGGGAAACAGTGTGGAGGTTCCTCAAAAAGTTAAACATTGAACAACCCCATGATCCAGCAATTGCTCTCCTAGGTATTTACCCAAAGGATACAAAAATGCAGATTCAAAGGGGGTACATGCACCATGATGTTTATAGCAGCAATGTCCACAGTAGCCAAACTATGGAGAGAATCCCAAAGTCCATGCACTGATGAATGGATAAAGCAGAAGTGGGATGCATATATATACTGGAATATGACCCAGCTTCAAAAAGAATGAAATCTTACCATTTGCAAGGATGCAGATGGACCTAGAGTGTATTGAGCTAAGCAAAATCATTGAGGAAAGAGAAATATCCTATGCTCTCATGCTTGTGGAATTTCAGAAAGAAAACAGATGAACAGAGTGGAGGGGTGATGAGAGAGGCAAACAAGGAAATAGACTCAACCTTGGAGAACAAACTGAGTGTTGCTGCAGGACAGGGGCGTGGGGGGAAGAGTTAAATGGGTGGGGGGTATTAAGGAGGGCACTTGTGATGAGCACCGGGTACTATATGCAAGTGAGGAATCACTAAATCCTACCCCTGAAGCGAATATTCCATGGCATGTGAACTAACTGGAATTTAAGTAAAAGAAGAAAGGAAAAAGTGTTCTGCTTCATGAAGAGTGAGGTAAAATTGTAGTGATTTGGGCTGTACTATTCTATAGATGAGAGTTGTAAAACACCCTGTTGTAGGATACACTAGTTTCTTATCACATAAGGAGTCCTCAGAAAGCCGCAATGACAGATTCAGGTCTCCGAGCATGTTCATGTTCCACTGATATGTTACAGTTTGCACAGGTAGGAAAGAAGGTGGAGAGAGAGGCAACAGAATGGGAAAGCAGGTGCGAAACTTTCAATACTTAGCATTATACCTTTCTCATGAAAGCCTTGCGATTTTGGAAGCAGAGGTGGAATCCGGGAGCTTTGCAGGAGACAGGGGAGTTCCAGGTCTGGGTAAAGCTGACAGGGGTCCCAGAGGAGAGCTGAATGCATTCTGCAGCAGGGTTTGGGCACGGGTGGCTGTGGGTCTCCTGGGTGAGAGTTGTGACAGGTTAGGGCTGTGTGCAAGTTCCTGGCTGAGGGCAAGGGAGGCACAGGCTGTGAGCTGGCAGAGAACATTCTTCTGGGCTACCATCCTCACACAACACACAGCCTCATCTTCTGTTCCTGTCACTCCAACTCAGACTTCTCCGAAGGTGAGTGAGAACACATCAAGAGCATTCTTACCAGAAGGGAAAGCATGTGCAAAGGCTCTGGGGCAGGAGAATTTCAGGTATGTCCAGGAGCAGCAAGAAGGCCCTGTGGCCACAGGAGACAGCTTAGGACATGGCCTCAGAGAGGTGACAGAAAAAACCATTCCAGGGCTATAACCCCATGAGACCCTGTTTCACTGGGCCATCCTGGCTACAGTGTTGAGAACAGATGACAGAGGGTTGAAGATGGCAAGGCAGGTCAATGACGAAGCTTTTCCAGGAACTCAGGCACTGTGGACCAGACAGGTGGCCTTGGATGGAGTGGTTAGACCTATTCTGGGTCCATTTTGAAGATGGAGCTCACAGGATTTGCTGATGGGTTAGCTATTAGGAGCAGGAGAACGGAGGAGTTGGGGTAACTCCCAGCTGTTGTGGGTTGTCATGATCGAGGGGAAGGAGAGGGTTTCTGGGTGTAGGAGGTACTCCGTGTTCCGCATGCTGAGGAATGTGCCTTTCCTCGTGGATCTGCTGAGGTTTGTGTCTGGGAGAACCTTTCACATCTCCTCCCTCAGCAATGCTCAAGTACAAGTATTCCCCACTTTTTAAACGTTCACAGTAAGACATTGGGCTTTCATGAAAGAACAACGTTATTACCCAGCTTCAGTAAGAAGAAGAGACCTGAAGAGGATTTCCCTCTTATGAAAAAAGGTGAACAGTGAGAATAGCGTTCAGCATCTGTTTTGGGGAGAAGCACGACAGAGGCGGCGTGCACCCCAACCAGCTCCTTCCGCTGGGAACCGCTCTCTGCATCCAGCCACCAGCACTTTGAATTGTGTCTGTGAGCCTCTGCTGTGCTTTATCTTCATTTATGCTGGGCCTCCGTCAGAAACTTGTGTCCTGAGGCCTAAGAAAAGCCAAAGAGAAGGAATTTTGGAGTCTGAGGACACTATCTAATTGTTCCGTGTAAATTAATGGCCATTCCTTCTTGACACCATTTCTGCTGTGCAAGTTTTCTTTAGAAGCCATGTACTTTCAAAGAGCAGGGAAACCTATACCCCATGCTGCGGGGTTAGTTTTAGTCTCCATGCTGGACAGAAGATTTCATGACTGTCGGATTTTCTCACTCAAACATTGAGACTTTGACCACCTTCACCCACCACCCCATCTCCGAATCTGGCACCTACCAATCTGCTCTCAGTATCTATGCGTTCAGTATTTGTTTATTCCACGTGGAATGTACATGAGAGCATCTGGTATTGGTCTTTCTGTGTCTGAGTTACTTGGCATAAGGCCCCCAAGGTCTGTGTTTCCATGTCTGGTTCTTGTGAATAATGCTGCAGTGAACGTGGGAGTGCATCTGTCTTTTTGAGGCAGTATTTTTGTGTTCTCCAAATCAATACTCAGTAGAGCCATTACTTGTCCAGGTGGTAGTTGCATTTATTTTTTCAGGAACCTCCATACCGTTTGTCACAGTGGCTGCACCAATTTCCATTCCCACCAACAGTGCACAGTGTCTCCTCATCTGCACACCCTTGACCCCACCTGGTGTCTGTCTCTGGGACAATTGCTGTTCCAACAGTTGTGAGGGGATAGCCGATTGTGGGTTTGATGATGTTTCCCTGAGGATATTAAGTGATGTCGAACAACTTTCTCTGTCTGTTGGCACCTATGTGCCATCTTTAGAAAGTATCTATTCACATACTCCCCCCATTTTTTATACAGTTTTTTTTTTTGATTTGTATGAGTGTTGTGTGTATTTTGGATATTAGCCTCTTCTCACACATATGATTCGCAGATATTTTTTTCTTATTATGTCAGTGACCTTTTTAGTTTTTGCTGGTTTTTTTGCCGTGTGGAAGATTTCAGTTTGAAGTTGTTCCACTTGTTTATTTTTGCTTTTGTTGCCTTTGCATTTGGTGTCCGATCTGAAGACTCTTTGCCAAAACCAATGTCGAGAGACTTAGTACCTGTGTCTTCTTGGAGGTTTATGGATTCAGGTCTTATGTTCAAATCGTTCATCCATTAAAAATTTTGTGTGTGGTGTAAGAAAGTGACCCAGTTATATTCTTCTGCATTTAGTGTCCAGTTTGCCTGTTACCGCTCACTGAAGAGACAGTCCTTCCCTCATGGCATATCTTCTGCTGCTGTGTTGTAAGTTAGGATCATCTACGTGTGGGTAAGTTTCTGAGCTTTCTGTTCTGTTCCACTGACCTTGGGTCTGTGTTTATGCCAGTACCATCCTGTTTTGATGACAACAGCTTTGTAATCTAGCTTAAAATCCAGGAGTGTGTTGACTGCACCTTTCTTTCTCCAGGTTACTTTGGGTATTTGGGGTCTTTTGTGATTCCATACAAGTTTGAGGACTGTTTTCTATTTCCTCAAATAATGCCGCTAGAATTCAGATAGGGATTTCATCACATCTGTCGATTGCTTTGGGTACGATGTACATGTTCACATAATTAACTCTTCCAGTTAAGGAGCATGGCGTAAGTTTCCATTTGTTTGTGTTGCCTTCCAAATCTTTGACCCATACATCCTGCCCGCCTTGACACACGTGTTTTTCATTTCCTTTCTGCCATGTGTTGAGTGTACTGTCTTTCTCATTTTTGGTTACTTTTATTCCTAGATTTTTTTTTTGATGCAATGGTAAATGGCATTGCTTTTTTAATTTCTCTTTGCGAAAGTGTGTCATCAGTATACAGAAATGCAAGAAGTTGGGTCATCTGGGTGGCCCCATAGGTGAAGCGTCTGCCTTCAGCTCAGGTCATGAACCCAGAGTTCTAGGATGGAGCCCCGTGTTGGGCTCCCTGCTTAGCAAGGGTCTGCTTCTCCCTCTTTCTGTCACTCCCCCTGCTCGTACTTTTTCTCTTCCTATCAAATAAATAAATAAAATCTGAAAAAAAGACAACAGGTCTCTGTATATTGACTTTATATCCTGCAGCTTTCTTGAATTTGTTTATTCTAACAGATTTTTTGTGTGTGTGTGGAATCTTTCGGGATTTCATGTCCTTTGCAAATATTGACAGTATTCCTGTATGGATTTCATATCTTTCTCTTTTTTAAAAATGATGTTAGTCACCCTACAGTACTTCATTTGTTTTTGATGTAGTGTTCCATGATTCATTGTTTGCATATAACACCTAGTGCTCATTATGACACGTGCCCTCCTTTTTTTTTTAAAGAATTTACTTATTTATTCGACAGATATAGAGACAGCCAGCGAGAGAGGGAACACAGGCAGGGGGAGTGGGAGAGGAAGAAGCAGGCTCACAGCAGAGGAGCCTGTTGTGGGGCTCGATCCCAGATCGCCGGGATCACGCCCTGAGCTGAAGGCAGACGCTTAACCGCTGTGCCACCCAGGCGCCCCAACAGGTGCCCTCCTTAATACCCATCACCAGGATTACCCATTCCTCTTCCCCTCCCTTTCTGCAACCTTCAGTTTGTTTCCCAGTGTTAGTAGTCTCTCATGGTTCATCTCCCACTCTCATTCCCCCCCTTCACTTTTCCCTTCCTTCTCCTAATGTCCTCCATGCTATTCCTTCCGTTCCACATAGGAGTCAAACCATATGATAATTGTCTTTCTCTGCTTGACTTAATTTCATTTAGCATAATCCCCTCCTGATCCATCCACGTTGGTGCAAATGGGGGGTATTCATCCTTTCTGATGACTGAGTAATAGTCCATTGTATAGATGAACCACATCTTCTTTGTCCATTCATCTGCTGAAGGACATCTTGGCTCCTTCCACAGTTTGGCTATTATGGACATTGCTGCTATGAACATTGGGATACAGGTGCCCTTCTTTTCATTACTCTGTGTCTATGGGGTAAATACCCGGTAGTGCAATTGGTGGGTCGTAGGATAGCTCTGTGTTTAACGTCTTGAGGAACCTCCATATTGTTTTCAAAAGTGGCTGTACCAGCTTGAATTCTCACGAGTAGTGTAAGAGGGTTCCCCTTTCTTCAGATCCTTTCTGACTTTTTTAAATTTCTGTCTTGTTAATTTTTTTCCAAGATTTTATTGATTTATTCCACAGAGATAGAGACAGCCAGCGAGAGAGGGAACACAAGCAGGGGGAGTGGGAGAGGAAGAAGCAGACTCATGACGGAGGAGCCTGATGTGGGGCTCGATCCCATAAGGCCAGGATCACGCCCTGAGCCGAAGGCAGACGCTTAACCGCTGTGACACCCAGGTGCCCCCTGCCTTGTTAATTGTAACCATTCTAACTGGTGTAAGGTGGTATCTCATTGTCGTTTTGATTTGTATTTGCCTGATGGCAAGTGATGTGGAGCATTTTTTCATGTGTCTGTTGGCCATTTGTATGTCTTCTCTGGAGAAGTATCTCTTTGTGTCTTCTGCCCATTTTTTGGGTGTCGAGTTTGAGGAGTTCTTTATAGATCTTGGATACCAGCCCTTTATCTGTAAAATCATTTGCAGATATCTTCTTCAATTCCATAGGTTGCCTTTTTGTTTTTTGATCATTTGCTTTGCCGAGCAGAAGCTTTTTATCCTGATGAAGTGCCAATAGTTCATTTTTGCATTTATTTCCTTTGCCTTTAGAGACGTGGCTTGCAAGAAGTTGTTGTGTTCAAGGTTGAAGAGTTCTTTTGATTTTGATATGAGACAGGAATCCATTATCTTATTTTCCTGATTGTATTCGAGTTCTCTGTCTTCCTTGGTGAGTCTAGCTAAGTTTGTCAGTTTTGTTTATCGTTCCAAAAAAGGCCGCTCTCATTTTCATTGTTGTTTTTTTTTTTTTTTTGTCTTTTTAGTCTCCGTTGGATTTATTTATGCATTCCTTTTTGTTATTTCCTTATTTCTACCAATTTGGGGCTTTGTTTGTTGTTTTATTTTCTACTTCTTTACCACATAAATCAGGTTGTTTATTGGAGAGCATTCTCATGGATTGATGAAGACTTGAATTTCTATGAATGTCCCCCATAAAGTTAGTTTTGCTGCATCCCATAAGTTTTTGTAGGTTGTCTTTTTCATCAGTGTCAAGGTACTTCTAAAAATTTTTTGATTTCTTCTTTGACTGTTGGTTGTTCAGTAGCATGTTGTTAAATCTCCACATATTTTTTGAAGATTCTTTAAGTATCTCACAGAGAGTGAGACAGCAAGAGAGGGAACGCAAGCTGGGTGGTGGGAGAGGGAGAAGCAGGCTTCCGAATGAGCAACGAGCCTGATTTGGAGCTAGATCCCAGAATCCTGGAATCAAGACCCGAGCTGAAAGGAGATCCTTAATGACTGAGCCACCCAGGCCCCAAAAATCTCCACCTATTTTTGACTGTCCCATTTTTTTCTTGGGACTGATTTCCAGTTTCATATCATTGTGGTTGGACAAGATTTGAAGCAGAAGGTGAAGAGAGCATTCAGATGAAAGGTTTGTTTCCTGGAGGGTTTTCTGAGGGCAGACCATGAGTTCAGTGGGGATGGAGGAAGGTTTTGTGAGACGGGGGTTGGGGTTAACCCTTGTTAGAATTACTGACTACTACCATGCAGGCTGTGTGCTACCGTTCACATCGTAGTCCTGATGGACTTGTACTTCATTAGAAACATTTTCTAGGAGGTGAAGGCATAGCCTTCACTTAAAGAAAGATGGCATATGGGTTCATGGCATGACCCCAGGTCACCAACCAGGATGTATGGTATTGTGGTTGATCAGAAACAGGCTTTCTGTGGGAAGTGACAGAAATAAGGTATGGTGAGCTCCATGACCATAGGTGAGGTCCCGAGTGACACACTGGGTGTTGGGTTCTGTGGATCTGTCTCATCAGGTGCTGTGGGATTCAGGGACACCCTCCTGTCTGTGGATTTGTGTGGAGACAGGTAGACATCAGTGTCTGGCCAGGCACGAGGGTCGCACTGGACCACCATCAGAGGTGCAGCGTGCGGGGGAGCCACTGCTTGGTTTCCACGAAAGCTGACCAGGGTCTTTGACCGTGATTCCTAGCAGCTGCAAGGGGAGAGGAGGCCGGGGGTGGAGCACACTTCCTAGACTTGTGGTCAGGACTAGTCTGGAGCCCACTGAAGTCAGCCACACCGGGCACAGAAGGTACCCAGTCAGTGTAGCTGTGGGCACTGCTCCCATGGTACTTTCGGGCCAGCTCCATGCTGCCACCTCCTGCTTTTCATCATCATCTTCAAGGTCATGTGCCTCTGCTCTTGCCCCATGGCCTCCGGGGTATTGTCCATCCTCCATCTGGCCCTCGTCCCTGGTGCCCTGTGCAGTCCGATGCCAGGGTAGCCTTCTCGAGACAAACATCTGGTCCTGATGGAACACTTCCATGGATCTCGTGTGATGCGAGGATGATGCCCTGCCCTGAAAGGGGGCTGCAGGTCCCCAATCAGGAGAGCCATGTCTCCCTTTTCAGCATGGCCTGCCCTCCCCTCAGTCTTCTTCAGGGAAGCTCTCCCCACTTCCTGAGCTGACAGCTCTGAACTTAAAAATGAATGTTATTTTACATATCTCTATGCCTTAGTTCATCCATGGCATGTCTTTCAACCCCGTTAGTGGGGTTTTTTTAGCAGTTCTGAAGGGCTGTCTGCTCAAGGAGGGGACGACCTGGGTGGGGCAGCTTTCCCTCTCATCTCCCTCAGCATGTCTCTGAGCCCTGAGGCCAGCTGTCCCACTGAGGATTGAGGGACCCGAGCCAGCCCATCCTGAGCCCAGGCTGTGTCAGCTCATAGACTGATGCGTGTCAGAGCGGTGGGCAGCTGGCATGGGTCAGGGGCAGGCAGTGTCTCCTTCTCATTCCTTCCCTACCTTCCTCCCAGAGGTAGCTCAGAGCAGCCTTCAACCCCTGCATCTCCAGATCCCTTGACCCGTGCCTCCTGTGTTCAGCTGGTGACCTTGGAGTTTCGCATGGATTCTACCTCCCGTACCCTCTCCCATAGCAGTTCCTGGATCAGGGGAGTGTCGGACCCTTGTCTGTTTTTGGTCTTCTTCCTGTCCCACACCAAGCCCACCCACCTTTGCATCTTCCATGTATGTGCTTGGAAGCAAGCCCATCCACAGGGAACCTATTAGCCAAATGGATCCAGGCAATGAACATTGAAGTAGAGATCCAGGATCCATAATAAACCTGCTCTGAAACCTGTCCCAAAGTCTGTGACTCTCTCACACTGAAACAGAAACAATAATAGCTTTCTGGACTGTGAAGTGATATGTCTTTCTTCTTCCAATCTTGAATGCATAGGTGCTGAGCCTGGACTGAAAAGGACCATGGCTCCCGTGGGCTGGGATCCATGGTAAGAACTCAGTGAAATCTGAATTTTAGGCATGAAGTGAATAATTATTGTAGAGTGAATCCTCCCAGGTAGGGCTTTTGCACATTGCACAGGAAAAGCTTTTTCAAAGAGGTTTCTGAAAAAAAAATCTTTTTTAAAAATTTATTTTAATTCCATTAGAACTAACATACAGTGTTACATTCATTTCAGGTGTACAACAGAGTGATTCAGTAATTCTACATATTACTCAGTGGTCATCAAGAAAAGTGTCCTCTTAATCCCCTTCATCTATTTTACTCATCCCTCTATCCACCTCCTCTCTTGTAACCTTCCGTTTGTTCTCTATTGTTAAGAGTTTGTATTTTGGTGTGTCTCCTTTTTCTCTTTTAGTTATTTATTTTTGTTTGTTTCTTAAATTCCCCATTAGAGTGACATCGTATGGGATTTGTCTTTCACTGACTGACTGATTTTAGTTAGGATAATACTCTCTAGCTCCATCTATATGGCTGCAAATGGCAAGGTTTCATTCTTTTTCAAGCCCAGTAATACTCCATTGTGTGTGTGTGTGTGTGTGTGTGTGTGTGTGTGTGTGTGTGTGTGTGAATACACACATCTATCATCTCATTTGTCAATTTTTCTACAGACACTTGGGTTGCTTGATATTGTGATATTGTAAATAATGGTGCAAGAAATATAGGGGTGCACGTATCCTTTTACGTTACTGTTTTCCTATTCTTTGGATAAATACGAGTAGTGTGATTGTTGGATCGTAGGGTAGTTCTATATTTAATTTTTTGAGGAACCTTCATACTGTTTTCCACGGTGGCCACCACAGCTTGCATTCCAACCCACAGTTCACGAGGATTCCCCTTTATCCACATCCTCCCAACACCTGCTCTTTGCTGTGCTTTTGATGTTAGCCATTCTGACAGGTTTGAGGTATTACCTCATTGTCCTTTGGGTTTACATTTTCCTGATGATGGGTGATGTTGAACATCTTTTCACGGGACTGTTGGCCATTTGTATTTCTTCTTTGGAGAAATGTCTGTCCATGTCTTCTGCCTATTTTTTAACTGGATTATTTGTTTTTTGGGGGTTGAGTAGTATCAGTTGTATATGTTTTGGACACTATCCCTTTATTGCATATGATCTTTGCAAATATCTTCTCCCTTTGAGTAGGTTGTCTTATTATTTTTACGTTTTCATTGTTCTTCTGCCGTGTGGAAACTTTTTATTTTGCTGTATTCCCAATAGCTTATTTTTGCTTTCATTTCCTTTGCCTCAGGACACAGTCTAGAAAAACGTTGGTATGGTCCATGTCAAGAAGTTACTGTCTTCCCTCCTGTAGGATTTTTATGGATTCAGGTCTCATATTGAGGTCTTGAAACTGTTTTGTGTTTGTCTTTATTGTGTAAGAAAGCAGTCTAATTTCATTCTTTTGTGCGTAGCTGTCTAGTTTTCCCAACACCATTTGTTGTAGAGACTGTCCTTTTCCCTTTTGATATCGTTGCTTGCTTTGTGGAAGATTCATGGACCACATAATTGTGGGTTTCTGTCTGAACTTGTATCCTGTTCCTTTTGTCGCTGTGTCTATTTTTGTGCCGTACTGTCTTGTTAGGATGACTGCAGCTTTGTAGTATAACCTGAAATCTGAAATTGTGAGTCCTCCAGCTTTGTTTTTCTTTTCCACATTGCACTGTCTTTTCGGAATCTTTAGTGGTTCCATACAAATATTTAGGATTGTTTATTCGAGGTCTTTTGTTCTTTAATTTAAATTCAGTTAGCCAACTTACAGTACATCATTCGTTTCAGATGTAGTCTTCAATAAATTTTCTGTCGTGTGTATCACTCAGTGCTCATTGTATCGTGTGACCTCCTTAATGCTACTCACCCAGTTACCCCCCCCCCCAACTTCTCCTCCAACAATCATCAGTTTCTTGCGATAGTTAAGAGTCCATCATGGGTTTTCCCCCTCTCTGATGACTTCCCATTCTATTTTCCCTTCCTTCCCCTATGGTCTTCTTCCTTGTTTCTGATATTCCACATAGGAGTGAAAGCCTATGATCATTGTCTTTCTTTCATTGACTTATTCCACTCAGCATAATACCCTCCAGCTCCACCCAGGTCGGTGTGATGGTAAGTATTCATCCTATCTGATGGCTGAGTAATATCCCATTATATATATGATCCACATTATCTTTATCCATTCATCTATCCATGGTCATCTGCACTCCTTCCGCAGCTTGTCTATTATGGATATTGCTGCTATGAACACTGGTGTGCATGTGTCCCGTCTTCACTACCTCTGTCTCTAGGGGTAAATACCCAGTAGTGCAATTGCTGGGACATAGGGTAGCTTTATTTATAACTTCTTGAGGAAATTCTGTACCATTTTCAAGAGTGGCTGTACCGGACTGCATTCGTACAGGGGTGTAAGAGGGTTCCCGTTTCTCCATATCCTCTCCAAAATGTATAGTTTCATGTCTTCTTATTTTTAGATATTCGGCCTCGTGTGATATGGCATATATAGGGGTTTAGATTTGTATTTCCCTGAAGCCAAGTGATATGAAGCATTTATGCATGAATCTTTTGATCACCAGTACGTCGTTATCAGTGAAATGACTTCCCATTTTAATCTATCTCAAGACCTAAAGCTGGGGAAGGCACTGAAGCTGGATGATGCCATTGGTTGGAAGTGTGGAGAATTTCAAAAGATCTCCGTGGAGAGCAAGTTTAAAGGTCAGTGTGAAGCTACTAATTGGATCCGGGGAGATCTCTGAAAGTGGGTGTTGCCTGGGATGGGCTGAGGGGGGCCCTCCGATTTTCCTATGAATCCTTGCTGCAGCCCCAAATGGACAGTTTCCTGCTGTGGGGCAGGCTGAGTCCTCTAGTCTTGCAGAGGTGAGCCCAATGCCTTGTGCCTTGGAGGCAGGCAAACGGGGAGGGACCCTCAGCAGAAGACCCAGGGTTAGGTTAGGCCTCAAGAGACAGCAGGTCCGAACTGTCCAGTACTCAGAGAACTCCCAGGCTGAGTGAGATGAGGGCACAAGGGCGGGTGAGTGTGAGCCTTGGGGTTTCATCTGGAAGGGCCCACAAAGGTCGGGGTTCACCAGAAGGGGCTCTCAGGGGGTGCCCCAATTCTCTTGCCCTGAATGCTCTGTTGTGCCCCCAAATGGTACAGTTTTCTGTGGGCTGCAGGCTGAGTCCTACAGTGGGGCTTGGGTGTCTCCAATCCCCCGGAGTGGGGTGCCAGGGCCCTGGGTAGGGGCCCCTCTGTGGCCAACCTAGGGTAAGGGTTAGGGTCCAGGAGCCCGGCAGGGACTATATGCAAGCTGTGCGGCGAGCTCTGTGGAGGGCTGAGAGGAGGCCATGGGGGAGGGTGAGCATGGGCCTCAGGGTTGGGGCATGGGGGGGCTGCCAAAGGATGGGGATGGGCTCCAGGGGCCTCCCCAAGTTCTCGTGCCCTGTAGGCTCCGTAGAGCCCCAAGGGGCACGGTTTCCTGTCAGGTGGCAAGCTGAGTCCTGCAGTGGGGCACAGGTATCCCAATTCCCCTGGGTTGCGGTGTAAGGCTCCTGGGGAGGCCCCCACACCCACAGCCGACCTAGGGCTAGGTTTAGGCCCAGGAGCCCCGCAGGCCCGATCTGCTGGCTGTATGGCTAGGTACACGGGCTGAGGTGAGGGTGTGGGGAGGGTGAGCGTGGGCCTCACGGTTGGGGTTGGGAGGCCACCGAAGTTCGCTGGTGTCTCAGGAAGGCCCTACTGGTTCTCCTGCCCTGAATGCTCTATGGCCTCCCAGGGCACACGGTTTCCTGCGGGGTGGCAGACTGAGTCCTGCTGTGGGGCTCAGGTGTCCCGAATCCCCGTGGCTGCGACTCCAGGCTCCTGGGGAGGGGCCCCTCCACAGATGAACTAAGGTTAGGGTTGGGGCCCAGGAACCCCGCAGGCCAGATCTGCCCAGTATGTGGCGAGCTCCGCCGCGGCCTGAGGTGAGGGTGCGGGATGGGGTGAGCATGGGCTTCAAGGGTGGGTTTAGGGATCACCGAAGTTCACCGGGGGCTCTGGGGGCCCTCCTGGTTCTCCCGCCCTGAATGCTCTACAGCCTCCCAAGGGGCACGGTTTCCTGCGGGCTGGCAGGCTTTGTCCTGCAGTGGGGCTCAGGTGTCCCCAGTCCCTGGGGCTGCGGCACCGGGCCCCAGGGGAGGGGCCCTACCCAGCGGACCTAGGGTCAGGTCTAGGCCTCAGGAACCCGGCAGGCCTGATCTGCCGGCTCTGCGTCGAGCTCGGTGGCAAGCTGAAGGGAAGGCGTGGGGCGGGATGAGCGTGGGCCTCAGGGTTGGGGTGTAGGGGGCCGCCGAGGATCTCGGGGGGCTCAGGGGGGCCCTACCAGTTCTTCTGCACAGGATGCTCTGCGGCGCCCCAAGGGGCATGGTTTCCTGAGGGGTGGCAGGCTGAGTCCTGTGGTGGGGCTCATGTGTACCCAATTCCCGGGGTTAGGGTACGGATTAGGGTATGGGTTAAGGTTAGGGTATGGGTTACGGTTAGGGTATGGGTTAGGGTAGGGTTTAGGGTTAGGGTAAGGAGAAGGTATGGGTTAGGGTTGGGTTTAGGGGTTACAGGTTAGAGGTTATGGGTTAGGGTACAGATTAGGGTTTAGGGTACGGGTTAGGGTTTTGGGTTTGGGTTTAGGGTTAGGGTTTGGGTTGGAGTACGGGTTAGGTTTAGGGTACGGGTCAGGGTTAGGGTATGGGTTAGTGTACGCATTAGGGTACGGTTTAGGGTACGGGTTAGGGTACGGTTTAGGGTAAATGTTTGCGTACGGATTTGGGTATGGCTTAGGGTACGGGTTATGGTTAGGGTACGGGTTAGGGAATGGGTTAGGGATAGGGATTGGGTACAGTTTAGGGTTAGGGTATGGGTTAGGCTACGGATTAGGGTACAGGTTAGGGTTAGGTATGGGTTAGGCTATGGGTTAGGGTCCGGCTTAGAGATAGGGTACGGGTTAGGGTATGGGTTAGGGTACGGGTTAGGGTATGGGTTAAGGTTAAGGTAAGGGTATGGGTTAAGGTTAAGGTAAGGGTACTGGTTAGGGTTAGGGTACAGGTAGCGTTAGGGTACGGATTATGGTACGAGTTAGGATATGGGTTAGGGTCAGGGTTTAGGGTTTAGTGTTAAAGTTAGGGTATGGGTTAGGGTACTTGTTAGGGTTACGGTTAGGTTTAGGGTACGGTTTAAATTACGGGTTAGTGTACAGTTTAGGGTTAGGGTTAGGGTATGTGTTAGAGTACGTGTTAGGGTTACGGTTAGGGTTAGGGTACAGGTTAGGGTTAGGGTTAGGTTTAGGTTACGGTTTAGGGGTAGGGTTAGCTGAAGGGGTAGGGTTAGGGGTAAGGTTAGGAGTATGGTAGGGGTCGGGGTTGGGTTAGGGTTTAGGGTTAGGGTTTGGGTTTAGTGGTTAAGGTTAGGGTTTAGTGTTTAGGGTTTCGGGATTAGGGTTAGGGGTTAGGGTTTAGGGTTTAGTGTTAATGTTAGGGTTTACGGTTTAAGGATTAGGGTTTAGGGTTAGGTTTAGGGTAGGGTTAGGGTTAGGGTAAGTGTTAGGGGTTAGGGTTAGGATTAGGGGTTAAGGTTTAAGGTTTAAGATTAGGGCTTAGGGTTTAGGGTTACGGTTAGACCCCAGTAGGCCAGCAGGACAGATGCGCCGGCTGTGCGGCGAGTGGGGGAGTGGGACGATTGGGGGCGCTGGCGAGCAGGAGTATGGTATCCCGCGTTTTGGCGCAGGGGACTTTTGAACACCACTAGAGGCTCGGAGGGCCCTGCCCATTCTCCCGCCCTGAATGGCCGGCGGAGCCCCTAGCGGCCTGGGTCCTGGCGGGGTGGCAGTGTGAGTCTGACACTGCAGTTTGGGGGTCCCCAATGCCATGCGTTGCAGCGCAAGGGCCCTTGGGAGGGGCCCCTGGGGCCGTCCTAGGGTTACTGTTAGCACCCAGGAGTCCGGTAGACATGATCCGCCAGCTGTGCGATAGCGGAGGGCCAGGCCGAGGTGAGGGCGGTGGCGAGCTGGGGCGGGGGCCCATGCATTTTGGCGCGGGGGCCTTGGAAGGTCGCCTGGGGATTGGATGGCCCTGCCGGTTCTCCCGCCCTGAATGGCCAGAGGCGCCCCTAGTGACCTGGGTCGTGGCGGGGCGGCACGGTGAGTATGGCGCTGGGGCTCGGGGGTCCCCAATCCCTGGCGTTGCTGCGCCAGGCCCCTTGGGAGGTTCCCCTTGGGGGCCAACCTAAGGTTAGGGTTAGCCCCCAGGAGGCTGGCAGTCCCGATCCGCTGGCTGTTTGGCGAGCAGAGGGGCGGGTCGAGGTGAGGGCGCTGGTGAGCGGGAGCATTGGCCCAAGCATTTTGGTGCTTGGGCCCTTAGATGTTCACCGGGACTCGGAGGGCCCTGCCCATTCTCCCGCCCTGAATGACCGGTGGCGCCCCTAGTGGCATGGGTGCCAGCGGGGGTGGCAGGGTGAGTCTGGCGCTGGGGCTTGGGGGTCATCAATCCCTGGTGTTGCGGCGACAGGCCCCTTGGGAGGGGCCCCTCAGGGGCCAACCTAGGGTTAGGTTTAGCCCCCAGGAGCCCGGCAGGCCCAATCCGCCTGCTGAGCGGCGAGCAGAGGGGCGGGCCGAGGTGAGTGCCCTGGCGAGCGGGAGCGTGGGCCCAAGCGTTTTGGAGCGGGGGCCTTCGAAGGTCACCTGGACTTGGAGGGCCCTGCCCCTTCTCTCACCTGGTTGACCGGCAGCGCCCCTAGCGGCCTGTGTGATGGCGGGGCGGCAGGGGGAGTCCGGTGCTGAGGCTCCGGCTTCCCTATACCCGACGTTGCAGTGCCAGGCCCCTCGGAAGGGCCCCTCTGGGGCCGATGTAGGGTTAGAATTAGCCCTCAGGAGGCCGGCAGGCCCAATCCACCGTCTTGAGGCAAATGGAGTCGCGGTCCTAGGTGAGGGCGCTGGCGATAGGAGCGTGGGCCCCAGTGTTTTGGTGCTGGGGGCCTTCAATGTTCACCGGGGCTCAGAAGGCCTTGCCTGTTCTCCCCGCCCAAAACGACCGGTGGCGCCCTAGCACCACTGGTGTCAGCGGGGCAGCAGGGAGAGTCCAGCATTACGACTCGAGGGTCCCCAATCCCCGGCGCTGTGGCGGCAGGCCCCTTCAGAGGGGCCCCTCTGGGGCCGACCTAGGATTAGAGTTAGCCCCCAGGAGGCCAGTAGGCCTGATCCGCCAGCTGTGCAGAGAGTGGAGGGGCGGGATGAGGTGAGGGCGCTGGCGAGCTCCAGCGTGGGCCCCAGCGTTTTGGCGCGGATGGCCTTCCAAATCACCGGAGTCTCGAGGGCCCTGCCCATTCTCCCACCCTGAAAGACCAGCGACTCCCCAGCGGGCCCGATGTTGACGGGTTGGCAGGGTGAGTCCGGCGCTGCGGCTCAGGTGTCCCCAATCCCCGCGTTGGTCATCAGTCCCCTTGGGAGGGGCCCCTCTGGGGCCAACCTAGGGTTAGGGTTAGCCCCCAGGAGGCCAGCAGGCCCCATATGCCAGCTGTGCAGCGAGCGGAGGGGCGGGCCTTGGTGAGGGCACTGGCGAGCTGGAAGGTCGTACCCAAAGTTTTGGCACCGGGGGCCCTCGAATGTCGCCGGGGACTCGGAGGGCCCTGCCCGTTCTCCCGCCCTGAATGAGTGGCGGCTCCCCTAGCAACCCGAGTGGTGGCGGGGCTGCAGGGTGGGTCTGGTGCTGAGGCTCGGGGGTCCCCAATGCCAGGCGTTGCGGCACCAGGCCCCTTGGGCGGGGCCCCTTGGGGGCCGAACTAGGGAAAAGGTTAGCTCCTGGAGGCTGGCAGGCACGATCCGCAGTCTGGGGCGAATGGAGGCGTGGTCGAAGATCAGGGCGCTGGCGAGCAGGAGAGTGGGTCCCAGCGTTTTGGCGCTGGGGGCCTTCGAAGGTCACCGGGGCAGGGAGGGCCCTGCCCGTTCTCCCGCCCTGAATGATTGGTGGTACCCTAGCGGCCCGGTGTGGGCGGGGCGGAATGGTGAGTCCAGCATTGCGACTCGGGGGTCTCCAATCCCTGGCGATCGGCGGCAGTCCCTTTGGGAGGGGCACCTTGGGGGCCGACCTAGGGTTAGGGTTATCCCCCAGGAGGCCAGCAGGCTCAATCCACGGGCTCTGTGGTGAATGGGGGGGTGGGCCAAGGTGAGGTCGCTGGCGAACGGAAGCGTGGGCCCCAACATTTTGGCTCGGTGGGCTTTCGAATGTCGCAGGGGGCTCGGAGGGCCCTGCTCCTTCTCCCGCCATGAAGGACCAGCGACCCCCCTAGCGCCCCGGGTGGCAGCAGGGTGGCAGGGTCAGTCCTGCACTAGTGCTTGGGTTTCCCCAATCCCCAGCGTTGAGGCGCCAGGCCCCTTGGGAGGGGCCCCTCGGGGACTGTCCTAGGGTTAGGTTAACCCCCAGGAGGCCAGCAGTCTGGATCCGCAGGCTGTGCAGTGAGCGGAGGAGGGATTGACCGTGGTAGGGCGCAGTTGAGCAGTAGCGTGGTACCCAGTGTTTTGGCGTGGCGGGCCTTCTTATTTCACCGGAGGCTCGGAGGGCCCTGCCTGTTATCCCGCCCTGAATGCCTGGAGGCGCTCCTAGCGGCCCGCGTGGCGGCGGGGCGGCAGGGTGAACCCGGCACTGGGGCTTGCGGGTCCCCAATCCCTGCCATTGCGGCACCAAGCCTCTTGGGAGGGGCCACTCTGGGGCCCATCTAGGGTTACCGTTAGCCCCAAGGAGCCCGGGAGGCCGGATCCGCCAGCTGTGTGGCTAGAGGGGGGGCGGGCCAAGGTGAGGGTGCTGTAGAGCGGGAGCATGGGCTTCAGCGTGTTGGTGCGGGGGACCTATAAATGTCACCGGGGGCTCGGAGGGCCCTGCCCGTTCCCCCACCCTGAATGACCGGTGGCGCCCCAAGTGGCCCGGGTGGCGGCGGAGGGGCAGGTTGAGTACATCGCTGGGGCTTGGGGGTCCTCAATCTCCGAAATCGTGGTGCCAGGCCCTTTGAAGTGCCCTTCGGGGGCCGACCTAGGGTTAGGGTTAGCCCCCAGGAGGCCGGCAGGCCCGATAAGATGGCTGTGGGGCTAGCGGAGGGGTGGGCTGAGGTGAGGGCGCTGGGGAGCGAGATTGTGGGCCCCTGCATTTTGGCGCTGGAGGCTTCAAATATCTCTGGTTTCTCCAGGGCCCTGTCTCTTCTCCCGCCCTGAATGAACGGCAGAGCCCCTAGAGGCCCGGGTGGCAGCGTTGTGGGAGGGTGAGTCTGGCTCTGGGGCTTGGGGTCCCAGTTCCCTGGCGTAGTGGCACCAGGACCCTTGGGAGGGGCCCCTTGGGGGGCGACCTAGGGTTAGGGTTATCCCCAAGGAGAACATCAGGCCCAATCCACACACTGTGCGGTGAGCGGTGGTGCGGGCAGAGGTAAGGGTGCTTGGGAGCGGGAGCATGGGCACCAGGGTTTTAGCACGGGGAGCCTTTGAAGGTTACAGGTGGCTCAGAAGGCCATGCCCTTCTCTTGCCCTCTATGAACCGCGGCGCCCCTAGCGGCCCAGGTGGGGACAGTGCGGCAGGGTGAGTCCGGCTCTGGGGCTCTGAGTCACCAATCCCCAGCATTGCAAAGCCAGGCCGCTTGGGATGTCCCCTCAGGGCCGACCTAGGGTTTTGGTTAGCTTCCAGGAGTCCAGCAGGCCCTATCCACGGGCTCTGAAGCAAGCGGTGGGGTGGGCCTAGGTGAGGGCGCTGGCGAGCAGGATCCTGGGAGCCAACGTTTTTGTGCGGGGAGCCTTCAAAAGTAAGCGTGGGCTCGGAGGGCCCTGCCCGATCTCTTGCCCTGATTGACCGGTGGGGCCTCTAGTGGCTCGGGTGGCTGAAGGGCAGCAGGGTGAGTGCGGCACATGGGATCGGGGTCCCCATCCCCAGCGTTGCGACGCCAGGCCCCTTGGGAAGTGCCCCTCGGTCGCCAACCTATGGTTAGTGTTAGCTTCCGGGAGCCCCGCAGGCCCGATACACCACCTGTGCGTCGAGCGGAGAGTTGGGCCGAGGTGAGGGTGCTGGTGAACATGAGCCTGGGCCCAAGCGTTTTGGTTCGGTGCGCCTTCGAAGGTCGGCAGGGGTTCGGAGGGCCTGCCAGTTCTCCCACCCTGAATGAATGGCGGCGCCCCTAGCGGCCTGTGTGGGTTGGGGTGGCAGCGTGCATCCGGCGCTGGGGCTTGGGGGCTCCCAATCCCTGGCGTTGCGGCGCCAGGCCCCTTAGGAAGGGACCTTCAGGGGCTGTCCTAGGGTTAGGGTTAGCTCCCAGGAGGCCGGCAGGCCCAAGTCGCTGGCTCTGCGAAGAGCGGAGGTGCGGGCCGAGTTGAGGGTGATGCAGAGCGGGAGCGTGGTCCCCAGCGTTTTGGCGCCCTGGGCCTTCGACTGTTGCCATGGCTCAAAGGGCCCTGCCCGTTCTCCTGCCCTGAAGAACCAGCGGCGCCCTTAGCAGCTCCCTTGGCGGTGGAGCGGCAGGGTGAGTCCATGCTGCGGCTCGTGGATCCCCAATCCCCAGGCCTCTTGGGAGGGGCTCCTCGTGGGCGGACCTAGGTTTAGAGTTAGCACCCAGGAGGCCAACAGGCCCAATCCTCTGGCTGGGCTGCGAGAGGTGGGCGGCCCTAGGTAAAGGCGCTGGCGATCGGGAGCGTGGGCCCCTGCATTTTGGCGCAGGAGGCTTCAAATATCGCCGGTTTCTCCAGGGCCCTGTCCCTTCTCCCGCCCTGAATGACGGGCGGCGCCACTAGCGTCCCGGGTGGTGACGTGGCGGCAGGGTGAGTCTGGCTCTGGGTCTTGGGGTCCCTGATCCCCAGTGTAGCGGCACCAGGACCCTTGGGAGGGGCCCCTGGGTGGCTGACCTAGGGTTAGGGTTAGCCCCCAGGAGGCCGGAATTTGGGATCCGGCCACTGTCCAGGGAGCGGAGGGCGGGGCCGAGTTGAGGGCGTTGGG
Source organism: Ursus americanus (assembly GCF_024610735.1). Taxonomy (NCBI): domain Eukaryota; kingdom Metazoa; phylum Chordata; class Mammalia; order Carnivora; family Ursidae; genus Ursus; species Ursus americanus. The sequence goes on along the minus strand of NC_142157.1, from coordinate 804,644 downwards.
GAGCAGGAGCGTGGGCACCAGCGTTTTGGCTCGGGGAGCCTTTGAAGGCCACCGGGGGCTCAGAAGGCCCTGCCCCTTCTCTCGCCCTGAATGACCCGCAGTGCTCCTAGCGGCCTGGGTGGCGGCGTTGCAGTAGGGTGAGTGTGGCTCTGGGGCTTGAGGTTCCCGATCCCCGGCGAAGCGGCACCAGGACCCTTGGGAGGGGCCCCTGGGTGGCCGACCTAGGGTTAGGGTTAGCACCTGGGAGGCCGGCAGGCGGGATCCGCCCGCTGTGCGTGGAGCGGAGGGGCGGGCCGAGGTGAGGGCGCTGGTGAGCAAGAGCCTGGGCCCAAGCGTTTTGGCACCGGGGGCCTTCGAATGTCTCCGGGGACTCGGCGGGCCCTGCCCATTCTCCTCCCTGAATGACCGGCGGCGCCCCTAGCAGCCCAGGTGGCGGCGGGGCGGCATGGAAGTCCGGGCATAGGGCTCGGGGTTCCCCAGTCCACCCCGTTGCGGTGCCAGGCCCCTTGGGAGGGGCCCCTCGGAGGCTGACCTAGGGTTAGGTTTAGCCCCTAGGATGCCGGCAGGCCCTATCCGCCAGCCGTGTGGAGACTGGAGTGGCGGACCGAGGTGAGGGCACTGGTGAGCGGGAGCGTGGGCCCGGGTGTTTTGGCACGGGGGGCATTTGAAGGTCGCCGTGTCTTGGAGGGCCCTGCCCGTGCTCCCGCCCTGAATGAACGGCACCACCCCAAGCCCCCGGGTGGCGGCTGGGTGGCAGGGTGAGTCCAGTGCTGAGGCTCGGGGGTCCCCAATCCCCAGCGTTGCGGCGCCAGATCCCTTGGGAGGGGCCCCTCGGGGGTCGATCTAGGGCTGCGGTTAGCTCCCAGTAGGCCGGTGGACCCGATCAGCGGCTGTGCGGCACGCGAAGGGTTGGGCCGAGGTGAGGGTGCTGGCGAGACTGAGCATGAGCCCAAGCGTTTCAGTGCGGGGGACCTTCGAAGGTCAGTGGGGGCTCGGAGGGACCTGCCCGTTCTCCCGCTCTGAATGACCGGCGGGGCCCCTAGAGGCTCCGGTGCCTGAAGGGCAGCAGGGTGAGACCAGCACTTGGGTTGGGGACCCCATTCCCGGCGTTGTGGCGCCAGGCCACTTGGGAAGGGCCCCTCCGTGGCCGACCTACAGTTAGGGTTAGCCCCCAGGAAGCCAGCAGGCCCGATACACCGCCTGTGCATTGAGTGGAGAGTTGGGCCGAGGTGAGGGTGCTGGTGAACATGAGCCCGGGCCCAAGCGTTTTGGTTCGGGGTGTCTTCGAAGGTCGGCGGGAGTTCGAAGGGCCCTGCCCGTTCTCCCACCCTGAATGAATGGCGGCGCCCCTAGCGGCACGTGTGGGGCAGGGCGGCAGGGTGCATCCAGCGCTGGGGCTTGGGGGATCCCAATCCGTGGCGTTGCGGCGCCAGGCCCTTAGGAAGCGACACTCGGGGCCGTCCTAGGGTTAGGGTTAGCGCCCAGGAGGCTGGTAGGCCCGATCCGCCGGCTGTGCAAAGAGTGGAGATGCAGGCCGAGTTGAGGGTGATGGCGAGCTGGAGCTGGGCCCCAGCGTTTTGGCGTCCTGGGCCTTTGAGTGTTGCCATGGCTCGGAGGGCCCTGCCCTTTCTCCTGCCCTGAAGAACCAGAAACGCCCCTAGCGGCTCCGTTGGCAGTGGGGCGGCAGGGTGAATCCCAGGCTGCAGCTCGGGGATCCCCAATCCCCGGCGTTGTGGTGCCAGGCCCCTTGGGAGGGGCTCCTCTTGGGCCGACCAGGGTTAGAGTTAGCCCCCATAAGGCCGGCAGGCCAGATCCTCTGGCTGGGCGGTGAGAGGTGGGCGGGCCGAGGTAAAGGCGCTGGGGTGCGGGATTGTGGGCCCCTGCATTTTGGGGTGGGAGGCTTCAAATGTCACCGGTTTCTCCAGGGCCCTGTCAGTTCTCCCGCCCTGAATGACCGGCGGCGCCCCTCGCGGCCCGGGTGGCAGCGTTGTGGGAGGGTGAGTCTGGCTTTGGGGCTTGGGGTTCCAGATCCCTGGCGTAGTGGCACCAAAAGCCTTGGGAGGGGCCCCTGGGGGGCCGACCTAGGGTTAGGGTTAGCCCCCAGGAGACCGTCAGGCCCAACCGCACACTGTGCGGCGAGCTGAGGTGCGGCCCGAGGTGAAGGCGCTGGGGAGCGGGAGCGTGGGCACCAGCGTTTTGGCACGGGGAGCCTTTGAAGGTTACCGGGGACTCAGAAGGCCCTGCCCTTCTCTCGCCCTCTATGACCCGCGGCGCCCCTAGCGGCCCAGGTGGGGACAGTGCGGCAGGGTGAGTCCGGCTCTGGGGCTCTGAGTCACCAATCCCCAGCATTGCAGAGCCAGGCCGCTTGGGATGTCCCCTCAGGGCCGACCTAGGGTTTTGGTTAGCTGCCAGGAGCCCGGCAGGCCCTATCCACCGGCTCTGAAGCAAGCGGTGGGGTGGGCCTAGGCGAGGGCGCTGGCGAGCAGGATCCTGGGAGCCAACGTTTTTGCGCGGGGAGCCTTCAAAGGTCAGCGTGGGCTCGGAGGGCCCTGCCCGATCTCTTGCCCTGATTGACCGGCGGGGCCTCTAGCGGCTCGGGTGGCTGAAGGGCAGCAGGGTGAGTGCGGCACATGAGCTCGGGGTCCCCATCCCCAGCGTTGCGACGCCAGGCCCCTTGGGAAGTGCCCCTCGGTGGCCGACCTATGGTTAGGGTTAGCCTCCAGGAGCCCCGCAGGCCCGATACACCACCTGTGCGTCGAGCGGAGAGTTGGGCCGAGGTGAGGGTGCTGGTGAACATGAGCCTGGGCCCAAGCGTTTTGGTTCGGTGCGCCTTCGAAGGTCGGCAGGGGTTCGGAGGGCCCTGCCAGTTCTCCCACCCTGAATGAATGGCGGCGCACCTAGCGGCCTGCGTGGGTTGGGGTGGCAGCGTGCATCCGGCGCTGGGGCTTGGGGGCCCCCAATCCCTGGCGTTGCGGCGCCAGGCCCCTTAGGAAGGGACCTTCAGGGGCTCTCCTAGGGTTAGGGTGAGCTCCCAGGAGGCCGGCAGGCCCAAGTCGCTGGCTCTGCGAAGAGCGGAGGTGCGGGCCGAGTTGAGGGTGATGCAGAGCGGGAGCGTGGTCCCCAGCGTTTTGGCGCCCTGGGCCTTCGACTGTTGCCATGGCTCAAAGGGCCCTGCCCGTTCTCCTGCCCTGAAGAACCAGCGGCGCCCTTAGCAGCTCCCTTGGCGGTGGAGCGGCAGGGTGAGTCCATGCTGCGGCTCGTGGATCCCTAATCCCCAGTGTTGTGGGGCCAGGCCTCTTGGGAGGGGCTCCTCGTGGGCGGACCTAGGTTTAGAGTTAGCACCCAGGAGGCCAGCAGGCCCAATCCTCTGGCTGGGCGGCGAGAGGTGGGCGGCCCGAGGTAAAGGCGCTGGCGATCGGGAGCGTGGGCCCCTGCATTTTGGCGCAGGAGGCTTCAAATATCGCCGGTTTCTCCAGGGCCCTGTCCCTTCTCCCGCCCTGAATGACGGGCGGCGCCACTAGCGTCCCGGGTGGCGACGTGGCGGCAGGGTGAGTCTGGCTCTGGGTCTTGGGGTCCCTGATCCCCAGTGTAGCGGCACCAGGACCCTTGGGAGGGGCCCCTGGGTGGCTGACCTAGGGTTAGGGTTAGCCCCCAGGAGGCCGGCAGGTGGGATCCGGCCACTGTCCGAGGAGCGGAGGGCGGGGCCGAGGTGAGGGCGTTGGGGAGCGGGAGCTTAGGCACCAGCGTTTTGGCACTGGGAGCCTTTGAAGGCCACCGGGGGCTCGGAAGGCCGTGCCCCTTCTCTCGCCCTGAATGACCCGCAGTGCTCCTAGCGGCCTGGGTGGCGGCGTTGCGGTAGGGTGAGTGTGGCTCTGGGGCTTGAGGTTCCCGATCCCCGGCGAAAGGGCACCAGGACCCTTGGGAGGGGCCCCTGGGTGGCCGACCTAGGGTTAGGGTTAGCACCCGGGAGGCCAGCAGGCGGGATCCGCCCGCTGTGCGTGGAGCAGAGGGGCGGGCCGAGGTGAGGGCGCTGGCGAGCAAGAGCCTGGGCCCAAGCGTTTTGGCACCAGGGGCCTTCGAATGTCTCCGGGGACTCGGCGGGCCCTGCCCATTCTCCTCCCTGAATGACCGGCGGCGCCCCTAGCAGCCCAGGTGGCGGCGGGGCAGCATGTAAGTCCGGGCATAGGGCTCGGGGGTCCCCAGTCCACCGCGTTGCGGCGCCAGGCCCTTTGGAGGGGCCCCTCGGAGGCTGACCTAGGGTTAGGTTTAGCCCCTAGGATGCCGGCAGGCCCTATTCGCCAGCCATGTGGAGAATGGAGTGGCGGACCGAGGTGAGGGTACTGGTGAGCGGGAGCGTGGGCCCGGGTGTTTTGGCGCGGGGGGCCTTTGAAGGTCGCCGTGTCTTGGAGGGCCCTGCCCGTGCTCCCGCCCTGAATGAACGGCACCACCCCAAGCCCCTGGGTGGCGGCTGGGTGGGAGGGTGAGTCCTGTGCTGAGGCTCGGGGGTCCCCAATCCCCAGCGTTGCGGCGCCAGATCCCTTGGGAGGGGCCCCTCGGGGGTCGATCTAGGGTTCCGGTTAGCCCCCAGGAGGCCGGTGGACCCGATCAGCGGCTGTGCGGCACGTGGAGGGTTGGGCCGAGGTGAGGGCGCTGGCGAGACTGAGCATGAGCCCAAGCGTTTTAGTGCGGGGGGCCTTCGAAGGTCAGTGGGGGCTCGGAGGGACCTGCCCGTTCTCCCGCTCTGAATGACCGGCGGGGCCCCTAGAGTCTCCGGTGCCTGAAGGGCAGCAGGGTGAGACCGGCACTTGGGTTGGGGTCCCCATTCCCGGCGTTGTGGCACCAGGCCACTTGGGAAGGGCCCCTCCGTGGCCGACCTACAGTTAGGGTTAGCCCCCAGGAGGCCAGCAGGCCCGATACACCACCTGTGCGTCGAGCGGAGAGTTGGGCCGAGGTGAGGGTGCTGGTGAACATGAGCCCGGGCCCAAGCCTTTTGGTTCGGGGTGTCTTCGAAGGTCGGCGGGGGTTTGAAGGGCCCTGACCGTTCTCCCACCCTGAATGAATGGCGGCGCCCCTAGCGGCACGTGTGCGGCAGGGCGGCAGGGTGCATCCAGTGCTGGGGCTTGGGGGTTCCCAATCCCCGGCGTTGCGGCGCCAGGCCCCTTAGGAAGAGATGCTCGGGGCCGTCCTAGGGTTAGGGTTAGCGCCCAGGAGGCCGGCAGGCCCTATTCGCCAGCTGTGTGGAGAGTGGGGTGGCGGACGGAGGTGAGGGCGCTGGTGAGTGGGAGGGTGGGTCTGCCGTTTTTGCGCGGGGGGCGGGCTTCGAAGGTCACCGTGTCTCGGAGGTCCCTGCCCGTTCTCCTGTCCTGATGGACCGGTGGTCCCCTAGCGACTTGGGTGGCTGAAGGGCAGCAGGGTGAGTCTGGCACTTGGGCACGGGGTCCCCATCCCCAGCATTGTGTCACCAGGACCCTTGGGAAGGGCCCCTCGGGGGCCGTCCTAGGGTTAGGGTTAGCGCCCAGGAGGCCAGCAGGCCCAAGTCGCCGGCTGTGCGAGGAGCGGAGGTGCGGGCCGAGTTGAGGGTGCTGGTGAACATGAGCGTGGGCCCAAGTGTTTTGATTCGGGGCGACTTCGAGCATAGGCGGGGGTTCGGATGGCCGTGCCCCTTCTCCCACCCTGAATGAATGGCAGCGCCCCTGCAGCCCGTGAGGGGAGGGGCGACAGGGTGCATCAGGCACTGGGGCTTGGGGGTCCCCAATCCCCAGTGATGCCGCACCAGGCCCCTTGGGAGAGGCCGCTCGGGGACAACCTAGGGTTAGGTTTAGCCCCCAGGAGGCCGGAAGGCCCTATTCCCAGCTGTGTGGAGAGTGGAGTGGTGGATGGAGGTGAGGGCGCTGGTGAGTGGGAGGGTGGGTCTGCCGTTTTTGCACGGGGGGGCCTCCGGAGGTCACCATGTCTCGGAGGGCCCTGCCTGTTCTCCCGCCCTGAATGATCGGCAACACCCAAAGCCCCCGGGTGGCGGCTGGGCGGCAGGGTGAGTCAGGTGCTGAGGTTCGGGGTCCCCAATCCCGGCGTTGCTGCGCCAAGGCCCTTGGGAGTGGTCCTTTGGGGATCGATCTAGGGATATAGTTAGCCCCCAGGAGGCAGGTGGACACGATCAGAGGCTGAGCGTTACGCGGAGGGTTGGGATGAGGTGAGGGCACTGGCGAGACTGAGCATGAGCCCACGCTTTTTAGTGCGGGGGCTTTCGAAGCTCAGCGGGGCCTCAGAGAGACCTGCCCATTCTCCCGCTCTGAATGACCGGCAGGGCCCCTAGCGGCTCGGGTGGCTGAAGGGGAGCAGGGTGAGTCCAGCACTTGGGCTCGGGGTCCCCATCCCCGGCGTTGTGGCGCTAGGCCACTTGAGAAGTGCCCCTCGGGGGCTGACCTATGGTTAGGGTTAGCTCCCAGGAGGCCGGCAGGCCCTGGGCCTTCGAATGTTGCCATGGCTTGAAGGGCCCTGCCTGTTCTCCTGCCCTGAATAACCAGCGGCGCCCTTAGCGGCTCCTTTGGCGGTGGGGCGGCACGGGGAGTCCCGCGCTGCGGCTCGGGGATCCCCAATCCCCAGCGTTGCGGGGCCAGGCCCCTTGGGAGGGGCTCGTAGGGGGCCGACCTAGGGTTAGAGTTAGCACTCAGGAGGCGGCAGGCCCAATCCTCTGGCTGGGCAGCGAGAGGTGCGCGGGCCAAGGTAACGGCTCTGGGAGCGGGAGCGTGGGCCCCTATATTTTGCCGGGAGGCTTCAAAAGTCCCTGGTTTCTCCAGGGCCCTGTCAGTTCTCCTGCCCTGAATGACCGGCGGCGCCCCATCGGTCTGGGTGGCGACAGTGGGGCAGGGTGAGTCGGGTTCTGGGGCTCTGAGTCACCAATCCCCAGCGTTGCAGAGCCAGGCCCCTTGGGATGTGCCCCACGGGGCCGACCTGGGGTTTTGGTTAGCCCCAGGAGCTTGGCAGGCCCTATCCACCGGCTCCGAATCAAGCGGAGGGGCGGGCCGAGGTGAGGGCACTGGGAGCAAGAGCATGAGAGCCAACGTTTTTGCGCGGGGGGCCTTCGAAGGTCAGCGGGGGCTCGGAGGTCCCTGCCCGTTCTCCTGTCCTGATTGACCGGTGGTCCCCTAGCGGCTTGAGTGGCTGAAGGGCAGCAGGGTGAGTCCGGCACTTGGGCATGGGGTCCCCTTCCCCAGCGTTGCGTCACCAGGTCCCTTGGGAAGGGCCCCTCGGGGGCAGACCTATGGTTAGGGTTAGTCCCCAGGAGCCACGCAGGCCCGATACACCACCTGTGCATCGAGAGGACAGTTGGGCCGAGGTGAGGGTGCTGGTGAACGTGAGCCAGGGCCCAAGGGTTTTGGATCGGGGCGCCTTCGATTGTCGACGGGGGTTCTGAGGGCCCTGCCAGTTCTCCCACCCTGAATGAATGGCGGCGCCCCTAGTGGCCTGTGTGGGGCGGGGCGGCAGCGTGCATCCGGCACTGGGGCTTGGGGGTCCGCAATCTCCGGAGTTGCCGAACCGGGTCCCTTAGGAAGGGATCCTCAGGGGCCGACCTAGGGTTAGGGTTAGCTCCCAGGAGGCCAGCAGGCCCTAGTCGCCAGCTGTGTGAGGAGCAGAGGTGCGGGCCGAGTTGAGGGTGCTGGTGAACATGAGCGTGGGCCCAAGCGTTTTGATTCGGGGCGCCTTGGAGCATAGGCGGGGGTTCGGAGGGCCCTGCCCCTTCTCCCACCCTGAATGAACGGCGGCGCCCCTAGCGGCCCGAGTGGGGAGGGGCAACAGGGTGCATCCGGCGCTGGGGCTTGGGGGTCCCCAATCCCCGGCGATGCGGCGCCAGGCCCCTTGGGAGAGGCCCCTCGGGGGCAACCTAGGGTACGGTTTAGCTCCCAGGAGGCCGGCAGGCCCTATTCGCCAGCTGTGTGGAGAGTGCAGTGGTGGACGGAGGTGAGGGCGCTGCTGAGTGGAAGGGTGGGTCTGCCGTTTTTGCGCTGGGGGGCCTTCGAAGGTCGCCGTGTCTCCGAGGGCCCTGCCTGTTCTCCCGCCCTGAATGATCGGCAGCACCCCAAGCCCCCGGGTGGTGGCTGGGCGGCAGGGTGAGTCAGGTGCTGAGGTTCGGGGTCCCCAATCCCCGGCATTGCTGCGCCAAGCCCCTTGGGAGTGGACCTTTGGGGATCGATCTAGGGTTATGGTTAGCCCCCAGGAGGTCAGTGGACCCAATCAGCGGCTGTGCGGCACGCGGAGGGTTGGGACGAGGTGAGGGCACTGGCGAGACTGAGCATGAGCCCAAGCTTTTTAGTGCGGGGGGCCGTCGAAGGTCGGCAGGGCCGCAGAGGGACCTGCCCGTTCTCCCACTCTGAATGACCGGCGGGGCCCCTAGCGGCTCGGGTGGCTGAAGGGCAGGAGGGTGAGTCCAGCACTTGGGCTCGGGGTCCCCATCCCCGGCGTTGTGGCGCCAGGCCACTTGGGAAGGGCCCCTCGGGGGGCCGACCTACCCTTAGGGTTAACCCCAGGCGGCCGGCAGGCCCGATACACCACCTGTGCGTCGAGCGGAGAGTTGGGCCGAGGTGAGGGTGCTGGTGAACATGAGCCTGGGCCCAAGCGTTTCGGTTCAGGGCGCCTTCGAAGGTCGGTGGGGGTTCGGAGGGCCCTGGCAGTTCTCCCACCCTGAATGAATGGCGGCGCCCCTAGCGGCCCGTGTGAGGCGGGGCGCCAGGGTGCATCCGGCACTGGGTCTTGGGGGTCCCCAATCCCCGGCGTTGCGATGCCAGGCCCCTTGGGAAGGGCCCCTCGGGGGCTGACCTATGGTTAGGGTTAGCTCCCAGGAGGCCGGCAGGCCCTGGGCCTTCGAATGTTGCCATGGCTCGAAGGGCCCTGCCTGTTCTCCTGCCCTGAATAACCAGTGGCGCCCTTAGCGGCTCCGTTGGCGGTGGGGCGCCAGGGGGAGTCCTGCGCTGTGGCTCGGGGATCCCCAATCCGCAGCGTTGCGGGGCCAGGCCCCTTGGGAGGGGCTCGTAGGGGGCCGACCTAGGGTTAGAGTTAGCACTCAGGAGGCGGCAGGCCCAATCCTCTGGCTGGGCGGCGAGAGGTGCGCGGGCCGAGGTAAAGGCTCTGGCGAGCCGGAGCCTGGGCCCCTGCATTTTGGTGGGAGGCTTCAAAAGTCGCTGGTTTCTCCAGGGCCCTGTCCGTTCTCCCGCCCTGAATGACCGGTGGCGCCCCTAGCGGCCCGGGTGGGGACAGTGCGGCAGGGTGAGTCGGGTTCTGGGGCTCTGAGTCACCAATCCCCAGCATTGCAGAGCCAGGCCCCTTGGGATGTGCCCCATGGGGCCGACCTAGGGTTTTGGTTAGCCCCAGGAGCTTGGCAGGCCCTATCCACAGGCTCTGAATCAAGTGGAGGGGCGGGCCGAGTTGAGGGCGCTGGGAGCAGGAGCATGGGAGCCAAGGTTTTTGCGCGGGGGGCCTTCAAAAGTCAGCGGGGGATTGGAGGTCCCTGCCCCTTCTCCTGTCCTGATTGACCGGTGGTCCTCTAGCGGCTTGGGTGGCTGAAGGGCAGCAGGGTGAGTCCGGCACTTGGGCACGGGCTCCCCCTCCGCAGCATTGAGTCGCCAGGACCCTTGGGAAGGGCCCCTTGGGGGCCAACCTATGGTTAGGGTTGGCCCCCAGGAGCCCCGCAGGCTCGATACACCACCTGTGCATCGAGCGGAGATTTGGGCCAAGGAGAGGGTGCTGGTGAACGTGAGCCAGGGCCCAAGGGTTTTGGTTCCGGGCGCCTTCGAAGGTCGGCGGGGGTTCGGAGGGCCCTGCCCGTTCTCCCAACCTGAATGAATGGCGGCGCCCCTAGCGGCCCGTGTGGGGCGGGGCGGCAGCGTGCGTCAGGCGCTGGGACTTGGGGGTCCACAATCTCAGGCCTTGCAGCTCCAGGCTCCTTGGGAGGGGCCCATTGGGGCTCGACCTAGGTTTAGGGTTAGCCCCCAGGAACCTGGCAGGCCTCATTCGCTGGCTGTGCTGTGAGCAGAGCAGCGCGCCGTGGTGAGGGCGCTGGCGTACGGGGGTGTGGGGAAAGCCTTTTGGCGCGGGGGGGCCTTCGAAAGTCCCTGGGGGCTCGGAAGGCCTTGCCCGTTCTCCCAACCTGAATGACCGGCGATGCCCCTAGTGGCCCGGGTTGCGGTGGGGCGGCATGGTAAGTCCAGCGCTGGGGCACGGGGGTCCCCAATACTCGGCGTTGGGGCGCCAGGCCCCTTGGGAAGGGCCCTCGGGGTCCGAACCAGCGTTAGTGTTAGCCCCCAAGAGGCCGGCAGACCTGATCCGCCAGCTGTGTAGCGAGCAGTGGGGCAGGCCGAGGTGAGGGCACTGTAGAGCGGGAGCGTGGGCCCAAGCGTTTTGGCGTGGGGGCATTCGAAAGTCACCGGGGGTTCAGAGCGCACTTCCGGTTCTACTGCGCTGAAAGCCCGATGGTGCACCTAGTGGCTCGGGTTGCAGAGGGGCGGCAGGGTGAGTCCAGTGCTGGGGCTTGGGAATCCCCAATCCCTGGCGTTTCGGCACCAGACCCCTTGGGAAGGGCCCCTCGGGCCTGACTTAGGGTTTGGGTTAGCCTCCAGGAGGCCAGCAGGCTGGATCTGCCAGCTGTGCAGCGAGTGGATGGTCGGGCGGAGGTGAGATTGCTGGCGAGCGGGAGCGTGGGCCCAAGCGTTTTGTCGTGGGGGGCTTCAAAGGTCACAGAAGGCTCGGAGGGCCCTGCCCATTCTCCTGCCCTGAATGACGCGCGGCGCCCCTAGCGGACTGGGTGGCTGGGTGGTGGCAAGTTGAGTCCGGCACAGGGGCTCGGGGGCACCCCATCCCTGGCGTTGAGGTACGCGGCCTCTTCGGCGCCGACCTAGGGTTAGGGTTAGTGCACAGGAGGCTGGCAGGCTTGATCCACCAGCTGTGGGGCGAGTGGAGGGGCAGGCCGAGGTGAGGGCGCTGGAGAGCGGGAGCCTGGGCCAGAGCATTTTGGCTCAGGCTCGGGGTGCCTTCAAAGGTCACAGGTGACTCGGAGGGTCCTGCCCGTTCTGTTGCCCTGAAGGACTGGCGACGCCCCTAGTGCCCCACGTGGTGGTGGGGTGGCAGGGTGCGTCCGGCACTGGGACTTGGGGGTCCACAATCCCTGGCATGTGGCGCCAGGCCACTTGGGAGGGGCCATTTGAGGGCGACCAAGGGATAGGGTTAGCCCCCAGGAAGCCAGCAGGCCTGATCCGCCAGCTCTGCAGCGAGCTTAGGGGTGGGCCGAGGTTAGGGTGCTGGCGAGCAGGAGGGTGGGAGCCAGAGTTTTTGCATGGGGGGCCTTTGAAGGTCGCAGGCAGATCGGAGGGCCCTGCCCGTTCTCACTTCCTGAATGACTGGCAACGACCCTAGCGCCCTGCGAGCTTGGGGGTGGCAGAGTGAGTACAGCACTGGGGCTGGGGGTCCCATATCCCCGGCATTGAGGTGCCAGGCTCCTTGGGAGGGGCACCTCAGGGGCCGACCTAGGGTAAGTGTTAGCCCCCAGGAGTGCAGCAGGCCTGTTCCCCCAGCTCTGCGGCAGGCGTAGGGGCAGGCCGAGGTGAGGGCACTGGCGAGAGGGAGTGTGGACCCAAGCATTTTGGTGCGGGGGGACTTCAAAAGCCGCCGGGGGCTTGGAGGGCCCTGCCCGTTCTCTCGCCCTGAAAGACTGGCGGCCCCCCTAGCAACCCGGGTTGCTGCGGGGCGGCAGGGTGACTCCGGCGATGGGCTCGGGGATCCCCAATCCCCGGCGTTGTGGTGCCAGGCCCCTTGGGAGAGGCCCATCGGGGGCCGACCTAGGGTTAGGGTTCGTCCCCAGGAGGCCGGCAAGCCCGCGCTAAGTGGTTCTGGCAATGTAACAAAAATGCCATACACTTATCTGTAAGAAATAACAGTGTACAGGAACGCTCTTAGCCCTAACATCATCCTTTCTGAATATGGAAGCCAGCCCCAAGGTGGTCGTGGAAGTCTGACGAAAGGGCTAAGCACTTTTCTCTGAGTCACCACACTATACAGGGAAAGACCAATGTACATCATCTTTCATGAGCAGGAAGCATTAATGAAAAGGTTCTGGAATTTCGAGGACTCTGACCCATCCTTATTGGTAATAAACCACCGTGTACAGGAAAACACCTTCAACTCTCATCAGCCTCCTCAATCCTGATTCCGATTCAACTTTGGGTGTGTAGGACTAGGGAAATGTCCACATCTTATTGCTAAGAAAGAACGATGTCAGAGTAATGCCCTACAAGTCACATCAGCCTTCCTGAACACGGCAGCAGGAATCAACGTGGTTATGTTACCATGAGGTAAGGAAGATGAGCATATAAGTGAGAAACAACAGTGGGCAGGACCTCTCTTCCAATGAACAGTATCTTTGCTTAATGTTGAATCCCTATGGTAAGTGGTTGTAGGCATTTGTGAGGTCAAAATCTGAAGTGTTTTGTAAAACCTCTTGGCCATTCACAGATGAGACTAAGGTAGTTGGGGACTCCTAGGCAGTGATTTGTCCACTGTCGAAAATATGAAAAGATAAAAGAGACAGATGAGGTCTCCTCAGGCATTGTCCTTTATCCTCATCCTCCGTGAGGATGGCCATCTCTGGACAGCTCAGTGACAGGATCTCATTCACAGTGGGGGCATCTGTTCCTCACAGACATCAGGCAGGGAAATGGATTTGGTTCTCTGTGCCAGCCCAGCCACAGCTGAGTGTCACAGCACCCTCTCGTGGGCTCATAAGTGTTTCACTGTCACCAGGCAGGTCACTGTATTTAATAAACCACTGTAAGAGATTGCAATTGCCTTCATCTGCAACCTCCTAGAAGCAAATGCAGGTCTCTGGTACCATGTGAAGTCATGTGAAGGCATTGTGAGAAAGTGTCCTTTTGCTTAAGAAAAACATGGAGCTGGGGCTCCTGGCTGGCTCAGCCAGTTAAGCATGTGCCTTTGGCTCAGGTTATGATCCCAGGGTTTTGGGATCGAGTCGAGGCTCCCTGCTCAGCAGGAAAGGAGGTAGGGAAATAGCTTAGAACCCACAGAGAATGTGAATAAAGGGGAGTGAAATGGAACTTGGTCTGTGTTTTGCTTTAGGGATTGGAAGTTAGTTTTTTCTCAATTGTGATTGTTCTTGAAACAGAAAAGCTGTATTGGTTTTTTTTTACCTTTAATTTTTTCTAATAATAATTTTTTATTATGATATGTTAGTCACTATAGAGTATTTCCTTAGTTTTTGATGTAGTGTTCCATGATTAATTATTTGCATATAACACCTAGTGCTCCATGCTATATGTACCTTCCTTAATACCCATCACTGGCCCATCCCAGTCCCCCACCCCTCTCCCCTCTGAAGCCCTCAGTTTGTTTCCCAGAGTCCATAGTCGCTCGTGGTTCATTCCCCCTTCTGTTTAGGGTCCATTGTCTAAAGGGACAGACAGTGGAAGTTCACCAAATATAAGATCGAAATTTCATTGTTCATTATAGATGCCGCCAAGTAGTTCCCAGACATTTCATTCTACTGTAGTAATTCATTATACCTGTGCAGGTGCACGTGGAAGACAATTGATGCATGCATAGTGGTAATAAAACACGCCCCTCAGTAGTAGAATAAGAGAGGATACATATGTGTAAAATTATTCGACTACAGCTTCCACGCTTTCCCTTTGGTTCCTTATTATCTATGAAATCGGACAATTTTTGTTCTCTAGGCTTAAAACTCATTGTCAAGTATTCAGAGTTTTTCAATGCTGATCTTCTCCTGTAAAAGTTACCAAAAATCTAAAATATGTATGATCTTTAAAAAATGCTATATTGAAAATTACAGTAGGGAAGTTCCATTTTGTGAATATTGTGTCAATGGATCTCTATTTTGACATCAGTGTTCATTAGAAATGATGACATTTCATGTGAGTATAAATATCAATGTGAAAAAGAAAAGGTAGGAAGAACCTTGAATGTTTAAGTAATTGGTGAAATGCCAGGTGTGTGTGTGTGTGTGTGTGTGTGTGTGTGTGTGTGTGTGTGTAATTGATATTCAGTGAATGGTTCAGCTTCTTGTAGGGCCTCCGAGAGAGCCCAGGTGAACCTTTCAATGAGTTGGTATCTGTTTTCAGAACATGGGAATCTCTTAGTCCAATAGTCAATCAGGCAAGCTTTGAGGTCTTGAAGTCCTCAGCGATGGTGTTGCAGACCCTTGTGAGCAAACCCTAGGGTATGGTCAGAGCCCTCATTAGCTGGTATCAAGGTGTGACGATTTCAGACAGCATTTCCCAAAGAAGTACTTCTTGAGTCTCTGTCCTTGTCAGTTCCCTACACTTCCTTACACTAGTTATGTGATCAGTGTGTTTCAGGATAATCCCCACATGTGAGTTTTGCTATTTCCTACTAGTCCTATCTGTTTCTCATCTTCTTCTTTTATGGTAGGGGTTGGGAAGCAACCTGTGTGGTGTAGGAAGGGGTGTGGTAGTTGTCTGCCTTCAGAGGACCGAATGATGCCTAGAAATTGTACTGTAGTTTGAGGTCAATTGTCCATCCTCTGAGTGTCAGGAATTGCATCACTTTACTTTGATGCTAGTCTGTTCTTCAAGCTGTCCTCAGAAATAAGGACATCATCCATCTAGGGAATACTGGTTTGTGTGTATGTTTTCATTTTAGGAAAGGCCTTGCTGTTCCTGAAAATAATACTGCAGAGCACCCTTTCCTGTTCTTATTGGCCATCAGTCAATCTTTTCTGAAGTATTTGTTTATAAATAGACTTTTTATGGTTGATGAGCAGGAATTCTTTATTGACAAGTCTTTGTCAGTGTGTGTATTGCAAATCTTTACTTCCCAGCCTGCGGTTCACTTTTTCATTTTCATATGGTCATAAGATAAGGAGAAATGTCACATTTTTATGAAGTCCCACTGAATTCTTTTAAATGGTTAGTGCACCCTATGTCCTACCCCAAGATTGACAGGTTCTACGTTTTCTTTCAGAAACTGTCCAATGGGAAGCACATTCCATCTCAAATTTATAAATTGCATTTTGAATTTAATAGGGTATTTATAGACTGGTTTGGATTTTCTATGTACACGATCGTATTATCTGTTAATAGTCACAATTATCCCCTCAATTCTTATACTTTTTGTTTTTCTTGCCTTCTAACACTGGTAAATTCTCCAATGCAACGTTGAGTAGAGCCGCATTGTTTGAAGATTTTAATATACCTTTCTCAATATCTGACAGAAAAAGCAGTCAAAACATTGGTAACAAATGTGACCTAATTGACATATAGGGAACATTCCATAATAAGTGCAGAATACATTATTTTCAAGTGGTCATAGACTCTTTACCCAAATAGATGATAGGTGGGGCCACGAATCAAGGCTACAAATATTAAACCCTGACATTAACTAGATTCTATTCTTAGACCACAGGGGAATTGAGCCACAGTCTTAGCGAAAAGAAAACCAAGAAGTCCTTCAATGTTTAAAATTAAATGGAACTTTGCTACATATCCTAAAGGTCAGAGAGGGAATCTCAATGGAAATTCTGAACCTTTTCTACATGAGGGCTCACACACAATGATACTTTATTTGTGAAGAGCATTATAATAACCTAGACAGTAGTTGAGCCTTAAGTCAGAGTTCTGCCTGCCCCAGCCACACCTGGCAGCCTTGGCCTATGGTCCCCCTCAGCTGTCCTTTCTGGTGGCCCTGAGCTAATGGGGTCAACATGGCCATATGGAAATGGGAAGCTCCCCACTCATAGTGATGACGGTGCCCCCTCCCCAGCTGCCCTTTCTGGTGGATCTGAGCTAAGGGGGTCAACATGGCCGTATGGAAATTAGAAGCTCCCCACTCTTAGTGATGACGTTGCTATCGTATCATCCTCACCAGTCCAACAACATGATTTCTGAGTGAACTATGACACAATAGTGACTTCTTGGCCTTCCTTCAGGTTTGAAAATCATCTGGTGAGTCATCTATTCGAAATATGGATTCAACATGTGTTCTTTCTTCTGGAATAGAAATAGACCCAATAGCAATTATGGCTTCCTGAGCACCTGTTCTTGAGAGACATCATACTGGCTCTTTGTAGCATTCTGCCTCTTAAACTTCAAACTAGGGTGTAGATATTTTTAGGCACATTTTCAGGTGGTTAGAAAGGGACTCAGATGATATGAGTCACAGAGGATTTTAGTGTCAGAAACCTAAGTGGGATCCCCAAATTGACTCCAAATCCCTTGTTGTTCCATACAGGGTACTATTTCCCTCTTATCTCTGGTCTTCTCGATCTGGAAACCTATCAAGTATCAGGATTTTCTTGTCATGTGGACAACTGGAATGAATTCAGCGGGCCTTTTCACATCTGCCCATGGTGATCATTAAGATCATTATCTCAGTGGAGGACCTCTGGGTAAGATACTCAAAGATCCTAAGGAATACAGACAGTATAATATTTTTCTGGTATTAAAATCACTGAAACCAACTATCTTTTTTAGTCCATTCAGGCTCTGGTATGTTCAGAGGGTGCTGTAAAACAGGTCTGATAGTGTTTAAAAACACTCAGCTCAGCCTCTTCTACAACGTGAGCCAATGCTTATAAACATGGCTAAAATATTGCCTTACCTACGACGACTTCCCAGCCATCGTAGTGTTTATATGATATGACTGTGACTTACATTAGTCAACATTTGCAGAGAAAGAACTTAGGGCATCCAGGGGGCACTTCATGTTGAAATTAGTTTGTGACAATGAGCTACTGTGTTTTATTCTGCAGTCCAAGGGAATGGTGCCAGACATCTCTAAGGTGTCTAGCAGTTAAACAATTCTGATTTTAAGTGGTCTGTGTGCTTCAGAGCTTTGGGCAGGAGAAGGGCAGGAGTCCAGAGACTGTGAACACTTCTGTTACCTGTACTGACTATGGAGCAGGCAGCCTTTCGTGGGTATCATTTTGATTTCTTGGTACTCTTGTGAAAGGTGCTTTTGTCTCAAATTCCTCCATTTAGGAGTAATTATAATGATAAAAGAAATTTTTATCTTATATCATCTGTGGGCCCTGATCCTGGGCTCCCAGGGAAGCTATCCTTTAACATTTTACCAGCTCAAAATGACTGGGCAAAAACCTCAAAGCATGGGCCCTATTTCTGCCCCAAGCACATGTTGTACATCTGCTTCCAGGAGAAAACAATAACCAAAAAATGCCAACATAAACATAAGAAAAAATAAAGAACATCTTTGGCTCCCATAAGATTAAGGTCATACTGACATGTACATACTGAAAACATAAGAAAGAATCTGTCACTTTCTGGATCTAAGAAGGTCCTCATTGTAGTGTGTAACTCTGTATGTAAAACAAAACAGAACAAAATATATAAGCCTGCCCCAAATGTTCCTTCCCCGGAGCACTCCCTTCTTGGTGAAGATTGTGTCTCCCAGACAGTTGTCCTGACTTGGGTTTGAATAAAGGTCTCTTCCTTACTCTCTAAAATGTTTTTAAAAGTTCATTCATGCAATGTCGACAATAATAGTGTTTTCTATTTAAGTGAGAAATAAATGTTCCACTCTAGTTGCATTGGGAATAGACGAATTGAGGGTTTATTTAGAAAAGTCAGCTTTCCAGAAAAGGCAAGGTCATTGGTCTATTGAGAATGAAGATAATTACTGCTAAACAACAAGTATGTGTTGCCCCTTCACCCAGAAACCGAAGCAGGTGTGCAGGCTTTAGGTCAGAGGTGCCTTCTTCTCCCCAGCTGACAGCACTTCTTTGCTCTGGCTCCAAGACACCCGAGGTTTTGAACATCAGCATCGGAGTCAGCGAGGCAGCTTGTCACAGGACGCCAGTGTTCAGAGAAAGCTCAGGTATGTTTGGCAAAATGTCCTAACTATGTCAGGGCTGGAGGTAAAACCTCTCATTATCCCAAAACCTCCTGGCCTTTTCTCTTTTCTCTAGTTGAGCCACAAAGTAAAAGTGAAGTAGCTGTCAGCATTCTGGGTTTGGTGCAAGAATTACTTAGTTTCGGGGCGCCTGGGTAGCGCAGTCGTTAAAGCGTCTGCCTTCGGCTCAGGGCGTGATCCTGGCGATCCAGGATCGAGTCCCACATCAGGCTCTTCCGCTGTGAGCCTGCTTCTTCCTCTCCCACTCCCCCTGCTGTGTTCCCTCTCTCGCTGGCTGTCTCTCTGTCACATAAATAAATAAAATCTTTAAAAAAAAAAAAGAATTACTTAGTTTCCCTGCTGGTAGAACTTTTCAGGGGATCACAATTTCTCTGTCCATTTATTGCTTACACATGTATTTTAACCATCTGTTTCCTAAGAACCCTCTTTTACTAGAAAGGGAAGGTGAGATTCACTCTGTGCCTGATTGTAACATCTAATTTGTTCCTTCATCTAACAGTGTTTATTCAATTGGGCCTAAGATATGGGTGAGTGGCCAGCATCTAGGGTTAGGTGGCTTTTTTTCATCTGATACAGACTTGGATGATGTCATTTGACAAAGATGATGTTTCATCATTGATTAGTTTATTCATCAGAAGAGTTAAAATTAGGGTGGAGGGAAAATTCAAAATATTCCAAAGCAGCCTGTTCCTGTTTAAAAGTTGAGCTTGACTTTCTAGTTTTACTAAATGTATTATCTCGATATTTTGAGGTGCCATATTCTCTCTGTAGTTTCTTTGGTGGTGGAGTCAGAAGGAGAGTCTGGGAATACTTTTGGATAGTGGCATGCTGGTGACTTCAAGGGGCTTGGCGTCAGGAGCCTTGGGGTGAATTCTGCAACTGCTTGCCTGACCCTGGGTGCATCTCCCAGAGGTTTTGTTTCCTCTTATGAAATTGCCAGCAGATAATGTTCTGCTTAAAGGGGAACCCTCCCATCCTGTTGGTGGCAATGCAAAGTGGTGCAGCCAGTCTGGGAAACAGTGTGGGGGTTCCTCAAAAAGTTAAACATTGAACAACCACATGATCCAGCAATTGCTCTCCTAGGTATTTACCCAAAGGATACAAAAATGCAGATTAAAAGGGGGAACATGCACCATGATGTTTATAGCACCAATGATCACAGTAGCCAAACTATGGAGAGAATCCCAAAGTCCATGCACTGATGAATGGATAAAGCAGATGTGGGATACATATATATATAATGGAATATGACCCAGCTTCAAAAAGAATGAAATCTTACCATTTGCAAGGATGTGGGTGGATCTAGAGTGTATTAAGCTAAGCAAAATCAGTGAGGAAAGACAAATACCCTATGTCTCACACATGTGAAATTTCAGAAAGAAAATAGATGAACAGAGTTGAGGGATGATGAGAGAGGCATACAAGGAAATAGACTCAACCTTGCAGAACAAACTGAGTGTTGCTGCAGGACAGGGGCATGGGGGGAAGAGTTAAATGGGTGAGGGGTATTAAAGAGGGCACTTGTGATGAGCACCGGGTACTGTATGCAGATGAGGAATCACTATATCCTACCCCTGAAGCGAATATTCCATGGCATGTGAACTAACTGGAATTTAAGTAAAAGAAGAAAGGAAAAAGTGTTCTGCTTCATGAAGAGTGAGGTAAAATTGTAGTGATTTGGGCTGTACTATTCTATAGAGGATAGATGTAAAACACCCTGTTGTAGGATACACTAGTTGCTTATCACATAAGGAGTCCTCAGAAAGCTGCAATGAAAGATTCAGATCTCAGAGCATGTTCATGTTCCACTGATATGTTACAATTTGCACAGGTAGGAAAGAAGGTGGAGAGAAAGGCAACAGAAAGAGAAAGTAGGTGTGAACCTTTCATTAGTTAGCGTTATAGCTTTCTCATGAAAGCCTTGCGCCAGTGTGATTTTGGAAGCAGAGGGGGAATCCGGGAGCTTTGCAGGAGACAGGGGAGTTCCAGGTCTGGGTAAACTGACAGGGGTCCCAGAGGAGTGTTGAATACATTCTGCAGCAGGGTGTGGACAGGGTGGGCTCCAGGGGTGGCTGTGGGTCTCCTGGGTGAGAGTTGTGACAGGTGAGGGCTGTGTGCAAGTTCCTGGCTGAGGACAAGTGAGGCACAGGCGGAGAGCTGGCAGAGAACCTTCTTCTGGACCACCAGCCTCACCCAACACACACAGCCTCATCTTCTGTCCCTGTCACTCCAATTCAGACTTCTCCGAAGTTGAGTGAGAACACATCAAGAGCATTCTGCACAGAAGGGAAAGCATGTTCAAAACCTCTGGGGCAGGAGAATTCCAGTTATTTCCAGGAGCAGCAAGAAGGACCTGTGGCCACAGGAGACAGCTTAGGACATGAGCTTAGAGAGGTGAAAGAGGGTGACAGAAAGCTATTCCAGGGCTATAACCCGATGAGAAGCTGTTTCACTGGGCCATACTGGCTACAGTGTTGAGAACAGATTACAGAGGGTTGAAGATGGCAAAGCAGGTCAATGATGAAGCTTTTCCAGGAACTCAGGAAGCGTGGACCGGACAGGTGGCTTTGGATGGAGTGGTTAGACCTCTTCTGGGTCCATTTTGAAGATGGAGCTCACAGGATTTGCTGATGGGTTACCTATTAGGAGCAGGAGAACAGAGGAATTGGGGTAACTCTCAGGTGTTGTGGGTTGTCCTGATCGAGAGGAAGGAGAGGGTTTCTCGGGGGGTAGGAGGTAGTTGGTGTTCTGCATGCTGAGGAAGGTGCCTTTCCCGGTGGATCTGCTGAGGTTTGTGTCTGGGAGGTCCTTTCACATCTCTTCCCTCAGCAATGCTCAAGTACAAGTATCCCCCACTTTTTAAACGTTCACAGTAAGACACTGGGCTTTCTTGAAAGAACTACGTTATTACCCAGCTTCAGTAAGAGGAAGAGACCTGAAGAGGATTTCCCTCTTATGAAAAAAGGTGAACAGTGAGAATCACAGTCAGCATCTGTTCTGGGGAGAAGCACGACAGAGGCGGCGTGCACCCCATCCAGCTCCTTCCTCTGGGAACCGCTCTCTGCTTCCAGCCACTAGCACTTTGAATTGTGTCTGTTAGCCTCTGCTGTGCTTCATCTTCATTTATGCTGGGCCTCCGTTAGAAACTTGTGTGCTGAGGCCTAAGAAAAGCCAAAGAGAAGGAATTTTGGAGTCTGAGCACACTGTCTAATTGTTCGTGTAAATTAATGGTCATTCCTTCTTGACACCATTTCTGCTGTGCAAGGTTTCTCAGAAGCCCTGTACTTTCAAAGAGCAGGGAAACCTATACCCTATGCTGCGGGGTTAGTTTTAGTCTCCATGCCTGACAAAACATTTCATGACTAGGATTTTCTCACTCAAACATTGAGACTTTGACCATCTTCACCCGTTTCTACCACCCCATCCCTGAATCTGGCACCTACCAACCTGCTCTCAGTATCTATGCGTTCAGTATTTGTTTATTCCACGTGGAATGTACATGAGAGCATCTGGTATTGGTCTTTCTGTGTCTGAGTTACTTGGCATAAGGCACCCAAGGTCTGTGTTTGGATGTCTGGTTCTTGTGAATAATGCTGCAGTGAACGTGGGAGTGCATCTGTCTTTTTGAGGCAGCATTTTTGTGTTCTTCAAATCAATACTCAGTAGAGCCATTATTGGGTCATGGGGTAGTTGTATTTATTTTTTCAGGAACCTCCATACCATTTGTCACAGTGGCTGCACCAATTTCCATTCCCACCAACAGTGCACAGTGTTTCCTCGTCTGCACACCCTTGACCCCACCTGGTGTCTGTCTCTGGGACAATTGCTGTTCCAACAGTTGTGAGAGGATAGCCGATTGTTGGTTTGACTGATGTTTCCCTGACGATGATTAGTGATGTCGAACAACTTTTTCTGTCTGTTGGCACCTATGTGCCATCTTTGGAAAGTATCTATTCACATATTCCTCCCATTTTTTATATAGTTTTTTTTTTATTTGTATGAGTGTTGTGTGTATTTTGTATATTAGCCTCTTCTCACACATATGATTCGCAGATATTTTTTTCTTATTGGGTCAGTGGCCTTTTAAGTTTTTGATGGTTTCTTTTGCCGTGTGGAAGATTTCAGTTTGATGTTGTTCCACTTGTTTATTTTTGCTTTTGTTGCCTTTGCATTTGGTGTCCGATCTGAAGACTCTTTGCCAAAACCAACGTCGAGAGACTTAGTACCTGTGTCTTCTTGGAGGTTTATGGATTCAGGTCTTATGTTCAAATCATTCATCCATTAAAAATTTTGTGTGTGGTGTAAGAAAGTGACCCAGTTATATTCTTCTGCATTTAGTGTCCTGTTTGCCTGTTACCACTCAATGAAGAGACAGTCCTTCCCTCATGGCATATCTTCTGCTGCTGTGTCGTAAGTTAGTATCATCTATGTGTGGGTAAGTTTCTGAGCTTTCTGTACTGTTCCACTGACCTGGTGTCTTTGTTTATGCCAGTTCCATCCTGTTTTGATGACAACAGCTTTATAATCCAGCTTGAAATCCAGGAGTGTGTTGACTGCACCTCTTTCTCCAGGTTGCTTTGCGGATTTGGTGTCTTTTGTGATTCCATACAAGTTTGAGGACTGTTTTCTACTTGCTCGAATAATGACACTGGAATTCAGATAGGTATTTCATCACATCTGTCGATTGCTTTGGGTACGATGGACATGTTCACATAATTAACTCTTCCAGTTAAGGAGCATGGCGTATGCTACCATTTGTTTGTGTTGCCTTCCAAATCTGTGACCCATACATTCTGCCCCCCTGGACACACATATTTTTCATTTCTTTTCTGCCATGTGTTGAGTGTACTATGTCTTTCTCATTCTTGGTTACTTTTATTCCTAGATTTTTTATGGAATTGTAAATGGCGTTGCTTTTTTAATTTCTCTTTGCAAAAGTGTGTCATCAGTATACAGAAATGCAAGAAGTTGGGTCATCTGGGTGGCTCCATAAGTGTAGCGTCTACCTTCAGCTCAGGTCATGATCCCAGAGTTCTGGGATCGAGCCCCGTTTTGGGCTCCCTGCTTAGCGAGGGTCTGCTTTTCCCTCTTTCTGACACTCTCACTGCTCGTGCTTTTTCTCTTCCTGTCAAATAAATAAATAATATTTGAAAAAATAATGACAACAGGTCTCTGCATATTGACTTTATATCCTGCAGCTTGTTTGAATTTTTTTATTCTAACAGTTTTTTTTTTTTTTTTGGTGGAATCTTTCGGGATTTCATGTCATTTGCAAATTGTGACAGTTTTCCTGTATGGATTTCATATCTTTCTCTTTTTTTTTAAATTGTTATTCACCCTACAGTACTTCATTTGTTTTCGATGTAGTGTTCCATGATTCATTGTTTGCATATAACACCTAGTGCTCATTATGACAAGTGCCCTCCTTTTTTTTTAAAGAATTTATTTATTTATTCAACAGAGATAGAGACAGCCAGCGAGAGAGGGAACACAAGCAGGGGGAGTGGGAGAGGAAGAAGGAGGCTCACAGCGGAGGAGCCTGTTGTGGGGCTCGATCCCATAACGCCAGGATCTCGCCCTGAGCCGAAGGCAGACGCTTAACCGCTGTGCCACCCAGGTGCCCCATGCCTTGTTACTTTTAACCATTCTAACTGGTGTCAGGTGGTATTTCATTGTCGTTTTGATTTGTATTTGCCTGATGGGAAGTGATTTGGAGCATTTTTTCATGTGTCTGTTGGCCATTTGTATGTCTTCTCTGGAGAAGTATCTCTTTGTGTCTTCTGCCCATTTTTTGGGTGTCGAGTTTGAGGAGTTCTTTATAGATCTTGGATACCAGCCCTTTATCTGTAATATCATTTGCAGATATCTTCTTCAATTCCATAGGTTGCCTTTTGTTTTGTTGATTGTTTGCTTTGCCGAGCAGAAGCTTTTTATCCTGATGAAGTGCCCATAGTTCATTTTTGCTTTTATTTCCTTTGCCTTTAGAGACGTGGCTTGCAAGAAGCTGTTGTGTCCAAAGTTGAAGAGTTCTTTTGCTTTTGATATGAGACAGGAATCCATTATCTTTCCTTCCTGATTGTATTTGAGTCCTCTGTCTTTCTTGGTGAGTCTAGCTAAGTTTGTCAGTTTGTTTATCTTTCCAAAAAAGGCAGCTCTCATTTTCATTGTTTTTTTTTTGTCTTTTTAGTCTTTGTTGGATTTATTTATGCCTTCCTTTTTGTTATTTCCTTATTTCTACTAATTTGGGGCTTTGTTTGTTGTTTTTTTTTTTTCCAATTCTTTACGACATAAATCAGGTTGTTTATTGGAGAGCATTCTCATGGATTGATGAACACTTGAATTTCTATGAATGTCCTCCATAAAGCCACTTTTGCTGCATCCCATAAGTTTTTCTAGGTTGTCTTTTTCATCAGTGTCAAGGTACTTCTAAAATTTTTTTGATTTCTTCTTTGACTGTTGGTTGTTCAGTAGCATGTTGTTAAATCTCCACATATTTTTTAAGATTCTTTAAGTATCTGACAGAGAGTGAGACAGCGAGAGAGGGAACGCAAGCAGGGGGGTGGGAGAGGGAGAAGCGGGCTTCCCACTGAGCAAGGAGCCTGATTCGGGGCTAGATCCCAGGATCCTGGGATCACGACCTGAGCTGAAAGCAGATCCTTAACGACTGAGCCACCCAGACCCCAAAAATCTCCACCTATTTTTGACTGTCCCATTTTTTTCTTGAGACTGATTTCTAGTTTCATATCATTGTGGTTGGACAAGATTTGAAGCAGAAGGTGAAGAGAGCATTCAGATGAAAGGTTTGTTTCCTGGAGGGTTTTCTGAGGGCAGACCATGAGTTCAGTGGGCAGGAGGAAGGTTTTATGAGATGGGGGGTGGGATAACCCTTGTTAGAATTACTGACTACTACCATGCAGGCTGTGTGCTACCGTTCACACCATAGTCCTGATGATCTTGTACTTCATTAGAAATATTTTCTAGGAGGTGTAGGCATAGCCTTCACTTAAAGAAAGGTGCCATGTGGGTTCATGGCATGACCCCAGGTCAGCAACCAGGATGTATGGTATTGTGGGGGATCAGAAACAGGCTTTCTGTGGGAAGTGACAGAAATAAGATATGGTGAGCTCCATGACCATAGGTGAGGTCTCGAGTGACCCACTGGGTGTTGGGTTCCGTGGATCTGTTTCATCAGGTGCTGTGGAATTCAGGGACACCCTCCTGTCTGTGGATTTGTGTGGAGACAGGTAGACATCAGTGTCTGGCCAGGCACGAAGGTCACACTGGACCACCACCAGAGGTACAGCGTGCGGTGGAGCCACTGCTTGGTTTCCCCGAAAGCTGACCAGGGTCTGTGACCGTGATTCCTAGCAGCTGCAAGGGGAGAGGAGGCTGGGGGTGGTGCACACTTCCTAGAGTTGTGGTCAGGACTAGTCTGGAGCCCACTGAAGTCAGCCACACAAGGCACAGAAGGCACCAAGTCAGTGTAGCTGTGGGCACTGCTCCCTTGGTACTTTCGGGCCAGCTCCATGCTGCCACCTCCTGCTTTTCATCATCATCTTCAAGGTCATGTGCCTCTGCTCTTGCCCCATGGCCTCCGGGGTATTGTCCGTCCTCCATCTGGCCCTTGTCCCTGGTGCCCTGTGCAGTCCGATGCCAGGGTAGCCTTCTTGAGACAAATATCTGGCCCTGATGGAACACTTCCATGGATCTTGTGTGATGCGAGGATGATGCCCTGCCCTGGAAGGGGGCTGCAGGTCCCCAATCAGGAGAGCCATGTCTCCCTTTTCAGCATGGCCTGCCCTCCCCTCAGTCTTCTTCAGGGAAACTCTCCCCACTTCCTGAGATGACAGCTCTGTACTCAAAAATGAATGTTATTTTACATATCTCTATGCCTTAGTTCATCCATGGCATGTCTTTCAATCCCGTTAGTGGGTTTTTTTTTTCTTTTTTAGCAGTTCTGAAGGGCTGTCTGATCAAGGAGGGGATGACCTGGGTGGGGTAGCTTTCCCTCTCATCTCCCTCAGCATGTCTCTGAGCCCTGGGGCCAGCTATCCCAGTGAGGATTGAGGAACCCGAGCCAGCCCATCCTGAGCCCAGGCTGTGTCAGCTCATAGACTGATGCGTGTTGGTGGGCAGCTGGCATGGGCCAGGGGCAGGCAGTGTCTCCTTCTCATTCCTTCCCTCCCTTCCTCCCAGAGGTAGCTCAGAGCAGCCTTCAACCCCTGCATCTCCAGATCCCTTGACCTATGCTTCCTGTGTTCAGCTGGTGACCTTGGAGTTTCGCATGGATTCTACCTCCCGTACCCTCTCCCGTAGCAGTTCCTGCATCAGGGGAGGGGTCGGACCCTTGTCTGTTTTTGGTCTTCTTCCTGTCCCGCACCAAGCCCACCCACCTTTGCATCTTCCATGTATGTGCTTGGAAGCAAGCCCATCCACAGGGAACCTATTAGCCAAATGGATCCAGGCAATGAACATTGAAGTAGAGATCCAGGATCCATAATAAACCTGCTCTGAAACCTGTCCCAAAGTCTGTGACTCTCTCACACTGAAACAGAAACAATAATAGCTTTCTGGACTGTGAAGTGTCATGTGTCTCTACTTCCAATCTTGAATGCATAGGTGCTGAGCCTGGACTGAAAAGGACCATGTCTTCCGTGGGCTGGATTCCACGGCAAGAACTCAGTGAAATCTGAATTTGAGGCATGGAGTGAATAATTATTGTAGAGTGAATCCTCCCAAGTAGGGCTTATGCACATTGCACAGGAAAAGCTTTTTCAAAGAGGTTCCTGAAAGAAAAATCTTTTTTAAAATTTATTTTAATTCCAGTAGAGCTAACATACAGTGTTACATTCGTTTCAGGTGTACAATAGAGTGATTCAGTAATTCTATATATTACTCAGTGGTCATCAAGAAAAGCGTCCTCTTAATCCCCTTCATCTATTTCACTCATCCCTCTATCCACCTCCTCTCTGGTAACCATCCATTTGTTCTCTATTGTTAAGAGTTTGTATTTTGGTGTGTCTCCTTTTTCTCTTTTAGTTATTTATTTTTGTTTGTTTTTTAAATTCCCCATTAGAGTGACATCGTATGGGATTTTTCTTTCTCTGACTGACTGATTTTAGTTAGGATAATACTCTCTAGCTCCATCCATGTGTCTGCAAATGGCAAGGTTTCATTCTTTTTCAAGCCAAGTAATACTCCATTGTGTGTGTGTGTGTGTATGTGTGTGTGTGTGTGTGTGTGTGTGAATACACACATCTATCATCTCATTTGTCAATTTTTCTACAGACACTTGGGTTGCTTCCATGTTGTGATATTGTAAATAATGGTGCAAGAAACATAGGGGTGCACATATCCTTTTAAGTTACTGTTTTCCTATTCTTTGGGTAAATACGAGTAGTGTGATTGTTGGATCGTAGGGTAGTTCTATATTTAATTTTTTGAGGAACCTTCATACTGTTTTCCACGGTGGCCACCACAGTTTGCATTCCCACCCACAGTTCGCGAGGATTCCCCTTTATCCACATCCTTCCAACACCTGCTCTTTGTTGTGCTTTTGATGTTAGCCATTCTGACAGGTTTGAGGTATTACCTCATTGTACTTTGGGTTTACATTTTCCTGATGATGAATGATGGTGAACATCTTTTCACGGGACTGTTGGCCATTTGTATTTCTTCTTTGGAGAAATGTCTGTCCATGTCTTCTGCCTATTTTTTTTTTAAGATTTTATTTATTTATTCATTCAACAGAGATAGAGACAGCCAGCGAGAGAGGGAACACAAGCAGGGGGAGTGGGAGAGCAAGAAGCAGGCTCATAGCGGAGGAGCCTGATGTGGGGCTCGATCCCAGAACGCCGGGATCACGCCCTGAGCCGAAGGCAAACGCTCAACCGCTGTGCCACCCAGGCGCCCCTCTTCTGCCTATTTTTTAACTGGATTATTTGTTTTTGGGGGGTTGAGTAGAATCACTTGTATATGTTTTGGACGCTATCCCTTTATTGCATATGATCTTTGCAAATATCTTCTCCCTTTGAGTAGGTTGTCTTATTATTTTTACGTTTTCATTGTTCTTCTGCTGTGTGGAAACTTTTTATTTTGCTGTATTCCCAATAGCTTATTTTTGCTTTCATTTCCTTTGCCTCTGGACACAGTCTAGAAAAACGTTGGTATGGTCCATGTCAAGAAGTTACTGTCTTCCCTTCTGTAGGATTTTTATGGATTCAGGTCTCATATTGAGGTCTTGAAACTGTTTTGTGTTTGTCTTTATTGTGTAAGAAAGCAGTCTAATTTCATTCTTTTGTGCGTAGCTGTCTAGTTTTCCCAACACCATTTGTTGTAGAGACTGTCCTTTTCCCTTTTGATATCGTTGCTTGCTTTGTGGAAGATTCATGGACCACATAATTGTGGGTTTCTGTCTGAACTTGTATCCTGTTCCTTTTGTCGCTGTTTCTATTTTTGTGCCGTACTGTCTTGTTAGGATGACTGCAGCTTTGTAGTATAACCTGAAATCTGAAATTGTGAGTCCTCCAGCTTTGTTTTTCTTTTCCACATTGCACTGGCTGTTTGGAATCTTTAGTGGTTCCATAAAAATATTTAGGATTGTTTATTCGAGGTCTTTTATTCTTTAATTTAAATTCAATTAGCCAACTTACACTATATCATTCGTTTCAGATGTAGTCTTCAATAAATTTTCAGTCTTGTGTAACACCCAGTGTTCATTGTATCGTGTGACCTCCTTAATGCTACTCACCCAGTTACCCCCCCCCCCCAAATTCTCCTCCAACAATCATCAGTTTCTTGCGATAGTTAAGAGTCCATCATGGGTTTTCTCCCTCTCTGATGACTTCCCATTCTATTTTCCCTTCCTTCCCCTATGGTCTTCTTCCTTGTTTCTGATATTCCACATAGGAGTGAAAGCATATGATCATTGTCTTTCTTTCATTGACTTATTCCACTCAGCATAATACCCTCCAGCTCCACCCAGGTCGGTGTGATGGTAAGTATTCATCCTTTCTGATGGCTGAGTAATATTCCATTATATATATGATCTACATCTTCTTTATCCATTCATCTATCCATGGTCATCTGCACTCCTTCCACAGTTTGTCTATTATGGATATTGCTGCTATGAACACTGGGGTGCATGTGTCCCGTCTTCACTACCTCTGTCTCTGGGGGTAAATACGCAGTAGTGCAATTGCTGGGACATCGGTAGCTTTATTTATAACTTCTTGAGGATACTCCGTACCATTTTCAAGAGTGGCTGTACCGGACTGCATTCGTACAGGGGTGTAAGAGGGTTCCCATTTCTCCACATCCTCTCCAACATGTATAGTTTCATGTCTTCTTATTTTTAGATATTCGGCCTTGTGTGATATGGCATTTATAGGGGTTTAGATTTGCATTTCCCTGAAGCCAAGTGATATGAAGCATTTATGCATGTATCTTTTGGTCACCAGTACGTCGTCATCAGTGAAGTGACTTCCCATTTTAATCCATCTCAAGACCTAAAGCTGGGTAAGTCTCTGAAGCTGGATGATGCCATCGGTTGGAAGTGTGGAGAATTTCAAAAGATCTCCGTGGAGAGCAAGTTTAAAGGTCAGTGTGAAGCTACTAATTGGATCTGGGGAGATCTCTGAAAGTGGGGGTTGCCTGGGATGGGCTGAGGGGACCCTCCGATTTTCCTATGAATTCTTGCTGCAGCCCCAAATGGACAGTTTCCTGCTGTGGGGCAGGCTGAGTCCTCTAGTCATGCAGAGGTGAGCCCAATGCCTGGTGCCTTGGAGGCAGGCAAATGGGGAGGGACACTCAGCAGAGGACCCAGGGTTAGGTTAGGCCTCAAGAGACAGCAGGTCCGAACTGCCCAGTGCTCAGAGAACTCCAGGCCGAGTGAGATGAGGGCACAAGGGCGGCTGAGTGTTAGCCTTGGGGTTTCATCCGGAAGCGCCCACAAAGGTCGGGGTTCACCAGAAGTGGCTCTCAGGGTGTGCCCCAATTCTCTTGCCCTGAATGCTCTCTTGTTCCCCAAAATGGTGCAGTTTACTATGGACTGCAGGCTGAGTCCTACGGTGGGGCTTGGGTTTCCCCAATCCCCCGGAGTGTGGTGCCAGGAATCTAGGGAGGGACCCCTCTGTGGCCAACCTAGGGTAAGGGTTAGGGTCCAGGAGCCCGGCAGGGACAATCTTTAGGCTGTGCGGCGAGCTGTGTGGACGGCTGAGAGGAGGCCATGGGGGAGGGTGAGAATGGGCCTCAGGGTTGGGGAACGGGGGGTGCCAAAGGATGGGGATGGGCTCCGGGGGCCTCCCCAAGTTCTTGTGCCCTGTAGGCTCCGTAGACCCCCAAGGGGCATGGTTTCCTGTCGGGTGGCAAGCTGAGTCCTGCGGTGGGGCACAGATATCCCAATTCCCCGGGTCTGCGGTATAAGGCTCCTGGGGAGACCCCCAAACCCGCGGCCGGCTTAGGGCTAGGGTTAGGCCCCAGGAGCCCCGCAGGCTGGATCTGCAGGCTGTATGACGAGCTACACGGGCTGAGGTGAGGCTGTGGGGAGGGTGAGCGTGGGACTCAGAGTTGGGGTGCGGGTGGCCGCTGAAGTTCGCTGGTGGCTCAGGAGGGCCCTCCTGGTTCTCCCGCCCTGAATTCGCTATGGCCTCCCAAGGCACACGGTTTCCTGCGGGGTGGCAGACTGAGTCCTGCTGTGGGGCTCAGGTGTCCCAAATCCCCGTGGCTGCGGCTCCAGGCTCCTGGGGAGGGGCCCCTCCACAGATGAACTAGGGTTAGGGTTGGGGCCCAGGAACCCCGCAGGCCAGATCTGCCCAGTATGTGGCGAGCTCCGCCGCGGGCTGAGGTGAGGGTGTGGGGTGGGGTGAGCTTGGGCTTCAAGGTTGGGTTTAGGGATCGCCGAAGTTCACCGGGGACTCTGGGGGCCCTCCTGGTTTTCCCGCCCTGAATGCTCTACAGCCTCCCAAGGGGCACGGTTTCCTGCGGGCTGGCAGGCTTTGTCCTGCAGTGGAGCTCAGGTGTCTAAAGTCCCTGGGGCTGCGGCACCGGGCCCCAGGGGAGGGGCCTTACCCAGCCGACCTAGGGCAGGTCTAGGCCCCCGGAACCCGGCAGGCCTGATCTGCCGGCTCTGCCACGAGCTCAGTGGCAAGCTGAAGGGAAGGCCTGGGGCAGGATGAGCGTGGGCCTCAGGGTTGGGGTGTAGGGGGTCGCCGAGGATCGCTGGGGGCTCAGGGGGGCCCTACCAGTTCTCCTGCAGGGGATGCTCTGAGGCGCCCCAAGGGGCATGGTTTCCTGAGGGGTGGCAGGCTGAGTCCTGTGGTGGGGCTCAGGTGTACCCAATCCCCGGGGTTAGGGTACGGATTAGGGTACGGGTTAAGGTTAGGGTATGGGTTACGGTTAGGGTATGGGTGAGGGTAGGGGTTAGGGATAGGGTAAGGAGAGGGTACGGGTTAGGGTTGGGTTTAGGGGTTACAGGTTGGAGGTTATGGGTTAGGGTACAGATTAGGGTTTAGGGTACGGGTTAGGGTTTAGGGTTTGGGTTTAGGGTTAGGGTTGTAGTACGGGTTAGGTTTAGGGTACGGGTTAGGGTTAGGGTACGGGTTAGGGTACGCATTAGGGTACGGTTTAGGGTACGGGTTAGGGTACAGTTTAGGGTAAGTATTGGCCTACCAATTTGGGTACGGTTTAAGGTACGGGTTAGGGTTAGGGTACCGGTTAGGGTTAGGGTACAGTTTAGGGTTATGGTACAGGTTAGGTTACGGTTTAGGTTTAGGGTTAGGGTACGGGTTAGGGAACAGGTTAGCTATAGGGATAGGGTACGATTTAGGGTTAGGTTATGGGTTAGGGTACGGGTTAGGGTACAGGTTAGGGGTAGGTATGGGTTAGGGTCCGGGTTAGGGATAGGGCACGGGTTAGGGTATGGGTTATGGTACGGGTTAGGGTATGGGTTAAGGTTAAGGTAAAGGTACTGGTTAGGGTTAGGGTACGGGTTACGGTTTAGGGTTTAGGGTTACAGTTAGGGTACGGGTTAGTGTTAGGGTACGGGTAGGGTTTGGGTACGGGTTATGGTACGAGTTAGGGTATGGGTTAAGGTCAGGGTTTAGGGTTAAGGTTAGGGTACGGGTTAGGGTACTTGTTAGGGTTACAGTTAGGTTTAGGGTATGGTTTAAGTTACGGGTTAGGGTACAGTTTACGGTTAAGGTTAGGGTACGGGTTAGGGTACAGGTTAGAGTACGTGTTAGGGTTACGGTTAGGGTTAGGGTACAGGTTAGGATTAGGTTTAGGGTACGGGTTAGAGTTAGGGTTAGAGTACAGGTT
This sequence comes from Ursus americanus, assembly GCF_024610735.1. Classification (NCBI taxonomy): domain Eukaryota; kingdom Metazoa; phylum Chordata; class Mammalia; order Carnivora; family Ursidae; genus Ursus; species Ursus americanus. Next base: position 772,424 of record NC_142157.1, on the reverse strand, counting down.
AGGGTTTGGGTTAGGGTTAGGTTTAGGGTTAGGTTATGGGTTAGGGGTAGGGTTAGCTGAAGGGGTAGGGTTAGGGGTAGGGTTAGGGGTATGGTAGGGGTCGGGGTAGGGTTAGGGTTTACGGTTAGGGTTTGGGGTTTGGGGTTAGTGGTTAAGGTTAGGGTTTCATGTTTAGGGTTTCCGGATTAGGGTTAGGGGTTAGGGTTTAGGGTTTAGTGTTAATGTCAGGGTTTAGGGTTTAAGGATTAGGGTTTAGGGTTAGGTTTAGGGTAGGGTTAGGGTTAGGGTAAGGGTTAGGGGTTAGCGTTAGGGTTAGGATTAGGGGTTAAGGTTAGGGTTTAAGGTTAGGCATTAGGGTTTAGGGTTAGGGCTAGACCCCAGTATGCCAGCAGGACCTATGCTCCGGCTGTGCGGCAAGCGGAGGAGTGGGCCAAGGTGAGGGCGATGGCGAGCAGGAGTATGGTATCCAGCGTTTTGTCGCTGGGGGCCTTTGAAAGTCGGTAGAGGCTTGGAGGGCCCTGCCCGTTATCCCGCCCTGAATGACCAGCGGTGCCCCTAGCAGCCCGGGTGGTGGCAGTGTGGCAGTGTGAGTCTGGCACTGCGGTTTGGGGGTCCCCAATGCCGTGTGTTGCAGCGCCAGGCCCCTTGGGAGGGGCACCTCTGGGGCCCTCCTAGGGTTAGTGTTAGCTCCCAGGAGTCCAGCAGGCATGATCCGCCAGCTGTGTGGTAGCATAGGACCGGGCCAAGGTGAAGGCACCGGCAAGCTGGAGCGTGGGCCCAAGCATTTTGGCGCGGGGGGCCTTGGAAGGTCGCCGGGGGATTCAAGGGTCCTGCCAGTCCTCCCGCCCTGAATGGCCAGAGGCGCCCTTAGCCGCCCAGGTGGTGGCGGCATGGCACGGTGAGTACGGCACTGGGGCTCGGGGGCCCCAATCCCTGGAGTTGCTGCACCAGGCCCCTTTGGAGGTTACTCTCAGGGGCAAACCTAGGGTTAGGGTTAGCCCCCAGGAGGCTTGCAGGCCCGATCCACTGGCTGTGCGGCGAGCGGAGGGGTGGGCCGAGGTGAGGGTGCTGGTGAGCGGGAGCATGGGCCCAAGCATTTTGGCGCATGGGGCCTTAGAAGTTCACTGGGACTCGGAGGGCCCTGCCCGTTCTCCCAGCCTGAATGACCGGCGGTGCCCCTAGCAGCCCGGGTGGCAGCAGGTCCGCAAAGTGAGTCCTGGCTGGGGCTCGGGGGTCGCCAATCCCTGGTGCTGCGGCACCAGGCCCCTTGGGAAGGGCCCCTCGGAGGCCGCCCTAGGGGTAGTGTTAGCCCCCAGGAGGCCGGCAGGCCCGATCCGCCAGTTGTGTGGTGAGCGGAAGGGCGGGCTGAGGTGAGGGCGCTGGCGAGCGGGAGCCTGGGCCCAAGCCTTTTGGCGTGGTGGGCCTTCGAATGACAACGGGACTTGGAGGACCCTGCCCATTCTCCCGCACTGAATGTCTTGCGGCGCCCCTAGCGGCCCGTGTGGTGGCTGGGCGGCAGGCTGAGTCCAGCGCTGGGGGTCAGGGGTTCCCAATCCGGGCATTGCGTGGCCAGGCCCCTTGGGAGGGGCCCCTCGGGGGCTGACCTAGGGTTAGGGTTAGCCCACTGGAGTCTGGGAGACCCGATTCGCCAGCTGTGTGTGAGCAGAGGGGCGGGCTGAGGTAAGGGCTCTGGCGAATGGGACAGTAGGCCCAAGCGTTTTGGCGCGGGGGGCCTTTGAAGGTCTCTGGGGGCTTGGAGGGCCCTACACGTTCTCCCGCCCTGAAAGACCGGCTGCGCCCATAGCGGCCCGGGTGCCGGCGGGGCAGCAGTGTGAGTCTGGTGCTGGGGCTCGGGGATCCCCAATCCCCACGTTGTGCCGCCAGGCCACTTGGGAGGGTCTCCTCGGGGACCTCCCAAGGTGAGGGTTTCCCCAGGAGGCCGGGAGGCCCGATCCGCCTGCTGTGCAGCGAGTGGAGGGGCAGGCTGAGTTGTGGGCGCTGGCGAGCGGGAGCGTGGGCCCAAGCATTTTGGCGCGGGGGGCCTTCGATGGTCGCCGGGGGATCGAAAGCCCCTGCCCATTCTCCCGCCCTGAATGACCGGCAGCATGCCTAGTGGCCCGGGTTGCGGCAGGACAGCAGGGTAGAGTCTGGTGCTGGGGCTCGGGGGTCCCCAATTCCAAGTGTTGCGGCGATAGGCACCTTGGGATGGGCCCCTCTGTGGCCAACCTAGGGTTAGAGTTTGCCCTCCAGGAGGCCGGCAGTCCGGATCCGCCCACTCTGCAACGAGCGGAGGGGTGGGCCAAGATGAGGGCGCTGGCGAGGAGGAGCGTGGGCCCAAGCGTTTTGGTGCGGGGGGCCTTCGAAGGTTGCCGGGGGCTCGGAGGGCCCTGCACGTTCTTCCACCCTGAATGACAGGCGGCTACCCAAGCGGCCCGGGTAGAGGACAGGCGGTAGGGTGAGTCGGGCACTGGGGCTCGGTGTCCCCAATCCTCGGCGTTGGGGCGCCAAGCCCCTTCGGAAGGGCTCTAGGGGACCGACCAAGCGTTACTGTTAGCCCCCAGAAGGCCAGAAGACCCGATCTGCTGGCTGTGTGGCGAGCGGAGGGGCAGGTTGAGATGAGGGCGTTGGCGAGTGGGAATGTGGGACCAAAGTTTTAGAGCAAGGGTCCTAGAAGGTCGCCAGGGGCTCAGAGCGTCCTGCCCGTTCTCCCTCCCTGAATGACCGACGGCGCCCCTCGCAGCACTGGTGGCAGTGGGGCGGCAGGGTGAGTCTGGCACTGGGTCTCGGGGGTCCCCAGTGCCCGGCGTTGCGGCGCCAGGACCTTGGGAAGGGCCATTTGGGGGTCGACCTTGGGTTAAGTTAGCCCCCAGGAGGCCCACAGGCCCGATCCGCCAGCTATGCGGCGAGCGGAGGGGTGGTCCGAGGTAAGGGCACAGGCGAGCAGGAGCTTGGGCCCAATCGTTTTGGCACGGGGGGTCTTCGAAGGTCACCAGGGCCTTGGAGGGCCCTGCCTGTTTTCCCGCCCTGAATGACTGATGGTGCTCCTAGCAAACCAGGTGGCGGCGGGGTGGCACGGTTAGTCCCGCGCTGGGGCTCGGGGTCAGCAATCCCAGCCGTTGTGGCGCCAGGCCCCATCGGAGGGGCCCCTCGGGGGCTGACCTAGGGTTAGGTTTAGCCACCAGAAGGCCGGCGGGCCTGATCCACTGGCTATCCGGTGAGCGGAGGGGCAGGACAAAGTGAGGGCGCTGGCATGCGGGAGCCTGGGTTCAAGCGTTTTGGCGCGGGGTAACTTTGAAGGTCGCCGGGGGCTCAAAGGGCCCTGCCCGTTTTCCAGCCTTGAATATCCGGCGGCAACCCTAGCGGCCCGGGTGGCGGCGGGGTGGCAGGGTGAGTCCGGCGCTGGGGCACGGGGTTCCCCAATCCCCGGCGCTATGGCGCCAGGCCCCTTGGGAGGGGCCCTTTGAGGACAGAACTAGGGTTAGGGTTAGCCCCCGGTAGGCCGGCAGGCCCTATCCGCCAGCTGTGTGTCGAGCGGAGGGGTGGGCCGAGGTGAGGGCTCTGGAGAGCGGGAGCGAGGGCCCAAGCGTTTTGGCGTGGGGGGACTTCGATGGTTGCCGGGGACTCGGAGGGCCTTGCCCATTCTGTCGCCGTGAATGACCGGCGGCGCCCCTACCAGCCCGGGTGGCAGCGGGGCAGTAGGGTGAGTCTGGCACTGGGGATCGGGGGTTCCCAATCCCCAGCATTGCTGCGCCAGGCCCCTTGGGATGGGCCCCTAGTGGGCCAAACTAGGAATAGGGATAGTCCCCAGGAGGCCGGCAGGCCCGATCCGCTGGCTGTGAGTCTAGCGGAGGGATGGTCCAAGGTGAGGGCGCTGGCGCGTGGGAGCATGGGCCCAAGCGTTTTGGCGCGGGGGGCCTTCGAAAGTTGCCTGGGGCTCAGAGGGCCCTGCCCCTTCTCCCGCCCTGAATGACCGATGGCGCCCCTAGCGGACCGTGTGGCAACGGGGCAGCAGGGTGACTCTGGCGCTGGGGCTCGGGGGTCCACAATCCCCGGCGTTGCGACGCCAGGTGCCTTGGGAGGGGCCCCTCGTGGGCTGACCTATGGTTAGGGTTAGCCCCCAGGAAGCCGGCAGGCCCGATCGGCCAGCTTTGCGGTGAGCGGAGGGGCAGGCCGAGGTGAGGGCGCTGACAAGTGGGAGTGTGGGCACAAGCGTTTTGTTGAGGGGTGCCTTCGAAGGTCGCCCGTGGCTCGGAGGGCCCTGCCTGTTCTCACGCCCTGAATGACCGACGGTGCCGCTAGCGGCCCGTGTGGTGGTGGGGCGGCACGGTGAGTCCGGCTCTGTGGCTCAGGGGTCAGCAATCCCAGGCGTTGTGGCGCCAGGCCCCATTGGACTGGCCCCTCGGGGGACAACCTAGGGTTAGGGTTAGCCCCCAGGAGGCCGGCAGGTCCGATCCACCAGCTGTGCGGCGAGTGGAGGGGCGAGCCGAGTGAGGTCGCTGGTGAGCGGGAGCGTGGGCCGAAGCATTTTGTCGCGGGGGTCCTTCAAAGGTCTCCAGGGGCTCAGAGGGCCCTATCCGTTCTCCCGCCCTGAATAACAATCGGCTCCCCTAGCGGCCTGGGTGTGGCGGGGCAGCAGGGTGAGTCCGACGCTGGGGCTCGGGAGTCCTCAATCCCTGGCGTTGCGGCACCATGCCCCTTGGGATGGGCCCCTAGGGGGCCTACCTAGGGTTAGGGTTAGCCACCAGGAGTCTGGGAGGCCCGATCCGCCAGCTGTGCGGCGAGCGGAGTGGCGGACTGAGGTAAGGGCACAGGTGAGCGGGAGCATGGGCCCAAAGCGTTTTGGTGCGGGGGGCCTTCAAAAGTCGCCGGTGGCTCGGAGGGCCCTGCCCGTTCTCCCTCCCTGAATGACTGGCAGTGCCCCTAGCGGCCCAGGGGGCGGTAGGGCGGGAGGGTGAGTCCGGCGCTGCGGCTCGGGAGTCCCCTATCCCCGGTATTGTGGCAATAGGAACCTGGGATGGGCCCCTCGGGGGCCCACCAAAGGTTAGGGTAACACCCAGGAGGCTGGCAGTCCTGATCCACAAGCTGTGCAGCGAGCGGAGGGGCGGACCGAGGTAAGGGCACAGGTGAGCGGGAGCATGGGCCCAAGCGTTTTGGCGTGGGGGGGGCCTTCGAAGGTCGCCAGGGGCTCGGAGTGATCTGCCCGTACTCCCTCCCTGAATGACTGACGGTGCTCCTAGTGGCCCGGGTGGTGGCGGGGCAACACAGTGAGTCCAGCGCTGGGGTTCGGGGGTCCTCAATACCCGGGGTTGCAGCGCCAGGCACCTTGGGACGGGCCCCTCGAGGGCCGACCTAGGGTTAGGCTTAGGCCCCAGGAGGTCGGCAGTCCCTATCAGCCGGGTGTGCAGCAAAGGGGTGGGCCGAGGTGAGGGCGCTAGCGAGTGGGAGCGTGTGTCCAAACGTTTTGGCGTGGGGGGCCTTCAAAGGTCGCCGGAGGCTCAGAGGGCCCTGCCCGTTCTCCCGCCCTGAATGACCGGCGGCACCTCTAGTGGCCCGGGTAGCAGCGGGGGTGACACGGTGAGTCTGGCACTGGGGCTTGGGGGTCCCCAATGCCCTGTGTTGCGGAGCCAGGCCCCTTGGGATATGCCCCTTGGGGGCCGACCTATGGTTAGGGTTAGCCCCTAGGAGTCCGGCAGGCCCAATCCGTCCGCTGTTTGGAGAGCGGAGGGGCGGGCCGAGGTGAGGGCCTGGCGAGCGGCAGCATTGGTCCAAGCGTTTTGGCATGGGGTCCTTCAAAAGTCGCTGGGGGCTCGGAGGGCCCCGCCCGTACTCCCACCCTGAATGACCGGCGGCGCCACTAGCGGCCCGGGTGGCGGCAGGGTGGCACGGTTAGTCCAGCGCTGGGGCTCGGGTGTCAGCAATCCCAGGCGTTGTGGCGCCAGGCCCCATCAGACGGGCCCCTCGAGGGCCGACCTAGGGTTAGGGTTAGCCCACAGGAGGCCTGCAGGCCTCATCAGCCGGTTGTGCGGTGAGCGGAGGGGCGGGCCAAGGTGATGGTGCTGGCGATGGGGAAGTTGGGCCCAAGCGTTTTAGCGAGGGAGGTATTCGAAGGTTGCCTGGGGCTCAGAGGGCCCTGCCCCTTCTCCCTCCTTGAATGACCGGTGGCGCCCCTACCATCCCAGTTGGTGGTGGGGAAGCAGGGAGAGTCTGGCGCTGGGGCTCGGGTGTCCCCAATCCCCGGTGTTGCGGCGCAAGGCTCCTTGGGCGGGGCCCCTCGTGGGCCGACCAAGTGTTAGGGTTAGCCCCCAGGATGCTGACAGGCCTGATCTGCAGCCTGTGCGGCAAGTGGAGTGGGCTAAGATGTGGGTGCTGGGGAGCAGGAGCGTGGGCCCAAGCATTTTCGCAAGTGCGGCCTTCAAATGTTGCCAGGGGCTTGAAGGGCCCTGCCTGTTCTCCCGCACTGAATGACTGGTGGCGCCCCTAGCGGCTCGGGTGGTGTCGGGTCGGCAGGGTGAGTCCGGCGCTGGAGCTCGGGGGTCCCCAATCCCCTGCGTTGCTGCGCCAGGCCCCTTGGGAAGGCCCGCTTGGGGGTCGACCTAGGGTTAGGGTTACCCCCAGGAGGCCAGTAGGCCCGATCTGCCAGCTGTGCGGCGAGCGGAGGGGCGGGCTGAGATGAGGGCACTGGCCAGCAGGGAATGTGGGCCCAAGCATTTTGGCACGAGACGCCTTCAAAGGTCGCCAGGGGCTTGGAGGGCCCTGCCCATTCTCCTGCTCTGAATGACCAACGGCGTCCCTCGTGGCCCGGTTGGCAGCGGGGCGGCAGGGAGAGTGTGGCACTGGGGCTCGGGGTTCCCCAATCCCCGGCTTTGCGGCGCCAGGGCCTTTGGGAGGGGCCCCTTGGGGACGGACCTAGGGTTAGGTTTAGCCCCCAGGAGGCCCGCAGGCCCGATCTGCCGGCTGTGTGGCGAGCGGAGGGGCGGGCCGAGATGAGGGTGCTGGCGAGCGGGAACATGGGCCCTAGCGTTTTGGCGCGAGTGGCCTTCGAAGGTCGCCGGGGGCTAAGGGGGCCTTGCCCGTTTTCCCTCCCTGAATGACCAGCAGCGCCTCTACCAGCCCGGTTGTTGGCGGGGAAGCAAGGTGAGTCCGGTGCTGGGGCTCAGGGGTCCAAAATCCCCGGCATTGCAGCACCAGGTGCCTTGGGAGGGGCCCCTCGTGGGCCAATCTAGGGTTAGGGTTAGCCCCCAGGAGGCCGTCAGGCCAGATCGGCCAGCTTTGCGGTGAGTGGAGGGGCGGGCCGAGGTGAGGGCGCTGACAAGCGATAGCGTGGGCGCAAGCGTTTTGATGCGGGGTGCCTTCGAAGGTCGCCCGTGGCTCGGAGGGCCCTGCCTGTTCTCACGCCCTGAATGACCGGCGGTGCAGCTAGGGGCCTGGGTGGCAGTGGGGCGGCACGGTGAGTCCGGCGCTGGGGCTCAGTCGTCCCCAATCCCTTGTGTTGCGGCTCCAGGCCCCTTGGGATGGGCCCCTAGGGGGCCTACCTGGGGTTAGGGTTAGCCCCCAGGAGGCTGGGAGGCCCAATCCGCTGGCTGTGCGGTGAGCGGAGGGGCAGGCCGAGGTAAGGGCGATGGCGAGTGGGAGCGTGGTCCCAAGCGCTTTGGCGCGGGGGGCCTTCGAAAGTCGCTGGGGGCTCAGAGGGCCCTGACGTTCTCCCGCCCTGAATGACCGGTGGTGCCCCTTGTGGCCCAGGTGGCGGTGGGGGGCATGGTGAGTCTGGCGCTGGGGCTCAGGAGTCCCCAATAATCGTCATTGCGGTGCCAGGCCCCTTGGGAGGGACCACTAGGGGGTAGGCCTAGGGTTCGGGTTAGCCCCCAGAAGGCCCGCAGGCCCGATCCGCCAGCTGTGCGGCGAGTGGAGGGGAGGGCCGAGGTAAGGGCACTGGCGAGTGGGAGCGTGGGCCGAAGTGTTTTGTCGTGGGGAGCCTTCAAAGGTCTCCCGGGGCTCAGAGGGCCCTACCCGTTCTCCCGCACTGAATGACCGGTGGCTCCCCTAGCGGCCCAGGTGGTGGCGGAGCTGCAGGGTGAGTCCGGCGCTGGGGCTCAGTAGTCCCAAATCCCCGGCGTTGCTGCGCCAGGCCCCTTGGGATGGGCCCCTAGGGGGCCTACCTAGGGTTAGGGTTAGCCCCCAGGAGGCTGGGAGGCCTGATCCGCGGGCTGTACAGCAAGAGGAGGGTCAGGCCGAGGTAAGGGCGATGGCGAGTGGGAGCGTGGTCCCAAGCGCTTTGGCACAGGGGGCCTTCGAAAGTCACTGGGGGCTTGGAGGGCCCTACCGTTCTCCCGCCCTGAATGACTGCTGGTGCCCCTTGTGGCCCGGGTGGCGGTGGGGGGCATGGTGAGTCCAGCGCTGGGTCTCAGAAGTCCCCAATCCTCCTCGTTGCGGCACCAGGCCCCTTGGGAGGGGCCACTAGGGAGTCGACCTAGGGTTCGGGTTAGCCCCCAGAAGGCCCACAGGCCCGATCCGCCATCTGTGCGGGGAGCTGAGGGGATGGCCGAGGTAAGAGCGCTGGCAAGCAGGAGCGTGGGCCCTAGCGTTTTGGTGTGGGGGGCCTTCGAAGGTCGCTGGAGGCTTGGAGGGCCCTGCCCCTTCTCCCGCCCTGAATGACCAGCGGTGCCCCTAGCGGTCCAGGTGGCGGTAGGGCAGGAGGGTGAGTCGGGCGCTGGGGCTCGGGATTCCCAAATTCCCCGTGTTGGGGCAATAGGAACCTGGGATGGGCCCCTCGGGGGCCCACCAAAGGTTAGGGTAACACCCAGGAGGCTGGCAGTCCCAATCCACTGGCTGTGCTGCGAGCGGAGGGGTGGACCGAGGTGAGGGCATAGGTGAGCAGGAGCATGGGCCCAAGCGTTTTGGCGCGGGGGGCCTTCGAATGTCACCAGGGGCTTGGAGGGATCTGCCTGTGCTCTCTCCATGAATGACCGACAGTGCTCCTAGCGGCCCAGGTGGCGGCGGGGCAACATGGTGAGTCCGGCACTGGGGCTCGGGCATCCCCAATCCCAGGCATTGCGGTGCCAAGCCCCTACGGAGGGGCCCCTCAGGGGCCAACCTAGGGTTATGGATAGCCTCCAGGAGGAGGGCAGGCCTCATCCACCGGCTCTGCACCGAGCGGGGGGCGGGCCGAGGTGAGGGCTCTGAGGAGCGGGAGTGTGGGCTCAAGCGTTTTGGATGGGGGGGCCTTCAAAGGTCGCCATGGGCTCAGAGGGCCCTGCCCGTTCTCCCGCCCTGAATGACCAGCGGCACCCCTAGCGGCCCGGATGGCGGCGGGGCGGCAGGGTGAGTCCAGCGCTGAGGCTCGGGGGTCCCTAATACACAGCGTTGTGGCGACAGGCCCCTTTGGCGGGCCGCTCGCGGGCCGTCCTAGGGTTAGGGTTCGCCCCCAGGAGGCTGGCAGGCTCGTTCCGCCCATGTACGATGAATGGAGGTGTGGGTCGAGGTGAGGTAGCTGGTGAGCAGGAGTGTGGGCCAGAGCATTTGGCTTTGGCTCGGGGTGCCTTCGAAGGTCGCAGGTGGCTCGGAGAGTCCTGCCCGTTCTGTTGCCCTGAAGGACTGGCGACGCCCCTAGCGCCCCCTGTGGCGGTGGGGCAGCAGGGTGCGTCCGGCGCTGTGACTTGGGGGTCCCCAATCCCTGGCATGCGGCGCCAGGCCACTTGGGAGAGGCCCCTCGGGGGCGACTAGGGATTGGGTTAGCCCCCAGGAAGCCAGCAGGCCCGATTGCCAGCTCTGCAGCGAGCGGAGGGGTGGGCCGAGGTAAGGGCGCTGGTGAGCAGGAGCGTGGGAGCCAGAGTTTTTGCACGGGGGGCCTTCGAAGGTTGCAGGGGGATAGGAGGGCCCTGCCCGTTCTCACTTCCTGAATGACTGGCAACGCCCCTAGCGCACTGGGTGCTTGCGCGGTGGCAGAGTGAGTCCAGCACTGGGGCTCGGGGTTCCCATATCCCCGGCATTGCGGTGCCAGGCTCCTTGGGAGGGGCCTCTCGGGGGCCAACCTAGGGTAAGTGTTAGCCCCCAGGAGACCAGCAGGCCCGTTCCCCCAGCTCTGCGGCAGGCAGAGGGGCAGGCTGAGGTTAAGGTGCTGGCGAGAGGGAGTGTGGGCCCAAGCGTTTTGGCGTGGGGGGCCTTCGAATGTTGCCGGGGCTTGGAGGGCCCTGCCCATTCTCTCACCCTGAATGACTGGCGGCGCCCATAGCAGCCCGGTTGCTGCGGGGCGGCAGGGAGACTCAGGCACTGGCTTCGGCGGTCCCCAATCCCTGGCGTTGTGGTGCCAGGCCCCTTGGGAGGGGCCCCTTGGGGGCTGACTAGGGTTAGGGTTCATCCCCAGGAGGACAGCAAGCCCGGCGCTAAGTGGTTCTGGCAATGTAACAAAAATGCCATACACTTATCTGTAAGAAATAACGGTGTACAGGAACCCTCTTAGCCCTAACATCATCCTTTGTGAATATGGAAGCCAGCCCCAAGGTGGTCGAGGAAGTCTGACGAAAGGGCTAAGCACTTTTCTCTGAGTCTCCACACTATACAGGGAAAAACCAAAGTACATCATCTTTCACGAGTAGGAAGGATTAATGAAAAGGTTCTGGAATTTCGAGGACTCTGACCCATCCTTATTGGTAATAAACCACCGTGTACAGGAAAACACCTTCAACTCTCATCAGCCTCCTCAATCCTGATTCCGATTCAACTTTGGGGGTGTAGGACTAGGGAAATGTCCACATCTTATTGCTAAGAAAGAACGATGTCAGGGTAATGCCCTTCAAGTCACATCAGCCTTCCTGAAGACAGAAGCAGGAATCAAGGTGGTTATGTTACCATGAGGTAAGGAAGATGAGCATATAAGTGAGAAACAACAGTGGGCAGGACCTCTCTTCCAACGAACAGTATCTTTGCTTAATGTTGAATCCCTATGTTAAGTGGTTGTGGCCATTTGTGAGGTGAAAATCTTAAGTGTTTTGTAAAACCTCTTGGTCATTCAAATATGAAACTAAGGTAGTTGGGGACTCCTAGGCAGTGATTTGTCCACTGTCAAAAATATGAAAAGATAAGAGACAGATGAGGTCTCCTCAGGCATTGTCCTTTATCCTCATCCTCCGTGAGAATGGTCATCTCTGGACAGCTCAGTGACAGGGTCTCATTCACAGTGGGGGCATCTGTTCCTCACAGACATCAGGCAGGGAAATGGATTTGGTTCTCTGTGCCAGCCCAGCCACAGCTGAGTGTCACAGCACTCTCTCGTGGACTCATAAGTGTTTCACTGTCACCAGGCAGGTAATTGTATTTGATAAACCACTGTGAGAGTTTGCAATTGCCTTCATCTGCAACCTCCTAGAAGCAAATGCAGGTCTCTGGTACCATGTGAAGTCATGTGAAGGCATTGTGAGAAAGTGTCCTTTTGGTTAAGAAAAACATGGCTGGGGCTCCTGGCTGGCTCAGCCAGTTAAGCATGTGCGTTTGGCTCAGGTTATGATCCCAGGGTTCTGGGATCGAGCCCGGGCTCCCTGCTGAGCAGGAAAGGAGTTAGGGAAATAACTTAGAACCCACAGAGAATGTGAATAAAGGGGAGTGAAATGGAACTTGGTCTGTGTTTTGCTTTAGGGATTGGAAGTTAGTTTTTTCTCAATTGTGATTGTTCTTGAAACAGAAAAGCTGTATTGTTTTTTTTTACCTTTAATTTTTTTCTACTAATAATTTTTATTATGATATGTTAGTCACTATACAGTATTTCCTTAGTTTTTGATGTAGTGTTCCGTGATTCATTATTTGCATATAACACCCAGTGCTCCATGCAATATGTACCTTCCTTAATACCCATCACTGGCCCATCCCAATGCCCCACCCCTCTCCCCTCTGAAGCCCTCAGTTTGTTTCCCAGAGTCCATAGTCTCTCGTGGTTCATTCCCCCTTCTGTTTAGGGTCCATTGTCTAAAGGGACAGACAGTGGAAGTTCACCAAATATAAGATCGAAATTTCATTGTTCATTATAGATGCCGCCAAGTAGTTCCCAGACATTTCATTCTACTGTAGTAATTCATTATACCTGTGAAGGTGCACGTGGAAGACAATTGATGCATGTATAGTGGTAATAAAACACGCCCCTCAGTAGTAGAATAAGAGAGGATACATATGTGTAAAATTATTCGACTACAGCTTCCATGCTTTCCCTTTGGTTCCTTATTATCTATGAAATTGGACAATTTTTGTTCTCTAGGCTTAAAACTCATTGTCAGTATTCAGAGTTTTTCAATGCTGATCTTCTCCTGTATAAGTTACCAAAATCCTAAAATATGTATGAACTTTAAAAAGCGCTATATTGAAAATTACAGCAGGGAAGTTCCATTTTGTGAATATTGTGTCAATGGATCTCTATTTTGACATCAGTGTTCATTAGAAATGATGACATTTCATATGAGTATAAATATCAATGTGTAAAAGAAAAGGTAGGAAGAACCTTGAATGTTTAAGTAATTGGTGAAATGACAGGGGTGTGTGTGTGTGTGTGTGTGTGTGTGTGTGTGTGTGTGTGTGTGCAATTGATTTTCAGTGAATGGTTCAGCTTCTTGTAGGGCCTCCGAGAGAGCCCAGGTGAACCTTTCAATGAGTTGATATCTGTTTTCAGAACATGGGAATCTCTTAGTCCAATAGTCAATCAGGCAAGCTTTGAGGTCTTGAAGAGTTTCAGTCCCCAGCGATGGTGTTGCAGACCCTTGTGAGCAAACCCTAGGGTATGGTCAGAGCCCTCATTAGCTGGTACCAAGGTGTGACGATTTCAGACAGCATTTCCCAAAGAAGTACCTCTTGAGTCTCTGTCCTTGTCAGTTCCCTACACTTCCTTACACTAGTTATGTGATCAGTGTGTTTCAGGATAATCCCCACATGTGAGTTTTGCTATTTCCTACTAGTCCTATCTGTTTCTCATCTTCTTCTTTTATGGTAGGGGTTGGGAAGCAACCTGTGTGGTGTAGGAAGGGGTGTGGTAGTTGTCTGCCTTCAGAGGACCGAATGATGCCTAGAAATTGTACTGTAGTTTGAGGTCAATTGTCCATCCTCTGAGTGTCAGGAATTGCATCACTTTACTTTGATGCTAGTCTGTTCTTCAAGCTGTCCTCAGAAATAAGGACGTCATCCATCTAGGGAATACTGGTTTGTGTGTATGTTTTCATTTTAGGAAAGGCCTTGCTGTTCCTGAAAATAATACTGCAGAGCACCCTTTCCTGTTCTTATTGGCCATCAGTCAATCTTTTCTGAAGTATTCATTTATAAATAGACTCTATGGTTGATGAGCAGGAATTCTTTATGGACAAGTCTTTGTCAGTGTGTGTATTGCAAATCTTTACTTCCCAGCCTGCAGTTCACTTTTTCATTTTCTTATGGTCATAAGATAAGGAGAAATGTCACATTTTTATGAAGTCCCACTGAATTCTTTTAAATGGTTAGTGCACCCTATGTCCTACCCCAAGATTGACAGGTTCTACGTTTTCTTTCAGAAACTGTCCAATGGGAAGCTACAATCCATTTTCTCTGTCCATTTATTGCTTACAAATGTCACATTTTTATGAAGTCCACTGAATTCTTTTAAATGGTTAGTGCACCTTATGTCCTACCCCAAGATTGACAGGTTCTACGTTTTCTTCAGAAACTGTCCAATGGGAAGCTACAATCCAATTTCTCTGCCCATTTATTGCTTACAAATGTATTTTGACCATCTGTTTCCCAGGAAACCTCTTTTATTATTATTATTATTATTATTATTATTATTACTATTACTATTATTATTATTATTATTATTATTATTATTTTAAATTGCATTTTTAATTCTAATAGGATATTTAAACACTGTTTTTGATTTTCTATGTGCACAATCGTATTATCTGTGAATAGTCACAGTTATCCCCTCAGTTCTTGTCCTTTTTGTTTCTCTTGCCTTAAAACACTGGTAGATTCTCCGATGCCACAATAAATAGAGCAGCATTGTTTGAAGATTTTAATATACCTTTCTCAATATCTGACAGAAAAAGCAGACAAAACATTGGTAACAAATGTGACCTAATTGACATATAGGGAACATTCCATAATAAGTGCAGAATACATTATTTTCAAGTGGTCATAGACTCTTTACCCAAATAGATGATAGGTGCGGCCATGAATCAAGTCTACAAATGTTAAACCCTGAAATTAACTAGATTCTATTCTTTGACCACAGGGGAATTGAGTCACAGTCATAGCAAAAAGAAAACCAGGAAGTCCTTCAATGTTTAAAAATTAAATGGAACTTTGCTACATATCCTAAAGGTCAGAGAGGGAATCTCAATGGAAATTCTGAACCTTTTCTACATGAGGGCTCACACACAATGGCACTTTCTTTGTGAAGAGCATTATAATAACCTAGACAGGAGTTGAGCCTTAAGTCAGAGTTCTGCCTACCGCAGCCACACCTGGCAGGCTTGGCCTGTGGTCCCCCTCAGCTGTCCTTTCTGGTGGTCCTGAGCTAAGGGGGTCAACATGGCCATATGGAAATGGGAAGCTGCCCACTCATAATGATGATGGTGCCCACTACCCAGCTGCCCTCTCTGGTGGCTTTGAGCTAAGGGGGTCAACATGGCCGTATGGAAATTAGAAGCTCCCCACTGTTAGTGATGACGTTGCTATTGTATCATCCTCACCGGTCCAACAACATGATTTCTGAGTGAAATATGACACAAGAGTGACTTCTTGGCCTTCCTTCAGGTTTGAAAATCATCTGGTGAGTCATCTATTCGAAATATGGATTCAACATGTGTACTTTCTTCTGGAAAAGAAATAGACCCAATAGCAATTATGGCTTCCTGAGATCTTGTTCTTGAGAGACATCATACTGGCTCTTTGTAGCATTCTGCCTCTTAAACTTCTCAACTAGGGTGTAGATATTTTTAGGCACATTTTCAGGTGGTTAGACAGGGACTCGGATGATATGAGTCACAGAGGATTTTAGTGTCAGAAACCTAAGTGGGATCCCCAAATTGACTCCAAATCCCTTGTTGTTCCATACAGGGTACTATTTCCCTCTTATCTCTGGTCTTCTCAATCTGGAAACCTATCAAGTATCAGGATTTTCTTGTCATGTGGACAACTGGAACGAATTCAGCGGGCCTTTTCACCTCTGCCAATGGTGATCATTAAGATCATTATCTCAGTGGAGGACCTCTGGGTAAGATACTCAAAGATCCTTAGGAATAGAGACAGTATAATATTTTTCTGGTATTAAAGTTACTGAAACCAACTATCTTTTTTAGTCCATTCAGGCTCTGGTATGTTCAGAGGGTGCTGTAAAACAGGTCTGAAATAGTATTTAAAAACACTCAGCTCAGCCTCTTCTACAAAGTGAGCCAATGCTTATAAATATGGCTAAAATATTCCCTTACCTACGATTACTTCCCAGCCATCATAGTGTTTATATGGTATGACTGTCACTTACATTAGTCAACATTTGCAGAGAAAGAACTTAGTGCATCCAGGGGGCACTTCATGTTGAAATTAGTTTGTGACAATGAGCTATTGTGTTTTATTCTGCAGTCTAAGGGAATGGTGCCAGACATCTCTAAGGTGTCTAGCAGTTCTACAATTCTGATTTTAAGTGGTCTGTGTGCTTCAGAGATTTGGGCAGGAGAAGGACAGGAGTCCAGAGACTGTGAACACTTCTGTTACCTGTGCTGACCATGGAGCAGGTAGCCTTCTGTGGGATTCATTTTGAATTCTTGGTACTATTGTGAAAGGTGCTTTTGTCTCAAATTCCTCCATTTAGTAGTCATTATAATGATGAAAGTAATTTTTATCTTATATCATCTGTGGGCCCTGATCCTGGGCTCCCAGGGAAGCTATCCTTTAACATTTTACCTGGCTCAAATTGATTGGGCAAAACCTCAAAGCATGGGCCCTATTTCTGCCCCAAGCACATGTTGTACATCTGCTTCGAGAAGAAAACAATATCCAAATATGCCAACATAAAGATAAGAAAAAATAAAGAATCTCTTTGGCTCCCATAATATTAAAGTCATACTGACATGTACATACTGAAAACATAAGAACGAGTCTGTCAATTTCTGGAATCTAAGAAGATCCTCATTGTGGTGTGTAACTCTGTACTTAAAAGAAAACAGAAAAAAATATATAAGCCTGCCCCAAATGTTCCTTCCCTGGAGCACTCCCTTCTTGGTGAAGATTGTGTCTCCCAGGCAGCTGTCCTGACTTGGGTTTGAATAAAGGTCTCTTCCTTTCTCTCTAAAATGTTTTTAAAAGTTCATTCACACAATGTCGACAATAACAGTGTTTTCTATTTAAGTGAGAAATAAATGTTCCACTCTAGTTTTATTGGGAATAGACGAATTGAGGGTTTCTTTAGAAGAGTAAGTCTGCCTTCCAGAAAAGGCAAGGTCATTGGTCTATTGAGAATGAAGATAATTACTGCTAAACAACAAGCATGTGTTGCCCCTTCGCCCAGAAACCGAAGCAGGTGTGCAGGCTTTAGGTCAGAGGTGACTTCTTGTCCCCAGCTGACAACACTTCTCTGCTCTGGCTCCAAGACCCCCGAGGTTTTGAACGTCAGCATCGAAGTCAGCGAGGCAGCTTGTCACAGGACGCCAGTGTTCAGAGAAAGCACAGGTATGTTTGGCAAAATGTCCTATCTATGTCAGGGCTGGAGGTAAAACCTCTCATTATCCCAAAACCTCCTGGGCTTTTCTCTTTTCTCTAGTTGAGCCACAAAGTAAAATTGAAGTAGCTGTCAGCATTCTGGGTTTGGTACAAGAATTACTTAGTTTCCCTGCAGGTAGAACTTTGCAGGGGATCACAATTTCTCTGTCCATTTATTGCTTACACATGTATTTTGACCATCTGTTTCCTAGGAACCATCTTTTATGAGAAAGCGGAGGTGAGATTCACTCTGTGCCTGATTGTAACATCTAATTTGTTCCTTCATCTAACAGTGTTTATTCAATTGGGCCTAAGATATGGTTGAGTGGCCAGCATCTAGAGTTAGGTGGCTTTTTTTCATCTGATACAGACTTGGATGATGTCATTTGACAAAGGTGATGTTTCATCATTGATTAGTTTATTCATCAGAAGAGTTAAAATTAGGGTGGAGGGAAAATTGAAAATTATCCAAAGCGGCCTGTTCCTGTTTAAAAGTTGAGCTTGACTTTCCAGTTTTACTAAATGTATTATCTCGATATTTGGAGGTGCCATATTCTCTCTGTAGTTTCTTTGGTGGTGGAGTCAGAAGGAGAGTCTGGGAATTCTTTTGGATAGTGGCATGCTGGTGGCTTCAAGGGGCTTGGCGTCAGGAGCCTTGGGGTGAAGTCTGCAACTGCTTGCCTGACCCTGGGTGCATCTCACAGAGGTTTTGTTTCATCTTATGAAATTGCCAGCAGATAATGTTCGGCTTAAAGGGGAACCCTCCCATCCTGTTGGTGGCAATGCAAATGGTGCAGCCAGTCTAGGAAACAGTGTGGGGGTTCCTCAAAAAGTTAAACATTGAACAACCCCATGATCCAGCAATTGCTCTCCTAGGTATTTACCCAAAGGATACAAAAATGCAGATTCAAAGGGGGAACATGCACCATGATGTTTATAGCAGCAATGTCCACAGTAGCCAAACTATGGAGAGAATCCCAAAGTCTATGCACTGATGAATGGATAAAGCAGAAGTGGGATACATATATATAATGGAATATGACCCAGCTTCAAAAGGAATGAAATCTTACCATTTGCAAGGATGTGGATGGACCTAGAGTGTATTAAGCTAAGCAAAATCAGTGAGGAAAGAGAAATATCCTATGCTCTCACGCTTGTGGAATTTCAGAAAGAAAACAGATGAACAGAGTGGAGGGGTGATGAGAGAGGCAAACAAGGAAATAGACTCAACCTTGGAGAACAAACTGAGTGTTGCTGCAGGACAGGGGCATGGGGCAAGAGTTAAATGGGTGAGGGGTATTAAGGAAGGCACTTGTGATGAGCACCGGGTACTGTATGCAGGTGAGGAATCACTAAATCCTACACCTGAAGCGAATATTCCATGGCATGTGAACTAACTGGAATTTAAGTAAGAGAAGAAAGGAAAAAGTGTTCTGCTTCATGAAGAGTGAGGTAAAATTGTAGTGATTTGGCTGTACTATTCTATAGAGGATAGATGTAAAACACCCTGTTGTAGGATACACTAGTTTCTTATCACATAAGGAGTCCTCAGAAAGCTGCAATGAAAGATTCAGGTCTCAGAGCATGTTCATGTTCCAATGATATTTTACAGTTTGCACAGGTAGGAAAGAAGGTGGAGAGAGAGGCAACAGAAGGGGAAAGCAGGTGTGAACCTTTCATTTGTTAGCATTATAGCTTTCTCATGAAAGCTTTAAGTCAGTGTGCTTTTGGAAGCAGAGGGGGAATCCGGGAGCTTTGCAGGAGACAGGGGAGTTCCAGGTCTGGGTAAAGCTGACAGGGGTCCCAGAGGAGAGCTGAATGCATTCTGCAGCAGGGTGTGGGCAGGGTGGGCTCCAGGGGTGGCTGTGGGTCTCCTGGGTGAGTGTTGTGACAGGTGAGGGCTGTGTGCAAGTTCCTGGCTGAGGACAAGGGGGGCACAGCCTGAGAGCTGGCAGAGAACCTTCTTCTGGGCCACCATCCTCACCCAACACACAGCCTCATCTTCTGTTCCTGTCACTCCAATTCAGACTTCTCCGAAGTTGAGTGAGAACACATCAAGAGCATTCTTAACAGAAGGGAAAGCATGTGCAAAGGCTCTGGGGCAGGAGAATTTCAGGTATGTCCAGGACCAGCAAGAAGGCCCTGTAGCCACAGGAGACAACTTAGGACATGACCTCAGAGAGGTGTCAGAAAGCCATTCCAGGGCTATAACCCCATGAGACCCTGTTTCACTGGGCCATCCTGGCTACAGTGTTGAGAACAGATGACAGAGGGTTGAAGATGGCAAGGCAGGTCAATGACGAAGCTTTTCCAGGATCTCAGGCACTGTGGACCAGACAGGTGCCCTTGGATGGAGTGGTTAGACATATCTGGGTCCATTTTGAAGATGGAGCTCGCAGGATTTGCTGATTGGTTAGCTATTAGGAGCTGGAGAACGGAGGAATTGGAGTAAATCCCAGCTGTTGTGGGTTGTCCTGATCGAGGGGAAGGAGAGGGTTTCTCAGGGCGTAGGAGGTAGTCCGTGTTCCGCATGCTGAGGAATGTGCCTTTCCTCGTGGATCTGCTGAGGTTTGTGTCTGGGAGGACCTTTCACATCTCCTCCCTCAGCAATGCTCAAGTACATGTATCCCCCACTTTTTAAATGTTCACAGTAAGACACTGGGCTTTCTTGAAAGAACTATGTTATTACCCAGCTTCAGTAAGAAGAAGAGACCTGAAGAGGATTTCCCTCTTATGAAAAAAGGTGAACAGTGAGAATAGCGTTCAGCATCTGTTTTGGGGAGAAGCACGACAGAGGCGGCGTGCACCCCAACCAGGTCCTTCCTCTGGGAACCGCTCTCCGCATCCAGCCACCAGCATTTTGAATGGTGTCTGTGAGCCTCTGCTTCTGCTTTATCTTCATTTATGCTGGGCCTCCGTTAGAAACTTGTGTCCTGAGGCCTAAGAAAAGCCAAAGAGAGGAATTTTGGAGTCTGAGCACACTGTCTAATTGTTCCGTGTAAATTAATGGCCATTCCTTCTTGACACCATTTCTGCTGTGCAAGGTTTCTCAGAAGCCATGTACTTTCAAAGAGCAGGGAAACCTATACCCCATGCTGCGGGGTTAGTTTTAGTCTCCATGCTGGACAGAACATTTCATGACTGTCGGATTTTCTCACTCAAACATTGAGACTTTGACCACTTTCACCCGTTTCTACCACCCCATCCCCAAATCTGGCACCTACCAATCTGCTCTCAGTATCTATGCGTTCAGTATTTGTTTATTCCAAATTGAATGTACATGAGAGCATCTGGTATTGGTCTTTCTGTGTCTGGGTTACTTGGCATAAGGCCCCCAAGGTCTGTGTTTCCATGTCTGGTTCTTGTGAATAATGCTGCACTGAATGTGGGAGTGCATCTGTCTTTTTGAGGCAGTATTTTTGTATTCTCCAAATCAATACTCTGTAGAGCCATTATTGGGTCATGTGGTAGTTGTATTTATTTTTTCAGGAACCTCCATACCGTTTGTCACAATGGCTGCACCAATTTCCATTCCCACCAACAGTGCACAGTGTCTCCTCGTCTGCACACCCTTGACACCACCTGGTGTCTGTCTCTGGGACAATTGCTGTTCCAACAATTGTGAGGGGATAGCCGATTGTGGTTTTGATGATGTTTCCTTGACGATATAAGTGATGTCGAATAACTTTCTCTGTCTGTTGGCACCTGTGTGCCATCTTTGGAAAGTATCTATTCACATATTCTCCCATTTTTTAATACAGATTATTTTTGTTTTGATTTGTACGAGTGATGTGTGTATTTTGGATATTAGCCTCTTCTCACACATATGATTCGCAGATATTTTTTCTTATTGGGTCAGTGGCCTTTTAAGTTTTTGCTGGTTTCTTTTGCCAAGTGAAAGATTTCAGTTTGAAGTTGTTCCACTTGTTTATTTTTGCTTTTGTTGCTTTGCGTTTGGTGTCGGATCTGAAGACTCTTTGCCAAAACCTATGTTGAGAGACTTAGTACCTGTGTCTTCTTGGAGGTTTATGGATTCAGGTCTTATGTTCAAATCATTCATCCCTTAAAAATTTTGGTGGTGTAAGAAATTGACCCAGTTATATTCTTCTGCATTTAGTGTCCAGTTTGCCTGTTACCGCTCACTGTAGACACAGTCCTTCCCTCATGGCATATTTTCTGCTGCTGTGTCGTAAGTTAGGATCATCTACGTGTGGGTAAGTTTCTGAGCTTTCTGTTCTGTTCCACTGACCTTGGGTCTGTGTTTATGCCAGTACCATCCTGTTTTGATAACATCTTTGTAATCTAGCTTGAAATCCAGGAGTGTGTTGACTGCACCTTTCTTTCTTCAGGTTGCTTTGCGTATTTGGGGCCTTTTGTGATTCCATACAAGTTTGAGGACTGTTATCTATTTCCTTGAATAATGCCACTGGAATTCAGATAGGGATTTCATCACATCTGTCGATTGCTTTGGGTACGATGGATATGTTCACATAATTAACTCTTCCAGTTAAGGAGCATGGCGTATGCTTCCATTTGTTTGTGTTGCCTTCCAAATCTTTGAACCACACATTCTGCCCCCCTCGACACACATGTTTTTCATTTCTTTTCTGCCATGTGTTGAGTGTACTATGTCTTTCGCATTTTTGGTTACTTTTATTCCTAGATTTTTTTTGATGCAATTGTAAATGGCATTGCTTTTTTAATTTCTCTTTTAATTTCTCTTTGTGTCATCAGTATACAGAAATGCAAGAAGTTGGGTCATCTGGGTGGCCCCATAGGTGAAGCGTCTGCCTTCAGCTCAGGTCATGATCCCAGAGTTCTGGGATTGAGCCCCGTGTAGGGCTCCCCGCTTAGCGAGGGTCTGCTTCTCCCTCTTTCTGACACTACCCCTGCATGTGCTTTTTCTCTTCCTCTCAAATAAATAAATAAAATCTGAAAAAAAGTAAAGACAACAGGTCTCTGTATATTGACTTTATATCCTGCAGCTTTCTTGAATTTGTTTAAATTAACAGTTTTTTTGTGGAATTTTCGGGATTTCATGTCATTTGCAAATAGTGACAGTTTTCCTGTATGGATTTCATATCGTTCTCTTTTTTTAAAATGATGCTAGTCACCCTACAGTACTTCATTTGTTTTTGATGAAGTGTTCCATGATTCATTGCTTGCATATAACCCCTAGTGCTCATTATGACACGTGCCCTCCTTAATACCCATCACCAGGATAACCCATTCCCCTACCCTCCCTTTCTGCAACCTTCAGTTTGTTTCCCAGTGTCAATAGTCTCTCATGGTTCATCTCCCCCTCTCATTCCCCCCCTTCACTTTTCCCTTCCTTCTTCTAATGTTCCATGCTATTCCTTCCATTCCACATCGGAGTCAAACCATATGATAATTGTCTTTCTCTGCTTGACTTAATTTCACTTAGCATAATCCCCTCCTGGTCCATCCACATTGGTGCAAATGGGGGGTATTCATCCTTTCTGATGACTGAGTAATATTCCATTGTATAGATGAACCACATCTTCTTCGTCCATTCATGTGCTGAAGGACATCTTGGCTCCTTCCACAGTTTGGCTATTATGGACATTGTTGCTATGAACATTGGGATACGGGTGCCCCTTCTTTTCATTACTCTGTGTCTATAGGGTAAATACCCAGTAGTGCAATTGGTGGGTCATAGGATAGCTCTGTGTTTAATGTCTTGAGGAACCTCCATATTGTTCAAAAGTGGCTGTACCAGCTTGAATTCTCACGAGTAGTGTAAGAGGGCTCCCCTTTCTTCACATACTCTCTGACTTTTTGTAATTTCCTGTCTTGTTAATTTGTTTTTCAAGATTTTATTTATTTATTCCACAGAGATAGAGATGGCCAGCGAGAGAGGGAACACAAGCAGGGGGAGTGGGAGAGGAA
The DNA here is from genome assembly GCF_024610735.1 of Ursus americanus. NCBI lineage: Eukaryota > Metazoa > Chordata > Mammalia > Carnivora > Ursidae > Ursus > Ursus americanus. The sequence goes on along the minus strand of NC_142157.1, from coordinate 749,816 downwards.
GAAGCAGGCTCATAGCAGAGGAGCCTGATGTGGGGCTCGATCCCGTAATGCCAGGATCACGCCCTTAGCCGAAGACAGACGCTTAACCTCTGTACTACCCAGGTGCCCCCTGCCTTGTTAATTTTAACCATTCTAACTGGTATAAGGTGGTATCTCATTGTCGTTTTGATTTGTATTTGCCTGATGGCAAGTGATGTGGAGCATTTTTTCATGTGTCTGTTGGCCATTTGTATGTCTTCTTTGGAGAAGTATCTCTTTGTGTCTTCTGCCCATTTTTGGGTGTTGAGTTTGAGGAGTTCTTTATAGATCTTGGATACTAGCCCTTTATCTGTAATATCATTTGCAGATATCTTCTTCGATTCCATAGGTTGACTTTTTGTTTTGTTGATCGTTTGCTTTGCCCTGCAGAAGCTTTTTATCTTGGTGAAGTGCCAATAGTTCCTTTTTTGCTTTTATTTCCTTTGCCTTTAGAGACGTGGCTTGCAAGAAGTTGTTGTGTCCAAGTTTAAAGAGTTCTTTTGATTTTGATATGAGACAGGAATCCATTATCTTTCCTTCCTGATTGTATTCGAGTCCTCTGTCTTTCTTGGTGAGTCTAGCTAAGTTTGTCAGTTTTGTTTATCTTTCCAAAAAAGGCAGCTCTCACTTTCATTTTTTTTTTGTCTTTTTAGTCTCTGTCAGATTTATTTATGCATTCCTTTTTGTTATTTCCTTATTTCTACTAATTTGGGGCTTTGTTTGTTGTTTTATTTTCTACTTCTTTACCACATAAATCAAGTTGTTTATTGGAGACCATTCTCATGGATTGATGAAGACTTGAGTTTCTATGAATGTCCCCCATAAAGCTACTTTTGCTGCATCCCTTATGTTTTTGTAAGTTGCCTTTTTCCTCAGTGTCAAGGGACTTCTAAAATCTTTTTTGATTTCTTCTTTGACTGTTGGTTGTTCAGTAGCTTGTTGTTAAATCTCCACATATTTTTTTAAGATTATTTAGGTATCTGACAGAGAGTGAGACAGTGAAAGAGGGAATGGAAGCAGGGGGGTGGGAGAGGGAGAAGCGGGCTTCCCGCTGAGCAAGGAGCCTGATTCCAGGCTAAATCCCAGGATCTTGGCAGATCCTTAACAACTGATCCACCCAGGCCCCCCAATCTCCACCTATTTTTGACTGTCCCATTTTTTTCTTGAGACTGATTTCTAGTTTCATATCATTGTGGTTGGACAAGATTTGAAGCAGAAGGTGAAGAGAGCATTCAGATAAAGGTTTGTTTCCTGGAGGGTTTTCTGAGGGCAGAGCATGAGTTCCGTGGGACGGAGGAAGGTTTTGTGAGATGGGGGTGGGGTTAACCCTTGTTAGAATTACTGACTACTACCATGCAGGCTGTGTGCTACTGTTCACACCGTAGTCCTGATGGACTTGTACTTCATTAGAAATATTTTCTAGGAGGTGTAGGCATAGCCTTCACTTAAAGAAAGGTGCCATGTGGGTTCATGGCATGACCCCAGGTCAGCAACCAGGATGTATGGTATTGTGGGGGATCAGAAACAGGCTTTCTGTGGGAAGTGACAGAAATAAGGTATGGTGAGCTCCATGACCATAGGTGAGGTCCCGAGTGACCCACTGGGTGTTGGGTTCTGTGGATCTGTCTCATCAGGTGCTGTGGAATTCAGGGACACCCTCCTGTCTGTGGATTTGTGTGGAGACAGCTAGACATCAGTGTCTGGCCAGGCATGAGGGTCGCACTGGACCACCACCAGAGGTGCAGCGTGCGGGGGAGCCACTGCTTGGTTTCCACGAAAGCTGCCCAGCGTCTGTGACTGTGATTCCTAGCAGCCGCAAGGGGAGAGGAGGCCTGGGGTGGTGCACACTTCCTAGACTTGTGGTCAGGTCTAGTCTGGAGCCCACTGAAGTCAGCCACACCTGGCCAGGAGGCACCCAGTCAGTGTAGCTTTGGGCACTGCTCCCATGGTACTTCGTGCCAGCTCCATGCTGCCACCTCCTGCTTTTCATCATCATCTTCAAGGTCATGTGCCTCTGCTCTTGCCCCATGGCCTCCGGGGTATTGTCCGTCCTCCATCTGGCCCTCGTCCCTGGTGCCCTGTGCAGTCTGATGCCAGGGTACCCTTCTCGAGACAAACATCTGGCCCTGATGGAACACTTCCATGGATCTCGTGTGATGCAAGGATGATGCCCTGCCCTGGAAGGGGGCTGCAGGTCCCCAATCAGGAGAGCCATGTCTCCCTTTTCAGCATGGCCTGCCCTCCCCTCAGTCTTCTTCAGGGAAGCTCTCCCAACTTTCTGAGCGGACAGCTCTGAACTTAAAAATGAATATTATTTTACATATCTCTATGCCTTAGTTCATCCATGGCATGTCTTTCAACCCCGTTAGTGGTTTTTTTTTTTTTTTAGCAGTTCTGAAGGGCTGTCTGCTCATGGAGGGGATGACCTGGGTGGGACAGCTTTCCCTCTCATCTCCCTCAGCATGTCTCTGAGCCCTGAGGCCAGCTGTCCCACTGAGGATTGAGGGACCCGAGCCAGCCCATCCTGAGCCCAGGCTGTGTCAGTTGTGTAGACTGATGTGTGTTGGAGTGGTGGGCAGCTGGTATGGGCCAGGGGCAGGCAGTGTCTCCTCATTCCTTCCCTCCCTTCCTCCCAGAGGTAGCTCAGAGCAGCCTTCAACCCCTGCATCTCCAGATCCCTTGACTTATGCCTTCTGTATTCAGCTGGTGACCTTGGAGTTTTGCATGGATTCTACCTCCCGTACCCTCTCCTGTAGCAGTTCCTGGATCAGGGGAGGGGTTGGACCCTTGTCTGTTTTTGATCTTCTTCCTGTCCCGCACCAAGCCCACCCACCGTTGCATCTTCCATGTATGTGCTTGGAAGCAAGCCCATCCACAGGGAACCTATTATCCAAATGGATCCAGCAATGAATATTGAAGTAGAGATCCAGGATCCATAATAAACCTGCTCTGAAACCTGTCCCAAAGTCTGTGACTCTCTCACACTGAAACAGAAACAATAATAGCTTTCTGGACTGTGAAGTGACATGTGTCTCTACTTCCAATCTTGAATGCATAGGTGCTGAACCTGGACAGAAAAGGACCATGGCTCCCGTGGGCTGGGATCCACAGTAAGAACTCAGTGAAATCTGAATTCGAGGCATAGAGTAAATAATTATTGTAGAGTGAATCCTCCCAAGTAGGGCTTATGCACAGTGCACAGGAAAAGCTTTTTCAAAGAGGTTCCTGAAAGAAAAATCTTTTTAAAAAATTTATTTTAATTCCAGTAGAGCTAACATACAGTGTTACATTCGTTTCAGGTGTACAATAGAGTGATTCAGTAATTCTATATATTACTCAGTGGTCATCAAGAAAAGTGTCCTCTTAATCCGCTTCATCTATTTCACTCATCCCTCTATCCACCTCCTCTCTGGTAACCATCCATTTGTTCTCTATTGTTAAGAGTTTGTATATTCCCATGCCCATACTCAGGCAACCCTGTTTGGGTAGAGTTTCCGTGTCCCCTGCAAGGGTGAATGGGGGTGGGCACGCTCTGGGCCAGTATTTCCAGGCTTTTGTTCCCTGGCGGCTTTCTCTTGTGATCTGCTGTGCCTCTTCTGAGAGTCAGAGCAGCAGAGGCTGAATTGTCACAGAACAGAGGGAATGCAGCCCGTTCTCCACCCTTGTTCTGGCCACTTTAACTCCATTACTGTTGGTGCTGCTCAACCCTGTAGCATCCTGGGATGTGGGCCCCACATCTGGTGTCCCTGGCCTCAATTCCGGGGCTAGTGCATCTCTGTCCTTTGTGTTTCTAATGCTGCCAGCCGCCAGACGACCTGGTCTCTCTCTGGAAGCTCCTGGTCTCAGTCTGGATCCCCTGAGCACACCGGGATTCCAGAGTTCCATGGGAAGCCTGGTGGCTCCGGCACCTGGTTCAGGGTCTCAGTCTGCTGTTTCGCAGGTGCCTACTGCAAGTCCGCCAAATCCCCTGTGCAGGTGGCCTGCCAGCCGCCAGCCGCCCCGTGGGCTCCCGGGTCTCCTGGTCTCAGTCTATGCCTGGTGAGCACACCGGGATTCCGGTGTTCCAGGAGAAGCCTGGTGGCGCACGCTCTGGGCTCACCGGTCTCAGTCCACTCTCTCCTGTGTGCCATCCATGAGTCTGCCCGCTCCCTGGTGCAGGTGGTTGCTGCTTCCGGGCGCCAGAACATGGCGGCTCCCCCCCCCTTCCGTTTATCTTCTGATATCTGTGCCCGGTTTCAAGGCTCCCCGCTTCATACCTCAATACTCAGCGCTGGAGATGTTCATTTGTAGAGATCCAGATGTATCTTCCTGCCTCTCAGGCTGATTCCGTGGTTGTTTAGGCTGGTCTGGTACCTATCCAGCTCAACTCAGGGGACCTGCTGAAAAAGGGGTCTCCTACTCCTCCACCATCTTAACTCCTCTCTTGTACCTGAAATAGTATTTAAAAACACTCAGCTCAGCCTCTTCTACAAAGTGAGCCAATGCTTATAAACATGGCTAAAATATTCCCTTACCTACGATGACTTCCCAGCCATTGTAGTTTTTAAATGGTATGACTGTGACTTACATTAGTCAACATTTGCAGAGAAAGAACTTAGGGCATCCAGGGGGCACTTCATGTTGAAATTAGTTTGTGACAACGAGCTACTGTGTTTTATTCTGCAGTCCAAGGGAATGGTGCCAGACATCTCTAAGGTGTCTAGCAGTTCTACAATTCTGATTTTAAGTGTTCTGTGTGCTTTAGAGATTTGGGCAAGAGAAGGGCAGGAGTCCAGAGACTGTGAACACTTCTGTTACCTGTGCTGACCATGGAGCAGGTAGCCTTCTGTGGGCATCATTTTGATTTCTTGGTACTCTTGTGAAGGTGCTTTTGTCTCAAATTCCTCCATTTAGGAGTAATTATAATGATAAAAGTAATTTTTATCTTATATCATCTGTGGGCCCTGATCCTGGGCTCCCAGGGAAGCTATCCTTTAACATTTTACCCGGCTCAAAATGACTGGGCAAAACCTGAAAGCATGGGCCCTATTTCTGCCCCAAGCACATGTTGTACATCTGCTTCGAGAAGAAAACAATAACCAAAAATGCCAACATAAAGATAAGAAAAAATAAAGAACCTCTTTGGCTCCCATAAGATTAAAGTCATACTGACATGTACATACTGAAAATGCATAAAAACATTGCATTTCCTAAAGCCCAAGCCTTGGAGGGTCTGAGAGCCTTGCCCAGAACCAGGCACACCCCAGCAGGGAGGGCTGGTGCAGAAAGGGAAGGGGCAGGACTCTGACGGTGGTCTGCAGCTAGAGGGGTCCCTGGAAGGGGCCAGGTGTGTGGGGGGACCCTGGCCCACGACCCCACCCATGCCTGTGCCGGGTGTTGGGTCGAGCAGGCGCCTCTTGGGCCCCCTGCACTTTCAGGGTTCCAGGGGCTTGAGGGCGGGTTGCCCAGCATCCAAGGGGCTCAGGCACCACCCTCCCCAACCATTCACCGCTTGGGGGTGGAGCTATGTCTCTGTGGGCAGTCCCAGATTCACAGTAGGTTGCAGACTTAGGGCAAAGAAGGGGCACTGAGAGAGAGAGAGAGTTGCCCTGTGGAGATCCCTGCTGGTGAGTGAGCAGCGAGCACTGGGGTGGGGGTCTGGGGGTAGGGTGCGCCCCAGGTGGGAGGCAGGGTTCTGGAAGGGCATGTGGAGAGGGTTCATTGTGGGGACTCAGGTGAGTTTTCTTTTTCCCTTTAAAGTCTCTTCTGCCCCATGTCCTCAACTGACCTTATTCCCCATACCCGTGAACTCCAGGACACCCACTCACCTGAGCTTATGTGGGATGGGTTGCAGAATTTCAAGGTTTCCCCTGTTCCCCGGGAAGAGTGCGGGTAAGGACTTCACACAATCCCCACCTTCAGTTCTCTGACACAGTGCAGGTGATGCATCTTGAGCAGTACCCTGAGTTCAGCAGGGTGTGCCCTGGTCCCCAGGCACAGGTGTGGCAGTAGCATGCCCCAGAGCCGTCCCCCAACTTCAGCATTATGCCCCGTGTGCCCCCGGGTTAGTGGTAATTGGCTATTAGAATCATGCAGGAAAATCCTCCAGGTGGGGGCCTGGAGGCGGGCATAAACCAGACCCCACTCTAGTTGCATTGGGAATAGACGAATTGAGGGTTTCTTTAGAAGAGTAAGTCTGCCTTCCAGAAAAGGCAAGGTCATTGGTCTATGGAGAATGAAGATAATTACTGATAAACAACAAGTATGTGTTGCCCCTTCACCCAGAAACTGAAGCAGGTGTGCAGGCTTTAGGTCAGAGGTGCCTTCTTCTCCCCAGCTGACAGCACTTCTCTGCTCTGGCTCCTAGACACCCGAGGTTTTGAACGTCAGCATCGGAGTCAGCAAGGCAGCTTGTCACAGGACACCAGTGCTCAGAGAAAGCATAGCTTTGCTTGGCAAAATGTCCTATCTATGTCAGGGCTGGAGGTAAAACCACTCTTTATCCCAAAACCTCCTAGGCTTTTCTCTTTTCTCTAGTTGAGCCACAAAGTAAAATTGAAGTAGCTGTCAGCATTCTGGGTTTGGTGCAAGAATTACTTAGTTTCCCTGCAGGTAGAACTTTGCAGGGGATCACAATTTCTCTGTCCATTTATTGCTTACAAATGTATTTTGCCCATCTGTTTCCTAGCAACCCTCTTTTGTTAGAAAAGGAAGGTGAGATTCACTCTGTGCCTGTTTGTAACATCTAATTTGTTCCTTCATCTAACAGTGTTTATTCAATTGGGCCTAAGATATAGTTGAGTGACCAGCATCTAGAGTTAGGTGGCTTATTTTCATCTGATACAGACTTGGATGATGTCATTTGACAACGGTGATGTTTCATCATGGATTAGTTTATTCATCAGAAGAGTTAAAATTAGGGTGGAGGGAAAATTCAAAATTATCCAAACTGGCCTGTTCCTTTTTTAAAGTTGAGCTTGACTTTCTAGTTTTACTAAATGTATTATCTCGATATTTTGAGGTGCCATATTCTCTCTGTAGTTTCTTTGGTGGTGGAGTCAGAAGGAGAGTCTGGGAATTCTTTTGGATAGTGGCATGCTAGTGGCTTCAAGGGGCTTGGCGTCAGGAGCCTTGGGGTGAAGTCTGCAACTGCTTGCCTGACCCTGGGTGCATCTCCCAGAGGTTTTGTTTCCTCTTATGAAATTTCCGGCAGATAATGTTCTGCTTAAAGGGGAACCCTCCCATCCTGTTGGTGGCAATGCAAATGGTGCAGCCAGTCTGGGAAACAGTGTGGAGGTTCCTCAAAAAGTTAAACATTGAACAACCCCATGATCCAGCAATTGCTCTCCTAGGTATTTACCCAAAGGATACAAAAATGCAGATTCAAAGGGGGTACATGCACCATGATGTTTATAGCAGCAATGTCCACAGTAGCCAAACTATGGAGAGAATCCCAAAGTCCATGCACTGATGAATGGATAAAGCAGAAGTGGGATGCATATATATACTGGAATATGACCCAGCTTCAAAAAGAATGAAATCTTACCATTTGCAAGGATGCAGATGGACCTAGAGTGTATTGAGCTAAGCAAAATCATTGAGGAAAGAGAAATATCCTATGCTCTCATGCTTGTGGAATTTCAGAAAGAAAACAGATGAACAGAGTGGAGGGGTGATGAGAGAGGCAAACAAGGAAATAGACTCAACCTTGGAGAACAAACTGAGTGTTGCTGCAGGACAGGGGCGTGGGGGGAAGAGTTAAATGGGTGGGGGGTATTAAGGAGGGCACTTGTGATGAGCACCGGGTACTATATGCAAGTGAGGAATCACTAAATCCTACCCCTGAAGCGAATATTCCATGGCATGTGAACTAACTGGAATTTAAGTAAAAGAAGAAAGGAAAAAGTGTTCTGCTTCATGAAGAGTGAGGTAAAATTGTAGTGATTTGGGCTGTACTATTCTATAGATGAGAGTTGTAAAACACCCTGTTGTAGGATACACTAGTTTCTTATCACATAAGGAGTCCTCAGAAAGCCGCAATGAAAGATTCAGGTCTCCGAGCATGTTCATGTTCCACTGATATGTTACAGTTTGCACAGGTAGGAAAGAAGGTGGAGAGAGAGGCAACAGAATGGGAAAGCAGGTGCGAAACTTTCAATAATTAGCATTATACCTTTCTCATGAAAGCCTTGCGATTTTGGAAGCAGAGGTGGAATCCGGGAGCTTTGCAGGAGACAGGGGAGTTCCAGGTCTGGGTAAAGCTGACAGGGGTCCCAGAGGAGAGCTGAATGCATTCTGCAGCAGGGTTTGGGCACGGGTGGCTGTGGGTCTCCTGGGTGAGAGTTGTGACAGGTTAGGGCTGTGTGCAAGTTCCTGGCTGAGGGCAAGGGAGGCACAGGCTGTGAGCTGGCAGAGAACATTCTTCTGGGCTACCATCCTCACACAACACACAGCCTCATCTTCTGTTCCTGTCACTCCAACTCAGACTTCTCCGAAGGTGAGTGAGAACACATCAAGAGCATTCTTACCAGAAGGGAAAGCATGTGCAAAGGCTCTGGGGCAGGAGAATTTCAGGTATGTCCAGGAGCAGCAAGAAGGCCCTGTGGCCACAGGAGACAGCTTAGGACATGGCCTCAGAGAGGTGACAGAAAAAACCATTCCAGGGCTATAACCCCATGAGACCCTGTTTCACTGGGCCATCCTGGCTACAGTGTTGAGAACAGATGACAGAGGGTTGAAGATGGCAAGGCAGGTCAATGACGAAGCTTTTCCAGGAACTCAGGCACTGTGGACCAGACAGGTGGCCTTGGATGGAGTGGTTAGACCTATTCTGGGTCCATTTTGAAGATGGAGCTCACAGGATTTGCTGATGGGTTAGCTATTAGGAGCAGGAGAACGGAGGAGTTGGGGTAACTCCCAGCTGTTGTGGGTTGTCATGATCGAGGGGAAGGAGAGGGTTTCTGGGTGTAGGAGGTACTCCGTGTTCCGCATGCTGAGGAATGTGCCTTTCCTCGTGGATCTGCTGAGGTTTGTGTCTGGGAGAACCTTTCACATCTCCTCCCTCAGCAATGCTCAAGTACAAGTATTCCCCACTTTTTAAACGTTCACAGTAAGACATTGGGCTTTCATGAAAGAACAACGTTATTACCCAGCTTCAGTAAGAAGAAGAGACCTGAAGAGGATTTCCCTCTTATGAAAAAAGGTGAACAGTGAGAATAGCGTTCAGCATCTGTTTTGGGGAGAAGCACGACAGAGGCGGCGTGCACCCCAACCAGCTCCTTCCGCTGGGAACCGCTCTCTGCATCCAGCCACCAGCACTTTGAATTGTGTCTGTGAGCCTCTGCTGTGCTTTATCTTCATTTATGCTGGGCCTCCGTCAGAAACTTGTGTCCTGAGGCCTAAGAAAAGCCAAAGAGAAGGAATTTTGGAGTCTGAGGACACTATCTAATTGTTCCGTGTAAATTAATGGCCATTCCTTCTTGACACCATTTCTGCTGTGCAAGTTTTCTTTAGAAGCCATGTACTTTCAAAGAGCAGGGAAACCTATACCCCATGCTGCGGGGTTAGTTTTAGTCTCCATGCTGGACAGAAGATTTCATGACTGTCGGATTTTCTCACTCAAACATTGAGACTTTGACCACCTTCACCCACCACCCCATCTCCGAATCTGGCACCTACCAATCTGCTCTCAGTATCTATGCGTTCAGTATTTGTTTATTCCACGTGGAATGTACATGAGAGCATCTGGTATTGGTCTTTCTGTGTCTGAGTTACTTGGCATAAGGCCCCCAAGGTCTGTGTTTCCATGTCTGGTTCTTGTGAATAATGCTGCAGTGAACGTGGGAGTGCATCTGTCTTTTTGAGGCAGTATTTTTGTGTTCTCCAAATCAATACTCAGTAGAGCCATTACTTGTCCAGGTGGTAGTTGCATTTATTTTTTCAGGAACCTCCATACCGTTTGTCACAGTGGCTGCACCAATTTCCATTCCCACCAACAGTGCACAGTGTCTCCTCATCTGCACACCCTTGACCCCACCTGGTGTCTGTCTCTGGGACAATTGCTGTTCCAACAGTTGTGAGGGGATAGCCGATTGTGGGTTTGATGATGTTTCCCTGAGGATATTAAGTGATGTCGAACAACTTTCTCTGTCTGTTGGCACCTATGTGCCATCTTTAGAAAGTATCTATTCACATACTCCCCCCATTTTTTATACAGTTTTTTTTTTTGATTTGTATGAGTGTTGTGTGTATTTTGGATATTAGCCTCTTCTCACACATATGATTCGCAGATATTTTTTTCTTATTATGTCAGTGACCTTTTTAGTTTTTGCTGGTTTTTTTGCCGTGTGGAAGATTTCAGTTTGAAGTTGTTCCACTTGTTTATTTTTGCTTTTGTTGCCTTTGCATTTGGTGTCCGATCTGAAGACTCTTTGCCAAAACCAATGTCGAGAGACTTAGTACCTGTGTCTTCTTGGAGGTTTATGGATTCAGGTCTTATGTTCAAATCGTTCATCCATTAAAAATTTTGTGTGTGGTGTAAGAAAGTGACCCAGTTATATTCTTCTGCATTTAGTGTCCAGTTTGCCTGTTACCGCTCACTGAAGAGACAGTCCTTCCCTCATGGCATATCTTCTGCTGCTGTGTTGTAAGTTAGGATCATCTACGTGTGGGTAAGTTTCTGAGCTTTCTGTTCTGTTCCACTGACCTTGGGTCTGTGTTTATGCCAGTACCATCCTGTTTTGATGACAACAGCTTTGTAATCTAGCTTAAAATCCAGGAGTGTGTTGACTGCACCTTTCTTTCTCCAGGTTACTTTGGGTATTTGGGGTCTTTTGTGATTCCATACAAGTTTGAGGACTGTTTTCTATTTCCTCAAATAATGCCGCTAGAATTCAGATAGGGATTTCATCACATCTGTCGATTGCTTTGGGTACGATGTACATGTTCACATAATTAACTCTTCCAGTTAAGGAGCATGGCGTAAGTTTCCATTTGTTTGTGTTGCCTTCCAAATCTTTGACCCATACATCCTGCCCGCCTTGACACACGTGTTTTTCATTTCCTTTCTGCCATGTGTTGAGTGTACTGTCTTTCTCATTTTTGGTTACTTTTATTCCTAGATTTTTTTTTTGATGCAATGGTAAATGGCATTGCTTTTTTAATTTCTCTTTGCGAAAGTGTGTCATCAGTATACAGAAATGCAAGAAGTTGGGTCATCTGGGTGGCCCCATAGGTGAAGCGTCTGCCTTCAGCTCAGGTCATGAACCCAGAGTTCTAGGATGGAGCCCCGTGTTGGGCTCCCTGCTTAGCAAGGGTCTGCTTCTCCCTCTTTCTGTCACTCCCCCTGCTCGTACTTTTTCTCTTCCTATCAAATAAATAAATAAAATCTGAAAAAAAGACAACAGGTCTCTGTATATTGACTTTATATCCTGCAGCTTTCTTGAATTTGTTTATTCTAACAGATTTTTTGTGTGTGTGTGGAATCTTTCGGGATTTCATGTCCTTTGCAAATATTGACAGTATTCCTGTATGGATTTCATATCTTTCTCTTTTTTAAAAATGATGTTAGTCACCCTACAGTACTTCATTTGTTTTTGATGTAGTGTTCCATGATTCATTGTTTGCATATAACACCTAGTGCTCATTATGACACGTGCCCTCCTTTTTTTTTTAAAGAATTTACTTATTTATTCGACAGATATAGAGACAGCCAGCGAGAGAGGGAACACAGGCAGGGGGAGTGGGAGAGGAAGAAGCAGGCTCACAGCAGAGGAGCCTGTTGTGGGGCTCGATCCCAGATCGCCGGGATCACGCCCTGAGCTGAAGGCAGACGCTTAACCGCTGTGCCACCCAGGCGCCCCAACAGGTGCCCTCCTTAATACCCATCACCAGGATTACCCATTCCTCTTCCCCTCCCTTTCTGCAACCTTCAGTTTGTTTCCCAGTGTTAGTAGTCTCTCATGGTTCATCTCCCACTCTCATTCCCCCCCTTCACTTTTCCCTTCCTTCTCCTAATGTCCTCCATGCTATTCCTTCCGTTCCACATAGGAGTCAAACCATATGATAATTGTCTTTCTCTGCTTGACTTAATTTCATTTAGCATAATCCCCTCCTGATCCATCCACGTTGGTGCAAATGGGGGGTATTCATCCTTTCTGATGACTGAGTAATAGTCCATTGTATAGATGAACCACATCTTCTTTGTCCATTCATCTGCTGAAGGACATCTTGGCTCCTTCCACAGTTTGGCTATTATGGACATTGCTGCTATGAACATTGGGATACAGGTGCCCTTCTTTTCATTACTCTGTGTCTATGGGGTAAATACCCGGTAGTGCAATTGGTGGGTCGTAGGATAGCTCTGTGTTTAACGTCTTGAGGAACCTCCATATTGTTTTCAAAAGTGGCTGTACCAGCTTGAATTCTCACGAGTAGTGTAAGAGGGTTCCCCTTTCTTCAGATCCTTTCTGACTTTTTTAAATTTCTGTCTTGTTAATTTTTTTCCAAGATTTTATTGATTTATTCCACAGAGATAGAGACAGCCAGCGAGAGAGGGAACACAAGCAGGGGGAGTGGGAGAGGAAGAAGCAGACTCATGACGGAGGAGCCTGATGTGGGGCTCGATCCCATAAGGCCAGGATCACGCCCTGAGCCGAAGGCAGACGCTTAACCGCTGTGACACCCAGGTGCCCCCTGCCTTGTTAATTGTAACCATTCTAACTGGTGTAAGGTGGTATCTCATTGTCGTTTTGATTTGTATTTGCCTGATGGCAAGTGATGTGGAGCATTTTTTCATGTGTCTGTTGGCCATTTGTATGTCTTCTCTGGAGAAGTATCTCTTTGTGTCTTCTGCCCATTTTTTGGGTGTCGAGTTTGAGGAGTTCTTTATAGATCTTGGATACCAGCCCTTTATCTGTAAAATCATTTGCAGATATCTTCTTCAATTCCATAGGTTGCCTTTTTGTTTTTTGATCATTTGCTTTGCCGAGCAGAAGCTTTTTATCCTGATGAAGTGCCAATAGTTCATTTTTGCATTTATTTCCTTTGCCTTTAGAGACGTGGCTTGCAAGAAGTTGTTGTGTTCAAGGTTGAAGAGTTCTTTTGATTTTGATATGAGACAGGAATCCATTATCTTATTTTCCTGATTGTATTCGAGTTCTCTGTCTTCCTTGGTGAGTCTAGCTAAGTTTGTCAGTTTTGTTTATCGTTCCAAAAAAGGCCGCTCTCATTTTCATTGTTGTTTTTTTTTTTTTTTTGTCTTTTTAGTCTCCGTTGGATTTATTTATGCATTCCTTTTTGTTATTTCCTTATTTCTACCAATTTGGGGCTTTGTTTGTTGTTTTATTTTCTACTTCTTTACCACATAAATCAGGTTGTTTATTGGAGAGCATTCTCATGGATTGATGAAGACTTGAATTTCTATGAATGTCCCCCATAAAGTTAGTTTTGCTGCATCCCATAAGTTTTTGTAGGTTGTCTTTTTCATCAGTGTCAAGGTACTTCTAAAAATTTTTTGATTTCTTCTTTGACTGTTGGTTGTTCAGTAGCATGTTGTTAAATCTCCACATATTTTTTGAAGATTCTTTAAGTATCTCACAGAGAGTGAGACAGCAAGAGAGGGAACGCAAGCTGGGTGGTGGGAGAGGGAGAAGCAGGCTTCCGAATGAGCAACGAGCCTGATTTGGAGCTAGATCCCAGAATCCTGGAATCAAGACCCGAGCTGAAAGGAGATCCTTAATGACTGAGCCACCCAGGCCCCAAAAATCTCCACCTATTTTTGACTGTCCCATTTTTTTCTTGGGACTGATTTCCAGTTTCATATCATTGTGGTTGGACAAGATTTGAAGCAGAAGGTGAAGAGAGCATTCAGATGAAAGGTTTGTTTCCTGGAGGGTTTTCTGAGGGCAGAGCATGAGTTCAGTGGGGATGGAGGAAGGTTTTGTGAGACGGGGGTTGGGGTTAACCCTTGTTAGAATTACTGACTACTACCATGCAGGCTGTGTGCTACCGTTCACATCGTAGTCCTGATGGACTTGTACTTCATTAGAAACATTTTCTAGGAGGTGAAGGCATAGCCTTCACTTAAAGAAAGATGGCATATGGGTTCATGGCATGACCCCAGGTCACCAACCAGGATGTATGGTATTGTGGTTGATCAGAAACAGGCTTTCTGTGGGAAGTGACAGAAATAAGGTATGGTGAGCTCCATGACCATAGGTGAGGTCCCGAGTGACACACTGGGTGTTGGGTTCTGTGGATCTGTCTCATCAGGTGCTGTGGGATTCAGGGACACCCTCCTGTCTGTGGATTTGTGTGGAGACAGGTAGACATCAGTGTCTGGCCAGGCACGAGGGTCGCACTGGACCACCATCAGAGGTGCAGCGTGCGGGGGAGCCACTGCTTGGTTTCCACGAAAGCTGACCAGGGTCTTTGACCGTGATTCCTAGCAGCTGCAAGGGGAGAGGAGGCCGGGGGTGGATCACACTTCCTAGACTTCTGGTCAGGACTAGTCTGGAGCCCACTGAAGTCAGCCACACCGGGCACAGAAGGTACCCAGTCAGTGTAGCTGTGGGCACTGCTCCCATGGTACTTTCGGGCCAGCTCCATGCTGCCACCTCCTGCTTTTCATCATCATCTTCAAGGTCATGTGCCTCTGCTCTTGCCCCATGGCCTCCGGGGTATTGTCCATCCTCCATCTGGCCCTCGTCCCTGGTGCCCTGTGCAGTCCGATGCCAGGGTAGCCTTCTCGAGACAAACATCTGGTCCTGATGGAACACTTCCATGGATCTCGTGTGATGCGAGGATGATGCCCTGCCCTGAAAGGGGGCTGCAGGTCCCCAATCAGGAGAGCCATGTCTCCCTTTTCAGCATGGCCTGCCCTCCCCTCAGTCTTCTTCAGGGAAGCTCTCCCCACTTCCTGAGCTGACAGCTCTGAACTTAAAAATGAATGTTATTTTACATATCTCTATGCCTTAGTTCATCCATGGCATGTCTTTCAACCCCGTTAGTGGGGTTTTTTTAGCAGTTCTGAAGGGCTGTCTGCTCAAGGAGGGGACGACCTGGGTGGGGCAGCTTTCCCTCTCATCTCCCTCAGCATGTCTCTGAGCCCTGAGGCCAGCTGTCCCACTGAGGATTGAGGGACCCGAGCCAGCCCATCCTGAGCCCAGGCTGTGTCAGCTCATAGACTGATGCGTGTCAGAGCGGTGGGCAGCTGGCATGGGTCAGGGGCAGGCAGTGTCTCCTTCTCATTCCTTCCCTACCTTCCTCCCAGAGGTAGCTCAGAGCAGCCTTCAACCCCTGCATCTCCAGATCCCTTGACCCGTGCCTCCTGTGTTCAGCTGGTGACCTTGGAGTTTCGCATGGATTCTACCTCCCGTACCCTCTCCCATAGCAGTTCCTGGATCAGGGGAGTGTCGGACCCTTGTCTGTTTTTGGTCTTCTTCCTGTCCCACACCAAGCCCACCCACCTTTGCATCTTCCATGTATGTGCTTGGAAGCAAGCCCATCCACAGGGAACCTATTAGCCAAATGGATCCAGGCAATGAACATTGAAGTAGAGATCCAGGATCCATAATAAACCTGCTCTGAAACCTGTCCCAAAGTCTGTGACTCTCTCACACTGAAACAGAAACAATAATAGCTTTCTGGACTGTGAAGTGATATGTCTTTCTTCTTCCAATCTTGAATGCATAGGTGCTGAGCCTGGACTGAAAAGGACCATGGCTCCCGTGGGCTGGGATCCATGGTAAGAACTCAGTGAAATCTGAATTTTAGGCATGAAGTGAATAATTATTGTAGAGTGAATCCTCCCAGGTAGGGCTTTTGCACATTGCACAGGAAAAGCTTTTTCAAAGAGGTTTCTGAAAAAAAAATCTTTTTTAAAAATTTATTTTAATTCCATTAGAACTAACATACAGTGTTACATTCATTTCAGGTGTACAACAGAGTGATTCAGTAATTCTACATATTACTCAGTGGTCATCAAGAAAAGTGTCCTCTTAATCCCCTTCATCTATTTTACTCATCCCTCTATCCACCTCCTCTCTTGTAACCTTCCGTTTGTTCTCTATTGTTAAGAGTTTGTATTTTGGTGTGTCTCCTTTTTCTCTTTTAGTTATTTATTTTTGTTTGTTTCTTAAATTCCCCATTAGAGTGACATCGTATGGGATTTGTCTTTCACTGACTGACTGATTTTAGTTAGGATAATACTCTCTAGCTCCATCTATATGGCTGCAAATGGCAAGGTTTCATTCTTTTTCAAGCCCAGTAATACTCCATTGTGTGTGTGTGTGTGTGTGTGTGTGTGTGTGTGTGTGTGTGTGAATACACACATCTATCATCTCATTTGTCAATTTTTCTACAGACACTTGGGTTGCTTGATATTGTGATATTGTAAATAATGGTGCAAGAAATATAGGGGTGCACGTATCCTTTTACGTTACTGTTTTCCTATTCTTTGGATAAATACGAGTAGTGTGATTGTTGGATCGTAGGGTAGTTCTATATTTAATTTTTTGAGGAACCTTCATACTGTTTTCCACGGTGGCCACCACAGCTTGCATTCCAACCCACAGTTCACGAGGATTCCCCTTTATCCACATCCTCCCAACACCTGCTCTTTGCTGTGCTTTTGATGTTAGCCATTCTGACAGGTTTGAGGTATTACCTCATTGTCCTTTGGGTTTACATTTTCCTGATGATGGGTGATGTTGAACATCTTTTCACGGGACTGTTGGCCATTTGTATTTCTTCTTTGGAGAAATGTCTGTCCATGTCTTCTGCCTATTTTTTAACTGGATTATTTGTTTTTTGGGGGTTGAGTAGTATCAGTTGTATATGTTTTGGACACTATCCCTTTATTGCATATGATCTTTGCAAATATCTTCTCCCTTTGAGTAGGTTGTCTTATTATTTTTACGTTTTCATTGTTCTTCTGCCGTGTGGAAACTTTTTATTTTGCTGTATTCCCAATAGCTTATTTTTGCTTTCATTTCCTTTGCCTCAGGACACAGTCTAGAAAAACGTTGGTATGGTCCATGTCAAGAAGTTACTGTCTTCCCTCCTGTAGGATTTTTATGGATTCAGGTCTCATATTGAGGTCTTGAAACTGTTTTGTGTTTGTCTTTATTGTGTAAGAAAGCAGTCTAATTTCATTCTTTTGTGCGTAGCTGTCTAGTTTTCCCAACACCATTTGTTGTAGAGACTGTCCTTTTCCCTTTTGATATCGTTGCTTGCTTTGTGGAAGATTCATGGACCACATAATTGTGGGTTTCTGTCTGAACTTGTATCCTGTTCCTTTTGTCGCTGTGTCTATTTTTGTGCCGTACTGTCTTGTTAGGATGACTGCAGCTTTGTAGTATAACCTGAAATCTGAAATTGTGAGTCCTCCAGCTTTGTTTTTCTTTTCCACATTGCACTGTCTTTTCGGAATCTTTAGTGGTTCCATACAAATATTTAGGATTGTTTATTCGAGGTCTTTTGTTCTTTAATTTAAATTCAGTTAGCCAACTTACAGTACATCATTCGTTTCAGATGTAGTCTTCAATAAATTTTCTGTCGTGTGTATCACTCAGTGCTCATTGTATCGTGTGACCTCCTTAATGCTACTCACCCAGTTACCCCCCCCCAACTTCTCCTCCAACAATCATCAGTTTCTTGCGATAGTTAAGAGTCCATCATGGGTTTTCCCCCTCTCTGATGACTTCCCATTCTATTTTCCCTTCCTTCCCCTATGGTCTTCTTCCTTGTTTCTGATATTCCACATAGGAGTGAAAGCCTATGATCATTGTCTTTCTTTCATTGACTTATTCCACTCAGCATAATACCCTCCAGCTCCACCCAGGTCGGTGTGATGGTAAGTATTCATCCTATCTGATGGCTGAGTAATATCCCATTATATATATGATCCACATTATCTTTATCCATTCATCTATCCATGGTCATCTGCACTCCTTCCGCAGCTTGTCTATTATGGATATTGCTGCTATGAACACTGGTGTGCATGTGTCCCGTCTTCACTACCTCTGTCTCTAGGGGTAAATACCCAGTAGTGCAATTGCTGGGACATAGGGTAGCTTTATTTATAACTTCTTGAGGAAATTCTGTACCATTTTCAAGAGTGGCTGTACCGGACTGCATTCGTACAGGGGTGTAAGAGGGTTCCCGTTTCTCCATATCCTCTCCAAAATGTATAGTTTCATGTCTTCTTATTTTTAGATATTCGGCCTCGTGTGATATGGCATATATAGGGGTTTAGATTTGTATTTCCCTGAAGCCAAGTGATATGAAGCATTTATGCATGAATCTTTTGATCACCAGTACGTCGTTATCAGTGAAATGACTTCCCATTTTAATCTATCTCAAGACCTAAAGCTGGGGAAGGCACTGAAGCTGGATGATGCCATTGGTTGGAAGTGTGGAGAATTTCAAAAGATCTCCGTGGAGAGCAAGTTTAAAGGTCAGTGTGAAGCTACTAATTGGATCCGGGGAGATCTCTGAAAGTGGGTGTTGCCTGGGATGGGCTGAGGGGGGCCCTCCGATTTTCCTATGAATCCTTGCTGCAGCCCCAAATGGACAGTTTCCTGCTGTGGGGCAGGCTGAGTCCTCTAGTCTTGCAGAGGTGAGCCCAATGCCTTGTGCCTTGGAGGCAGGCAAACGGGGAGGGACCCTCAGCAGAAGACCCAGGGTTAGGTTAGGCCTCAAGAGACAGCAGGTCCGAACTGTCCAGTACTCAGAGAACTCCCAGGCTGAGTGAGATGAGGGCACAAGGGCGGGTGAGTGTGAGCCTTGGGGTTTCATCTGGAAGGGCCCACAAAGGTCGGGGTTCACCAGAAGGGGCTCTCAGGGGGTGCCCCAATTCTCTTGCCCTGAATGCTCTGTTGTGCCCCCAAATGGTACAGTTTTCTGTGGGCTGCAGGCTGAGTCCTACAGTGGGGCTTGGGTGTCTCCAATCCCCCGGAGTGGGGTGCCAGGGCCCTGGGTAGGGGCCCCTCTGTGGCCAACCTAGGGTAAGGGTTAGGGTCCAGGAGCCCGGCAGGGACTATATGCAAGCTGTGCGGCGAGCTCTGTGGAGGGCTGAGAGGAGGCCATGGGGGAGGGTGAGCATGGGCCTCAGGGTTGGGGCATGGGGGGGCTGCCAAAGGATGGGGATGGGCTCCAGGGGCCTCCCCAAGTTCTCGTGCCCTGTAGGCTCCGTAGAGCCCCAAGGGGCACGGTTTCCTGTCAGGTGGCAAGCTGAGTCCTGCAGTGGGGCACAGGTATCCCAATTCCCCTGGGTTGCGGTGTAAGGCTCCTGGGGAGGCCCCCACACCCACAGCCGACCTAGGGCTAGGTTTAGGCCCAGGAGCCCCGCAGGCCCGATCTGCTGGCTGTATGGCTAGGTACACGGGCTGAGGTGAGGGTGTGGGGAGGGTGAGCGTGGGCCTCACGGTTGGGGTTGGGAGGCCACCGAAGTTCGCTGGTGTCTCAGGAAGGCCCTACTGGTTCTCCTGCCCTGAATGCTCTATGGCCTCCCAGGGCACACGGTTTCCTGCGGGGTGGCAGACTGAGTCCTGCTGTGGGGCTCAGGTGTCCCGAATCCCCGTGGCTGCGACTCCAGGCTCCTGGGGAGAGGCCCCTCCACAGATGAACTAAGGTTAGGGTTGGGGCCCAGGAACCCCGCAGGCCAGATCTGCCCAGTATGTGGCGAGCTCCGCCGCGGCCTGAGGTGAGGGTGCGGGATGGGGTGAGCATGGGCTTCAAGGGTGGGTTTAGGGATCACCGAAGTTCACCGGGGGCTCTGGGGGCCCTCCTGGTTCTCCCGCCCTGAATGCTCTACAGCCTCCCAAGGGGCACGGTTTCCTGCGGGCTGGCAGGCTTTGTCCTGCAGTGGGGCTCAGGTGTCCCCAGTCCCTGGGGCTGCGGCACCGGGCCCCAGGGGAGGGGCCCTACCCAGCGGACCTAGGGTCAGGTCTAGGCCTCAGGAACCCGGCAGGCCTGATCTGCCGGCTCTGCGTCGAGCTCGGTGGCAAGCTGAAGGGAAGGCGTGGGGCGGGATGAGCGTGGGCCTCAGGGTTGGGGTGTAGGGGGCCGCCGAGGATCTCGGGGGGCTCAGGGGGGCCCTACCAGTTCTTCTGCACAGGATGCTCTGCGGCGCCCCAAGGGGCATGGTTTCCTGAGGGGTGGCAGGCTGAGTCCTGTGGTGGGGCTCATGTGTACCCAATTCCCGGGGTTAGGGTACGGATTAGGGTATGGGTTAAGGTTAGGGTATGGGTTACGGTTAGGGTATGGGTTAGGGTAGGGTTTAGGGTTAGGGTAAGGAGAAGGTATGGGTTAGGGTTGGGTTTAGGGGTTACAGGTTAGAGGTTATGGGTTAGGGTACAGATTAGGGTTTAGGGTACGGGTTAGGGTTTTGGGTTTGGGTTTAGGGTTAGGGTTTGGGTTGGAGTACGGGTTAGGTTTAGGGTACGGGTCAGGGTTAGGGTATGGGTTAGTGTACGCATTAGGGTACGGTTTAGGGTACGGGTTAGGGTACGGTTTAGGGTAAATGTTTGCGTACGGATTTGGGTATGGCTTAGGGTACGGGTTATGGTTAGGGTACGGGTTAGGGAATGGGTTAGGGATAGGGATTGGGTACAGTTTAGGGTTAGGGTATGGGTTAGGCTACGGATTAGGGTACAGGTTAGGGTTAGGTATGGGTTAGGCTATGGGTTAGGGTCCGGCTTAGAGATAGGGTACGGGTTAGGGTATGGGTTAGGGTACGGGTTAGGGTATGGGTTAAGGTTAAGGTAAGGGTATGGGTTAAGGTTAAGGTAAGGGTACTGGTTAGGGTTAGGGTACAGGTAGCGTTAGGGTACGGATTATGGTACGAGTTAGGATATGGGTTAGGGTCAGGGTTTAGGGTTTAGTGTTAAAGTTAGGGTATGGGTTAGGGTACTTGTTAGGGTTACGGTTAGGTTTAGGGTACGGTTTAAATTACGGGTTAGTGTACAGTTTAGGGTTAGGGTTAGGGTATGTGTTAGAGTACGTGTTAGGGTTACGGTTAGGGTTAGGGTACAGGTTAGGGTTAGGGTTAGGTTTAGGTTACGGTTTAGGGGTAGGGTTAGCTGAAGGGGTAGGGTTAGGGGTAAGGTTAGGAGTATGGTAGGGGTCGGGGTTGGGTTAGGGTTTAGGGTTAGGGTTTGGGTTTAGTGGTTAAGGTTAGGGTTTAGTGTTTAGGGTTTCGGGATTAGGGTTAGGGGTTAGGGTTTAGGGTTTAGTGTTAATGTTAGGGTTTACGGTTTAAGGATTAGGGTTTAGGGTTAGGTTTAGGGTAGGGTTAGGGTTAGGGTAAGTGTTAGGGGTTAGGGTTAGGATTAGGGGTTAAGGTTTAAGGTTTAAGATTAGGGCTTAGGGTTTAGGGTTACGGTTAGACCCCAGTAGGCCAGCAGGACAGATGCGCCGGCTGTGCGGCGAGTGGGGGAGTGGGACGATTGGGGGCGCTGGCGAGCAGGAGTATGGTATCCCGCGTTTTGGCGCAGGGGACTTTTGAACACCACTAGAGGCTCGGAGGGCCCTGCCCATTCTCCCGCCCTGAATGGCCGGCGGAGCCCCTAGCGGCCTGGGTCCTGGCGGGGTGGCAGTGTGAGTCTGACACTGCAGTTTGGGGGTCCCCAATGCCATGCGTTGCAGCGCAAGGGCCCTTGGGAGGGGCCCCTGGGGCCGTCCTAGGGTTACTGTTAGCACCCAGGAGTCCGGTAGACATGATCCGCCAGCTGTGCGATAGCGGAGGGCCAGGCCGAGGTGAGGGCGGTGGCGAGCTGGGGCGGGGGCCCATGCATTTTGGCGCGGGGGCCTTGGAAGGTCGCCTGGGGATTGGATGGCCCTGCCGGTTCTCCCGCCCTGAATGGCCAGAGGCGCCCCTAGTGACCTGGGTCGTGGCGGGGCGGCACGGTGAGTATGGCGCTGGGGCTCGGGGGTCCCCAATCCCTGGCGTTGCTGCGCCAGGCCCCTTGGGAGGTTCCCCTTGGGGGCCAACCTAAGGTTAGGGTTAGCCCCCAGGAGGCTGGCAGTCCCGATCCGCTGGCTGTTTGGCGAGCAGAGGGGCGGGTCGAGGTGAGGGCGCTGGTGAGCGGGAGCATTGGCCCAAGCATTTTGGTGCTTGGGCCCTTAGATGTTCACCGGGGACTCGGAGGGCCCTGCCCATTCTCCCGCCCTGAATGACCGGTGGCGCCCCTAGTGGCATGGGTGCCAGCGGGGTGGCAGGGTGAGTCTGGCGCTGGGGCTTGGGGGTCATCAATCCCTGGTGTTGCGGCGACAGGCCCCTTGGGAGGGGCCCCTCAGGGGCCAACCTAGGGTTAGGTTTAGCCCCCAGGAGCCCGGCAGGCCCAATCCGCCTGCTGAGCGGCGAGCAGAGGGGCGGGCCGAGGTGAGTGCCCTGGCGAGCGGGAGCGTGGGCCCAAGCGTTTTGGAGCGGGGGCCTTCGAAGGTCACCTGGACTTGGAGGGCCCTGCCCCTTCTCTCACCTGGTTGACCGGCAGCGCCCCTAGCGGCCTGTGTGATGGCGGGGCGGCAGGGGGAGTCCGGTGCTGAGGCTCCGGCTTCCCTATACCCGACGTTGCAGTGCCAGGCCCCTCGGAAGGGCCCCTCTGGGGCCGATGTAGGGTTAGAATTAGCCCTCAGGAGGCCGGCAGGCCCAATCCACCGTCTTGAGGCAAATGGAGTCGCGGTCCTAGGTGAGGGCGCTGGCGATAGGAGCGTGGGCCCCAGTGTTTTGGTGCTGGGGGCCTTCAATGTTCACCGGGGCTCAGAAGGCCTTGCCTGTTCTCCCGCCCAAAACGACCGGTGGCGCCCTAGCACCACTGGTGTCAGCGGGGCAGCAGGGAGAGTCCAGCATTACGACTCGAGGGTCCCCAATCCCCGGCGCTGTGGCGGCAGGCCCCTTCAGAGGGGCCCCTCTGGGGCCGACCTAGGATTAGAGTTAGCCCCCAGGAGGCCAGTAGGCCTGATCCGCCAGCTGTGCAGAGAGTGGAGGGGCGGGATGAGGTGAGGGCGCTGGCGAGCTCCAGCGTGGGCCCCAGCGTTTTGGCGCGGATGGCCTTCCAAATCACCGGAGTCTCGAGGGCCCTGCCCATTCTCCCACCCTGAAAGACCAGCGACTCCCCAGCGGGCCCGATGTTGACGGGTTGGCAGGGTGAGTCCGGCGCTGCGGCTCAGGTGTCCCCAATCCCCGCGTTGGTCATCAGTCCCCTTGGGAGGGGCCCCTCTGGGGCCAACCTAGGGTTAGGGTTAGCCCCCAGGAGGCCAGCAGGCCCCATATGCCAGCTGTGCAGCGAGCGGAGGGGCGGGCCTTGGTGAGGGCACTGGCGAGCTGGAAGGTCGTACCCAAAGTTTTGGCACCGGGGGCCCTCGAATGTCGCCGGGGACTCGGAGGGCCCTGCCCGTTCTCCCGCCCTGAATGAGTGGCGGCTCCCCTAGCAACCCGAGTGGTGGCGGGGCTGCAGGGTGGGTCTGGTGCTGAGGCTCGGGGGTCCCCAATGCCAGGCGTTGCGGCACCAGGCCCCTTGGGCGGGGCCCCTTGGGGGCCGAACTAGGGAAAAGGTTAGCTCCTGGAGGCTGGCAGGCACGATCCGCAGTCTGGGGCGAATGGAGGCGTGGTCGAAGATCAGGGCGCTGGCGAGCAGGAGAGTGGGTCCCAGCGTTTTGGCGCTGGGGGCCTTCGAAGGTCACCGGGGCAGGGAGGGCCCTGCCCGTTCTCCCGCCCTGAATGATTGGTGGTACCCTAGCGGCCCGGTGTGGGCGGGGCGGAATGGTGAGTCCAGCATTGCGACTCGGGGGTCTCCAATCCCTGGCGACCGGCGGCAGTCCCTTTGGGAGGAGCCCCTTGGGGGCCGACCTAGGGTTAGGGTTATCCCCCAGGAGGCCAGCAGGCTCAATCCACGGGCTCTGTGGTGAATGGGGGGGTGGGCCAAGGTGAGGTCGCTGGCGAACGGAAGCGTGGGCCCCAACATTTTGGCTCGGTGGGCTTTCGAATGTCGCAGGGGGCTCGGAGGGCCCTGCTCCTTCTCCCGCCATGAAGGACCAGCGACCCCCCTAGCGCCCCGGGTGGCAGCAGGGTGGCAGGGTCAGTCCTGCACTAGTGCTTGGGTTTCCCCAATCCCCAGCGTTGAGGCGCCAGGCCCCTTGGGAGGGGCCCCTCGGGGACTGTCCTAGGGTTAGGTTAACCCCCAGGAGGCCAGCAGTCTGGATCCGCAGGCTGTGCAGTGAGCGGAGGAGGGATTGACCGTGGTAGGGCGCAGTTGAGCAGTAGCGTGGTACCCAGTGTTTTGGCGTGGCGGGCCTTCTTATTTCACCGGAGGCTCGGAGGGCCCTGCCTGTTATCCCGCCCTGAATGCCTGGAGGCGCTCCTAGCGGCCCGCGTGGCGGCGGGGCGGCAGGGTGAACCCGGCACTGGGGCTTGCGGGTCCCCAATCCCTGCCATTGCGGCACCAAGCCTCTTGGGAGGGGCCACTCTGGGGCCCATCTAGGGTTACCGTTAGCCCCAAGGAGCCCGGGAGGCCGGATCCGCCAGCTGTGTGGCTAGAGGGGGGGCGGGCCAAGGTGAGGGTGCTGTAGAGCGGGAGCATGGGCTTCAGCGTGTTGGTGCGGGGGACTTATAAATGTCGCCGGGGGCTCGGAGGGCCCTGCCCGTTCCCCCACCCTGAATGACCGGTGGCGCCCCAAGTGGCCCGGGTGGCGGCGGAGGGGCAGGTTGAGTACATCGCTGGGGCTTGGGGGTCCTCAATCTCCGAAATCGTGGTGCCAGGCCCTTTGAAGTGCCCTTCGGGGGCCGACCTAGGGTTAGGGTTAGCCCCCAGGAGGCCGGCAGGCCCGATAAGATGGCTGTGGGGCTAGCGGAGGGGTGGGCTGAGGTGAGGGCGCTGGGGAGCGAGATTGTGGGCCCCTGCATTTTGGCGCTGGAGGCTTCAAATATCTCTGGTTTCTCCAGGGCCCTGTCTCTTCTCCCGCCCTGAATGAACGGCAGAGCCCCTAGAGGCCCGGGTGGCAGCGTTGTGGGAGAGTGAGTCTGGCTCTGGGGCTTGGGGTCCCAGTTCCCTGGCGTAGTGGCACCAGGACCCTTGGGAGGGGCCCCTTGGGGGGCGACCTAGGGTTAGGGTTATCCCCAAGGAGAACATCAGGCCCAATCCACACACTGTGCGGTGAGCGGTGGTGCGGGCAGAGGTAAGGGTGCTTGGGAGCGGGAGCATGGGCACCAGGGTTTTAGCACGGGGAGCCTTTGAAGGTTACAGGTGGCTCAGAAGGCCATGCCCTTCTCTCGCCCTCTATGAACCGCGGCGCCCCTAGCGGCCCAGGTGGGGACAGTGCGGCAGGGTGAGTCCGG
The DNA here is from genome assembly GCF_024610735.1 of Ursus americanus. Classification (NCBI taxonomy): domain Eukaryota; kingdom Metazoa; phylum Chordata; class Mammalia; order Carnivora; family Ursidae; genus Ursus; species Ursus americanus. The sequence continues at coordinate 724,483 of NC_142157.1, read as the reverse complement.
CTCTGGGGCTCTGAGTCACCAATCCCCAGCATTGCAAAGCCAGGCCGCTTGGGATGTCCCCTCAGGGCCGACCTAGGGTTTTGGTTAGCTTCCAGGAGTCCAGCAGGCCCTATCCACGGGCTCTGAAGCAAGCGGTGGGGTGGGCCTAGGTGAGGGCGCTGGCGAGCAGGATCCTGGGAGCCAACGTTTTTGTGCGGGGAGCCTTCAAAAGTAAGCGTGGGCTCGGAGGGCCCTGCCCGATCTCTTGCCCTGATTGACCGGCGGGGCCTCTAGTGGCTCGGGTGGCTGAAGGGCAGCAGGGTGAGTGCAGCACATGGGATCGGGGTCCCCATCCCCAGCGTTGCGACGCCAGGCCCCTTGGGAAGTGCCCCTCGGTCGCCAACCTATGGTTAGTGTTAGCTTCCGGGAGCCCCGCAGGCCCGATACACCACCTGTGCGTCGAGCGGAGAGTTGGGCCGAGGTGAGGGTGCTGGTGAACATGAGCCTGGGCCCAAGCGTTTTGGTTCGGTGCGCCTTCGAAGGTCGGCAGGGGTTCGGAGGGCCTGCCAGTTCTCCCACCCTGAATGAATGGCGGCGCCCCTAGCGGCCTGTGTGGGTTGGGGTGGCAGCGTGCATCCGGCGCTGGGGCTTGGGGGCTCCCAATCCCTGGCGTTGCGGTGCCAGGCCCCTTAGGAAGGGACCTTCAGGGGCTGTCCTAGGGTTAGGGTTAGCTCCCAGGAGGCCGGCAGGCCCAAGTCGCTGGCTCTGCGAAGAGCGGAGGTGCGGGCCGAGTTGAGGGTGATGCAGAGCGGGAGCGTGGTCCCCAGCGTTTTGGCGCCCTGGCCCTTCGACTGTTGCCATGGCTCAAAGGGCCCTGCCCGTTCTCCTGCCCTGAAGAACCAGCGGCGCCCTTAGCAGCTCCCTTGGCGGTGGAGCGGCAGGGTGAGTCCATGCTGCGGCTCGTGGATCCCCAATCCCCAGGCCTCTTGGGAGGGGCTCCTCGTGGGCGGACCTAGGTTTAGAGTTAGCACCCAGGAGGCCAACAGGCCCAATCCTCTGGCTGGGCTGCGAGAGGTGGGTGGCCCGAGGTAAAGGCGCTGGCGATCGGGAGCGTGGGCCCCTGCATTTTGGCGCAGGAGGCTTCAAATATCGCCGGTTTCTCCAGGGCCCTGTCCCTTCTCCCGCCCTGAATGACGGGCGGCGCCACTAGCGTCCCGGGTGGCGACGTGGCGGCAGGGTGAGTCTGGCTCTGGGTCTTGGGGTCCCTGATCCCCAGTGTAGCGGCACCAGGACCCTTGGGAGGGGCCCCTGGGTGGCTGACCTAGGGTTAGGGTTAGCCCCCAGGAGGCCGGCATTTGGGATCCGGCCACTGTCCAGGGAGCGGAGGGCGGGGCCGAGTTGAGGGCGTTGGGGAGCAGGAGCGTGGGCACCAGCGTTTTGGCTCGGGGAGCCTTTGAAGGCCACCGGGGGCTCGGAAGGCCCTGCCCCTTCTCTCGCCCTGAATGACCCGCAGTGCTCCTAGCGGCCTGGGTGGCGGCGTTGCAGTAGGGTGAGTGTGGCTCTGGGGCTTGAGGTTCCCGATCCCCAGCGAAGCGGCACCAGGACCCTTGGGAAGGGCCCCTCCGTGGCCGACCTAGGGTTAGGGTTAGCACCCAGGAGGCCGGCAGGCCCGATACACCGCCTGTGCGTCGAGCGGAGAGTTGGGCCGAGGTGAGGGTGCTGGTGAACATGAGCCCGGGCCCAAGCGTTTTGGTTCGGGGCACCTTCGAAGGTCGGCGGGGGTTCTTAGGGCCCTGCCCGTTCTCCCACCCTGAATGAATGGCGGCGCCCCTAGCGGCACGTGTGGGGCAGGGCGGCAGGGTGCATCCAGCGCTGGGGCTTGGGGGTTCCCAATCCCCGGCGTTGCGGCGCCAGGCCCCTTAGGAAGCGACCCTCGGGGCCGTCCTAGGGTTAGGGTTAGCGCCCAGGAGGCAGGCAGGCCCGATCCGCCGGCTGTGCAAGGAGTGGAGATGCAGGCCGAGTTGAGGGCGATGGCGAGCGGGAGCTGGGCCCCAGCGTTTTGGCGTCCTGGGCCTTTGAATGTTGCCATAGCTCGGAGGGCCCTGCCCTTTCTCCTGCCCTGAAGAACCAGCAAGGCCCCTAGCGGCTCCGTTGGCGGTGGGGCGGCAGGGTGAATCCCAGGCTGCGGCTCGGGGATCCCCAATCCCCGGCGTTGTGGTGCCAGGCCCCTTGGGAGGGGCTCCTCGTGGGCCGACCCAGGGTTAGAGATAGCCCCCATAAGGCCGGCAGGCCAGATCCTCTGGCTGGGCGGTGAGAGGTGGGCGGGCCGAGGTAAAGGCGCTGGGGTGCGGGATTGTGGGCCCCTGCATTTTGGGGTGGGAGGCTTCAAATGTCGCCGGTTTCTCCAGGGCCCTGTCAGTTCTCCCGCCCTGAATGACCGGCGGCGCCCCTCGCGGCCCGGGTGGCAGCGTTGTGGGAGGGTGAGTCTGGCTTTGGGGCTTGGGGTTCCAGATCCCTGGCGTAGTGGCACCAAAAGCCTTGGGAGGGGCCCCTGGGGGGCCGACCTAGGGTTAGGGTTAGCCCCCAGGAGACCGTCAGGCCCAACCGCACACTGTGCGGCGAGCTGAGGTGCGGCCCGAGGTGAAGGCGCTGGGGAGCGGGAGCGTGGGCACCAGCGTTTTGGCACGGGGAGCCTTTGAAGGTCACCGGGGACTCAGAAGGCCCTGCCCTTCTCTCGCCCTCTATGACCCGCGGCGCCCCTAGCGGCCCAGGTGGGGACAGTGCGGCAGGGTGAGTCCGGCTCTGGGGCTCTGAGTCACCAATCCCCAGCATTGCAGAGCCAGGCCGCTTGGGATGTCCCCTCAGGGCCGACCTAGGGTTTTGGTTAGCTGCCAGGAGCCCGGCAGGCCCTATCCACCGGCTCTGAAGCAAGCGGTGGGGTGGGCCTAGGCGAGGAGGCTGGCGAGCAGGATCCTGGGAGCCAACGTTTTTGCGCGGGGAGCCTTCAAAGGTCAGCGTGGGCTCGGAGGGCCCTGCCCGATCTCTTGCCCTGATTGACCGGCGGGGCCTCTAGCGGCTCGGGTGGCTGAAGGGCAGCAGGGTGAGTGCGGCACATGAGCTCGGGGTCCCCATCCCCAGCGTTGCGACGCCAGGCCCCTTGGGAAGTGCCCCTCGGTGGCCGACCTATGGTTAGGGTTAGCACCCGGGAGGCCGGCAGGCGGGATCCGCCCGCTGTGCGTGGAGCGGAGGGGCGGGCCGAGGTGAGGGCGCTGGCGAGCAAGAGCCTGGGCCCAAGCGTTTTGGCACCGGGGGCCTTCGAATGTCTCCGGGGACTCGGCGGGCCCTGCCCATTCTCCTCCCTGAATGACCGGCGGCGCCCCTAGCAGCCCAGGTGGCGGCGGGGCGGCATGGAAGTCCGGGCATAGGGCTCGGGGGTCCCCAGTCCACCGCGTTGCGGCGCCAGGCCCCTTGGGAGGGGCCCCTCGGAGGCTGACCTAGGGTTAGGTTTAGCCCCTAGGATGCCGGCAGGCCCTATTCGCCAGCCGTGTGGAGACTGGAGTGGCGGACCGAGGTGAGGGCACTGGTGAGCGGGAGCGTGGGCCCGGGTGTTTTGGCGCGGGGGGCCTTTGAAGGTCGCCGTGTCTTGGAGGGCCCTGCCCGTGCTCCCGCCCTGAATGAACGGCACCACCCCAAGCCCCCGGGTGGCGGCTGGGTGGCAGGGTGAGTCCAGTGCTGAGGCTCGGGGGTCCCCAATCCCCAGGGTTGCGGCGCCAGATCCCTTGGGAGGGGCCCCTCGGGGGTCGATCTAGGGTTGCGGTTAGCCCCCAGGAGGCCGGTGGACCCGATCAGCGGCTGTGCGGCACGCGGAGGGTTGGGCCGAGGTGAGGGTGCTGGCGAGACTGAGCATGAGCCCAAGCGTTTTAGTGCGGGGGGCCTTCGAAGGTCAGTGGGGGCTCGGAGGGACCTGCCCGTTCTCCCGCTCTGAATGACCGGCGGGGCCCGTAGAGGCTCCGGTGCCTGAAGGGCAGCAGGGTGAGACCGGCACTTGGGTTGGGGTCCCCATTCCCGGCGTTGTGGCGCCAGGCCACTTGGGAAGGGCCCCTCCGTGGCCGACCTACAGTTAGGGTTAGCCCCCAGGAGGCCAGCAGGCCCGATACACCGCCTGTGCGTCGAGCGGAGAGTTGGGCCGAGGTGAGGGTGCTGGTGAACATGAGCCCGGGCCCAAGCGTTTTGGTTCGGGGCACCTTCGAAGGTCGGCGGGGGTTCTTAGGGCCCTGCCCGTTCTCCCACCCTGAATGAATGGCGGCGCCCCTAGCGGCACGTGTGGGGCAGGGCGGCAGGGTGCATCCAGCGCTGGGGCTTGGGGGTTCCCAATCCCCGGCGTTGCGGCGCCAGGCCCCTTAGGAAGCGACCCTCGGGGCCGTCCTAGGGTTAGGGTTAGCGCCCAGGAGGCAGGCAGGCCCGATCCGCCGGCTGTGCAAGGAGTGGAGATGCAGGCCGAGTTGAGGGCGATGGCGAGCGGGAGCTGGGCCCCAGCGTTTTGGCGTCCTGGGCCTTTGAATGTTGCCATGGCTCGGAGGGCCCTGCCCTTTCTCCTGCCCTGAAGAACCAGCAAGGCCCCTAGCGGCTCCGTTGGCGGTGGGGCGGCAGGGTGAATCCCAGGCTGCGGCTCGGGGATCCCCAATCCCCGGCGTTGTGGTGCCAGGCCCCTTGGGAGGGGCTCCTCGTGGGCCGACCCAGGGTTAGAGATAGCCCCCATAAGGCCGGCAGGCCAGATCCTCTGGCTGGGCGGTGAGAGGTGGGCGGTCCGAGGTAAAGGCGCTGGGGTGCGGGATTGTGGCCCCTGCATTTTGGGGTGGGAGGCTTCAAATGTCGCCGGTTTCTCCAGGGCCCTGTCAGTTCTCCCGCCCTGAATGACCGGCGGCGCCCCTCGCGGCCCGGGTGGCAGCGTTGTGGGAGGGTGAGTCTGGCTTTGGGGCTTGGGGTTCCAGATCCCTGGCGTAGTGGCACCAAAAGCCTTGGGAGGGGCCCCTGGGGGGCCGACCTAGGGTTAGGGTTAGCCCCCAGGAGACCGTCAGGCCCAACCGCACACTGTGCGGCGAGCTGAGGTGCGGCCCGAGGTGAAGGCGCTGGGGAGCGGGAGCGTGGGCACCAGCGTTTTGGCACGGGGAGCCTTTGAAGGTCACCGGGGACTCAGAAGGCCCTGCCCTTCTCTCGCCCTCTATGACCCGCGGCGCCCCTAGCGGCCCAGGTGGGGACAGTGCGGCAGGGTGAGTCCGGCTCTGGGGCTCTGAGTCACCAATCCCCAGCATTGCAGAGCCAGGCCGCTTGGGATGTCCCCTCAGGGCCGACCTAGGGTTTTGGTTAGCTGCCAGGAGCCCGGCAGGCCCTATCCACCGGCTCTGAAGCAAGCGGTGGGGTGGGCCTAGGCGAGGGCGCTGGCGAGCAGGATCCTGGGAGCCAACGTTTTTGCGCGGGGAGCCTTCAAAGGTCAGCGTGGGCTCGGAGGGCCCTGCCCGATCTCTTGCCCTGATTGACCGGCGGGGCCTCTAGCGGCTCGGGTGGCTGAAGGGCAGCAGGGTGAGTGCGGCACATGAGCTCGGGGTCCCCATCCCCAGCGTTGCGACGCCAGGCCCCTTGGGAAGTGCCCCTCGGTGGCCGACCTATGGTTAGGGTTAGCACCCGGGAGGCCGGCAGGCGGGATCCGCCCACTGTGCGTGGAGCGGAGGGGCGGGCCGAGGTGAGGGCGCTGGCGAGCAAGAGCCTGGGCCCAAGCGTTTTGGCACCGGGGGCCTTCGAATGTCTCCGGGGACTCGGCGGGCCCTGCCCATTCTCCTCCCTGAATGACCGGCGGCGCCCCTAGCAGCCCAGGTGGCGGCGGGGCGGCATGGAAGTCCGGGCATAGGGCTCGGGGGTCCCCAGTCCACCGCGTTGCGGCGCCAGGCCCCTTGGGAGGGGCCCCTCGGAGGCTGACCTAGGGTTAGGTTTAGCCCCTAGGATGCCGGCAGGCCCTATTCGCCAGCCGTGTGGAGACTGGAGTGGCGGACCGAGGTGAGGGCACTGGTGAGCGGGAGCGTGGGCCCGGGTGTTTTGGCGCGGGGGGCCTTTGAAGGTCGCCGTGTCTTGGAGGGCCCTGCCCGTGCTCCCGCCCTGAATGAACGGCACCACCCCAAGCCCCCGGGTGGCGGCTGGGTGGCAGGGTGAGTCCAGTGCTGAGGCTCGGGGGTCCCCAATCCCCAGGGTTGCGGCGCCAGATCCCTTGGGAGGGGCCCCTCGGGGGTCGATCTAGGGTTGCGGTTAGCCCCCAGGAGGCCGGTGGACCCGATCAGCGGCTGTGCGGCACGCGGAGGGTTGGGCCGAGGTGAGGGTGCTGGCGAGACTGAGCATGAGCCCAAGCGTTTTAGTGCGGGGGGCCTTCGAAGGTCAGTGGGGGCTCGGAGGGACCTGCCCGTTCTCCCGCTCTGAATGACCGGCGGGGCCCCTAGAGGCTCCGGTGCCTGAAGGGCAGCAGGGTGAGACCGGCACTTGGGTTGGGGTCCCCATTCCCGGCGTTGTGGCGCCAGGCCACTTGGGAAGGGCCCCTCCGTGGCCGACCTACAGTTAGGGTTAGCCCCCAGGAGGCCAGCAGGCCCGATACACCGCCTGTGCGTCGAGCGGAGAGTTGGGCCGAGGTGAGGGTGCTGGTGAACATGAGCCCGGGCCCAAGCGTTTTGGTTCGGGGCGCCTTCGAAGGTCGGCGGGGGTTCTTAGGGCCCTGCCCGTTCTCCCACCCTGAATGAATGGCGGCGCCCCTAGCGGCACGTGTGGGGCAGGGCGGCAGGGTGCATCCAGCGCTGGGGCTTGGGGGTTCCCAATCCCCGGCGTTGCGGCGCCAGGCCCCTTAGGAAGCGACCCTCGGGGCCGTCCTAGGGTTAGGGTTAGCGCCCAGGAGGCAGGCAGGCCCGATCCGCCGGCTGTGCAAGGAGTGGAGATGCAGGCCGAGTTGAGGGCGATGGCGAGCGGGAGCTGGGCCCCAGCGTTTTGGCGTCCTGGGCCTTTGAATGTTGCCATAGCTCGGAGGGCCCTGCCCTTTCTCCTGCCCTGAAGAACCAGCAAGGCCCCTAGCGGCTCCGTTGGCGGTGGGGCGGCAGGGTGAATCCCAGGCTGCGGCTCGGGGATCCCCAATCCCCGGCGTTGTGGTGCCAGGCCCCTTGGGAGGGGCTCCTCGTGGGCCGACCCAGGGTTAGAGTTAGCCCCCATAAGGCCGGCAGGCCAGATCCTCTGGCTGGGCGGTGAGAGGTGGGCGGGCCGAGGTAAAGGCGCTGGGGTGCGGGATTGTGGGCCCCTGCATTTTGGGGTGGGAGGCTTCAAATGTCGCCGGTTTCTCCAGGGCCCTGTCAGTTCTCCCGCCCTGAATGACCGGCGGCGCCCCTCGCGGCCCGGGTGGCAGCGTTGTGGGAGGGTGAGTCTGGCTTTGGGGCTTGGGGTTCCAGATCCCTGGCGTAGTGGCACCAAAAGCCTTGGGAGGGGCCCCTGGGGGGCCGACCTAGGGTTAGGGTTAGCCCCCAGGAGACCGTCAGGCCCAACCGCACACTGTGCGGCGAGCTGAGGTGCGGCCCGAGGTGAAGGCGCTGGGGAGCGGGAGCGTGGGCACCAGCGTTTTGGCACGGGGAGCCTTTGAAGGTCACCGGGGACTCAGAAGGCCCTGCCCTTCTCTCGCCCTCTATGACCCGCGGCGCCCCTAGCGGCCCAGGTGGGGACAGTGCGGCAGGGTGAGTCCGGCTCTGGGGCTCTGAGTCACCAATCCCCAGCATTGCAGAGCCAGGCCGCTTGGGATGTCCCCTCAGGGCCGACCTAGGGTTTTGGTTAGCTGCCAGGAGCCCGGCAGGCCCTATCCACCGGCTCTGAAGCAAGCGGTGGGGTGGGCCTAGGCGAGGAGGCTGGCGAGCAGGATCCTGGGAGCCAACGTTTTTGCGCGGGGAGCCTTCAAAGGTCAGCGTGGGCTCGGAGGGCCCTGCCCGATCTCTTGCCCTGATTGACCGGCGGGGCCTCTAGCGGCTCGGGTGGCTGAAGGGCAGCAGGGTGAGTGCGGCACATGAGCTCGGGGTCCCCATCCCCAGCGTTGCGACGCCAGGCCCCTTGGGAAGTGCCCCTCGGTGGCCGACCTATGGTTAGGGTTAGCACCCGGGAGGCCGGCAGGCGGGATCCGCCCGCTGTGCGTGGAGCGGAGGGGCGGGCCGAGGTGAGGGCGCTGGCGAGCAAGAGCCTGGGCCCAAGCGTTTTGGCACCGGGGGCCTTCGAATGTCTCCGGGGACTCGGCGGGCCCTGCCCATTCTCCTCCCTGAATGACCGGCGGCGCCCCTAGCAGCCCAGGTGGCGGCGGGGCGGCATGGAAGTCCGGGCATAGGGCTCGGGGGTCCCCAGTCCACCGCGTTGCGGCGCCAGGCCCCTTGGGAGGGGCCCCTCGGAGGCTGACCTAGGGTTAGGTTTAGCCCCTAGGATGCCGGCAGGCCCTATTCGCCAGCCGTGTGGAGACTGGAGTGGCGGACCGAGGTGAGGGCACTGGTGAGCGGGAGCGTGGGCCCGGGTGTTTTGGCGCGGGGGGCCTTTGAAGGTCGCCGTGTCTTGGAGGGCCCTGCCCGTGCTCCCGCCCTGAATGAACGGCACCACCCCAAGCCCCCGGGTGGCGGCTGGGTGGCAGGGTGAGTCCAGTGCTGAGGCTCGGGGGTCCCCAATCCCCAGGGTTGCGGCGCCAGATCCCTTGGGAGGGGCCCCTCGGGGGTCGATCTAGGGTTGCGGTTAGCCCCCAGGAGGCCGGTGGACCCGATCAGCGGCTGTGCGGCACGCGGAGGGTTGGGCCGAGGTGAGGGTGCTGGCGAGACTGAGCATGAGCCCAAGCGTTTTAGTGCGGGGGGCCTTCGAAGGTCAGTGGGGGCTCGGAGGGACCTGCCCGTTCTCCCGCTCTGAATGACCGGCGGGGCCCGTAGAGGCTCCGGTGCCTGAAGGGCAGCAGGGTGAGACCGGCACTTGGGTTGGGGTCCCCATTCCCGGCGTTGTGGCGCCAGGCCACTTGGGAAGGGCCCCTCCGTGGCCGACCTACAGTTAGGGTTAGCCCCCAGGAGGCCAGCAGGCCCGATACACCGCCTGTGCGTCGAGCGGAGAGTTGGGCCGAGGTGAGGGTGCTGGTGAACATGAGCCCGGGCCCAAGCGTTTTGGTTCGGGGCACCTTCGAAGGTCGGCGGGGGTTCTTAGGGCCCTGCCCGTTCTCCCACCCTGAATGAATGGCGGCGCCCCTAGCGGCACGTGTGGGGCAGGGCGGCAGGGTGCATCCAGCGCTGGGGCTTGGGGGTTCCCAATCCCCGGCGTTGCGGCGCCAGGCCCCTTAGGAAGCGACCCTCGGGGCCGTCCTAGGGTTAGGGTTAGCGCCCAGGAGGCAGGCAGGCCCGATCCGCCGGCTGTGCAAGGAGTGGAGATGCAGGCCGAGTTGAGGGCGATGGCGAGCGGGAGCTGGGCCCCAGCGTTTTGGCGTCCTGGGCCTTTGAATGTTGCCATGGCTCGGAGGGCCCTGCCCTTTCTCCTGCCCTGAAGAACCAGCAAGGCCCCTAGCGGCTCCGTTGGCGGTGGGGCGGCAGGGTGAATCCCAGGCTGCGGCTCGGGGATCCCCAATCCCCGGCGTTGTGGTGCCAGGCCCCTTGGGAGGGGCTCCTCGTGGGCCGACCCAGGGTTAGAGATAGCCCCCATAAGGCCGGCAGGCCAGATCCTCTGGCTGGGCGGTGAGAGGTGGGCGGGCCGAGGTAAAGGCGCTGGGGTGCGGGATTGTGGGCCCCTGCATTTTGGGGTGGGAGGCTTCAAATGTCGCCGGTTTCTCCAGGGCCCTGTCAGTTCTCCCGCCCTGAATGACCGGCGGCGCCCCTCGCGGCCCGGGTGGCAGCGTTGTGGGAGGGTGAGTCTGGCTTTGGGGCTTGGGGTTCCAGATCCCTGGCGTAGTGGCACCAAAAGCCTTGGGAGGGGCCCCTGGGGGGCCGACCTAGGGTTAGGGTTAGCCCCCAGGAGACCGTCAGGCCCAACCGCACACTGTGCGGCGAGCTGAGGTGCGGCCCGAGGTGAAGGCGCTGGGGAGCGGGAGCGTGGGCACCAGCGTTTTGGCACGGGGAGCCTTTGAAGGTCACCGGGGACTCAGAAGGCCCTGCCCTTCTCTCGCCCTCTATGACCCGCGGCGCCCCTAGCGGCCCAGGTGGGGACAGTGCGGCAGGGTGAGTCCGGCTCTGGGGCTCTGAGTCACCAATCCCCAGCATTGCAGAGCCAGGCCGCTTGGGATGTCCCCTCAGGGCCGACCTAGGGTTTTGGTTAGCTGCCAGGAGCCCGGCAGGCCCTATCCACCGGCTCTGAAGCAAGCGGTGGGGTGGGCCTAGGCGAGGAGGCTGGCGAGCAGGATCCTGGGAGCCAACGTTTTTGCGCGGGGAGCCTTCAAAGGTCAGCGTGGGCTCGGAGGGCCCTGCCCGATCTCTTGCCCTGATTGACCGGCGGGGCCTCTAGCGGCTCGGGTGGCTGAAGGGCAGCAGGGTGAGTGCGGCACATGAGCTCGGGGTCCCCATCCCCAGCGTTGCGACGCCAGGCCCCTTGGGAAGTGCCCCTCGGTGGCCGACCTATGGTTAGGGTTAGCACCCGGGAGGCCGGCAGGCGGGATCCGCCCGCTGTGCGTGGAGCGGAGGGGCGGGCCGAGGTGAGGGCGCTGGCGAGCAAGAGCCTGGGCCCAAGCGTTTTGGCACCGGGGGCCTTCGAATGTCTCCGGGGACTCGGCGGGCCCTGCCCATTCTCCTCCCTGAATGACCGGCGGCGCCCCTAGCAGCCCAGGTGGCGGCGGGGCGGCATGGAAGTCCGGGCATAGGGCTCGGGGGTCCCCAGTCCACCGCGTTGCGGCGCCAGGCCCCTTGGGAGGGGCCCCTCGGAGGCTGACCTAGGGTTAGGTTTAGCCCCTAGGATGCCGGCAGGCCCTATTCGCCAGCCGTGTGGAGACTGGAGTGGCGGACCGAGGTGAGGGCACTGGTGAGCGGGAGCGTGGGCCCGGGTGTTTTGGCGCGGGGGGCCTTTGAAGGTCGCCGTGTCTTGGAGGGCCCTGCCCGTGCTCCCGCCCTGAATGAACGGCACCACCCCAAGCCCCCGGGTGGCGGCTGGGTGGCAGGGTGAGTCCAGTGCTGAGGCTCGGGGGTCCCCAATCCCCAGCGTTGCGGCGCCAGATCCCTTGGGAGGGGCCCCTCGGGGGTCGATCTAGGGTTGCGGTTAGCCCCCAGGAGGCCGGTGGACCCGATCAGCGGCTGTGCGGCACGCGGAGGGTTGGGCCGAGGTGAGGGTGCTGGCGAGACTGAGCATGAGCCCAAGCGTTTTAGTGCGGGGGGCCTTCGAAGGTCAGTGGGGGCTCGGAGGGACCTGCCCGTTCTCCCGCTCTGAATGACCGGCGGGGCCCGTAGAGGCTCCGGTGCCTGAAGGGCAGCAGGGTGAGACCGGCACTTGGGTTGGGGTCCCCATTCCCGGCGTTGTGGCGCCAGGCCACTTGGGAAGGGCCCCTCCGTGGCCGACCTACAGTTAGGGTTAGCCCCCAGGAGGCCAGCAGGCCCGATACACCGCCTGTGCGTCGAGCGGAGAGTTGGGCCGAGGTGAGGGTGCTGGTGAACATGAGCCCGGGCCCAAGCGTTTTGGTTCGGGGCACCTTCGAAGGTCGGCGGGGGTTCTTAGGGCCCTGCCCGTTCTCCCACCCTGAATGAATGGCGGCGCCCCTAGCGGCACGTGTGGGGCAGGGCGGCAGGGTGCATCCAGCGCTGGGGCTTGGGGGTTCCCAATCCCCGGCGTTGCGGCGCCAGGCCCCTTAGGAAGCGACCCTCGGGGCCGTCCTAGGGTTAGGGTTAGCGCCCAGGAGGCAGGCAGGCCCGATCCGCCGGCTGTGCAAGGAGTGGAGATGCAGGCCGAGTTGAGGGCGATGGCGAGCGGGAGCTGGGCCCCAGCGTTTTGGCGTCCTGGGCCTTTGAATGTTGCCATGGCTCGGAGGGCCCTGCCCTTTCTCCTGCCCTGAAGAACCAGCAAGGCCCCTAGCGGCTCCGTTGGCGGTGGGGCGGCAGGGTGAATCCCAGGCTGCGGCTCGGGGATCCCCAATCCCCGGCGTTGTGGTGCCAGGCCCCTTGGGAGGGGCTCCTCGTGGGCCGACCCAGGGTTAGAGATAGCCCCCATAAGGCCGGCAGGCCAGATCCTCTGGCTGGGCGGTGAGAGGTGGGCGGTCCGAGGTAAAGGCGCTGGGGTGCGGGATTGTGGCCCCTGCATTTTGGGGTGGGAGGCTTCAAATGTCGCCGGTTTCTCCAGGGCCCTGTCAGTTCTCCCGCCCTGAATGACCGGCGGCGCCCCTCGCGGCCCGGGTGGCAGCGTTGTGGGAGGGTGAGTCTGGCTTTGGGGCTTGGGGTTCCAGATCCCTGGCGTAGTGGCACCAAAAGCCTTGGGAGGGGCCCCTGGGGGGCCGACCTAGGGTTAGGGTTAGCCCCCAGGAGACCGTCAGGCCCAACCGCACACTGTGCGGCGAGCTGAGGTGCGGCCCGAGGTGAAGGCGCTGGGGAGCGGGAGCGTGGGCACCAGCGTTTTGGCACGGGGAGCCTTTGAAGGTCACCGGGGACTCAGAAGGCCCTGCCCTTCTCTCGCCCTCTATGACCCGCGGCGCCCCTAGCGGCCCAGGTGGGGACAGTGCGGCAGGGTGAGTCCGGCTCTGGGGCTCTGAGTCACCAATCCCCAGCATTGCAGAGCCAGGCCGCTTGGGATGTCCCCTCAGGGCCGACCTAGGGTTTTGGTTAGCTGCCAGGAGCCCGGCAGGCCCTATCCACCGGCTCTGAAGCAAGCGGTGGGGTGGGCCTAGGCGAGGGCGCTGGCGAGCAGGATCCTGGGAGCCAACGTTTTTGCGCGGGGAGCCTTCAAAGGTCAGCGTGGGCTCGGAGGGCCCTGCCCGATCTCTTGCCCTGATTGACCGGCGGGGCCTCTAGCGGCTCGGGTGGCTGAAGGGCAGCAGGGTGAGTGCGGCACATGAGCTCGGGGTCCCCATCCCCAGCGTTGCGACGCCAGGCCCCTTGGGAAGTGCCCCTCGGTGGCCGACCTATGGTTAGGGTTAGCACCCGGGAGGCCGGCAGGCGGGATCCGCCCGCTGTGCGTGGAGCGGAGGGGCGGGCCGAGGTGAGGGCGCTGGCGAGCAAGAGCCTGGGCCCAAGCGTTTTGGCACCGGGGGCCTTCGAATGTCTCCGGGGACTCGGCGGGCCCTGCCCATTCTCCTCCCTGAATGACCGGCGGCGCCCCTAGCAGCCCAGGTGGCGGCGGGGCGGCATGGAAGTCCGGGCATAGGGCTCGGGGGTCCCCAGTCCACCGCGTTGCGGCGCCAGGCCCCTTGGGAGGGGCCCCTCGGAGGCTGACCTAGGGTTAGGTTTAGCCCCTAGGATGCCGGCAGGCCCTATTCGCCAGCCGTGTGGAGACTGGAGTGGCGGACCGAGGTGAGGGCACTGGTGAGCGGGAGCGTGGGCCCGGGTGTTTTGGCGCGGGGGGCCTTTGAAGGTCGCCGTGTCTTGGAGGGCCCTGCCCGTGCTCCCGCCCTGAATGAACGGCACCACCCCAAGCCCCCGGGTGGCGGCTGGGTGGCAGGGTGAGTCCAGTGCTGAGGCTCGGGGGTCCCCAATCCCCAGGGTTGCGGCGCCAGATCCCTTGGGAGGGGCCCCTCGGGGGTCGATCTAGGGTTGCGGTTAGCCCCCAGGAGGCCGGTGGACCCGATCAGCGGCTGTGCGGCACGCGGAGGGTTGGGCCGAGGTGAGGGTGCTGGCGAGACTGAGCATGAGCCCAAGCGTTTTAGTGCGGGGGGCCTTCGAAGGTCAGTGGGGGCTCGGAGGGACCTGCCCGTTCTCCCGCTCTGAATGACCGGCGGGGCCCGTAGAGGCTCCGGTGCCTGAAGGGCAGCAGGGTGAGACCGGCACTTGGGTTGGGGTCCCCATTCCCGGCGTTGTGGCGCCAGGCCACTTGGGAAGGGCCCCTCCGTGGCCGACCTACAGTTAGGGTTAGCCCCCAGGAGGCCAGCAGGCCCGATACACCGCCTGTGCGTCGAGCGGAGAGTTGGGCCGAGGTGAGGGTGCTGGTGAACATGAGCCCGGGCCCAAGCGTTTTGGTTCGGGGCGCCTTCGAAGGTCGGCGGGGGTTCTTAGGGCCCTGCCCGTTCTCCCACCCTGAATGAATGGCGGCGCCCCTAGCGGCACGTGTGGGGCAGGGCGGCAGGGTGCATCCAGCGCTGGGGCTTGGGGGTTCCCAATCCCCGGCGTTGCGGCGCCAGGCCCCTTAGGAAGCGACCCTCGGGGCCGTCCTAGGGTTAGGGTTAGCGCCCAGGAGGCAGGCAGGCCCGATCCGCCGGCTGTGCAAGGAGTGGAGATGCAGGCCGAGTTGAGGGCGATGGCGAGCGGGAGCTGGGCCCCAGCGTTTTGGCGTCCTGGGCCTTTGAATGTTGCCATGGCTCGGAGGGCCCTGCCCTTTCTCCTGCCCTGAAGAACCAGCAAGGCCCCTAGCGGCTCCGTTGGCGGTGGGGCGGCAGGGTGAATCCCAGGCTGCGGCTCGGGGATCCCCAATCCCCGGCGTTGTGGTGCCAGGCCCCTTGGGAGGGGCTCCTCGTGGGCCGACCCAGGGTTAGAGTTAGCCCCCATAAGGCCGGCAGGCCAGATCCTCTGGCTGGGCGGTGAGAGGTGGGCGGGCCGAGGTAAAGGCGCTGGGGTGCGGGATTGTGGCCCCTGCATTTTGGGGTGGGAGGCTTCAAATGTCGCCGGTTTCTCCAGGGCCCTGTCAGTTCTCCCGCCCTGAATGACCGGCGGCGCCCCTCGCGGCCCGGGTGGCAGCGTTGTGGGAGGGTGAGTCTGGCTTTGGGGCTTGGGGTTCCAGATCCCTGGCGTAGTGGCACCAAAAGCCTTGGGAGGGGCCCCTGGGGGGCCGACCTAGGGTTAGGGTTAGCCCCCAGGAGACCGTCAGGCCCAACCGCACACTGTGCGGCGAGCTGAGGTGCGGCCCGAGGTGAAGGCGCTGGGGAGCGGGAGCGTGGGCACCAGCGTTTTGGCACGGGGAGCCTTTGAAGGTCACCGGGGACTCAGAAGGCCCTGCCCTTCTCTCGCCCTCTATGACCCGCGGCGCCCCTAGCGGCCCAGGTGGGGACAGTGCGGCAGGGTGAGTCCGGCTCTGGGGCTCTGAGTCACCAATCCCCAGCATTGCAGAGCCAGGCCGCTTGGGATGTCCCCTCAGGGCCGACCTAGGGTTTTGGTTAGCTGCCAGGAGCCCGGCAGGCCCTATCCACCGGCTCTGAAGCAAGCGGTGGGGTGGGCCTAGGCGAGGAGGCTGGCGAGCAGGATCCTGGGAGCCAACGTTTTTGCGCGGGGAGCCTTCAAAGGTCAGCGTGGGCTCGGAGGGCCCTGCCCGATCTCTTGCCCTGATTGACCGGCGGGGCCTCTAGCGGCTCGGGTGGCTGAAGGGCAGCAGGGTGAGTGCGGCACATGAGCTCGGGGTCCCCATCCCCAGCGTTGCGACGCCAGGCCCCTTGGGAAGTGCCCCTCGGTGGCCGACCTATGGTTAGGGTTAGCACCCGGGAGGCCGGCAGGCGGGATCCGCCCGCTGTGCGTGGAGCGGAGGGGCGGGCCGAGGTGAGGGCGCTGGCGAGCAAGAGCCTGGGCCCAAGCGTTTTGGCACCGGGGGCCTTCGAATGTCTCCGGGGACTCGGCGGGCCCTGCCCATTCTCCTCCCTGAATGACCGGCGGCGCCCCTAGCAGCCCAGGTGGCGGCGGGGCGGCATGGAAGTCCGGGCATAGGGCTCGGGGGTCCCCAGTCCACCGCGTTGCGGCGCCAGGCCCCTTGGGAGGGGCCCCTCGGAGGCTGACCTAGGGTTAGGTTTAGCCCCTAGGATGCCGGCAGGCCCTATTCGCCAGCCGTGTGGAGACTGGAGTGGCGGACCGAGGTGAGGGCACTGGTGAGCGGGAGCGTGGGCCCGGGTGTTTTGGCGCGGGGGGCCTTTGAAGGTCGCCGTGTCTTGGAGGGCCCTGCCCGTGCTCCCGCCCTGAATGAACGGCACCACCCCAAGCCCCCGGGTGGCGGCTGGGTGGCAGGGTGAGTCCAGTGCTGAGGCTCGGGGGTCCCCAATCCCCAGGGTTGCGGCGCCAGATCCCTTGGGAGGGGCCCCTCGGGGGTCGATCTAGGGTTGCGGTTAGCCCCCAGGAGGCCGGTGGACCCGATCAGCGGCTGTGCGGCACGCGGAGGGTTGGGCCGAGGTGAGGGTGCTGGCGAGACTGAGCATGAGCCCAAGCGTTTTAGTGCGGGGGGCCTTCGAAGGTCAGTGGGGGCTCGGAGGGACCTGCCCGTTCTCCCGCTCTGAATGACCGGCGGGGCCCGTAGAGGCTCCGGTGCCTGAAGGGCAGCAGGGTGAGACCGGCACTTGGGTTGGGGTCCCCATTCCCGGCGTTGTGGCGCCAGGCCACTTGGGAAGGGCCCCTCCGTGGCCGACCTACAGTTAGGGTTAGCCCCCAGGAGGCCAGCAGGCCCGATACACCGCCTGTGCGTCGAGCGGAGAGTTGGGCCGAGGTGAGGGTGCTGGTGAACATGAGCCCGGGCCCAAGCGTTTTGGTTCGGGGCGCCTTCGAAGGTCGGCGGGGGTTCGAAGGGCCCTGCCCGTTCTCCCACCCTGAATGAATGGCGGCGCCCCTAGCGGCACGTGTGGGGCAGGGCGGCAGGGTGCATCCAGCGCTGGGGCTTGGGGGTTCCCAATCCCCGGCGTTGCGGCGCCAGGCCCCTTAGGAAGCGACCCTCGGGGCCGTCCTAGGGTTAGGGTTAGCGCCCAGGAGGCAGGCAGGCCCGATCCGCCGGCTGTGCAAGGAGTGGAGATGCAGGCCGAGTTGAGGGCGATGGCGAGCGGGAGCTGGGCCCCAGCGTTTTGGCGTCCTGGGCCTTTGAATGTTGCCATGGCTCGGAGGGCCCTGCCCTTTCTCCTGCCCTGAAGAACCAGCAAGGCCCCTAGCGGCTCCGTTGGCGGTGGGGCGGCAGGGTGAATCCCAGGCTGCGGCTCGGGGATCCCCAATCCCCGGCGTTGTGGTGCCAGGCCCCTTGGGAGGGGCTCCTCGTGGGCCGACCCAGGGTTAGAGTTAGCCCCCATAAGGCCGGCAGGCCAGATCCTCTGGCTGGGCGGTGAGAGGTGGGCGGGCCGAGGTAAAGGCGCTGGGGTGCGGGATTGTGGCCCCTGCATTTTGGGGTGGGAGGCTTCAAATGTCGCCGGTTTCTCCAGGGCCCTGTCAGTTCTCCCGCCCTGAATGACCGGCGGCGCCCCTCGCGGCCCGGGTGGCAGCGTTGTGGGAGGGTGAGTCTGGCTTTGGGGCTTGGGGTTCCAGATCCCTGGCGTAGTGGCACCAAAAGCCTTGGGAGGGGCCCCTGGGGGGCCGACCTAGGGTTAGGGTTAGCCCCCAGGAGACCGTCAGGCCCAACCGCACACTGTGCGGCGAGCTGAGGTGCGGCCCGAGGTGAAGGCGCTGGGGAGCGGGAGCGTGGGCACCAGCGTTTTGGCACGGGGAGCCTTTGAAGGTCACCGGGGACTCAGAAGGCCCTGCCCTTCTCTCGCCCTCTATGACCCGCGGCGCCCCTAGCGGCCCAGGTGGGGACAGTGCGGCAGGGTGAGTCCGGCTCTGGGGCTCTGAGTCACCAATCCCCAGCATTGCAGAGCCAGGCCGCTTGGGATGTCCCCTCAGGGCCGACCTAGGGTTTTGGTTAGCTGCCAGGAGCCCGGCAGGCCCTATCCACCGGCTCTGAAGCAAGCGGTGGGGTGGGCCTAGGCGAGGGCGCTGGCGAGCAGGATCCTGGGAGCCAACGTTTTTGCGCGGGGAGCCTTCAAAGGTCAGCGTGGGCTCGGAGGGCCCTGCCCGATCTCTTGCCCTGATTGACCGGTGGGGCCTCTAGCGGCTCGGGTGGCTGAAGGGCAGCAGGGTGAGTGCGGCACATGAGCTCGGGGTCCCCATCCCCAGCGTTGCGACGCCAGGCCCCTTGGGAAGTGCCCCTCGGTGGCCGACCTATGGTTAGGGTTAGCACCCGGGAGGCTGGCAGGCGGGATCCGCCCGCTGTGCGTGGAGCGGAGGGGCGGGCCGAGGTGAGGGCGCTGGCGAGCAAGAGCCTGGGCCCAAGCGTTTTGGCACCGGGGGCCTTCGAATGTCTCCGGGGACTCGGCGGGCCCTGCCCATTCTCCTCCCTGAATGACCGGCGGCGCCCCTAGCAGCCCAGGTGGCGGCGGGGCGGCATGGAAGTCCGGGCATAGGGCTCGGGGGTCCCCAGTCCACCGCGTTGCGGCGCCAGGCCCCTTGGGAGGGGCCCCTCGGAGGGTGACCTAGGGTTAGGTTTAGCCCCTAGGATGCCGGCAGGCCCTATTCGCCAGCCGTGTGGAGACTGGAGTGGCGGACCGAGGTGAGGGCACTGGTGAGCGGGAGCGTGGGCCCGGGTGTTTTGGCGCGGGGGGCCTTTGAAGGTCGCCGTGTCTTGGAGGGCCCTGCCCGTGCTCCCGCCCTGAATGAACGGCACCACCCCAAGCCCCCGGGTGGCGGCTGGGTGGCAGGGTGAGTCCAGTGCTGAGGCTCGGGGGTCCCCAATCCCCAGGGTTGCGGCGCCAGATCCCTTGGGAGGGGCCCCTCGGGGGTCGATCTAGGGTTGCGGTTAGCCCCCAGGAGGCCGGTGGACCCGATCAGCGGCTGTGCGGCACGCGGAGGGTTGGGCCGAGGTGAGGGTGCTGGCGAGACTGAGCATGAGCCCAAGCGTTTTAGTGCGGGGGGCCTTCGAAGGTCAGTGGGGGCTCGGAGGGACCTGCCCGTTCTCCCGCTCTGAATGACCGGCGGGGCCCGTAGAGGCTCCGGTGCCTGAAGGGCAGCAGGGTGAGACCGGCACTTGGGTTGGGGTCCCCATTCCCGGCGTTGTGGCGCCAGGCCACTTGGGAAGGGCCCCTCCGTGGCCGACCTACAGTTAGGGTTAGCCCCCAGGAGGCCAGCAGGCCCGATACACCGCCTGTGCGTCGAGCGGAGAGTTGGGCCGAGGTGAGGGTGCTGGTGAACATGAGCCCGGGCCCAAGCGTTTTGGTTTGGGGCGCCTTCGAAGGTCGGCGGGGGTTCTTAGGGCCCTGCCCGTTCTCCCACCCTGAATGAATGGCGGCGCCCCTAGCGGCACGTGTGGGGCAGGGCGGCAGGGTGCATCCAGCGCTGGGGCTTGGGGGTTCCCAATCCCCGGCGTTGCGGCGCCAGGCCCCTTAGGAAGCGACCCTCGGGGCCGTCCTAGGGTTAGGGTTAGCGCCCAGGAGGCAGGCAGGCCCGATCCGCCGGCTGTGCAAGGAGTGGAGATGCAGGCCGAGTTGAGGGCGATGGCGAGCGGGAGCTGGGCCCCAGCGTTTTGGCGTCCTGGGCCTTTGAATGTTGCCATGGCTCGGAGGGCCCTGCCCTTTCTCCTGCCCTGAAGAACCAGCAAGGCCCCTAGCGGCTCCGTTGGCGGTGGGGCGGCAGGGTGAATCCCAGGCTGCGGCTCGGGGATCCCCAATCCCCGGCGTTGTGGTGCCAGGCCCCTTGGGAGGGGCTCCTCGTGGGCCGACCCAGGGTTAGAGATAGCCCCCATAAGGCCGGCAGGCCAGATCCTCTGGCTGGGCGGTGAGAGGTGGGCGGGCCGAGGTAAAGGCGCTGGGGTGCGGGATTGTGGCCCCTGCATTTTGGGGTGGGAGGCTTCAAATGTCGCCGGTTTCTCCAGGGCCCTGTCAGTTCTCCCGCCCTGAATGACCGGCGGCGCCCCTCGCGGCCCGGGTGGCAGCGTTGTGGGAGGGTGAGTCTGGCTTTGGGGCTTGGGGTTCCAGATCCCTGGCGTAGTGGCACCAAAAGCCTTGGGAGGGGCCCCTGGGGGGCCGACCTAGGGTTAGGGTTAGCCCCCAGGAGACCGTCAGGCCCAACCGCACACTGTGCGGCGAGCTGAGGTGCGGCCCGAGGTGAAGGCGCTGGGGAGCGGGAGCGTGGGCACCAGCGTTTTGGCACGGGGAGCCTTTGAAGGTCACCGGGGACTCAGAAGGCCCTGCCCTTCTCTCGCCCTCTATGACCCGCGGCGCCCCTAGCGGCCCAGGTGGGGACAGTGCGGCAGGGTGAGTCCGGCTCTGGGGCTCTGAGTCACCAATCCCCAGCATTGCAGAGCCAGGCCGCTTGGGATGTCCCCTCAGGGCCGACCTAGGGTTTTGGTTAGCTGCCAGGAGCCCGGCAGGCCCTATCCACCGGCTCTGAAGCAAGCGGTGGGGTGGGCCTAGGCGAGGGCGCTGGCGAGCAGGATCCTGGGAGCCAACGTTTTTGCGCGGGGAGCCTTCAAAGGTCAGCGTGGGCTCGGAGGGCCCTGCCCGATCTCTTGCCCTGATTGACCGGCGGGGCCTCTAGCGGCTCGGGTGGCTGAAGGGCAGCAGGGTGAGTGCGGCACATGAGCTCGGGGTCCCCATCCCCAGCGTTGCGACGCCAGGCCCCTTGGGAAGTGCCCCTCGGTGGCCGACCTATGGTTAGGGTTAGCACCCGGGAGGCCGGCAGGCGGGATCCGCCCGCTGTGCGTGGAGCGGAGGGGCGGGCCGAGGTGAGGGCGCTGGCGAGCAAGAGCCTGGGCCCAAGCGTTTTGGCACCGGGGGCCTTCGAATGTCTCCGGGGACTCGGCGGGCCCTGCCCATTCTCCTCCCTGAATGACCGGCGGCGCCCCTAGCAGCCCAGGTGGCGGCGGGGCGGCATGGAAGTCCGGGCATAGGGCTCGGGGGTCCCCAGTCCACCGCGTTGCGGCGCCAGGCCCCTTGGGAGGGGCCCCTCGGAGGCTGACCTAGGGTTAGGTTTAGCCCCTAGGATGCCGGCAGGCCCTATTCGCCAGCCGTGTGGAGACTGGAGTGGCGGACCGAGGTGAGGGCACTGGTGAGCGGGAGCGTGGGCCCGGGTGTTTTGGCGCGGGGGGCCTTTGAAGGTCGCCGTGTCTTGGAGGGCCCTGCCCGTGCTCCCGCCCTGAATGAACGGCACCACCCCAAGCCCCCGGGTGGCGGCTGGGTGGCAGGGTGAGTCCAGTGCTGAGGCTCGGGGGTCCCCAATCCCCAGGGTTGCGGCGCCAGATCCCTTGGGAGGGGCCCCTCGGGGGTCGATCTAGGGTTGCGGTTAGCCCCCAGGAGGCCGGTGGACCCGATCAGCGGCTGTGCGGCACGCGGAGGGTTGGGCCGAGGTGAGGGTGCTGGCGAGACTGAGCATGAGCCCAAGCGTTTTAGTGCGGGGGGCCTTCGAAGGTCAGTGGGGGCTCGGAGGGACCTGCCCGTTCTCCCGCTCTGAATGACCGGCGGGGCCCGTAGAGGCTCCGGTGCCTGAAGGGCAGCAGGGTGAGACCGGCACTTGGGTTGGGGTCCCCATTCCCGGCGTTGTGGCGCCAGGCCACTTGGGAAGGGCCCCTCCGTGGCCGACCTACAGTTAGGGTTAGCCCCCAGGAGGCCAGCAGGCCCGATACACCGCCTGTGCGTCGAGCGGAGAGTTGGGCCGAGGTGAGGGTGCTGGTGAACATGAGCCCGGGCCCAAGCGTTTTGGTTCGGGGCGCCTTCGAAGGTCGGCGGGGGTTCTTAGGGCCCTGCCCGTTCTCCCACCCTGAATGAATGGCGGCGCCCCTAGCGGCACGTGTGGGGCAGGGCGGCAGGGTGCATCCAGCGCTGGGGCTTGGGGGTTCCCAATCCCCGGCGTTGCGGCGCCAGGCCCCTTAGGAAGCGACCCTCGGGGCCGTCCTAGGGTTAGGGTTAGCGCCCAGGAGGCAGGCAGGCCCGATCCGCCGGCTGTGCAAGGAGTGGAGATGCAGGCCGAGTTGAGGGCGATGGCGAGCGGGAGCTGGGCCCCAGCGTTTTGGCGTCCTGGGCCTTTGAATGTTGCCATGGCTCGGAGGGCCCTGCCCTTTCTCCTGCCCTGAAGAACCAGCAAGGCCCCTAGCGGCTCCGTTGGCGGTGGGGCGGCAGGGTGAATCCCAGGCTGCGGCTCGGGGATCCCCAATCCCCGGCGTTGTGGTGCCAGGCCCCTTGGGAGGGGCTCCTCGTGGGCCGACCCAGGGTTAGAGTTAGCCCCCATAAGGCCGGCAGGCCAGATCCTCTGGCTGGGCGGTGAGAGGTGGGCGGGCCGAGGTAAAGGCGCTGGGGTGCGGGATTGTGGCCCCTGCATTTTGGGGTGGGAGGCTTCAAATGTCGCCGGTTTCTCCAGGGCCCTGTCAGTTCTCCCGCCCTGAATGACCGGCGGCGCCCCTCGCGGCCCGGGTGGCAGCGTTGTGGGAGGGTGAGTCTGGCTTTGGGGCTTGGGGTTCCAGATCCCTGGCGTAGTGGCACCAAAAGCCTTGGGAGGGGCCCCTGGGGGGCCGACCTAGGGTTAGGGTTAGCCCCCAGGAGACCGTCAGGCCCAACCGCACTCTGTGCAGCGAGCTGAGGTGCGGCCCGAGGTGAAGGCGCTGGGGAGCGGGAGCGTGGGCACCAGCGTTTTGGCACGGGGAGCCTTTGAAGGTCACCGGGGACTCAGAAGGCCCTGCCCTTCTCTCGCCCTCTATGACCCGCGGCGCCCCTAGCGGCCCAGGTGGGGACAGTGCGGCAGGGTGAGTCCGGCTCTGGGGCTCTGAGTCACCAATCCCCAGCATTGCAGAGCCAGGCCGCTTGGGATGTCCCCTCAGGGCCGACCTAGGGTTTTGGTTAGCTGCCAGGAGCCCGGCAGGCCCTATCCACCGGCTCTGAAGCAAGCGGTGGGGTGGGCCTAGGCGAGGGCGCTGGCGAGCAGGATCCTGGGAGCCAACGTTTTTGCGCGGGGAGCCTTCAAAGGTCAGCGTGGGCTCGGAGGGCCCTGCCCGATCTCTTGCCCTGATTGACCGGTGGGGCCTCTAGCGGCTCGGGTGGCTGAAGGGCAGCAGGGTGAGTGCGGCACATGAGCTCGGGGTCCCCATCCCCAGCGTTGCGACGCCAGGCCCCTTGGGAAGTGCCCCTCGGTGGCCGACCTATGGTTAGGGTTAGCACCCGGGAGGCCGGCAGGCGGGATCCGCCCGCTGTGCGTGGAGCGGAGGGGCGGGCCGAGGTGAGGGCGCTGGCGAGCAAGAGCCTGGGCCCAAGCGTTTTGGCACCGGGGGCCTTCGAATGTCTCCGGGGACTCGGCGGGCCCTGCCCATTCTCCTCCCTGAATGACCGGCGGCGCCCCTAGCAGCCCAGGTGGCGGCGGGGCGGCATGGAAGTCCGGGCATAGGGCTCGGGGGTCCCCAGTCCACCGCGTTGCGGCGCCAGGCCCCTTGGGAGGGGCCCCTCGGAGGGTGACCTAGGGTTAGGTTTAGCCCCTAGGATGCCGGCAGGCCCTATTCGCCAGCCGTGTGGAGACTGGAGTGGCGGACCGAGGTGAGGGCACTGGTGAGCGGGAGCGTGGGCCCGGGTGTTTTGGCGCGGGGGGCCTTTGAAGGTCGCCGTGTCTTGGAGGGCCCTGCCCGTGCTCCCGCCCTGAATGAACGGCACCACCCCAAGCCCCCGGGTGGCGGCTGGGTGGCAGGGTGAGTCCAGTGCTGAGGCTCGGGGGTCCCCAATCCCCAGGGTTGCGGCGCCAGATCCCTTGGGAGGGGCCCCTCGGGGGTCGATCTAGGGTTGCGGTTAGCCCCCAGGAGGCCGGTGGACCCGATCAGCGGCTGTGCGGCACGCGGAGGGTTGGGCCGAGGTGAGGGTGCTGGCGAGACTGAGCATGAGCCCAAGCGTTTTAGTGCGGGGGGCCTTCGAAGGTCAGTGGGGGCTCGGAGGGACCTGCCCGTTCTCCCGCTCTGAATGACCGGCGGGGCCCGTAGAGGCTCCGGTGCCTGAAGGGCAGCAGGGTGAGACCGGCACTTGGGTTGGGGTCCCCATTCCCGGCGTTGTGGCGCCAGGCCACTTGGGAAGGGCCCCTCCGTGGCCGACCTACAGTTAGGGTTAGCCCCCAGGAGGCCAGCAGGCCCGATACACCGCCTGTGCGTCGAGCGGAGAGTTGGGCCGAGGTGAGGGTGCTGGTGAACATGAGCCCGGGCCCAAGCGTTTTGGTTTGGGGCGCCTTCGAAGGTCGGCGGGGGTTCTTAGGGCCCTGCCCGTTCTCCCACCCTGAATGAATGGCGGCGCCCCTAGCGGCACGTGTGGGGCAGGGCGGCAGGGTGCATCCAGCGCTGGGGCTTGGGGGTTCCCAATCCCCGGCGTTGCGGCGCCAGGCCCCTTAGGAAGCGACCCTCGGGGCCGTCCTAGGGTTAGGGTTAGCGCCCAGGAGGCAGGCAGGCCCGATCCGCCGGCTGTGCAAGGAGTGGAGATGCAGGCCGAGTTGAGGGCGATGGCGAGCGGGAGCTGGGCCCCAGCGTTTTGGCGTCCTGGGCCTTTGAATGTTGCCATGGCTCGGAGGGCCCTGCCCTTTCTCCTGCCCTGAAGAACCAGCAAGGCCCCTAGCGGCTCCGTTGGCGGTGGGGCGGCAGGGTGAATCCCAGGCTGCGGCTCGGGGATCCCCAATCCCCGGCGTTGTGGTGCCAGGCCCCTTGGGAGGGGCTCCTCGTGGGCCGACCCAGGGTTAGAGATAGCCCCCATAAGGCCGGCAGGCCAGATCCTCTGGCTGGGCGGTGAGAGGTGGGCGGGCCGAGGTAAAGGCGCTGGGGTGCGGGATTGTGGCCCCTGCATTTTGGGGTGGGAGGCTTCAAATGTCGCCGGTTTCTCCAGGGCCCTGTCAGTTCTCCCGCCCTGAATGACCGGCGGCGCCCCTCGCGGCCCGGGTGGCAGCGTTGTGGGAGGGTGAGTCTGGCTTTGGGGCTTGGGGTTCCAGATCCCTGGCGTAGTGGCACCAAAAGCCTTGGGAGGGGCCCCTGGGGGGCCGACCTAGGGTTAGGGTTAGCCCCCAGGAGACCGTCAGGCCCAACCGCACACTGTGCGGCGAGCTGAGGTGCGGCCCGAGGTGAAGGCGCTGGGGAGCGGGAGCGTGGGCACCAGCGTTTTGGCACGGGGAGCCTTTGAAGGTCACCGGGGACTCAGAAGGCCCTGCCCTTCTCTCGCCCTCTATGACCCGCGGCGCCCCTAGCGGCCCAGGTGGGGACAGTGCGGCAGGGTGAGTCCGGCTCTGGGGCTCTGAGTCACCAATCCCCAGCATTGCAGAGCCAGGCCGCTTGGGATGTCCCCTCAGGGCCGACCTAGGGTTTTGGTTAGCTGCCAGGAGCCCGGCAGGCCCTATCCACCGGCTCTGAAGCAAGCGGTGGGGTGGGCCTAGGCGAGGGCGCTGGCGAGCAGGATCCTGGGAGCCAACGTTTTTGCGCGGGGAGCCTTCAAAGGTCAGCGTGGGCTCGGAGGGCCCTGCCCGATCTCTTGCCCTGATTGACCGGCGGGGCCTCTAGCGGCTCGGGTGGCTGAAGGGCAGCAGGGTGAGTGCGGCACATGAGCTCGGGGTCCCCATCCCCAGCGTTGCGACGCCAGGCCCCTTGGGAAGTGCCCCTCGGTGGCCGACCTATGGTTAGGGTTAGCACCCGGGAGGCCGGCAGGCGGGATCCGCCCGCTGTGCGTGGAGCGGAGGGGCGGGCCGAGGTGAGGGCGCTGGCGAGCAAGAGCCTGGGCCCAAGCGTTTTGGCACCGGGGGCCTTCGAATGTCTCCGGGGACTCGGCGGGCCCTGCCCATTCTCCTCCCTGAATGACCGGCGGCGCCCCTAGCAGCCCAGGTGGCGGCGGGGCGGCATGGAAGTCCGGGCATAGGGCTCGGGGGTCCCCAGTCCACCGCGTTGCGGCGCCAGGCCCCTTGGGAGGGGCCCCTCGGAGGCTGACCTAGGGTTAGGTTTAGCCCCTAGGATGCCGGCAGGCCCTATTCGCCAGCCGTGTGGAGACTGGAGTGGCGGACCGAGGTGAGGGCACTGGTGAGCGGGAGCGTGGGCCCGGGTGTTTTGGCGCGGGGGGCCTTTGAAGGTCGCCGTGTCTTGGAGGGCCCTGCCCGTGCTCCCGCCCTGAATGAACGGCACCACCCCAAGCCCCCGGGTGGCGGCTGGGTGGCAGGGTGAGTCCAGTGCTGAGGCTCGGGGGTCCCCAATCCCCAGGGTTGCGGCGCCAGATCCCTTGGGAGGGGCCCCTCGGGGGTCGATCTAGGGTTGCGGTTAGCCCCCAGGAGGCCGGTGGACCCGATCAGCGGCTGTGCGGCACGCGGAGGGTTGGGCCGAGGTGAGGGTGCTGGCGAGACTGAGCATGAGCCCAAGCGTTTTAGTGCGGGGGGCCTTCGAAGGTCAGTGGGGGCTCGGAGGGACCTGCCCGTTCTCCCGCTCTGAATGACCGGCGGGGCCCGTAGAGGCTCCGGTGCCTGAAGGGCAGCAGGGTGAGACCGGCACTTGGGTTGGGGTCCCCATTCCCGGCGTTGTGGCGCCAGGCCACTTGGGAAGGGCCCCTCCGTGGCCGACCTACAGTTAGGGTTAGCCCCCAGGAGGCCAGCAGGCCCGATACACCGCCTGTGCGTCGAGCGGAGAGTTGGGCCGAGGTGAGGGTGCTGGTGAACATGAGCCCGGGCCCAAGCGTTTTGGTTCGGGGCGCCTTCGAAGGTCGGCGGGGGTTCTTAGGGCCCTGCCCGTTCTCCCACCCTGAATGAATGGCGGCGCCCCTAGCGGCACGTGTGGGGCAGGGCGGCAGGGTGCATCCAGCGCTGGGGCTTGGGGGTTCCCAATCCCCGGCGTTGCGGCGCCAGGCCCCTTAGGAAGCGACCCTCGGGGCCGTCCTAGGGTTAGGGTTAGCGCCCAGGAGGCAGGCAGGCCCGATCCGCCGGCTGTGCAAGGAGTGGAGATGCAGGCCGAGTTGAGGGCGATGGCGAGCGGGAGCTGGGCCCCAGCGTTTTGGCGTCCTGGGCCTTTGAATGTTGCCATAGCTCGGAGGGCCCTGCCCTTTCTCCTGCCCTGAAGAACCAGCAAGGCCCCTAGCGGCTCCGTTGGCGGTGGGGCGGCAGGGTGAATCCCAGGCTGCGGCTCGGGGATCCCCAATCCCCGGCGTTGTGGTGCCAGGCCCCTTGGGAGGGGCTCCTCGTGGGCCGACCCAGGGTTAGAGTTAGCCCCCATAAGGCCGGCAGGCCAGATCCTCTGGCTGGGCGGTGAGAGGTGGGCGGGCCGAGGTAAAGGCGCTGGGGTGCGGGATTGTGGGCCCCTGCATTTTGGGGTGGGAGGCTTCAAATGTCGCCGGTTTCTCCAGGGCCCTGTCAGTTCTCCCGCCCTGAATGACCGGCGGCGCCCCTCGCGGCCCGGGTGGCAGCGTTGTGGGAGGGTGAGTCTGGCTTTGGGGCTTGGGGTTCCAGATCCCTGGCGTAGTGGCACCAAAAGCCTTGGGAGGGGCCCCTGGGGGGCCGACCTAGGGTTAGGGTTAGCCCCCAGGAGACCGTCAGGCCCAACCGCACACTGTGCGGCGAGCTGAGGTGCGGCCCGAGGTGAAGGCGCTGGGGAGCGGGAGCGTGGGCACCAGCGTTTTGGCACGGGGAGCCTTTGAAGGTCACCGGGGACTCAGAAGGCCCTGCCCTTCTCTCGCCCTCTATGACCCGCGGCGCCCCTAGCGGCCCAGGTGGGGACAGTGCGGCAGGGTGAGTCCGGCTCTGGGGCTCTGAGTCACCAATCCCCAGCATTGCAGAGCCAGGCCGCTTGGGATGTCCCCTCAGGGCCGACCTAGGGTTTTGGTTAGCTGCCAGGAGCCCGGCAGGCCCTATCCACCGGCTCTGAAGCAAGCGGTGGGGTGGGCCTAGGCGAGGAGGCTGGCGAGCAGGATCCTGGGAGCCAACGTTTTTGCGCGGGGAGCCTTCAAAGGTCAGCGTGGGCTCGGAGGGCCCTGCCCGATCTCTTGCCCTGATTGACCGGCGGGGCCTCTAGCGGCTCGGGTGGCTGAAGGGCAGCAGGGTGAGTGCGGCACATGAGCTCGGGGTCCCCATCCCCAGCGTTGCGACGCCAGGCCCCTTGGGAAGTGCCCCTCGGTGGCCGACCTATGGTTAGGGTTAGCACCCGGGAGGCCGGCAGGCGGGATCCGCCCGCTGTGCGTGGAGCGGAGGGGCGGGCCGAGGTGAGGGCGCTGGCGAGCAAGAGCCTGGGCCCAAGCGTTTTGGCACCGGGGGCCTTCGAATGTCTCCGGGGACTCGGCGGGCCCTGCCCATTCTCCTCCCTGAATGACCGGCGGCGCCCCTAGCAGCCCAGGTGGCGGCGGGGCGGCATGGAAGTCCGGGCATAGGGCTCGGGGGTCCCCAGTCCACCGCGTTGCGGCGCCAGGCCCCTTGGGAGGGGCCCCTCGGAGGCTGACCTAGGGTTAGGTTTAGCCCCTAGGATGCCGGCAGGCCCTATTCGCCAGCCGTGTGGAGACTGGAGTGGCGGACCGAGGTGAGGGCACTGGTGAGCGGGAGCGTGGGCCCGGGTGTTTTGGCGCGGGGGGCCTTTGAAGGTCGCCGTGTCTTGGAGGGCCCTGCCCGTGCTCCCGCCCTGAATGAACGGCACCACCCCAAGCCCCCGGGTGGCGGCTGGGTGGCAGGGTGAGTCCAGTGCTGAGGCTCGGGGGTCCCCAATCCCCAGGGTTGCGGCGCCAGATCCCTTGGGAGGGGCCCCTCGGGGGTCGATCTAGGGTTGCGGTTAGCCCCCAGGAGGCCGGTGGACCCGATCAGCGGCTGTGCGGCACGCGGAGGGTTGGGCCGAGGTGAGGGTGCTGGCGAGACTGAGCATGAGCCCAAGCGTTTTAGTGCGGGGGGCCTTCGAAGGTCAGTGGGGGCTCGGAGGGACCTGCCCGTTCTCCCGCTCTGAATGACCGGCGGGGCCCGTAGAGGCTCCGGTGCCTGAAGGGCAGCAGGGTGAGACCGGCACTTGGGTTGGGGTCCCCATTCCCGGCGTTGTGGCGCCAGGCCACTTGGGAAGGGCCCCTCCGTGGCCGACCTACAGTTAGGGTTAGCCCCCAGGAGGCCAGCAGGCCCGATACACCGCCTGTGCGTCGAGCGGAGAGTTGGGCCGAGGTGAGGGTGCTGGTGAACATGAGCCCGGGCCCAAGCGTTTTGGTTTGGGGCGCCTTCGAAGGTCGGCGGGGGTTCTTAGGGCCCTGCCCGTTCTCCCACCCTGAATGAATGGCGGCGCCCCTAGCGGCACGTGTGGGGCAGGGCGGCAGGGTGCATCCAGCGCTGGGGCTTGGGGGTTCCCAATCCCCGGCGTTGCGGCGCCAGGCCCCTTAGGAAGCGACCCTCGGGGCCGTCCTAGGGTTAGGGTTAGCGCCCAGGAGGCAGGCAGGCCCGATCCGCCGGCTGTGCAAGGAGTGGAGATGCAGGCCGAGTTGAGGGCGATGGCGAGCGGGAGCTGGGCCCCAGCGTTTTGGCGTCCTGGGCCTTTGAATGTTGCCATGGCTCGGAGGGCCCTGCCCTTTCTCCTGCCCTGAAGAACCAGCAAGGCCCCTAGCGGCTCCGTTGGCGGTGGGGCGGCAGGGTGAATCCCAGGCTGCGGCTCGGGGATCCCCAATCCCCGGCGTTGTGGTGCCAGGCCCCTTGGGAGGGGCTCCTCGTGGGCCGACCCAGGGTTAGAGTTAGCCCCCATAAGGCCGGCAGGCCAGATCCTCTGGCTGGGCGGTGAGAGGTGGGCGGGCCGAGGTAAAGGCGCTGGGGGTGCGGGATTGTGGCCCCTGCATTTTGGGGTGGGAGGCTTCAAATGTCGCCGGTTTCTCCAGGGCCCTGTCAGTTCTCCCGCCCTGAATGACCGGCGGCGCCCCTCGCGGCCCGGGTGGCAGCGTTGTGGGAGGGTGAGTCTGGCTTTGGGGCTTGGGGTTCCAGATCCCTGGCGTAGTGGCACCAAAAGCCTTGGGAGGGGCCCCTGGGGGGCCGACCTAGGGTTAGGGTTAGCCCCCAGGAGACCGTCAGGCCCAACCGCACTCTGTGCAGCGAGCTGAGGTGCGGCCCGAGGTGAAGGCGCTGGGGAGCGGGAGCGTGGGCACCAGCGTTTTGGCACGGGGAGCCTTTGAAGGTCACCGGGGACTCAGAAGGCCCTGCCCTTCTCTCGCCCTCTATGACCCGCGGCGCCCCTAGCGGCCCAGGTGGGGACAGTGCGGCAGGGTGAGTCCGGCTCTGGGGCTCTGAGTCACCAATCCCCAGCATTGCAGAGCCAGGCCGCTTGGGATGTCCCCTCAGGGCCGACCTAGGGTTTTGGTTAGCTGCCAGGAGCCCGGCAGGCCCTATCCACCGGCTCTGAAGCAAGCGGTGGGGTGGGCCTAGGCGAGGGCGCTGGCGAGCAGGATCCTGGGAGCCAACGTTTTTGCGCGGGGAGCCTTCAAAGGTCAGCGTGGGCTCGGAGGGCCCTGCCCGATCTCTTGCCCTGATTGACCGGTGGGGCCTCTAGCGGCTCGGGTGGCTGAAGGGCAGCAGGGTGAGTGCGGCACATGAGCTCGGGGTCCCCATCCCCAGCGTTGCGACGCCAGGCCCCTTGGGAAGTGCCCCTCGGTGGCCGACCTATGGTTAGGGTTAGCACCCGGGAGGCTGGCAGGCGGGATCCGCCCGCTGTGCGTGGAGCGGAGGGGCGGGCCGAGGTGAGGGCGCTGGCGAGCAAGAGCCTGGGCCCAAGCGTTTTGGCACCGGGGGCCTTCGAATGTCTCCGGGGACTCGGCGGGCCCTGCCCATTCTCCTCCCTGAATGACCGGCGGCGCCCCTAGCAGCCCAGGTGGCGGCGGGGCGGCATGGAAGTCCGGGCATAGGGCTCGGGGGTCCCCAGTCCACCGCGTTGCGGCGCCAGGCCCCTTGGGAGGGGCCCCTCGGAGGGTGACCTAGGGTTAGGTTTAGCCCCTAGGATGCCGGCAGGCCCTATTCGCCAGCCGTGTGGAGACTGGAGTGGCGGACCGAGGTGAGGGCACTGGTGAGCGGGAGCGTGGGCCCGGGTGTTTTGGCGCGGGGGGCCTTTGAAGGTCGCCGTGTCTTGGAGGGCCCTGCCCGTGCTCCCGCCCTGAATGAACGGCACCACCCCAAGCCCCCGGGTGGCGGCTGGGTGGCAGGGTGAGTCCAGTGCTGAGGCTCGGGGGTCCCCAATCCCCAGGGTTGCGGCGCCAGATCCCTTGGGAGGGGCCCCTCGGGGGTCGATCTAGGGTTGCGGTTAGCCCCCAGGAGGCCGGTGGACCCGATCAGCGGCTGTGCGGCACGCGGAGGGTTGGGCCGAGGTGAGGGTGCTGGCGAGACTGAGCATGAGCCCAAGCGTTTTAGTGCGGGGGGCCTTCGAAGGTCAGTGGGGGCTCGGAGGGACCTGCCCGTTCTCCCGCTCTGAATGACCGGCGGGGCCCGTAGAGGCTCCGGTGCCTGAAGGGCAGCAGGGTGAGACCGGCACTTGGGTTGGGGTCCCCATTCCCGGCGTTGTGGCGCCAGGCCACTTGGGAAGGGCCCCTCCGTGGCCGACCTACAGTTAGGGTTAGCCCCCAGGAGGCCAGCAGGCCCGATACACCGCCTGTGCGTCGAGCGGAGAGTTGGGCCGAGGTGAGGGTGCTGGTGAACATGAGCCCGGGCCCAAGCGTTTTGGTTTGGGGCGCCTTCGAAGGTCGGCGGGGGTTCTTAGGGCCCTGCCCGTTCTCCCACCCTGAATGAATGGCGGCGCCCCTAGCAGCACGTGTGGGGCAGGGCGGCAGGGTGCATCCAGCGCTGGGGCTTGGGGGTTCCCAATCCCCGGCGTTGCGGCGCCAGGCCCCTTAGGAAGCGACCCTCGGGGCCGTCCTAGGGTTAGGGTTAGCGCCCAGGAGGCAGGCAGGCCCGATCCGCCGGCTGTGCAAGGAGTGGAGATGCAGGCCGAGTTGAGGGCGATGGCGAGCGGGAGCTGGGCCCCAGCGTTTTGGCGTCCTGGGCCTTTGAATGTTGCCATGGCTCGGAGGGCCCTGCCCTTTCTCCTGCCCTGAAGAACCAGCAAGGCCCCTAGCGGCTCCGTTGGCGGTGGGGGCGGCAGGGTGAATCCCAGGCTGCGGCTCGGGGATCCCCAATCCCCGGCGTTGTGGTGCCAGGCCCCTTGGGAGGGGCTCCTCGTGGGCCGACCCAGGGTTAGAGATAGCCCCCATAAGGCCGGCAGGCCAGATCCTCTGGCTGGGCGGTGAGAGGTGGGCGGGCCGAGGTAAAGGCGCTGGGGTGCGGGATTGTGGCCCCTGCATTTTGGGGTGGGAGGCTTCAAATGTCGCCGGTTTCTCCAGGGCCCTGTCAGTTCTCCCGCCCTGAATGACCGGCGGCGCCCCTCGCGGCCCGGGTGGCAGCGTTGTGGGAGGGTGAGTCTGGCTTTGGGGCTTGGGGTTCCAGATCCCTGGCGTAGTGGCACCAAAAGCCTTGGGAGGGGCCCCTGGGGGGCCGACCTAGGGTTAGGGTTAGCCCCCAGGAGACCGTCAGGCCCAACCGCACACTGTGCGGCGAGCTGAGGTGCGGCCCGAGGTGAAGGCGCTGGGGAGCGGGAGCGTGGGCACCAGCGTTTTGGCACGGGGAGCCTTTGAAGGTCACCGGGGACTCAGAAGGCCCTGCCCTTCTCTCGCCCTCTATGACCCGCGGCGCCCCTAGCGGCCCAGGTGGGGACAGTGCGGCAGGGTGAGTCCGGCTCTGGGGCTCTGAGTCACCAATCCCCAGCATTGCAGAGCCAGGCCGCTTGGGATGTCCCCTCAGGGCCGACCTAGGGTTTTGGTTAGCTGCCAGGAGCCCGGCAGGCCCTATCCACCGGCTCTGAAGCAAGCGGTGGGGTGGGCCTAGGCGAGGGCGCTGGCGAGCAGGATCCTGGGAGCCAACGTTTTTGCGCGGGGAGCCTTCAAAGGTCAGCGTGGGCTCGGAGGGCCCTGCCCGATCTCTTGCCCTGATTGACCGGCGGGGCCTCTAGCGGCTCGGGTGGCTGAAGGGCAGCAGGGTGAGTGCGGCACATGAGCTCGGGGTCCCCATCCCCAGCGTTGCGACGCCAGGCCCCTTGGGAAGTGCCCCTCGGTGGCCGACCTATGGTTAGGGTTAGCACCCGGGAGGCCGGCAGGCGGGATCCGCCCGCTGTGCGTGGAGCGGAGGGGCGGGCCGAGGTGAGGGCGCTGGCGAGCAAGAGCCTGGGCCCAAGCGTTTTGGCACCGGGGGCCTTCGAATGTCTCCGGGGACTCGGCGGGCCCTGCCCATTCTCCTCCCTGAATGACCGGCGGCGCCCCTAGCAGCCCAGGTGGCGGCGGGGCGGCATGGAAGTCCGGGCATAGGGCTCGGGGGTCCCCAGTCCACCGCGTTGCGGCGCCAGGCCCCTTGGGAGGGGCCCCTCGGAGGCTGACCTAGGGTTAGGTTTAGCCCCTAGGATGCCGGCAGGCCCTATTCGCCAGCCGTGTGGAGACTGGAGTGGCGGACCGAGGTGAGGGCACTGGTGAGCGGGAGCGTGGGCCCGGGTGTTTTGGCGCGGGGGGCCTTTGAAGGTCGCCGTGTCTTGGAGGGCCCTGCCCGTGCTCCCGCCCTGAATGAACGGCACCACCCCAAGCCCCCGGGTGGCGGCTGGGTGGCAGGGTGAGTCCAGTGCTGAGGCTCGGGGGTCCCCAATCCCCAGCGTTGCGGCGCCAGATCCCTTGGGAGGGGCCCCTCGGGGGTCGATCTAGGGTTGCGGTTAGCCCCCAGGAGGCCGGTGGACCCGATCAGCGGCTGTGCGGCACGCGGAGGGTTGGGCCGAGGTGAGGGTGCTGGCGAGACTGAGCATGAGCCCAAGCGTTTTAGTGCGGGGGGCCTTCGAAGGTCAGTGGGGGCTCGGAGGGACCTGCCCGTTCTCCCGCTCTGAATGACCGGCGGGGCCCGTAGCGGCTCCGGTGCCTGAAGGGCAGCAGGGTGAGACCGGCACTTGGGTTGGGGTCCCCATTCCCGGCGTTGTGGCGCCAGGCCACTTGGGAAGGGCCCCTCCGTGGCCGACCTACAGTTAGGGTTAGCCCCCAGGAGGCCAGCAGGCCCGATACACCGCCTGTGCGTCGAGCGGAGAGTTGGGCCGAGGTGAGGGTGCTGGTGAACATGAGCCCGGGCCCAAGCGTTTTGGTTCGGGGCGCCTTCGAAGGTCGGCGGGGGTTCTTAGGGCCCTGCCCGTTCTCCCACCCTGAATGAATGGCGGCGCCCCTAGCGGCACGTGTGGGGCAGGGCGGCAGGGTGCATCCAGCGCTGGGGCTTGGGGGTTCCCAATCCCCGGCGTTGCGGCGCCAGGCCCCTTAGGAAGCGACCCTCGGGGCCGTCCTAGGGTTAGGGTTAGCGCCCAGGAGGCAGGCAGGCCCGATCCGCCGGCTGTGCAAGGAGTGGAGATGCAGGCCGAGTTGAGGGCGATGGCGAGCGGGAGCTGGGCCCCAGCGTTTTGGCGTCCTGGGCCTTTGAATGTTGCCATAGCTCGGAGGGCCCTGCCCTTTCTCCTGCCCTGAAGAACCAGCAAGGCCCCTAGCGGCTCCGTTGGCGGTGGGGCGGCAGGGTGAATCCCAGGCTGCGGCTCGGGGATCCCCAATCCCCGGCGTTGTGGTGCCAGGCCCCTTGGGAGGGGCTCCTCATGGGCCGACCCAGGGTTAGAGTTAGCCCCCATAAGGCCGGCAGGCCAGATCCTCTGGCTGGGCGGTGAGAGGTGGGCGGGCCGAGGTAAAGGCGCTGGGGTGCGGGATTGTGGGCCCCTGCATTTTGGGGTGGGAGGCTTCAAATGTCGCCGGTTTCTCCAGGGCCCTGTCAGTTCTCCCGCCCTGAATGACCGGCGGCGCCCCTCGCGGCCCGGGTGGCAGCGTTGTGGGAGGGTGAGTCTGGCTTTGGGGCTTGGGGTTCCAGATCCCTGGCGTAGTGGCACCAAAAGCCTTGGGAGGGGCCCCTGGGGGGCCGACCTAGGGTTAGGGTTAGCCCCCAGGAGACCGTCAGGCCCAACCGCACACTGTGCGGCGAGCTGAGGTGCGGCCCGAGGTGAAGGCGCTGGGGAGCGGGAGCGTGGGCACCAGCGTTTTGGCACGGGGAGCCTTTGAAGGTCACCGGGGACTCAGAAGGCCCTGCCCTTCTCTCGCCCTCTATGACCCGCGGCGCCCCTAGCGGCCCAGGTGGGGACAGTGCGGCAGGGTGAGTCCGGCTCTGGGGCTCTGAGTCACCAATCCCCAGCATTGCAGAGCCAGGCCGCTTGGGATGTCCCCTCAGGGCCGACCTAGGGTTTTGGTTAGCTGCCAGGAGCCCGGCAGGCCCTATCCACCGGCTCTGAAGCAAGCGGTGGGGTGGGCCTAGGCGAGGAGGCTGGCGAGCAGGATCCTGGGAGCCAACGTTTTTGCGCGGGGAGCCTTCAAAGGTCAGCGTGGGCTCGGAGGGCCCTGCCCGATCTCTTGCCCTGATTGACCGGCGGGGCCTCTAGCGGCTCGGGTGGCTGAAGGGCAGCAGGGTGAGTGCGGCACATGAGCTCGGGGTCCCCATCCCCAGCGTTGCGACGCCAGGCCCCTTGGGAAGTGCCCCTCGGTGGCCGACCTATGGTTAGGGTTAGCACCCGGGAGGCCGGCAGGCGGGATCCGCCCGCTGTGCGTGGAGCGGAGGGGCGGGCCGAGGTGAGGGCACTGGCGAGCAAGAGCCTGGGCCCAAGCGTTTTGGCACCGGGGGCCTTCGAATGTCTCCGGGGACTCGGCGGGCCCTGCCCATTCTCCTCCCTGAATGACCGGCGGCGCCCCTAGCAGCCCAGGTGGCGGCGGGGCGGCATGGAAGTCCGGGCATAGGGCTCGGGGGTCCCCAGTCCACCGCGTTGCGGCGCCAGGCCCCTTGGGAGGGGCCCCTCGGAGGCTGACCTAGGGTTAGGTTTAGCCCCTAGGATGCCGGCAGGCCCTATTCGCCAGCCGTGTGGAGACTGGAGTGGCGGACCGAGGTGAGGGCACTGGTGAGCGGGAGCGTGGGCCCGGGTGTTTTGGCGCGGGGGGCCTTTGAAGGTCGCCGTGTCTTGGAGGGCCCTGCCCGTGCTCCCGCCCTGAATGAACGGCACCACCCCAAGCCCCCGGGTGGCGGCTGGGTGGCAGGGTGAGTCCAGTGCTGAGGCTCGGGGGTCCCCAATCCCCAGGGTTGCGGCGCCAGATCCCTTGGGAGGGGCCCCTCGGGGGTCGATCTAGGGTTGCGGTTAGCCCCCAGGAGGCCGGTGGACCCGATCAGCGGCTGTGCGGCACGCGGAGGGTTGGGCCGAGGTGAGGGTGCTGGCGAGACTGAGCATGAGCCCAAGCGTTTTAGTGCGGGGGGCCTTCGAAGGTCAGTGGGGGCTCGGAGGGACCTGCCCGTTCTCCCGCTCTGAATGACCGGCGGGGCCCCTAGAGGCTCCGGTGCCTGAAGGGCAGCAGGGTGAGACCGGCACTTGGGTTGGGGTCCCCATTCCCGGCGTTGTGGCGCCAGGCCACTTGGGAAGGGCCCCTCCGTGGCCGACCTACAGTTAGGGTTAGCCCCCAGGAGGCCAGCAGGCCCGATACACCGCCTGTGCGTCGAGCGGAGAGTTGGGCCGAGGTGAGGGTGCTGGTGAACATGAGCCCGGGCCCAAGCGTTTTGGTTCGGGGCGCCTTCGAAGGTCGGCGGGGGTTCTTAGGGCCCTGCCCGTTCTCCCACCCTGAATGAATGGCGGCGCCCCTAGCGGCACGTGTGGGGCAGGGCGGCAGGGTGCATCCAGCGCTGGGGCTTGGGGGTTCCCAATCCCCGGCGTTGCGGCGCCAGGCCCCTTAGGAAGCGACCCTCGGGGCCGTCCTAGGGTTAGGGTTAGCGCCCAGGAGGCAGGCAGGCCCGATCCGCCGGCTGTGCAAGGAGTGGAGATGCAGGCCGAGTTGAGGGCGATGGCGAGCGGGAGCTGGGCCCCAGCGTTTTGGCGTCCTGGGCCTTTGAATGTTGCCATAGCTCGGAGGGCCCTGCCCTTTCTCCTGCCCTGAAGAACCAGCAAGGCCCCTAGCGGCTCCGTTGGCGGTGGGGCGGCAGGGTGAATCCCAGGCTGCGGCTCGGGGATCCCCAATCCCCGGCGTTGTGGTGCCAGGCCCCTTGGGAGGGGCTCCTCGTGGGCCGACCCAGGGTTAGAGTTAGCCCCCATAAGGCCGGCAGGCCAGATCCTCTGGCTGGGCGGTGAGAGGTGGGCGGGCCGAGGTAAAGGCGCTGGGGTGCGGGATTGTGGGCCCCTGCATTTTGGGGTGGGAGGCTTCAAATGTCGCCGGTTTCTCCAGGGCCCTGTCAGTTCTCCCGCCCTGAATGACCGGCGGCGCCCCTCGCGGCCCGGGTGGCAGCGTTGTGGGAGGGTGAGTCTGGCTTTGGGGCTTGGGGTTCCAGATCCCTGGCGTAGTGGCACCAAAAGCCTTGGGAGGGGCCCCTGGGGGGCCGACCTAGGGTTAGGGTTAGCCCCCAGGAGACCGTCAGGCCCAACCGCACACTGTGCGGCGAGCTGAGGTGCGGCCCGAGGTGAAGGCGCTGGGGAGCGGGAGCGTGGGCACCAGCGTTTTGGCACGGGGAGCCTTTGAAGGTCACCGGGGACTCAGAAGGCCCTGCCCTTCTCTCGCCCTCTATGACCCGCGGCGCCCCTAGCGGCCCAGGTGGGGACAGTGCGGCAGGGTGAGTCCGGCTCTGGGGCTCTGAGTCACCAATCCCCAGCATTGCAGAGCCAGGCCGCTTGGGATGTCCCCTCAGGGCCGACCTAGGGTTTTGGTTAGCTGCCAGGAGCCCGGCAGGCCCTATCCACCGGCTCTGAAGCAAGCGGTGGGGTGGGCCTAGGCGAGGGCGCTGGCGAGCAGGATCCTGGGAGCCAACGTTTTTGCGCGGGGAGCCTTCAAAGGTCAGCGTGGGCTCGGAGGGCCCTGCCCGATCTCTTGCCCTGATTGACCGGCGGGGCCTCTAGCGGCTCGGGTGGCTGAAGGGCAGCAGGGTGAGTGCGGCACATGAGCTCGGGGTCCCCATCCCCAGCGTTGCGACGCCAGGCCCCTTGGGAAGTGCCCCTCGGTGGCCGACCTATGGTTAGGGTTAGCACCCGGGAGGCCGGCAGGCGGGATCCGCCCGCTGTGCGTGGAGCGGAGGGGCGGGCCGAGGTGAGGGCGCTGGCGAGCAAGAGCCTGGGCCCAAGCGTTTTGGCACCGGGGGCCTTCGAATGTCTCCGGGGACTCGGCGGGCCCTGCCCATTCTCCTCCCTGAATGACCGGCGGCGCCCCTAGCAGCCCAGGTGGCGGCGGGGCGGCATGGAAGTCCGGGCATAGGGCTCGGGGGTCCCCAGTCCACCGCGTTGCGGCGCCAGGCCCCTTGGGAGGGGCCCCTCGGAGGCTGACCTAGGGTGAGGTTTAGCCCCTAGGATGCCGGCAGGCCCTATTCGCCAGCCGTGTGGAGACTGGAGTGGCGGACCGAGGTGAGGGCACTGGTGAGCGGGAGCGTGGGCCCGGGTGTTTTGGCGCGGGGGGCCTTTGAAGGTCGCCGTGTCTTGGAGGGCCCTGCCCGTGCTCCCGCCCTGAATGAACGGCACCACCCCAAGCCCCCGGGTGGCGGCTGGGTGGCAGGGTGAGTCCAGTGCTGAGGCTCGGGGGTCCCCAATCCCCAGCGTTGCGGCGCCAGATCCCTTGGGAGGGGCCCCTCGGGGGTCGATCTAGGGTTGCGGTTAGCCCCCAGGAGGCCGGTGGACCCGATCAGCGGCTGTGCGGCACGCGGAGGGTTGGGCCGAGGTGAGGGTGCTGGCGAGACTGAGCATGAGCCCAAGCGTTTTAGTGCGGGGGGCCTTCGAAGGTCAGTGGGGGCTCGGAGGGACCTGCCCGTTCTCCCGCTCTGAATGACCGGCGGGGCCCCTAGAGGCTCCGGTGCCTGAAGGGCAGCAGGGTGAGACCGGCACTTGGGTTGGGGTCCCCATTCCCGGCGTTGTGGCGCCAGGCCACTTGGGAAGGGCCCCTCCGTGGCCGACCTACAGTTAGGGTTAGCCCCCAGGAGGCCAGCAGGCCCGATACACCGCCTGTGCGTCGAGCGGAGAGTTGGGCCGAGGGAAGGGTGCTGGTGAACATGAGCCCGGGCCCAAGCGTTTTGGTTCGGGGCGCCTTCGAAGGTCGGCGGGGGTTCTTAGGGCCCTGCCCGTTCTCCCACCCTGAATGAATGGCGGCGCCCCTAGCGGCACGTGTGGGGCAGGGCGGCAGGGTGCATCCAGCGCTGGGGCTTGGGGGTTCCCAATCCCCGGCGTTGCGGCGCCAGGCCCCTTAGGAAGCGACCCTCGGGGCCGTCCTAGGGTTAGGGTTAGCGCCCAGGAGGCAGGCAGGCCCGATCCGCCGGCTGTGCAAGGAGTGGAGATGCAGGCCGAGTTGAGGGCGATGGCGAGCGGGAGCTGGGCCCCAGCGTTTTGGCGTCCTGGGCCTTTGAATGTTCCCATAGCTCGGAGGGCCCTGCCCTTTCTCCTGCCCTGAAGAACCAGCAAGGCCCCTAGCGGCTCCGTTGGCGGTGGGGCGGCAGGGTGAATCCCAGGCTGCGGCTCGGGGATCCCCAATCCCCGGCGTTGTGGTGCCAGGCCCCTTGGGAGGGGCTCCTCGTGGGCCGACCCAGGGTTAGAGTTAGCCCCCATAAGGCCGGCAGGCCAGATCCTCTGGCTGGGCGGTGAGAGGTGGGCGGGCCGAGGTAAAGGCGCTGGGGTGCGGGATTGTGGGCCCCTGCATTTTGGGGTGGGAGGCTTCAAATGTCGCCGGTTTCTCCAGGGCCCTGTCAGTTCTCCCGCCCTGAATGACCGGCGGCGCCCCTCGCGGCCCGGGTGGCAGCGTTGTGGGAGGGTGAGTCTGGCTTTGGGGCTTGGGGTTCCAGATCCCTGGCGTAGTGGCACCAAAAGCCTTGGGAGGGGCCCCTGGGGGGCCGACCTAGGGTTAGGGTTAGCCCCCAGGAGACCGTCAGGCCCAACCGCACACTGTGCGGCGAGCTGAGGTGCGGCCCGAGGTGAAGGCGCTGGGGAGCGGGAGCGTGGGCACCAGCGTTTTGGCACGGGGAGCCTTTGAAGGTCACCGGGGACTCAGAAGGCCCTGCCCTTCTCTCGCCCTCTATGACCCGCGGCGCCCCTAGCGGCCCAGGTGGGGACAGTGCGGCAGGGTGAGTCCGGCTCTGGGGCTCTGAGTCACCAATCCCCAGCATTGCAGAGCCAGGCCGCTTGGGATGTCCCCTCAGGGCCGACCTAGGGTTTTGGTTAGCTGCCAGGAGCCCGGCAGGCCCTATCCACCGGCTCTGAAGCAAGCGGTGGGGTGGGCCTAGGCGAGGGCGCTGGCGAGC
The DNA here is from genome assembly GCF_024610735.1 of Ursus americanus. Lineage (NCBI taxonomy): Eukaryota > Metazoa > Chordata > Mammalia > Carnivora > Ursidae > Ursus > Ursus americanus. The sequence continues at coordinate 684,329 of NC_142157.1, read as the reverse complement.
AGGATCCTGGGAGCCAACGTTTTTGCGCGGGGAGCCTTCAAAGGTCAGCGTGGGCTCGGAGGGCCCTGCCCGATCTCTTGCCCTGATTGACCGGCGGGGCCTCTAGCGGCTCGGGTGGCTGAAGGGCAGCAGGGTGAGTGCGGCACATGAGCTCGGGGTCCCCATCCCCAGCGTTGCGACGCCAGGCCCCTTGGGAAGTGCCCCTCGGTGGCCGACCTATGGTTAGGGTTAGCACCCGGGAGGCTGGCAGGCGGGATCCGCCCGCTGTGCGTGGAGCGGAGGGGCGGGCCGAGGTGAGGGCGCTGGCGAGCAAGAGCCTGGGCCCAAGCGTTTTGGCACCGGGGGCCTTCGAATGTCTCCGGGGACTCGGCGGGCCCTGCCCATTCTCCTCCCTGAATGACCGGCGGCGCCCCTAGCAGCCCAGGTGGCGGCGGGGCGGCATGGAAGTCCGGGCATAGGGCTCGGGGGTCCCCAGTCCACCGCGTTGCGGCGCCAGGCCCCTTGGGAGGGGCCCCTCGGAGGCTGACCTAGGGTTAGGTTTAGCCCCTAGGATGCCGGCAGGCCCTATTTGCCAGCCGTGTGGAGACTGGAGTGGCGGACCGAGGTGAGGGCACTGGTGAGCGGGAGCGTGGGCCCGGGTGTTTTGGCGCGGGGGGCCTTTGAAGGTCGCCGTGTCTTGGAGGGCCCTGCCCGTGCTCCCGCCCTGAATGAACGGCACCACCCCAAGCCCCCGGGTGGCGGCTGGGTGGCAGGGTGAGTCCAGTGCTGAGGCTCGGGGGTCCCCAATCCCCAGCGTTGCGGCGCCAGATCCCTTGGGAGGGGCCCCTCGGGGGTCTATCTAGGGTTGCGGTTAGCCCCCAGGAGGCCGGTGGACCCGATCAGCGGCTGTGCGGCACGCGGAGGGTTGGGCCGAGGTGAGGGTGCTGGCGAGACTGAGCATGAGCCCAAGCGTTTTAGTGCGGGGGGCCTTCGAAGGTCAGTGGGGGCTCGGAGGGACCTGCCCGTTCTCCCGCTCTGAATGACCGGCGGGGCCCCTAGAGGCTCCGGTGCCTGAAGGGCAGCAGGGTGAGACCGGCACTTGGGTTGGGGTCCCCATTCCCGGCGTTGTGGCGCCAGGCCACTTGGGAAGGGCCCCTCCGTGGCCGACCTACAGTTAGGGTTAGCCCCCAGGAGGCCAGCAGGCCCGATACACCGCCTGTGCGTCGAGCGGAGAGTTGGGCCGAGGGGAGGGTGCTGGTGAACATGAGCCCGGGCCCAAGCGTTTTGGTTCGGGGCGCCTTCGAAGGTCGGCGGGGGTTCTTAGGGCCCTGCCCGTTCTCCCACCCTGAATGAATGGCGGCGCCCCTAGCGGCACGTGTGGGGCAGGGCGGCAGGGTGCATCCAGCGCTGGGGCTTGGGGGTTCCCAATCCCCGGCGTTGCGGCGCCAGGCCCCTTAGGAAGCGACCCTCGGGGCCGTCCTAGGGTTAGGGTTAGCGCCCAGGAGGCAGGCAGGCCCGATCCGCCGGCTGTGCAAGGAGTGGAGATGCAGGCCGAGTTGAGGGCGATGGCGAGCGGGAGCTGGGCCCCAGCGTTTTGGCGTCCTGGGCCTTTGAATGTTCCCATAGCTCGGAGGGCCCTGCCCTTTCTCCTGCCCTGAAGAACCAGCAAGGCCCCTAGCGGCTCCGTTGGCGGTGGGGCGGCAGGGTGAATCCCAGGCTGCGGCTCGGGGATCCCCAATCCCCGGCGTTGCCGTGCCAGGCCCCTTGGGAGGGGCTCCTCGTGGGCCGACCCAGGGTTAGAGTTAGCCCCCATAAGGCCGGCAGGCCAGATCCTCTGGCTGGGCGGTGAGAGGTGGGCGGGCCGAGGTAAAGGCGCTGGGGTGCGGGATTGTGGGCCCCTGCATTTTGGGGTGGGAGGCTTCAAATGTCGCCGGTTTCTCCAGGGCCCTGTCAGTTCTCCCGCCCTGAATGACCGGCGGCGCCCCTCGCGGCCCGGGTGGCAGCGTTGTGGGAGGGTGAGTCTGGCTTTGGGGCCTGGGGTTCCAGATCCCTGGCGTAGTGGCACCAAAAGCCTTGGGAGGGGCCCCTGGGGGGCCGACCTAGGGTTAGGGTTAGCCCCCAGGAGACCGTCAGGCCCAACCGCACACTGTGCGGCGAGCTGAGGTGCGGCCCGAGGTGAAGGCGCTGGGGAGCGGGAGCGTGGGCACCAGCGTTTTGGCATGGGGAGCCTTTGAAGGTCACCGGGGACTCAGAAGGCCCTGCCCTTCTCTCGCCCTCTATGACCCGCGGCGCCCCTAGCGGCCCAGGTGGGGACAGTGCGGCAGGGTGAGTCCGGCTCTGGGGCTCTGAGTCACCAATCCCCAGCATTGCAGAGCCAGGCCGCTTGGGATGTCCCCTCAGGGCCGACCTAGGGTTTTGGTTAGCTGCCAGGAGCCCGGCAGGCCCTATCCACCGGCTCTGAAGCAAGCGGTGGGGTGGGCCTAGGCGAGGGCGCTGGCGAGCAGGATCCAGGGAGCCAACGTTTTTGCGCGGGGAGCCTTCAAAGGTCAGCGTGGGCTCGGAGGGCCCTGCCCGATCTCTTGCCCTGATTGACCGGCGGGGCCTCTAGCGGCTCGGGTGGCTGAAGGGCAGCAGGGTGAGTGCGGCACATGAGCTCGGGGTCCCCATCCCCAGCGTTGCGACGCCAGGCCCCTTGGGAAGTGCCCCTCGGTGGCCGACCTATGGTTAGGGTTAGCACCCGGGAGGCCGGCAGGCGGGATCCGCCCACTGTGCGTGGAGCGGAGGGGCGGGCCGAGGTGAGGGCGCTGGCGAGCAAGAGCCTGGGCCCAAGCGTTTTGGCACCGGGGGCCTTCGAATGTCTCCGGGGACTCGGCGGGCCCTGCCCATTCTCCTCCCTGAATGACCGGCGGCGCCCCTAGCAGCCCAGGTGGCGGCGGGGCGGCATGGAAGTCCGGGCATAGGGCTCGGGGGTCCCCAGTCCACCGCGTTGCGGCGCCAGGCCCCTTGGGAGGGGCCCCTCGGAGGCTGACCTAGGGTTAGGTTTAGCCCCTAGGATGCCGGCAGGCCCTATTCGCCAGCCGTGTGGAGACTGGAGTGGCGGACCGAGGTGAGGGCACTGGTGAGCGGGAGCGTGGGCCCGGGTGTTTTGGCGCGGGGGGCCTTTGAAGGTCGCCTTGTCTTGGAGGGCCCTGCCCGTGCTCCCGCCCTGAATGAACGGCACCACCCCAAGCCCCCGGGTGGCGGCTGGGTGGCAGGGTGAGTCCAGTGCTGAGGCTCGGGGGTCCCCAATCCCCAGCGTTGCGGCGCCAGATCCCTTGGGAGGGGCCCCTCGGGGGTCGATCTAGGGTTGCGGTTAGCCCCCAGGAGGCCGGTGGACCCGATCAGCGGCTGTGCGGCACGCGGAGGGTTGGGCCGAGGTGAGGGTGCTGGCGAGACTGAGCATGAGCCCAAGCGTTTTAGTGCGGGGGGCCTTCGAAGGTCAGTGGGGGCTCGGAGGGACCTGCCCGTTCTCCCGCTCTGAATGACCGGCGGGGCCCCTAGAGGCTCCGGTGCCTGAAGGGCAGCAGGGTGAGACCGGCACTTGGGTTGGGGTCCCCATTCCCGGCGTTGTGGCGCCAGGCCACTTGGGAAGGGCCCCTCCGTGGCCGACCTACAGTTAGGGTTAGCCCCCAGGAGGCCAGCAGGCCCGATACACCGCCTGTGCGTCGAGCGGAGAGTTGGGCCGAGGGGAGGGTGCTGGTGAACATGAGCCCGGGCCCAAGCGTTTTGGTTCGGGGCGCCTTCGAAGGTCGGCGGGGGTTCTTAGGGCCCTGCCCGTTCTCCCACCCTGAATGAATGGCGGCGCCCCTAGCGGCCCAGGTGGGGACAGTGCGGCAGGGTGAGTCCGGCTCTGGGGCTCTGAGTCACCAATCCCCAGCATTGCAGAGCCAGGCCGCTTGGGATGTCCCCTCAGGGCCGACCTAGGGTTTTGGTTAGCTGCCAGGAGCCCGGCAGGCCCTATCCACCGGCTCTGAAGCAAGCGGTGGGGTGGGCCTAGGCGAGGACGCTGGCGAGCAGGATCCTGGGAGCCAACGTTTTTGCGCGGGGAGCCTTCAAAGGTCAGCGTGGGCTCAGAGGGCCCTGCCCGATCTCTTGCCCTGATTGACCGGCGGGGCCTCTAGCGGCTCGGGTGGCTGAAGGGCAGCAGGGTGAGTGCGGCACATGAGCTCGGGGTCCCCATCCCCAGCGTTGCGACGCCAGGCCCCTTGGGAAGTGCCCCTCGGTGGCCGACCTATGGTTAGGGTTAGCACCCGGGAGGCCGGCAGGCGGGATCCGCCCACTGTGCCTGGAGCGGAGGGGCGGGCCGAGGTGAGGGCGCTGGCGAGCAAGAGCCTGGGCCCAAGCGTTTTGGCACCGGGGGCCTTCGAATGTCTCCGGGGACTCGGCGGGCCCTGCCCATTCTCCTCCCTGAATGACCGGCGGCGCCCCTAGCAGCCCAGGTGGCGGCGGGGCGGCATGGAAGTCCGGGCATAGGGCTCGGGGGTCCCCAGTCCACCGCGTTGCGGCGCCAGGCCCCTTGGGAGGGGCCCCTCGGAGGCTGACCTAGGGTTAGGTTTAGCCCCTAGGATGCCGGCAGGCCCTATTCGCCAGCCGTGTGGAGACTGGAGTGGCGGACCGAGGTGAGGGCACTGGTGAGCGGGAGCGTGGGCCCGGGTGTTTTGGCGCGGGGGGCCTTTGAAGGTCGCCGTGTCTTGGAGGGCCCTGCCCGTGCTCCCGCCCTGAATGAAGGGCACCACCCCAAGCCCCCGGGTGGCGGCTGGGTGGCAGGGTGAGTCCAGTGCTGAGGCTCGGGGGTCCCCAATCCCCAGCATTGCGGCGCCAGATCCCTTGGGAGGGGCCCCTCGGGGGTCGATCTAGGGTTGCGGTTAGCCCCCAGGAGGCCGGTGGACCCGATCAGCGGCTGTGCGGCACGCGGAGGGTTGGGCCGAGGTGAGGGTGCTGGCGAGACTGAGCATGAGCCCAAGCGTTTTAGTGCGGGGGGCCTTCGAAGGTCAGTGGGGGCTCGGAAGGACCTGCCCGTTCTCCCGCTCTGAATGACCGGCGGGGCCCCTAGAGGCTCCGGTGCCTGAAGGGCAGCAGGGTGAGACCGGCACTTGGGTTGGGGTCCCCATTCCCGGCGTTGTGGCGCCAGGCCACTTGGGAAGGGCCCCTCCGTGGCCGACCTACAGTTAGGGTTAGCCCCCAGGAGGCCAGCAGGCCCGATACACCGCCTGTGCGTCGAGCGGAGAGTTGGGCCGAGGTGAGGGTGCTGGTGAACATGAGCCCGGGCCCAAGCGTTTTGGTTCGGGGCGCCTTCGAAGGTCGGCGGGGGTTCTTAGGGCCCTGCCCGTTCTCCCACCCTGAATGAATGGCGGCGCCCCTAGCGGCACGTGTGGGGCAGGGCGGCAGGGTGCATCCAGCGCTGGGGCTTGGGGGTTCCCAATCCCCGGCGTTGCGGCGCCAGGCCCCTTAGGAAGCGACCCTCGGGGCCGTCCTAGGGTTAGGGTTAGCGCCCAGGAGGCAGGCAGGCCCGATCCGCCGGCTGTGCAAGGAGTGGAGATGCAGGCCGAGTTGAGGGCGATGGCGAGCGGGAGCTGGGCCCCAGCGTTTTGGCGTCCTGGGCCTTTGAATGTTCCCATAGCTCGGAGGGCCCTGCCCTTTCTCCTGCCCTGAAGAACCAGCAAGGCCCCTAGCGGCTCCGTTGGCGGTGGGGCGGCAGGGTGAATCCCAGGCTGCGGCTCGGGGATCCCCAATCCCCGGCGTTGTGGTGCCAGGCCCCTTGGGAGGGGCTCCTCGTGGGCCGACCCAGGGTTAGAGTTAGCCCCCATAAGGCCGGCAGGCCAGATCCTCTGGCTGGGCGGTGAGAGGTGGGCGGGCCGAGGTAAAGGCGCTTGGGTGCGGGATTGTGGGCCCCTGCATTTTGGGGTGGGAGGCTTCAAATGTCGCCGGTTTCTCCAGGGCCCTGTCAGTTCTCCCGCCCTGAATGACCGGCGGCGCCCCTCGCGGCCCGGGTGGCAGCGTTGTGGGAGGGTGAGTCTGGCTTTGGGGCTTGGGGTTCCAGATCCCTGGCGTAGTGGCACCAAAAGCCTTGGGAGGGGCCCCTGGGGGGCCGACCTAGGGTTAGGGTTAGCCCCCAGGAGACCGTCAGGCCCAACCGCACACTGTGCGGCGAGCTGAGGTGCGGCCCGAGGTGAAGGCGCTGGGGAGCGGGAGCGTGGGCACCAGCGTTTTGGCATGGGGAGCCTTTGAAGGTCACCGGGGACTCAGAAGGCCCTGCCCTTCTCTCGCCCTCTATGACACGCGGCGCCCCTAGCGGCCCAGGTGGGGACAGTGCGGCAGGGTGAGTCCGGCTCTGGGGCTCTGAGTCACCAATCCCCAGCATTGCAGAGCCAGGCCGCTTGGGATGTCCCCTCAGGGCCGACCTAGGGTTTTGGTTAGCTGCCAGGAGCCCGGCAGGCCCTATCCACCGGCTCTGAAGCAAGCGGTGGGGTGGGCCTAGGCGAGGGCGCTGGCGAGCAGGATCCTGGGAGCCAACGTTTTTGCGCGGGGAGCCTTCAAAGGTCAGCGTGGGCTCGGAGGGCCCTGCCCGATCTCTTGCCCTGATTGACCGGCGGGGCCTCTAGCGGCTCGGGTGGCTGAAGGGCAGCAGGGTGAGTGCGGCACATGAGCTCGGGGTCCCCATCCCCAGCGTTGCGACGCCAGGCCCCTTGGGAAGTGCCCCTCGGTGGCCGACCTATGGTTAGGGTTAGCACCCGGGAGGCCGGCAGGCGGGATCCGCCCACTGTGCGTGGAGCGGAGGGGCGGGCCGAGGTGAGGGCGCTGGCGAGCAAGAGCCTGGGCCCAAGCGTTTTGGCACCGGGGGCCTTCGAATGTCTCCGGGGACTCGGCGGGCCCTGCCCATTCTCCTCCCTGAATGACCGGCGGCGCCCCTAGCAGCCCAGGTGGCGGCGGGGCGGCATGGAAGTCCGGGCATAGGGCTCGGGGGTCCCCAGTCCACCGCGTTGCGGCGCCAGGCCCCTTGGGAGGGGCCCCTCGGAGGCTGACCTAGGGTTAGGTTTAGCCCCTAGGATGCCGGCAGGCCCTATTCGCCAGCCGTGTGGAGACTGGAGTGGCGGACCGAGGTGAGGGCACTGGTGAGCGGGAGCGTGGGCCCGGGTGTTTTGGCGCGGGGGGCCTTTGAAGGTCGCCGTGTCTTGGAGGGCCCTGCCCGTGCTCCCGCCCTGAATGAACGGCACCACCCCAAGCCCCCGGGTGGCGGCTGGGTGGCAGGGTGAGTCCAGTGCTGAGGCTCGGGGGTCCCCAATCCCCAGCGTTGCGGCGCCAGATCCCTTGGGAGGGGCCCCTCGGGGGTCGATCTAGGGTTGCGGTTAGCCCCCAGGAGGCCGGTGGACCCGATCAGCGGCTGTGCGGCACGCGGAGGGTTGGGCCGAGGTGAGGGTGCTGGCGAGACTGAGCATGAGCCCAAGCGTTTTAGTGCGGGGGGCCTTCGAAGGTCAGTGGGGGCTCGGAGGGACCTGCCCGTTCTCCCGCTCTGAATGACCGGCGGGGCCCCTAGAGGCTCCGGTGCCTGAAGGGCAGCAGGGTGAGACCGGCACTTGGGTTGGGGTCCCCATTCCCGGCGTTGTGGCGCCAGGCCACTTGGGAAGGGCCCCTCCGTGGCCGACCTACAGTTAGGGTTAGCCCCCAGGAGGCCAGCAGGCCCGATACACCGCCTGTGCGTCGAGCGGAGAGTTGGGGCCGAGGGGAGGGTGCTGGTGAACATGAGCCCGGGCCCAAGCGTTTTGGTTCGGGGCGCCTTCGAAGGTCGGCGGGGGTTCTTAGGGCCCTGCCCGTTCTCCCACCCTGAATGAATGGCGGCGCCCCTAGCGGCACGTGTGGGGCAGGGCGGCAGGGTGCATCCAGCGCTGGGGCTTGGGGGTTCCCAATCCCCGGCGTTGCGGCGCCAGGCCCCTTAGGAAGCGACCCTCGGGGCCGTCCTAGGGTTAGGGTTAGCGCCCAGGAGGCAGGCAGGCCCGATCCGCCGGCTGTGCAAGGAGTGGAGATGCAGGCCGAGTTGAGGGCGATGGCGAGCGGGAGCTGGGCCCCAGCGTTTTGGCGTCCTGGGCCTTTGAATGTTCCCATAGCTCGGAGGGCCCAAGCTCGGAGGGCCCTGCCCTTTCTCCTGCCCTGAAGAACCAGCAAGGCCCCTAGCGGCTCCGTTGGCGGTGGGGCGGCAGGGTGAATCCCAGGCTGGGGCTCGGGGATCCCCAATCCCCGGCGTTGTGGTGCCAGGCCCCTTGGGAGGGGCTCCTCGTGGCCGACCCAGGGTTAGAGTTAGCCCCCATAAGGCCGGCAGGCCAGATCCTCTGGCTGGGCGGTGAGAGGTGGGCGGGCCGAGGTAAAGGCGCTGGGGTGCGGGATTGTGGCCCCTGCATTTTGGGGTGGGAGGCTTCAAATGTCGCCGGTTTTCTCCAGGGCCCTGTCAGTTCTCCCGCCCTGAATGACCGGCGGCGCCCCTCGCGGCCCCGGGTGACAGCGTTGTGGGGGGTGAGTCTGGCTTTGGGGCTTGGGGTTCCAGATCCCTGGCGTAGTGGCACCAAAAGCCTTGGGAGGGGCCCCTGGGGGGCCGACCTAGGGTTAGGGTTAGCCCCCAGGAGACCGTCAGGCCCAACCGCACACTGTGCGGCGAGCTGAGGTGCGGCCCGAGGTGAAGGCGCTGGGGAGCGGGAGCGTGGGCACCAGCGTTTTGGCACGGGGAGCCTTTGAAGGTCACCGGGGACTCAGAAGGCCCTGCCCTTCTCTCGCCCTCTATGACCCGCGGCGCCCCTAGCGGCCCCAGGTGGGGACAGTGCGGCAGGGTGAGTCCGGCTCTGGGGCCCTGAGTCACCAATCCCCAGCATTGCAGAGCCAGGCCGCTTGGGATGTCCCCTCAGGGCCGACCTAGGGTTTTGGTTAGCTGCCAGGAGCCCGGCAGGCCCTATCCACCGGCTCTGAAGCAAGCGTGGGGTGGGCCTAGGCGAGGGCGCTGGCGAGCAGGATCCTGGGAGCCAACGTTTTTGCGCGGGGAGCCTTCAAAGGTCAGCGTGGGCTCGGAGGGCCCTGCCCGATCTCTTGCCCTGATTGACCGGCGGGGCCTCTAGCGGCTCGGGTGGCTGAAGGGCAGCAGGGTGAGTGCGGCACATGAGCTCGGGGTCCCCATCCCCAGCGTTGCGACGCCAGGCCCCTTGGAAGTGCCCCTCGGTGGCCGACCTATGGTTAGGTTAGCACCCGGGAGGCTGGCAGGCGGGATCTGCCCGCTGTGCGTGGAGCGGAGGGGCGGGCCGAGGTGAGGGCGCTGGCGAGCAAGAGCCTGGGCCCAAGCGTTTTGGCACCGGGGGCCTTCGAATGTCTCCGGGGACTCGGCGGGCCCTGCCCATTCTCCTCCCTGAATGACCGGCGGCGCCCCTAGCAGCCCAGGTGGCGGCGGTCGGCGATGGAAGTCCGGGCATAGGGCTCGGGGGTCCCCAGTCCACCGCGTTGCGGCGCCAGGCCCCTTGGGAGGGGCCCCTCGGAGGCTGACCTAGGGTTAGGTTTAGCCCCTAGGATGCCGGCAGGCCCTATCGCCAGCCGTGTGGAGACTGGAGTGGCGGACCGAGGTGAGGGCACTGGTGAGCGGGAGCGTGGGCCGGGTGTTTTGGCGCGGGGGGCCTTTGAAGGTCGCCGTGTCTTGGAGGGCCCTGCCCGTGCTCCCGCCCTGAATGAAGGGCACCACCCCAAGCCCCCCGGGTGGCGGCTGGGGTGGCAGGGTGAGTCCAGTGCTGAGGCTCGGGGGTCCCCAATCCCCAGCATTGCGGCGCCAGATCCCTTGGGAGGGGCCCTCGGGGGTCGATCTAGGGTTGCGGTTAGCCCCCAGGAGGCCGGTGGACCCGATCAGCGGCTGTGCGGCACGCGGAGGGTTGGGCCAAGGTGAGGGTGCTGGGCGAGACTGAGCATGAGCCCAAGCGTTTTAGTGCGGGGGCCTTCGAAGGTCAGTGGGGGCTCGGAGGGACCTGCCGTTCTCGCCGCTCTGAATGACCGGCGGGGCCCGTAGAGGCTCCGGTGCCTGAAGGGCAGCAGGGTGAGACCGGCACTTGGGTTGGGGTCCCCATTCCCGGCGTGTGTGGCGCCAGGCACTTGGGAAGGGCCCCTCCGTGGCCGACCTACAGTTAGGGTTAGCCCCCAGGAGGCCAGCAGGCCCGATACACCGCCTGTGCGTCGAGCGGAGAGTTGGGCCGAGGTGAGGGTGCTGTGAACATGAGCCCGGGCCCAAGCGTTTTGGTTCGGGGCGCCTTCGAAGGTCGGCGGGGGTTCTTAGGGCCCTGCCCGTTCTTCCCACCCTGAATGAATGGCGGCGCCCCTAGCGGCACGTGTGGGGCAGGGCGGCAGGGTGCATCCAGCGCTGGGGCTTGGGGGTTCCCAATCCCCGGCGTTGCGGCGCCAGGCCCCTTAGGAAGCGACCCTCGGGGCCGTCCTAGGGTTAGGGTTAGCGCCCAGGAGCAGGCAGGCCCGATCCGCCGGCTGTGCAAGGAGTGGAGATGCAGGCCGAGTTGAGGGCGATGGCGAGCGGGAGCTGGGCCCCAGCGTTTTGGCGTCCTGGGCCTTTGAATGTTGCCATAGCTCGGAGGGCCCTGCCCTTTCTCCTGCCCTGAAGAACCAGCAAGGCCCCTAGCGGCTCCGTTGGCGGTGGGGCGGCAGGGTGAATCCCAGGCTGCGGCTCGGGGATCCCAATCCCCGGCGTTGTGGTGCCAGGCCCCTTGGGAGGGGCTCCTCGTGGGCCGACCCAGGGTTAGAGTTAGCCCCCATAAGGCCGGCAGGCCAGATCCTCTGGCTGGGCGGTGAGAGGTGGGCGGGCCGAGGTAAAGGCGCTGGGGTGCGGGATTGTGGGCCCTGCATTTTGGGGTGGGAGGCTTCAAATGTCGCCGGTTTCTCCAGGGCCCTGTCAGTTCTCCCGCCCTGAATGACCGGCGGGCGCCCCTCGCGGCCCGGGTGGCAGCGTTGTGGGAGGGTGAGTCTGGCTTTGGGCTTTGGGGTTCCAGATCCCTGGCGTAGTGGCACCAAAAGCCTTGGGAGGGGCCCCTGGGGGCCGACCTAGGGTTAGGGTTAGCCCCCAGGAGACCGTCAGGCCCAACCGCACACTGTGCGGCGAGCTGAGGTGCGGCCCGAGGTGAAGGCGCTGGGGAGCGGGGAGCGTGGGGCACCAGCGTTTGGCATGGGGAGCCTTTGAGGTCACCGGGGACTCAGAAGGCCCTGCCCTTCTCTCGCCCTCTATGACCCAGCGGCGCCCCTAGCGGCCCAGGTGGGGGACAGTGCGGCAGGGTGAGTCCGGCTCTGGGGCTCTGAGTCACCAATCCCCAGCATTGCAGAGCCAGGCCGCTTGGGATGTCCCCCCTCAGGGCCGACCTAGGGTTTTGGTTAGCTGCCAGGAGCCCGGCAGGCCCTATCCACCGGCTCTGAAGCAAGCGGTGGGGTGGGCCTAGGCGAGGGCGCTGGCGAGCAGGATCCTGGGAGCCAACGTTTTTGCGCGGGGAGCCTCAAAGGTCAGCGTGGGCTGCGGAGGCCCTGCCCGATCTCTTGCCCTGATTGACCGCGGGGCCTCTAGCGGCTCGGGTGGCTGAAGGGCAGCAGGGTGAGGTGCGGCACATGAGCTCGGGGTCCCCATCCCCAGCGTTGCGACGCCAGGCCCCTTGGGAAGTGCCCTCGGTGGCCGACCTATGGTTAGGGTTGCACCCGGGAGGCCGGCAGGCGGGATCCGCCCACTGTGCGTGGAGCGGAGGGGCGGGCCGAGGTGAGGGCGCTGGCGAGCAAGAGCCTGGGCCCAAGCGTTTTGGCACCGGGGGCCTTCGAATGTCTCCGGGGACTCGGCGGGGCCCTGCCCATTCTCCTCCCTGAATGACCGGCGGCGCCCCTAGCAGCCCAGGTGGCGGCGGGGCGGCATGGAAGTCCGGGCATAGGGCTCGGGGGTCCCCAGTCCACCGTCGTTGCGGCGCCAGGCCCCTTGGGAGGGGGCCCCTCGGAGGCTGACCTAGGGTTAGGTTTAGCCCCTAGGATGCCGGCAGGGCCTATTCGCCAGCCGTGTGGAGACTGGAGTGGCGGACCGAGGTGAGGGCACTGGTGAGCGGGAGCGTGGGCCCGGGTGTTTTGGCGCGGGGGGCCTTTGAAGGTCGCCGTGTCTTGGAGGGCCCTGCCCGTGCTCCCGCCCTGAATGAACGGCACCACCCCAAGCCCCCGGGTGGCGGCTGGGGTGGCAGGGTGAGTCCAGTGCTGAGGCTCGGGGGTCCCCAATCCCCAGCGTTGCGGCGCCAGATCCCTTGGGAGGGGCCCCTCGGGGGTCGATCTAGGGTTGCGGTTAGCCCCCAGGAGGCCGGTGGACCCGATCAGCGGCTGTGCGGCACGCGGAGGGTTGGGCCGAGGTGAGGGTGCTGGCGAGACTGAGCATGAGCCCAAGCGTTTTAGTGCGGGGGGCCTTCGAAGGTCAGTGGGGGCTCGGAGGGACCTGCCCGTTCTCCCGCTCTGAATGACCGGCGGGGGCCCCTAGAGGCTCCGGTGCCTGAAGGGCAGCAGGGTGAGACCGGCACTTGGGTTGGGGTCCCCATTCCCGGCGTTGTGGGCGCCAGGCCACTTGGGAAGGGCCCCTCCGTGGCCGACCTACAGTTAGGGTTAGCCCCCAGGAGGCCAGCAGGCCCGATACACCGCCTGTGCGTCGAGCGGAGAGTTGGGCCGAGGGGAGGGTGCTGGTGAACATGAGCCCGGGCCCAAGCGTTTTGGTTCGGGGCGCCTTCGAAGGTCGGCGGGGGTTCTTAGGGCCCTGCCCGTTCTCCCACCCTGAATGAATGGCGGCGCCCCTAGCGGCACGTTGTGGGGCAGGGCGGCAGGGTGCATCCAGCGCTGGGGCTTGGGGGTTCCCAATCCCCGGCGTTGCGGCGCCAGGCCCCTTAGGAAGCGACCCTCGGGGCCGTCCTAGGGTTAGGGTTAGCGCCAGGAGGCAGGCAGGCCCGATCCGCCGGCTGTGCAAGGAGTGGAGATGCAGGCCGAGTTGAGGGCGATGGCGAGCGGGAGCTGGGCCCCAGCGTTTTGGCGTCCTGGGCCTTTGAATGTTCCCATAGCTCGGAGGGCCCTGCCCTTTCTCCTGCCCTGAAGAACCAGCAAGGCCCCTAGCGGCTCCGTTGGCGGTGGGGCGGCAGGGTGAATCCCAGGCTGGGGCTCGGGGATCCCCAATCCCCGGCGTTGTGGTGCCAGGCCCCTTGGGAGGGGCTCCTCGTGGGCCGACCCAGGGTTAGAGTTAGCCCCCATAAGGCCGGCAGGCCAGATCCTCTGGCTGGGCGGTGAGAGGTGGGCGGGCCGAGGTAAAGGCGCTGGGGTGCGGGATTGTGGCCCCTGCATTTTGGGGTGGGAGGCTTCAAATGTCGCCGGTTTCTCCAGGGCCCTGTCAGTTCTCCCGCCCTGAATGACCGGCGGCGCCCCTCGCGCCCGGGTGACAGCGTTGTGGGAGGGTGAGTCTGGCTTTGGGGCTTGGGGTTCCAGATCCCTGGCGTAGTGGCACCAAAAGCCTTGGGAGGGGCCCCTGGGGGGCCGACCTAGGGTTAGGGTTAGCCCCCAGGAGACCGTCAGGCCCAACCGCACACTGTGCGGCGAGCTGAGGTGCGGCCCGAGGTGAAGGCGCTGGGGAGCGGGAGCGTGGGCACCAGCGTTTTGGCACGGGGAGCCTTTGAAGGTCACCGGGGACTCAGAAGGCCCTGCCCTTCTCTCGCCCTCTATGACCCGCGGCGCCCCTAGCGGCCCAGGTGGGGACAGTGCGGCAGGGTGAGTCCGGCTCTGGGGCTCTGAGTCACCAATCCCCAGCATTGCAGAGCCAGGCCGCTTGGGATGTCCCCTCAGGGCCGACCTAGGGTTTTGGTTAGCTGCCAGGAGCCCGGCAGGCCCTATCCACCGGCTCTGAAGCAAGCGGTGGGGTGGGCCTAGGCGAGGGCGCTGGCGAGCAGGATCCTGGGAGCCAACGTTTTTGCGCGGGGAGCCTTCAAAGGTCAGCGTGGGCTCGGAGGGCCCTGCCCGATCTCTTGCCCTGATTGACCGGCGGGGCCTCTAGCGGCTCGGGTGGCTGAAGGGCAGCAGGGTGAGTGCGGCACATGAGCTCGGGGTCCCCATCCCCAGCGTTGCGACGCCAGGCCCCTTGGGAAGTGCCCCTCGGTGGCCGACCTATGGTTAGGGTTAGCACCCGGGAGGCTGGCAGGCGGGATCTGCCCGCTGTGCGTGGAGCGGAGGGGCGGGCCGAGGTGAGGGCGCTGGCGAGCAAGAGCCTGGGCCCAAGCGTTTTGGCACCGGGGGCCTTCGAATGTCTCCGGGGACTCGGCGGGCCCTGCCCATTCTCCTCCCTGAATGACCGGCGGCGCCCCTAGCAGCCCAGGTGGCGGCGGGGCGGCATGGAAGTCCGGGCATAGGGCTCGGGGGTCCCCAGTCCACCGCGTTGCGGCGCCAGGCCCCTTGGGAGGGGCCCCTCGGAGGCTGACCTAGGGTTAGGTTAGCCCCTAGGATGCCGGCAGGCCCTATTCGCCAGCCGTGTGGAGACTGGAGTGGCGGACCGAGGTGAGGGCACTGGTGAGCGGGAGCGTGGGCCCGGGTGTTTTGGCGCGGGGGGCCTTTGAAGGTCGCCGTGTCTTGGAGGGCCCTGCCCGTGCTCCCGCCCTGAATGAAGGGCACCACCCCAAGCCCCCGGGTGGCGGCTGGGTGGCAGGGTGAGTCCAGTGCTGAGGCTCGGGGGTCCCCAATCCCCAGCATTGCGGCGCCAGATCCCTTGGGAGGGGCCCCTCGGGGGTCGATCTAGGGTTGCGGTTAGCCCCCAGGAGGCCGGTGGACCCGATCAGCGGCTGTGCGGCACGCGGAGGGTTGGGCCGAGGTGAGGGTGCTGGCGAGACTGAGCATGAGCCCAAGCGTTTTAGTGCGGGGGGCCTTCGAAGGTCAGTGGGGGCTCGGAGGGACCTGCCAGTTCTCCCGCTCTGAATGACCGGCGGGGCCCGTAGCGGCTCCGGTGCCTGAAGGGCAGCAGGTGAGACCGGCACTTGGGTTGGGGTCCCCATTCCCGGCGTTGTGGCGCCAGGCCACTTGGGAAGGGCCCCTCCGTGGCCGACCTACAGTTAGGGTTAGCCCCCAGGAGGCCAGCAGGCCCGATACACCGCCTGTGCGTCGAGCGGAGAGTTGGGGCCGAGGTGAGGGTGCTGGTGAACATGAGCCCGGGCCCAAGCGTTTTGGTTCGGGGCGCCTTCGAAGGTCGGCGGGGGTTCTTAGGGCCCTGCCCGTTCTCCCACCCTGAATGAATGGCGGCGCCCCTAGCGGCACGTGTGGGGCAGGGCGGCAGGGTGCATCCAGCGCTGGGGCTTGGGGGTTCCCAATCCCGGCGTTGCGGCGCCAGGCCCCTTAGGAAGCGACCCTCGGGGCCGTCCTAGGGTTAGGGTTAGCGCCCAGGAGGCAGGCAGGCCCGATCCGCCGGCTGTGCAAGGAGTGGAGATGCAGGCCGAGTTGAGGGCGATGGCGAGCGGGAGCTGGGCCCCAGCGTTTTGGCGTCCTGGGCCTTTGAATGTTGCCATAGCTCGGAGGGCCCTGCCCTTTCTCCTGCCCTGAAGAACCAGCAAGGCCCCTAGCGGCTCCGTTGGCGGTGGGGCGGCAGGGTGAATCCCAGGCTGCGGCTCGGGGATCCCCAATCCCCGGCGTTGTGGTGCCAGGCCCCTTGGGAGGGGCTCCTCGTGGGCCGACCCAGGGTTAGAGTTAGCCCCCATAAGGCCGGCAGGCCAGATCCTCTGGCTGGGCGGTGAGAGGTGGGCGGGCCGAGGTAAAGGCGCTGGGGTGCGGGATTGTGGGCCCCTGCATTTTGGGGTGGGAGGCTTCAAATGTCGCCGGTTTCTCCAGGGCCCTGTCAGTTCTCCCGCCCTGAATGACCGGCGGCGCCCCTCGCGGCCCGGGTGGCAGCGTTGTGGGAGGGTGAGTCTGGCTTTGGGGCTTGGGGTTCCAGATCCCTGGCGTAGTGGCACCAAAAGCCTTGGGAGGGGCCCCTGGGGGGCCGACCTAGGGTTAGGGTTAGCCCCCAGGAGACCGTCAGGCCCAACCGCACACTGTGCGGCGAGCTGAGGTGCGGCCCGAGGTGAAGGCGCTGGGGAGCGGGAGCGTGGGCACCAGCGTTTTGGCACGGGGAGCCTTTGAAGGTCACCGGGGACTCAGAAGGCCCTGCCCTTCTCTCGCCCTCTATGACCCGCGGCGCCCCTAGCGGCCCAGGTGGGGACAGTGCGGCAGGGTGAGTCCGGCTCTGGGGCTCTGAGTCACCAATCCCCAGCATTGCAGAGCCAGGCCGCTTGGGATGTCCCCTCAGGGCCGACCTAGGGTTTTGGTTAGCTGCCAGGAGCCCGGCAGGCCCTATCCACCGGCTCTGAAGCAAGCGGTGGGGTGGGCCTAGGCGAGGGCGCTGGCGAGCAGGATCCTGGGAGCCAACGTTTTTGCGCGGGGAGCCTTCAAAGGTCAGCGTGGGCTCGGAGGGCCCTGCCCGATCTCTTGCCCTGATTGACCGGCGGGGCCTCTAGCGGCTCGGGTGGCTGAAGGGCAGCAGGGTGAGTGCGGCACATGAGCTCGGGGTCCCCATCCCCAGCGTTGCGACGCCAGGCCCCTTGGGAAGTGCCCCTCGGTGGCCGACCTATGGTTAGGGTTAGCACCCGGGAGGCCGGCAGGCGGGATCCGCCCGCTGTGCGTGGAGCGGAGGGGCGGGCCGAGGTGAGGGCGCTGGCGAGCAAGAGCCTGGGCCCAAGCGTTTTGGCACCGGGGGCCTTCGAATGTCTCCGGGGACTCGGCGGGCCCTGCCCATTCTCCTCCCTGAATGACCGGCGGCGCCCCTAGCAGCCCAGGTGGCGGCGGGGCGGCATGGAAGTCCGGGCATAGGGCTCGGGGGTCCCCAGTCCACCGCGTTGCGGCGCCAGGCCCCTTGGGAGGGGCCCCTCGGAGGCTGACCTAGGGTTAGGTTTAGCCCCTAGGATGCCGGCAGGCCCTATTCGCCAGCCGTGTGGAGACTGGAGTGGCGGACCGAGGTGAGGGCACTGGTGAGCGGGAGCGTGGGCCCGGGTGTTTTGGCGCGGGGGGCCTTTGAAGGTCGCCGTGTCTTGGAGGGCCCTGCCCGTGCTCCCGCCCTGAATGAACGGCACCACCCCAAGCCCCCGGGTGGCGGCTGGGTGGCAGGGTGAGTCCAGTGCTGAGGCTCGGGGGTCCCCAATCCCCAGCGTTGCGGCGCCAGATCCCTTGGGAGGGGCCCCTCGGGGGTCGATCTAGGGTTGCGGTTAGCCCCCAGGAGGCCGGTGGACCCGATCAGCGGCTGTGCGGCACGCGGAGGGTTGGGCCGAGGTGAGGGTGCTGGCGAGACTGAGCATGAGCCCAAGCGTTTTAGTGCGGGGGGCCTTCGAAGGTCAGTGGGGGCTCGGAGGGACCTGCCCGTTCTCCCGCTCTGAATGACCGGCGGGGCCCGTAGAGGCTCCGGTGCCTGAAGGGCAGCAGGGTGAGACCGGCACTTGGGTTGGGGTCCCCATTCCCGGCGTTGTGGCGCCAGGCCACTTGGGAAGGGCCCCTCCGTGGCCGACCTACAGTTAGGGTTAGCCCCCAGGAGGCCAGCAGGCCCGATACACCGCCTGTGCGTCGAGCGGAGAGTTGGGCCGAGGTGAGGGTGCTGGTGAACATGAGCCCGGGCCCAAGCGTTTTGGTTTGGGGCGCCTTCGAAGGTCGGCGGGGGTTCTTAGGGCCCTGCCCGTTCTCCCACCCTGAATGAATGGCGGCGCCCCTAGCAGCACGTGTGGGGCAGGGCGGCAGGGTGCATCCAGCGCTGGGGCTTGGGGGTTCCCAATCCCCGGCGTTGCGGCGCCAGGCCCCTTAGGAAGCGACCCTCGGGGCCGTCCTAGGGTTAGGGTTAGCGCCCAGGAGGCAGGCAGGCCCGATCCGCCGGCTGTGCAAGGAGTGGAGATGCAGGCCGAGTTGAGGGCGATGGCGAGCGGGAGCTGGGCCCCAGCGTTTTGGCGTCCTGGGCCTTTGAATGTTGCCATAGCTCGGAGGGCCCTGCCCTTTCTCCTGCCCTGAAGAACCAGCAAGGCCCCTAGCGGCTCCGTTGGCGGTGGGGCGGCAGGGTGAATCCCAGGCTGCGGCTCGGGGATCCCCAATCCCCGGCGTTGTGGTGCCAGGCCCCTTGGGAGGGGCTCCTCGTGGGCCGACCCAGGGTTAGAGTTAGCCCCCATAAGGCCGGCAGGCCAGATCCTCTGGCTGGGCGGTGAGAGGTGGGCGGGCCGAGGTAAAGGCGCTGGGGTGCGGGATTGTGGGCCCCTGCATTTTGGGGTGGGAGGCTTCAAATGTCGCCGGTTTCTCCAGGGCCCTGTCAGTTCTCCCGCCCTGAATGACCGGCGGCGCCCCTCGCGGCCCGGGTGGCAGCGTTGTGGGAGGGTGAGTCTGGCTTTGGGGCTTGGGGTTCCAGATCCCTGGCGTAGTGGCACCAAAAGCCTTGGGAGGGGCCCCTGGGGGGCCGACCTAGGGTTAGGGTTAGCCCCCAGGAGACCGTCAGGCCCAACCGCACACTGTGCGGCGAGCTGAGGTGCGGCCCGAGGTGAAGGCGCTGGGGAGCGGGAGCGTGGGCACCAGCGTTTTGGCACGGGGAGCCTTTGAAGGTCACCGGGGACTCAGAAGGCCCTGCCCTTCTCTCGCCCTCTATGACCCGCGGCGCCCCTAGCGGCCCAGGTGGGGACAGTGCGGCAGGGTGAGTCCGGCTCTGGGGCTCTGAGTCACCAATCCCCAGCATTGCAGAGCCAGGCCGCTTGGGATGTCCCCTCAGGGCCGACCTAGGGTTTTGGTTAGCTGCCAGGAGCCCGGCAGGCCCTATCCACCGGCTCTGAAGCAAGCGGTGGGGTGGGCCTAGGCGAGGGCGCTGGCGAGCAGGATCCTGGGAGCCAACGTTTTTGCGCGGGGAGCCTTCAAAGGTCAGCGTGGGCTCGGAGGGCCCTGCCCGATCTCTTGCCCTGATTGACCGGCGGGGCCTCTAGCGGCTCGGGTGGCTGAAGGGCAGCAGGGTGAGTGCGGCACATGAGCTCGGGGTCCCCATCCCCAGCGTTGCGACGCCAGGCCCCTTGGGAAGTGCCCCTCGGTGGCCGACCTATGGTTAGGGTTAGCACCCGGGAGGCCGGCAGGCGGGATCCGCCCGCTGTGCGTGGAGCGGAGGGGCGGGCCGAGGTGAGGGCGCTGGCGAGCAAGAGCCTGGGCCCAAGCGTTTTGGCACCGGGGGCCTTCGAATGTCTCCGGGGACTCGGCGGGCCCTGCCCATTCTCCTCCCTGAATGACCGGCGGCGCCCCTAGCAGCCCAGGTGGCGGCGGGGCGGCATGGAAGTCCGGGCATAGGGCTCGGGGGTCCCCAGTCCACCGCGTTGCGGCGCCAGGCCCCTTGGGAGGGGCCCCTCGGAGGCTGACCTAGGGTTAGGTTTAGCCCCTAGGATGCCGGCAGGCCCTATTCGCCAGCCGTGTGGAGACTGGAGTGGCGGACCGAGGTGAGGGCACTGGTGAGCGGGAGCGTGGGCCCGGGTGTTTTGGCGCGGGGGGCCTTTGAAGGTCGCCGTGTCTTGGAGGGCCCTGCCCGTGCTCCCGCCCTGAATGAACGGCACCACCCCAAGCCCCCGGGTGGCGGCTGGGTGGCAGGGTGAGTCCAGTGCTGAGGCTCGGGGGTCCCCAATCCCCAGCGTTGCGGCGCCAGATCCCTTGGGAGGGGCCCCTCGGGGGTCGATCTAGGGTTGCGGTTAGCCCCCAGGAGGCCGGTGGACCCGATCAGCGGCTGTGCGGCACGCGGAGGGTTGGGCCGAGGTGAGGGTGCTGGCGAGACTGAGCATGAGCCCAAGCGTTTTAGTGCGGGGGGCCTTCGAAGGTCAGTGGGGGCTCGGAGGGACCTGCCCGTTCTCCCGCTCTGAATGACCGGCGGGGCCCGTAGAGGCTCCGGTGCCTGAAGGGCAGCAGGGTGAGACCGGCACTTGGGTTGGGGTCCCCATTCCCGGCGTTGTGGCGCCAGGCCACTTGGGAAGGGCCCCTCCGTGGCCGACCTACAGTTAGGGTTAGCCCCCAGGAGGCCAGCAGGCCCGATACACCGCCTGTGCGTCGAGCGGAGAGTTGGGCCGAGGTGAGGGTGCTGGTGAACATGAGCCCGGGCCCAAGCGTTTTGGTTTGGGGCGCCTTCGAAGGTCGGCGGGGGTTCTTAGGGCCCTGCCCGTTCTCCCACCCTGAATGAATGGCGGCGCCCCTAGCAGCACGTGTGGGGCAGGGCGGCAGGGTGCATCCAGCGCTGGGGCTTGGGGGTTCCCAATCCCCGGCGTTGCGGCGCCAGGCCCCTTAGGAAGCGACCCTCGGGGCCGTCCTAGGGTTAGGGTTAGCGCCCAGGAGGCAGGCAGGCCCGATCCGCCGGCTGTGCAAGGAGTGGAGATGCAGGCCGAGTTGAGGGCGATGGCGAGCGGGAGCTGGGCCCCAGCGTTTTGGCGTCCTGGGCCTTTGAATGTTGCCATGGCTCGGAGGGCCCTGCCCTTTCTCCTGCCCTGAAGAACCAGCAAGGCCCCTAGCGGCTCCGTTGGCGGTGGGGCGGCAGGGTGAATCCCAGGCTGCGGCTCGGGGATCCCCAATCCCCGGCGTTGTGGTGCCAGGCCCCTTGGGAGGGGCTCCTCGTGGGCCGACCCAGGGTTAGAGATAGCCCCCATAAGGCCGGCAGGCCAGATCCTCTGGCTGGGCGGTGAGAGGTGGGCGGGCCGAGGTAAAGGCGCTGGGGTGCGGGATTGTGGCCCCTGCATTTTGGGGTGGGAGGCTTCAAATGTCGCCGGTTTCTCCAGGGCCCTGTCAGTTCTCCCGCCCTGAATGACCGGCGGCGCCCCTCGCGGCCCGGGTGGCAGCGTTGTGGGAGGGTGAGTCTGGCTTTGGGGCTTGGGGTTCCAGATCCCTGGCGTAGTGGCACCAAAAGCCTTGGGAGGGGCCCCTGGGGGGCCGACCTAGGGTTAGGGTTAGCCCCCAGGAGACCGTCAGGCCCAACCGCACACTGTGCGGCGAGCTGAGGTGCGGCCCGAGGTGAAGGCGCTGGGGAGCGGGAGCGTGGGCACCAGCGTTTTGGCACGGGGAGCCTTTGAAGGTCACCGGGGACTCAGAAGGCCCTGCCCTTCTCTCGCCCTCTATGACCCGCGGCGCCCCTAGCGGCCCAGGTGGGGACAGTGCGGCAGGGTGAGTCCGGCTCTGGGGCTCTGAGTCACCAATCCCCAGCATTGCAGAGCCAGGCCGCTTGGGATGTCCCCTCAGGGCCGACCTAGGGTTTTGGTTAGCTGCCAGGAGCCCGGCAGGCCCTATCCACCGGCTCTGAAGCAAGCGGTGGGGTGGGCCTAGGCGAGGGCGCTGGCGAGCAGGATCCTGGGAGCCAACGTTTTTGCGCGGGGAGCCTTCAAAGGTCAGCGTGGGCTCGGAGGGCCCTGCCCGATCTCTTGCCCTGATTGACCGGCGGGGCCTCTAGCGGCTCGGGTGGCTGAAGGGCAGCAGGGTGAGTGCGGCACATGAGCTCGGGGTCCCCATCCCCAGCGTTGCGACGCCAGGCCCCTTGGGAAGTGCCCCTCGGTGGCCGACCTATGGTTAGGGTTAGCACCCGGGAGGCCGGCAGGCGGGATCCGCCCGCTGTGCGTGGAGCGGAGGGGCGGGCCGAGGTGAGGGCGCTGGCGAGCAAGAGCCTGGGCCCAAGCGTTTTGGCACCGGGGGCCTTCGAATGTCTCCGGGGACTCGGCGGGCCCTGCCCATTCTCCTCCCTGAATGACCGGCGGCGCCCCTAGCAGCCCAGGTGGCGGCGGGGCGGCATGGAAGTCCGGGCATAGGGCTCGGGGGTCCCCAGTCCACCGCGTTGCGGCGCCAGGCCCCTTGGGAGGGGCCCCTCGGAGGCTGACCTAGGGTTAGGTTTAGCCCCTAGGATGCCGGCAGGCCCTATTCGCCAGCCGTGTGGAGACTGGAGTGGCGGACCGAGGTGAGGGCACTGGTGAGCGGGAGCGTGGGCCCGGGTGTTTTGGCGCGGGGGGCCTTTGAAGGTCGCCGTGTCTTGGAGGGCCCTGCCCGTGCTCCCGCCCTGAATGAACGGCACCACCCCAAGCCCCCGGGTGGCGGCTGGGTGGCAGGGTGAGTCCAGTGCTGAGGCTCGGGGGTCCCCAATCCCCAGCGTTGCGGCGCCAGATCCCTTGGGAGGGGCCCCTCGGGGGTCGATCTAGGGTTGCGGTTAGCCCCCAGGAGGCCGGTGGACCCGATCAGCGGCTGTGCGGCACGCGGAGGGTTGGGCCGAGGTGAGGGTGCTGGCGAGACTGAGCATGAGCCCAAGCGTTTTAGTGCGGGGGGCCTTCGAAGGTCAGTGGGGGCTCGGAGGGACCTGCCCGTTCTCCCGCTCTGAATGACCGGCGGGGCCCGTAGCGGCTCCGGTGCCTGAAGGGCAGCAGGGTGAGACCGGCACTTGGGTTGGGGTCCCCATTCCCGGCGTTGTGGCGCCAGGCCACTTGGGAAGGGCCCCTCCGTGGCCGACCTACAGTTAGGGTTAGCCCCCAGGAGGCCAGCAGGCCCGATACACCGCCTGTGCGTCGAGCGGAGAGTTGGGCCGAGGTGAGGGTGCTGGTGAACATGAGCCCGGGCCCAAGCGTTTTGGTTCGGGGCGCCTTCGAAGGTCGGCGGGGGTTCTTAGGGCCCTGCCCGTTCTCCCACCCTGAATGAATGGCGGCGCCCCTAGCGGCACGTGTGGGGCAGGGCGGCAGGGTGCATCCAGCGCTGGGGCTTGGGGGTTCCCAATCCCCGGCGTTGCGGCGCCAGGCCCCTTAGGAAGCGACCCTCGGGGCCGTCCTAGGGTTAGGGTTAGCGCCCAGGAGGCAGGCAGGCCCGATCCGCCGGCTGTGCAAGGAGTGGAGATGCAGGCCGAGTTGAGGGCGATGGCGAGCGGGAGCTGGGCCCCAGCGTTTTGGCGTCCTGGGCCTTTGAATGTTGCCATAGCTCGGAGGGCCCTGCCCTTTCTCCTGCCCTGAAGAACCAGCAAGGCCCCTAGCGGCTCCGTTGGCGGTGGGGCGGCAGGGTGAATCCCAGGCTGCGGCTCGGGGATCCCCAATCCCCGGCGTTGTGGTGCCAGGCCCCTTGGGAGGGGCTCCTCGTGGGCCGACCCAGGGTTAGAGTTAGCCCCCATAAGGCCGGCAGGCCAGATCCTCTGGCTGGGCGGTGAGAGGTGGGCGGGCCGAGGTAAAGGCGCTGGGGTGCGGGATTGTGGGCCCCTGCATTTTGGGGTGGGAGGCTTCAAATGTCGCCGGTTTCTCCAGGGCCCTGTCAGTTCTCCCGCCCTGAATGACCGGCGGCGCCCCTCGCGGCCCGGGTGGCAGCGTTGTGGGAGGGTGAGTCTGGCTTTGGGGCTTGGGGTTCCAGATCCCTGGCGTAGTGGCACCAAAAGCCTTGGGAGGGGCCCCTGGGGGGCCGACCTAGGGTTAGGGTTAGCCCCCAGGAGACCGTCAGGCCCAACCGCACACTGTGCGGCGAGCTGAGGTGCGGCCCGAGGTGAAGGCGCTGGGGAGCGGGAGCGTGGGCACCAGCGTTTTGGCACGGGGAGCCTTTGAAGGTCACCGGGGACTCAGAAGGCCCTGCCCTTCTCTCGCCCTCTATGACCCGCGGCGCCCCTAGCGGCCCAGGTGGGGACAGTGCGGCAGGGTGAGTCCGGCTCTGGGGCTCTGAGTCACCAATCCCCAGCATTGCAGAGCCAGGCCGCTTGGGATGTCCCCTCAGGGCCGACCTAGGGTTTTGGTTAGCTGCCAGGAGCCCGGCAGGCCCTATCCACCGGCTCTGAAGCAAGCGGTGGGGTGGGCCTAGGCGAGGGCGCTGGCGAGCAGGATCCTGGGAGCCAACGTTTTTGCGCGGGGAGCCTTCAAAGGTCAGCGTGGGCTCGGAGGGCCCTGCCCGATCTCTTGCCCTGATTGACCGGCGGGGCCTCTAGCGGCTCGGGTGGCTGAAGGGCAGCAGGGTGAGTGCGGCACATGAGCTCGGGGTCCCCATCCCCAGCGTTGCGACGCCAGGCCCCTTGGGAAGTGCCCCTCGGTGGCCGACCTATGGTTAGGGTTAGCACCCGGGAGGCCGGCAGGCGGGATCCGCCCGCTGTGCGTGGAGCGGAGGGGCGGGCCGAGGTGAGGGCGCTGGCGAGCAAGAGCCTGGGCCCAAGCGTTTTGGCACCGGGGGCCTTCGAATGTCTCCGGGGACTCGGCGGGCCCTGCCCATTCTCCTCCCTGAATGACCGGCGGCGCCCCTAGCAGCCCAGGTGGCGGCGGGGCGGCATGGAAGTCCGGGCATAGGGCTCGGGGGTCCCCAGTCCACCGCGTTGCGGCGCCAGGCCCCTTGGGAGGGGCCCCTCGGAGGCTGACCTAGGGTTAGGTTTAGCCCCTAGGATGCCGGCAGGCCCTATTCGCCAGCCGTGTGGAGACTGGAGTGGCGGACCGAGGTGAGGGCACTGGTGAGCGGGAGCGTGGGCCCGGGTGTTTTGGCGCGGGGGGCCTTTGAAGGTCGCCGTGTCTTGGAGGGCCCTGCCCGTGCTCCCGCCCTGAATGAACGGCACCACCCCAAGCCCCCGGGTGGCGGCTGGGTGGCAGGGTGAGTCCAGTGCTGAGGCTCGGGGGTCCCCAATCCCCAGCGTTGCGGCGCCAGATCCCTTGGGAGGGGCCCCTCGGGGGTCGATCTAGGGTTGCGGTTAGCCCCCAGGAGGCCGGTGGACCCGATCAGCGGCTGTGCGGCACGCGGAGGGTTGGGCCGAGGTGAGGGTGCTGGCGAGACTGAGCATGAGCCCAAGCGTTTTAGTGCGGGGGGCCTTCGAAGGTCAGTGGGGGCTCGGAGGGACCTGCCCGTTCTCCCGCTCTGAATGACCGGCGGGGCCCGTAGCGGCTCCGGTGCCTGAAGGGCAGCAGGGTGAGACCGGCACTTGGGTTGGGGTCCCCATTCCCGGCGTTGTGGCGCCAGGCCACTTGGGAAGGGCCCCTCCGTGGCCGACCTACAGTTAGGGTTAGCCCCCAGGAGGCCAGCAGGCCCGATACACCGCCTGTGCGTCGAGCGGAGAGTTGGGCCGAGGTGAGGGTGCTGGTGAACATGAGCCCGGGCCCAAGCGTTTTGGTTCGGGGCGCCTTCGAAGGTCGGCGGGGGTTCTTAGGGCCCTGCCCGTTCTCCCACCCTGAATGAATGGCGGCGCCCCTAGCGGCACGTGTGGGGCAGGGCGGCAGGGTGCATCCAGCGCTGGGGCTTGGGGGTTCCCAATCCCCGGCGTTGCGGCGCCAGGCCCCTTAGGAAGCGACCCTCGGGGCCGTCCTAGGGTTAGGGTTAGCGCCCAGGAGGCAGGCAGGCCCGATCCGCCGGCTGTGCAAGGAGTGGAGATGCAGGCCGAGTTGAGGGCGATGGCGAGCGGGAGCTGGGCCCCAGCGTTTTGGCGTCCTGGGCCTTTGAATGTTGCCATAGCTCGGAGGGCCCTGCCCTTTCTCCTGCCCTGAAGAACCAGCAAGGCCCCTAGCGGCTCCGTTGGCGGTGGGGCGGCAGGGTGAATCCCAGGCTGCGGCTCGGGGATCCCCAATCCCCGGCGTTGTGGTGCCAGGCCCCTTGGGAGGGGCTCCTCGTGGGCCGACCCAGGGTTAGAGTTAGCCCCCATAAGGCCGGCAGGCCAGATCCTCTGGCTGGGCGGTGAGAGGTGGGCGGGCCGAGGTAAAGGCGCTGGGGTGCGGGATTGTGGGCCCCTGCATTTTGGGGTGGGAGGCTTCAAATGTCGCCGGTTTCTCCAGGGCCCTGTCAGTTCTCCCGCCCTGAATGACCGGCGGCGCCCCTCGCGGCCCGGGTGGCAGCGTTGTGGGAGGGTGAGTCTGGCTTTGGGGCTTGGGGTTCCAGATCCCTGGCGTAGTGGCACCAAAAGCCTTGGGAGGGGCCCCTGGGGGGCCGACCTAGGGTTAGGGTTAGCCCCCAGGAGACCGTCAGGCCCAACCGCACACTGTGCGGCGAGCTGAGGTGCGGCCCGAGGTGAAGGCGCTGGGGAGCGGGAGCGTGGGCACCAGCGTTTTGGCACGGGGAGCCTTTGAAGGTCACCGGGGACTCAGAAGGCCCTGCCCTTCTCTCGCCCTCTATGACCCGCGGCGCCCCTAGCGGCCCAGGTGGGGACAGTGCGGCAGGGTGAGTCCGGCTCTGGGGCTCTGAGTCACCAATCCCCAGCATTGCAGAGCCAGGCCGCTTGGGATGTCCCCTCAGGGCCGACCTAGGGTTTTGGTTAGCTGCCAGGAGCCCGGCAGGCCCTATCCACCGGCTCTGAAGCAAGCGGTGGGGTGGGCCTAGGCGAGGAGGCTGGCGAGCAGGATCCTGGGAGCCAACGTTTTTGCGCGGGGAGCCTTCAAAGGTCAGCGTGGGCTCGGAGGGCCCTGCCCGATCTCTTGCCCTGATTGACCGGCGGGGCCTCTAGCGGCTCGGGTGGCTGAAGGGCAGCAGGGTGAGTGCGGCACATGAGCTCGGGGTCCCCATCCCCAGCGTTGCGACGCCAGGCCCCTTGGGAAGTGCCCCTCGGTGGCCGACCTATGGTTAGGGTTAGCACCCGGGAGGCCGGCAGGCGGGATCCGCCCGCTGTGCGTGGAGCGGAGGGGCGGGCCGAGGTGAGGGCACTGGCGAGCAAGAGCCTGGGCCCAAGCGTTTTGGCACCGGGGGCCTTCGAATGTCTCCGGGGACTCGGCGGGCCCTGCCCATTCTCCTCCCTGAATGACCGGCGGCGCCCCTAGCAGCCCAGGTGGCGGCGGGGCGGCATGGAAGTCCGGGCATAGGGCTCGGGGGTCCCCAGTCCACCGCGTTGCGGCGCCAGGCCCCTTGGGAGGGGCCCCTCGGAGGCTGACCTAGGGTTAGGTTTAGCCCCTAGGATGCCGGCAGGCCCTATTCGCCAGCCGTGTGGAGACTGGAGTGGCGGACCGAGGTGAGGGCACTGGTGAGCGGGAGCGTGGGCCCGGGTGTTTTGGCGCGGGGGGCCTTTGAAGGTCGCCGTGTCTTGGAGGGCCCTGCCCGTGCTCCCGCCCTGAATGAACGGCACCACCCCAAGCCCCCGGGTGGCGGCTGGGTGGCAGGGTGAGTCCAGTGCTGAGGCTCGGGGGTCCCCAATCCCCAGGGTTGCGGCGCCAGATCCCTTGGGAGGGGCCCCTCGGGGGTCGATCTAGGGTTGCGGTTAGCCCCCAGGAGGCCGGTGGACCCGATCAGCGGCTGTGCGGCACGCGGAGGGTTGGGCCGAGGTGAGGGTGCTGGCGAGACTGAGCATGAGCCCAAGCGTTTTAGTGCGGGGGGCCTTCGAAGGTCAGTGGGGGCTCGGAGGGACCTGCCCGTTCTCCCGCTCTGAATGACCGGCGGGGCCCCTAGAGGCTCCGGTGCCTGAAGGGCAGCAGGGTGAGACCGGCACTTGGGTTGGGGTCCCCATTCCCGGCGTTGTGGCGCCAGGCCACTTGGGAAGGGCCCCTCCGTGGCCGACCTACAGTTAGGGTTAGCCCCCAGGAGGCCAGCAGGCCCGATACACCGCCTGTGCGTCGAGCGGAGAGTTGGGCCGAGGTGAGGGTGCTGGTGAACATGAGCCCGGGCCCAAGCGTTTTGGTTCGGGGCGCCTTCGAAGGTCGGCGGGGGTTCTTAGGGCCCTGCCCGTTCTCCCACCCTGAATGAATGGCGGCGCCCCTAGCGGCACGTGTGGGGCAGGGCGGCAGGGTG
Source organism: Ursus americanus (assembly GCF_024610735.1). NCBI lineage: Eukaryota > Metazoa > Chordata > Mammalia > Carnivora > Ursidae > Ursus > Ursus americanus. The sequence goes on along the minus strand of NC_142157.1, from coordinate 656,579 downwards.
CATCCAGCGCTGGGGCTTGGGGGTTCCCAATCCCCGGCGTTGCGGCGCCAGGCCCCTTAGGAAGCGACCCTCGGGGCCGTCCTAGGGTTAGGGTTAGCGCCCAGGAGGCAGGCAGGCCCGATCCGCCGGCTGTGCAAGGAGTGGAGATGCAGGCCGAGTTGAGGGCGATGGCGAGCGGGAGCTGGGCCCCAGCGTTTTGGCGTCCTGGGCCTTTGAATGTTGCCATAGCTCGGAGGGCCCTGCCCTTTCTCCTGCCCTGAAGAACCAGCAAGGCCCCTAGCGGCTCCGTTGGCGGTGGGGCGGCAGGGTGAATCCCAGGCTGCGGCTCGGGGATCCCCAATCCCCGGCGTTGTGGTGCCAGGCCCCTTGGGAGGGGCTCCTCGTGGGCCGACCCAGGGTTAGAGTTAGCCCCCATAAGGCCGGCAGGCCAGATCCTCTGGCTGGGCGGTGAGAGGTGGGCGGGCCGAGGTAAAGGCGCTGGGGTGCGGGATTGTGGGCCCCTGCATTTTGGGGTGGGAGGCTTCAAATGTCGCCGGTTTCTCCAGGGCCCTGTCAGTTCTCCCGCCCTGAATGACCGGCGGCGCCCCTCGCGGCCCGGGTGGCAGCGTTGTGGGAGGGTGAGTCTGGCTTTGGGGCTTGGGGTTCCAGATCCCTGGCGTAGTGGCACCAAAAGCCTTGGGAGGGGCCCCTGGGGGGCCGACCTAGGGTTAGGGTTAGCCCCCAGGAGACCGTCAGGCCCAACCGCACACTGTGCGGCGAGCTGAGGTGCGGCCCGAGGTGAAGGCGCTGGGGAGCGGGAGCGTGGGCACCAGCGTTTTGGCACGGGGAGCCTTTGAAGGTCACCGGGGACTCAGAAGGCCCTGCCCTTCTCTCGCCCTCTATGACCCGCGGCGCCCCTAGCGGCCCAGGTGGGGACAGTGCGGCAGGGTGAGTCCGGCTCTGGGGCTCTGAGTCACCAATCCCCAGCATTGCAGAGCCAGGCCGCTTGGGATGTCCCCTCAGGGCCGACCTAGGGTTTTGGTTAGCTGCCAGGAGCCCGGCAGGCCCTATCCACCGGCTCTGAAGCAAGCGGTGGGGTGGGCCTAGGCGAGGGCGCTGGCGAGCAGGATCCTGGGAGCCAACGTTTTTGCGCGGGGAGCCTTCAAAGGTCAGCGTGGGCTCGGAGGGCCCTGCCCGATCTCTTGCCCTGATTGACCGGCGGGGCCTCTAGCGGCTCGGGTGGCTGAAGGGCAGCAGGGTGAGTGCGGCACATGAGCTCGGGGTCCCCATCCCCAGCGTTGCGACGCCAGGCCCCTTGGGAAGTGCCCCTCGGTGGCCGACCTATGGTTAGGGTTAGCACCCGGGAGGCCGGCAGGCGGGATCCGCCCGCTGTGCGTGGAGCGGAGGGGCGGGCCGAGGTGAGGGCGCTGGCGAGCAAGAGCCTGGGCCCAAGCGTTTTGGCACCGGGGGCCTTCGAATGTCTCCGGGGACTCGGCGGGCCCTGCCCATTCTCCTCCCTGAATGACCGGCGGCGCCCCTAGCAGCCCAGGTGGCGGCGGGGCGGCATGGAAGTCCGGGCATAGGGCTCGGGGGTCCCCAGTCCACCGCGTTGCGGCGCCAGGCCCCTTGGGAGGGGCCCCTCGGAGGCTGACCTAGGGTTAGGTTTAGCCCCTAGGATGCCGGCAGGCCCTATTCGCCAGCCGTGTGGAGACTGGAGTGGCGGACCGAGGTGAGGGCACTGGTGAGCGGGAGCGTGGGCCCGGGTGTTTTGGCGCGGGGGGCCTTTGAAGGTCGCCGTGTCTTGGAGGGCCCTGCCCGTGCTCCCGCCCTGAATGAACGGCACCACCCCAAGCCCCCGGGTGGCGGCTGGGTGGCAGGGTGAGTCCAGTGCTGAGGCTCGGGGGTCCCCAATCCCCAGCGTTGCGGCGCCAGATCCCTTGGGAGGGGCCCCTCGGGGGTCGATCTAGGGTTGCGGTTAGCCCCCAGGAGGCCGGTGGACCCGATCAGCGGCTGTGCGGCACGCGGAGGGTTGGGCCGAGGTGAGGGTGCTGGCGAGACTGAGCATGAGCCCAAGCGTTTTAGTGCGGGGGGCCTTCGAAGGTCAGTGGGGGCTCGGAGGGACCTGCCCGTTCTCCCGCTCTGAATGACCGGCGGGGCCCCTAGAGGCTCCGGTGCCTGAAGGGCAGCAGGGTGAGACCGGCACTTGGGTTGGGGTCCCCATTCCCGGCGTTGTGGCGCCAGGCCACTTGGGAAGGGCCCCTCCGTGGCCGACCTACAGTTAGGGTTAGCCCCCAGGAGGCCAGCAGGCCCGATACACCGCCTGTGCGTCGAGCGGAGAGTTGGGCCGAGGGAAGGGTGCTGGTGAACATGAGCCCGGGCCCAAGCGTTTTGGTTCGGGGCGCCTTCGAAGGTCGGCGGGGGTTCTTAGGGCCCTGCCCGTTCTCCCACCCTGAATGAATGGCGGCGCCCCTAGCGGCACGTGTGGGGCAGGGCGGCAGGGTGCATCCAGCGCTGGGGCTTGGGGGTTCCCAATCCCCGGCGTTGCGGCGCCAGGCCCCTTAGGAAGCGACCCTCGGGGCCGTCCTAGGGTTAGGGTTAGCGCCCAGGAGGCAGGCAGGCCCGATCCGCCGGCTGTGCAAGGAGTGGAGATGCAGGCCGAGTTGAGGGCGATGGCGAGCGGGAGCTGGGCCCCAGCGTTTTGGCGTCCTGGGCCTTTGAATGTTCCCATAGCTCGGAGGGCCCTGCCCTTTCTCCTGCCCTGAAGAACCAGCAAGGCCCCTAGCGGCTCCGTTGGCGGTGGGGCGGCAGGGTGAATCCCAGGCTGCGGCTCGGGGATCCCCAATCCCCGGCGTTGTGGTGCCAGGCCCCTTGGGAGGGGCTCCTCGTGGGCCGACCCAGGGTTAGAGTTAGCCCCCATAAGGCCGGCAGGCCAGATCCTCTGGCTGGGCGGTGAGAGGTGGGCGGGCCGAGGTAAAGGCGCTGGGGTGCGGGATTGTGGGCCCCTGCATTTTGGGGGTGGGAGGCTTCAAATGTCGCCGGTTTCTCCAGGGCCCTGTCAGTTCTCCCGCCCTGAATGACCGGCGGCGCCCCTCGCGGCCCGGGTGGCAGCGTTGTGGGAGGGTGAGTCTGGCTTTGGGGCTTGGGGTTCCAGATCCCTGGCGTAGTGGCACCAAAAGCCTTGGGAGGGGCCCCTGGGGGGCCGACCTAGGGTTAGGGTTAGCCCCCAGGAGACCGTCAGGCCCAACCGCACACTGTGCGGCGAGCTGAGGTGCGGCCCGAGGTGAAGGCGCTGGGGAGCGGGAGCGTGGGCACCAGCGTTTTGGCACGGGGAGCCTTTGAAGGTCACCGGGGACTCAGAAGGCCCTGCCCTTCTCTCGCCCTCTATGACCCGCGGCGCCCCTAGCGGCCCAGGTGGGGACAGTGCGGCAGGGTGAGTCCGGCTCTGGGGCTCTGAGTCACCAATCCCCAGCATTGCAGAGCCAGGCCGCTTGGGATGTCCCCTCAGGGCCGACCTAGGGTTTTGGTTAGCTGCCAGGAGCCCGGCAGGCCCTATCCACCGGCTCTGAAGCAAGCGGTGGGGTGGGCCTAGGCGAGGGCGCTGGCGAGCAGGATCCTGGGAGCCAACGTTTTTGCGCGGGGAGCCTTCAAAGGTCAGCGTGGGCTCGGAGGGCCCTGCCCGATCTCTTGCCCTGATTGACCGGCGGGGCCTCTAGCGGCTCGGGTGGCTGAAGGGCAGCAGGGTGAGTGCGGCACATGAGCTCGGGGTCCCCATCCCCAGCGTTGCGACGCCAGGCCCCTTGGGAAGTGCCCCTCGGTGGCCGACCTATGGTTAGGGTTAGCACCCGGGAGGCTGGCAGGCGGGATCCGCCCGCTGTGCGTGGAGCGGAGGGGCGGGCCGAGGTGAGGGCGCTGGCGAGCAAGAGCCTGGGCCCAAGCGTTTTGGCACCGGGGGCCTTCGAATGTCTCCGGGGACTCGGCGGGCCCTGCCCATTCTCCTCCCTGAATGACCGGCGGCGCCCCTAGCAGCCCAGGTGGCGGCGGGGCGGCATGGAAGTCCGGGCATAGGGCTCGGGGGTCCCCAGTCCACCGCGTTGCGGCGCCAGGCCCCTTGGGAGGGGCCCCTCGGAGGCTGACCTAGGGTTAGGTTTAGCCCCTAGGATGCCGGCAGGCCCTATTTGCCAGCCGTGTGGAGACTGGAGTGGCGGACCGAGGTGAGGGCACTGGTGAGCGGGAGCGTGGGCCCGGGTGTTTTGGCGCGGGGGGCCTTTGAAGGTCGCCGTGTCTTGGAGGGCCCTGCCCGTGCTCCCGCCCTGAATGAACGGCACCACCCCAAGCCCCCGGGTGGCGGCTGGGTGGCAGGGTGAGTCCAGTGCTGAGGCTCGGGGGTCCCCAATCCCCAGCGTTGCGGCGCCAGATCCCTTGGGAGGGGCCCCTCGGGGGTCTATCTAGGGTTGCGGTTAGCCCCCAGGAGGCCGGTGGACCCGATCAGCGGCTGTGCGGCACGCGGAGGGTTGGGCCGAGGTGAGGGTGCTGGCGAGACTGAGCATGAGCCCAAGCGTTTTAGTGCGGGGGGCCTTCGAAGGTCAGTGGGGGCTCGGAGGGACCTGCCCGTTCTCCCGCTCTGAATGACCGGCGGGGCCCCTAGAGGCTCCGGTGCCTGAAGGGCAGCAGGGTGAGACCGGCACTTGGGTTGGGGTCCCCATTCCCGGCGTTGTGGCGCCAGGCCACTTGGGAAGGGCCCCTCCGTGGCCGACCTACAGTTAGGGTTAGCCCCCAGGAGGCCAGCAGGCCCGATACACCGCCTGTGCGTCGAGCGGAGAGTTGGGCCGAGGTGAGGGTGCTGGTGAACATGAGCCCGGGCCCAAGCGTTTTGGTTCGGGGCGCCTTCGAAGGTCGGCGGGGGTTCTTAGGGCCCTGCCCGTTCTCCCACCCTGAATGAATGGCGGCGCCCCTAGCGGCACGTGTGGGGCAGGGCGGCAGGGTGCATCCAGCGCTGGGGCTTGGGGGTTCCCAATCCCCGGCGTTGCGGCGCCAGGCCCCTTAGGAAGCGACCCTCGGGGCCGTCCTAGGGTTAGGGTTAGCGCCCAGGAGGCAGGCAGGCCCGATCCGCCGGCTGTGCAAGGAGTGGAGATGCAGGCCGAGTTGAGGGCGATGGCGAGCGGGAGCTGGGCCCCAGCGTTTTGGCGTCCTGGGCCTTTGAATGTTGCCATAGCTCGGAGGGCCCTGCCCTTTCTCCTGCCCTGAAGAACCAGCAAGGCCCCTAGCGGCTCCGTTGGCGGTGGGGCGGCAGGGTGAATCCCAGGCTGCGGCTCGGGGATCCCCAATCCCCGGCGTTGTGGTGCCAGGCCCCTTGGGAGGGGCTCCTCGTGGGCCGACCCAGGGTTAGAGTTAGCCCCCATAAGGCCGGCAGGCCAGATCCTCTGGCTGGGCGGTGAGAGGTGGGCGGGCCGAGGTAAAGGCGCTGGGGTGCGGGATTGTGGGCCCCTGCATTTTGGGGTGGGAGGCTTCAAATGTCGCCGGTTTCTCCAGGGCCCTGTCAGTTCTCCCGCCCTGAATGACCGGCGGCGCCCCTCGCGGCCCGGGTGGCAGCGTTGTGGGAGGGTGAGTCTGGCTTTGGGGCTTGGGGTTCCAGATCCCTGGCGTAGTGGCACCAAAAGCCTTGGGAGGGGCCCCTGGGGGGCCGACCTAGGGTTAGGGTTAGCCCCCAGGAGACCGTCAGGCCCAACCGCACACTGTGCGGCGAGCTGAGGTGCGGCCCGAGGTGAAGGCGCTGGGGAGCGGGAGCGTGGGCACCAGCGTTTTGGCACGGGGAGCCTTTGAAGGTCACCGGGGACTCAGAAGGCCCTGCCCTTCTCTCGCCCTCTATGACCCGCGGCGCCCCTAGCGGCCCAGGTGGGGACAGTGCGGCAGGGTGAGTCCGGCTCTGGGGCTCTGAGTCACCAATCCCCAGCATTGCAGAGCCAGGCCGCTTGGGATGTCCCCTCAGGGCCGACCTAGGGTTTTGGTTAGCTGCCAGGAGCCCGGCAGGCCCTATCCACCGGCTCTGAAGCAAGCGGTGGGGTGGGCCTAGGCGAGGGCGCTGGCGAGCAGGATCCTGGGAGCCAACGTTTTTGCGCGGGGAGCCTTCAAAGGTCAGCGTGGGCTCGGAGGGCCCTGCCCGATCTCTTGCCCTGATTGACCGGCGGGGCCTCTAGCGGCTCGGGTGGCTGAAGGGCAGCAGGGTGAGTGCGGCACATGAGCTCGGGGTCCCCATCCCCAGCGTTGCGACGCCAGGCCCCTTGGGAAGTGCCCCTCGGTGGCCGACCTATGGTTAGGGTTAGCACCCGGGAGGCCGGCAGGCGGGATCCGCCCGCTGTGCCTGGAGCGGAGGGGCGGGCCGAGGTGAGGGCGCTGGCGAGCAAGAGCCTGGGCCCAAGCGTTTTGGCACCGGGGGCCTTCGAATGTCTCCGGGGAATCGGCGGGCCCTGCCCATTCTCCTCCCTGAATGACCGGCGGCGCCCCTAGCAGCCCAGGTGGCGGCGGGGCGGCATGGAAGTCCGGGCATAGGGCTCGGGGGTCCCCAGTCCACCGCGTTGCGGCGCCAGGCCCCTTGGGAGGGGCCCCTCGGAGGCTGACCTAGGGTTAGGTTTAGCCCCTAGGATGCCGGCAGGCCCTATTCGCCAGCCGTGTGGAGACTGGAGTGGCGGACCGAGGTGAGGGCACTGGTGAGCGGGAGCGTGGGCCCGGGTGTTTTGGCGCGGGGGGCCTTTGAAGGTCGCCGTGTCTTGGAGGGCCCTGCCCGTGCTCCCGCCCTGAATGAACGGCACCACCCCAAGCCCCCGGGTGGCGGCTGGGTGGCAGGGTGAGTCCAGTGCTGAGGCTCGGGGGTCCCCAATCCCCAGCATTGCGGCGCCAGATCCCTTGGGAGGGGCCCCTCGGGGGTCGATCTAGGGTTGCGGTTAGCCCCCAGGAGGCCGGTGGACCCGATCAGCGGCTGTGCGGCACGCGGAGGGTTGGGCCGAGGTGAGGGTGCTGGCGAGACTGAGCATGAGCCCAAGCGTTTTAGTGCGGGGGGCCTTCGAAGGTCAGTGGGGGCTCGGAAGGACCTGCCCGTTCTCCCGCTCTGAATGACCGGCGGGGCCCCTAGAGGCTCCGGTGCCTGAAGGGCAGCAGGGTGAGACCGGCACTTGGGTTGGGGTCCCCATTCCCGGCGTTGTGGCGCCAGGCCACTTGGGAAGGGCCCCTCCGTGGCCGACCTACAGTTAGGGTTAGCCCCCAGGAGGCCAGCAGGCCCGATACACCGCCTGTGCGTCGAGCGGAGAGTTGGGCCGAGGGGAGGGTGCTGGTGAACATGAGCCCGGGCCCAAGCGTTTTGGTTCGGGGCGCCTTCGAAGGTCGGCGGGGGTTCTTAGGGCCCTGCCCGTTCTCCCACCCTGAATGAATGGCGGCGCCCCTAGCGGCCCAGGTGGGGACAGTGCGGCAGGGTGAGTCCGGCTCTGGGGCTCTGAGTCACCAATCCCCAGCATTGCAGAGCCAGGCCGCTTGGGATGTCCCCTCAGGGCCGACCTAGGGTTTTGGTTAGCTGCCAGGAGCCCGGCAGGCCCTATCCACCGGCTCTGAAGCAAGCGGTGGGGTGGGCCTAGGCGAGGACGCTGGCGAGCAGGATCCTGGGAGCCAACGTTTTTGCGCGGGGAGCCTTCAAAGGTCAGCGTGGGCTCAGAGGGCCCTGCCCGATCTCTTGCCCTGATTGACCGGCGGGGCCTCTAGCGGCTCGGGTGGCTGAAGGGCAGCAGGGTGAGTGCGGCACATGAGCTCGGGGTCCCCATCCCCAGCGTTGCGACGCCAGGCCCCTTGGGAAGTGCCCCTCGGTGGCCGACCTATGGTTAGGGTTAGCACCCGGGAGGCCGGCAGGCGGGATCCGCCCACTGTGCCTGGAGCGGAGGGGCGGGCCGAGGTGAGGGCGCTGGCGAGCAAGAGCCTGGGCCCAAGCGTTTTGGCACCGGGGGCCTTCGAATGTCTCCGGGGACTCGGCGGGCCCTGCCCATTCTCCTCCCTGAATGACCGGCGGCGCCCCTAGCAGCCCAGGTGGCGGCGGGGCGGCATGGAAGTCCGGGCATAGGGCTCGGGGGTCCCCAGTCCACCGCGTTGCGGCGCCAGGCCCCTTGGGAGGGGCCCCTCGGAGGCTGACCTAGGGTTAGGTTTAGCCCCTAGGATGCCGGCAGGCCCTATTCGCCAGCCGTGTGGAGACTGGAGTGGCGGACCGAGGTGAGGGCACTGGTGAGCGGGAGCGTGGGCCCGGGTGTTTTGGCGCGGGGGGCCTTTGAAGGTCGCCGTGTCTTGGAGGGCCCTGCCCGTGCTCCCGCCCTGAATGAACGGCACCACCCCAAGCCCCCGGGTGGCGGCTGGGTGGCAGGGTGAGTCCAGTGCTGAGGCTCGGGGGTCCCCAATCCCCAGCGTTGCGGCGCCAGATCCCTTGGGAGGGGCCCCTCGGGGGTCGATCTAGGGTTGCGGTTAGCCCCCAGGAGGCCGGTGGACCCGATCAGCGGCTGTGCGGCACGCGGAGGGTTGGGCCGAGGTGAGGGTGCTGGCGAGACTGAGCATGAGCCCAAGCGTTTTAGTGCGGGGGGCCTTCGAAGGTCAGTGGGGGCTCGGAGGGACCTGCCCGTTCTCCCGCTCTGAATGACCGGCGGGGCCCCTAGAGGCTCCGGTGCCTGAAGGGCAGCAGGGTGAGACCGGCACTTGGGTTGGGGTCCCCATTCCCGGCGTTGTGGTGCCAGGCCACTTGGGAAGGGCCCCTCCGTGGCCGACCTACAGTTAGGGTTAGCCCCCAGGAGGCCAGCAGGCCCGATACACCGCCTGTGCGTCGAGCGGAGAGTTGGGCCGAGGTGAGGGTGCTGGTGAACATGAGCCCGGGCCCAAGCGTTTTGGTTCGGGGCGCCTTCGAAGGTCGGCGGGGGTTCTTAGGGCCCTGCCCGTTCTCCCACCCTGAATGAATGGCGGCGCCCCTAGCGGCACGTGTGGGGCAGGGCGGCAGGGTGCATCCAGCGCTGGGGCTTGGGGGTTCCCAATCCCCGGCGTTGCGGCGCCAGGCCCCTTAGGAAGCGACCCTCGGGGCCGTCCTAGGGTTAGGGTTAGCGCCCAGGAGGCAGGCAGGCCCGATCCGCCGGCTGTGCAAGGAGTGGAGATGCAGGCCGAGTTGAGGGCGATGGCGAGCGGGAGCTGGGCCCCAGCGTTTTGGCGTCCTGGGCCTTTGAATGTTCCCATAGCTCGGAGGGCCCTGCCCTTTCTCCTGCCCTGAAGAACCAGCAAGGCCCCTAGCGGCTCCGTTGGCGGTGGGGCGGCAGGGTGAATCCCAGGCTGCGGCTCGGGGATCCCCAATCCCCGGCGTTGTGGTGCCAGGCCCCTTGGGAGGGGCTCCTCGTGGGCCGACCCAGGGTTAGAGTTAGCCCCCATAAGGCCGGCAGGCCAGATCCTCTGGCTGGGCGGTGAGAGGTGGGCGGGCCGAGGTAAAGGCGCTGGGGTGCGGGATTGTGGGCCCCTGCATTTTGGGGTGGGAGGCTTCAAATGTCGCCGGTTTCTCCAGGGCCCTGTCAGTTCTCCCGCCCTGAATGACCGGCGGCGCCCCTCGCGGCCCGGGTGGCAGCGTTGTGGGAGGGTGAGTCTGGCTTTGGGGCTTGGGGTTCCAGATCCCTGGCGTAGTGGCACCAAAAGCCTTGGGAGGGGCCCCTGGGGGGCCGACCTAGGGTTAGGGTTAGCCCCCAGGAGACCGTCAGGCCCAACCGCACACTGTGCGGCGAGCTGAGGTGCGGCCCGAGGTGAAGGCGCTGGGGAGCGGGAGCGTGGGCACCAGCGTTTTGGCATGGGGAGCCTTTGAAGGTCACCGGGGACTCAGAAGGCCCTGCCCTTCTCTCGCCCTCTATGACCCGCGGCGCCCCTAGCGGCCCAGGTGGGGACAGTGCGGCAGGGTGAGTCCGGCTCTGGGGCTCTGAGTCACCAATCCCCAGCATTGCAGAGCCAGGCCGCTTGGGATGTCCCCTCAGGGCCGACCTAGGGTTTTGGTTAGCTGCCAGGAGCCCGGCAGGCCCTATCCACCGGCTCTGAAGCAAGCGGTGGGGTGGGCCTAGGCGAGGGCGCTGGCGAGCAGGATCCTGGGAGCCAACGTTTTTGCGCGGGGAGCCTTCAAAGGTCAGCGTGGGCTCGGAGGGCCCTGCCCGATCTCTTGCCCTGATTGACCGGCGGGGCCTCTAGCGGCTCGGGTGGCTGAAGGGCAGCAGGGTGAGTGCGGCACATGAGCTCGGGGTCCCCATCCCCAGCGTTGCGACGCCAGGCCCCTTGGGAAGTGCCCCTCGGTGGCCGACCTATGGTTAGGGTTAGCACCCGGGAGGCCAGCAGGCGGGATCCGCCCGCTGTGCCTGGAGCGGAGGGGCGGGCCGAGGTGAGGGCGCTGGCGAGCAAGAGCCTGGGCCCAAGCGTTTTGGCACCGGGGGCCTTCGAATGTCTCCGGGGAATCGGCGGGCCCTGCCCATTCTCCTCCCTGAATGACCGGCGGCGCCCCTAGCAGCCCAGGTGGCGGCGGGGCGGCATGGAAGTCCGGGCATAGGGCTCGGGGGTCCCCAGTCCACCGCGTTGCGGCGCCAGGCCCCTTGGGAGGGGCCCCTCGGAGGCTGACCTAGGGTTAGGTTTAGCCCCTAGGATGCCGGCAGGCCCTATTCGCCAGCCGTGTGGAGACTGGAGTGGCGGACCGAGGTGAGGGCACTGGTGAGCGGGAGCGTGGGCCCGGGTGTTTTGGCGCGGGGGGCCTTTGAAGGTCGCCGTGTCTTGGAGGGCCCTGCCCGTGCTCCCGCCCTGAATGAACGGCACCACCCCAAGCCCCCGGGTGGCGGCTGGGTGGCAGGGTGAGTCCAGTGCTGAGGCTCGGGGGTCCCCAATCCCCAGCGTTGCGGCGCCAGATCCCTTGGGAGGGGCCCCTCGGGGGTCGATCTAGGGTTGCGGTTAGCCCCCAGGAGGCCGGTGGACCCGATCAGCGGCTGTGCGGCACGCGGAGGGTTGGGCCGAGGTGAGGGTGCTGGCGAGACTGAGCATGAGCCCAAGCGTTTTAGTGCGGGGGGCCTTCGAAGGTCAGTGGGGGCTCGGAGGGACCTGCCCGTTCTCCCGCTCTGAATGACCAGCGGGGCCCCTAGAGGCTCCGGTGCCTGAAGGGCAGCAGGGTGAGACCGGCACTTGGGTTGGGGTCCCCATTCCCGGCGTTGTGGCGCCAGGCCACTTGGGAAGGGCCCCTCCGTGGCCGACCTACAGTTAGGGTTAGCCCCCAGGAGGCCAGCAGGCCCGATACACCGCCTGTGCGTCGAGCGGAGAGTTGGGCCGAGGGGAGGGTGCTGGTGAACATGAGCCCGGGCCCAAGCGTTTTGGTTCGGGGCGCCTTCGAAGGTCGGCGGGGGTTCTTAGGGCCCTGCCCGTTCTCCCACCCTGAATGAATGGCGGCGCCCCTAGCGGCACGTGTGGGGCAGGGCGGCAGGGTGCATCCAGCGCTGGGGCTTGGGGGTTCCCAATCCCCGGCGTTGCGGCGCCAGGCCCCTTAGGAAGCGACCCTCGGGGCCGTCCTAGGGTTAGGGTTAGCGCCCAGGAGGCAGGCAGGCCCGATCCGCCGGCTGTGCAAGGAGTGGAGATGCAGGCCGAGTTGAGGGCGATGGCGAGCGGGAGCTGGGCCCCAGCGTTTTGGCGTCCTGGGCCTTTGAATGTTCCCATAGCTCGGAGGGCCCTGCCCTTTCTCCTGCCCTGAAGAACCAGCAAGGCCCCTAGCGGCTCCGTTGGCGGTGGGGCGGCAGGGTGAATCCCAGGCTGGGGCTCGGGGATCCCCAATCCCCGGCGTTGTGGTGCCAGGCCCCTTGGGAGGGGCTCCTCGTGGGCCGACCCAGGGTTAGAGTTAGCCCCCATAAGGCCGGCAGGCCAGATCCTCTGGCTGGGCGGTGAGAGGTGGGCGGGCCGAGGTAAAGGCGCTGGGGTGCGGGATTGTGGGCCCCTGCATTTTGGGGTGGGAGGCTTCAAATGTCGCCGGTTTCTCCAGGGCCCTGTCAGTTCTCCCGCCCTGAATGACCGGCGGCGCCCCTCGCGGCCCGGGTGGCAGCGTTGTGGGAGGGTGAGTCTGGCTTTGGGGCTTGGGGTTCCAGATCCCTGGCGTAGTGGCACCAAAAGCCTTGGGAGGGGCCCCTGGGGGGCCGACCTAGGGTTAGGGTTAGCCCCCAGGAGACCGTCAGGCCCAACCGCACACTGTGCGGCGAGCTGAGGTGCGGCCCGAGGTGAAGGCGCTGGGGAGCGGGAGCGTGGGCACCAGCGTTTTGGCATGGGGAGCCTTTGAAGGTCACCGGGGACTCAGAAGGCCCTGCCCTTCTCTCGCCCTCTATGACCCGCGGCGCCCCTAGCGGCCCAGGTGGGGACAGTGCGGCAGGGTGAGTCCGGCTCTGGGGCTCTGAGTCACCAATCCCCAGCATTGCAGAGCCAGGCCGCTTGGGATGTCCCCTCAGGGCCGACCTAGGGTTTTGGTTAGCTGCCAGGAGCCCGGCAGGCCCTATCCACCGGCTCTGAAGCAAGCGGTGGGGTGGGCCTAGGCGAGGGCGCTGGCGAGCAGGATCCTGGGAGCCAACGTTTTTGCGCGGGGAGCCTTCAAAGGTCAGCGTGGGCTCGGAGGGCCCTGCCCGATCTCTTGCCCTGATTGACCGGCGGGGCCTCTAGCGGCTCGGGTGGCTGAAGGGCAGCAGGGTGAGTGCGGCACATGAGCTCGGGGTCCCCATCCCCAGCGTTGCGACGCCAGGCCCCTTGGGAAGTGCCCCTCGGTGGCCGACCTATGGTTAGGGTTAGCACCCGGGAGGCCGGCAGGCGGGATCCGCCCGCTGTGCCTGGAGCGGAGGGGCGGGCCGAGGTGAGGGCGCTGGCGAGCAAGAGCCTGGGCCCAAGCGTTTTGGCACCGGGGGCCTTCGAATGTCTCCGGGGAATCGGCGGGCCCTGCCCATTCTCCTCCCTGAATGACCGGCGGCGCCCCTAGCAGCCCAGGTGGCGGCGGGGCGGCATGGAAGTCCGGGCATAGGGCTCGGGGGTCCCCAGTCCACCGCGTTGCGGCGCCAGGCCCCTTGGGAGGGGCCCCTCGGAGGCTGACCTAGGGTTAGGTTTAGCCCCTAGGATGCCGGCAGGCCCTATTCGCCAGCCGTGTGGAGACTGGAGTGGCGGACCGAGGTGAGGGCACTGGTGAGCGGGAGCGTGGGCCCGGGTGTTTTGGCGCGGGGGGCCTTTGAAGGTCGCCGTGTCTTGGAGGGCCCTGCCCGTGCTCCCGCCCTGAATGAAGGGCACCACCCCAAGCCCCCGGGTGGCGGCTGGGTGGCAGGGTGAGTCCAGTGCTGAGGCTCGGGGGTCCCCAATCCCCAGCATTGCGGCGCCAGATCCCTTGGGAGGGGCCCCTCGGGGGTCGATCTAGGGTTGCGGTTAGCCCCCAGGAGGCCGGTGGACCCGATCAGCGGCTGTGCGGCACGCGGAGGGTTGGGCCGAGGTGAGGGTGCTGGCGAGACTGAGCATGAGCCCAAGCGTTTTAGTGCGGGGGGCCTTCGAAGGTCAGTGGGGGCTCGGAAGGACCTGCCCGTTCTCCCGCTCTGAATGACCGGCGGGGCCCCTAGAGGCTCCGGTGCCTGAAGGGCAGCAGGGTGAGACCGGCACTTGGGTTGGGGTCCCCATTCCCGGCGTTGTGGCGCCAGGCCACTTGGGAAGGGCCCCTCCGTGGCCGACCTACAGTTAGGGTTAGCCCCCAGGAGGCCAGCAGGCCCGATACACCGCCTGTGCGTCGAGCGGAGAGTTGGGCCGAGGTGAGGGTGCTGGTGAACATGAGCCCGGGCCCAAGCGTTTTGGTTCGGGGCGCCTTCGAAGGTCGGCGGGGGTTCTTAGGGCCCTGCCCGTTCTCCCACCCTGAATGAATGGCGGCGCCCCTAGCGGCACGTGTGGGGCAGGGCGGCAGGGTGCATCCAGCGCTGGGGCTTGGGGGTTCCCAATCCCCGGCGTTGCGGCGCCAGGCCCCTTAGGAAGCGACCCTCGGGGCCGTCCTAGGGTTAGGGTTAGCGCCCAGGAGGCAGGCAGGCCCGATCCGCCGGCTGTGCAAGGAGTGGAGATGCAGGCCGAGTTGAGGGCGATGGCGAGCGGGAGCTGGGCCCCAGCGTTTTGGCGTCCTGGGCCTTTGAATGTTCCCATAGCTCGGAGGGCCCTGCCCTTTCTCCTGCCCTGAAGAACCAGCAAGGCCCCTAGCGGCTCCGTTGGCGGTGGGGCGGCAGGGTGAATCCCAGGCTGCGGCTCGGGGATCCCCAATCCCCGGCGTTGTGGTGCCAGGCCCCTTGGGAGGGGCTCCTCGTGGGCCGACCCAGGGTTAGAGTTAGCCCCCATAAGGCCGGCAGGCCAGATCCTCTGGCTGGGCGGTGAGAGGTGGGCGGGCCGAGGTAAAGGCGCTTGGGTGCGGGATTGTGGGCCCCTGCATTTTGGGGTGGGAGGCTTCAAATGTCGCCGGTTTCTCCAGGGCCCTGTCAGTTCTCCCGCCCTGAATGACCGGCGGCGCCCCTCGCGGCCCGGGTGGCAGCGTTGTGGGAGGGTGAGTCTGGCTTTGGGGCTTGGGGTTCCAGATCCCTGGCGTAGTGGCACCAAAAGCCTTGGGAGGGGCCCCTGGGGGGCCGACCTAGGGTTAGGGTTAGCCCCCAGGAGACCGTCAGGCCCAACCGCACACTGTGCGGCGAGCTGAGGTGCGGCCCGAGGTGAAGGCGCTGGGGAGCGGGAGCGTGGGCACCAGCGTTTTGGCACGGGGAGCCTTTGAAGGTCACCGGGGACTCAGAAGGCCCTGCCCTTCTCTCGCCCTCTATGACACGCGGCGCCCCTAGCGGCCCAGGTGGGGACAGTGCGGCAGGGTGAGTCCGGCTCTGGGGCTCTGAGTCACCAATCCCCAGCATTGCAGAGCCAGGCCGCTTGGGATGTCCCCTCAGGGCCGACCTAGGGTTTTGGTTAGCTGCCAGGAGCCCGGCAGGCCCTATCCACCGGCTCTGAAGCAAGCGGTGGGGTGGGCCTAGGCGAGGGCGCTGGCGAGCAGGATCCTGGGAGCCAACGTTTTTGCGCGGGGAGCCTTCAAAGGTCAGCGTGGGCTCGGAGGGCCCTGCCCGATCTCTTGCCCTGATTGACCGGCGGGGCCTCTAGCGGCTCGGGTGGCTGAAGGGCAGCAGGGTGAGTGCGGCACATGAGCTCGGGGTCCCCATCCCCAGCGTTGCGACGCCAGGCCCCTTGGGAAGTGCCCCTCGGTGGCCGACCTATGGTTAGGGTTAGCACCCGGGAGGCCGGCAGGCGGGATCCGCCCACTGTGCGTGGAGCGGAGGGGCGGGCCGAGGTGAGGGCGCTGGCGAGCAAGAGCCTGGGCCCAAGCGTTTTGGCACCGGGGGCCTTCGAATGTCTCCGGGGACTCGGCGGGCCCTGCCCATTCTCCTCCCTGAATGACCGGCGGCGCCCCTAGCAGCCCAGGTGGCGGCGGGGCGGCATGGAAGTCCGGGCATAGGGCTCGGGGGTCCCCAGTCCACCGCGTTGCGGCGCCAGGCCCCTTGGGAGGGGCCCCTCGGAGGCTGACCTAGGGTTAGGTTTAGCCCCTAGGATGCCGGCAGGCCCTATTCGCCAGCCGTGTGGAGACTGGAGTGGCGGACCGAGGTGAGGGCACTGGTGAGCGGGAGCGTGGGCCCGGGTGTTTTGGCGCGGGGGGCCTTTGAAGGTCGCCGTGTCTTGGAGGGCCCTGCCCGTGCTCCCGCCCTGAATGAACGGCACCACCCCAAGCCCCCGGGTGGCGGCTGGGTGGCAGGGTGAGTCCAGTGCTGAGGCTCGGGGGTCCCCAATCCCCAGCGTTGCGGCGCCAGATCCCTTGGGAGGGGCCCCTCGGGGGTCGATCTAGGGTTGCGGTTAGCCCCCAGGAGGCCGGTGGACCCGATCAGCGGCTGTGCGGCACGCGGAGGGTTGGGCCGAGGTGAGGGTGCTGGCGAGACTGAGCATGAGCCCAAGCGTTTTAGTGCGGGGGGCCTTCGAAGGTCAGTGGGGGCTCGGAGGGACCTGCCCGTTCTCCCGCTCTGAATGACCGGCGGGGCCCCTAGAGGCTCCGGTGCCTGAAGGGCAGCAGGGTGAGACCGGCACTTGGGTTGGGGTCCCCATTCCCGGCGTTGTGGCGCCAGGCCACTTGGGAAGGGCCCCTCCGTGGCCGACCTACAGTTAGGGTTAGCCCCCAGGAGGCCAGCAGGCCCGATACACCGCCTGTGCGTCGAGCGGAGAGTTGGGCCGAGGGGAGGGTGCTGGTGAACATGAGCCCGGGCCCAAGCGTTTTGGTTCGGGGCGCCTTCGAAGGTCGGCGGGGGTTCTTAGGGCCCTGCCCGTTCTCCCACCCTGAATGAATGGCGGCGCCCCTAGCGGCACGTGTGGGGCAGGGCGGCAGGGTGCATCCAGCGCTGGGGCTTGGGGGTTCCCAATCCCCGGCGTTGCGGCGCCAGGCCCCTTAGGAAGCGACCCTCGGGGCCGTCCTAGGGTTAGGGTTAGCGCCCAGGAGGCAGGCAGGCCCGATCCGCCGGCTGTGCAAGGAGTGGAGATGCAGGCCGAGTTGAGGGCGATGGCGAGCGGGAGCTGGGCCCCAGCGTTTTGGCGTCCTGGGCCTTTGAATGTTCCCATAGCTCGGAGGGCCCTGCCCTTTCTCCTGCCCTGAAGAACCAGCAAGGCCCCTAGCGGCTCCGTTGGCGGTGGGGCGGCAGGGTGAATCCCAGGCTGGGGCTCGGGGATCCCCAATCCCCGGCGTTGTGGTGCCAGGCCCCTTGGGAGGGGCTCCTCGTGGGCCGACCCAGGGTTAGAGTTAGCCCCCATAAGGCCGGCAGGCCAGATCCTCTGGCTGGGCGGTGAGAGGTGGGCGGGCCGAGGTAAAGGCGCTGGGGTGCGGGATTGTGGCCCCTGCATTTTGGGGTGGGAGGCTTCAAATGTCGCCGGTTTCTCCAGGGCCCTGTCAGTTCTCCCGCCCTGAATGACCGGCGGCGCCCCTCGCGGCCCGGGTGACAGCGTTGTGGGAGGGTGAGTCTGGCTTTGGGGCTTGGGGTTCCAGATCCCTGGCGTAGTGGCACCAAAAGCCTTGGGAGGGGCCCCTGGGGGGCCGACCTAGGGTTAGGGTTAGCCCCCAGGAGACCGTCAGGCCCAACCGCACACTGTGCGGCGAGCTGAGGTGCGGCCCGAGGTGAAGGCGCTGGGGAGCGGGAGCGTGGGCACCAGCGTTTTGGCATGGGGAGCCTTTGAAGGTCACCGGGGACTCAGAAGGCCCTGCCCTTCTCTCGCCCTCTATGACCCGCGGCGCCCCTAGCGGCCCAGGTGGGGACAGTGCGGCAGGGTGAGTCCGGCTCTGGGGCTCTGAGTCACCAATCCCCAGCATTGCAGAGCCAGGCCGCTTGGGATGTCCCCTCAGGGCCGACCTAGGGTTTTGGTTAGCTGCCAGGAGCCCGGCAGGCCCTATCCACCGGCTCTGAAGCAAGCGGTGGGGTGGGCCTAGGCGAGGGCGCTGGCGAGCAGGATCCTGGGAGCCAACGTTTTTGCGCGGGGAGCCTTCAAAGGTCAGCGTGGGCTCGGAGGGCCCTGCCCGATCTCTTGCCCTGATTGACCGGCGGGGCCTCTAGCGGCTCGGGTGGCTGAAGGGCAGCAGGGTGAGTGCGGCACATGAGCTCGGGGTCCCCATCCCCAGCGTTGCGACGCCAGGCCCCTTGGGAAGTGCCCCTCGGTGGCCGACCTATGGTTAGGGTTAGCACCCGGGAGGCTGGCAGGCGGGATCTGCCCGCTGTGCGTGGAGCGGAGGGGCGGGCCGAGGTGAGGGCGCTGGCGAGCAAGAGCCTGGGCCCAAGCGTTTTGGCACCGGGGGCCTTCGAATGTCTCCGGGGACTCGGCGGGCCCTGCCCATTCTCCTCCCTGAATGACCGGCGGCGCCCCTAGCAGCCCAGGTGGCGGCGGGGCGGCATGGAAGTCCGGGCATAGGGCTCGGGGGTCCCCAGTCCACCGCGTTGCGGCGCCAGGCCCCTTGGGAGGGGCCCCTCGGAGGCTGACCTAGGGTTAGGTTTAGCCCCTAGGATGCCGGCAGGCCCTATTCGCCAGCCGTGTGGAGACTGGAGTGGCGGACCGAGGTGAGGGCACTGGTGAGCGGGAGCGTGGGCCCGGGTGTTTTGGCGCGGGGGGCCTTTGAAGGTCGCCGTGTCTTGGAGGGCCCTGCCCGTGCTCCCGCCCTGAATGAAGGGCACCACCCCAAGCCCCCGGGTGGCGGCTGGGTGGCAGGGTGAGTCCAGTGCTGAGGCTCGGGGGTCCCCAATCCCCAGCATTGCGGCGCCAGATCCCTTGGGAGGGGCCCCTCGGGGGTCGATCTAGGGTTGCGGTTAGCCCCCAGGAGGCCGGTGGACCCGATCAGCGGCTGTGCGGCACGCGGAGGGTTGGGCCGAGGTGAGGGTGCTGGCGAGACTGAGCATGAGCCCAAGCGTTTTAGTGCGGGGGGCCTTCGAAGGTCAGTGGGGGCTCGGAGGGACCTGCCCGTTCTCCCGCTCTGAATGACCGGCGGGGCCCGTAGCGGCTCCGGTGCCTGAAGGGCAGCAGGGTGAGACCGGCACTTGGGTTGGGGTCCCCATTCCCGGCGTTGTGGCGCCAGGCCACTTGGGAAGGGCCCCTCCGTGGCCGACCTACAGTTAGGGTTAGCCCCCAGGAGGCCAGCAGGCCCGATACACCGCCTGTGCGTCGAGCGGAGAGTTGGGCCGAGGTGAGGGTGCTGGTGAACATGAGCCCGGGCCCAAGCGTTTTGGTTCGGGGCGCCTTCGAAGGTCGGCGGGGGTTCTTAGGGCCCTGCCCGTTCTCCCACCCTGAATGAATGGCGGCGCCCCTAGCGGCACGTGTGGGGCAGGGCGGCAGGGTGCATCCAGCGCTGGGGCTTGGGGGTTCCCAATCCCCGGCGTTGCGGCGCCAGGCCCCTTAGGAAGCGACCCTCGGGGCCGTCCTAGGGTTAGGGTTAGCGCCCAGGAGGCAGGCAGGCCCGATCCGCCGGCTGTGCAAGGAGTGGAGATGCAGGCCGAGTTGAGGGCGATGGCGAGCGGGAGCTGGGCCCCAGCGTTTTGGCGTCCTGGGCCTTTGAATGTTGCCATAGCTCGGAGGGCCCTGCCCTTTCTCCTGCCCTGAAGAACCAGCAAGGCCCCTAGCGGCTCCGTTGGCGGTGGGGCGGCAGGGTGAATCCCAGGCTGCGGCTCGGGGATCCCCAATCCCCGGCGTTGTGGTGCCAGGCCCCTTGGGAGGGGCTCCTCGTGGGCCGACCCAGGGTTAGAGTTAGCCCCCATAAGGCCGGCAGGCCAGATCCTCTGGCTGGGCGGTGAGAGGTGGGCGGGCCGAGGTAAAGGCGCTGGGGTGCGGGATTGTGGGCCCCTGCATTTTGGGGTGGGAGGCTTCAAATGTCGCCGGTTTCTCCAGGGCCCTGTCAGTTCTCCCGCCCTGAATGACCGGCGGCGCCCCTCGCGGCCCGGGTGGCAGCGTTGTGGGAGGGTGAGTCTGGCTTTGGGGCTTGGGGTTCCAGATCCCTGGCGTAGTGGCACCAAAAGCCTTGGGAGGGGCCCCTGGGGGGCCGACCTAGGTTTAGGGTTAGCCCCCAGGAGACCGTCAGGCCCAACCGCACACTGTGCGGCGAGCTGAGGTGCGGCCCGAGGTGAAGGCGCTGGGGAGCGGGAGCGTGGGCACCAGCGTTTTGGCATGGGGAGCCTTTGAAGGTCACCGGGGACTCAGAAGGCCCTGCCCTTCTCTCGCCCTCTATGACACGCGGCGCCCCTAGCGGCCCAGGTGGGGACAGTGCGGCAGGGTGAGTCCGGCTCTGGGGCTCTGAGTCACCAATCCCCAGCATTGCAGAGCCAGGCCGCTTGGGATGTCCCCTCAGGGCCGACCTAGGGTTTTGGTTAGCTGCCAGGAGCCCGGCAGGCCCTATCCACCGGCTCTGAAGCAAGCGGTGGGGTGGGCCTAGGCGAGGGCGCTGGCGAGCAGGATCCTGGGAGCCAACGTTTTTGCGCGGGGAGCCTTCAAAGGTCAGCGTGGGCTCGGAGGGCCCTGCCCGATCTCTTGCCCTGATTGACCGGCGGGGCCTCTAGCGGCTCGGGTGGCTGAAGGGCAGCAGGGTGAGTGCGGCACATGAGCTCGGGGTCCCCATCCCCAGCGTTGCGACGCCAGGCCCCTTGGGAAGTGCCCCTCGGTGGCCGACCTATGGTTAGGGTTAGCACCCGGGAGGCCGGCAGGCGGGATCCGCCCACTGTGCGTGGAGCGGAGGGGCGGGCCGAGGTGAGGGCGCTGGCGAGCAAGAGCCTGGGCCCAAGCGTTTTGGCACCGGGGGCCTTCGAATGTCTCCGGGGACTCGGCGGGCCCTGCCCATTCTCCTCCCTGAATGACCGGCGGCGCCCCTAGCAGCCCAGGTGGCGGCGGGGCGGCATGGAAGTCCGGGCATAGGGCTCGGGGGTCCCCAGTCCACCGCGTTGCGGCGCCAGGCCCCTTGGGAGGGGCCCCTCGGAGGCTGACCTAGGGTTAGGTTTAGCCCCTAGGATGCCGGCAGGCCCTATTCGCCAGCCGTGTGGAGACTGGAGTGGCGGACCGAGGTGAGGGCACTGGTGAGCGGGAGCGTGGGCCCGGGTGTTTTGGCGCGGGGGGCCTTTGAAGGTCGCCGTGTCTTGGAGGGCCCTGCCCGTGCTCCCGCCCTGAATGAACGGCACCACCCCAAGCCCCCGGGTGGCGGCTGGGTGGCAGGGTGAGTCCAGTGCTGAGGCTCGGGGGTCCCCAATCCCCAGCGTTGCGGCGCCAGATCCCTTGGGAGGGGCCCCTCGGGGGTCGATCTAGGGTTGCGGTTAGCCCCCAGGAGGCCGGTGGACCCGATCAGCGGCTGTGCGGCACGCGGAGGGTTGGGCCGAGGTGAGGGTGCTGGCGAGACTGAGCATGAGCCCAAGCGTTTTAGTGCGGGGGGCCTTCGAAGGTCAGTGGGGGCTCGGAGGGACCTGCCCGTTCTCCCGCTCTGAATGACCGGCGGGGCCCCTAGAGGCTCCGGTGCCTGAAGGGCAGCAGGGTGAGACCGGCACTTGGGTTGGGGTCCCCATTCCCGGCGTTGTGGCGCCAGGCCACTTGGGAAGGGCCCCTCCGTGGCCGACCTACAGTTAGGGTTAGCCCCCAGGAGGCCAGCAGGCCCGATACACCGCCTGTGCGTCGAGCGGAGAGTTGGGCCGAGGGGAGGGTGCTGGTGAACATGAGCCCGGGCCCAAGCGTTTTGGTTCGGGGCGCCTTCGAAGGTCGGCGGGGGTTCTTAGGGCCCTGCCCGTTCTCCCACCCTGAATGAATGGCGGCGCCCCTAGCGGCACGTGTGGGGCAGGGCGGCAGGGTGCATCCAGCGCTGGGGCTTGGGGGTTCCCAATCCCCGGCGTTGCGGCGCCAGGCCCCTTAGGAAGCGACCCTCGGGGCCGTCCTAGGGTTAGGGTTAGCGCCCAGGAGGCAGGCAGGCCCGATCCGCCGGCTGTGCAAGGAGTGGAGATGCAGGCCGAGTTGAGGGCGATGGCGAGCGGGAGCTGGGCCCCAGCGTTTTGGCGTCCTGGGCCTTTGAATGTTCCCATAGCTCGGAGGGCCCTGCCCTTTCTCCTGCCCTGAAGAACCAGCAAGGCCCCTAGCGGCTCCGTTGGCGGTGGGGCGGCAGGGTGAATCCCAGGCTGGGGCTCGGGGATCCCCAATCCCCGGCGTTGTGGTGCCAGGCCCCTTGGGAGGGGCTCCTCGTGGGCCGACCCAGGGTTAGAGTTAGCCCCCATAAGGCCGGCAGGCCAGATCCTCTGGCTGGGCGGTGAGAGGTGGGCGGGCCGAGGTAAAGGCGCTGGGGTGCGGGATTGTGGCCCCTGCATTTTGGGGTGGGAGGCTTCAAATGTCGCCGGTTTCTCCAGGGCCCTGTCAGTTCTCCCGCCCTGAATGACCGGCGGCGCCCCTCGCGGCCCGGGTGACAGCGTTGTGGGAGGGTGAGTCTGGCTTTGGGGCTTGGGGTTCCAGATCCCTGGCGTAGTGGCACCAAAAGCCTTGGGAGGGGCCCCTGGGGGGCCGACCTAGGGTTAGGGTTAGCCCCCAGGAGACCGTCAGGCCCAACCGCACACTGTGCGGCGAGCTGAGGTGCGGCCCGAGGTGAAGGCGCTGGGGAGCGGGAGCGTGGGCACCAGCGTTTTGGCACGGGGAGCCTTTGAAGGTCACCGGGGACTCAGAAGGCCCTGCCCTTCTCTCGCCCTCTATGACCCGCGGCGCCCCTAGCGGCCCAGGTGGGGACAGTGCGGCAGGGTGAGTCCGGCTCTGGGGCTCTGAGTCACCAATCCCCAGCATTGCAGAGCCAGGCCGCTTGGGATGTCCCCTCAGGGCCGACCTAGGGTTTTGGTTAGCTGCCAGGAGCCCGGCAGGCCCTATCCACCGGCTCTGAAGCAAGCGGTGGGGTGGGCCTAGGCGAGGGCGCTGGCGAGCAGGATCCTGGGAGCCAACGTTTTTGCGCGGGGAGCCTTCAAAGGTCAGCGTGGGCTCGGAGGGCCCTGCCCGATCTCTTGCCCTGATTGACCGGCGGGGCCTCTAGCGGCTCGGGTGGCTGAAGGGCAGCAGGGTGAGTGCGGCACATGAGCTCGGGGTCCCCATCCCCAGCGTTGCGACGCCAGGCCCCTTGGGAAGTGCCCCTCGGTGGCCGACCTATGGTTAGGGTTAGCACCCGGGAGGCTGGCAGGCGGGATCTGCCCGCTGTGCGTGGAGCGGAGGGGCGGGCCGAGGTGAGGGCGCTGGCGAGCAAGAGCCTGGGCCCAAGCGTTTTGGCACCGGGGGCCTTCGAATGTCTCCGGGGACTCGGCGGGCCCTGCCCATTCTCCTCCCTGAATGACCGGCGGCGCCCCTAGCAGCCCAGGTGGCGGCGGGGCGGCATGGAAGTCCGGGCATAGGGCTCGGGGGTCCCCAGTCCACCGCGTTGCGGCGCCAGGCCCCTTGGGAGGGGCCCCTCGGAGGCTGACCTAGGGTTAGGTTTAGCCCCTAGGATGCCGGCAGGCCCTATTCGCCAGCCGTGTGGAGACTGGAGTGGCGGACCGAGGTGAGGGCACTGGTGAGCGGGAGCGTGGGCCCGGGTGTTTTGGCGCGGGGGGCCTTTGAAGGTCGCCGTGTCTTGGAGGGCCCTGCCCGTGCTCCCGCCCTGAATGAAGGGCACCACCCCAAGCCCCCGGGTGGCGGCTGGGTGGCAGGGTGAGTCCAGTGCTGAGGCTCGGGGGTCCCCAATCCCCAGCATTGCGGCGCCAGATCCCTTGGGAGGGGCCCCTCGGGGGTCGATCTAGGGTTGCGGTTAGCCCCCAGGAGGCCGGTGGACCCGATCAGCGGCTGTGCGGCACGCGGAGGGTTGGGCCGAGGTGAGGGTGCTGGCGAGACTGAGCATGAGCCCAAGCGTTTTAGTGCGGGGGGCCTTCGAAGGTCAGTGGGGGCTCGGAGGGACCTGCCCGTTCTCCCGCTCTGAATGACCGGCGGGGCCCCTAGAGGCTCCGGTGCCTGAAGGGCAGCAGGGTGAGACCGGCACTTGGGTTGGGGTCCCCATTCCCGGCGTTGTGGCGCCAGGCCACTTGGGAAGGGCCCCTCCGTGGCCGACCTACAGTTAGGGTTAGCCCCCAGGAGGCCAGCAGGCCCGATACACCGCCTGTGCGTCGAGCGGAGAGTTGGGCCGAGGGGAGGGTGCTGGTGAACATGAGCCCGGGCCCAAGCGTTTTGGTTCGGGGCGCCTTCGAAGGTCGGCGGGGGTTCTTAGGGCCCTGCCCGTTCTCCCACCCTGAATGAATGGCGGCGCCCCTAGCGGCACGTGTGGGGCAGGGCGGCAGGGTGCATCCAGCGCTGGGGCTTGGGGGTTCCCAATCCCCGGCGTTGCGGCGCCAGGCCCCTTAGGAAGCGACCCTCGGGGCCGTCCTAGGGTTAGGGTTAGCGCCCAGGAGGCAGGCAGGCCCGATCCGCCGGCTGTGCAAGGAGTGGAGATGCAGGCCGAGTTGAGGGCGATGGCGAGCGGGAGCTGGGCCCCAGCGTTTTGGCGTCCTGGGCCTTTGAATGTTGCCATAGCTCGGAGGGCCCTGCCCTTTCTCCTGCCCTGAAGAACCAGCAAGGCCCCTAGCGGCTCCGTTGGCGGTGGGGCGGCAGGGTGAATCCCAGGCTGCGGCTCGGGGATCCCCAATCCCCGGCGTTGTGGTGCCAGGCCCCTTGGGAGGGGCTCCTCGTGGGCCGACCCAGGGTTAGAGTTAGCCCCCATAAGGCCGGCAGGCCAGATCCTCTGGCTGGGCGGTGAGAGGTGGGCGGGCCGAGGTAAAGGCGCTGGGGTGCGGGATTGTGGGCCCCTGCATTTTGGGGTGGGAGGCTTCAAATGTCGCCGGTTTCTCCAGGGCCCTGTCAGTTCTCCCGCCCTGAATGACCGGCGGCGCCCCTCGCGGCCCGGGTGGCAGCGTTGTGGGAGGGTGAGTCTGGCTTTGGGGCTTGGGGTTCCAGATCCCTGGCGTAGTGGCACCAAAAGCCTTGGGAGGGGCCCCTGGGGGGCCGACCTAGGGTTAGGGTTAGCCCCCAGGAGACCGTCAGGCCCAACCGCACACTGTGCGGCGAGCTGAGGTGCGGCCCGAGGTGAAGGCGCTGGGGAGCGGGAGCGTGGGCACCAGCGTTTTGGCACGGGGAGCCTTTGAAGGTCACCGGGGACTCAGAAGGCCCTGCCCTTCTCTCGCCCTCTATGACCCGCGGCGCCCCTAGCGGCCCAGGTGGGGACAGTGCGGCAGGGTGAGTCCGGCTCTGGGGCTCTGAGTCACCAATCCCCAGCATTGCAGAGCCAGGCCGCTTGGGATGTCCCCTCAGGGCCGACCTAGGGTTTTGGTTAGCTGCCAGGAGCCCGGCAGGCCCTATCCACCGGCTCTGAAGCAAGCGGTGGGGTGGGCCTAGGCGAGGGCGCTGGCGAGCAGGATCCTGGGAGCCAACGTTTTTGCGCGGGGAGCCTTCAAAGGTCAGCGTGGGCTCGGAGGGCCCTGCCCGATCTCTTGCCCTGATTGACCGGCGGGGCCTCTAGCGGCTCGGGTGGCTGAAGGGCAGCAGGGTGAGTGCGGCACATGAGCTCGGGGTCCCCATCCCCAGCGTTGCGACGCCAGGCCCCTTGGGAAGTGCCCCTCGGTGGCCGACCTATGGTTAGGGTTAGCACCCGGGAGGCCGGCAGGCGGGATCCGCCCGCTGTGCGTGGAGCGGAGGGGCGGGCCGAGGTGAGGGCGCTGGCGAGCAAGAGCCTGGGCCCAAGCGTTTTGGCACCGGGGGCCTTCGAATGTCTCCGGGGACTCGGCGGGCCCTGCCCATTCTCCTCCCTGAATGACCGGCGGCGCCCCTAGCAGCCCAGGTGGCGGCGGGGCGGCATGGAAGTCCGGGCATAGGGCTCGGGGGTCCCCAGTCCACCGCGTTGCGGCGCCAGGCCCCTTGGGAGGGGCCCCTCGGAGGCTGACCTAGGGTTAGGTTTAGCCCCTAGGATGCCGGCAGGCCCTATTCGCCAGCCGTGTGGAGACTGGAGTGGCGGACCGAGGTGAGGGCACTGGTGAGCGGGAGCGTGGGCCCGGGTGTTTTGGCGCGGGGGGCCTTTGAAGGTCGCCGTGTCTTGGAGGGCCCTGCCCGTGCTCCCGCCCTGAATGAACGGCACCACCCCAAGCCCCCGGGTGGCGGCTGGGTGGCAGGGTGAGTCCAGTGCTGAGGCTCGGGGGTCCCCAATCCCCAGCGTTGCGGCGCCAGATCCCTTGGGAGGGGCCCCTCGGGGGTCGATCTAGGGTTGCGGTTAGCCCCCAGGAGGCCGGTGGACCCGATCAGCGGCTGTGCGGCACGCGGAGGGTTGGGCCGAGGTGAGGGTGCTGGCGAGACTGAGCATGAGCCCAAGCGTTTTAGTGCGGGGGGCCTTCGAAGGTCAGTGGGGGCTCGGAGGGACCTGCCCGTTCTCCCGCTCTGAATGACCGGCGGGGCCCCTAGAGGCTCCGGTGCCTGAAGGGCAGCAGGGTGAGACCGGCACTTGGGTTGGGGTCCCCATTCCCGGCGTTGTGGCGCCAGGCCACTTGGGAAGGGCCCCTCCGTGGCCGACCTACAGTTAGGGTTAGCCCCCAGGAGGCCAGCAGGCCCGATACACCGCCTGTGCGTCGAGCGGAGAGTTGGGCCGAGGGGAGGGTGCTGGTGAACATGAGCCCGGGCCCAAGCGTTTTGGTTCGGGGCGCCTTCGAAGGTCGGCGGGGGTTCTTAGGGCCCTGCCCGTTCTCCCACCCTGAATGAATGGCGGCGCCCCTAGCGGCACGTGTGGGGCAGGGCGGCAGGGTGCATCCAGCGCTGGGGCTTGGGGGTTCCCAATCCCCGGCGTTGCGGCGCCAGGCCCCTTAGGAAGCGACCCTCGGGGCCGTCCTAGGGTTAGGGTTAGCGCCCAGGAGGCAGGCAGGCCCGATCCGCCGGCTGTGCAAGGAGTGGAGATGCAGGCCGAGTTGAGGGCGATGGCGAGCGGGAGCTGGGCCCCAGCGTTTTGGCGTCCTGGGCCTTTGAATGTTGCCATAGCTCGGAGGGCCCTGCCCTTTCTCCTGCCCTGAAGAACCAGCAAGGCCCCTAGCGGCTCCGTTGGCGGTGGGGCGGCAGGGTGAATCCCAGGCTGCGGCTCGGGGATCCCCAATCCCCGGCGTTGTGGTGCCAGGCCCCTTGGGAGGGGCTCCTCGTGGGCCGACCCAGGGTTAGAGTTAGCCCCCATAAGGCCGGCAGGCCAGATCCTCTGGCTGGGCGGTGAGAGGTGGGCGGGCCGAGGTAAAGGCGCTGGGGTGCGGGATTGTGGGCCCCTGCATTTTGGGGTGGGAGGCTTCAAATGTCGCCGGTTTCTCCAGGGCCCTGTCAGTTCTCCCGCCCTGAATGACCGGCGGCGCCCCTCGCGGCCCGGGTGGCAGCGTTGTGGGAGGGTGAGTCTGGCTTTGGGGCTTGGGGTTCCAGATCCCTGGCGTAGTGGCACCAAAAGCCTTGGGAGGGGCCCCTGGGGGGCCGACCTAGGGTTAGGGTTAGCCCCCAGGAGACCGTCAGGCCCAACCGCACACTGTGCAGCGAGCTGAGGTGCGGCCCGAGGTGAAGGCGCTGGGGAGCGGGAGCGTGGGCACCAGCGTTTTGGCACGGGGAGCCTTTGAAGGTCACCGGGGACTCAGAAGGCCCTGCCCTTCTCTCGCCCTCTATGACCCGCGGCGCCCCTAGCGGCCCAGGTGGGGACAGTGCGGCAGGGTGAGTCCGGCTCTGGGGCTCTGAGTCACCAATCCCCAGCATTGCAGAGCCAGGCCGCTTGGGATGTCCCCTCAGGGCCGACCTAGGGTTTTGGTTAGCTGCCAGGAGCCCGGCAGGCCCTATCCACCGGCTCTGAAGCAAGCGGTGGGGTGGGCCTAGGCGAGGGCGCTGGCGAGCAGGATCCTGGGAGCCAACGTTTTTGCGCGGGGAGCCTTCAAAGGTCAGCGTGGGCTCGGAGGGCCCTGCCCGATCTCTTGCCCTGATTGACCGGCGGGGCCTCTAGCGGCTCGGGTGGCTGAAGGGCAGCAGGGTGAGTGCGGCACATGAGCTCGGGGTCCCCATCCCCAGCGTTGCGACGCCAGGCCCCTTGGGAAGTGCCCCTCGGTGGCCGACCTATGGTTAGGGTTAGCACCCGGGAGGCCGGCAGGCGGGATCCGCCCGCTGTGCCTGGAGCGGAGGGGCGGGCCGAGGTGAGGGCGCTGGCGAGCAAGAGCCTGGGCCCAAGCGTTTTGGCACCGGGGGCCTTCGAATGTCTCCGGGGAATCGGCGGGCCCTGCCCATTCTCCTCCCTGAATGACCGGCGGCGCCCCTAGCAGCCCAGGTGGCGGCGGGGCGGCATGGAAGTCCGGGCATAGGGCTCGGGGGTCCCCAGTCCACCGCGTTGCGGCGCCAGGCCCCTTGGGAGGGGCCCCTCGGAGGCTGACCTAGGGTTAGGTTTAGCCCCTAGGATGCCGGCAGGCCCTATTCGCCAGCCGTGTGGAGACTGGAGTGGCGGACCGAGGTGAGGGCACTGGTGAGCGGGAGCGTGGGCCCGGGTGTTTTGGCGCGGGGGGCCTTTGAAGGTCGCCGTGTCTTGGAGGGCCCTGCCCGTGCTCCCGCCCTGAATGAACGGCACCACCCCAAGCCCCCGGGTGGCGGCTGGGTGGCAGGGTGAGTCCAGTGCTGAGGCTCGGGGGTCCCCAATCCCCAGCATTGCGGCGCCAGATCCCTTGGGAGGGGCCCCTCGGGGGTCGATCTAGGGTTGCGGTTAGCCCCCAGGAGGCCGGTGGACCCGATCAGCGGCTGTGCGGCACGCGGAGGGTTGGGCCGAGGTGAGGGTGCTGGCGAGACTGAGCATGAGCCCAAGCGTTTTAGTGCGGGGGGCCTTCGAAGGTCAGTGGGGGCTCGGAAGGACCTGCCCGTTCTCCCGCTCTGAATGACCGGCGGGGCCCCTAGAGGCTCCGGTGCCTGAAGGGCAGCAGGGTGAGACCGGCACTTGGGTTGGGGTCCCCATTCCCGGCGTTGTGGCGCCAGGCCACTTGGGAAGGGCCCCTCCGTGGCCGACCTACAGTTAGGGTTAGCCCCCAGGAGGCCAGCAGGCCCGATACACCGCCTGTGCGTCGAGCGGAGAGTTGGGCCGAGGTGAGGGTGCTGGTGAACATGAGCCCGGGCCCAAGCGTTTTGGTTCGGGGCGCCTTCGAAGGTCGGCGGGGGTTCTTAGGGCCCTGCCCGTTCTCCCACCCTGAATGAATGGCGGCGCCCCTAGCGGCACGTGTGGGGCAGGGCGGCAGGGTGCATCCAGCGCTGGGGCTTGGGGGTTCCCAATCCCCGGCGTTGCGGCGCCAGGCCCCTTAGGAAGCGACCCTCGGGGCCGTCCTAGGGTTAGGGTTAGCGCCCAGGAGGCAGGCAGGCCCGATCCGCCGGCTGTGCAAGGAGTGGAGATGCAGGCCGAGTTGAGGGCGATGGCGAGCGGGAGCTGGGCCCCAGCGTTTTGGCGTCCTGGGCCTTTGAATGTTCCCATAGCTCGGAGGGCCCTGCCCTTTCTCCTGCCCTGAAGAACCAGCAAGGCCCCTAGCGGCTCCGTTGGCGGTGGGGCGGCAGGGTGAATCCCAGGCTGCGGCTCGGGGATCCCCAATCCCCGGCGTTGTGGTGCCAGGCCCCTTGGGAGGGGCTCCTCGTGGGCCGACCCAGGGTTAGAGTTAGCCCCCATAAGGCCGGCAGGCCAGATCCTCTGGCTGGGCGGTGAGAGGTGGGCGGGCCGAGGTAAAGGCGCTTGGGTGCGGGATTGTGGGCCCCTGCATTTTGGGGTGGGAGGCTTCAAATGTCGCCGGTTTCTCCAGGGCCCTGTCAGTTCTCCCGCCCTGAATGACCGGCGGCGCCCCTCGCGGCCCGGGTGGCAGCGTTGTGGGAGGGTGAGTCTGGCTTTGGGGCTTGGGGTTCCAGATCCCTGGCGTAGTGGCACCAAAAGCCTTGGGAGGGGCCCCTGGGGGGCCGACCTAGGGTTAGGGTTAGCCCCCAGGAGACCGTCAGGCCCAACCGCACACTGTGCGGCGAGCTGAGGTGCGGCCCGAGGTGAAGGCGCTGGGGAGCGGGAGCGTGGGCACCAGCGTTTTGGCATGGGGAGCCTTTGAAGGTCACCGGGGACTCAGAAGGCCCTGCCCTTCTCTCGCCCTCTATGACCCGCGGCGCCCCTAGCGGCCCAGGTGGGGACAGTGCGGCAGGGTGAGTCCGGCTCTGGGGCTCTGAGTCACCAATCCCCAGCATTGCAGAGCCAGGCCGCTTGGGATGTCCCCTCAGGGCCGACCTAGGGTTTTGGTTAGCTGCCAGGAGCCCGGCAGGCCCTATCCACCGGCTCTGAAGCAAGCGGTGGGGTGGGCCTAGGCGAGGGCGCTGGCGAGCAGGATCCTGGGAGCCAACGTTTTTGCGCGGGGAGCCTTCAAAGGTCAGCGTGGGCTCGGAGGGCCCTGCCCGATCTCTTGCCCTGATTGACCGGCGGGGCCTCTAGCGGCTCGGGTGGCTGAAGGGCAGCAGGGTGAGTGCGGCACATGAGCTCGGGGTCCCCATCCCCAGCGTTGCGACGCCAGGCCCCTTGGGAAGTGCCCCTCGGTGGCCGACCTATGGTTAGGGTTAGCACCCGGGAGGCCGGCAGGCGGGATCTGCCCGCTGTGCCTGGAGCGGAGGGGCGGGCCGAGGTGAGGGCGCTGGCGAGCAAGAGCCTGGGCCCAAGCGTTTTGGCACCGGGGGCCTTCGAATGTCTCCGGGGACTCGGCGGGCCCTGCCCATTCTCCTCCCTGAATGACCGGCGGCGCCCCTAGCAGCCCAGGTGGCGGCGGGGCGGCATGGAAGTCCGGGCATAGGGCTCGGGGGTCCCCAGTCCACCGCGTTGCGGCGCCAGGCCCCTTGGGAGGGGCCCCTCGGAGGCTGACCTAGGGTTAGGTTTAGCCCCTAGGATGCCGGCAGGCCCTATTCGCCAGCCGTGTGGAGACTGGAGTGGCGGACCGAGGTGAGGGCACTGGTGAGCGGGAGCGTGGGCCCGGGTGTTTTGGCGCGGGGGGCCTTTGAAGGTCGCCGTGTCTTGGAGGGCCCTGCCCGTGCTCCCGCCCTGAATGAACGGCACCACCCCAAGCCCCCGGGTGGCGGCTGGGTGGCAGGGTGAGTCCAGTGCTGAGGCTCGGGGGTCCCCAATCCCCAGCGTTGCGGCGCCAGATCCCTTGGGAGGGGCCCCTCGGGGGTCGATCTAGGGTTGCGGTTAGCCCCCAGGAGGCCGGTGGACCCGATCAGCGGCTGTGCGGCACGCGGAGGGTTGGGCCGAGGTGAGGGTGCTGGCGAGACTGAGCATGAGCCCAAGCGTTTTAGTGCGGGGGGCCTTCGAAGGTCAGTGGGGGCTCGGAGGGACCTGCCCGTTCTCCCGCTCTGAATGACCGGCGGGGCCCCTAGAGGCTCCGGTGCCTGAAGGGCAGCAGGGTGAGACCGGCACTTGGGTTGGGGTCCCCATTCCCGGCGTTGTGGCGCCAGGCCACTTGGGAAGGGCCCCTCCGTGGCCGACCTACAGTTAGGGTTAGCCCCCAGGAGGCCAGCAGGCCCGATACACCGCCTGTGCGTCGAGCGGAGAGTTGGGCCGAGGTGAGGGTGCTGGTGAACATGAGCCCGGGCCCAAGCGTTTTGGTTCGGGGCGCCTTCGAAGGTCGGCGGGGGTTCTTAGGGCCCTGCCCGTTCTCCCACCCTGAATGAATGGCGGCGCCCCTAGCGGCACGTGTGGGGCAGGGCGGCAGGGTGCATCCAGCGCTGGGGCTTGGGGGTTCCCAATCCCCGGCGTTGCGGCGCCAGGCCCCTTAGGAAGCGACCCTCGGGGCCGTCCTAGGGTTAGGGTTAGCGCCCAGGAGGCAGGCAGGCCCGATCCGCCGGCTGTGCAAGGAGTGGAGATGCAGGCCGAGTTGAGGGCGATGGCGAGCGGGAGCTGGGCCCCAGCGTTTTGGCGTCCTGGGCCTTTGAATGTTCCCATAGCTCGGAGGGCCCTGCCCTTTCTCCTGCCCTGAAGAACCAGCAAGGCCCCTAGCGGCTCCGTTGGCGGTGGGGCGGCAGGGTGAATCCCAGGCTGCGGCTCGGGGATCCCCAATCCCCGGCGTTGTGGTGCCAGGCCCCTTGGGAGGGGCTCCTCGTGGGCCGACCCAGGGTTAGAGTTAGCCCCCATAAGGCCGGCAGGCCAGATCCTCTGGCTGGGCGGTGAGAGGTGGGCGGGCCGAGGTAAAGGCGCTTGGGTGCGGGATTGTGGGCCCCTGCATTTTGGGGTGGGAGGCTTCAAATGTCGCCGGTTTCTCCAGGGCCCTGTCAGTTCTCCCGCCCTGAATGACCGGCGGCGCCCCTCGCGGCCCGGGTGGCAGCGTTGTGGGAGGGTGAGTCTGGCTTTGGGGCTTGGGGTTCCAGATCCCTGGCGTAGTGGCACCAAAAGCCTTGGGAGGGGCCCCTGGGGGGCCGACCTAGGGTTAGGGTTAGCCCCCAGGAGACCGTCAGGCCCAACCGCACACTGTGCGGCGAGCTGAGGTGCGGCCCGAGGTGAAGGCGCTGGGGAGCGGGAGCGTGGGCACCAGCGTTTTGGCATGGGGAGCCTTTGAAGGTCACCGGGGACTCAGAAGGCCCTGCCCTTCTCTCGCCCTCTATGACCCGCGGCGCCCCTAGCGGCCCAGGTGGGGACAGTGCGGCAGGGTGAGTCCGGCTCTGGGGCTCTGAGTCACCAATCCCCAGCATTGCAGAGCCAGGCCGCTTGGGATGTCCCCTCAGGGCCGACCTAGGGTTTTGGTTAGCTGCCAGGAGCCCGGCAGGCCCTATCCACCGGCTCTGAAGCAAGCGGTGGGGTGGGCCTAGGCGAGGGCGCTGGCGAGCAGGATCCTGGGAGCCAACGTTTTTGCGCGGGGAGCCTTCAAAGGTCAGCGTGGGCTCGGAGGGCCCTGCCCGATCTCTTGCCCTGATTGACCGGCGGGGCCTCTAGCGGCTCGGGTGGCTGAAGGGCAGCAGGGTGAGTGCGGCACATGAGCTCGGGGTCCCCATCCCCAGCGTTGCGACGCCAGGCCCCTTGGGAAGTGCCCCTCGGTGGCCGACCTATGGTTAGGGTTAGCACCCGGGAGGCCGGCAGGCGGGATCCGCCCGCTGTGCGTGGAGCGGAGGGGCGGGCCGAGGTGAGGGCGCTGGCGAGCAAGAGCCTGGGCCCAAGCGTTTTGGCACCGGGGGCCTTCGAATGTCTCCGGGGACTCGGCGGGCCCTGCCCATTCTCCTCCCTGAATGACCGGCGGCGCCCCTAGCAGCCCAGGTGGCGGCGGGGCGGCATGGAAGTCCGGGCATAGGGCTCGGGGGTCCCCAGTCCACCGCGTTGCGGCGCCAGGCCCCTTGGGAGGGGCCCCTCGGAGGCTGACCTAGGGTTAGGTTTAGCCCCTAGGATGCCGGCAGGCCCTATTCGCCAGCCGTGTGGAGACTGGAGTGGCGGACCGAGGTGAGGGCACTGGTGAGCGGGAGCGTGGGCCCGGGTGTTTTGGCGCGGGGGGCCTTTGAAGGTCGCCGTGTCTTGGAGGGCCCTGCCCGTGCTCCCGCCCTGAATGAACGGCACCACCCCAAGCCCCCGGGTGGCGGCTGGGTGGCAGGGTGAGTCCAGTGCTGAGGCTCGGGGGTCCCCAATCCCCAGCGTTGCGGCGCCAGATCCCTTGGGAGGGGCCCCTCGGGGGTCGATCTAGGGTTGCGGTTAGCCCCCAGGAGGCCGGTGGACCCGATCAGCGGCTGTGCGGCACGCGGAGGGTTGGGCCGAGGTGAGGGTGCTGGCGAGACTGAGCATGAGCCCAAGCGTTTTAGTGCGGGGGGCCTTCGAAGGTCAGTGGGGGCTCGGAGGGACCTGCCCGTTCTCCCGCTCTGAATGACCGGCGGGGCCCCTAGAGGCTCCGGTGCCTGAAGGGCAGCAGGGTGAGACCGGCACTTGGGTTGGGGTCCCCATTCCCGGCGTTGTGGCGCCAGGCCACTTGGGAAGGGCCCCTCCGTGGCCGACCTACAGTTAGGGTTAGCCCCCAGGAGGCCAGCAGGCCCGATACACCGCCTGTGCGTCGAGCGGAGAGTTGGGCCGAGGGGAGGGTGCTGGTGAACATGAGCCCGGGCCCAAGCGTTTTGGTTCGGGGCGCCTTCGAAGGTCGGCGGGGGTTCTTAGGGCCCTGCCCGTTCTCCCACCCTGAATGAATGGCGGCGCCCCTAGCGGCACGTGTGGGGCAGGGCGGCAGGGTGCATCCAGCGCTGGGGCTTGGGGGTTCCCAATCCCCGGCGTTGCGGCGCCAGGCCCCTTAGGAAGCGACCCTCGGGGCCGTCCTAGGGTTAGGGTTAGCGCCCAGGAGGCAGGCAGGCCCGATCCGCCGGCTGTGCAAGGAGTGGAGATGCAGGCCGAGTTGAGGGCGATGGCGAGCGGGAGCTGGGCCCCAGCGTTTTGGCGTCCTGGGCCTTTGAATGTTCCCATAGCTCGGAGGGCCCTGCCCTTTCTCCTGCCCTGAAGAACCAGCAAGGCCCCTAGCGGCTCCGTTGGCGGTGGGGCGGCAGGGTGAATCCCAGGCTGGGGCTCGGGGATCCCCAATCCCCGGCGTTGTGGTGCCAGGCCCCTTGGGAGGGGCTCCTCGTGGGCCGACCCAGGGTTAGAGTTAGCCCCCATAAGGCCGGCAGGCCAGATCCTCTGGCTGGGCGGTGAGAGGTGGGCGGGCCGAGGTAAAGGCGCTGGGGTGCGGGATTGTGGCCCCTGCATTTTGGGGTGGGAGGCTTCAAATGTCGCCGGTTTCTCCAGGGCCCTGTCAGTTCTCCCGCCCTGAATGACCGGCGGCGCCCCTCGCGGCCCGGGTGGCAGCGTTGTGGGAGGGTGAGTCTGGCTTTGGGGCTTGGGGTTCCAGATCCCTGGCGTAGTGGCACCAAAAGCCTTGGGAGGGGCCCCTGGGGGGCCGACCTAGGGTTAGGGTTAGCCCCCAGGAGACCGTCAGGCCCAACCGCACACTGTGCGGCGAGCTGAGGTGCGGCCCGAGGTGAAGGCGCTGGGGAGCGGGAGCGTGGGCACCAGCGTTTTGGCACGGGGAGCCTTTGAAGGTCACCGGGGACTCAGAAGGCCCTGCCCTTCTCTCGCCCTCTATGACCCGCGGCGCCCCTAGCGGCCCAGGTGGGGACAGTGCGGCAGGGTGAGTCCGGCTCTGGGGCTCTGAGTCACCAATCCCCAGCATTGCAGAGCCAGGCCGCTTGGGATGTCCCCTCAGGGCCGACCTAGGGTTTTGGTTAGCTGCCAGGAGCCCGGCAGGCCCTATCCACCGGCTCTGAAGCAAGCGGTGGGGTGGGCCTAGGCGAGGGCGCTGGCGAGCAGGATCCTGGGAGCCAACGTTTTTGCGCGGGGAGCCTTCAAAGGTCAGCGTGGGCTCGGAGGGCCCTGCCCGATCTCTTGCCCTGATTGACCGGCGGGGCCTCTAGCGGCTCGGGTGGCTGAAGGGCAGCAGGGTGAGTGCGGCACATGAGCTCGGGGTCCCCATCCCCAGCGTTGCGACGCCAGGCCCCTTGGGAAGTGCCCCTCGGTGGCCGACCTATGGTTAGGGTTAGCACCCGGGAGGCTGGCAGGCGGGATCCGCCCGCTGTGCGTGGAGCGGAGGGGCGGGCCGAGGTGAGGGCGCTGGCGAGCAAGAGCCTGGGCCCAAGCGTTTTGGCACCGGGGGCCTTCGAATGTCTCCGGGGACTCGGCGGGCCCTGCCCATTCTCCTCCCTGAATGACCGGCGGCGCCCCTAGCAGCCCAGGTGGCAGCGGGGCGGCATGGAAGTACGGGCATAGGGCTCGGGGGTCCCCAGTCCACCGCGTTGCGGCGCCAGGCCCCTTGGGAGGGGCCCCTCGGAGGCTGACCTAGGGTTAGGTTTAGCCCCTAGGATGCCGGCAGGCCCTATTCGCCAGCCGTGTGGAGACTGGAGTGGCGGACCGAGGTGAGGGCACTGGTGAGCGGGAGCGTGGGCCCGGGTGTTTTGGCGCGGGGGGCCTTTGAAGGTCGCCGTGTCTTGGAGGGCCCTGCCCGTGCTCCCGCCCTGAATGAACGGCACCACCCCAAGCCCCCGGGTGGCGGCTGGGTGGCAGGGTGAGTCCAGTGCTGAGGCTCGGGGGTCCCCAATCCCCAGGGTTGCGGCGCCAGATCCCTTGGGAGGGGCCCCTCGGGGGTCGATCTAGGGTTGCGGTTAGCCCCCAGGAGGCCGGTGGACCCGATCAGCGGCTGTGCGGCACGCGGAGGGTTGGGCCGAGGTGAGGGTGCTGGCGAGACTGAGCATGAGCCCAAGCGTTTTAGTGCGGGGGGCCTTCGAAGGTCAGTGGGGGCTCGGAGGGACCTGCCCGTTCTCCCGCTCTGAATGACCGGCGGGGCCCGTAGAGGCTCCGGTGCCTGAAGGGCAGCAGGGTGAGACCGGCACTTGGGTTGGGGTCCCCATTCCCGGCGTTGTGGCGCCAGGCCACTTGGGAAGGGCCCCTCCGTGGCCGACCTACAGTTAGGGTTAGCCCCCAGGAGGCCAGCAGGCCCGATACACCGCCTGTGCGTCGAGCGGAGAGTTGGGCCGAGGTGAGGGTGCTGGTGAACATGAGCCCGGGCCCAAGCGTTTTGGTTCGGGGCGCCTTCGAAGGTCGGCGGGGGTTCTTAGGGCCCTGCCCGTTCTCCCACCCTGAATGAATGGCGGCGCCCCTAGCGGCACGTGTGGGGCAGGGCGGCAGGGTGCATCCAGCGCTGGGGCTTGGGGGTTCCCAATCCCCGGCGTTGCGGCGCCAGGCCCCTTAGGAAGCGACCCTCGGGGCCGTCCTAGGGTTAGGGTTAGCGCCCAGGAGGCAGGCAGGCCCGATCCGCCGGCTGTGCAAGGAGTGGAGATGCAGGCCGAGTTGAGGGCGATGGCGAGCGGGAGCTGGGCCCCAGCGTTTTGGCGTCCTGGGCCTTTGAATGTTGCCATAGCTCGGAGGGCCCTGCCCTTTCTCCTGCCCTGAAGAACCAGCAAGGCCCCTAGCGGCTCCGTTGGCGGTGGGGCGGCAGGGTGAATCCCAGGCTGCGGCTCGGGGATCCCCAATCCCCGGCGTTGTGGTGCCAGGCCCCTTGGGAGGGGCTCCTCGTGGGCCGACCCAGGGTTAGAGTTAGCCCCCATAAGGCCGGCAGGCCAGATCCTCTGGCTGGGCGGTGAGAGGTGGGCGGGCCGAGGTAAAGGCGCTGGGGTGCGGGATTGTGGGCCCCTGCATTTCGGGGTGGGAGGCTTCAAATGTCGCCGGTTTCTCCAGGGCCCTGTCAGTTCTCCCGCCCTGAATGACCGGCGGCGCCCCTCGCGGCCCGGGTGGCAGCGTTGTGGGAGGGTGAGTCTGGCTTTGGGGCTTGGGGTTCCAGATCCCTGGCGTAGTGGCACCAAAAGCCTTGGGAGGGGCCCCTGGGGGGCCGACCTAGGGTTAGGGTTAGCCCCCAGGAGACCGTCAGGCCCAACCGCACACTGTGCGGCGAGCTGAGGTGCGGCCCGAGGTGAAGGCGCTGGGGAGCGGGAGCGTGGGCACCAGCGTTTTGGCACGGGGAGCCTTTGAAGGTCACCGGGGACTCAGAAGGCCCTGCCCTTCTCTCGCCCTCTATGACCCGCGGCGCCCCTAGCGGCCCAGGTGGGGACAGTGCGGCAGGGTGAGTCCGGCTCTGGGGCTCTGAGTCACCAATCCCCAGCATTGCAGAGCCAGGCCGCTTGGGATGTCCCCTCAGGGCCGACCTAGGGTTTTGGTTAGCTGCCAGGAGCCCGGCAGGCCCTATCCACCGGCTCTGAAGCAAGCGGTGGGGTGGGCCTAGGCGAGGGCGCTGGCGAGCAGGATCCTGGGAGCCAACGTTTTTGCGCGGGGAGCCTTCAAAGGTCAGCGTGGGCTCGGAGGGCCCTGCCCGATCTCTTGCCCTGATTGACCGGCGGGGCCTCTAGCGGCTCGGGTGGCTGAAGGGCAGCAGGGTGAGTGCGGCACATGAGCTCGGGGTCCCCATCCCCAGCGTTGCGACGCCAGGCCCCTTGGGAAGTGCCCCTCGGTGGCCGACCTATGGTTAGGGTTAGCACCCGGGAGGCTGGCAGGCGGGATCTGCCCGCTGTGCGTGGAGCGGAGGGGCGGGCCGAGGTGAGGGCGCTGGCGAGCAAGAGCCTGGGCCCAAGCGTTTTGGCACCGGGGGCCTTCGAATGTCTCCGGGGACTCGGCGGGCCCTGCCCATTCTCCTCCCTGAATGACCGGCGGCGCCCCTAGCAGCCCAGGTGGCGGCGGGGCGGCATGGAAGTCCGGGCATAGGGCTCGGGGGTCCCCAGTCCACCGCGTTGCGGCGCCAGGCCCCTTGGGAGGGGCCCCTCGGAGGCTGACCTAGGGTTAGGTTTAGCCCCTAGGATGCCGGCAGGCCCTATTCGCCAGCCGTGTGGAGACTGGAGTGGCGGACCGAGGTGAGGGCACTGGTGAGCGGGAGCGTGGGCCCGGGTGTTTTGGCGCGGGGGGCCTTTGAAGGTCGCCGTGTCTTGGAGGGCCCTGCCCGTGCTCCCGCCCTGAATGAACGGCACCACCCCAAGCCCCCGGGTGGCGGCTGGGTGGCAGGGTGAGTCCAGTGCTGAGGCTCGGGGGTCCCCAATCCCCAGCATTGCGGCGCCAGATCCCTTGGGAGGGGCCCCTCGGGGGTCGATCTAGGGTTGCGGTTAGCCCCCAGGAGGCCGGTGGACCCGATCAGCGGCTGTGCGGCACGCGGAGGGTTGGGCCGAGGTGAGGGTGCTGGCGAGACTGAGCATGAGCCCAAGCGTTTTAGTGCGGGGGGCCTTCGAAGGTCAGTGGGGGCTCGGAGGGACCTGCCCGTTCTCCCGCTCTGAATGACCGGCGGGGCCCGTAGCGGCTCCGGTGCCTGAAGGGCAGCAGGGTGAGACCGGCACTTGGGTTGGGGTCCCCATTCCCGGCGTTGTGGCGCCAGGCCACTTGGGAAGGGCCCCTCCGTGGCCGACCTACAGTTAGGGTTAGCCCCCAGGAGGCCAGCAGGCCCGATACACCGCCTGTGCGTCGAGCGGAGAGTTGGGCCGAGGTGAGGGTGCTGGTGAACATGAGCCCGGGCCCAAGCGTTTTGGTTCGGGGCGCCTTCGAAGGTCGGCGGGGGTTCTTAGGGCCCTGCCCGTTCTCCCACCCTGAATGAATGGCGGCGCCCCTAGCGGCACGTGTGGGGCAGGGCGGCAGGGTGCATCCAGCGCTGGGGCTTGGGGGTTCCCAATCCCCGGCGTTGCGGCGCCAGGCCCCTTAGGAAGCGACCCTCGGGGCCGTCCTAGGGTTAGGGTTAGCGCCCAGGAGGCAGGCAGGCCCGATCCGCCGGCTGTGCAAGGAGTGGA
This sequence comes from Ursus americanus, assembly GCF_024610735.1. Taxonomy (NCBI): domain Eukaryota; kingdom Metazoa; phylum Chordata; class Mammalia; order Carnivora; family Ursidae; genus Ursus; species Ursus americanus. The sequence continues at coordinate 617,669 of NC_142157.1, read as the reverse complement.
GATGCAGGCCGAGTTGAGGGCGATGGCGAGCGGGAGCTGGGCCCCAGCGTTTTGGCGTCCTGGGCCTTTGAATGTTGCCATGGCTCGGAGGGCCCTGCCCTTTCTCCTGCCCTGAAGAACCAGCAAGGCCCCTAGCGGCTCCGTTGGCGGTGGGGCGGCAGGGTGAATCCCAGGCTGCGGCTCGGGGATCCCCAATCCCCGGCGTTGTGGTGCCAGGCCCCTTGGGAGGGGCTCCTCGTGGGCCGACCCAGGGTTAGAGATAGCCCCCATAAGGCCGGCAGGCCAGATCCTCTGGCTGGGCGGTGAGAGGTGGGCGGGCCGAGGTAAAGGCGCTGGGGTGCGGGATTGTGGCCCCTGCATTTTGGGGTGGGAGGCTTCAAATGTCGCCGGTTTCTCCAGGGCCCTGTCAGTTCTCCCGCCCTGAATGACCGGCGGCGCCCCTCGCGGCCCGGGTGGCAGCGTTGTGGGAGGGTGAGTCTGGCTTTGGGGCTTGGGGTTCCAGATCCCTGGCGTAGTGGCACCAAAAGCCTTGGGAGGGGCCCCTGGGGGGCCGACCTAGGGTTAGGGTTAGCCCCCAGGAGACCGTCAGGCCCAACCGCACACTGTGCGGCGAGCTGAGGTGCGGCCCGAGGTGAAGGCGCTGGGGAGCGGGAGCGTGGGCACCAGCGTTTTGGCACGGGGAGCCTTTGAAGGTCACCGGGGACTCAGAAGGCCCTGCCCTTCTCTCGCCCTCTATGACCCGCGGCGCCCCTAGCGGCCCAGGTGGGGACAGTGCGGCAGGGTGAGTCCGGCTCTGGGGCTCTGAGTCACCAATCCCCAGCATTGCAGAGCCAGGCCGCTTGGGATGTCCCCTCAGGGCCGACCTAGGGTTTTGGTTAGCTGCCAGGAGCCCGGCAGGCCCTATCCACCGGCTCTGAAGCAAGCGGTGGGGTGGGCCTAGGCGAGGGCGCTGGCGAGCAGGATCCTGGGAGCCAACGTTTTTGCGCGGGGAGCCTTCAAAGGTCAGCGTGGGCTCGGAGGGCCCTGCCCGATCTCTTGCCCTGATTGACCGGCGGGGCCTCTAGCGGCTCGGGTGGCTGAAGGGCAGCAGGGTGAGTGCGGCACATGAGCTCGGGGTCCCCATCCCCAGCGTTGCGACGCCAGGCCCCTTGGGAAGTGCCCCTCGGTGGCCGACCTATGGTTAGGGTTAGCACCCGGGAGGCTGGCAGGCGGGATCCGCCCGCTGTGCGTGGAGCGGAGGGGCGGGCCGAGGTGAGGGCGCTGGCGAGCAAGAGCCTGGGCCCAAGCGTTTTGGCACCGGGGGCCTTCGAATGTCTCCGGGGACTCGGCGGGCCCTGCCCATTCTCCTCCCTGAATGACCGGCGGCGCCCCTAGCAGCCCAGGTGGCAGCGGGGCGGCATGGAAGTACGGGCATAGGGCTCGGGGGTCCCCAGTCCACCGCGTTGCGGCGCCAGGCCCCTTGGGAGGGGCCCCTCGGAGGCTGACCTAGGGTTAGGTTTAGCCCCTAGGATGCCGGCAGGCCCTATTCGCCAGCCGTGTGGAGACTGGAGTGGCGGACCGAGGTGAGGGCACTGGTGAGCGGGAGCGTGGGCCCGGGTGTTTTGGCGCGGGGGGCCTTTGAAGGTCGCCGTGTCTTGGAGGGCCCTGCCCGTGCTCCCGCCCTGAATGAACGGCACCACCCCAAGCCCCCGGGTGGCGGCTGGGTGGCAGGGTGAGTCCAGTGCTGAGGCTCGGGGGTCCCCAATCCCCAGCGTTGCGGCGCCAGATCCCTTGGGAGGGGCCCCTCGGGGGTCGATCTAGGGTTGCGGTTAGCCCCCAGGAGGCCGGTGGACCCGATCAGCGGCTGTGCGGCACGCGGAGGGTTGGGCCGAGGTGAGGGTGCTGGCGAGACTGAGCATGAGCCCAAGCGTTTTAGTGCGGGGGGCCTTCGAAGGTCAGTGGGGGCTCGGAGGGACCTGCCCGTTCTCCCGCTCTGAATGACCGGCGGGGCCCCTAGAGGCTCCGGTGCCTGAAGGGCAGCAGGGTGAGACCGGCACTTGGGTTGGGGTCCCCATTCCCGGCGTTGTGGCGCCAGGCCACTTGGGAAGGGCCCCTCCGTGGCCGACCTACAGTTAGGGTTAGCCCCCAGGAGGCCAGCAGGCCCGATACACCGCCTGTGCGTCGAGCGGAGAGTTGGGCCGAGGTGAGGGTGCTGGTGAACATGAGCCCGGGCCCAAGCGTTTTGGTTCGGGGCGCCTTCGAAGGTCGGCGGGGGTTCTTAGGGCCCTGCCCGTTCTCCCACCCTGAATGAATGGCGGCGCCCCTAGCGGCACGTGTGGGGCAGGGCGGCAGGGTGCATCCAGCGCTGGGGCTTGGGGGTTCCCAATCCCCGGCGTTGCGGCGCCAGGCCCCTTAGGAAGCGACCCTCGGGGCCGTCCTAGGGTTAGGGTTAGCGCCCAGGAGGCAGGCAGGCCCGATCCGCCGGCTGTGCAAGGAGTGGAGATGCAGGCCGAGTTGAGGGCGATGGCGAGCGGGAGCTGGGCCCCAGCGTTTTGGCGTCCTGGGCCTTTGAATGTTGCCATAGCTCGGAGGGCCCTGCCCTTTCTCCTGCCCTGAAGAACCAGCAAGGCCCCTAGCGGCTCCGTTGGCGGTGGGGCGGCAGGGTGAATCCCAGGCTGCGGCTCGGGGATCCCCAATCCCCGGCGTTGTGGTGCCAGGCCCCTTGGGAGGGGCTCCTCGTGGGCCGACCCAGGGTTAGAGTTAGCCCCCATAAGGCCGGCAGGCCAGATCCTCTGGCTGGGCGGTGAGAGGTGGGCGGGCCGAGGTAAAGGCGCTGGGGTGCGGGATTGTGGGCCCCTGCATTTCGGGGTGGGAGGCTTCAAATGTCGCCGGTTTCTCCAGGGCCCTGTCAGTTCTCCCGCCCTGAATGACCGGCGGCGCCCCTCGCGGCCCGGGTGGCAGCGTTGTGGGAGGGTGAGTCTGGCTTTGGGGCTTGGGGTTCCAGATCCCTGGCGTAGTGGCACCAAAAGCCTTGGGAGGGGCCCCTGGGGGGCCGACCTAGGGTTAGGGTTAGCCCCCAGGAGACCGTCAGGCCCAACCGCACACTGTGCGGCGAGCTGAGGTGCGGCCCGAGGTGAAGGCGCTGGGGAGCGGGAGCGTGGGCACCAGCGTTTTGGCACGGGGAGCCTTTGAAGGTCACCTGGGACTCAGAAGGCCCTGCCCTTCTCTCGCCCTCTATGACCCGCGGCGCCCCTAGCGGCCCAGGTGGGGACAGTGCGGCAGGGTGAGTCCGGCTCTGGGGCTCTGAGTCACCAATCCCCAGCATTGCAGAGCCAGGCCGCTTGGGATGTCCCCTCAGGGCCGACCTAGGGTTTTGGTTAGCTGCCAGGAGCCCGGCAGGCCCTATCCACCGGCTCTGAAGCAAGCGGTGGGGTGGGCCTAGGCGAGGGCGCTGGCGAGCAGGATCCTGGGAGCCAACGTTTTTGCGCGGGGAGCCTTCAAAGGTCAGCGTGGGCTCGGAGGGCCCTGCCCGATCTCTTGCCCTGATTGACCGGCGGGGCCTCTAGCGGCTCGGGTGGCTGAAGGGCAGCAGGGTGAGTGCGGCACATGAGCTCGGGGTCCCCATCCCCAGCGTTGCGACGCCAGGCCCCTTGGGAAGTGCCCCTCGGTGGCCGACCTATGGTTAGGGTTAGCACCCGGGAGGCCGGCAGGCGGGATCCGCCCGCTGTGCCTGGAGCGGAGGGGCGGGCCGAGGTGAGGGCGCTGGCGAGCAAGAGCCTGGGCCCAAGCGTTTTGGCACCGGGGGCCTTCGAATGTCTCCGGGGACTCGGCGGGCCCTGCCCATTCTCCTCCCTGAATGACCGGCGGCGCCCCTAGCAGCCCAGGTGGCGGCGGGGCGGCATGGAAGTCCGGGCATAGGGCTCGGGGGTCCCCAGTCCACCGCGTTGCGGCGCCAGGCCCCTTGGGAGGGGCCCCTCGGAGGCTGACCTAGGGTTAGGTTTAGCCCCTAGGATGCCGGCAGGCCCTATTCGCCAGCCGTGTGGAGACTGGAGTGGCGGACCGAGGTGAGGGCACTGGTGAGCGGGAGCGTGGGCCCGGGTGTTTTGGCGCGGGGGGCCTTTGAAGGTCGCCGTGTCTTGGAGGGCCCTGCCCGTGCTCCCGCCCTGAATGAACGGCACCACCCCAAGCCCCCGGGTGGCGGCTGGGTGGCAGGGTGAGTCCAGTGCTGAGGCTCGGGGGTCCCCAATCCCCAGCGTTGCGGCGCCAGATCCCTTGGGAGGGGCCCCTCGGGGGTCGATCTAGGGTTGCGGTTAGCCCCCAGGAGGCCGGTGGACCCGATCAGCGGCTGTGCGGCACGCGGAGGGTTGGGCCGAGGTGAGGGTGCTGGCGAGACTGAGCATGAGCCCAAGCGTTTTAGTGCGGGGGGCCTTCGAAGGTCAGTGGGGGCTCGGAGGGACCTGCCCGTTCTCCCGCTCTGAATGACCGGCGGGGCCCCTAGAGGCTCCGGTGCCTGAAGGGCAGCAGGGTGAGACCGGCACTTGGGTTGGGGTCCCCATTCCCGGCGTTGTGGCGCCAGGCCACTTGGGAAGGGCCCCTCCGTGGCCGACCTACAGTTAGGGTTAGCCCCCAGGAGGCCAGCAGGCCCGATACACCGCCTGTGCGTCGAGCGGAGAGTTGGGCCGAGGGGAGGGTGCTGGTGAACATGAGCCCGGGCCCAAGCGTTTTGGTTCGGGGCGCCTTCGAAGGTCGGCGGGGGTTCTTAGGGCCCTGCCCGTTCTCCCACCCTGAATGAATGGCGGCGCCCCTAGCGGCACGTGTGGGGCAGGGCGGCAGGGTGCATCCAGCGCTGGGGCTTGGGGGTTCCCAATCCCCGGCGTTGCGGCGCCAGGCCCCTTAGGAAGCGACCCTCGGGGCCGTCCTAGGGTTAGGGTTAGCGCCCAGGAGGCAGGCAGGCCCGATCCGCCGGCTGTGCAAGGAGTGGAGATGCAGGCCGAGTTGAGGGCGATGGCGAGCGGGAGCTGGGCCCCAGCGTTTTGGCGTCCTGGGCCTTTGAATGTTGCCATAGCTCGGAGGGCCCTGCCCTTTCTCCTGCCCTGAAGAACCAGCAAGGCCCCTAGCGGCTCCGTTGGTGGTGGGGCGGCAGGGTGAATCCCAGGCTGCGGCTCGGGGATCCCCAATCCCCGGCGTTGTGGTGCCAGGCCCCTTGGGAGGGGCTCCTCGTGGGCCGACCCAGGGTTAGAGTTAGCCCCCATAAGGCCGGCAGGCCAGATCCTCTGGCTGGGCGGTGAGAGGTGGGCGGGCCGAGGTAAAGGCGCTGGGGTGCGGGATTGTGGGCCCCTGCATTTTGGGGTGGGAGGCTTCAAATGTCGCCGGTTTCTCCAGGGCCCTGTCAGTTCTCCCGCCCTGAATGACCGGCGGCGCCCCTCGCGGCCCGGGTGGCAGCGTTGTGGGAGGGTGAGTCTGGCTTTGGGGCTTGGGGTTCCAGATCCCTGGCGTAGTGGCACCAAAAGCCTTGGGAGGGGCCCCTGGGGGGCCGACCTAGGGTTAGGGTTAGCCCCCAGGAGACCGTCAGGCCCAACCGCACACTGTGCGGCGAGCTGAGGTGCGGCCCGAGGTGAAGGCGCTGGGGAGCGGGAGCGTGGGCACCAGCGTTTTGGCACGGGGAGCCTTTGAAGGTCACCGGGGACTCAGAAGGCCCTGCCCTTCTCTCGCCCTCTATGACCCGCGGCGCCCCTAGCGGCCCAGGTGGGGTCAGTGCGGCAGGGTGAGTCCGGCTCTGGGGCTCTGAGTCACCAATCCCCAGCATTGCAGAGCCAGGCCGCTTGGGATGTCCCCTCAGGGCCGACCTAGGGTTTTGGTTAGCTGCCAGGAGCCCGGCAGGCCCTATCCACCGGCTCTGAAGCAAGCGGTGGGGTGGGCCTAGGTGAGGGCGCTGGGGAGCAGGATCCTGGGAGCCAACGTTTTTGCGCGGGGAGCCTTCAAAGGTCAGCGTGGGCTCGGAGGGCCCTGCCCGATCTCTTGCCCTGATTGACCGGCGGGGCCTCTAGCGGCTCGGGTGGCTGAAGGGCAGCAGGGTGAGTGCGGCACATGAGCTCGGGGTCCCCATCCCCAGCGTTGCGACGCCAGGCCCCTTGGGAAGTGCCCCTCGGTGGCCGACCTATGGTTAGGGTTAGCCTCCAGGAGCCCCGCAGGCCCGATACACCACCTGTGCGTCGAGCGGAGAGTTGGGCCGAGGTGAGGGTGCTGGTGAACATGAGCCTGGGCCCAAGCGTTTTGGTTCGGTGCGCCTTCGAAGGTCGGCAGGGGTTCGGAGGGCCCTGCCAGTTCTCCCACCCTGAATGAATGGCGGCGCCCCTAGCGGCCTGTGTGGGTTGGGGTGGCAGCGTGCATCCGGCGCTGGGGCTTGGGGGCCCCCAATCCCTGGCGTTGCGGCGCCAGGCCCCTTAGGAAGGGACCTTCAGGGGCTGTCCTAGGGTTAGGATGAGCTCCCAGGAGGCCGGCAGGCCCGAGTCGCTGGCTCTGCGAAGAGCGGAGGTGCGGGCCGAGTTGAGGGTGATGCAGAGCGGGAGCGTGGTCCCCAGCGTTTTGGCGCCCTGGGCCTTCAACTGTTGCCATGGCTCAAAGGGCCCTGCCCGTTCTCCTATCCTGAAGAACCAGCGGCGCCCTTAGCAGCTCCCTTGGCGGTGGAGCGGCAGGGTGAGTCCATGCTGCGGCTCGTGGATCCCCAATCCCCAGCGTTGTGGGGCCAGGCCTCTTGGGAGGGGCTCCTCGTGGGCGGACCTAGGTTTAGAGTTAGCACCCAGGAGGCCATCAGGCCCAATCCTCTGGCTGGGCGGCGAGAGGTGGGCGGCCCGAGGTAAAGGCGCTGGCGATCGGGAGCTTGGGCCCCTGCATTTTGGCACAGGAGGCTTCAAATATCGCCGGTTTCTCCAGGGCCCTGTCCCTTCTCCCGCCCTGAATGACGGGCGGCGCCACTAGCGTCCCGGGTGGCGACGTGGTGGCAGGGTGAGTCTGGCTCTGGGTCTTGGGGTCCCTGATCCCCAGTGTAGCGGCACCAGGACCCTTGGGAGGGGCCCCTGGGTGGCTGACCTAGGGTTAGGGTTAGCCCCCAGGAGGCCGGCAGGTGGGATCCGGCCACTGTCCGGGGAGCGGAGGGCGGGGCCGAGGTGAGGGCGTTGGGGAGCGGGAGCGTGGGCACCAGCGTTTTGGCACGGGGAGCCTTTGAAGGCCACCGGGGGCTCGGAAGGCCCTGCCCCTTCTCTCGCCCTGAATGACCCGCAGTGCTCCTAGCGGCCTGGGTGGCGGCGTTGCGGTAGGGTGAGTGTGGCTCTGGGGCTTGAGGTTCCCGATCCCCGGCGAAGCGGCACCAGGACCCTTGGGAGGGGCCCCTGGGTGGCCGACCTAGGGTTAGGGTTAGGACCCGGGAGGCCGGCAGGCGGGATCCGCCCGCTGTGCGTGGAGCGGAGGGGCGGGCCGAGGTGAGGGCGCTGGCGAGCAAGAGCCTGGGCCCAAGCGTTTTGGCACCGGGGGCCTTCGAATGTCTCCGGGGACTCGGCGGGCCCTGCCCATTCTCCTCCCTGAATGACCGGCGGCGCCCCTAGCAGCCCAGGTGGCGGCGGGGCAGCATGGAAGTCCGGGCATAGGGCTCGGGGGTCCCCAGTCCACCGCGTTGCGGCGCCAGGCCCCTTGGGAGGGGCCCCTCGGAGGCTCACCTAGGGTTAGGTTTAGCCCCTAGGATGCCGGCAGGCCCTATTCGCCAGCCGTGTGGAGACTGGAGTGGCGGACCGAGGTGAGGGCACTGGTGAGCGGGAGCGTGGGCCCGGGTGTTTTGGCGCGGGGGGCCTTTGAAGGTCGCCGTGTCTTGGAGGGCCCTGCCCGTGCTCCCGCCCTGAATGAACGGCACCACCCCAAGCCCCCGGGTGGCGGCTGGGTGGCAGGGTGAGTCCAGTGCTGAGGCTCGGGGGTCCCCAATCCCCAGCGTTGCGGCGCCAGATCCCTTGGGAGGGGCCCCTCGGGGGTCGATCTAGGGTTGCGGTTAGCCCCCAGGAGGCCGGTGGACCCGATCAGCGGCTGTGCGGCACGCGGAGGGTTGGGCCGAGGTGAGGGCGCTGGCGAGACTGAGCATGAGCCCAAGCGTTTTAGTGCGGGGGGCCTCGAAGGTCAGTGGGGGCTCGGAGGGACCTGCCCGTTCTCCCGCTCTGAATGACCGGCGGGGCCCCTAGAGGCTCCGGTGCCTGAAGGGCAGCAGGGTGAGACCGGCACTTGGGTTGGGGTCCCCATTCCCGGCGTTGTGGCGCCAGGCCACTTGGGAAGGGCCCCTCCGTGGCCGACCTACAGTTAGGGTTAGCCCCCAGGAGGCCAGCAGGCCCGATACACCGCCTGTGCGTCGAGCGGAGAGTTGGGCCGAGGTGAGGGTGCTGGTGAACATGAGCCCGGGCCCAAGCGTTTTGGTTCGGGGCGCCTTCGAAGGTCGGCGGGGGTTCGAAGGGCCCTGCCCGTTCTCCCACCCTGAATGAATGGCGGCGCCCCTAGCGGCACGTGTGGGGCAGGGCGGCAGGGTGCATCCAGCGCTGGGGCTTGGGGGTTCCCAATCCCAGGCATTGCGGCGCCAGGCCCCTTAGGAAGCGACCCTCGGGGCTGTCCTAGGGTTAGGGTTAGCTCCCAGGAGGCCGGCAGGCCCGATCCGCCGGCTGTGCGAGGAGTGGAGATGCAGGCCGAGTTGAGGGCGATGGCGAGAGGGAGCTGGGCCCCAGCGTTTTGGCGTCCTGGGCCTTTGAATGTTGCCATGGCTCGGAGGGCCCTGCCCTTTCTCCTGCCCTGAAGAACCAGCAAGGCCCCTAGCGGCTCCCTTGGCGGTGGGGCGGCAGGGTGAATCCCAGGCTGCGGCTCGGGGATCCCCAATCCCCGGCGTTGTGGTGCCAGGCCCCTTGGGAGGGGCTCCTCGTGGGCCGACCCAGGGTTAGAGTTAGCCCCCATAAGGCCGGCAGGCCAGATCCTCTGGCTGGGCGGTGAGAGGTGGGCGGGCGGAGGTAAAGGCGCTGGGGTGCGGGATTGTGGGCCCCTGCATTTTGGGGTGGGAGGCTTCAAATGTCGCCGGTTTCTCCAGGGCCCTGTCTGTTCTCCCGCCCTGAATGACCGGCGGCGCCCCTCGCGGCCCGGGTGGCAGCGTTGTGGGAGGGTGAGTCTGGCTTTGGGGCTTCGGGTTCCAGATCCCTGGCGTAGTGGCACCAAAAGCCTTGGGAGGGGCCCCTGGGGGGCCGACCTAGGGTTAGGGTTAGCCCCCAGGAGACCGTCAGGCCCAACCGCACACTGTGCGGCGAGCTGAGGTGCGGCCCGAGGTGAAGGCGCTGGGGAGCGGGAGCGTGGGCACCAGCGTTTTGGCACGGGGAGCCTTTGAAGGTCACCGGGGACTCAGAAGGCCCTGCCCTTCTCTCGCCCTCTATGACCCGCGGCGCCCCTAGCGGCCCAGGTGGGGTCAGTGCGGCAGGGTGAGTCCGGCTCTGGGGCTCTGAGTCACCAATCCCCAGCATTGCAGAGCCAGGCCGCTTGGGATGTCCCCTCAGGGCCGACCTAGGGTTTTGGTTAGCTGCCAGGAGCCCGGCAGGCCCTATCCACCGGCTCTGAAGCAAGCGGTGGGGTGGGCCTAGGTGAGGGCGCTGGGGAGCAGGATCCTGGGAGCCAACGTTTTTGCGCGGGGAGCCTTCAAAGGTCAGCGTGGGCTCGGAGGGCCCTGCCCGATCTCTTGCCCTGATTGACCGGCGGGGCCTCTAGCGGCTCGGGTGGCTGAAGGGCAGCAGGGTGAGTGCGGCACATGAGCTCGGGGTCCCCATCCCCAGCGTTGCGACGCCAGGCCCCTTGGGAAGTGCCCCTCGGTGGCCGACCTATGGTTAGGGTTAGCCTCCAGGAGCCCCGCAGGCCCGATACACCACCTGTGCGTCGAGCGGAGAGTTGGGCCGAGGTGAGGGTGCTGGTGAACATGAGCCTGGGCCCAAGCGTTTTGGTTCGGTGCGCCTTCGAAGGTCGGCAGGGGTTCGGAGGGCCCTGCCAGTTCTCCCACCCTGAATGAATGGCGGCGCCCCTAGCGGCCTGTGTGGGTTGGGGTGGCAGCGTGCATCCGGCGCTGGGGCTTGGGGGCCCCCAATCCCTGGCGTTGCGGCGCCAGGCCCCTTAGGAAGGGACCTTCAGGGGCTGTCCTAGGGTTAGGATGAGCTCCCAGGAGGCCGGCAGGCCCGAGTCGCTGGCTCTGCGAAGAGCGGAGGTGCGGGCCGAGTTGAGGGTGATGCAGAGCGGGAGCGTGGTCCCCAGCGTTTTGGCGCCCTGGGCCTTCAACTGTTGCCATGGCTCAAAGGGCCCTGCCCGTTCTCCTATCCTGAAGAACCAGCGGCGCCCTTAGCAGCTCCCTTGGCGGTGGAGCGGCAGGGTGAGTCCATGCTGCGGCTCGTGGATCCCCAATCCCCAGCGTTGTGGGGCCAGGCCTCTTGGGAGGGGCTCCTCGTGGGCGGACCTAGGTTTAGAGTTAGCACCCAGGAGGCCATCAGGCCCAATCCTCTGGCTGGGCGGCGAGAGGTGGGCGGCCCGAGGTAAAGGCGCTGGCGATCGGGAGCTTGGGCCCCTGCATTTTGGCACAGGAGGCTTCAAATATCGCCGGTTTCTCCAGGGCCCTGTCCCTTCTCCCGCCCTGAATGACGGGCGGCGCCACTAGCGTCCCGGGTGGCGACGTGGTGGCAGGGTGAGTCTGGCTCTGGGTCTTGGGGTCCCTGATCCCCAGTGTAGCGGCACCAGGACCCTTGGGAGGGGCCCCTGGGTGGCTGACCTAGGGTTAGGGTTAGCCCCCAGGAGGCCGGCAGGTGGGATCCGGCCACTGTCCGGGGAGCGGAGGGCGGGGCCGAGGTGAGGGCGTTGGGGAGCGGGAGCGTGGGCACCAGCGTTTTGGCACGGGGAGCCTTTGAAGGCCACCGGGGGCTCGGAAGGCCCTGCCCCTTCTCTCGCCCTGAATGACCCGCAGTGCTCCTAGCGGCCTGGGTGGCGGCGTTGCGGTAGGGTGAGTGTGGCTCTGGAGCTTGAGGTTCCCGATCCCCGGCGAAGCGGCACCAGGACCCTTGGGAGGGGCCCCTGGGTGGCCGACCTAGGGTTAGGGTTAGCACCCGGGAGGACGGCAGGCGGGATCCGCCCGCTGTGCGTGGAGCGGAGGGGCGGGCCGAGGTGAGGGCGCTGGCGAGCAAGAGCCTGGGCCCAAGCGTTTTGGCACCGGGGGCCTTCGAATGTCTCCGGGGACTCGGCGGGCCCTGCCCATTCTCCTCCCTGAATGACCGGCGGCGCCCCTAGCAGCCCAGGTGGCGGCGGGGCGGCATGGAAGTCCGGGCATAGGGCTCGGGGGTCCCCAGTCCACCGCGTTGCGGCGCCAGGCCCCTTGGGAGGGGCCCCTCGGAGGCTGACCTAGGGTTAGGTTTAGCCCCTAGGATGCCGGCAGGCCCTATTCACCAGCCGTGTGGAGACTGGAGTGGCGGACCGAGGTGAGGGCACTGGTGAGCGGGAGCGTGGGCCCGGGTGTTTTGGCGCGGGGGGCCTTTGAAGGTCGCCGTGTCTTGGAGGGCCCTGCCCGTGCTCCCGCCCTGAATGAACGGCACCACCCCAAGCCCCCGGGTGGCGGCTGGGTGGCAGGGTGAGTCCAGTGCTGAGGCTCGGGGGTCCCCAATCCCCAGGGTTGCGGCGCCAGATCCCTTGGGAGGGGCCCCTCGGGGGTCGATCTAGGGTTGCGGTTAGCCCCCAGGAGGCCGGTGGACCCGATCAGCGGCTGTGCGGCACGCGGAGGGTTGGGCCGAGGTGAGGGCGCTGGCGAGACTGAGCATGAGCCCAAGCGTTTTAGTGCGGGGGGCCTCGAAGGTCAGTGGGGGCTCGGAGGGACCTGCCCGTTCTCCCGCTCTGAATGACCGGCGGGGCCCCTAGAGGCTCCGGTGCCTGAAGGGCAGCAGGGTGAGACCGGCACTTGGGTTGGGGTCCCCATTCCCGGCGTTGTGGCGCCAGGCCACTTGGGAAGGGCCCCTCCGTGGCCGACCTACAGTTAGGGTTAGCCCCCAGGAGGCCAGCAGGCCCGATACACCGCCTGTGCGTCGAGCGGAGAGTTGGGCCGAGGTGAGGGTGCTGGTGAACATGAGCCCGGGCCCAAGCGTTTTGGTTCGGGGCGCCTTCGAAGGTCGGCGGGGGTTCGAAGGGCCCTGCCCGTTCTCCCACCCTGAATGAATGGCGGCGCCCCTAGCGGCACGTGTGGGGCAGGGCGGCAGGGTGCATCCAGCGCTGGGGCTTGGGGGTTCCCAATCCCAGGCATTGCGGCGCCAGGCCCCTTAGGAAGCGACCCTCGGGGCTGTCCTAGGGTTAGGGTTAGCTCCCAGGAGGCCGGCAGGCCCGATCCGCCGGCTGTGCGAGGAGTGGAGATGCAGGCCGAGTTGAGGGCGATGGCGAGAGGGAGCTGGGCCCCAGCGTTTTGGCGTCCTGGGCCTTTGAATGTTGCCATGGCTCGGAGGGCCCTGCCCTTTCTCCTGCCCTGAAGAACCAGCAAGGCCCCTAGCGGCTCCCTTGGCGGTGGGGCGGCAGGGTGAATCCCAGGCTGCGGCTCGGGGATCCCCAATCCCCGGCGTTGTGGTGCCAGGCCCCTTGGGAGGGGCTCCTCGTGGGCCGACCCAGGGTTAGAGTTAGCCCCCATAAGGCCGGCAGGCCAGATCCTCTGGCTGGGCGGTGAGAGGTGGGCGGGCGGAGGTAAAGGCGCTGGGGTGCGGGATTGTGGGCCCCTGCATTTTGGGGTGGGAGGCTTCAAATGTCGCCGGTTTCTCCAGGGCCCTGTCTGTTCTCCCGCCCTGAATGACCGGCGGCGCCCCTCGCGGCCCGGGTGGCAGCGTTGTGGGAGGGTGAGTCTGGCTTTGGGGCTTCGGGTTCCAGATCCCTGGCGTAGTGGCACCAAAAGCCTTGGGAGGGGCCCCTGGGGGGCCGACCTAGGGTTAGGGTTAGCCCCCAGGAGACCGTCAGGCCCAACCGCACACTGTGCGGCGAGCTGAGGTGCGGCCCGAGGTGAAGGCGCTGGGGAGCGGGAGCGTGGGCACCAGCGTTTTGGCACGGGGAGCCTTTGAAGGTCACCGGGGACTCAGAAGGCCCTGCCCTTCTCTCGCCCTCTATGACCCGCGGCGCCCCTAGCGGCCCAGGTGGGGTCAGTGCGGCAGGGTGAGTCCGGCTCTGGGGCTCTGAGTCACCAATCCCCAGCATTGCAGAGCCAGGCCGCTTGGGATGTCCCCTCAGGGCCGACCTAGGGTTTTGGTTAGCTGCCAGGAGCCCGGCAGGCCCTATCCACCGGCTCTGAAGCAAGCGGTGGGGTGGGCCTAGGTGAGGGCGCTGGGGAGCAGGATCCTGGGAGCCAACGTTTTTGCGCGGGGAGCCTTCAAAGGTCAGCGTGGGCTCGGAGGGCCCTGCCCGATCTCTTGCCCTGATTGACCGGCGGGGCCTCTAGCGGCTCGGGTGGCTGAAGGGCAGCAGGGTGAGTGCGGCACATGAGCTCGGGGTCCCCATCCCCAGCGTTGCGACGCCAGGCCCCTTGGGAAGTGCCCCTCGGTGGCCGACCTATGGTTAGGGTTAGCCTCCAGGAGCCCCGCAGGCCCGATACACCACCTGTGCGTCGAGCGGAGAGTTGGGCCGAGGTGAGGGTGCTGGTGAACATGAGCCTGGGCCCAAGCGTTTTGGTTCGGTGCGCCTTCGAAGGTCGGCAGGGGTTCGGAGGGCCCTGCCAGTTCTCCCACCCTGAATGAATGGCGGCGCCCCTAGCGGCCTGTGTGGGTTGGGGTGGCAGCGTGCATCCGGCGCTGGGGCTTGGGGGCCCCCAATCCCTGGCGTTGCGGCGCCAGGCCCCTTAGGAAGGGACCTTCAGGGGCTGTCCTAGGGTTAGGATGAGCTCCCAGGAGGCCGGCAGGCCCGAGTCGCTGGCTCTGCGAAGAGCGGAGGTGCGGGCCGAGTTGAGGGTGATGCAGAGCGGGAGCGTGGTCCCCAGCGTTTTGGCGCCCTGGGCCTTCAACTGTTGCCATGGCTCAAAGGGCCCTGCCCGTTCTCCTATCCTGAAGAACCAGCGGCGCCCTTAGCAGCTCCCTTGGCGGTGGAGCGGCAGGGTGAGTCCATGCTGCGGCTCGTGGATCCCCAATCCCCAGCGTTGTGGGGCCAGGCCTCTTGGGAGGGGCTCCTCGTGGGCGGACCTAGGTTTAGAGTTAGCACCCAGGAGGCCATCAGGCCCAATCCTCTGGCTGGGCGGCGAGAGGTGGGCGGCCCGAGGTAAAGGCGCTGGCGATCGGGAGCTTGGGCCCCTGCATTTTGGCACAGGAGGCTTCAAATATCGCCGGTTTCTCCAGGGCCCTGTCCCTTCTCCCGCCCTGAATGACGGGCGGCGCCACTAGCGTCCCGGGTGGCGACGTGGTGGCAGGGTGAGTCTGGCTCTGGGTCTTGGGGTCCCTGATCCCCAGTGTAGCGGCACCAGGACCCTTGGGAGGGGCCCCTGGGTGGCTGACCTAGGGTTAGGGTTAGCCCCCAGGAGGCCGGCAGGTGGGATCCGGCCACTGTCCGGGGAGTGGAGGGCGGGGCCGAGGTGAGGGCGTTGGGGAGCGGGAGCGTGGGCACCAGCGTTTTGGCACGGGGAGCCTTTGAAGGCCACCGGGGGCTCGGAAGGCCCTGCCCCTTCTCTCGCCCTGAATGACCCGCAGTGCTCCTAGCGGCCTGGGTGGCGGCGTTGCGGTAGGGTGAGTGTGGCTCTGGAGCTTGAGGTTCCCGATCCCCGGCGAAGCGGCACCAGGACCCTTGGGAGGGGCCCCTGGGTGGCCGACCTAGGGTTAGGGTTAGCACCCGGGAGGACGGCAGGCGGGATCCGCCCGCTGTGCGTGGAGCGGAGGGGCGGGCCGAGGTGAGGGCGCTGGCGAGCAAGAGCCTGGGCCCAAGCGTTTTGGCACCGGGGGCCTTCGAATGTCTCCGGGGACTCGGCGGGCCCTGCCCATTCTCCTCCCTGAATGACCGGCGGCGCCCCTAGCAGCCCAGGTGGCGGCGGGGCGGCATGGAAGTCCGGGCATAGGGCTCGGGGGTCCCCAGTCCACCGCGTTGCGGCGCCAGGCCCCTTGGGAGGGGCCCCTCGGAGGCTGACCTAGGGTTAGGTTTAGCCCCTAGGATGCCGGCAGGCCCTATTCGCCAGCCGTGTGGAGACTGGAGTGGCGGACCGAGGTGAGGGCACTGGTGAGCGGGAGCGTGGGCCCGGGTGTTTTGGCGCGGGGGGCCTTTGAAGGTCGCCGTGTCTTGGAGGGCCCTGCCCGTGCTCCCGCCCTGAATGAAGGGCACCACCCCAAGCCCCCGGGTGGCGGCTGGGTGGCAGGGTGAGTCCAGTGCTGAGGCTCGGGGGTCCCCAATCCCCAGCGTTGCGGCGCCAGATCCCTTGGGAGGGGCCCCTCGGGGGTCGATCTAGGGTTGCGGTTAGCCCCCAGGAGGCCGGTGGACCCGATCAGCGGCTGTGCGGCACGCGGAGGGTTGGGCCGAGGTGAGGGCGCTGGCGAGACTGAGCATGAGCCCAAGCGTTTTAGTGCGGGGGGCCTCGAAGGTCAGTGGGGGCTCGGAGGGACCTGCCCGTTCTCCCGCTCTGAATGACCGGCGGGGCCCCTAGAGGCTCCGGTGCCTGAAGGGCAGCAGGGTGAGACCGGCACTTGGGTTGGGGTCCCCATTCCCGGCGTTGTGGCGCCAGGCCACTTGGGAAGGGCCCCTCCGTGGCCGACCTACAGTTAGGGTTAGCCCCCAGGAGGCCAGCAGGCCCGATACACCGCCTGTGCGTCGAGCGGAGAGTTGGGCCGAGGTGAGGGTGCTGGTGAACATGAGCCCGGGCCCAAGCGTTTTGGTTCGGGGCGCCTTCGAAGGTCGGCGGGGGTTCGAAGGGCCCTGCCCGTTCTCCCACCCTGAATGAATGGCGGCGCCCCTAGCGGCACGTGTGGGGCAGGGCGGCAGGGTGCATCCAGCGCTGGGGCTTGGGGGTTCCCAATCCCAGGCATTGCGGCGCCAGGCCCCTTAGGAAGCGACCCTCGGGGCTGTCCTAGGGTTAGGGTTAGCTCCCAGGAGGCCGGCAGGCCCGATCCGCCGGCTGTGCGAGGAGTGGAGATGCAGGCCGAGTTGAGGGCGATGGCGAGAGGGAGCTGGGCCCCAGCGTTTTGGCGTCCTGGGCCTTTGAATGTTGCCATGGCTCGGAGGGCCCTGCCCTTTCTCCTGCCCTGAAGAACCAGCAAGGCCCCTAGCGGCTCCCTTGGCGGTGGGGCGGCAGGGTGAATCCCAGGCTGCGGCTCGGGGATCCCCAATCCCCGGCGTTGTGGTGCCAGGCCCCTTGGGAGGGGCTCCTCGTGGGCCGACCCAGGGTTAGAGTTAGCCCCCATAAGGCCGGCAGGCCAGATCCTCTGGCTGGGCGGTGAGAGGTGGGCGGGCGGAGGTAAAGGCGCTGGGGTGCGGGATTGTGGGCCCCTGCATTTTGGGGTGGGAGGCTTCAAATGTCGCCGGTTTCTCCAGGGCCCTGTCTGTTCTCCCGCCCTGAATGACCGGCGGCGCCCCTCGTGGCCCGGGTGGCAGCGTTGTGGGAGGGTGAGTCTGGCTTTGGGGCTTCGGGTTCCAGATCCCTGGCGTAGTGGCACCAAAAGCCTTGGGAGGGGCCCCTGGGGGGCCGACCTAGGGTTAGGGTTAGCCCCCAGGAGACCGTCAGGCCCAACCGCACACTGTGCGGCGAGCTGAGGTGCGGCCCGAGGTGAAGGCGCTGGGGAGCGGGAGCGTGGGCACCAGCGTTTTGGCACGGGGAGCCTTTGAAGGTCACCGGGGACTCAGAAGGCCCTGCCCTTCTCTCGCCCTCTATGACCCGCGGCGCCCCTAGCGGCCCAGGTGGGGTCAGTGCGGCAGGGTGAGTCCGGCTCTGGGGCTCTGAGTCACCAATCCCCAGCATTGCAGAGCCAGGCCGCTTGGGATGTCCCCTCAGGGCCGACCTAGGGTTTTGGTTAGCTGCCAGGAGCCCGGCAGGCCCTATCCACCGGCTCTGAAGCAAGCGGTGGGGTGGGCCTAGGTGAGGGCGCTGGGGAGCAGGATCCTGGGAGCCAACGTTTTTGCGCGGGGAGCCTTCAAAGGTCAGCGTGGGCTCGGAGGGCCCTGCCCGATCTCTTGCCCTGATTGACCGGCGGGGCCTCTAGCGGCTCGGGTGGCTGAAGGGCAGCAGGGTGAGTGCGGCACATGAGCTCGGGGTCCCCATCCCCAGCGTTGCGACGCCAGGCCCCTTGGGAAGTGCCCCTCGGTGGCCGACCTATGGTTAGGGTTAGCCTCCAGGAGCCCCGCAGGCCCGATACACCACCTGTGCGTCGAGCGGAGAGTTGGGCCGAGGTGAGGGTGCTGGTGAACATGAGCCTGGGCCCAAGCGTTTTGGTTCGGTGCGCCTTCGAAGGTCGGCAGGGGTTCGGAGGGCCCTGCCAGTTCTCCCACCCTGAATGAATGGCGGCGCCCCTAGCGGCCTGTGTGGGTTGGGGTGGCAGCGTGCATCCGGCGCTGGGGCTTGGGGGCCCCCAATCCCTGGCGTTGCGGCGCCAGGCCCCTTAGGAAGGGACCTTCAGGGGCTGTCCTAGGGTTAGGATGAGCTCCCAGGAGGCCGGCAGGCCCGAGTCGCTGGCTCTGCGAAGAGCGGAGGTGCGGGCCGAGTTGAGGGTGATGCAGAGCGGGAGCGTGGTCCCCAGCGTTTTGGCGCCCTGGGCCTTCAACTGTTGCCATGGCTCAAAGGGCCCTGCCCGTTCTCCTATCCTGAAGAACCAGCGGCGCCCTTAGCAGCTCCCTTGGCGGTGGAGCGGCAGGGTGAGTCCATGCTGCGGCTCGTGGATCCCCAATCCCCAGCGTTGTGGGGCCAGGCCTCTTGGGAGGGGCTCCTCGTGGGCGGACCTAGGTTTAGAGTTAGCACCCAGGAGGCCATCAGGCCCAATCCTCTGGCTGGGCGGCGAGAGGTGGGCGGCCCGAGGTAAAGGCGCTGGCGATCGGGAGCTTGGGCCCCTGCATTTTGGCACAGGAGGCTTCAAATATCGCCGGTTTCTCCAGGGCCCTGTCCCTTCTCCCGCCCTGAATGACGGGCGGCGCCACTAGCGTCCCGGGTGGCGACATGGTGGCAGGGTGAGTCTGGCTCTGGGTCTTGGGGTCCCTGATCCCCAGTGTAGCGGCACCAGGACCCTTGGGAGGGGCCCCTGGGTGGCTGACCTAGGGTTAGGGTTAGCCCCCAGGAGGCCGGCAGGTGGGATCCGGCCACTGTCCGGGGAGCGGAGGGCGGGGCCGAGGTGAGGGCGTTGGGGAGCGGGAGCGTGGGCACCAGCGTTTTGGCACGGGGAGCCTTTGAAGGCCACCGGGGGCTCGGAAGGCCCTGCCCCTTCTCTCGCCCTGAATGACCCGCAGTGCTCCTAGCGGCCTGGGTGGCGGCGTTGCGGTAGGGTGAGTGTGGCTCTGGAGCTTGAGGTTCCCGATCCCCGGCGCAGCGGCACCAGGACCCTTGGGAGGGGCCCCTGGGTGGCCGACCTAGGGTTAGGGTTAGCACCCGGGAGGACGGCAGGCGGGATCCGCCCGCTGTGCGTGGAGCGGAGGGGCGGGCCGAGGTGAGGGCGCTGGCGAGCAAGAGCCTGGGCCCAAGCGTTTTGGCACCGGGGGCCTTCGAATGTCTCCGGGGACTCGGCGGGCCCTGCCCATTCTCCTCCCTGAATGACCGGCGGCGCCCCTAGCAGCCCAGGTGGCGGCGGGGCGGCATGGAAGTCCGGGCATAGGGCTCGGGGGTCCCCAGTCCACCGCGTTGCGGCGCCAGGCCCCTTGGGAGGGGCCCCTCGGAGGCTGACCTAGGGTTAGGTTTAGCCCCTAGGATGCCGGCAGGCCCTATTCGCCAGCCGTGTGGAGACTGGAGTGGCGGACCGAGGTGAGGGCACTGGTGAGCGGGAGCGTGGGCCCGGGTGTTTTGGCGCGGGGGGCCTTTGAAGGTCGCCGTGTCTTGGAGGGCCCTGCCCGTGCTCCCGCCCTGAATGAAGGGCACCACCCCAAGCCCCCGGGTGGCGGCTGGGTGGCAGGGTGAGTCCAGTGCTGAGGCTCGGGGGTCCCCAATCCCCAGCGTTGCGGCGCCAGATCCCTTGGGAGGGGCCCCTCGGGGGTCGATCTAGGGTTGCGGTTAGCCCCCAGGAGGCCGGTGGACCCGATCAGCGGCTGTGCGGCACGCGGAGGGTTGGGCCGAGGTGAGGGCGCTGGCGAGACTGAGCATGAGCCCAAGCGTTTTAGTGCGGGGGGCCTCGAAGGTCAGTGGGGGCTCGGAGGGACCTGCCCGTTCTCCCGCTCTGAATGACCGGCGGGGCCCCTAGAGGCTCCGGTGCCTGAAGGGCAGCAGGGTGAGACCGGCACTTGGGTTGGGGTCCCCATTCCCGGCGTTGTGGCGCCAGGCCACTTGGGAAGGGCCCCTCCGTGGCCGACCTACAGTTAGGGTTAGCCCCCAGGAGGCCAGCAGGCCCGATACACCGCCTGTGCGTCGAGCGGAGAGTTGGGCCGAGGTGAGGGTGCTGGTGAACATGAGCCCGGGCCCAAGCGTTTTGGTTCGGGGCGCCTTCGAAGGTCGGCGGGGGTTCGAAGGGCCCTGCCCGTTCTCCCACCCTGAATGAATGGCGGCGCCCCTAGCGGCACGTGTGGGGCAGGGCGGCAGGGTGCATCCAGCGCTGGGGCTTGGGGGTTCCCAATCCCAGGCATTGCGGCGCCAGGCCCCTTAGGAAGCGACCCTCGGGGCTGTCCTAGGGTTAGGGTTAGCTCCCAGGAGGCCGGCAGGCCCGATCCGCCGGCTGTGCGAGGAGTGGAGATGCAGGCCGAGTTGAGGGCGATGGCGAGAGGGAGCTGGGCCCCAGCGTTTTGGCGTCCTGGGCCTTTGAATGTTGCCATGGCTCGGAGGGCCCTGCCCTTTCTCCTGCCCTGAAGAACCAGCAAGGCCCCTAGCGGCTCCCTTGGCGGTGGGGCGGCAGGGTGAATCCCAGGCTGCGGCTCGGGGATCCCCAATCCCCGGCGTTGTGGTGCCAGGCCCCTTGGGAGGGGCTCCTCGTGGGCCGACCCAGGGTTAGAGTTAGCCCCCATAAGGCCGGCAGGCCAGATCCTCTGGCTGGGCGGTGAGAGGTGGGCGGGCGGAGGTAAAGGCGCTGGGGTGCGGGATTGTGGGCCCCTGCATTTTGGGGTGGGAGGCTTCAAATGTCGCCGGTTTCTCCAGGGCCCTGTCTGTTCTCCCGCCCTGAATGACCGGCGGCGCCCCTCGCGGCCCGGGTGGCAGCGTTGTGGGAGGGTGAGTCTGGCTTTGGGGCTTGGGGTTCCAGATCCCTGGCGTAGTGGCACCAAAAGCCTTGGGAGGGGCCCCTGGGGGGCCGACCTAGGGTTAGGGTTAGCCCCCAGGAGACCGTCAGGCCCAACCGCACACTGTGCGGCGAGCTGAGGTGCGGCCCGAGGTGAAGGCGCTGGGGAGCGGGAGCGTGGGCACCAGCGTTTTGGCACGGGGAGCCTTTGAAGGTCACCGGGGACTCAGAAGGCCCTGCCCTTCTCTCGCCCTCTATGACCCGCGGCGCCCCTAGCGGCCCAGGTGGGGTCAGTGCGGCAGGGTGAGTCCGGCTCTGGGGCTCTGAGTCACCAATCCCCAGCATTGCAGAGCCAGGCCGCTTGGGATGTCCCCTCAGGGCCGACCTAGGGTTTTGGTTAGCTGCCAGGAGCCCGGCAGGCCCTATCCACCGGCTCTGAAGCAAGCGGTGGGGTGGGCCTAGGTGAGGGCGCTGGGGAGCAGGATCCTGGGAGCCAACGTTTTTGCGCGGGGAGCCTTCAAAGGTCAGCGTGGGCTCGGAGGGCCCTGCCCGATCTCTTGCCCTGATTGACCGGCGGGGCCTCTAGCGGCTCGGGTGGCTGAAGGGCAGCAGGGTGAGTGCGGCACATGAGCTCGGGGTCCCCATCCCCAGCGTTGCGACGCCAGGCCCCTTGGGAAGTGCCCCTCGGTGGCCGACCTATGGTTAGGGTTAGCCTCCAGGAGCCCCGCAGGCCCGATACACCACCTGTGCGTCGAGCGGAGAGTTGGGCCGAGGTGAGGGTGCTGGTGAACATGAGCCTGGGCCCAAGCGTTTTGGTTCGGTGCGCCTTCGAAGGTCGGCAGGGGTTCGGAGGGCCCTGCCAGTTCTCCCACCCTGAATGAATGGCGGCGCCCCTAGCGGCCTGTGTGGGTTGGGGTGGCAGCGTGCATCCGGCGCTGGGGCTTGGGGGCCCCCAATCCCTGGCGTTGCGGCGCCAGGCCCCTTAGGAAGGGACCTTCAGGGGCTGTCCTAGGGTTAGGATGAGCTCCCAGGAGGCCGGCAGGCCCGAGTCGCTGGCTCTGCGAAGAGCGGAGGTGCGGGCCGAGTTGAGGGTGATGCAGAGCGGGAGCGTGGTCCCCAGCGTTTTGGCGCCCTGGGCCTTCAACTGTTGCCATGGCTCAAAGGGCCCTGCCCGTTCTCCTATCCTGAAGAACCAGCGGCGCCCTTAGCAGCTCCCTTGGCGGTGGAGCGGCAGGGTGAGTCCATGCTGCGGCTCGTGGATCCCCAATCCCCAGCGTTGTGGGGCCAGGCCTCTTGGGAGGGGCTCCTCGTGGGCGGACCTAGGTTTAGAGTTAGCACCCAGGAGGCCATCAGGCCCAATCCTCTGGCTGGGCGGCGAGAGGTGGGCGGCCCGAGGTAAAGGCGCTGGCGATCGGGAGCGTGGGCCCCTGCATTTTGGCACAGGAGGCTTCAAATATCGCCGGTTTCTCCAGGGCCCTGTCCCTTCTCCCGCCCTGAATGACGGGCGGCGCCACTAGCGTCCCGGGTGGCGACGTGGTGGCAGGGTGAGTCTGGCTCTGGGTCTTGGGGTCCCTGATCCCCAGTGTAGCGGCACCAGGACCCTTGGGAGGGGCCCCTGGGTGGCTGACCTAGGGTTAGGGTTAGCCCCCAGGAGGCCGGCAGGTGGGATCCGGCCACTGTCCGGGGAGCGGAGGGCGGGGCCGAGGTGAGGGCGTTGGGGAGCGGGAGCGTGGGCACCAGCGTTTTGGCACGGGGAGCCTTTGAAGGCCACCGGGGGCTCGGAAGGCCCTGCCCCTTCTCTCGCCCTGAATGACCCGCAGTGCTCCTAGCGGCCTGGGTGGCGGCGTTGCGGTAGGGTGAGTGTGGCTCTGGAGCTTGAGGTTCCCGATCCCCGGCGAAGCGGCACCAGGACCCTTGGGAGGGGCCCCTGGGCGGCCGACCTAGGGTTAGGGTTAGCACCCGGGAGGCCGGCAGGCGGGATCCGCCCGCTGTGCGTGGAGCGGAGGGGCGGGCCGAGGTGAGGGCGCTGGCGAGCAAGAGCCTGGGCCCAAGCGTTTTGGCACCGGGGGCCTTCGAATGTCTCCGGGGACTCGGCGGGCCCTGCCCATTCTCCTCCCTGAATGACCGGCGGCGCCCCTAGCAGCCCAGGTGGCGGCGGGGCGGCATGGAAGTCCGGGCATAGGGCTCGGGGGTCCCCAGTCCACCGGGTTGTGGCGCCAGGCCCCTTGGGAGGGGCCCCTCGGAGGCTGACCTAGGGTTAGGTTTAGCCCCTAGGATGCCGGCAGGCCCTATTCGCCAGCCGTGTGGAGACTGGAGTGGCGGACCGAGGTGAGGGCACTGATGAGCGGGAGCGTGGGCCCAGGTGTTTTGGCGCGGGGGGCCTTTGAAGGTCGCCATGTCTTGGAGGGCCCTGCCTGTGCTCCCGCCCTGAATGAACAGCACCACCCCAAGCCCCCGGGTGGCGGCTGGGTGGCAGGGTGAGTCCAGTGCTGAGGCTCGGGGGTCCCCAATCCCCAGCGTTGCGGCGCCAGATCCCTTGGGAGGGGCCCCTCGGGGGTCGATCTAGGGTTGCGGTTAGCCCCCAGGAGGCCGGTGGACCGGATCAGCGGCTGTGCGGCACGCGGAGGGTTGGGCCGAGGTGAGGGCGCTGGCGAGACTGAGCATGAGCCCAAGCGTTTTAGTGCGGGGGGCCTCGAAGGTCAGTGGGGGCTCGGAGGGACCTGCCCGTTCTCCCGCTCTGAATGACCGGCGGGGCCCCTAGAGGCTCCGGTGCCTGAAGGGCAGCAGGGTGAGACCGGCACTTGGGTTGGGGTCCCCATTCCCGGCGTTGTGGCGCCAGGCCACTTGGGAAGGGCCCGTCCGTGGCCGACCTACAGTTAGGGTTAGCCCCCAGGAGGGCAGCAGGCCCGATACACCGCCTGTGCGTCGAGCGGAGAGTTGGGCCGAGGTGAGGGTGCTGGTGAACATGAGCCCGGGCCCAAGCGTTTTGGTTCGGGGCGCCTTCGAAGGTCGGCGGGGGTTCGAAGGGCCCTGCCCGTTCTCCCACCCTGAATGAATGGCGGCGCCCCTAGCGCCACGTGTGGGGCAGGGCGGCAGGGTGCATCCAGCGCTGGGGCTTGGGGGTTCCCAATCCCCGGCATTGCGGCGCCAGGCCCCTTAGGAAGCGACCCTCGGGGCTGTCCTAGGGTTAGGGTTAGCTCCCAGGAGGCCGGCAGGCCCGATCCCCCGGCTGTGCGAGGAGTGGAGATGCAGGCCGAGTTGAGGGCGATGGCGAGAGGGAGCTGGGCCCCAGCGTTTTGGCGTCCTGGGCCTTTGAATGTTGCCATGGCTCGGAGGGCCCTGCACTTTCTCTTGCCCTGAAGAACCAGCAAGGCCCCTAGCGGCTCCGTTGGCAGTGGGGCGGCAGGGTGAATCCCAGGCTGCGGCTCGGGGATCCCCAATCCCCGGCGTTGTGGTGCCAGGCCCCTTGGGAGGGGCTCCTCGTGGGCCGTCCCAGGGTTAGAGTTAGCCCCCATAAGGCCGGCAGGCCAGATCCTCTGGCTGGGCGGTGAGAGGTGGGCGGGCCGAGGTAAAGGCGCTGGGGTGCGGGATTGTGGGCCCCTGCATTTTGGGGTGGGAGGCTTCAAATGTCGCCGGTTTCTCCAGGACCCTGTCAGTTCTCCCGCCCTGAATGACCGGCGGCGCCCCTCGCGGCCCGGGTGGCAGCGTTGTGGGAGGGTGAGTCTGGCTTTGGGGCTTGGGGTTCCAGATCCCTGGCGTAGTGGCACCAAAACCCTTGGGAGGGGCCCCTGGGGGGCCGACCTAGGGTTAGGGTTAGCCCCCAGGAGACCGTCAGGCCCAACCGCACACTGTGCGGCGAGCTGAGGTGCGGCCCGAGGTGAAGGCGCTGGGGAGCGGGAGCGTGGGCACCAGCGTTTTGGCATGGGGAGCCTTTGAAGGTCACCGGGGACTCAGAAAGCCCTGCCCTTCTCTCGCCCTCTATGACCCGCGGCGCCCCTAGCGGCCCAGGTGGGGACAGTGCGGCAGGGTGAGTCCGGCTCTGGGACTCTGAGTCACCAATCCCCAGCATTGCAGAGCCAGGCCGCTTGGGATGTCCCCTCAGGGCCGACCTAGGGTTTTGGTTAGCTGCCAGGAGCCCGGCAGGCCCTATCCACCGGCTCTGAAGCAAGCGGTGGGGTGGGCCTAGGTGAGGGCGCTGGCGAGCAGGATCCTGGGAGCCAACGTTTTTGCGCGGGGAGCCTTCAAAGGTCAGTGTGGACTCGGAGGGCCCTGCCCGATCTCTTGCCCTGATTGACCGGCGGGGCCTCTAGCGGCTCGGGTGGCTGAAGGGCAGCAGGGTGAGTGCGGCACATGAGCTCGGGGTCCCCATCCCCAGCGTTGCGACCCCAGGCCCCTTGGGAAGTGCCCCTCGGTGGCCGACCTATGGTTAGGGTTAGCCTCCAGGAGCCCCGCAGGCCCGATACACCACGTGTGCGTCGAGCGGAGAGTTGGGCCGAGGTGAGGGTGCTGGTGAACATGAGCCTGGGCCCAAGCGTTTTGGTTCGGTGCGCCTTCGAAGGTCGGCAGGGGTTCGGAGGGCCCTGCCAGTTCTCCGACCCTGAATGAATGGCGGCGCCCCTAGCGGCCTGTGTGGGTTGGGGTGGCAGCGTGCATCCGGCGCTGGGGCTTGGGGGCCCCCAATCCCTGGCGTTGCGGCGCCAGGCCCCTTAGGAAGGGACCTTCAGGGGCTGTCCTAGGGTTAGGGTGAGCTCCCAGGAGGCCGGCAGGCCCGAGTCGCTGGCTCTGCGAAGAGCGGAGGTGCGGGCCGAGTTGAGGGTGATGCAGAGCGGGAGCGTGGTCCCCAGCGTTTTGGCGCCCTGGGCCTTCAACTGTTGCCATGGCTCAAAGGGCCCTGCCCGTTCTCCTACCCTGAAGAACCAGCGGTGCCCTTAGCAGCTCCCTTGGCGGTGGAGCGGCAGGGTGAGTCCATGCTGCGGCTCGTGGATCCCCAATCCCCAGCGTTGTGGGGCCAGGCCTCTTGGGAGGGGCTCCTCGTGGGCGGACCTAGGTTTAGAGTTAGCACCCAGGAGGCCAGCAGGCCCAATCCTCTGGCTGGGCGGCGAGAGGTGGGCGGCCCGAGGTAAAGGCGCTGGCGATCGGGAGCTTGGGCCCCTGCATTTTGGCGCAGGAGGTTTCAAATATCGAAGGTTTCTCCAGGGCCCTGTCCCTTCTCCCGCCCTGAATGACGGGCGGCGCCACTAGCGTCCCGGGTGGCGACGTGGCGGCAGGGTGAATCTGGCTCTGGGTCTTGGGGTCCCTGATCCCCAGTGTAGCGGCACCAGGACCCTTGGGAGGGGCCCCTGGGTGGCTGACCTAGGGTTAGGGTTAGCCCCCAGGAGGCCGGCAGGTGGGATCCGGCCACTGTCCGGGGAGCGGAGGGCGGGGCCGAGGTGAGGGCATTGGGGAGCGGGAGCGTGGGCACCAGCGTTTTGGCACGGGGAGCCTTTGAAGGCCACCGGGGGCTCGGAAGGCCCTGCCCCTTCTCTCGCCCTGAATGACCCGCAGTGCTCCTAGCGGCCTGGGTGGCGGCGTTGCGGTAGGGTGAGTGTGGCTCTGGGGCTTGAGGTTCCCGATCCCCGGCGAAGCGGCACCAGGAGGGGCTCCTGGGTGGCCGACCTAGGGTTAGGGTTAGCACCCGGGAGGCCGGCAGGCGGGATCCGCCCGCTGTGCGTGGAGCGGAGGGGCGGGCCGAGGTGAGGGCGCTGGCGAGCAAGAGCCTGGGCCCAAGCGTTTTGTCACCGGGGGCCTTCGAATGTCTCCGGGGACTCGGCGGGCCCTGCCCATTCTCCTCCCTGAATGACCGGCGGCGCCCCTAGCAGCCCAGGTGGCGGCGGGGCGGCATGGAAGTCCGGGCATAGGGCTCGGGGGTCCCCAGTCCACCGCGTTGCGGCGCCAGGCCCCTTGGGAGGGGCCCCTCGGAGGCTGACCTAGGGTTAGGTTTAGCCCCTAGGATGCCGGCAGGCCCTATTCGCCAGCCGTGTGGAGACTGGAGTGGCGGACCGAGGTGAGGGCACTGGTGAGCGGGAGCGTGGGCCCGGGTGTTTTGGCGCGGGGGGCCTTTGAAGGTCGCCGTGTCTTGGAGGGCCCTGCCCGTGCTCCTGCCCTGAATGAACGGCACCACCCCAAGCCCCCGGGTGGCGGCTGGGTGGCAGGGTGAGTCCAGTGCTGAGCTCGGGGGTCCCCAATCCCCAGCGTTGCGGCGCCAGATCCCTTGGGAGGGGCCCCTCGGGGGTCGATCTAGGGTTGCGGTTAGCCCCCAGGAGGCCGGTGGACCCGATCAGCGGTTGTGCGGCACGCGGAGGGTTGGGCCGAGGTGAGGGCGCTGGCGAGACTGAGCATGAGCCCAAGCGTTTTAGTGCGGGGGGCTTTCGAAGGTCGGTGGGGGCTCGGAGGGACCTGACCGTTCTCCCGCTCTGAATGACCGGCGGGGCCCCTAGAGGCTCCGGTGCCTGAAGGGCAGCAGGGTGAGCCCGGCACTTGGGTTGGGGTCCCCATTCCCGGCGTTGTGGCTCCAGGCCACTTGGGAAGGGCCCCTCCGTGGCCGACCTACAGTTAGGGTTAGCCCCCAGGAGGCCAGCAGGCCCGATACACCGCCTGTGCGTTGAGCGGAGAGTTGGGCCGAGGTGAGGGTGCTGGAGAACATGAGCCCGGGCCCAAGCGTTTTGGTTCGGGGCGCCTTCGAAGGTCGGCGGGGGTTCGAAGGGCCCTGCCAGTTCTCCCACCCTGAATGAATGGCGGCGCCCCTAGCGGCACGTGTGGGGCAGGGCGGCAGGGTCCATCCAGCGCTGGAGCTTGGGGGTTCCCAATCCCCGGCGTTGTGGCGCCAGGCCCCTTGGGAGGGGCTCCTCGTGGGCCGACCCAGGGTTAGAGTTAGCCCCCATAAGGCCGGCAGGCCAGATCCTCTGGCTGGGCGGTGAGAGGTGGGCAGGCCGAGGTAAAGGCGCTGGGGTGCGGGATTGAGGGCCCCTGCATTTTGTGGTGGGAGGCTTCAAATGTCGCCGGTTTCTCCAGGGCCCTGTCAGTTCTCCCGCCCTGAATGACCGGCGGCGCCCCTCGCGGCCAGGGTGGTAGCGTTGTGGAGGGTGAGTCTGGCTTCGGGGCTTGGGGTTCCAGATCCCTGGCGTAGTGGCACCAAAACCCTTGGGAGGGGCCCCTGGGGGGCCGACCTAGGGTTAGGGTTAGCACCCAGGAGGCCGGCAGGCGGGATCCGCCCGCTGTGCGTGGAGCGGAGGGGGCGGGCCGAGGTGAGGGCGCTGGCGAGCAAGAGCCTGGGCCCAAGCGTTTTGACACCGGGGGCCTTCGAATGTCTCCGGGGACTTGGCGGGCCCTGCCCATTCTCCTCCCTGAATGACCGGCGGCGCCCCTAGCAGCCCAGGTGGCGGCGGGGCGGCATGGAAGTCCGGGCATAGGGCTCGGGGGTCCCCAGTCCACCGCGTTGCGGCGCCAGGCCCCTTGGGAGGGGCCCCTCGGAGGCTGACCTAGGGTTAGGTTTAGCCCCTAGGATGCCGGCAGGCCCTATTCGCCAGCCGTGTGGAGACTGGAGTGGCGGACCGAGGTGAGGGCACTGGTGAGCGGGAGCGTGGGCCCGGGTGTTTTGGCGCGGGGGGCCTTTGAAGGTCGCCGTGTCTTGGAGGGCCCTGCCCGTGCTCCCGCCCTGAATGAACGGCACCACCCCAAGCCCCCGGGTGGCGGCTGGGTGGCAGGGTGAGTCCAGTGCTGAGGCTCGGGGGTCCCCAATCCCCAGCGTTGCGGCGCCAGATCCCTTGGGAGGGGCCCCTCGGGGGTCGATCTACGGTTGCAGTTAGCCCCCAGGAGGCCGGTGGACCCGATCAGCGGCTGTGCGGCACGCGGAGGGTTGGGCCGAGGTGAGGGCGCTGGCGAGACTGAGCATGAGCCCAAGCGTTTTAGTGTGGGGGGCCTTCGAAGGTCAGTGGGGGCTCGGAGGGACCTGCCCGTTCTCCCGCTCTGAATGACCGGCGGGGCCCCTAGAGGCTCCGGTGCCTGAAGGGCAGCAGGGTGAGACCGGCACTTGGGTTGGGGTCCCCATTCCCGGCGTTGTGGCGCCAGGCCACTTGGGAAGGGCCCCTCCGTGGCCGACCTACAGTTAGGGTTAGCCCCCAGGAGGCCAGCAGGCTCGATACACCGCCTGTGCGTCGAGCGGAGAGTTGGGCCGAGGTGAGGGTGCTGGTGAACATGAGCCCGGGCCCAAGCGTTTTGGTTCGGGGCGCCTTCGAAGGTCGGCGGGGGTCCGAAGGGCCCTGCCCGTTCTCCCACCCTGAATGAATGGCGGCGCCCCTAGCGGCACGTGTGGGGCAGGGCGGCAGGGTGCATCCAGCGCTGGGGCTTGGGGGTTCCCAATCCCCGGGGTTGCGGCGCCAGGCCCCTTAGGAAGCGACCCTCGGGGCCGTCCTAGGGTTAGGGTTAGCGCCCAGGAGGCCGGCAGGCCCGATCCGCCGGCTGTGCGAGGAGTGGAGATGCAGGCCGAGTTGAGGGCGATGGCGAGCGGGAGCTGGGCCCCAGCGTTTTGGCGTCCTGGGCCTTTGAATGTTGCCATGGCTCGGAGGGCCCTGCCCTTTCTCCTGCCCTGAAGAACCAGCAAGGCCCCTAGCGGCTCCGTTGGCAGTGGGGCGGCAGGGTGAATCCCAGGCTGCGGCTCGGGGATCCCCAATCCCCGGCGTTGTGGTGCCAGGCCCCTTGGGAGGGGCTCCTCGTGGGCCGACCCAGGGTTAGAGTTAGCCCCCATAAGGCCGGCAGGCCAGATCCTCTGGCTGGGCGGTGAGAGGTGGGCGGGCGGAGGTAAAGGCGCTGGGGTGCGGGATTGTGGGCCCCTGCATTTTGGGGTGGGAGGCTTCAAATGTCGCCGGTTTCTCCAGGGCCCTGTCAGTTCTCCCGCCCTGAATGACCGGCGGCGCCCCTCGCGGCCCGGGTGGCAGCGTTGTGGGAGGGTGAGTCTGGCTTTGGGGCTTGGGGTTCCAGATCCCTGGCGTAGTGGCACCAAAACCCTTGGGAGGGGCCCCTGGGGGGCCGACCTAGGGTTAGGGTTAGCCCCCAGGAGACCGTCAGGCCCAACCGCACACTGTGCGGCGAGCTGAGGTGCGGCCCGAGGTGAAGGCGCTGGGGAGCGGGAGCGTGGGCACCAGCGTTTTGGCACGGGGAGCCTTTGAAGGTCACCGGGGACTCAGAAGGCCCTGCCCTTCTCTCGCCCTCTATGACCCGCGGCGCCCCTAGCGGCCCAGGTGGGGACAGTGCGGCAGGGTGAGTCCGGCTCTGGGGCTCTGAGTCACCAATCCCCAGCATTGCAGAGCCAGGCCGCTTGGGATGTCCCCTCAGGGCCGACCTAGGGTTTTGGTTAGCTGCCAGGAGCCCGGCAGGCCCTATCCACCGGCTCTGAAGCAAGCGGTGGGGTGGGCCTAGGTGAGGGCGCTGGCGAGCAGGATCCTGGGAGCCAACGTTTTTGCGCGGGGAGCCTTCAAAGGTCAGCGTGGGCTCGGAGGGCCCTGCCCGATCTCTTGCCCTGATTGACCGGCGGGGCCTCTAGCGGCTCGGGTGGCTGAAGGGCAGCAGGGTGAGTGCGGCACATGAACTCGGGGTCCCCATCCCCAGCGTTGCGACGCCAGGCCCCTTGGGAAGTGCCCCTCGGTGGCCGACCTATGGTTAGGGTTAGCCTCCAGGAGCCCCGCAGGCCCGATACACCACCTGTGCGTCGAGCGGAGAGTTGGGCCGAGGTGAGGGTGCTGGTGAACATGAGCCTGGGCCCAAGCGTTTTGGTTCGGTGCGCCTTCGAAGGTCGGCAGGGGTTCGGAGGGCCCTGCCAGTTCTCCCACCCTGAATGAATGGCGGCGCCCCTAGCGGCCTGTGTGGGTTGGGGTGGCAGCGTGCATCCGGCGCTGGGGCTTGGGGGCCCCCAATCCCTGGCGTTGCGGCGCCAGGCCCCTTAGGAAGGGACCTTCAGGGGCTGTCCTAGGGTTAGGGTGAGCTCCCAGGAGGCCGGCAGGCCCGAGTCGCTGGCTCTGCGAAGAGCGGAGGTGCGGGCCGAGTTGAGGGTGATGCAGAGCTGGAGCGTGGTCCCCAGTGTTTTGGCGCCCTGGGCCTTCGACTGTTGCCATGGCTCAAAGGGCTCTGCCCGTTCTCCTGCCCTGAAGAACCAGCGGCGCCCTTAGCAGCTCCCTTGGCGGTGGAGCGGCAGGGTGAGTCCATGCTGCGGCTGGTGGATCCCCAATCCCCAGCGCTGTGGGGCCAGGCCTCTTGGGAGGGGCTCCTCGTGGGCGGACCTAGGTTTAGAGTTAGCACCCAGGAGGCCAGCAGGCCCAATCCTCTGGCTGGGCGGCGAGAGGTGGGCGGCCCGAGGTAAAGGCGCTGGCGATCGGGAGCGTGGGCCCCTGCATTTTGGCACAGGAGGCTTCAAATATCGAAGGTTTCTCCAGGGCCCTGTCCCTTCTCCCGCCCTGAATGACGGGCGGCGCCACTAGCGTCCCGGGTGGCGACGTGGCGGCAGGGTGAGTCTGGCTCTGGGTCTTGGGGTCCCTGATCCCCAGTGTAGCGGCACCAGGACCCTTGGGAGGGGCCCCTGGGTGGCTGACCTAGGGTTAGGGTTAGCCCCCAGGAGGCCGGCAGGTGGGATCCGGCCACTGTCCGGGGAGCGGAGGGCGGGGCCGAGGTGAGGGCGTTGGGGAGTAAGAGCCTGGGCCCAAGCGTTTTGTCACCGGGGGCCTTCGAATGTCTCCGGGGACTCGGCGGGCCCTGCCCATTCTCCTCCCTGAATGACCGGCGGCGCCCCTAGCAGCCCAGGTGGCGGCGGGGCGGCATGGAAGTCCGGGCATAGGGCTCGGGGGTCCCCAGTCCACCGCGTTGCGGCGCCAGGCCCCTTGGGAGGGGCCCCTCGGAGGCTGACCTAGGGTGAGGTTTAGCCCCTAGGATGCCGGCAGGCCCTATTCGCCAGCCGTGTGGAGCCTGGAGTGGCGGACCGAGGTGAGGGCACTGGTGAGCGGGAGCGTGGGCCCGGGTGTTTTGGCGCGGGGGGCCTTTGAAGGTCGCCGTGTCTTGGAGGGCCCTGCCCGTGCTCCCGCCCTGAATGAACGGCACCACCCCAAGCCCCCGGGTGGCGGCTGGGTGACAGGGTGAGTCCAGTGCTGAGGCTCGGGGGTCCCCAATCCCCAGCGTTGCGGCGCCAGATCCCTTGGGAGGGGCCCCTCGGGGGTCGATCTAGGGTTGCGGTTAGCCCCCAGGAGGCCGGTGGACCCGATCAGCGGCTGTGCGGCACGTGGAGGGTTGGGCCGAGGTGAGGGCGCTGGCGAGACTGAGCATGAGCCCAAGCGTTTTAGTGCGGGGGGCCTTCGAAGGTCAGTGGGGGCTCGGAGGGACCTGCCCGTTCTCCCGCTCTGAATGACCGGCGGGGCCCCTAGAGGCTCCGGTGCCTGAAGGGCAGCAGGGTGAGAGGGGCACTTGGGTTGGGGTCCCCATTCCCGGCGTTGTGGCGCCAGGCCACTTGGGAAGGGCCCCTCCGTGGCCGACCTACAGTTAGGGTTAGCCCCCAGGAGGCCAGCAGGCCCGATACACCGCCTGTGCGTCGAGCGGAGAGTTGGGCCAAGGTGAGGGTGCTGGTGAACATGACCCCGGGCCCAAGCGTTTTGGTTCGGGGCGCCTTCGAAGGTCGGCGGGGTTTCGAAGGGCCCTGCCCGTTCTCCCACCCTGAATGAATGGCGGCGCCCCTAGCGGCACGTGTGGGGCAGGGCGGCAGGGTGCATCCAGCGCTGGGGCTTGGGGGTTCCCAATCCCCAGGGTTGCGGCGCCAGGCCCCTTAGGAAGCGACACTCGGGGCCGTCCTAGGGTTAGGGTTAGCGCCCAGGAGGCCGGCAGGCCCGATCCGCCGGCTGTGCGAGGAGTGGAGATGCAGGCCGAGTTGAGGGCGATGGCGAGCGGGAGCTGGGCCCCAGCGTTTTGGCGTCCTGGGCCTTTGAATGTTGCCATGGCTCGGAGGGCCCTGCCCTTTCTCCTGCCCTGAAGAACCAGCAAGGCCCCTAGCGGCTACGTTGGCAGTGGGGCGGCAGGGTGAATCCCAGGCTGCGGCTCTGGGATCCCCAATCCCCGGCGTTGTGGTGCCAGGCCCCTTGGGAGGGGCTCCTCGTGGGCCGACCCAGGGTTAGAGTTAGCCCCCATAAGGCCGGCAGGCCAGATCCTCTGGCTGGGCGGTGAGAGGTGGGCGGGCGGAGGTAAAGGCGCTGGGGTGCGGGATTGTGGGCCCCTGCATTTTGGGGTGGGAGGCTTCAAATGTCGCCGGTTTCTCCAGGGCCCTGTCAGTTCTCCCGCCCTGAATGACCGGCGGCGCCCCTCGCGGCCCGGGTGGCAGCGTTGTGGGAGGGTGAGTCTGGCTTTGGGGCTTGGGGTTCCAGATCCCTGGCGTAGTGGCACCAAAACCCTTGGGAGGGGCCCCTGGGGGGCCGACCTAGGGTTAGGGTTAGCCCCCAGGAGACCGTCAGGCCCAACCGCACACTGTGCGGCGAGCTGAGGTGCGGCCCGAGGTGAAGGCGCTGGGGAGCGGGAGCGTGGGCACCAGCGTTTTGGCACGGGGAGCCTTTGAAGGTCACCGGGGACTCAGAAGGCCCTGCCCTTCTCTCGCCCTCTATGACCCGCGGCGCCCCTAGCGGCCCAGGTGGGGACAGTGCGGCAGGGTGAGTCCGGCTCTGGGGCTCTGAGTCACCAATCCCCAGCATTGCAGAGCCAGGCCGCTTCGGATGTCCCCTCAGGGCCGACCTAGGGTTTTGGTTAGCTGCCAGGAGCCCGGCAGGCCCTATCCACCGGCTCTGAAGCAAGCGGTGGGGTGGGCCTAGGTGAGGGCGCTGGCGAGCAGGATCCTGGGAGCCAACGTTTTTGCGCGGGGAGCCTTCAAAGGTCAGCGTGGGCTCGGAGGGCCCTGCCCGATCTCTTGCCCTGATTGACCGGCGGGGCCTCTAGCGGCTCGGGTGGCTGAAGGGCAGCAGGGTGAGTGCGGCACATGAGCTCGGGGTCCCCATCCCCAGCGTTGCGACGCCAGGCCCCTTGGGAAGTGCCCCTCGGTGGCCGACCTATGGTTAGGGTTAGCCTCCAGGAGCCCCGCAGGCCCGATACACCACCTGTGCGTCGAGCGGAGAGTTGGGCCGAGGTGAGGGTGCTGGTGAACATGAGCCTGGGCCCAAGCGTTTTGGTTCGGTGTGCCTTCGAAGGTCGGCAGGGGTTCGGAGGGCCCTGCCAGTTCTCCCACCCTGAATGAATGGCGGCGCCCCTAGCGGCCTGTGTGGGTTGGGGTGGCAGCGTGCATCCGGCGCTGGGGCTTGGGGGCCCCCAATCCCTGGCGTTGCGGCGCCAGGCCCCTTAGGAAGGGACCTTCAGGGGCTGTCCTAGGGTTAGGGTGAGCTCCCAGGAGGCCGGCAGGCCCGAGTCGCTGGCTCTGCGAAGAGCGGAGGTGCGGGCCGAGTTGAGGGTGATGCAGAGCTGGAGCGTTGTCCCCAGCGTTTTGGCGCCCTGGGCCTTCGACTGTTGCCATGGCTCAAAGGGCTCTGCCCGTTCTCCTGCCCTGAAGAACCAGCGGCGCCCTTAGCAGCTCCCTTGGCGGTGGAGCGGCAGGGTGAGTCCATGCTGCGGCTGGTGGATCCCCAATCCCCAGCGCTGTGGGGCCAGGCCTCTTGGGACGGGCTCCTCGTGGGCGGACCTAGGTTTAGAGTTAGCACCCAGGAGGCCAGCAGGCCCAATCCTCTGGCTGGGCGGCGAGAGGTGGGCGGCCCGAGGTAAAGGCGCTGGCGATCGGGAGCTTGGGCCCCTGCATTTTGGCGCAGGAGGCTTCAAATATCGAAGGTTTCTCCAGGGCCCTGTCCCTTCTCCCGCCCTGAATGTCGGGCGGCGCCACTAGCGTCCCGGGGTGGCGACGTGGCGGCAGGGTGAATCTGGCTCTGGGTCTTGGGGTCCCTGATCCCCAGTGTAGCGGCACCAGGACCCTTGGGAGGGGCCCCTGGGTGGCTGACCTAGGGTTAGGGTTAGCCCCCAGGAGGCCGGCAGGTGGGATCCGGCCACTGTCCGGGGAGCGGAGGGCGGGGCCGAGGTGAGGGCATTGGGGAGCGGGAGCGTGGGCACCAGCGTTTTGGCACGGGGAGCCTTTGAAGGCCACCGGGGGCTCGGAAGGCCCTGCCCCTTCTCTCGCCCTGAATGACCCGCAGTGCTCCTAGCGGCCTGGGTGGCGGCGTTGCGGTAGGGTGAGTGTGGCTCTGGGGCTTCAGGTTCCCGATCCCCGGCGAAGCGGCACCAGGACCCTTGGGAGGGGCTCCTGGGTGGCCGACCTAGGGTTAGGGTTAGCACCCGGGAGGCCGGCAGGCGGGATCCGCCCGCTGTGCGTGGAGCGGAGGGGCGGGCCGAGGTGAGGGCGCTGGCGAGCAAGAGCCTGGGCCCAAGCGTTTTGTCACCGGGGGCCTTCGAATGTCTCTGGGGACTCGGCGGGCCCTGCCCATTCTCCTCCCTGAATGACCGGCGGCGCCCCTAGCAGCCCAGGTGGCGGCGGGGCGGCATGGAAGTCCGGGCATAGGGCTCGGGGGTCCCCAGTCCACCGCGTTGCGGCGCCAGGCCCCTTGGGAGGGGCCCCTCGGAGGCTGACCTAGGGTGAGGTTTAGCCCCTAGGATGCCGGCAGGCCCTATTCGCCAGCCGTGTGGAGCCTGGAGTGGCGGACCGAGGTGAGGGCACTGGTGAGCGGGAGCGTGGGCCCGGGTGTTTTGGCGCGGGGGGCCTTTGAAGGTCGCCGTGTCTTGGAGGGCCCTGCCCGTGCTCCCGCCCTGAATGAACGGCACCACCCCAAGCCCCCGGGTGGCGGCTGGGTGGCAGGGTGAGTCCAGTGCTGAGGCTCGGGGGTCCCCAATCCCCAGCGTTGCGGCGCCAGATCCCTTGGGAGGGGCCCCTCGGGGGTCGATCTAGGGTTGCGGTTAGCCCCCAGGAGGCCGGTGGACCCGATCAGCGGCTGTGCGGCACGCGGAGGGTTGGGCCGAGGTGAGGGCGCTGGCGAGACTGAGCATGAGCCCAAGCGTTTTAGTGCGGGGGGCTTTCGAAGGTCAGTGGGGGCTCGGAGGGACCTGCCCGTTCTCCCGCTCTGAATGACCGGCGGGGCCCCTAGAGGCTCCGGTGCCTGAAGGGCAGCAGGGTGAGACCGGCACTTGGGTTGGGGTCCCCATTCCCGGCGTTGTGGCGCCAGGCCACTTGGGAAGGGCCCCTCCGTGGCCGACCTACAGTTAGGGTTAGCCCCCAGGAGGCCAGCAGGCCCGATACACCGCCTGTGCGTCGAGCGGAGAGTTGGGCCGAGGTGAGGGTGCTGGTGAACATGAGCCCGGGCCCAAGCGTTTTGGTTCGGGGCGCCTTCGAAGGTCGGCGGGGGTCCGAAGGGCCCTGCCCGTTCTCCCACCCTGAATGAATGGCGGCGCCCCTAGCGGCATGTGTGGGGCAGGGCGGCAGGGTGCATCCAGCGCTGGGGCTTGGGGGTTCCCAATCCCCGGCGTTGAGGCGCCAGGCCACTTAGGAAGCGACCCTCAGGGCCATCCTAGGGTTAGGGTTAGCTCCCAGGAGGCCGGCAGGCCCGATCCGCTGGCTGTGCGAGGAGTGGAGATTCAGGCCGAGTTGAGGGCGATGGCGAGCGGGAGCTGGGCCCCAGCGTTTTGGCGTCCTGGGCCTTTGAATGTTGCCATGGCTCGGAGGGCCCTGCCCTTTCTCCTGCCCTGAAGAACCAGCAAGGCCCCTAGCGGCTCCGTTGGCAGTGGGGCGGCAGGGTGAATCCCAGGCTGCGGCTCGGGGATCCCCAATCCCCGGCGTTGCCGTGCCAGGCCCCTTGGGAGGGGCTCCTCGTGGGCCGACCCAGGGTTAGAGTTAGCCCCCATAAGGCCGGCAGGCCAGATCCTCTGGCTGGGCGGTGAGAGGTGGGCGGGCCGAGGTAAAGGCGCTGGGGTGCGGGATTGTGGGCCCCTGCATTTTGGGGTGGGAGGCTTCAAATGTCGCCGGTTTCTCCAGGGCCCTGTCAGTTCTCCCGCCCTGAATGACCGGCGGCGCCCCTCGCGGCCCGGGTGGCAGCGTTGTGGGAGGGTGAGTCTGGCTTTGGGGCTTGGGGTTCCAGATCCCTGGCGTAGTGGCACCAAAAGCCTTGGGAGGGGCCCCTGGGGGGCCGACCTAGGGTTAGGGTTAGCCCCCAGGAGACCGTCAGGCCCAACCGCACACTGTGCGGCGAGCTGAGGTGCGGCCCGAGGTGAAGGCGCTGGGGAGCGGGAGCGTGGGCACCAGCGTTTTGGCACGGGGAGCCTTTGAAGGTCACCGGGGACTCAGAAGGCCCTGCCCTTCTCTCGCCCTCTATGACCCGCAGCGCCCCTAGCGGCCCAGGTGGGGACAGTGCGGCAGGGTGAGTCCGGCTCTGGGGCTCTGAGTCACCAATCCCCAGCATTGCAGAGCCAGGCCGCTTGGGATGTCCCCTCAGGGCCGACCTAGGGTTTTGGTTAGCTGCCAGGAGCCCGGCAGGCCCTATCCACCGGCTCTGAAGCAAGCGGTGGGGTGGGCCTAGGTGAGGGCGCTGGCGAGCAGGATCCTGGGAGCCAACGTTTTTGCGCGGGGAGCCTTCAAAGGTCAGCGTGGGCTCGGAGGGCCCTGCCCGATCTCTTGCCCTGATTGACCGGCGGGGCCTCTAGCGGCTCGGGTGGCTGAAGGGCAGCAGGGTGAGTGCGGCACATGAGCTCGGGGTCCCCATCCCCAGCGTTGCGACGCCAGGCCCCTTGGGAAGTGCCCCTCGGTGGCCGACGTATGGTTAGGGTTAGCCTCCAGGAGCCCCGCAGGCCCGATACACCACCTGTGCGTCGAGCGGAGAGTTGGGCCGAGGTGAGGGTGCTGGTGAACATGAGCCTGGGCCCAAGCGTTTTGGTTCGGTGCGCCTTCGAAGGTCGGCAGGGGTTCGGAGGGCCCTGCCAGTTCTCCCACCCTGAATGAATGGCGGCGCCCCTAGCGGCCTGTGTGGGTTGGGGTGGCAGCGTGCATCCGGCGCTGGGGCTTGGGGGCCCCCAATCCCTGGCGTTGCGGCGCCAGGCCCCTTAGGAAGGGACCTTCAGGGGCTGTCCTAGGGTTAGGATGAGCTCCCAGGAGGCCGGCAGGCCCGAGTCGCTGGCTCTGCGAAGAGCGGAGGTGCGGGCCGAGTTGAGGGTGATGCAGAGCGGGAGCGTGGTCCCCAGCGTTTTGGCGCCCTGGGCCTTCAACTGTTGCCATGGCTCAAAGGGCCCTGCCCGTTCTCCTACCCTGAAGAACCAGCGGCGCCCTTAGCAGCTCCCTTGGCGGTGGAGCGGCAGGGTGAGTCCATGCTGCGGCTCGTGGATCCCCAATCCCCAGCGTTGTGGGGCCAGGCCTCTTGGGAGGGGCTCCTCGTGGGTGGACCTAGGTTTAGAGTTAGCACCCAGGAGGCCAGCAGGCCCAATCCTCTGCCTGGGCGGCGAGAGGTGGGCGGCCCGAGGTAAAGGCGCTGGCGATCGGGAGCGTGGGCCCCTGCATTTTGGCGCAGGAGGCTTCAAATATCGCCGGTTTCTCCAGGGCCCTGTCCCTTCTCCCGCCCTGAATGACGGGCGGCGCCACTAGCGTCCCGGGTGGCGACGTGGCGGCAGGGTGAGTCTGGCTCTGGGTCTTGGGGTCCCTGATCCCCAGTGTAGCGGCACCAGGACCCTTGGGAGGGGCCCCTGGGTGGCTGACCTAGGGTTAGGGTTAGCCCCCAGGAGGCCGGCAGGTGGGATCCGGCCACTGTCCGGGGAGCGGAGGGCGGGGCCGAGGTGAGGGCGTTGGGGAGCGGGAGCGTGGGCACCAGCGTTTTGGCATGGGGAGCCTTTGAAGGCCACCGGGGGCTCGGACGGCCCTGCCCCTTCTCTCGCCCTGAATGACCCGCAGTGCTCCTAGCGGCCTGGGTGGCGGCGTTGCGGTAGGGTGAGTGTGGCTCTGGGACTTGAGGTTCCCGTTCCCCGGCGAAGCGACACCAGGACCTTTGGGAGGGGCCCCTGGGTGGCCGACTTGGGTTAGGATTAGCACCCGGGAGGCCGGCAGGCGGGATCCGCCCGCTGTGCGTGGAGCGGAGGGGCGGGCCGAGGTGAGGGCGCTGGCGAGCAAGAGCCTGGGCCCAAGCGTTTTGGCACCGGGGGCCTTCGAATGTCTCCGGGGACTCGGCGGGCCCTGCCCATTCTCCTCCCTGAATGACCGGCGGCGCCCCTAGCAGCCCAGGTGGCGGCGGGGCGGCATGGAAGTCCGGGCATAGGGCTCGGGGGTCCCCAGTCCACCGCGTTGCGGCGCCAGGCCCCTTGGGAGGGGCCCCTCGGAGGCTGACCTAGGGTGAGGTTTAGCCCCTAGGATGCCGGCAGGCCCTATTCGCCAGCCGTGTGCAGACTGGAGTGGTGGACCGAGGTGAGGGCACTGGTGAGCGGGAGCGTGGGCCCGGGTGTTTTGGCGCGGGGGGCCTTTGAAGGTCGCCGTGTCTTGGAGGGCCCTGCCCGTGCTCCCGCCCTGAATGAACGGCACCACCCCAAGCCCCCGGGTGGCGGCTGGGTGGCAGGGTGAGTCCAGTGCTGAGGCTCGGGGGTCCCCAATCCCCAGCGTTGCGGCGCCAGATCCCTTGGGAGGGGCCCCTCGGGGGTCGATCTACGGTTGCGGTTAGCCCCCAGGAGGCCGGTGGACCCGATCAGCGGCTGTGCGGCACGCGGAGGGTTGGGCCGAGGTGAGGGCGCTGGCGAGACTGAGCATGAGCCTAAGCGTTTTAGTGCGGGGGGCCTTCGAAGGTCAGTGGGGGCTCGGAGGGACCTGCCCGTTCTCCCGCTCTGAATGACCGGCGGGGCCCCTAGAGGCTCCGGTGCCTGAAGGGCAGCAGGGTGAGACCGGCACTTGGGTTGGGGTCCCCATTCCCGGCGTTGTGGCGCCAGGCCACTTGGGAAGGGCCCCTCCGTGGCCGACCTACAGTTAGGGTTAGCCCCCAGGAGGCCAGCAGGCCCGATACACCGCCTGTGCGTCGAGCGGAGAGTTGGGCCGAGGTGAGGGTGCTGGTGAACATGAGCCCGGGCCCAAGCGTTTTGGTTCGGGGCGCCTTCGAAGGTCGGCGGGGGTTCGAAGGGCCCTGCCCGTTCTCCCACCCTGAATGAATGGCGGCGCCCCTGGCGGCACGTGTGGGGCAGGGCGGCAGGGTGCATCCAGCGCTGGGGCTTGGGGGTTCCCAATCCCCGGCGTTGCGGCGCCAGGCCCCTTAGGAAGTGACCCTCGGGGCCGTCCTAGGGTTAGGGTTAGCGCCCAGGAGGCCGGCAGGCCCGATCCGCCGGCTGTGCGAGGAGTGGAGATGCAGGCCGAGTTGAGGGCGATGGCGAGCGGGAGCTGGGCCCCAGCGTTTTGGCGTCCTGGGCCTTTGAATGTTGCCATGGCTCGGAGGGCCCTGCCCTTTCTCCTGCCCTGAAGAACCAGCAAGGCCCCTAGCGGCTCCGTTGGCAGTGGGGCGGCAGGGTGAATCCCAGGCTGCGGCTCGGGGATCCCCAATCCCCGGCGTTGTGGTGCCAGGCCCCTTGGGAGGGGCTCCTCGTGGGCCGACCCAGGGTTAGAGTTAGCCCCCATAAGGCCGGCAGGCCAGATCCTCTGGCTGGGCGGTGAGAGGTGGGCGGGCCGAGGTAAAGGCGCTGGGGTGCGGGATTGTGGGCCCCTGCATTTTGGGGTGGGAGGCTTCAAATGTCGCCGGTTTCTCCAGGGCCCTGTCAGTTCTCCCGCCCTGAATGACCGGCGGCGCCCCTCGCGGCCCGGGTGGCAGCGTTGTGGGAGGGTGAGTCTGGCTTTGGGGCTTGGGGTTCCAGATCCCTGGCGTAGTGGCACCAAAAGCCTTGGGAGGGGCCCCTGGGGGGCCGACCTAGGGTTAGGGTTAGCCCCCAGGAGACCGTCAGGCCCAACCGCACACTGTGCGGCGAGCTGAGGTGCGGCCCGAGGTGAAGGCGCTGGGGAGCGGGAGCGTGGGCACCAGGGTTTTGGCGCGGAGAGCCTTCGAAGGTCGCCAGTGGCTCAGAGGACCCTGTCCATTCTTGCGCCCTGAATGACCAGCGGCGCCCCTAGTGGCCCGAGTGGCAGCAGGGAGGCAGGGTGAGTCTGGCGATGGGGCCTATGGTCCTAGTCCCAGGCTTGGTGGCGCCAGGCCCCTTGGGAGGGGCCCCTCTGGTTCCTGCCTAGCTTTAGGGTTACCCCCAGGAGTCCGGCGGCCTGATCCGCTGGCTGTGCATTGAGCGGAGGGGCGGGCCGACGTGAATGCGCTGGCGAGCGGGAGTGTGGGCCCAAGTGTTTTGGCGCGGGGAGCCTTCGAAGGTCACCGGGGGCTCAGAGGGCCCTGCCTATTCTCTCGCCCTGTGAGGACGTTGCCCCTACCGGGCCGGGTCATGGCGGGGTGGCAGGGTGAGTCTGGAGCTAGGGCTCGTGGGTCCCCAATCCCCAGCGTGGCGTCGCCAGGCACTTGGGAGTGGTACCTTGGGGGCCTACCTAGGGTTAGGGTTAGCCCAAAGGAGGCTGGCAGGCCCATTCTGCCGGCTGTGCGGCGAGAGGAGTGGTGGGCAGAGGTGAGGGTGCTGGCGAGCGGGAGCGTGGGCCCCAGCGTTTTGGCGTGGGGGGCCTTCGAAAGTCGCCGGGGGCTCAGAGATCCATGCCCCTTCTCCCGCCCTGAATGAGTGGCGGTGCCCCTAGCAGCCTGGGTGGCGGCGGGGCGGCTGGGTGAGTCTGGTGCTCATGCTCGTGGGTCCCCAATCCCCGGCGTGGCGGAGCCAGGACCCTTGGAAAGGGCCCCTCGGGGGCCGACCTAGGTTTAGGGTTAGCCCCCAGGAGCCCAGCAGGCCCTATCCGCCAGCTGTGTGTTCGAGCGGAGGGGCGGGCTGAGGTGAGGGCAATGGTGAGCGGGAGCGTGGGCCCAAGCCTTTTGGCACAGGGGGCCTTCGAAGGTCACGGGGGGCTCAGAGGGCCCTACCCCTTCTCCTGCCCCGAAGGACCGGCAGCGCCCCTAGCAACCCGGGTGGAGGCGGGGTGGCAGTGAAAGTCCAGCACTGGGGCTGGATTGTCCCCAATCCCCGGCGTGATGGTGCCAGTCCCCTTGGGAGGGGCTCCTCAGGGGCTGAACTAGGGTTAGGGTTAGCCCCCAGGAGGCTGGCAGGCCCAATCTGACGGCTGTGTGGCGAGCGGAGGGTGGGTCCCAGGTGAGGGCAATGGTGAGCGGGAGCGTGG
Organism: Ursus americanus; assembly: GCF_024610735.1. Taxonomy (NCBI): domain Eukaryota; kingdom Metazoa; phylum Chordata; class Mammalia; order Carnivora; family Ursidae; genus Ursus; species Ursus americanus. Next base: position 576,053 of record NC_142157.1, on the reverse strand, counting down.
GCCCTAGCATTTTGGCGTGGGTTGCCTTCGAAGGTCGCAGGGGGCACGGAGGGCCCTGCAAGTTCTCCCACTCTGAATGAGGATGGCGACCCTAGCGGGCCGGGTCTCGGCAGGGCAGCAGGGTGAGTCCGGCGTTGGTGTTCGGGGGTCCCCAATCCCCAGCGTGTTGGTGCCAGACCCCTTCGGAGGGGCCCCTTGACAGCCAACCTAGGGTTAGGGTTAGACCCCAGGAGGCCGCCAGGCCCGATCTGCTGGTTGTGCGGCTTGCGGAGGGGCTGGCCGAGGTGAGGGCACTGGTGAGCAGAAGCGTGGGCCAAAGCATTTTGGCACGGGGGGCCTTCAAATGTCACCGGTGGCTCGGATGGCCCTGCCCATTCTCCCGCCCTGAATGACCGGCGGTGCCCATAGTGACCCGGGTGGCAGCGGGGGGCATGGTGAGTCCGGCGCTGGGGCTCAGGAGTCCCCTTTCCCCGTCGTTGCGGCACCAGGCCCCTTGGGAGGGGCCACTAGGGGGCCGACATAGGTTTAGGGTTAGCCCCCAGAAGGCCCACAGGCCCGATCCGCCAGCTGTGCGGCGAGCGGAGGGGAGGGCCGAGGTAAGGGCGCTGGCCAGCGGGAGCGTGGGGCCAAGCGTTTTGGTGCGGGGGGCCTTCGAAGGTCGCAGGTCGCTAGGAGGGCCCTGCCTGTTCTCCCTCCCTGAATGAACGGCGGCGCCCCTAGCGGCCCAGGTGGCGGTAGGGCGGGAGGGTGAGTCCGGCGCTTGGGCTCGGGATTCCCCAATCCCAGGTGTTGCGGCAATAGGAACCTGGATGGGCCCCTCGGGGGCCCACCAATGGTTAGGGTAACACCCAGGAGGGCTGCAGTCCAGATCCACTGGCTCTACAGCGAGTGGAGGGGCGGACCGAGGTGAGGGCGCAGGCGAGCGGGAGCATGGGCCCAAGCATTTTGGCATGGGGGGCCTTCGAATGTCACCAGGGGCTCGGAGGAATCTGCCCGTTCTCCCTCCCTGAATGACCGACGGTGCTCCTAGCGGCCCGGGTGGCGGGGGGGCGACATGGTGAGTCCGGCGCTGGGGCTCGGGGGTCCCCAATCCCAGGCATTGCGGTGCCAGGCCCCTTCGGAGGGGCACCTAAGGGGACAACCTAGGGTTCTGTGTAGCCACCAGGAGGAGTGCAGGCCTCATCCGCCGGCTCTGTGGCGAGCGGAGGGGTGGGCCGAGGTGAGGGCGCTGAGGAGCAGGAGCGTGGGCTCGAGCGTTTTGGATGGGGGGGCCTTCGAAGTTCGCCACGGGTTCAGAGGGCCCTGCCCGTTCTACCGCCCTGAATGACCAGCGGCACCCCTAGCGGCCCGGGTGGTGATGGGACGGCAGGGAGACTCCGGCGCTGGGGATCAGGGCTCCCTAATACCCGGCGTTGCAGCCTCAGGCCCCTTGGGACGGGCCCCTCGGTGGCAGACCTAGGGTTAGGGTTAGCCCCCAGGAGGCTGCCAGGCTCGTTCCGCCCATGTGCGGTGAATGGAGGTGTGGGTTGAGGTGAGGTAGCTGGCGAGTGGGGGCATGGGCCAGAGCATTTACGCTTTGGCTTGGGGTGCCTTCGAAGGTCGCAGGAGGCTTGGAGGGTCCTGCCCGTTCTGTCGCCCTGAAGGACTGGTGACGCCCCTAGTGCCCCATGTGGCGGCAGGGTGGCACGGTGCATCCGGCGGTGGGAGTTGGGGGTCCCCAATCCCTGGCATGCAGCGCCAGGCCACTTGGGAGGGGCCCTTCGGGGGCAACATGGCATAGGGTTAGCCCCCAGGAAGCCAGCAGGCCCGATCCGCCAGCTCTGCCGCGAGAGGACGGGTGGGCCGAGGTTGGGGCGCTGGGGAGCAGGAGCGAAGGAGCCAGAGTTTTTGCACAGGGGCCTTTGAAGGTCACAGGGGGATCGGAGGGCCTTGTCCGTTCTCCCTTCTTGAATGACTGGCAACACCCGTAGCGCCCTGGGTGCTTGCGGGGTGGCAGAGTGAGTCCAGCACTGGGGCTCGGGGGTCCCAAATCCCCGGCATTGTGGTGCCAGGCTCCTTGGGAGGGGCCCCTCGGGGGCCGACCTCGGGTTAGGGTTCTTCCACAGGAGGCCGGCAAGCCCGGCGCTAAGAGGCTCTGGCAATGTAACAAAAATGCCATACACTTATCTGAAAGAAATAACAGTGTACAGGAACCCTCTTAGCCCTAACATCATCCTTTGTGAATATGGAAGCCAACCCCAAAGTGCTCGTGGAAGTCTGACGAAAGGGCTAAGCACTTTTCTCTGAGTTACCACACTGTACAGGGAAAGACCAATGTACATCATCTTTCACGAGTAGGAAGCATTAATGAAAACGTTCTGGAATTTCGAGGACTCTGACCCATCCTTATTGGTAATAAACCATCGTGTACAGGAAAACACCTTCAACTCTCATCAGCCACCTCAATCCTGATTCCGATTCAACTTTGCGTGTGTAGGACTAGGGAAATGTCCACATCTTATTGCTAAGAAAAACGATGTCAGGGTAATGCCCTTCAAGTCACCTCAGCCTTCCTGAAGACGGAAGCAGGAATCAAGGTGGTTATGTTACCATGAGGTAAGGAAGATGAGCATATAAGTGAGAAACAACAGTGGGCAGGACCTCTCTTCCAACGAACAGTATCTTTGCTTAATGTTGAATCCCTATGGTAAGTGGTTGTGGGCATTTGTGAGGTCAAAATCTTAAGTGTTTTGTAAAACCTCTTGGTCATTCACAGATGAGACTAAGGTAGTTGGGGACTCCTAGGCAGTGATTTGTCCACTGTCAAAAATATGAAAAGATAAAAGAGACAGATGAGGTCTCCTCAGGCATTGTCCTTTATCCTCATCCTCCGTGAGGATGGCCATCTCTGGACAGCTCAGTGGCAGGGTCTCATTCACAGTGGGGGCATCTGTTCCTCACAGACATCAGGCAGGGAAATGGATTTGGTTCTCTGTGCCAGCCCAGCCACAGCTGAGTGTCACAGCACCCTCTCGTGGGCTCATAAGAGTTTCACTGTCACCAGGCAGGTCATTGTATTTGATAAACCACTGTGAGAGTTTGCAATGGCCTTCATCTGCAACCTCCTAGAAGCAAATGCAGGTCTCTGGTACCATGTGAAGTCATGTGAAGGCATTGTGAGAAAGTGTCCTTTTGCTTAAGGAAAACATGACTGGGGCTCCTGGCTGACTCAGCCAGTTAAGCATGTGCCTTTGGCTCAGGTTATGATCCCAGGGTTCTGGGATCGAGCCCGGGCTCCCTGCTCAGCAGGAAAGGAGGTAGGGAAATAGCTTAAAACCCACAGAGAATGTGAATAAACGGGAGTGAGATGGAACTTGGTCTGTGTTTTGCTTTAGGGATTGGAAGTTAGTTTTTTCTCAATTGTGATTGTTCTTGAAACTGAAAAGCTGTATTGGTTTTTTTTTTTTTACCTTTAATTTTTTTCTAATAATAATTTTTTATTTTGATATGTTAGTCACTATACAGTATTTCCTTAGTTTTTGATGTAGTGTTCCCTGATTCATTATTTGCATATAACACCCAGTGCTCCATGCAATATGTACCTTCCTTAATACCCATCACTGGCCCATCCCAATCCCCCACCCCTCTCCCCTCTGAAGCCCTCAGTTTGTTTCCCAGAGTCCATAGTCTCTCGTGGTTCATTCCCCCTTCTGTTTAGGGTCCATTGTCTAAAGGGACAGACAATGGAAGTTCACCAAATATAAGATCGAAATTTCATTGTTCATTATAGATGCCGCCAAGTAGTTCCCAGACATTTCATTCTACTGTAGTAATTCATTATACCTGTGCAGGTGCACGTGGAAGACAATTGATGCATGTAGAGTGGTAATAAAACACGCCCCTCAGTAGTAGAATAATAGAGGATGCACATGTGTAAAATTATTCGACTACAGCTTCCATGCTTTCCCTTTGGTTCCTTATTATCTATGAAATTGGACAATTTTTGTTCTCTAGGCCTAAAACTCATTGTCAGTATTCAGAGTTTTTCAATGCTGATCTTCTCCTGTAAAAGTTACCAAAAACCTAAAATATGTATGAACTTTAAAAAATGCTATATTGAAAATTACAGCAGGGAAGTTCAATTTTGTGAATATTGTGTCAATGGATCTCTATTTTGACATCAGTGTTCATTAGAAATGATGACATTTCATGTGAGTATAAATATCAATGTGTAAAAGAAAAGGTAGGAAGAACCTTGAATGTTTAAGTAATTGGTGAAATGACAGGTGTGTGTGTGTGTGTGTGTGTGTGTGTGTGTGTGTGTGTGTGTAATTGATTTTCAGTGAATGGTTCAGCTTCTTGTAGGACCTCCGAGAGAGCCCAGGTGAACCTTTCAATGGGTTGGTATCTGTTTTCAGAACATGGGAATCTCTTAGTCCAATAGTCAATCAGGCAAGCTTTGAGGTCTTGAAGAGTTTCAGTCCTCAGCGATGGTGTTGCAGACCCTTGTGAGCAAACCCTAAGGTATGCTCAGAGCCCTCATTAGCTGGTACCACGGTGTGACGATGTCAGACAGCATTTCCCAAAGAAGTACCTCTTGAGTCTCTGTCCTTGTCAGTTCCCTACACTTCCTTACACTAGTTATGTGATCAGTGTGTTTCAGGATAATCCCCACATGTGAGTTTTGCTATTTCCTACTAGTCCTATCTGTTTCTCATCTTCTTCTTTTATGGTAGGGGTTGGGAAGCAACCTGTGTGGTGTAGGAAGGGGTGTGGTAGTTGTCTGCCTTCAGAGAACCGAATGATGCCTAGAAATTGTACTGTAGTTTGAGGTCAATTGTCCACCCTCTGAGTGTCAGGAATTCCATCACTTTACTTTGATGCTAGTCTGTTCTTCAAGCTTCCTCAGAAATAAGGACGTCATCCATCTAGGGAATACTGGTTTGTGTGTATGTTTTCATTTTAGGAAAGGCCTTGCTGTTCCTGAAAATAATACTGCAGAGCACCCTTTCCTGTTCTTATTGGCCATCAGTCAATCTTTTGTGAAATATTCGTTTATAAATAGACTTTCTATGGTTGATGAGCAGGAATTCTTTATTGACAAGTCTTTGTCAGTGTGTGTATTGCAAATCTTTACTTCCCAGAATGCGGTTCACTTTTTCATTTTCTTATGGTCATAAGATAAGGAGAAATGTCACATTTTTATGAAGTCCCACTGAATTCTTTTAAATGGTTAGTGCACCCTATGTCCTACCCAAAGATTGACAGGTTCTACGTTTTCTTTCAGAAACTGTCCAATGGGAAGCTACAATCCATCTCAAATTTATAAATTGCATTTTTAATTCTAATAGGGTATTTATAGACTGTTTTGGATTTTCTATGTACACAATCGTATTATCTGTGAATAATCACAATTATCCCCTCAATTCTTATACTTTTTGTTTTTCTTGCCTTCTAACACTGGTAAATTCTCCGATGCACCGTTGAATAGAGCAGCATTGTTTGAAGATTTTAATATACCTTTCTCAATATCTGACAGAAAAAGCAGACAAAACATTGGTAAAAAATGTGACCTAATTGACATATAGGGAACATTCCATAATAAGTGCAGAATACATTATTTTCAAGTGGTCATAGACTCTTTACCCAAATAGATGATAGGTGGGGCCACGAATCAAGTCTACAAATGTTAAACCCTGAAATTAACTAGATTCTATTCTTAGACCACAGGGGAATTGAGCCACAGTCATAGAGAAAAGAAAACCAAGAAGTCCTTCAATGTTTAAAATTAAATGGAAATTTTCTACATATCCTAAATGTCAGAGAGGGAATCTCAATGGAAATTCTGAACCTTTTCTACATGAGGGCTCACACACAATGATACTTTATTTGTGAAGAGCATTATAATAATCTAGATAGGAGTTGAGCCTTAAGTCAGAGTTCTGCCTGCCCCAGCCACACCTGGCCGCATTGGCCTGTGGTCCCCCTCAGCTGTCCTTTCTGGTGGCCCTGAGCTAAGGGGGTCAACATGGCCATATGGAAATGGGAAGCTCCCCACTCATAGTGATGACGGTGCCCCCTTCCCAGCTGCCCTTTTTTGGTGGCTCTGAGCTAAGGGGGTCAACATGGCCGTATGGAAATTAGAAGCTCCCCACTCTTAGTGATGACGTTGCTATCGTATCATACTCACCAGTCCAACATGATTTCTGAGTGAACTATGACACAAGAGTGACTTCTTGTCCTTCCTTCAGGTTTGAAAATCATCTGGTGAGTCATCTATTAGGAATGTGGATTCAACATGTGTTCTTTCTTCTGGAAAAGAAATAGACCCAATAGCAATTTTGGCTTCCTGAGCACCTGATCTTGAGAGACATCATACTGGCTCTTTGTAGCATTCTGCCTCTTAAACTTCAAACTAGGTATAGATATTTTTAGGCACATTTTCAGGTGGTTAGACAGGGACTCGGATGATATGAGTCACAGAGGATTTTAGTGTCAGAAACCTAAGTGGGATCCCCAAATTGACTCCAAATCCCTTGTTGTTCCATACAGGGTACTATTTCCCTCTTATCTCTGGTCTTCTCGATCTGGAAACCTATCAAGTATCAGGATTTTCTTGTCATGTGGACAACTGGAACAAATTCAGCGGGCCTTTTCACCTCTGCCCATGGTGATCATTAAGATCATTATCTCAGTGGAGGACCTCTGGGTAAGATACTCAAAGATCCTTAGGGATAGAGACAGTATAATATTTTTCTGGTATTAAAGTTACTGAAAACAACTATCTTTTTTAGTCGATTCAGGCTCTGGTATGTTCAGAGGGTGCTGTAAAACTGGTCTGAAATAGTGTTTAAAAACACTCAGCTCAGCCTCTTTACAACAGGAGCCAATGCTTATAAACATGGCTAAAATATTGTCTTATCTATGATGACTTCACAGCCATCGTAGTGTTTATATGGTATGACTGTGACTTACATTAGTCAACATTTGCAGAGAAAGAACTTAGTGCATCCAGGGGGCACTTCATGTTGAAATTAGTTTGTGACAACGAGCTACTGTGTTTTATTCTGCAGTCCAAGGGAATGGTGCCAGACATCTCTAAGGTGTCTAGCAGTTCTACAATTCTGATTTTAAGTGGTCTGTGTGCTTCAGCGATTTGGGCAGGAGAAGGGCAGGAGTCCAGAGACTGTGAACATTTCTGTTACCTGTGCTGACCATGGAGCAGGCAGGCTTTTGTGGGTATCATTTTGATTTCTTGGTACTCTTGTGAAAGGTGTTTTTGTCTCAAATTCCTCCATTTAGGAGTAATTACAATGATAAAAGGAATTTTTATCTTATATCATCTTTGGGCCCTGATCCTGGGCTCCCAAGGAAGCTATCCTTCAACATTTTACCAGCTCAAAATGGCTGGGCAAAAACCTCAAAGCATGGGCCCTATTTCTACCCCAAGCACATGTTGTACATCTGCTTCGAGGAGAAAACAATAACCAAAAAATGCCAACATAAATATAAGAAAAAATAAAGAACCTCTTTGGCTCCCATAAGATTAAGGTCATACTGACATGTACATACTGAAAACATAAGAAAGAATCTGTCACTTTCTGGATCTAAGAAGATCCTCATTGTGGTGTGTAACTCTGTATGTAAAACAAAACAGAAAAAAATATATAAGCCTGCCCCAAATGTTCCTTCCCCGGAGCACTCCCTTCTTGGTGAAGATTGTGTCTCCCAGAGAGTTGTCCTGACTTGGGTTTGAATAAAGGTCTCTTCCTTTCTCTCTAAAATGTTTTTAAAAGTTCATTCACGCAGTGTCGACAATAACAGTGTTTTCTATTTAAGTGAGAAATAAATGTTTCACTCTAGTTGCATTGGGAATAGACGAATTGAGGGTTTCTTTAGAAGAGTAAGTCTGCTTTCCAGAAAAGGCAAGCTCATTGGTCTATTGAGAATGAAGATAATTACTGCTAAACAACAAGTATGTGTTGCCCCTTCGCCCAGAAACCAAAGCAGGTGTGCAGGCTTTAGGTCAGAGGTGCCTTCTTCTCCCAGCTGACAGCACTTCTTGCTCTGGCTCCAAGACACCCGAGGTTTTGAAGGTCAGCATCAGAGTCAGCGAGGCAGCTTGTCACAGGACGCCAGTGTTTAGAGAAAGCACAGGTATGTTTAGCAAAATGTCCTAACTATGTCAGGGCTGGAGGTAAAACCTCTCATTATCCCAAAACCTCCTGGGCTTTTCTCTTTTCTCTAGTGGAGCCACAAAGTAAAATTGAAGTAGCTGTCAGCATTCTGGGTTTGGTGCAAGAATTACTTAGTTTCCGTGCTGGTAGAACTTTGCAGGGAATCACAATTTCTCTGTCCATTTATTGCTTACAAATGTATTTTGACCATCTGTTTCCTAAGAACCCTCTTTTATTAGAAAGGGGAGGTGAGATTCACTCTGTGCCTGTTTGTAACATCTAATTTCTTCCTTCATCTAACAGTGTTTATTCAGTTGGGCCTAAGATATGGTTGAGTGGCCAGCATCTAGGGTTAGGTGGCTTTTTTTCATCTGATACAGACTTGGATGATGTCATTTGACAAAGGTGATGTTTCATCATTGATTAGTTTATTCATCAGAAGAGTTAAAATTAGGGTGGTGGGAAAATTGAAAATTATCCAAGGCGGCCTATTCCTGTTTAAAAGTTGAGCTTGACTTTCTAGTTTTACTAAATGTATTATCTCAATATTTTGAGGTGCCATATTCTCTCTGTAGTTTCTTTGGCGGTGGAGTCAGAAGGAGAGTCTGGGAATTCTTTTGAATAGTGGCATGCTGGTGGCTTCAAGGGGCTTGGCGTCAGGAGCCTTGGGGTGAAGTCTGCAACTGCTTGCCTGACCCTGGGTGCATCTCCCAGAGGTTTTGTTTCCTCTTATGAAATTGCCGGCAGATAATGTTCTGCTTAAAGGGGAACCCTCCCATCCTGTTGGTGGGAATGCAAAGTTGTGCAGCCAGCCTGGGAAACAGTGTGGGGGTTCCTCAAAAAGTTAAACATTGAACAACCACATGATCCAGCAATTGCTCTCCTAGGTATTTACCCAAAGGATACAGAAATGCAGATTCAAAGGGGGAACATGCACTATGATGTTTATAGCACCAATGTCCACAGTAGCCAAACTATGGAGAGAAACCCAAAGTCCATGCACTGATGATTGGATAAAGCAGATGTGGGATACATATATATATATATGTATATATATAATGGATTATGACCCAGCTTCAAAAAGAATGAAATCTTACCATTTGCAAGGATGTGGATTGATCTAGAGTATATTAAGCTAAGCAAAATCAGTGAGGAAAGACAAATATCCTATCTCTCACACTTGTGGAATTTCAGACAGAAAATAGATGAACAGAGTTGAGGGGTGATGAGAGAGGCAAACAAGGAAATAGACTCAACCTTGGAGAAGAAACTGAGTGTTGCTGCAGGACAGGGACATGGGAGGAAGAGTTAAATGGGTGAGGGGTATTAAGGAGGGCACTTGTGATGAGCACTGGGTACTGTATGCAGATGAGGAATCACTAAATCCTACCCCTGAAGCGAATATTCCATGGCATGTGAACTAACTGGAATATAAGTAAGAGAAGAAAGCAAAAAAGTGTTCTGCTTCATGAAGAGTGATGTAAAATTGTAGTGATTTGGGCTGTACTATTCTATAGAGGATAGATGGAAAACACCCTGTTGTAGGATACACTAGTTTCTTATCACATAAGGAGTCCTCAGAAAGCTGCAATGAAAGATTCAGATCTCAGAGCATGTTCATGTTCCACTGGTATGTTACAGTTTGCACAGGTAGGAAAGAAGGTGGAGAGAAAGGCAACAGAAGGGGAAAGTAGGTGTGAACCTTTCATTAGTTAGCATTATAGCTTTCTCATGAAAGCCTTGCGCCAGTGTTATTTTGGAAGAAGAGGAGGAATCCGGGAGCTTTGCAGGAGACAGGGGAGTTCCAGGTCTGGGTAAAGCTGACAGGGGTCTCAGAGGAGAGCTGAATGCATTCTGCAGCAGGGTGTGGGCAGGGTGGGCTCCAGGGGTGGATGTTGGTCTCCTGGATGAGAGTTGTGGCAGGTGAGGGCTGTGTGCAAGTTCCTGGTTGAGGACAAGTGAGGCACAGGCGGAGAGCTGGCAGAGAACCTTCTTCTGGGCCACCAGCCTCACCCAACACACAGCCTCATCTTCTGTCCCTGTCACTCCAATTCACACTTCTCGAAAGGTGAGTGAGAACACATGAAGAGCATTCTGAACAGAAGGGAAAGCATGTGCAAAGTCTCTGGGGCAGGAGAATTCCTGTTATGTCCAGGAGCAACAAGAAGACCCTGTGGCCACAGGAGACAGCTTAGGACATGAGCTCAGAGAGGTGAAAGAGTGTGACAGAAAGCTATTCCAGGGCTATAACCCCTTGAGATGCTGTTTCACTGGGCCATCCTGGCTACAGTGTTGAGAACAGATGACAGAGGGTTGAAGATGGCAAGGCAGGTCAATGACGAAGCTTTTCCAGGAACTCAGGCACTTGGGACCAGACAGGTGGCCTTGGATGGAGTGGTTAGAACTATTCTGGGTCCATTTTGAAGATGGAGCTCACAGGATTTGCTGATGGGATAACTATTAGGAGCAGGAGAACAGAGGAATTGGGGTAACTCTCAGGTGTTGTGGGTTGTCCTGATCGAGAGGAAGGAGAGGGTTTCTCAGGGGGTAGGAGGTAGTCCGTGTTCTGCATGCTGAGGAAGGTGCCTTTCCCGGTGGATCTGCTGAGGTTTGTGTCTGGGAGAACCTTTCACATCTCCTCCCTCAGCAATGCTCAAGTACAAGTATACCCCACTTTTTAAACGTTCACAGTAAGACACTGGGCTTTCTTGAAAGAACTATGTTATTACCCAGCTTCAGTAAGAGGAAGAGACCTGAAGAGGATTTCCCTCTTATGAAAAAAGGTGAACAGTGAGAATCGTGTTCAGCATCTGTTTTGGGGAGAAGCACAACAGAGGCGGCGTGCACCCCAACCAGCTCCTTCCTCTGGGAACCGCTCTCCGCATCCAGCCACCAGCACTTTGAATTGTGTCTGTAAGCTTCTGCTGTGCTTCATCATCATTTATGCTGGGCCTCTGTTAGAAACTTGTGTGCTGAGGCCTATGAAAAGCCAAAGAGAAGGAATTTTGGAGTCTGAGCACACTGTCTAATTGTTCGTTTAAATTAATGGTCATTCCTTCTTGACACCATTTCTGCTGTGCAAGGTTTCTCAGAAGCCCTGTACTTTCAAAGAGCAGGGAAACCTATACCCCATGCTGCGGGATTAGTTTTAGTCTCCATGCCTGACAGAACATTTCATGACTGTAGGATTTTCTCACTCAAACATTGAGACTTTGACCACCTTCACCCGTTTCTACCACCCCATCCCCAAATCTGGCACCTACCAACCTGCTCTCAGTATCTATGCGTTCAGTATTTGTTTATTCCACGTGGAATGTACATGAGAGCATCTGGTATTGGTCTTTCTGTGTCTGAGTTACTTGGCATAAGGCCCCCAAGGTCTGTGTTTCCATGTCTGGTTCTTGTGAATAATGCTGCAGTGAACGTGGGAGTGCATCTGTCTTTTTGAGGCAGCATTTTTGTGTTCTTCAAATCAATACTCAATAGAGCCATTACTGAGTCATGGGGTAGTTGTATTTATTTTTTCAGGAACCTCCATACCGTTTGTCACAGTGGCTGCACCAATTTCCATTCCCACCAACAGTGCACAGTGTCTCCTCGTCTGCACACCCTTGACCCCACCTGGTGTCTGTCTCTGGGACAATTGCTGTTCCAACAGTTGTGAGAGGATAGCCGATTGTGGGTTTGACTGATGTTTCTCTGACGATGATTAGTGATGTCGAACAAATTTTTCTGTCTGTTGGCACCTGTGTGCCATCTTTGGAAAGTATCTATTCACATATTCCTCCCATTTTTTATATAGTTTTTTTTTGTTTTGATTTGCATGAGTGTTGTGTGTATTTTGGATATTAGCCTCTTCTCACACATATGATTCGCAGATATTTTTTTCTTATTGGGTCAGTGGCCTTTTAAGTTTTTGCTGGTTTCTGTTGCTGTGTGGAAGATTTCAGTTTAATGTTGTTCCACTTGTTTATTTTTGCTTTTGTTGCCTTTGCATTTGGTGTCCGATCTGAAGACTCTTTGCCAAAACCAATGTCGAGAGACTTAGTACCTGTGTCTTCTTGGAGGTTTATGGATTCAGGTCTTATGTTCAAATCATTCATCCATTAAAAATTTTGTGTGTGGTGTAAGAAAGTGACCCAGTTATATTCTTCTGCATTTAGTGTCCATTTGCCTGTTACCGCTCACTGAAGAGACAGTCCTTCCCTCATGGCATATATTCTGCTGCTGTGTCGTAAGTTAGGATCATCTACATGTGGGTAAGTTTCTGAGCTTTCTGTACTGTTCCACTGACCTGGTGTCTGTTTTTATGCCAGTACCATCCTGTTTTGATGACAACAGCTTTATAATCCTGCTTGAAATCCAGGAGTGTGTTGACTGCACCTCTTTCTCCAGGTTGCTTTGTGGATTTGGTGTCTTTTGTGATTCCATATAAGTTTGAGGACTGTTTTCTATTTCCTTGAATAATGACACAGGAATTCAGATAGGCATTTCATCACATCTGTCGATTGCTTTGGGTACGATGGACATGTTCACATAATTAACTCTTCCAGTTAAGGAGCATGGCGTATGCTACCATTTGTTTGTGTTGCCTTCCAAATCTTTGACCCATACATTCTGCCCCCCTCGACACACATATTTTTCATTTCTTTTCTGCCATGTGTTGAGTGTACTATGTCTTTCTCATTCTTGGTTACTTTTATTCCTAGATTTTTTTTATGGAATTGTAAATGGCGTTGCTTTTTTAATTTCTCTTTGCGAAAGTGTGTCATCAGTATACAGAAATGCAAGAAGTTGGGTCATCTGGGTGACTCCATAATGGAAGCGTCTACCTTCAGCTCAGGTCATGATCCCAGAGTTCTGGGATCGAGCCCCGTGTTGGGCTCCCTGCTTAGCAAGGGTCTGCTTTTCCCTCTTTCTGACACTCCCCCTGTTCGTGCTTTTTCTCTTCCTGTCAAATAAATAAATAAAATTTGAAAAAAAATAATGACAACAGGTCTCTGCATATTGACTTTATATCCTGCAGCTTTCTTGAATTTTTTTATTCTAACAGGTTTTTTTTGTGGAATCTTTCGAGATTTCATGTCGTTTGCAAATTGTGCCAGTTTTTCTGTATGGATTTCATATCTTTCTCTTTTTTTAAAATTGTTATTCACCCTACAGTACTTCATTTGTTTTTGATGTAGTGTTCCATGATTCATTGTTTGCATATAACACCTAGTGCTCATTATGACAAGTGCCCTCCTTTTTTTTTAAGAATTTATTTATTTATTCAACAGATATAGAGACAGCCAGCGAGAGAGGGAACCCAAGTAGGGGGAGTGGGAGAGGAAGAAGCAGGCTCACAGCAGAGAGCCTGTTGTGGGACTCGATCCCATAACGCCAGGATCATGCCCTGAGCTGAAGGCAGACGCTTAACCGGTGTTCCACCCAGGTGCCCCCTACCTTGTTAATTTTAACCATTCTAACTGGTGTAAGGTGGTATCTCATTGTCGTTTTGATTTGTATTTGCCTGATGGCAAGTGATGTGGAGCATTTTTTCATGTGTCTGTTGGCCATTTGTATGTCTTCTCTGGAGAAGAATCTCTTTGTGTCTTCTGCCCATTTTTTGGGTGTCGAGTTTGAGGAGTTCTTTATAGATCTTGGATACCAGCCCTTTATCTGTAATATCATTTGCAGATATCTTCTTCAATTCCATAGGTTGCCTTTTTGTTTTGTTGATCGTTTGCTTTGCCGAGCAGAAGTTTTTATCCTGATGAAGTGCCAATAATTCATTTTTGCTTTTATTTCCTTTGCCTTTAGAGATGTGGCTTGCAAGAAGTTATTGTGTCCAAAGTTGAAGAGTTCTTTTGATTTTGATATGATACAGGAATCCATTATCTTTCTTTCCTGATTGTATTCGAGTCCTCTGTCTTTCTTGGTGAGTCTAGCTAAGTTTGTCAGTTTGTTTTTCTTTCCAAAAAAGGCAGCTCTCATTTTCATTGTTTTGTTTTTTTTTGTCTTTTTCATCTCTGTTGGATTTATTTATGCCTTCCTTTTTGTTATTTCCTTATTTCTACTAATTTGGGGCTTTGTTGGTTTTTTTTTTTTAATTCTTTACCACATAAATCAGGTTGTTTATTGGAGAGCATTCTCATGGATTGATGAAGACTTGAATTTCTATGAATATCCCCCATAAAGCTACTTTTGCTGCATCCCATAAGTTTTTATAGGTTGTCTTTTTCATCAGTGTCAAGGTACTTCTAAATTTTTTTTGATTTCTTCTTTGACTGTTGGTTCAGTAGCATGTTGTTAAATCTCCACATATTTTTTTAAGATTATTTAAGTATCTGACAGAGAGTGAGACAGCGAGAGAGGGAACGCAAGCAGCGGGGTGGGAGAGGGAGAAGTGGGCTTCCCACTGAGCAAGGAGCCTGATTCGGGGCTAGATCCCAGGATCCTGGGATCACGACCTGAGCTGAAAGCACATCCTTAACGACTGAGCCACCCAGGCCCCAAAAATCTCCACCTATTTTTGACTGTCTCATTTTTTTCTTGAGACTGATTTCTAGTTTCATATCATTGTGGTTGGACAAGATTTGAAGCAGAAGGTGAAGAGAGCATTCAGATGAAAGGTTTGTTTCCTGGAGGGTTTTCTGTGGGCAGACCATGAGTTCAGTGGGCAGGAGGAAGGTTTTATGAGATGGGGGGTGGGGATAACCCTTGTTAGAATTACTGACTACTACCATGCAGGCTGTGTGCTACCGTTCACACCATAGTCCTGATGGACTTGTACTTCATTAGAAATATTTTCTAGGAGGTGTAGGCATAGCCTTCACTTAAAGAAAGATGCCATGTGTGTTCATGGCATGACCCCAGGTCAGCAACCAGGATGTATGGTATTGTGGGGGATCAGAACCAGGCTTTCTGTGGGAAGTGACAGAAATAAGGTATGGTGAGCTCCATGACCATAGGTGAGGTCCCGAGTGTCCCATTTGGTGTTGGGTTCTATGGATCTGTCTCATCAGGTGCTGTGGAATTCAGGGACACCCTCCTGTCTGTGGATTTGTGTGGAGACAGGTAGACATCAGTGTCTGGCCAGGCACGAGGGTTGCACTGGACCACCACCAGTGGTGCAGCATGAGGGGGAGCCACTGCTTGGTTTCCAGGAAAGCTGACCAGGGTCTGTGACCATGATTCCTAACAGCTGCAAGGGGAGAGGCTGCCGGGGGTGGTGCACACTTCCTAGAGTTGTGGTCAGGACTAGTCTGGAGCACAAAAAGTCAGCCACACCGGGCACAGAAGGCACCCAGTCAGTGTAGCTGTGGGCACTGCTCCCATGGTACTTTCGGGCCAGCTCAATGCAGCCACCTCCTGCTTTTCATCATCATCTTCAAGGTCATGTGCCTCTGCTCTTGCCCCATGGCCTCCGGCGTATTGTCCGTCCTCCATCTGGCCCTTGTCCCTCGTGCCCTGTGCAGTCCGATGCCAGGGTAGCCTTCTTGAGACAAATATCTGGCCCTGATGGAACACTTCCATGGATCTCCTGTGATGCGAGGATGATGCCCTGCCCTGGAAGGGGGCTGCAGGTCCCCAATCAGTAGAGCCATGTCTCCCTCTTCAGCATGGCCTGCCCTCCCCTCAGTCTTCTTCAGGGAAGCTCTCCCCACTTCCTGAGATGACAGCTCTGAACTTAAAAATGAATGTTATTTTACATATCTCTATGCCTTAATTCATCCATGGCATGTCTTTCAACCCCGTTAGTGGGTTTTTTCTTTTTTAGCAGTTCTGAAGGGCTGTCTGGTCAAGGAGGGGATGACCTGGGTGGGGCAGCTTTCCCTCTCATCTCCCTCAGCATGTCTCTGAGCCCTGGGGCCAGCTGTCCCAGTGAGGATTGTGGAACCCGAGCCAGCCCATCCTGAGCCCAGGCTGTGGCAGCTCATAGACTGATGCATGTTGGTGGGCAGGTGGCATGGGCCAGGGGTAGGCAGTGTCTCCTTCTCATTCCTTCCCTCCCTTCCTCCCAGAGGTAGCTCAGAGCAGCCTTCAACCCCTGCATCTCCAGATCCCTTGGCTTATGCCTCCTGTGTTCAGCTGGTGACCTTGGAGTTTTGCATGGATTCTACCTCCCGTACCCTCTCCCGTAGCAGTTCCTGGATCAGGGGAGAGGTCGGACCCTTGTCTGTTTTTGGTCTTCTTCCTGTCCCGCACCAAGCCCACTCACATTTGCATCTTCCATGTATGTGCTTGGAAGCAAGCCCATCCATAGGGAACCTATTAGCCAAAGGGATCCAGGCAATGAACATTGAAGTAGAGATCCAGGATCCATAATAAACCTGCTCGGAAACCTGTCCCAAAGTCTGTGACTCTCTCACACTGAAACAGAAACAATAATAGCTTCCTGGACTGTGAAGTGACATGTGTCTCTACTTCCAATCTTGAATGCATAGGTGCTGAGCCTGGACTGAAAAGGACCATGGCTCCCGTGGGCTGGAATCCATGGTAAGAACTCAGTGAAATCTGAATTTGAGGCCTGGAGTGAATAATTATTGTAGAGTGAATCCTCCCAAGTAGGGCTTATGCACATTGCACAGGAAAAGCTTTTTCAAAGAGGTTCCTGAAAGAAAAATCTTGTTTAAAATTTATTTTAATTCCAGTAGAGCTAATATACAGTGTTACATTCGTTCCAGGTGTACAATAGAGTGATTCAGTAATTCTATATATTACTCAGTGGTCATCAAGAAAAGCGTCCTCTTAATCCCCTTCATCTATTTCACTCATCCCTCTATCCACCTCCTCTCTGGTAACCATCCGTTTCTTCTCTATTGTTAAGAGTTTGTATTTTGGTGTGTCTCCTTTTTCTCTTTTAGTTATTTATTTTTGTTTGTTTCTTAAATTCCCCATTAGAGTGACATCGTATGGTATTTGTCTTTCTCTGACTGACTGATTTTAGTTAGGATAATACTCTCTAGCTCCATCCATGTGTCTGCAAATGGCAAGGTTTCATTCTTTTTCAAGCCGAGTAATACTCCAGTGTGTGTGTGTGTGTGTGTGTGTGTGTGTGTGTGTGTGAATAATCACATCTATCCTCTCATTTGTCAATTTTTCTACAGACACTTGGGTTGCTTCCATATTGTGATATTGTAAATAATGGTGCAAGAAACATAGGGGTGCACGTATCCTTTTAAGTTACTCTTTTCCTATTCTTTGGGTAAATACGAGTAGTGTGATTGTTGGATCGTAGGGTAGTTCTATATTTAATTTTTTGAGGAACCTTCATACTGTTTTCCACGGTGGCCACCACAGTTTGCATTCCCACCCACAGTTTGCGAGGATTCCCCTTTATCCACATCCTCCCAACACCTGCTCTTTGTTGTGCTTTTGATGTTAGCCATTCTGACAGGTTTGAGATATTACCTCATTGTCCTTTGGATTTACATTTTCCTGATGATGGGTGATGGTGAACATCTTTTCACGGGACTGTTGGCCATTTGTATTTCTTCTTTGGAGAAATGTCTGTCCATGTCCTCTGCCTATTTTTTAACTGGATTATTTGTTTTTTGGGGGGTCGAGTAGTATCAGTTGTATATGTTTTGGACACTATCCCTTTATTGCATATGATCTTTGCAAATATCTTCTCCATTTGAGTAGGTTGTCTTATTATTTTTACGTTTTCATTGTTCTTCTGCCGTGTGGAAACTTTTTATTTTGCTGTATTCCCAATAGTTTATTTTTGCTTTCATTTCCTTTGCCTCAGGTCACAGTCTAGAAAAACGTTGGTATGGTCCATGTCAAGAAGTTACTGTCTTCCCTCCTGTAGGATTTTTATGGATTCAGGTCTCATATTGAGGTCTTGAAACTGTTTTGTGTTTGTCTTTATTGTGTAAGAAAGCAGTCTAATTTCATTCTTTTGTGCGTAGCTGTCTAGTTTTCCCAACACCATTTGTTGTAGAGAATGTCCTTTTCCCTTTTGATATCGTTGCTTGCTTTGTGGAAGATTCATGGACCACATAATTGTGGGTTTCTGTCTGAACTTGTATCCTGTTCCTTTGGTCGCTGTGTCTATTTTTGTGCCGTACTGTCTTGTTAGGATGACTGCAGCTTTGTAGTATAACGTGAAATCTGAAATTGTGAGTCCTCCAGCTTTGTTTTTCTTTTCCACATTGCACTGGCTGTTCGGAATCTTTAGTGGTTCCATACAAATATTTAGGATTGTTTATTCGAAGTCTTTTGTTCTTTAATTTAAATTCAGTTAGCCAACTTACAGTACATCATTAGTTTCAAATGTAGTCTTCAATAAATTTTCTGTCGTGTGTAACACCCAGTGCTCATTGTATCGTGTGACCTCCTTAATGCTACTCACCCAGTTACATCCCCCCCCAACTTCTCCTCCCACATTCATCAGTTTCTTGCGATAGTTATGAGTCTATCATGGGTTTTCTCCCTCTCTGATGACTTCCCATTCTATTTTCCCTTCCTTCCCCTATGGTCTTCTTCCTTGTTTCTGATATTCCACATAGGAGTGAAAGCATATGATCATTGTCTTTCTTTCATTGACTTATTCCACTCAGCATAATACCCTCCAGCTCCACCCAGGTCGGTGTGATGGTAAGTATTCATCCTTTCTGATGGCTGAGTAATATTCCATTATATATATGATCCACATCTTCTTTATCCATTCATCTATCCATGCTCATCTGCACTCCTTCCACAGTTTGTCTATTATGGATATTGCTACTATGAACACTGGGGTGCATGTGTCCCTTCTTCACTACATCTGCCTCTTTGGGGTAAATACCCAGTAGTGCAATTCCTGGGACATAGGGTAGCTATATTTATAACTTCTTGAGGAAACTCTGTACCATTTTCAATAGTGGTTGTACCGGACTGCATTCGTATAGGGGTGTAAGAGGGTTCCCATTTCTCCACATCCTCTCCAACATGTATAGTTTCATGTCTTCTTATTTTTAGATATTCAGCCTCGTGTTATATGGCATTTATAGGGGTTTAGATTTGCATTTCCCTAAAGCCAAGTGATATGAAGCATTTCTGCATGTATCTTTTGGTCACCAGTACGTCGTCATCAGTGAAGTGACTTCCCATTTTAATCCATCTCAAGACCTAAAGCTGGGTAAGGCTCTGAAGCTGGATGATGCCATTGGTTGGAAGTGTGGAGAATTTCAAAAGATCTCCATGGAGAGCAAGTTTAAAGGTCAGTGTGAAGCTACTAATTGGATCCGGGGAGATCTCTGAAAGTGGGGGTTGCCTGGGATGGGCTGAGGGGGGCCCTCCGATTTTCCAATGAATCCTTTCTACAGCCCCAAATGGACAGTTTCCTGCCGTGGGGCAGGCTGATTCCTCTAGTCGTACAGAGGTGAGCCCAATGCCTGGTGCCTTGGAGGCATGCAAACGGGGAGGGACCCTCAGCTGAGGACCCAGGGTTAGGTTAGGCCTCAAGAGACAGCAGGTCCGAACTGCCCAGTGCTCAGAGAACTCCCCGGCCGAGTGACATGACGGCACAATGGCCGGTGAGTGTGAGCCTTGGGGTTTCATCTGGAAGGGCCCACAAAGTTCGGGGTACACCTGAAGGGGCTCTCAGCGGGTGCCCCAATTCTCTTGCCCTGAATGCTCTGTTGTTCCCCAAAATGGTGGAGTTAACTGTGGGCTGCAGGCTGAGTCCTACGGTGGGGCTTGGGTGTCCCCAATCCCCCGGAGTGTGGTGCCAGGACCCTAGGGAGGGACCCCTCTGTGGCCAACCTAAGGTAAGGGTTAGGGTCCAGGAGCCCGGCAGGGACAATCTGCAAGCTGTGCGGCGAGCTCTGTGGAGGGCTGAGAGGAGGCCATGGGCGAGGGTGAGAATGGGCCTCAGGGTTGGGGAACGGGGGGGGGCTGCCAAAGGTAGGGATGGGCTCCGGGGGCCTCCCCAAGTTCTCGTGCCCTGTAGGCTCCGTAGAGCCCCAAGGGGCACGTTTTCCTGTCGGGTGGCAAGCTGAGTCCTGCGGTGGGGCACAGATATCCCAATTCCCCAGGTCTGCGGTGTAAGGCTCCTGGGGAGACCCCCAAACCTGCGGCCAGGCTAGGGCTAGCGTTAGGCCCCAGGAGCCCCTCAGGCCCAATCTGCTGGCTGTATGTCGAGCTACACAGGCTTAGGTGAGGGTGTGGGGAGGGTGAGCGTGGGCCTCAGGGTTGGGGTGCGGGTGGCCGCCGATGTTCGCTGGTGGCTCAGGAGGGCCCTCCTGGTTCTCCCGCCCTGAATGTTCTATGGCCTCCCAAGGTGCACGGTTTCCTGGAGGGTGGCAGACTGAGTCCTGCTGTGGGGCTCAGGTGTACTGAGTCCCCGCAACTGTGGCTCCAGGCTCCTGGGGAGGGGCCCCTCCACAGATGAACTAGGGTTATGGTTGGGGCCCAGGAACCCCGCAGGCCAGATCTGCCCACTATGTGGTGAGCTCTGCCGCGGGCTGAGGTGAGGGTGCGGGGTGGGGTGAGCATGGGCTTCAAGGTTGAGTTTAGGGATCGCCGAAGTTCGCCGGGGGCTCTGGGGGCCCTCCTGGTTCTCCCACCCTGAATGCTCCACAGCCTCCCAAGGGGCACGGTTTCCTGCGGGCTGGCAGGCTTTGTCCTGCAATGGGACTCAGGTGTCCCCAGTCCCTGGGGCTGCGGCACCGGGCCCCAGGGGAGGGGCCCTACCCAGCCGAACTAGCGTCAGGTCTAGGTCCCAGGAACCCGGCAGGCCTGATCTGCCGGCTCTGCGACGAGCTCAGTGGCAAGCTGAAGGGAAGGCGTGGGGCGGGATGAGCGTGGGCCTCAGGGTTGGGGTGTAGGGGGTCGCCGAGGATCACTGGGGGCTCAGGGGGGCCCTACCAGTTCTCATGCAGGGGATGCTCTGTGGCGCCCCAAGGGGCATGGTTTCCTGAGGGGTGGCAGGCTGAGTCCCGTGGTGGGGCTCAGGTGTACCCAATCCCCGGGGTTAGGGTACGGATTAGGGTATGGGTTAAGGTTAGGGTATGGGTTACGGTTAGGGTATGGGTGAGGGTAGGGGTTAGGGATAGGGTAAGGAGAGGGTACTGATTAGGGTTGGGTTTAGGGGTTACAGGTTGGAGGTTATGGGTTAGGGTACAGATTAGGGTTTAGGGTATGGGTTAGGGTTTAGGGTTTCGGTTTAGGGTTAGGGTTAGGGTTGGAGTACGGGTTAGGTTTAGGGTACGGGTTAGGGTTAGGGTACGGGTTAGGGTGCGCATTAGGGTACAGTTTAGGGTACAGGTTAGGGTACGGTTTAGGGTAAGTGTTGGCGTACCGATTTGTGTATGGTTTAGGGTACGGATTAGGGTTAGGGTACAGTTTAGGGTTATGGTACAGGTTAGGTTACGGTGTAGGTTTAGGGTTAGGGTACGGGTTAGGGAACGTGTTAGGGATAGGTATACGGTACGGGTTAGGGTTAGGGTATGGGTTAGTGTCTGAGTTAGGGATAAGGGACGGGTTAGGGTATGGGTTATGGTACGGGTTAGGGTATGGGTTAAGGTTAAGGTAAAGGTACTGGTTAGGGTTAGGGTACGGGTTACGGTTTAGGGTTTAGGGTTACAGTTAGGGTATGGGTTAGGGTTAGGTTTCGGGTAGGGTTAGGGTACGGGTTATGGTACGAGTTAGGGTATGGGTTAAGGTCAGGATTTAGGGTTAAGGTTAGGGTTCGGGTTAGGGTACTTGTTAGGGTTACGGTTAGGTTTAGGGTATGGTTTAAGTTACAGGTTAGGGTACAGTTTACGGTTAAGGTTAGGGTACGGGTTAAGGGTACGGGTTAGAGTACGTGTTAGGGTTATGGTTAGGGTTAGGGTACAGGTTAGGGTTAGGGTTAGGGTACGGGTTAGAGTTAGGGTTAGAGTATGGGTTAGGGTCCGGGTTAGTGTTAGGTTTAGGGTTAGGTTAGGGTTAGGGTAAGGATTAGGGGTTAGGGTTAGGTTTAGGTTAGGGGTTAAGGTTTAGGGTTTAAGGTTAGGCGTTAGGGTTTAGGGTTAGGGTTAGACCCCAGTAGGCCAGCAGGACTGATGCGCCGGCTGTGCGGTGAGCGGAGGAGTGGGCCGAGGTGAGGGTGCTGGCGAGTGGGAGTATGGTATCCAGTGTTTTGGCGCCGGGGGCCTTTTAACGTCGCTAGAGGCTCGGAGGGCCCTGCCCTTTCTCCCACCCTGAATGACCAGTGGAGCCCCTAGCAGCCCGGGTGGTGGCGGGGTGGCAGTGTGAGTCTGGCACTGCGGTTTGGGGGTCCCCAATTCCGTGTGTTGTAGCGCAAGGTCCTTTGGGAGTGGCCCCTCTGGGCCGTCCTAGGGTTAGTGTTAGCAACCAGGAGTCCAGCAGGCATGATCCACCATCTGTGTGGTAGCGGAGGACTGGATCAAGGTGAAGGCGCCGGCGTGCTGGAATGTGAGCCCAAGAATTTTGGCGCGGGGGGCCTCTGAAGGTCTCTGGGGGCTAGGAGGGCCTTGCCCGTTCTCCCACCCTGAATGAACGGCGGCGCCCCTAGCAGCCCGGGTGGCGGCGGGTCGGCAAAGTGAGTCCTGGCTGGGGCTCGGGGGTCCCCAATCCCAAGCGTTGCGGCACCAGGACCCTTGGGAGGGGCCCCATGGGGTCCGACCTAGGGTTAGGGTTAGCCCCCAGGAGGCCGGCAGGCCCGATCCGCCCGCTGTGCATGGAGTGGAGGGGCGGGCCAAGGTGAGGGTGCTGGGGAGCGGGAGCTTGGGAGCCCACGTTTTTGCGTGGGGGGCCTTCGAAGGTCAGCGGGGGCTCGGAGGTCCCTGCCCGTTCTCCTGTCCTGATTGACCGGTGGTCCCCTAGTGGCTTGGGTGCCTGAAGGGCAGCAGGGTGAGTCCGGCACTTGAACACGGGGTCCCCATCCCCAGCGTTGTGACGCCAGGCCCCTTGGGAAGGGCCCCTCGGGGGCCGACCTATGGTTAGGGTTAGCCCCCAGGAGCCACGCAGGCCGGATACACCACCTGTGCATCGAGCGGAGAGTTGGGCCGAGGTGAGGGTGCTGGTGA
Organism: Ursus americanus; assembly: GCF_024610735.1. Lineage (NCBI taxonomy): Eukaryota > Metazoa > Chordata > Mammalia > Carnivora > Ursidae > Ursus > Ursus americanus. Next base: position 552,892 of record NC_142157.1, on the reverse strand, counting down.
ACATGAGCCTGGGCCCAAGCGTTTTTGTTCTGGGCGCCTTTGAAGGTCAGCGGGGGTTCAGAGGGCCCTGCCAGTTCTCCCACTCTGAATGAATGGCGGCGCCCCTAGCGGCCCGTGTGGGGTGGAGCGGCAGCGTGCATCCGGCGCTGGGGCTTGGGGGTCCCCAATCCCAGGCGTTGTGGCTCCAGGCCTCTTAGGATGAGACCTTCAGGGGCCGTCCTAGGGTTAGGGTTAGCGCCCTGGAGGCCGGCAGGCCCGAGTCGCTGGCTGTGCGAGGAGCGGAGGTGCGGGCCGAGTTGAGGGTGCTGGTGAACATGAGCCTGGGCCCAAGTGTTTTGATTCTGGGAGACTTGGAACATAGGTGGGGGCTCGGAGATCCCTGCCCCTTCTCCCACCCTGAATGAACGGTGGCGCCCCTAGCGGCCCGTGTGGGGCGGAGCAGCAGCGTGCATCTGGCGCTGGGGCTTGGGGGTCCCCAATCCCCGGCGTTGTGGCGCCAGGCCCCTTGGGAGAGGCCCCTCTGGTGCAACCTAGGGTTAGGTTTAGCCCCCAGGAAGCCAGCAGGCCCTATTCGCCAGCTGTGTGGAGAGTGGAGTGGCGGACCGAGGAGAGGGCGCTGGTGAGTGGGAGGGTGGGCCTGGGTGTTTTTGCGCGGGGGGGGCCTTCGAAGGTCGCTGTGTCTCCAAGGGCCCTGCCTGTTCTCCCGACCTGAATGAACGGCAACACCCCAGGCCCCCGGGTGGCGGCTGGGCAGCAGGGTGAGTCAGGTGCTGAGGTTCGGGGTCCCCAATCCCCGGCGTTGCGTCGCCAAGCCCCTTGGGAAGGGACCCTTGGGGATCATGTAGGGTTATGGTTAACCCCAGGAGGCCGGTGGACCTGATCAGCTGCTGTGCGGCACGCGGAGGTTTGGGACGAGGTGAGGGCACTGGCAAGACTGAGCATGAGCAAAGAGTTAGTGTCTGCGGGGGCTCCGAGGACCTGCCCGTTCTCCCGCTCAGAATGACCGGTGGGGACCCTAGCAGCAGGGGTGGATGAAGGGCAGCAGGGTGAGTCCACACTTGGGCTTGGGGTCCCCATCCCCGGCGTTGCGGCACAAGACCACTTGGGAAGGGCCCCTCGGGGGGCCGACCTACAGTTAGGTTTAGCCCCCAGGAGGCCAGCAGTCCCGGTACACCACCTGGGCGTCGAGCGGAGAGTTGGGTTAAGGTGAGGGTGCTGGTGAACATGAGCCTGGGCCCAAGCGTTTTGGTTCGGGGCGCCTTCGAAGGTGGGCGGGGGTTCGGAGGGCCCTGGCAGTTCTCCCACCATGAGTGAATGGCGGCGCCCCTGGCGGCCCGTCTGAGGCGGGGCGGCAGGGTGCATCCGGTGCTGGGGCTTGTGGGTCCCCAATCCCTGGCGTTGCGATGCCAGGCCCCTTGGGAAGGGCCCCTCGGGGGCCGACCTATGCTTAGGGTTAGCCCCCAGGAGGCCAGCAGGCCTGATCGGCTGGCTGTGCGGTGTGCGGAGACGTGGTCCAAGGTGAGGGCACTGGCGAGCGGGAGCGTGGGCCCGGGCGTTTTGGCGCGGTGGGCCTTTGAAGGTCGCCGTGTCTCGGAGCGCCCTGCCCATTCTCCCACCCTGAATGAACGGCAGCACCCCAAGCCCCCGGGTGGTGGCTGGGCGCCAGGGTGAGTCCTGTGCTGAGCCTTGGGGTCCCCAATCCCCACTGTTGCGGAGTCAGGCCCCTTGGGAGGGGCTCCTCCTGGGCCGACCTAGGGTTAGAGTTAGCACCCAGGAGGCCGGCAGGCCCAATCCTCTGGCTGGGCGGCGAGAGGTGCGTGGGCCCAGGTAAAGGCTCTGGCGAGCAGAAGCATGGGTCCCTGTATTTTGGCGCAGGAGGCTTCAAATGTTGCTGGTTTCTCCAGGGCCCTGTCAGTTCTCCCGCCCTAAATGACTGGCGGCGCCCCTAGTGGCCCGGGTGGCAGCGTTGTGGGAGGGTGAGTCTGGCTCTGGGGCTTGGGGTCCCAGATCCCCGGTGTAGTGGCACCAGGACCCTTGGGAGGGGCCCCTGGGGGGCCGACGTAGGGTTAGGGTTACCCCAAGGAGACCGTGAGGCCTAATCCGCACGCTGTGAGGTGAGCAGAGGTGTGGGCTGAGGTGAGGGCACTGGGGAGCGGGAGCGTGGGCAGCAGCGTTTTGGCGCGGGGAGCCTTTGAAGGTCACTGGTGGCTTGGAAGGCCCTGCCCTTCTCTCACCCTCTATGACCGGCGGTGCCCCTAGCGGCCTGGGTGGGGACAGTGCGGCAGGGTGAGTCTGGCTCTGGGGCTCTGAGTCAGCAATCCCCAGCGTTGCAGAGCTAGGACGCTTGGGATGTCCCCACAGGGCTGACCTAGGGTTTTGGTTAGCTGCCAGGAGCCCGGCAGGCCCTATCCACCGGCTCTGAAGCAAGCGGAGGGGCGGGCCGAGGTGAGGGCGCTGGTGAGCAGTATTCTGGGAGCCAACGTTTTTGCGCGGGGAGCCTTCAAAGGTCAGCGTGGGCTCGGAGGGCCCTGCCCGATCTCCTGCCCTGATTGACTGGCGGGGCCTCTAGCGGCTCGGGTGGCTGAAGGGCAGCAGGGTGAGTCCGGCACATGGGCTCGGGGTCCCCATACCGAGCGTTGCGACGCCAGGCCCCTTGGGAAGGGCCCCTCGGGGGCCAACCTATGGTTAGGGTTAGCCTCCTGGAGCCCCGCAGGCCCGATACACCACCTGTGCGTCGAGGGGAGAGCTGGGCCGAGGTGAGAGTGCTGGTGAACATGAGCCTGGGCCCAAGCGTTTTGGTTCCGGGCGCCTTCGAAGGTGGGCGGGGGTTCGGAGGGCCCTGGCAGTTCTCCCACCATGAGTGAATGGCGGCGCCCCTAGCGGCCCGTCTGAGGCGGGGCGGCAGGGTGCATCCGGTGCTGGGGCTTGTGGGTCCCCAATCCCCGGCGTTGCGATGCCAGGCCCCTTGGGAAGGGCCCCTCGGGGGCCGACCTATGCTTAGGGTTAGCCCCCAGGAGGCCAGCATGCCTGATCGGCTGGCTGTGCGGTGTGCGGAGACGCGGTCCGAGGTGAGGGCGCTGGCGAGCGGAAGCGTGGACCCGGGCGTTTTGGCGCGGTGGGCCTTTGAAGGTCGCCCTGTCTCAGAGAGCCCTGCCCATTCTCCCACCCTGAATGAACGGCAGCATCCCAAGCCCCCGGGTGGTGGCTGGGCGCCAGGGTGAGTCCTGTGCTGAGCCTTGGGGTCCCCAATCCCCACTGTTGCGGCGCCAGGCCCCTTGAGAGGGGCTCCTCCTGGGCCGACCTAGGGTTAGAGTTAGCACCCAGGAGGCCGGCAGGCCCAATCCTATGCCTGGGCGGTGGGAGGTGCACGGGCCCAGGTAAAGGCTCTGGCGAGCAGAAGCATGGGTCCCTGCATTTTGGCGCGGGAGTCTTCAAATGTTCCTGGTTTCCTTAGGGCCCTGTCAGTTCTCCCACCCTGAATGACCGGCGGCGCCCCTCGCGGCCCGGGTGGCAGCGTTGTGGGAGGGTGAGTCTGGCTCTGGGGCTTCGGGTCCCAGATCCCAGGCGTACGGGCACCAGGACCCTTGGGAGGGGCCCCTGGGGGGCCGACCTAGGGTTAGGGTTAGCCCCAAGGAGACAGTGAGGCCCAATCCGCACGCTGTGAGGCGAGCAGAGGTGTGGGCCGAGGTGAGGGCACTGGGGAGTGGGAGCGTGGGCACCAGCGTTTTGGCGCGGGGAGCCTTTGGAGGTCACCGGTGGCTTGGAAGGCCCTGACTTTCTCTCACCCTCTATGACCAGCGGTGCCCCTAGCGGCCTGGGTGGGGACAGTGCGGCAGGGTGAGTCTGGCTCTGGGGCTCTGAGTCAGCAATCCCCAGCGTAGCAGAGCCAGGCCACTTGGGATGTCCCCTCAGGGCCGACCTAGGGTTTTGGTTAGCTGCCAGGAGCCCGGCAGGCCCTATCCACCGGCTCTGAAGCAAGCGGAGGGGCGGGCCGAGGTGAGGACGCTGGCGAGCAGGATCCTGGGAGCCAACGTTTTTGCGCGGGGAGCCTTCAAAGGTCAGCGTGGGCTCGGAGGGCCCTGCCCGATCTCCTGCCCTGATTGACCGGCGGGGCCTCTAGCGGCTCGGGTGGCTGAAGGGCAGCAGGGTGAGTCCGGCACATGGGCTCGGGGTCCCCATCCCCAGCGTTGCGACGCCAGGCCCCTTGGGAAGGGCCCCTCGGGGACCGATCTATGGTTAGGGTTAGCCTCCTGGAGCCCCGCAGGCCCGATACACCACCTGTGCGTCGAGGGGAGAGCTGGGCCGAGGTGAGGGTGCTGGTGAACATGAGCCTGGGCCCGAGGGTTTTGGTTCGGTGCGCCTTCGAATGTCGGCAGGGGTTCGGAGGGCCCTCCAGTTCTCCCACCCTGAATGAATGGCGGGGCCCCTAGCGGCCCGTGTGGGGCGGGGCGGCAGCGTGCATCCGGCGCTGGGGCCTGGGGGTCCCTAATCCCCGGCGTTGCGGCTCCAGGCCCCTTAGGAAGGGAGCTTCAGGGGCTGTCCTAGGGTTAGGGTTAGCGCCCAGGAGGCCGGCAGGCCCCAGTCGCCAGCTGTGCGAGGAGTGGAGGTGCGGGCCAGGTTGAGGGCGATGCCCAGCAGGAGGGTGGTCCCCAGCATTTTGGCGCCCTGGGCCTTCGAATGTTGCCATGGCTCGGAGGGCCCTGCCCTTTCTCCTGCCCTGAATAACCAGCGACGCCCCTAGCGGCTCCGTTGGCAGTGGGGCGGCAGGGTGAGTCCCGCGCTGCGGCTCGGGGATCCCCAATCCCCAGCTTTGCGGGGCCAGGCCCCTTGGGAGGGGCTCCTCGTGGGCCGACCTAGGGTTAGAGTTAGCACCCCGGAGGCCGGCAGGCCCAATCCTCTGGCTGGGCGGCGAGAGGTGGGTGGGCATAGGTAAAGGCGCTGGCGAGCAGGAGCCTGGGCCCCTGCATTTTGGCGCGGGAGGCTTCAGATGTCTCCGGTTTCTCCAGGGCCCTGTCCCTTCTCCCGCCATGAATGACTGGCGGCGCCCCTTGTGGCGTGGGTGGCGGGGTTGCGGCAGGGTGAGTCTGGCTCTGGGGCTTGGGGTCCCCGATCCCTGGTGTAGTGGCACCAGGACCCTTGGGAGGGGCCCCTGGGGGGCCGACCTAGGGTTCGGATTAGCCCCCAGGAGGCCAGCAGGCCCTATCTGCCCGCTGTGTGGCGAGTAGAAGGGCGGGCCGAGGTGAGGGCGCTGGGGAGTGGGAGCGTGGGCACCAGCGTTTTGGTGCGGGGAGCCTTTGAAGGTCACCATGGGCTCAGAAGTCCCTGCCACTTCTCTCTCCCTGAATGACCAGCGGCGCCCCTAGCGGCCCAGGTGGCGATAGTGCGGCAGGGTGAGTCTGGCTCTGGGGCTCTGAGTCACCAATCCCCAGCGTTGCAGAGCCAGGCCCCTAGGGATGTGCCCCACGGGGCCGACCTAGGGTTTTGGTTAGCCCCGAGGAGCCTGGCAGGCCCTATCCACCGGCTCTGAATCAAGCGGAGGGGCGGGCCGAGATGAGGGCGCTGGGAGCAGGAGCATGGGAGCCAAGGTTTTTGCACGTGGGGCCTTTGAAGGTCAGCGCGGGCTCGGAGGTCCCTGCCCATTTTCTTGTCCTGATTGACCCGTGGTCCCCTAGCGGCTTGGGTGGCTGAAGGGCAGCAGGGTGAGTCCGGCACTTGGGCACGGGGTCCCCATCCCCAGCGTTGCGACGCCAGGCCCCTGGGGAAGGGCCCCTCGGGGGCCGACCTATGGTTAGGGTTAGCCCCCAGGAGCCACGCAGGCCCGATACACCACCTGTGCATCGAGAGGACAGTTGGGCCGAAGTGAGGGTGCTGGTGAACATGAGCCTGGACCCAAGCGTTTTGGTTCTGGGCGCCTTCGAAGGTCAGCGGGGGTTCGGAGGGCCCTGCCAGTTCTCCCTCCCCGAATGAATGGCGGCGCCACTAGCGGCCCGTGTGGGGCGCGGCGGCAGCGTGCATCCGGCGCTGGGGCTTGAGGGTACCCAATGCCCAGCGTTGCGGTGCCAGGCCCCTTAGGAAGGGACCCTCAGGGGCCGCCCTAGGGTTCTAGTTAGCGCCCAGGAGGCCGGCAGGCCCGAGTCGCCGGCTGTGCAAGGAGCGGAGGTGCGGGCCGAGTTGAGGGTGCTGGTGAACATGAGCCTGGGCCCAAGCGTTTTGATTCGGGGTGCCTTCAAATGTAGGTGGGGGCTCGGAGGGCCCTACCCGTTCTCCAGCCCTGAATGACCGGCGGCACCCCTCGCGGCCTGGGTGGCGGCAGGGTGGCAGGGTGAGTCCGGCGCTGGGGCTCAGGGGTCCACAATCCCCGGTGTTGCGGTGCCAGGACCCTTGGGAGGGGCCCTCGGGGGTCGATCTAGGGTTACGGTTAGCCCCCAGGAAGCCGGTGGACCCGATCAGCGGCTGTGCAGCACGCGGAGGGTTGGGCCGAGGTGAGGGCGCTGGCGAGACTGAGCATGAGCCCAAGTGTTTTGGTGCGGGGCGCCTTCGAAAGTAGGTGGGGGCTCGGAAGGACCTGCCCGTTCTCCCGCTCTGAATGACCGGTGGGGCCCCTAGAGGCTCCGGGGCCTGAAGGGCAGCAGGTTGAGACCGGCACTTGGGTTGGGGTCTCCATTCCCGGCGTTGTGGCGCCAGGCCACTTGGGAAGGGCCCCTCCGTGGCCGACCTACAGTTAGGGTTAGCCCTCAGGAGGCCAGCAGGCCCGATACACCACCTGTGCGTCGAGGGGAGAGTTGGGTGAGCTGAGGGTGCTGGTGAACATGAGCCTGGGCCCAAGCGTTTTGGTTCAGGGCGCCTTCGCAGGTGGGTGGGCGTTCGAAGGGCCCTGCCCGTTCTCCCACCCTGAATGAATGGCGGCGCCCCTAGAGCCCCGTGTGGGGCGGGGCGGCAGGGTGCATCCAGCGCTGGGGCTTGGGGGTTCCCAATCCTTGGCGTTGCGGTGCCAGGCCCCTTAGGAAAGGACCCTCAGGGGCCGTCCTAGGGTTAGGATTAGCGCCCAGGAGGCCGGCAGGCCTGATCCGCCAGCTGTGCGAGGAGTGGAGATGCGGGCCCAGTTGAGGCCAATGGCAAGCGGGAGCATGGTCCCCAGCGTTTTGGTGTCCTGGGCCTTCGAATGTTGCCATGGATCGGAGGGCCGTGCCCGTTCTCCTGCCCTGAATAACCAGCGACGCCCCTAGCGGCTCCGTTGGCGGTGGGGTGGCAGGGTGAATCCCACGCTGCGGCTCGGGGATCCCCAATCTCCAGCGTTGCGGTGCCAGGCACCTTGGGAGGGGCTCCTCATGGGCCGACCTAGGGTTAGAGTTAGCACCCGTGAGGCCGGCAGGCCCGATCCTCTGGATGGGCGGCGAGGATGGGCGGGCCGAGGTAAAGGCGCTGGGGAGTGGGATTGTGGGCCCCTGCAATTTGGCGTGGGAGGCTTCAAATGTCGCCGGTTTCTCCAGGGCCCTGTCAGTTCTCCCGCCCTGAATGACTGGCGGCGCCCCTAGCGGCCTGGGTGGCAGCGTTGTGGGAGGGTGAGTCTGGCTCTGGGGCTTGGGGTCCCAGATCCCCGGCGTAGTAGCACCAGGACCCTTGGGAGGGGCCCCTGGGGGGCCGACCTCGGGTCAGGGTTAGCCCCAAGGAGACCGTGAGGCCCAATCCGCACGCTGTGAGGCGAGCAGAGGTGTGGGCCAAGGTGAGGGCACTGGGGAGCGGGAGTGTGGGCACCAGCGTTTTGGCGCGGGGAGCCTTTGGAGGTCACAGGTGGCTTGGAAGGCCCTGCCCTTCTCTCGCCCTCTATGACCGGCGGCGCCCCTAGCGGCCTGGGTGGGGACAGTGCGGCAGGGTGAGTCTGGCTCTGGAGCTCTGAGTCACCAACCCCCAGCATTGCAGAGCCAGGCCGCTTGGGATGTCCTCACAGGGTCGACCTAGGGTTTTGGTTAGCTGCCAGGAGCCCGGCAGGCCCTATCCACCGGCTCTGAAGCAAGCGGAGGGGCGGGCCGAGGTGAGGGCGCTGGCGAGTAGGATCCTGGGAGCCAACGTTTTTGCGCGGGGAGCCTTCAAAGGTCAGCGTGGGCTCGGAGGGCCCTGCCCGATCTCCTGCCCTGATTGACCGGCGGGGCCTCTAGCGGCTCGGGTGGCTGAAGGGCAGCAGGGTGAGTCCGGCACATGGGCTCGGGTTCCCCATCCCCAGCGTTGCGACGCCAGGCCCCTTGGGAAGGGCCCCTCGGGGACCGATCTATGGTTAGGGTTAGCCTCCTGGAGCCCCGCAGGCCCGATACACCACCTGTGCGTCGAGGGGAGAGCTGGGCCGAGGTGAGGGTGCTGGTGAACATGAGCCTGGGCCCGAGGGTTTTGGTTCGGTGCGCCTTCGAATGTCGGCAGGGGTTCGGAGGGCCCTCCAGTTCTCCCACCCTGAATGAATGGCGGGGCCCCTAGCGGCCCGTGTGGGGCGGGGCGGCAGCGTGCATCCGGCGCTGGGGCCTCTGGGTCCCCAATCCCCGGCTTTGCGGCTCCAGGCCCCTTAGGAAGGGAGCTTCAGGGGCTGTCCTAGGGTTAGGGTTAGCGCCCAGGAGGCCAGCAGGCCCGTGTCGCCGGCTGTGCGAGGAGTGGAGGTGCGGGTCAGGTTGAGGGCGATGCCCAGCAGGAGGGTGGTCCCCAGCATTTTGGCGCCCTGGGCCTTCGAATGTTGCCATGGCTCGAGGGCCCTGCCCTTTCTCCTGCCCTGAATAACCAGCGACGCCCCTAGCGGCTCCGTTGGCAGTGGGGCGGCAGGGTGAGTCCCGCGCTGCGGCTCGGGGATCCCCAATCCCCAGCGTGGTGGGGCCAGGCCCCTTGGGAGGGGCTCCTCGTGGGCCGACCTAGGGTTAGAGTTAGCACCCAGGAGGCTGGCAGGCCCAATCCTCTGGCTGGGCGGCGAGAGGTGGGTGGGCATAGGTAAAGGCGCTGGCGAGCGGGAGCCTGGGCCCCTGCATTTTGGCGCGGGAGGCTTCAGATGTCTCCGGTTTCTCCAGGGCCCTGTCCCTTCTCCCGCGTGAATGACTGGCGGCGCCCCTTGTGGCGTGGGTGGCGGGGTTGCGGCAGGGTGAGTCTGGCTCTGGGGCTTGGGGTCCCCGATCCCTGGTGTAGCAGCACCAGGACGCTAGGGAGGGGCCCCTGGGGGGCCGACCTAGGGTTAGGATTAGCCCCCAGGAGGCCAGCAGGCCCTATCTGCCCGCTGTGTGGCGAGTAGAAGTGTGGGCCGAGGTGAGGGCGCTGGGGAGTGGGAGCGTTGGCACCAGCGTTTTGGTGCAGGGAGCCTTTGAAGGTCACCATGGGCTCAGAAGTCCCTGCCCCTTCTCTCTCCCTGAATGACCGGCGGCGCCCCTAGCGGCCCAGGTGGCGATAGTGCGGCAGGGTGAGTCGGGCTCTGGGGCTCTGAGTCACCAATCCCCAGCGTTGCAGAGCCAGGCCCCTAGGGATGTGCCCCACGGGGCCGACCTAGGGTTTTGGTTAGCCTCCAGGAGCCTGGCAGGCCCTATCCACCGGCTCTGAATCAAGCGGAGGGGCAGGCCGAGGTGAGGGCGCTGGGAGCAGGAGCATGGGAGCCAAGGTTTTTGCACGTGGGGCCTTTGAAGGTCAGCGCGGGCTCGGAGGTCCCTGCCCGTTCTCTTGTCCTGATTGACCCGTGGTCCCCTAGCGGCTTCGGTGGCTGAAGGGCAGCAGGGTGAGTCCGGCACTTGGGCACGGGGTCCCCATCCCCAGCGTTGCAACGCCAGGCCCCTGGGGAAGGGCCCCTCGGGGGCCGACCTATGGTTAGGGTTAGCCCCCAGGAGCCACGCAGGCCCGATACACCACCTGTGCATCGAGAGGACAGTTGGGCCGAAGTGAGGGTGCTGGTGAACATGAGCCTGGACCCAAGCGTTTTGGTTCTGGGCGCCTTCGAAGGTCAGCGGGGGTTCGGAGGGCCCTGCCAGTTCTCCCTCCCCGAATGAATGGCGGCGCCACTAGCGGCCCGTGTGGGGCGGGGCGGCAGCGTGCATCCGGCGCTGGGGCTTGGGGGTACCCAATGCCCGGCGTTGCGGTGCCAGGCCCCTTAGGAAGGGACCCTCAGGGGCCGCCCTAGGGTTCTAGTTAGCGCCCAGGAGGCCGGCAGGCCCGAGTCGCCGGCTGTGCAAGGAGCGGAGGTGCGGGCCGAGTTGAGGGTGCTGGTGAACATGAGCCTGGGCCCAAGCGTTTTGATTCGGGGTGCCTTCAAATGTAGGTGGGGGCTCGGAGGGCCCTACCCGTTCTCCAGCCCTGAATGACCGGCGGCACCCCTCGCGGCCTGGGTGGCGACAGGGTGGCAGGGTGAGTCCGGCGCTGGGGCTCAGGGGTCCACAATCCCCGGTGTTGCGGTGCCAGGACCCTTGGGAGGGGCCCTCGGGGGTCGATCTAGGGTTACGGTTAGCCCCCAGGAAGCCGGTGGACCCGATCAGCGGCTGTGCAGCACGCGGAGGGTTGGGCCGAGGTGAGGGCGCTGGCGAGACTGAGCATGAGCCCAAGTGTTTTGGTGCGGGGCGCCTTCGAAAGTAGGTGGGGGCTCGGAAGGACCTGCCCGTTCTCCCGCTCTGAATGACCGGTGGGGCCCCTAGAGGCTCCGGGGCCTGAAGGGCAGCAGGTTGAGACCGGCACTTGGGTTGGGGTCTCCATTCCCGGCGTTGTGGCGCCAGGCCACTTGGGAAGGGCCCCTCCGTGGCCGACCTACAGTTAGGGTTAGCCCTCAGGAGGCCAGCAGGCCCGATACACCGCCTGTGCGTCGAGGGGAGAGTTGGGCGAGTTGAGGGTGCTGGTGAACATGAGCCTGGGCCCAAGCGTTTTGGTTCAGGGCGCCTTCGCAGGTGGGTGGGCGTTCGAAGGGCCCTGCCCGTTCTCCCACCCTGAATGAATGGCGGCGCCCCTAGCGCCCCGTGTGGGGCGGGGTGGCAGGGTGCATCCAGCGCTGGGGCTTGGGGGTTCCCAATCCTTGGCGTTGCGGTGCCAGGCCCCTTAGGAAAGGACCCTCAGGGGCCGTCCTAGGGTTAGGATTAGAGCCCAGGAGGCCGGCAGGCCCCATCCGCCAGCTGTGCGAGGAGTGGAGATGCGGGCCCAGTTGAGGCCAATGGCAAGCGGGAGCATGGTACCCAGCGTTTTGGTGTCCTGGGCCTTCGAATGTTGCCATGGGTCGGAGGGCCGTGCCCGTTCTCCTGCCCTGAATAACCAGCGACGCCCCTAGCGGCTCCGTTGGCGGTGGGGTGGCAGGGTGAATCCCACGCTGCGGCTCGGGGATCCCCAATCTCCAGCGTTGCGGTGCCAGGCACCTTGGGAGGGGCTCCTCATGGGCCGACCTAGGGTTAGAGTTAGCCCCCGTGAGGCCGGCAGGCCCGATCCTCTGGATGGGCGGCGAGAGGTGGGCGGGCTGAGGTAAAGGCGCTGGGGAGTGGGATTGTGGGCCCCTGCAATTTGGCGCGGGAGGCTTCAAATGTCGCCGGTTTCTCCAGGGCCCTGTCAGTTCTCCCGCCCTGAATGACTGGCGGCGCCCCTAGCGGCCCGGGGGGCAGCGTTGTGGGAGGGTGAGTCTGGCTCTGGGGCTTGGGGTCCCAGATCCCCGGCGTAGTGGCACAAGGACCCTTGGGAGGAGCCCCTGGGGGGCCGACCTCGGGTCAGGGTTAGCCCCAAGGAGACCGTGAGGCCCAATCCGCACGCTGTGAGGCGAGCAGAGGTGTGGGCCGAGGTGAGGGCACTGGGGAGCGGGAGCGTGGGCACCAGAGTTTTGGCGCGGGAAGCCTTTGGAGGTCACTGGTGGATTGGAAGGCCCTGCCCTTCTCTCGCCCTCTATGACCGGCGGCGCCCCTAGCGGCCTGGGTGGGGACAGTGCGGCAGGGTGAGTCTGGCTCTGGGGCTCTGAGTCACCAACCCCCAGCGTTGCAGAGCCAGGCTGCTTGGGATGTCCTCACAGGGCCGACCTAGGGTTTTGGTTAGCTGCCAGGAGCCCGGCAGGCTCTATCCACCGGCTCTGAAGCAAGCGGAGGGGCGGGCCGAGGTGAGGGCGCTGGCGAGCAGGATCCTGGGAGCCAACGTTTTTGCGCGGGGAGCCTTCAAAGGTCAGCGTGGGCTCGGAGGGCCCTGCCCGATCTCCTGCCCTGATTGACCGGCGGGGCCTCTAGCGGCTCGGGTGGCTGAAGGGCAGCAGGGTGAGTCCGGCACATGGGCTCGGGTTCCCCATCCCCAGCGTTGCGACGCCAGGCCCCTTGGGAAGGGCCCCTCGGGGACCGATCTATGGTTAGGGTTAGCCTCCTGGAGCCCCGCAGGCCCGATACACCACCTGTGCGTCGAGGGGAGAGCTGGGCCGAGGTGAGGGTGCTGGTGAACATGAGCCTGGGCCCAAGCGTTTTGGTTCGGTGCGCCTTCGAATGTCGGCAGGGGTTCGGAGGGCCCTCCAGTTCTCCCACCCTGAATGAATGGCGGCGCCCCTAGCGGCCCGTGTGGGGCGGGGCGGCAGCGTGCATCCGGCGCTGGGGCCTGGGGGTCCCTAATCCCCGGCGTTGCGGCTCCAGGCCCCTTAGGAAGGGAGCTTCAGGGGCTGTCCTAGGGTTAGGGTTAGCGCCCAGGAGGCCGGCAGGCCCGAGTCGCCGGCTGTGCGAGGAGCGGAGGTGTGGGCCAGGTTGAGGGCGATGCCCAGCAGGAGGGTGGTCCCCAGCATTTTGGCGCCCTGGGCCTTCGAATGTTGCCATGGCTCGGAGGGCCCTGCCCTTTCTCCTGCCCTGAATAACCAGCGACGCCCCTAGCGGCTCCGTTGGCAGTGGGGCGGCAGGGTGAGTCCCGCGCTGCGGCTCGGGGATCCCCAATCCCCAGAGTTGCGGGGCCAGGCCCCTTGGGAGGGGATCCTCGTGGGCCGACCTAGGGTTAGAGTTAGCACCCAGGAGGCCGGCAGGCCCAATCCTCTGGCTGGGCAGCGAGAGGTTGGTGGGCATAGGTAAAGGCGCTGGCGAGCGGGAGCCTGGGCCCCTGCATTTTGGCGCGGGAGGCTTCAGATGTCTCCGGTTTCTCCAGGGCCCTGTCCCTTCTCCCGCCGTGAATGACTGGCGGCGCCCCTTGTGGCGTGGGTGGCGGGGTTGCGGCAGGGTGAGTCTGGCTCTGGGGCTTGGGGTCCCCGATCCCTGGTGTAGTGGCACCAGGACCCTTGGGAGGGGCCCCTGGGGGGCCGACCTAGGGTTAGGATTAGCCCCCAGGAGGCCAGCAGGCCCTATCTGCCCGCTCTGTGGCGAGTAGAAGGGCGGGCCGAGGTGAGGGCGCTGGGGAGTGGGAGCGTGGGCACCAGCGTTTTGGTGCGGGGAGCCTTTGAAGGTCACCATGGGCTCAGAAGTCCCTGCCCCTTCTCTCTCCCTGAATGACCGGCGGCGCCCCTAGCGGCCCAGGTGGTGATAGTGCGGCAGGGTGAGTCGGGCTCTGGGGCTCTGAGTCACCAATCCCCAGCGTTGCAGAGCCAGGCCCCTAGGGATGTGCCCCACGGGGCCGACCTAGGGTTTTGGTTAGCCCCCAGGAGCCTGGCAGGCCCTATCCACCGGCTCTCAATCATGTGGAGGGGCGGGCCGAGGTGAGGGCGCTGGGAGCAGGAGCATGGGAGCCAAGGTTTTTGTACGTGGGGCCTTTGAAGGTCAGCGCGGGCTCGGAGGTCCGTGCCCGTTCTCTTGTCCTGATTGACCCGTGGTCCCCTAGCGGCTTGGGTGGCTGAAGGGCAGCAGGGTGAGTCCGGCACTTGGGCACGGGGTCCCCATCCCCAGCGTTGCGACACCAGGCCCCTGGGGAAGGGCCCCTCGGGGGCTGACCTATGGTTAGGGTTAGCCCCCAGGAGCCACGCAGGCCCGATACACCACCTGTGCATCGAGAGGACAGTTGGGCCGAAGTGAGGGTGCTGGTGAACATGAGCCTGGACCCAAGCGTTTTGGTTCTGGGCGCCTTCGAAGGTCAGCGGGGGTTCGGAGGGCCCTGCCAGTTCTCCCTCCCCGAATGAATGGCGGCGCCACTAGCGGCCCGTGTGGGGCGGGGCGGCAGCGTGCATCCGGCGCTGGGGCTTGGGGGTACCCAATGCCCGGCGTTGCGGTGCCAGGCCCCTTAGGAAGGGACCCTCAGGGGCCGTCCTAGGGTTCTAGTTAGCGCCCAGGAGGCCGGCAGGCCCGAGTCGCCGGCTGTGCAAGGAGCGGAGGTGCGGGCCGAGTTGAGGGTGCTGGTGAACATGAGCCTGGGCCCAAGCGTTTTGATTCGGGGTGCCTTCAAATGTAGGTGGGGGCTCGGAGGGCCCTACCCGTTCTCCCGCCCTGAATGACCGGCGGCACCCCTCGTGGCCTGGGTGGCGGCAGGGTGGCAGGGTGAGTCCGGCGCTGGGGCTCAGGGGTCCACAATCCCCGGTGTTGCGGTGCCAGGACCCTTGGGAGGGGCCCTCGGGGGTCGATCTAGGGTTACGGTTAGCCCCCAGGAAGCCGGTGGACCCGATCAGCGGCTGTGCAGCACGCGGAGGGTTGGGCCGAGGTGAGGGCGCTGGCGAGACTGAGCATGAGCCCAAGTGTTTTGGTGCGGGGCGCCTTCGAAAGTAGGTGGGGGCTCGGAAGGACCTGCCCGTTCTCCCGCTCTGAATGACCGGTGGGGCCCCTAGAGGCTCCGGGGCCTGAAGGGCAGCAGGTTGAGACCGGCACTTGGGTTGGGGTCTCCATTCCCGGCGTTGTGGCGCCAGGCCACTTGGGAAGGGCCCCTCCGTGGCCGACCTACAGTTAGGGTTAGCCCTCAGGAGGCCAGCAGGCCCGATACACCACCTGTGCGTCGAGGGGAGAGTTGGGCGAGGTGAGGGTGCTGGTGAACATGAGCCTGGGCCCAAGCGTTTTGGTTCAGGGCGCCTTCGCAGGTGGGTGGGCGTTCAAAGGGCCCTGCCCTTTCTCCCACCCTGAATGAATGGCGGTACCCCTAGCGCCCCGTGTGGGGTGGGGCGGCAGGGTGCATCCAGCGCTGGGGCTTGGGGGTTCCCAATCCTTGGCGTTACGGTGCCAGGCCCCTTAGGAAAGGACCCTCAGGGGCCTTCCTAGGGTTAGGATTAGCGCCCAGGAGGCCGGCAGGCCCCATCCGCCAGCTGTGCGAGGAGTGGAGATGCGGGCCCAGTTGAGGCCAATGGCAAGCGGGAGCATGGTCCCCAGCGTTTTGGTGTCCTGGGCCTTCGAATGTTGCCATGGGTCGGAGGGCCGTGCCCGTTCTCCTGCCCTGAATAACCAGCGACGCCCCTAGCGGCTCCGTTGGCGGTGGGGTGGCAGGGTGAATCCCACGCTGCGGCTCGGGGATCCCCAATCTCCAGCGTTGCGGTGCCAGGCACCTTGGGAGGGGCTCCTCATGGGCCGACCTAGGGTTAGAGTTAGCCCCCGTGAGGCCGGCAGGCCCGATCCTCTGGATGGGCGGCGAGAGGTGGGCGGGCCGAGGTAAAGGCGCTGGGCAGTGGGATTGTGGGCCCCTGCAATTTGGCGCGGGAGGCTTCAAATGTCGCTGGTTTCTCCAGGGCCCTGTCCCTTCCCCCGCCCTGAATGACGGGCGGCTCTTCTCGAGGCCCGGGTGGCAGCGTTGTGGGAGGGTGAGTCTGGCTTTTGGGCTTGGGGTTCCAGATCCCTGGCGTAGTGGCACCAAAAGCCTTGGGAGGGGCCCCTGGGGGGCCAACCTAGGGTTAGGGTTAGCCCCCAGGAGACCGTCAGGCCCAACCGCACACTGTGTGGCGAGCTGAGGTGCGGCCCGAGGTGAAGGCGCTGGGGAGCGGGAGCGTGGGCACCAGCGTTTTGGCACGGGGAGCCTTTGAAGGTCACCGGGGACTCAGAAGGCCCTGCCCTTCTCTCGCCCTCTATGACCCGCGGCGCCCCTTGCGGCCCAGGTGGGGACAGTGCGGCAGGGTGAGTCTGGCTCTGGGGCTCTGAGTCACCAATCCCCAGCATTGCAGAGCCAGGCCGCTTCGGATGTCCCCTCAGGGCCGACCTAGGGTTTTGGTTAGCTGCCAGGAGCCCGGCAGGCCCTATCCACCGGCTCTGAAGCAAGCGGTGGGGTGGGCCTAGGCGAGGGCGCTGGCGAGCAGGATCCTGGGAGCCAACGTTTTTGCGCGGGGAGCCTTCAAAGGTCAGCGTGGGCTCGGAGGGCCCTGCCCGATCTCTTGCCCTGATTGACCGGCGGGGCCTCTAGCGGCTCGGGTGGCTGAAGGGCAGCAGGGTGAGTGCGGCACATGAGCTCGGGGTCCCCATCCCCAGCGTTGCGACGCCAGGCCCCTTGGGAAGTGCCCCTCGGTGGCCGACCTATGGTTAGGGTTAGCCTCCAGGAGCTCCGCAGGCCCGATACACCACCTGTGCGTCGAGCGGAGAGTTGGGCCGAGGTGAGGGTGCTGGTGAACATGAGCCTGGGCCCAAGCGTTTTGGTTCGGTGCGCCTTCGAAGGTCGGCAGGGATTCGGAGGGCCCTGCCAGTTCTCCCGCCCTGAATGAATGGCGGCGCCCCTAGCGGCCTGTGTGGGTTGGGGTGGCAGCGTGCATCCGGCGCTGGGGCTTGGGGGCCCCCAATCCCTGGCGTTGCGGCGCCAGGCCCCTTAGGAGGGGACCTTCAGGGGCTGTCCTAGGGTTAGGGTGAGCTCCCAGGAGGCCGGCAGGCCCGAGTCGCTGGCTCTGCGAAGAGCGGAGGTGCGGGCCGAGTTGAGGGTGATGCAGAGCGGGAGCGTGGTCCCCAGCGTTTTGGCGCCCTGGGCCTTCGACTGTTACCATGGCTCAAAGGGCCCTGCCCGTTCTCCTGCCCTGAAGAACCAGCGGCGCCCTTAGCAGCTCCCTTGGTGGTGGAGCGGCAGGGTGAGTCCATGCTGCGGCTCGTGGATTCCCAATCCCCAGCGTTGTGGGGCCAGGCCTCTTGGGAGGGGCTCCTCGTGGGCGGACCTAGGTTTAGAGTTAGCACGCAGGAGGCCAGCAGGCCCAATCCTCTGGCTGGGCGGCGAGAGGTGGGCGGCCCGAGGTAAAGGCGCTGGCGATCGGGAGCGTGGGCCCATGCATTTTGGCGCAGGAGGCTTCAAATATCGCAGGTTTCTCCAGGGCCCTGTCCCTTCTCCCGCCCTGAATGACGGGCAGCGCCACTAGCGTCCCGGGTGGCGACGTGGCGGCAGGGTGAGTCTGGCTCTGGGTCTTGGGGTCCCTGATCTCCAGTGTAGCGGCACCAGGACCCTTGGGAGGGGCCCCTGGGTGGCTGACCTAGGGTTAGGGTTAGCCCCCAGGAGGCCGGCAGGTGGGATCCGGCCACTGTCCGGGGAGCGGAGGGCGGGGCCGAGGTGAGGGCGTTCGGGAGCGGGAGCGTGGGCACCAGCGTTTTGGCACGGGGAGCCCTTGAAGGCCACCGGGGGCTCGGAAGGCCCTGCCCCTTCTCTCGCCCTGAATGACCCGCAGTGCTCCTAGCAGCCTGGGTGGCGGCGTTGCGGTAGGGTGAGTGTGGCTCTGGGGCTTGAGGTTCCCGATCCCCGGCGAAGCGGCACCAGGACCCTTGGGAGGGGCCCCTGGGTGGCCGACCTAGGGTTAGGGTTAGCACCCGGGAGGCCGGCAGGCGGGATCCGCCCGCTGTGCGTGGAACGGAGGGGCGGGCCGAGGTGAGGGCGCAGGCGAGCGGGAGCATGGGCCCAAGCGTTTTGGCACAGGGGGGCCTTCGAATGTCATCAGGGGCTCGGAGGAATCTGCCCGTTCTCCCTCCCTGAATGACCGACGGTGCTCCTAGCGGCCTGGGTGGCGGGGGGGGCGACACGGTGAGTCCGGCGCTGGGGCTCGGGGGTCCCCAATCCCAGGCATTGCGGTGCCAGGCCCCTTCGGAGGGGCACCTCAGGGGACAACCTAGGGTTCTGCGTAGCCCCCAGGAGGAGTGCAGGCCTCATCCGCCGGCTCTGTGGCGAGCGGAGGGGAGGGCCGAGGTGAGGGCGCTGAGGAGCAGGAGCGTGGGCTCAAGCATTTTGGATGGGGGGGCCTTCGAAGTTCGCCACGGGCTCAGAGGGCCCTGCCCATTCTACCGCCCTGAATGACCAGCGGCACCCCTAGCGGCCCGGGTGGTGATGGGGCGGCAGGGAGACTCTGGCGCTGGGGATTGGGGCTCCCTAATACCCGGCGTTGCAGCCTCAGGCCCCTTGGGACGGGCCCCTCGGTGGCAGACCTAGGGTTAGGGTTAGCCCCCAGGAGGCTGGCAGGCTCGTTCCGCCCATGTGCGGTGAATGGAGGTGTGGGTTGAGGTGAGGTAGCTGGCAAGTGGGGGCGTGGGCCAGAGCATTTTCGCTTTGGCTTGGGGTGCCTTCGAAGGTCACAGGAGGCTTGCAGGGTCCTGCCCGTTCTGTCGCCCTGAAGGACTGGTGACGCCCCTAGTGCCCCATGTGGTGGCAGGGCGGCACGGTGCGTCCGGCGGTGGGACTTGGGGGTCCCCAATCCCTGGCATGCAGCGTCAGGCCACTTGGGAGGGGCCCTTCGGGGGCGACATGGCATAGGGTTAGCCCCCTGGAATCCCGCAGGCCCGATCCGCCAGCTCTGCCACGAGAGGACGGGTGGGCCGAGGTTAGGGCGCTGGGAAGCAGGAGCGACGGAGCCAGAGTTTTTGCACGGGGGGCCTTTGAAGGTCACAGGGGAATCGGAGGGCCTTGCCCGTTCTCCCTTCTTGAATGAGTGGCAAGGCCCGTAGCACCCTGGGTGCTTGCGGGGTGGCAGAGTCCAGCACTGGGGCTCGGGGGTCCCAAATCCCTGGCATTGTGGTGCCAGGCTCCTTGGGAGGGGCCCCTCGGGGGCCGACCTCGGGTTAGGGTTCTTCCCCAGGAGGCTGGCAAGCCCGGCGCTAAGTGGCTCTGGCAATGTAACAAAAATGCCATACACTTATCTGAAAGAAATAACAGTGTACAGGAACCCTCTTAGCCCTAACATCATCCTTTCTGAATTTGGAAGCCAGCCCCAAATTGCTCGTGGAAGTCTGACGAAAGGGCTAAGCACTTTTCTCTGAGTCACCACACTGTACAGGGAAAGAGCAATGTACATCATCTTTCACGAGTAGGAAGCATTAATGAAAAGTTTCTGGAATTTAGAGGTCTCTGACCCATCCTTATTGGTAATAAACCATCGTGTACAGGAAAACACCTTCAACTCTCATCAGCCTCCTCAATCCTGATTCCGATTCAACTTTGGGTGTGTAGGACTAGGGAAATGTCCACATCTTATTGCTAAGAAAAACGATGTCAGGGTAATGCCCTTCAAGTCACCTCAGCCTTCCTGAAGACGGAAGCAGGAATCAAGCTGGTTATGTTACCATGAGGTAAGGAAGATGAGCATATAAGTGAGAAACAACAGTGGGCAGGACCTCTCTTCCAAGGAACAGTATCTTTGCTTAATGTTGAATCCCTATGGTAAGTGGTTGTGGGCATTTGTGAGGTCAAAATCTTAAGTGTTTTGTAAAACCTCTTGGTCATTCACAGATGAGACTAAGGTAGTTGGGGACTTCTAGGCAGTGATTTGTCCACTGTCGAAAATATGAAAAGATAAAAGAGACAGATGAGGTCTCCTCAGGCATTGTCCTTTATCCTCATCCTCCGTGAGGATGGCCATCTCTGGACAGCTCAGTGGCAGGGTCTCATTCACAGTGGGGGCATCTGTTCCTCACAGACATCAGGCAGGGAAATGGATTTGGTTCTCTGTGCCAGCCCAGCCACAGCTGAGTGTCACAGCACCCTCTCGTGGGCTCATAAGAGTTTCACTGTCACCAGGCAGGTCATTGTATTTGATAAACCACTGTGAGAGTTTGCAATTGCCTTCATCTGCAACCTCCTAGAGGCAAATGCAGGTGTCTGGTACCATGTGAAGTCATGTGAAGGCATTGTGAGAAATTGTCCTTTTGCTTAAGAAAAACATGGCTGGGGCTCCTGGCTGGCTCAGCCAGTTAAGCATGTGCCTTTGGCTCAGGTTATGATCCCAGGGTTCTGGGATCGAGCCGAGGTTCCCTGCTCAGCAGGAAAGAAGGTAGGGAAATAGCTTAGAACCCACAGAGAATGTGAATGAAGGGGAGTGAAATGGAATTTGGTCTGTGTTTTGCTTTAGGGATTGGAAGTTAGTTTTTTCTCAATTCTGATTGTTCTTGAGACAGAAAAGCTGTATTGGTTTTTTTTTACCTTTAATTTTTTTCTAATAACAATTTTTTATTATGATATGTTAGTCACTATACAGTATTTCCTTAGTTTTTGATGTAGTGTTCCGTGATTCATTATTTGCATATAACACCCAGTGTTCCATGCAATATATACCTTCCTTAATACCCATCACTGGCCCATCCCAATCCCCCACCCTTCTCCCCTCTGAAGCCCTCAGTTTGTTTCCCAGAGTCCATAGTCTCTCCTGGTTCATTCCCCCTTCTGTTTAGGGTCCATTGTCTAAAGGGACAGACAGTGGAAGTTCACCAAATATAAGATCGAAATTTCATTGTTCATTATAGATGCCGCCAAGTAGTTCCCAGACATTTCATTCTACTGTAGTAATTCATTATACCTGTGCAGGTGCACGTGGAAGATAAATGATGAATGTATACTGGTAATAAAACACGCCCCTCAGTAGTAGAATAATAGAGGATGAACATGTGTAAAATTATTCGACTACAGCGTCCATGCTTTCCCTTTGGTTCCTTATTACTATGAATTTGGACAATTTTTGTTCTCTAGGCTTAAACCTCATTGTCAGTATTCAGAGTTTTTCAATGCTGATCTTCTCCTGTATAAATTACCAAAAACCTAAAATATGTATAAACTTTAAAAAATGCTATATTGAAAATTATAGCAGGGAAGTTCCATTTTGTGAATATTGTGTCAATGGATCTCTATTTTGACATCAGTGTTCATTAGAAATGATGACATTTCATGTGAGTATAAATATCAATGTGAAAAAGAAAAGGTAGGAAGAACCTTGAATGTTTAAGTAATTGGTGAAATGACAGGTGTGTGTGTGTGTGTGTGTGTGTGTGTGTGTGTGTGTGTGTGTGTAAATTGATTTTCAGTGAATGGTTCAGCTTCTTGTAGGGCCTCCGAGAGAGCCCAGGTGAACCTTTCAATTAGTTGGTATCTGTTCTCAGAACATGGGAATCTCTTAGTCCAAACAGGCAAGCTTTGAGGTCTTGAAGAGTTTCAGTCCTCAGCGATGGTGTTGCAGACCCTTGTGTGCAAACCCTAGGGTATGCTCAGAGCCCTCATTAGCAGGTACCAACTTGTGAGGATTTCAGACAGCATTTCCCAAAGAAGTACCTCTTGAGTCTCTGTCCTTGTCAGTTCCCTACACGTCCTTACACTAGTTATGTGATCAGTGTGTTTCAGGATAATCCCCACATGTGATTTTTGCTATTTCCTACTAGTCCTATCTGTTTCTCATCTTGTTCTTTTATGGTAGGGGTTGGGAAGCAACCTGTGTGGTGTAGGAGGGGGTGTGGAAGTTGTCTGCCTTCAGAGGACCCAATGATGCCTAGAAATTGTACTGTAGTTTGAGGTCAATTATCCATCCTCTGAGTGTCAGGAATTCCATCACTTTACTTTGATGCTAGTCTGTTCTTCAAGCTGTCCTCAGAAATAAGGACGTCATCCATCTAGGGAATACTGGTTTGTGTGTATGTTTTCATTTTAGGAAAGGCCTTGCTGTTCCTGAAAATAATACTGTAGAGCACCCTTTCCTGTTCTTATTAGCCATCAGTCAATCTTTTGTGAAGTATTCGTTTGTACATAGACTTTTTATGGTTGATGAGCAGGAATTCTTTATTGACAAGTCTTTGTCAGTGTGTATATTGCAAATCTTTACTTCCCAGACTGTGGTTCACTTTTTCATTTTCTTATGGTCATAAGATAAGGAGAAATGTCACATTTTTATGAAGTCCCACTGAATTCTTTTAAATGGTTAAAGCACCCTATATCCTACCCCAAGATTGACAGGTTCTGCATTTTCTTTCAGAAACTGTCCAATGGGAAGCTACAATCCATCTCAAATTTATAAATTGCATTTTAATTCTAATAGGTTATTTATAGACAGTTTTGGATTTTCTATGTACACAATCGTATTATCTGTGAATAGTCACAATTATCCCCTCAATTCTTATACTTTTTGTTTCTCTTGCCATAAAACACTTGTAGATTCTCTGATGCCACGTTGAATAGAGCAGCATTGTTTGAAGATTTAATATACCTTTCTCAATATCTAACAGAAAAAGCAGACAAAACATTGGTAACAAATGTGACCTAATTGACATATAGGGAACATTCCATAATAAGTGCAGAATACATTATTTTCAAGTGGTCATAGACTCTTTACCCAAATAGATGATAGGTGGGGCCACGAATCAAGTCTACAAATGTTAAACCCTGAAATTAACTAGATTCTATTCTTAGACCACAGGGGAATTGAGCCACAGTCATAGCGAAAAGAAAACCAGGAAGTCCTTCAATGTTTAAAATTAAATGGAAGTTTGCTACATATCCTAAAGGTGAGAGAGGGAATCTCAATGGAAATTCTGAACCTTTTCTACATGAGGGCTCACACACAATGGCACTTTCTTTGTGAAGAGCATTATAATAACCTAGACAGGAGTTGAGCCTTAAGTCAGAGTTCTGCCTACCCCAGCCACACCTGGCAGCCTTGGCCTGTGGTACCCCTCAGCTGTCCTTTCTGGCGGCCCTGAGCTAAGGGGGTCAACATGGCCATATGGAAATGGGAAGCTCCCCACTCATAGTGATGATGGTGCCCCCTCCCCAGCTGCCCATTCTGGTGGCTCTGAGCTAAGGGGGTCAACATGGCCGTATGGAAATTAGAAGCTCCCCACTCTTAGTGATGACGTTGCTATCGTATCATCCTCACCAGTCCAACAATATGATTTCTGAGTGAAATATGACACAAGAGCGATTTCTTGGCCTTCCTTCAGGTTTGAAAATCATCTGGTGAGTCATCTATTAGAAATATGGATTCAACATGTGTTTTTTCTTCTGGAAAAGAAATATACCCAATAGCAATTAGGGCTTCCTGAGCACCTGTTCTTGAGAGACATCATACTGGCTCTTTGTAGCATTCTGCCTCTTAAACTTCTCAACTAGGGTGTAGATATTTTTAGGCACATTTTCAGAAGGTTAGAAAGGGACTCAGATGATATGAGTCTCAGAGGATTTTAGTGTCAGAAACCTAAATGGGATCCACAAATTGACTCCAAATCGCTTGTTGTTCCATACAGGGTACTATTTCCCTCTTTTCTCTGGTCTTCTCGATCTGGAAACCTATCAAGTATCAGGATTTTCTTGTCATGTGGACAACTGGAATGAATTCAGCGGGCCTTTTCACGTCTGCCCATGGTGATCATTAAGATCATTATCTCAGTAGAGGACCTCTGGGTAAGATACTCAAAGATCCTAAGGAATACAGACAGTATAATATTTTCCTGGTATTAAAGTTACTGAAACCAACTATCTTTTTTAGTAGATTCAGGCTCTGGTATGTTCAGAGGGAACTGTAAAACAAGTCTGAAATAGTATTTAAAAACACTCAGCTCAGCCTCTTCTACAAAGTGAGCCAATGCTTATAAACATGGCTAAAATATTCCCTTACCTACGATGACTTCCAGCCATCGTAGTGTTTATATGGTATGACTGTGACTTGCATTAGTCAACATTTGTAGAGAAAGAACTTAGTGCATCCAGGGGTCACTTCATGTTGAAATTAGTTTGTGACAATGAGCTACTGTGTTTTATTCTGCAGTCCAAGGGAATGGTGCCAGACATCTCTAAGGTGTCTAGCAGTTCTACAATTCTGATTTTAAGTGGTCTGTGTGCTTCAGAGATTTGGTCAGGAGAAGGGCAGGAGTCCAGAGACTGTGAACACTTCTGTTACATGTGCTGACCATGGAGCACGCAGGATTCCGTGGGCATCATTTTGATTTCTTGGTACTCTTGTGAAAGGTGCTTTTGTCTCAAATTCCTCTATTTAGGAGTAATTATAATGATAAAAGGAATTTTTATTGTATATCATCTGTGGGCCCTGATCCTGAGCTCCCAGGGAAGCTATCCTTTAACAATTACCCAGCTCAAAATGACTGGGCAAAACCTCAAAGCATGGGCCTTGTTTCTGCCCCAAGCACATGTTGTACATCTGCTTCGAGAAGAAAACAATAACCAAAAAATGCCAACATAAATATAAGAAAAAATAAAGAACCTCTTTGGCTCCCATAAGATTAAAGACATACTGACATGTACACACTGAAAACATAAGAAAGAGTCTGTCACTTTCTGGAATCTAAGAAGATCCTCATTGTGGTGTGTAACTCTGTACGTAAAACAAAACAGAAAAAAATATATAAGCCTGCCCCAAATGTTCCTTCCCCGGAGCACTCACTTCTTGGTGAAGATTGTGTCTCTGAGGTAGCTGTCCTGACTTGGGTTTGAATAAAGGTCCCTTCCATTCTCTCTAAAATGTTTTTAAAAGTTCAGTCACGCAGTGTCGACAATAACAGTGTTTTCTATTTAAGTGAGAAATAAATGTTCCACTCTAGTTGCATTGGGAATAGACGAATTGACGGTTTCTTTAGAAGAGTAAGTCTGCTTTCCAGAAAAGGCAAGGACATTGGTCTATTGAGAATGAAGATAATTACTGATAAACAACAAGTATGTGTTGCCCCTTTGCCCAGAAACCGAAGCAGGTGTGCAGGCTTTAGGTCAGAGGTGGCTTCTTCTCCCCAGCTGACGGCACTTCTCTGCTCTGGCTCCAAGACCCCCGAGGTTTTGAACGTCAGCATCGGAGTCAGCGAGGCAGCTTGTCACAGGACGCCAGTGTTCAGAGAAAGCACAGGTATGTTTGGCAAAATGTCCTATCTATGTCAGGGCTGGAGGTAAAACCTCTCATTATCCCAAAACCTCCTGGGCTTTTCTCTTTTCTCTAGTTGAGCCACAAAGTAAAATTGAAGTAGCTGCCAGCATTCTGGGTTTGGTGCAAGAATTACTTAGTTTCCCTGCAGGTAGAACTTTGCAGGGGATCACAATTTGTCTGTCCATTTATTGCTTACAAATGTATTTTGACCATCTGTTTCCTAGGAACCCTCTTTAATTAGAAAGGGAAGGTGAGATTCACTCTGTGCCTGTTTGTAACATCTAATTTGTTCCTTCATCTAACAGTGTTTATTCAATTGGGCCTAAGATATGGTTGAGTGGCCAGCATCTAGATTTAGGTGGTTTTTTTTCATCTGATACAGACTTGGATGATGTCATTTGACAAAGGCGATGTTTCATCATTGATTAGTTTATTCATCAGAAGAGTTAAAATTAGGGTGGAGGGGAAATTCAAAATTATCCAAAGCAGCCTGTTCCTGTTTAAAAGTTGAGCTTGACTTTCTAGTTTTACTAAATGTATTATCTCAATATTTTGAGGTGCCATATTCTCCCTGTAGTTTCTTTGGTGGTGGAGTCAGAAGGAGAGTCTGGGAATTCTTTTGGATAGTGGCATGCTGGTGGCTTCAAGGGGCTTGGCGTCAGGAGCCTTGGGGTGAAGTCTGCAACTGCTTGCCTGACCCTGGGTGCATCTCCCAGAGGTTTTGTTGCCTCTTATGAAATTGCCGGCAGATAATGTTCTGCTTAAAGGGGAACCCTCCCATCCTGTTGGTGGGAATGCAAAGTGGTGCAGCCAGTCTGGGAAAAGTCTGGGGGTTCCTCAAAAAGTTAAACATTGAACAACCACATGATCCAGCAATTGCTCTCCTAGGTATTTACCCAAAGGATACAGAAATGCAGATTCGAAGGGGGTCCATGCACCATGATGTTCATGGCAGTAATGTCCGCAGTAGCCAAACTATGGAGAGAATCCCAAAGTCCATGCACTGATGAATGGATAAAGCAGATGTGGGATACATATAAATAATGGAATATGACCCAGCTTCAAAAAGAATGAAATCTTACAATTTGCGAGGATGTGGATGGATCTAGAGTGTATTAAGCTAAGCAAAATCAGTGAGGAAAGACAAATATCCTATACTCTCACGCTTCTGGAATTTCAGAAAAAAAAACAGATGAACAGAGTGGAGGGGTGATGAGAGAGGCAAACGAGGAAATAGACTCAACCGTGGAGAACAAACTGAGTGTTGCTGCAGGGCAAGGGTGTGGGGGGAAGTGTTAAATGGGTGAGGGGTATTAAGGAGGGCACTTGTGATGAGCACCGGGTACTGTATGAAGGTGAGGAATCACTAAATCCTACTCCTGAAGCAAATATTCCATGGCATGTGAACTAACTGGAATTTAAGTAAAAGAAGAATGGAAAAAGTGTTCTGCTTCATGAAGAGTGAGGTAAAATTGTAGTGATTTGGGCTGTACTATTCTATAGAGGATAGATGTAAAACACCCTGTTGTAGGATACAATAGAGTCTTATCACATAAGGAGTCCTCAGAAAGCTGCAATGAAAGATTCAGATCTCAGAGCATGTTCGTGTTCCACTGATATGTTACAGTTTGCACAAGTAGGAAAGAAGGTGGAGAGAAAAGAAACAGAAGGGGAAAGTAGGTGTGAACCTTTCATTAGTTAGCGTTATAGCTCTCTCATGAAAAACTTGCAACAGTGTTGTTTTGGAAGCAGCGGGGGAATCGGGAGCTTTGCAGGAGACAGGGGGGAGTTCCAGGTCTGGGTAAAGCTGACAGGGGTCCCAGAGGAGAGCTGAATGCATTCTGCAGCAGGGTGTGTTCAGGGTGGGCTGCAGGGGTGGCTGTGGGTCTCCTGGGTGAGACTTGTGACAGGTGAGGGCTGTGTGCAAGTTCCTGGCTGAGGACAAGTGAGGCACAGGCGGAGAGCTGGCAGAGAACCTTCTTCTGAGCCACCAGCTTCACCCAACACACACAGCCTCATCTTCTGTCCCTGTCACTCCAATTCAGACTTCTCCGAAGGTGAGTGAGAACACATCAAGAGCATTCTGAACAGAAGGGAAAGCATGTGCAAAGTCTCTGGGGCAGGAGAATTCCAGGTATGTCCAGGAGCAGCAAGAAGGCCCTGTGGCCACAGGAGACAGCTTAGGACATGAGCTCAGAGAGGTGACAGAGGGTGACAGAAAGCTATTCCAGGGCTATAACCCCATGAGACGCTGTTTCACTGGGCCATCCTGGCTACAGTGTTGAGAACAGATGACAGAGGGTTGAAGATGGCAAGGCAGGTCAATGACGAAGCTTTTCCAGGAACTCAGACACTATGGACCAGACAGGTGGCCTTGGATGGAGTGGTTAGACCTATTCTGGGTCCATTTTGAAGATGGAGCTCACAGGATTTGCTGATGGGTTAGCTATTAGGAGCAGGAGAACGGAGGAATTGGGGTAACTCCCAGCTGTTGTGTGTTGTCCTGATGAAGGGGAAGGAGAGGGTTTCTCGGGGGGTAGGAGGTAGTCCGTGTTCTGCATGCTGAGGAAGGTGCCTTTCCGGTGGATCTGCTGAGGGTTGTGTCTGGGAGGACCTTTCACATCTACTCCCTCAGCAATGCTGAAGTACAAGTATCCCCCACTTTTTAAACGTTCACAAAGACACTGGGCTTTCTTGAAAGAACTACATTATTACCCAGGTTCAGTAAGAGGAAGAGACCTGAAGAGGATTTCCCTCTTATGAAAAAAGGTGAACAGTGAGAATCGCGTTCAGCATCTGTTTTGGGAAGAAGCACAACAGAGGCAGCGTGCACCCCAACCAGCTCCTTCCTCTGGGAACCGCTCTCCGCATCCAGCCACCAACACTTTGAATTGTGTTTGTGAGCCTCTGCTGTGCTTTATCTTCATTTATGCTGGGCCTCCATTGGAAACTTGTGTGCTGAGGCCTAAGAAAAGCCAAAGAGAAGGAATTTTGGAGTCTGAGCACACTGTCTAATTGTTCGTGTAAATTAATGGTCATTCCTTCTTGACACCATTTCTGGTGTGCATGGTTTCTCAGAAGCCCTGTACTTTCAAAGAGCAGGGAAACCTATACCCCATGCTGCATGGTTAGTTTAGTCTCCATGCTGGACAGAACATTTCATGACTGTTGGATTTTCTCACTCAAACATTGAGACTTTGACCGCCTTCACCCGTTTCTACCACCCCATCCCCGAATCTGGCACCTACCAATCTGCTCTCATTATCTATGCGTTCAGTATTTATTTATTCCACGTGGAATGTACATGAGAGCATCTGGTATTGGTCTTTCTGTGTCTGAGTTACTTGGCATAAGGCCCCCAAGGTCTGTGTTTCTATGTCTGGTTCTTGTGAATAATGCTGCAGTGAACGTGGGAGTTCATCTGTCTTTTTGAGGCAGCATTTTTGTGTTCTTCAAATCAATTCTCAGTAGAGCCACTACTGGGTCATGGGGTAGTTGCATTAAATTTTTCAGGAACCTCCATACCATTTGTCACAGAGGCTGCACCAATTTCCATTCCCACCAACAGTGCAGAGTGTCTCCTCGTCTGCACACCCTTGACCCCACCTGGTGTCTGTCTCTGGCACAATTGCTGTTCCAACAGTTGAGAGAGGATAGCCGATTGTGGGTTTGACTGATGTTTCCCTGACGATGATTAGTGATGTCGAACAACTCCTTCTGTCTGTTGGCACCTGTGTGCCATCTTTGGAAAGTATCTATTCACATATTCCTCCCATTTTTTTAAATAGTTTTTTTGTTTTGATTTGTATGAGTGTTGTGTGTATTTTGGATATTAGCCTCTTCTCACACATATGATTCACAGATAATTTTTTCTTATTGGGTCAGTGGCCTTTTAAGCTTTTGATGGTTTCTTTTGCTGTGTGGAAGATTTCAGTTTGATGTTGTTCCACTTGTTTATTTGTGCTTTTGTTGCCTTTGCATTTGGTGTCCGATCTGAAGACTCTTTGCCAAAACCAATGTCGAGAGACTTAGTACCTGTGTCTTCTTGGAAGTTTATGGATTCAGGTCTTATGTTCAAATCATTCATCATTAAAAATTTTGTGTGTGGTGTAAGAAAGTGACCCAGTTATATTCTTCTGCATTTAGTGTCCAGTTTGCCTGTTACCGCTCACTGAAGACACAGTCCTTCCCTCATGGCATATCTTCTGCTGCTGTGTCGTAAGTTAGGATCATCTACGTGTGGGTAAGTTTCTGAGCTTTCTCTACTGTTCCACTGACCTGGTGTCTGTGTTTATGCCAGTACCATCCTGTTTTGATGACAACAGCTTTGTAATGTAGCTTGAAATCCAGGAGTGTGTTGACTGCACCTTTCTTTCTTCACGTTGCTTTGGGTATTTGGGGTCTTTTGTGATTCCATACAAGTTTGAGGACTGTTTTCTATTTCCTCGAGTAATGCCACTGGAATTCAGACAGGCATTTCATCACATCTGTCGATTGCTTTGGGTACGATGGACATGTTCACATAATTAACTCTTCCAGTTAAGGAGCATGGCGTATGCTACCATTTGTTTGTGTTGCCTTCCAAATCTTTGACCCATACATTCTGCCCCCCTGGACACACATATTTTTCATTTCTTTTCTGCCATGTGTTGAGTGTACTATGTCTTTCTCATTCTTGGTTACTTTTATTTCTAGATTTTTTGATGCAATTGTAAATGGCATTGTTTTTTTAATTTCTCTGTGCGAAAGTGTGTCATCAGTATACAGAAATGCAAGAAGTTGGGTCATCTGGGTGGCTCCATATGTGAAGCGTCTGCCTTCAGCTCAGGTCATGATCCCAGAGTTCTTGGATTGAGCCCCGTGTTGTGCTTCCCGCTTAGTGAGGGTCTGCTTCTCCCTCTTTCTGACACTCCCCCTGCTCGTGCTTTTTCTCTTCCTGTCAAATAAATAAATAAAATCTGAAATAAATAAAGACAACAGATCTTTGTATATTGACTTTATATCCTGCAGCTTTCTTGAATTTGTTTATTCTAACAGGTTTTTTTTTTTTTGAGGAATCTTTCCGGATTTCCTGTCATTTGCAAATTGTGACAGTTTCCTTATGGATTTCATATCTTTCCCTTTTTTAAAAATTGTTATTCACCCTACAGTACTTCATTTGTTTTTGATGTAGTGTTCCATGATTCATTGTTTGCATATAACACCTAGTGCTCATTATGACACGTGCCCTCCTTTTTTCTTTTAAAGAATTTATTTATTTATTCGACAGAGATAGAGACAGCCAGCAAGAGAAGGAACACAAGCAGGGGAGTGGGAGAGGTAGAAGCAGGCTCATAACGGAGGAGCCTGATGTGGGGCTCAATCCCATAATGCCAGGATCACGCCCTGAGTCGAAGGCAGACGCTTAACCACGGTGCCACCCAGGTGCCCCCTGCCTTGTTAAATTTAACCATTCTAACTGGTGTAAGGTGGTATCTCATTGTCGTTTTGATTTGTATTTGCCTGATGGCAAGTGATGTGGAGCATTTTTTCATGTATCTGTTGGCCATTTGTATCTCTTTGTGTCTTCTGCCCATTTTTTGGGTGTCGAGTTTGAGGAGTTCTTTATAGATCTTGGATACCAGCCCTTTATCTGTAATATCATTTGCAGATATCTTCTTCGATTTCATAGGTTGCCTTTTTGTTTTGTTGATCATTTGCTTTGCCGAGCAGAATCTTTTTATCCTGATGAAGTTCCAATACTTCATTTTTGCTTTTATTTCCTTTGCCTTTAGAGACGTGGCTTGCAAGAAGTTGTTGTGTCCAAGGTTGAAGAGTTCTTTTGATTTTGATATGAGACAGGAATCCATTATATTTCTTTCCTGATTGTATTCGAGCCCTCTGTCTTTCTTGGTGAGTCTACCTAAGTGTCAGTTTTGTTTCTCTTTCCAAAAAAGGCAGCTCTCATTTTCATTGTTTGTTTGTTTTGTTTTTTTTTTTGTCTTTTTAGTCTCCGTTGGATTTATTTATGCATCCTTTTTGTTATTTCCTTATTTCTACTAATTTGGGGCTTTCTTTGTTGTTTTATTTTCTACTTCTTTACCAAATAAATCAGGTTGTTTTTTGGAGAGCATCATATGGATTGATGAAGACTTGAGTTTCTATGAATGTCCCCCATAAAGCTACTTTTGCTGCATCCCATAAGTTTTGTAGGTTGTCTTTTTCATCAGGGTCAAGGTACTTCTAAAATTTTTTTGATTTCTTCTTTGACTGTTGGTTGTTCTGTAGCATGTTGTTAAATCTCCACATATTTATTTAAGATTCTTTAAGTATCTGACAGAGAGTGAGACAGCAAGAGAGGGAACGCAAGCACGGGGGTGGGAGAGGGAGAAGCGGGCTTCCCACTGAGCAAGGATCCTGGGATCACGACCTGAGCTGAAAGCAGATCCTTAACGACTGAGCCACCCAGGCCCCAAAAATCTCCACCTATTTTTGACTGTCTCATTTTTTTCTTGAGACTGATTTCTATTTTCATATCATTGTGGTTGCACAAGATTTGAAGCAGAAGGTGAAGAGAGCATTCAGATGAAAGGTTTGTTTCCTGGAGGGTTTTCTGCGGGCAGACCATGAGTTCCGTGGGACGGAGGAAGGTTTTGTGAGACGGGGTGGGGTTAGAATTACTGTTAGAATTACTGACTAGTACCATGCAGGCTGTATGCCAATGTTCACACCATAGTCCTGATGGACTTGTACTTCATTAGAAATATTTTCTAGGAGGTGTAGGCATAGCCTTCACTTAAAGAAAGGTGCCATGTGGGTTCATGGCATGACCCCAGGTCAGCAACAAGGATGTATGGTATTGTGGGTGATCAGCAACAGGCTTTCTGTGGGAAGTGACAGAAATAAGGTATGGTGAGCTCCATGACCATAGGTGAGGTCCCGAGTGACCCACTGGGTGTTGGGTTCTGTGGATCTGTCTCATCATGTGCTGTGGAATTCAGGGACACCCTCCTCTCTGTGGATTTGTGTGGAGACAGGTAGACATCAGTGTCTGGCCAGGCACGAGGGTTGCACTGGACCACCACCAGAGGTGCAGCGTGCAGGGGAGCCACTGCTTGGTTTCCACGAAAGCTGACCAGGGTCTGTGACCATGATTCCTAGCAGCTGCAAGGGGAGAGGAGGCCGGGGGTAGTGCACACTTCCTAGACTTGTGTTCAGGACTAGTCTGGAGCACACTGAAGTCAACCACACCGAGCACAGAAGGCATCCAGTCAGTGTAGCTGTGGGCACTGCTCCCATGGTACTTTCGGGCCGGATCCATGCTGCCACCTCCTGCATTTCATCATCATCTTCAAGGTCATGTGCCTCTGCTCTTGCCCCATGGCCTCCGGGGTATTGTCCGTCCTCTATCTGTCCCTCGTCCCCGGTGCCCTGTGCAGTCCGATGCCAGGGTAGCCTTCTTGAGACAAACATCTGGCCCTGATGGAACACTTCCATGGATCTCGTGTGATGCGAGGATGATGCCCTTCCCTAAAAGGGGGCTGCAGATCCCCATCAGGAGAGCCATGTATCCCTTTTCAGCATGGCCTGCCCACCCCTCAGTCTTGTTCAGGGAAGCTCTCCCCACTTCCTGAGATGACAGCTCTGAACTTAAAAATGAATGTTATTTTACATAAATCTATGCCTTAGTTCATCCATGGCATGTCTTTCAACCCCGTTAGTGGGTTTTTTTTTTTTTTTTTAACAGTTCTGAAGGGCTGTCTGCTCAAGGAGGGGATGACCTGGGCAGGGCAGCTTTCCCTCTCATCTCTCTCAGCATGTCTCTGAGCCCTGGGGCCAGCTGTCCCACTGAGGATTGAGGGACCCGAACCAGCCCATCCTGAGCCCAAGCTGTGTCAGCTCATAGACAGATGTGTGTTGGAGCGGTGGGCAGCTGGCATGGGCCAGGGACAGGCAGTGTCTCCTTCTCATTCCTTCCCTCCCTTCCTCCCAGAGGTAGCTCAGAGCAGCCTTCAACCCCTACATCTCCAGATCCCTTGACCTGTGCTTCCTGTGTTCAGCTGGTGACCTTGGAGTTTCCCATGGATTCTACCTCCTGTACCCTCTCCTGTAGCAGTTCGTGGATCAGAGGAGGGGTCGGACCCTCTCTGTTTTAGGTCTTCTTCCTGTCCCGCACCAAGCCCACCCACCTTTGCATCTTTCATGTATGTGCTTGGAAGCAAGCCCATCCACAGGGAACCTATTAGCCAAATGGATCCAGGCAATGAACATTGAAGTAGAGATCCAGGATCCATAATAAACCTGCTCTGAAACCTGTCCCAAAGTCTGTGACTCTCTCACACTGAAACAGAAACAATAATAGCTTTCTGGACTGTAAAGTGACATGTGTCTCTACTTCCAATCTTGAATGCATAGGTGCTGAGCCTGGACAGAAAAGGACCATGGCTCCCGTGGGCTGGGATCCATGGTAAGAACTCAGTGAAATCTGAATTCAAGGCATAGAGTGAATAATTATTGTAGAGTGAATCCTCCGAAGTACGGCTTATGCACAGTGCACAGGGAAAGCTTTTTCAAAGAGGTTCCTGAAAGAAAAATCTTTTGTTAAAATTTATTTTAATTCCAGTAGAGCTAACATACAGTGTTACATTCGTTTCAGGTGTCCAATACTGATTCAGTAATTCCATATATTACTCAGTGGTCGTCAAGAAAAGCGTCCTCTTAATCCCCTTCATCTATTTCACTCATCCCTCTATCCACCTCCTCTCTGGTAACCATCCGTTTGTTCTCTGTTGTTAAGAGTTTGTATTTTGGTGTGTCTCCTTTTTCTCTTTTAGTTATTTATTTTTGTTTGTTTCTTAAATTCCCTATTAGAGTGACATCATATGGGATTTGTCTTTCTCTGACTGACTGACTTTAGTTAGGATAATACTCTCTAGCTCCATCCATGTGGCTGCAAATGGCAAGGTTTCATTCTTTTTCAAGCCGAGTAATACTCCATTGTGTGTGTATGTGTGTGTGTGTCTCTCTCTGTGTGTGTGTGTGTGTGTGTGAATACACACATCTATCATCTCATTTGTAAATTTTTCTACAGACACTTGGGTTGCTTCCATATTGTGATATTGTAAATAATGGTGCAAGACACATAGGGGTGCACGTATCCTTTTAAGTTACTGTTTTCCTATTCTTTGGGTAAATATGTGTAGTGTGATTGTTGGATCATAGGGTAGTTCTATTTTTAATTTTTTGAGGAACCATCATACTGTTTTCCACGGTGGCCACCACAGTTTGCATTCCCACCCACAGTTTGTGAGGATTCCCCTTTATCCACATCCTCCCAACACCTGCTCTTTGTTGTGCTTTTGATGTTAGCCATTCTGACAGGTTTGAGGTATTACCTCATTGTCCTTTGGAATTACATTTTCCTGATGATGGGTGATGGTGAACATCTTTTCCCGGGACTGTTGGCCATTTGTATTTCTTCTTTGGAGAAATGTCTGTCCATGTCTTCTGCCTATTTTTTAACTGAATTATTTGTTTTTTGGGAGTCGAGTAGTATCAGTTCTATATGTTTTGGACACTATCCCTTTATTGCATATGATGTTTGCAAATATCTTCTCCCTTTGAGTAGGTTGTCTTATGATTTTTACGTTTTCATTGTTCTTCTGCCATGTGGAAACTATTTATTTTGCTGTATTCCCAATAGTTTATTTTTGCTTTCATTTCCTTTGCCTCAGGACACAGTCTAGAAAAACGTTGGTATGGTCCATGTCAAGAAGTTACTGTCTTCCCTCCTGTAGGATTTTAATGGATTCAGGTCTTATATTGAGGTCTTGAAACTGTTTTGTGTTTGTCTGTATTGTGTAAGAAAGCAGTCTAATTTCATCCTTTTGTGCGTAGCTGTCTAGTTTTCCCAATACCATTTGTTGTAGTGACTGTCCATTTCCCTTTTGATATCGTTGCTTGCTTTGTGGAAGATTCATGGACCACATAATTATGGGTTTCTGTCTGAACTTGTGTCCTGTTCCTTTGGTCGCTGTGTCCAGTTTTGTGCCGTACTGTCTTGTTAGGATGACTGCAGCTTTGTAGTATAACCTGAAATCTGAAATTGTGAGTCCTCCAGCTTTGTTTTTCTTTTCCACATTGCACTGGCTGTTTGGAATCTTTAGTGGTTCCATACAAATGTTTAGGATTGTTTATTCGAGGTCTTTTGTTCTTTAATTTAAATTCAATTAGCCAACTTACAGTACATCATTAGTTTCAGATGTAGTCTTCAATAAATTTTCAGTCGTGTGTAACACCCAGTGCTCATTGTACCGTGTGACCTCCTTAATGCTAGTCACCCAGTTACCCCTCCCAACTTCTCTTCCAGCAATCATCAGTTTCTTGCGATAGTTAAGAGTCCATCATGGGTTTTCTCCCTCTCTGATGACTTCCCATTCTATTTTCCCTTCCTTCCCCTATGGTCATCTTCCTTGTTTCTGATATTCCACATAGGAGTGAAAGCATATGATCATTGCCTTTCTTTCATTGACTTATTCCACTCAGCATAATACCCTCCAGCTCCACCCAGGTCGGTGTGATGGTAAGTACTCATCCTTTCTGATATCTGAGTAATATTCTATTATATATATGATCCACATCTTCTTTATCCATTCATCTGTCCATGATCATCTGCACTCCTTCCACAGTTTGTCTATGATGGATATTGCTGCTATGAATACTGGGGTGCATGTGTCCCGTCTTCACTACCTCTGTCTCTTTGGGGTCGATACCCAGTAGGGCAATTGCTGGGACATAGGGTAGCTTTATTTATAACTTCTTGAGGAAACTCCGTACCATTTTCAAGAGTGGCTGTACCGGACTGCATTCGCACAGGGGTGTAAGAGGGTTCCCGTTTCTCCACATCCTCTCCAAGATGTGTAGTTTCATTTCTTCTTATTTTTAGATATTCGGCCTCGTGTGATATGGCATCTATAGTGGTTTAGATTTGCATTTCCCTGAAGCCAAGTGATATGAAGCATTTATGCATGTATCTTTTGGTCACCGCTACCTCATCATTAGTGAAGTGACTTCTCATTTTAATCCATCTCAAGACCTAAAGCTGGGTAAGTCTCTGAAGCTGGATGATGCCATCGGTTGGAAGTGTGGAGAATTTCAAAAGATCTCCATGGAGAGCAAGTTTAAAGGTCAGTGTGAAGCTACTAATTGGATCCGGGGAGATCTCTGAAAGTGGGGATTGCCTGGGATGGGCTGAGGGGGGCCCTCCGATTTTCCTATGAATCCTTGCTGCAGCCCCAAATGGACAGTTTCCTGCTGTGGGGCAGGCTGAGTCCTCTAGTCGTGCAGAGGTGAGCCCAATGCCTGGTGCCTTGGAGGCAGGCAAATGGGGAGGGACCCTCAGCAGAAGACCCAGGGTTAGGTTAGGCCTCAAGGACAGCAGGTCTGAACTGCCCAGTGCTCAGAGAGCTCTCAGGCCGAGTGAGATGAGGGCACAAGGGCGGGTGAGTGTGAGCCTTGGGGTTTCATCCGGAAGGGCCCACAAAGGTCGGGGTTCACCAGAAGGGGCTCTCAGGGGTTGCCCCAATTCTTGCCCTGAATGCTCTGTTCCCCAAAATGGTGCAGTTAACTGTGGGCTGCAGGCTGAGTCCTACGGTGGGGCTTGGGTGTCCCCAATCCCCCAGAGTGGGGTGCCAGGACCCTGGGGAGGGACCCCTCTGTGGCCAACCTAGGGTAAGGGTTAGGGTCCAGGAGCCTGGCAGGGACATACTGCAGGCTGTGCGGCGAGCTCTGTGGAGGGCTGAGAGGAGGCCATGGGGGAGGGTGAGCATGGGCCTCAGGGTTGGGGCACGGGGGACTGCCAAAAGTGGGGACGGGCTCCGGGGGCCTCCCCAAATTCTCGTGCCCTGTAGGCTCCGTAGAGCCCCCAGGGGCACGGTTTCCTGTCGGGTGGCAAGCTGAGTCCTGCGGTGGGGCACAGGTATCCCAATTCCCCAGGGCTGCAGTGTAAGCCTCCTGGGGAGGCCCCCACACCCACGGCCGAGCTAGGGCTAGGGTTAGGCCCCAGGAACCCCGCAGGCCTGATCTGCTGGCTGTATGGCTAGTTACCCGGGCTGAGGTGAGGGTGTGGGGAGGGTGAGCGTGGGCCTCAGGGTTGGGGTGCGGGAGGCCGCCGTTGTTCGCTGGTGGCTCAGGAGGGCCCTCCTGGTTCTCCCACCCTGAATGCTCTATGGCCTCCCAAGGTGCACGGTTTCCTGCGTGGTGGCAGACTGATTCCTGCTGTGGGGCTCAGGTGTCCCGAATCCCCGCGGCTGCGACTTCAGGCTCCTGGGGAGGGGCCCCTCCACAAATGAACTAGGGTTAGGGTTGGGGCCCAGGAACCCCGCAGGCCAGATCCGCCCGCTATGTGGCGAGCTCCGCCGCGGTCTGAGGTGAGGGTGCGGGGTGGGGTGAGCATGGGCTTCAAGCTTGGGTTTAGGAATCGCCGAAGTTCGCCTGAGGCTCTGGGAGCCCTCCTGGTTCTCCCGCCCTGAATGCTCTACAGCCTCCCAAGGGGCACTGTTTCCTGTGAGCTGGCACGCTTTATCCTGCAGTGGGGCTCAGGTGTCCCCAGTCCCTGGGGCTGTGGCACCGGGCCCCAGGGGAGGGGCCCTACCCAGCCGACATAAGGACAGGTCTAGGCCCCAGGAACCCGACAGGCCTGATCTGCCAGCTCTGCGACGAGCTCGGTGGCAAGCTGAAGGGAAGGCGTGGGGCGGGATGAGTGTGGGCCTCAGGGTTGGGGTGTAGGGGGCCACCGAGGATCGCTTGGGTCTCAGGGGGGCCCTACCAGTTCTCTTGCACGGGATGCTCTGTGGCGCCCCAAGGGGCATGGTTTCCTGAGGGGTGGCAGGCTGAGTCCCGTGGTGGGGCTCAGGTGTACCCAATCCCCGGGGTTAGGGTACGGATCAGGGTATGGATTAAGGTTAGGGTATGGGTTACGGTTAGAGTACGGGTGAGGGTAGGGGTTAGGGTTAGGGTAAGGAGAGGGTACGGGTTAAGGTTGAGTTTAGGGGTTACAGGTTAGAGGTTATGGGTTAGGGTACAGATTAGGGTTTAGGGTATGGGTTAGGGTTTAGGGTTTGGTTTTAGGGTTAGGGTTAGGGTTGGAGTACGGGTTAGGTTTAGGGTACAGGTTAGGGTTAGGGTACGGGTTAGGGTATGCATTAGGGTACAGTTTAGGGTACGGGTTAGTGTACGATTTAGGGTAAGTGTTGACATACGGATTTGGGTATGGTTTAGGGTACGGGTTAGGGTTACGGTACGGGTTAGAGTTAGGGTATAGTTTAGGGTTATGGTACAGGTTAGGTTACGGTTTAGGGTTGGGGTTAGGGTACGCGTTAGGGAACGGGTTAGGGATAGGGATAGGGTATGGTTTATAGTTAGTGTATGGGTTAGGGTTCGGGCTAGGGTACAGGTTAGGGTTAGGTATGGGTTAGGGTCCGGGTTAGGGATAGGGCACGGGTTAGGGTATGGGTTTGGGTACGGGTTAGGGTATGGGTTAAGGTTAAGGTAAGGGTACTGGTTAGGGTTAAGGTACGGGTTACAGTTTAGGGTTTAGGGTTACGGTTAGGGTACAGGTTAGGGTTAGGGTACGGGTAGGGTTAGGGTACGGTTTATGGTACGAGTTAGGGTATGGGTTAGAGTCCGGGTTTAGGGTTTAGGGTTAAGGTTAGGGTACAGGTTAAGGTACTTGTTAGGGTTACGGTTAAGGTTAGGGTACGGTTTAAGTTATGGGTTAGGGTACAGTTTAGGGTTAAAGTTAGGGTACGGGTTAAGGTATGGGTTAGAGTATGTGTTACGGTTACGGTTAGAGTTAGGGTACAGGTTAGGGTTAGGGTTAGGGTACGGGTGAGGGTACGGGTTAGGGTTAGGTTTAGGGTTAGGTTACGGGTTAGGGGTAGGGTTAGCTGAAGGGGTAGGGTGAGGGGTAGTGTTAGGGGTATGGTAGGGGTCGGGGTAGGGTTAGGGTTTAGGGTTAGTGTTTGGGGTTTGGGGTTAGTGGTTAGGGTTAGGGTTTCATGTTTAGGGTTTCGGGATTAGGGTTAGGGCTTACGGTTTAGGGTTTAGTGTTAATGTTAGGGTTTAAGGTTTAAGGATTAAGGTTTAGGGTTAGGTTTAGGGTAGGGTTAGGGTTAGGGTAAGGGTTAGGGGTTAGAGTTACGGTTAGGATTAGGGTTTAAGGTTCAGGGTTTAAGGTTATGGGTTAGGGTTTAAGGTTAGTGTTAGACCCCAGTAGGCCAGCAGGACTGATGCGCCGGCTGTGCGGCGAGCGGAGGTGTGGGCCGAGGTGAGGGCGCTGGCGAGCGAGGGAATAGTATGCAGTGTTTTGGCGCGAGGGGCCTTTTACGTCACTAGAGGCTCGGAGGGCCCTGCCCGTTCTCCCGCCCTGAATGACCGGAGGCGCCCCTAGCGACCCGTGTGGTGGCGGAGTGGCAGTGTGAGTCCGGCAATGCAGTTTAGGTGTCCCCAATGCTGTGCGTTGCAGCTCAAGGCCCCTTGGGAGGGGCCCCTCTAGGGCCGTCCTAGGGTTAGTGTTAGCACCCAGGAGTCCGGCAGGCATGATCCGCCAGCTGTGCGGTAGCAGAAGGCCAGGCCGAGGTGAAGATGCCAGCGAGCTGGAGCGTGGGCCCAAGCATTTTGGCACGGGGGGGCCTTGGAAGGTCGCCGGGGGATTGGAGGGCCCTGCCGGTTCTCCCGCCCTGAATGGCCAGAGGCGCCCTTAGCGGCCTGGGTGGTGGCAGGGCGGCACGGTGAGTATAGCGCTGGGGCTCGGGGGTCCCCAATCCCTGGCGTTGCTGTGCCAGGCCCCTTGTGAGGTTCCGCTCGGGAGCCAACCTAGGGTTAGGGTTAGCCCCCAGGAGGCTGGCAGGCCCGATCCGCTGGCTGTGCGTGAGCAGAGGGGCGGGCCGAGGTCAGGGCGCTGGTGAGCAGGAGCATGGGCCCAAGCATTTTGGCGCATGGGGGCTTAGAAGTTCACTGGGACTCGGAGGGCCCTGCCCGTTCTCCCGCCCTGAAAGACCTGCAGCACGCCTAGTGGCCTGGTTTGCAGCGGGACGGCAAAGTGAGTCCTGGCTTGGGCTCGGGGGTCACCAATCCCTGGCACTGAGGCACCAGGCCCCTTCGAAAGGGCCCCTCATAGGCCACCCTAGGGGTAGTGTTAGCCCCCAGGAGGCGGGCAGGCCTGATGTGCCGGCTGTGCAGCGACCGGAGGGGCGGGCCAAGGTGAGGGCGCTGGGGAGCGGGAGCGTGGGCCCAAGCGTTCTGGCGCAGGCGGCCTTTGAAGGTCGCCGGGGGCTCGGAGGGCCCTGCCCGTTCTCCCACCCTGAAAGACCGGCAGCACGCCTAGTGGCCCGGGTTGCGGCAGGGCAGCAGGGTAGAGTCTGGCGCTGGGGCTTTGGGGTCCCCAATCCCAGGTGTTGCGGCGATAGGCGACTTGGGATGGGCCCCTCAGTGGCCGACCTAGGGTTAGAGTTTGCACTGAGGAGGCCGGAAGTCCGGATCCACCCGCTCTGCAAGGAGCGGAGGGGTGGGCTGAGATGAGGGCGCTGGCGAGCAGGAGCGTGGACCCAAGCGTTTTGGTGCTGGGGCCTTAAAAGGTCGCCGGGGGCTCGGAGGGCCCTGCACGTTCTTCCGCCCTGAATGCCCGACGGCGCACCTAGCGGCCCGGGTTGCAGAGGGGCAGCAGTGTGAGTCCGGTGCTAGGGCTCAGGGGTCTCCAATCCCCGGTGTTGCAGCACCAGGCCCCTTGGGAGGGGCCCCTCGGGTGCGACCTAGTGTTAGGGTTAGCCCCCAGGAGGCCCTCAGGCCCGATTCGCCAGCTGTGTGGCGAGCGGAGGGTCGGGCGGAGGTGAGGCCGCTGGCGAGCAGGAGCATGGGCCCAGGAGTTTTCGAGGGGGGGTCCTTCGAAGGTCGCCAGGTGCTCAGAGGGCCGTTCACGTTCTTCCGCCCTGAATGACAGGCGACTACCCTGGCGGCCCGGTTAGAGGAGGGGCGGTAGGGTGAGTCTAGCGCTGGGGCTCGGGGTCCCCAGTCCTCGGCGTTGGGGTGCCAGGCCCCTTCGGAAGGGCTCTAGGGGGCTGACCAAGCATTACTGTTAGCCCCCAGGAGGCTGGCAGACCCGATCTGCCGGCTGTGTGTCGAGCAGAGGGGCAGGCCTAGGTGAGGGCGCTGTCGAGCGGGAGTGTGGGCCCAAGCGTTTTGGCACGGGGGGCCTTCGAATGTTGCCAGGGGCTTGGAGGGATCTGCCCGTTCTCCCTCCCTAAATGACCGACAGTGCTCCTAGTGGCCTGGGTGGTGGCAGGGCGACACGGTGAGTCCGGCGCTGGGGCTCGGGTGTCCCCAATCTCAGGCATTGTGGTGTCAGGCCCCTTCAGAGGGGCCCCTCAGGGGCCAACCTAGGGTTATGGGTAGCCTCCAGGAGGAGGGCAGGCCTCATCCACCGGCTCTGCAGCGAGTGGAGGGGCGGGCCAAGGTGAGGGCACTGAGGAGCAGGAGCATGGGCTCAAGCGTTTTGGATGGGGGGGCCATTGAGTGTCGCCATGGACTCGGAGGGCCCTGCCCATTCTCCCGCCCTGAATGACCAGCGGCACCCCTAGCGGCCCGGGTGGCAGCGGGGCGGCAGGGTGAGTCCGGCGCTGGGGCTCGGGGGTCCCTAATACCCAGCGTTGCGGCGCCAGGCCCCTTGGGCGGGCCCCTCGGGGGCCGAACTAGGGTTAGGGTTAGCCTGCAGGAGGCTGGCAGGCTCGTTCCACCATGTGCGGTGAATGGAGGTGTGGGTCGAGGTGAGGTAGCTGGTGAGTGGGAGTGTGGGCCAGAGCATTTTGGCTTTGGCTTGGGGTGCCTTCAAAGGTCCCAGGTGGCTCGGAGGGTGCTGCCCGTTCTGTCGCCCTCAAGGACTGGTGACGCCCCTAGTTCCCCATGTGGCGGTGGGGTGGCAGGGAGCTTCCGGCGCTGGGACTTGGGGGTTCCCAATCCCTGGCATGCGGCGCCAGGCCACATGGGAGGGGCCCCTTGGGGGCGACCTAGGGATAGGGTTAGCCCCCAGGAAGCCAGCAGGCCCGATCCGCCAGCTCTGCAGCGAGTGGAGGGGTGGGCCGAGGTTAGGGCGCTGGCGGGCAGGAGTGTGGGAGCCAGAGTTTTTGCGTGGGGGGCCTTCGAATGTCGCAGGGTGATCGGAGGGCCCTGCCCGTTCTCCCTTCCTGAATGGCAACGACCCTAGTGCCCTCGGTGCCTATGGGGTGGCAGAGTGAGTACAGCACTGGGGCTCGGGGGTCCCAAATCCACGGCATTGCGGTGCCAGGATCCTTGGGAGGGGCCCCTCGGGGGTGACCTAGGGTAAGTGCTAGCCCCCAGGAGTCTAGGAGGCCCGTTCCGCCAGCTCTGCAGCAGGCGGAGGGGCAGGCCGAGGTGAGGGCGCTGGCGAGAGGGAGTGTGGGCCCAAGCATTTTGGCACAGGGGCCTTCGAAGGTCACCGGGGGCTTGGAGGGCCCTGCCCATTCTCTTGCCCTGAAAGACTGGCGGTGCCCCTAGCAGCCCGGGTTGCCGCGGGGCAGCAGGCTGACTCCGGTGCTGGGCTCGGGGGCCCCAATCCCCGGCGTTGTGGCACAAGGCCCCTTGGGAGGGGCCCCTCGGGGGCCGAGCTAGGGTTAGGGTTCGTCCCCAGGAGACCGGCAAGCCCGGCGCTAAGTGGTTCAGGCAAGGTAACAAAAATGCCATACACTTATCTGTAAGAAATAACAGTGTACAGGAACCCTCTTAGCCCTAACATCATCCTTTCTGAATATGGAAGCCAGCCCCAAAGTGGTCGTGGAAGTCTGACGAAAGGGCTAAGCACTTTTCTCTGAGTCACCACACTATACAGGGAAAGACCAATGTACATCTTCTTTCACGAGTAGGAAGCATTAATGAAAAGGTTCTGGAATTTCGAGGACTCTGACCCATCCTTATTGGTAATAAACCACCGTGTACAGGAAAACAACTTCAAATCTCATCAGTCTCCTCAATCCTGACTCCCATTCAACTTTGGATGTGTAGGACTAGGGAAATGTCCACATCTTATTGCTAAGAAAGAACGATGTCAGGGTAATGCCCTTCAAGTCACATCAGCCTTCCTGAAGACGGAAGCAGGAATCAAGGTGGTTATATTACCATGAGGTAAGGAAGATGTGCATAGAAGTGAGAAACAACAGTGGGCAGGACCTCTCTTCCAAGGAACAGTATCTTAGCTTAATGTTCAATCCCTATGGTAAGTGGTTGTGGGCATTTGTGAGGTGAAAATCTTGAGTGTTTTGTAAAACCTCTTGGCCATTCACAGATGATACTAAGGTAGTTGGGGACTCCTAGGCAGTGATTTGTCCACTGTCAAAAATATGAAAAGATAAAAGAGACAGATGAGGTCTCCTCAGGCATTGTCCTTTATCCTCATCCTCCGTGAGGATGGCCATCTCTGGACAGCTCAGTGGCAGGGTCTCATTCACAGTGGGGGCATCTGTTCCTCACAGACATCAGGCAGGGAAATGGATTTGGTTCTCTGTGCCAGCCCAGCCACAGCTGAGTGTCACAGCACCCTCTCGTGGGCTCATAAGAGTTTCACTGTCACCAGGCAGGTCATTGTATTTGATAAACCACTGTGAGAGTTTGCAATCGCCTTCATCTGCAACCTCCTAGAGGCAAATGCAGGTGTCTGGTACCATGTGAAGTCATGTGAAGGCAT
Organism: Ursus americanus; assembly: GCF_024610735.1. Taxonomy (NCBI): domain Eukaryota; kingdom Metazoa; phylum Chordata; class Mammalia; order Carnivora; family Ursidae; genus Ursus; species Ursus americanus. Next base: position 509,261 of record NC_142157.1, on the reverse strand, counting down.
TGTGAGAAATTGTCCTTTTGCTTAAGAAAAACATGGCTGGGGCTCCTGGCTGGCTCAGCCAGTTAAGCATGTGCCTTTGGCTCAGGTTATGTTCTCAGGGTTCTGGGATCGAGCCCGGGTTCCCTGTTCAGCAGGAAAGGAGGTAGGGAAATAGCTTAGAACCCACAGAGAATGTGAATAAAGGGGAGTGAAATGGAATTTGGTCTGTGTTTTGCTTTAGGGATTGGAAGGTAGTTTTTTCTCAATTGTGATGGTTCTTGAAACAGAGAAGCTGTATTGGTTTTTTTTACCTTTAATTTTTTTCTAATAATAATTTTTTATTATGATATGTTAGTCACTATACAGTATTTCCTTAGTTTTTGATGTAGTGTTCCATGATTCATTATTTGCATATAACACCCAGTGCTCCATGCAATATGTACCTTCCTTAATACCCATCACTGGACCATCCCAATCCCCCACCCCTCTCCCCTCTGAAGCCCTCAGTTTGATTCCCAGAGTCCATAGTCTCTCGTGGTTCATTCCCCCTTCTGTTTAGGGTCCATTGTCTAAAGGGACAGACAGTGGAAGTTCACCAAATATAAGATCGAAATTTCATTGTTCATTATAGATGCCGCTAAGTAGTTCCCAGACATTTCATTCTACTGTAGTAATTCATTATACCTGTGCAGGTGCACGTGGAAGACAATTGATGCATGCAGAGTGGTAATAAAACACGCCCCTCAGTAGTAGAATAATAGGGGATGCATATGTGTAAAATTATTCGACTACAGCTTCCATGCTTTCCCTTTGGTTCCTTATTATCTATGAAATTGGACCATTCTTGTTCTCTAGACTTAAACCTCATTGTCAGTATTTAGAGTTTTTCAATGCTGATCTTCTCCTGTATAAGTTACCAAAACCTAAAATATGTATGAACTTTAAAAAACGCTATATTGAAAATGACAGCAGGGAAGTTCCATTTTGTGAATATTGTGTCAATGGATCTCTATTTTGACATCAGTGTTCATTAGAAATGATGACATTTCATGTGAGTATAAATATCAATGTGAAAAAGAAAAGGTAGGAAGAACCTTGAATGTTTAAGTAATTGGTGAAATGACAGGGGTGTGTGTGTGTGTGTGTGTGTGTGTGTGTGTGTGTGTGTGTGTGTGTAATTGATTTTCAGTGAGTGGTTCAGCTTCTTGTAGGGCCTCCGAGAGAGCCCAGGTGAACCTTTCAATGAGTTGGTATCTGTTTTCAGAACATGGGAATCTCTTAGTCCAATAGTCAATCAGGCAAGCTTTGAGGTCTTGAAGAGTTTCAGTCCTCAGCGATGGTGTTGCAGACCCTTGTGAGCAAACCCTAGGTATGCTCAGAGCCCTCATTAGCTGGTACCAATGTGTGACGATTTCAGACAGCATTTCCCAAAGAAGTACCTCTTGAGTCTCTGTCCTTGTCAGTTCCCTACACTTCCTTACACTAGTTATGTGATCAGTGTGTTTCAGGATAATCCCCACATGTGATTTTTGCTATTTCCTACTAGTCCTATCTGTTTCTCATCTTGTTCTTTTATGGTAGGGGTTGGGAAGCAACCTGTGTGGTGTAGGAAGGGGTGTGGTAGTTGTCTGCCTTCAGAGGACCGAATGATGCCTAGAAATTGTACTGTAGGTTGAGGTCAATTGTCCATCCTCTGAGTGTCAGGAATTCCATCACTTTACTTTGATGCTAGTCTGTTCTTCAAGCTGTCCTCAGAAGTAAGGACGTCATCCATCTAGGGAATACTGGTTTGTGTGTATGTTTTCATTTTAGGAAAGGCCTTTCTGTTCCTGAAAATAATACTGTAGAGTACCCTTTCTGGGTTTTATTGGACATCAGTCAATCTTTTGTGAAGTATTCGTTTATAAATAGACTTTTTATGGTTGATGAGCAGGAATTCTTTATTGACAAGTCTTTGTCAGTGTGTGTATTGCAAATCTTTACTTCCCAGACTGTGGTTCACTTTTTCATTTTCTTATGGTCATAAGATAAGGAGAAATGTCACATTTTTATGAAGTCCCACTGAATTCTTTTAAATGGTTAGTGCACCATATGTCCTACCCCAAGATTGACAGGTTCTGCATTTTCTTTCAGAAACTGTCCAATGGGATGCTACAATCCATCTCAAATTTATAAATTGCATTTTTAATTCTAATAGGGTATTTATAGACTGGTTTGTATTTTCTATGTACACAATCATATTATCTGTGAATAGTTACAATTATCCCCTCAATTCTTATACTTTTTGTTTCCCTTGCCTTCTAACAGTGGTAGATTCTCCGATGCCACGTTGAATAGAGCAACATTGTTTGAAGATTTTAATATACCTTTCTCAATATCTGACAGAAAAAGCAGACAAAACATTGGTAAAAATGTGACCTAATTGACATATAGGGAACATTCCATCATAAGTGCAGAATACATTATTTGCAAGTGGTCATAGACTCTTTACCCAAATAAATGATAGATGGGGCCACGAATCAATGCTACAAATGTTAAACCCTGAAATTAACTAGATTCTATTCTTAGACCAGAGGGGAATTGAGCCACAGTCATAGCGAAAAGAAAACCAGGAAGTCCTTCAATGTTTAAAATTAAATGGAACTTTGCTACATATCCTAAAGGTGAGAGAGGGAATCTCAATGGAAATTCTGAACCTTTTCTACATGAGGGCTCACACACAATGGCACTTTCTTTGTGAAGAGCATTATAATAACCTAGACAGGAGTTGAGCCTTAAGTCAGAGTTCTGCCTGCCCCAGCCACACCTGGCAGCCTTGGCCTGTGGTCCCCCTCAGCTGTCCTTTCTGGTGGCCCTGAGCTAAGGGGGTGAACATGGCCGTATGGAAATTAGAAGCTCCCCACTCTTAGTGATGACGTTGCTATCGTATTGTCCTCACCAGTCCAACAACATGATTTCTGAGTGAAACATGACACAAGAGCGACTTCTTGGCCTTCCTTCAGGTTTGAAAATCATCTGGTGAGTCATCTATTAGAAATATGGATTCAACATGTGTTCTTTCTTCTAGAAAAGAAATAGACCCAATAGCAATTATGTGTTCCTTAGCACCTGTTCCTGAGAGACATCATACTGGCTCTTTGTAGCATTCTGCCTCTTAAACTTCTCAACTAGGGTGTAGATATTTTTAGGCACATTTTCAGACGGTTAGAAAGGGACTCAGATGATATGAGTCACAGAGGATTTTAGTGTCAGAAACCTAAGTGGGATCCCCAAATTGACTCCAAATCCCTTGTTGTTCCATACAGGGTACTATTTCCCTCTTATCTCTGGTCTTCTCAATCTGGAAACCTATCAAGTATCAGGATTTTCTTGTCATGTGGACAAATGGAACGAATTCAGCGGGCCTTTTCACCTCTGCCCATGGTGATCATTAAGATCATTATCTTAGTGGAGGACCTCTGGGTAAGATACTCAAAGATCCTTAGGAATAGAGACAGTATAATATTTTTCTGGTATTAAAGTTACTGAAACCAACTATCTTTTTTTGTCCATTCAGGCTCTGGTATGTTCAGAGGGTGCTGTAAAACAGGTCTGAAATAGTATTTAAAAACACTCAGCTCAGCCTCTTCTACAAAGTGAGCCAATGCTTATAAACATGGCTAAAATATTCCCTTACCTACGATGACTCCCCAGCCATCGTAGTGTTTATATGGTATGACTGTGACTTACATTAGTCAACATTTGCAGAGAAAGAACTTAGTGCATCCAGGGGTCACTTCATGTTGAAATTAGTTTGTGACAACGAGCTACTGTGTTTTATTCTGCAGTCCAAGGGAATGGTGCCAGACATCTCTAAGGAGTTCTAGCAGTTCTACAATTCTGATTTTAAGTGGTCTGTGTGCTTCAGAGATTTGGTCAGGAGAAGGGCAGGAGTCCAGAGACTGTGAACACTTCTGTTACATGTGCTGACCATGGAGCAGGTAGCTTTCTGTGGGCATCATTTTGATTTCTTGGTACTCTTGTGAAGGTGCTTTTGTCTCAAATTCCTCCATTTAGGAGTAATTATAATGATGAAAGTAATTTTTATCTTATATCATCTGTGGGCCCTGATCCTGGGATCCCAGGGAAGCTATCCTTTAACATTTTACCCGGTTCAAAATGATTGGGCAAAACCTCAAAGCATGGGCCCTATTTCTGCCCCAAGCACATGTTGTACATCTGCTTCAAGAAGAAAACAATAACCAAAAATGCCAACATGAAGATAAGAAAAAATAAAGAACCTCTTTGGCTCCCATAAGATTAAAGTCATACTGACATGTACATACTGAACATGCATGAAATCATTGCATTTCCTAAAGCCCAAGCCTTGGAGGGTCTGAGAGCCACTGATCTTGCCCAGAACCAGGCACACCCCAGCAGGGAGGTCTGGTGCAGAAAGGGAAGGGGCAGGACTCTGAGGGTGGTCTGCAGCTAGAGGGGTCCCTGGAATGGGCCAGGTGTGTGTGGGGAGCCCATCCCAGGACCCCACCTATGCCTATGCTGGGTGTTGGGTAGAGGAGGCACCTCTTGGATCCCCTGCACTTTCAGGGTTCCAGGGGCTTGAGGGCGGCTTGCCTGGCTTCCCAGGGGCTGGGGCACCACCCTCCCTGACAAATCACCTCTTGGGAGTGGAGCTACGTCTCTGTGGGCTGTTCCAGAGTTGCAGTGGGGTGCAAACCTGGGACAGAAGAAGGGGAACTGGGAGAGAGAGAGTTGCCCAGCGGAGGTCCCGGCAGGTTAGAGAGCAGCGTGCACCGTGGGTGGGGGGGTCTGGGGGTAGGGTGCGCCCTAGGTGGGAGGCAGGGTTCTGGAAGGGCACCTGGAGAGGGTTCATTGTGGGAACTCAGGTGAGTTTTCTTTTTCCTTTTAAAGTCTCTTCTGCCCCATGTTCTCAACTGGCCTTATTCCCCATACCTGTGAACTCCAGGGCGCCCACTCACCTGAGCTTTTGTGGGATTGGTTGCAGAATTTCAGGGTTTCCCCTGTTCCCCGGGGAGAGTGCGGGTAAGGACCTCACAGAGTCCCCACCTTCAGTGATGTGTCCCACGGTTCTCTGACACAGTGCAGGTGATGCATCTTGAGAAGTACCTCAAGTTCAGCAGGGTGTGCCCTGGTCCCCCAGGCACAGGTGTGGCCGTAGCAAGCCCCAGAGCCGTCCCCCAACTTCAGCATTATGCCCCGTGTGCCCCCAGGTTAGTGGTAATTGGCTGTTAGAATCATGCAGGAAAATCCTCCAGGTGGGGGCCTGAAGGAGGGCGTAAACCAGACCCCACTCTAATTGCATTGGGAATAGACGAATTGAGGGTTTCTTTAGAAGAGTAAGTCTGCTTTCCAGAAAAGGCAAGGTCATTGGTCTATTGAGAATGAAGATAATTACTGATATACAACAAGTATGTGTTGCCCCTGCACCCAGAAACCGAAGCAGGTGTGCAGGCTATAGGTCAGAGGTGCCTTCTTCTCCCCAGCTGACAGCACTTCTCTGCTCTGGCTACAAGACACCCGAGGTTTTGAACGTCAGCATCGGAGTCAGCGAGGCAGCTTGTCACAGGACGCCAGTGTTCAGAGAAAGCACAGGTATGTTTGGCAAAATGTCCTATCTATGTCAGGGCTGGAGGTAAAACCTCTCATTATCCCAAAACCTCCTGGGCTTTTCTCTTTTCTCTAGTTGAGCCACAAAGTAAAATTGAAGTAGCTGTCAGCATTCTGGGTTTGGTGCAAGAATTACTTAGTTTCCCTGGAGGTAGAACTTTGCAGGGGATCACAATTTCTGTCCATTTATTGCTTACAAATGTATTTTGACCATCTGTTTCCTAGGAACCCTCTTTTATTAGAAAGGGAAGGTGAGATTCACTCTGTGCCTGTTTGTAACATCTAATTTGTTCCTTCATCTAACAGTGTTTATTCAATTGGGCCTAAGATATGGTTTAGTGGCCAGTATCTAGAGTTAGGTGGCTTTTTTCATCTGATACAGACTTGGATGATGTCATTTGACAAAGGTGATGTTTCATCATTGATTAGTTTATTCATCAGAAGAGTTAAAATTAGGGTGGAGGGAAAATTCAAAATTATCCAAACCGGCCTGTTCCTGTTTAAAAGTTGAGCTTGACTTTCTAGTTTTACTAAATGTATTATCTCGATATTTTGAGGTGCCATATTGTCTCTGTAGTTTCTTTGGTGGTGGAGTCAGAAGGAGAGTCTGGGAATTCTTTTGGATAGTGGCATGCTGGTGGCTTCAAGGGGCTTGGCGTCAGGAGCCTTGGGGTGAAGTCTGCAACTGCTTGTCTGACCCTGGGTGCATCTCCCAGAGGTTTTGTTGCCTCTTATGAAATTGCCGGCAGATAATGTTCTGCTTAAAGGGGAACCCTCCCATCCTGTTGGTGGGAATGCAAAGTGGTGCAGCCAGTCTGGGAACCAGTGTGGGGGTTCCTCAAAAAGTTAAACATTGAACAACCACATGATCCAGCAATTGCTGTCCTACGTATTTACCCAAAGGATAAAAAAATGCAGATTCGAAGGGGGTCCATGCACCATAATGTTTATAGCAGCAATGTCCACAGTAGCCAAACTATGGAGAGAATCCCAAAGTCCATGCACTGATGAATGGATAAAGCAGATGTGGGATACATATATATAATGGAATATGACCCAGCTTCAAAAAGAATGAAATCTTACCATTTGCAAGGATGTGGATGGATCTAGAGTGTATTAAGCTAAGCAAAATCAGTGAGGAAAGACAAATATCCTATGCTCTCACGCTTGTGGAATTTCAGAAAAAAAACAGATGAACAGAGTTGAGGGGTGATGAGAGAGGCAAACAAGGAAATAGACTCAACCTTGGAGAACAAACTGAGTGTTGCTGCAGGACATGGGTGTGGGGGTAAGAGTTAAATGGGTGAGGGGTATTAAGGAGGAATCTTGTGATGAGCACCGGGTACTGTATGCAGGTGATGAATCACTAAATCTTACCCCTGAAGCGAATATTCCATGGCATGTGAACTAACTGGAATTTAAGTAAAAGAAGAAAGGAAAAAGTGTTCTGCTTCATGAAGAGTGAGGTAAAATTGTAGTGATTTGGGCTGTACTCTTCTATAGATGAGAGTTGTAGAACACCCTGTTGTAGGATACACTAGTTTCTTATCACATAAGGATTCCTCAAAAAGCTGCAATGAAAGATTCAGGTCTCAGAGCATGTTCATGTTCCACTGATATGTTACAGTTTGCACAGGTAGGAAAGAAGGTGGAGAGGAAGGCAACAGAAGGGGAAAGTAGGTGTGAACCTTTCATTAGTTAGCGTTATAGCTTTCTCATGAAAGTCTTGCGCCAGTGTGATTTTGGAAGCAGAGTGGGAATCCGGGAGCTTTGCAGGAGATGGGGGAGTTCCAGGTCTGGGTAAAGCTGACAGGGGGCCCAGAGGAGAGCTGAATGCATTCTGCAGCAGGATGTGGGCAGGGTGGGCTCCAGGTGTGGTTATGGGTCTCCTGGGTGAGAGTTGTGACAGGTGAGGGCTGTGTGCAAGTTCCTGGCTGAGGACAAGTGAGGCACAGGCGGAGAGCTGGCAGAGAACCTTTTTCTGGGCCACCAGCCTCACCCAACACACACAGTCTCATCTTCTGTCCCTGACGCTCCAATTCAGACTTCTCCGAAGGTGAGTGAGAACACATCAAGAGCATTCGAAACAGAAGGGAAAGCATGTGCAATGGCTCTGGGGCAGGAGAATTCCAGGTATGTCCAGGAGCAGCAAGAAGGCCCTGTGGCCACAGGAGACAGCTTAGGACATGAGCTCAGAGAGGTGACAGAGGGTGACAGAAAGCCATTCCAGGGCTATATCCCCATGAGACCCTGTTTCACTGGGCCATCCTGGCTACAATGTTGAGAACAGATGACAGAGGGTTGAAGATGGCAAGGCAGGTCAATGACGAGGCTTTTCCAGGAACTCAGGCACTGTGGACCAGACAGGTGGCCTTGGATGGAGTGGTTAGACCTATTCTGGGTCCATTTTGAAGATACAGCTCACAGGATTTGCTGATGGGTTAGCTATTAGGAGCAGGAGAACGGAGGAATTAGGGTAACTCCCAGCTTTTGTGGGTTGTCGTGATCGAGGGGAAGGAGAGGGTTTCTCGGGAGGTAGGAAGTAGTCCGTGTTCCGCATGCTGAGGAAGGTGCCTTTCCCGGTGGGTCTGCTGAGGTTTGTGTCTGGGAGAACCTTTCACATCTCGTCCCTCAGCAATGCTCAAGTACAAGTATCCCCCGTTTTTAAACGTTCACAGTAAGACACTGGGATTTCTTGAAAAACTATGTTATTACCCAGCTTCAGTAAGAGGAAGAGACCTGAAGAGGATTTCCCTCTTATGAAAAAAGGTGAACAGTGAGAATCGCATTCAGCATCTGTTTTGGGGAGAAGCACGACAAAGGCAGTGTGCTCCCCAACCAGCTCCTTCCGCTGGGAACTGCTCTCCGCATCCAGCCACCAGCACTTTGAATTGTGTTTGTGAGCCTCTGCTGTGCTTTATCTTCATTTATGCTGGGCCTCCATTGGAAACTTGTGTGCTGAGGCCTAAGAAAAGCCAAAGAGAAGGAATTTTGGAGTCTGAGCACACTGTCTAATTGTTCCATGTAAATTAATGGCCATTCCTTCTTGACACCATTTCTGCTGTGCAAGGTTTCTCAGAAGCTCTGTACTTTCAAAGAGCAGGGAAACCTATACCCCATGCTGTGGGGTTAGTTTTAGTCTCCATGCTGGACAGAACATTTCATGACTGTCGGATTTTCTCACTCAAACATTGAGACTTTGACCGCCTTCACCCGTTTCTACCACCCCATCCCCGAATCTGGCACCTACCAATCTGCTCTCAGTATCTATGCGTTCAGTATTTGTTTATTCCACGTGGAATGTACATGAGAGCATCTGGTATTGGTCTTTCTGTGTCTGAGTTACTTGGCATAAGGCCCCCAAGGTCTGTGTTTCCATGTCTGGTTCTTGTGAATAATGCTGCAGTGAACGTGGGAGTGCATCTGTCTTTTTGAGGCAGTATTTTTGTGTTCTCCGAATCAATACTCAGTAGAGCCATTACTGGGTCATGTCGTAGTTGCTTTTATTTTTTCAGGAACCTCCATACCGTTTGTCACAGTGGCTGCACCAATTTCCATTCCCACCAACAGTGCACAGTGTCTCCTCGTCTGCACACCCTTGAGCCCACTTGGTGTCTGTCTCTGGGACAATTGCTGTTCCAACAGTAGTGAGCGGATAGCCGATTGTGGGTTTGACTGATGTTTCCCTGACGATGATTAGTGATGTCGAACAACTCCTTCTGTCTGTTGGCACCTGTGTGCCATCTTTGGAAGGTATCTATTCACATATTCCCCTCATTTTTTATACTTTTTTTTGTTTTGATTTGTATGTGTGTTGTGTGTATTTTGGATATTAGCCTCTTCTCACACATATGATTCACAGATAATTTTTTCTTATTGGGTCAGTGGCCTTTTAAGTTTTTGATGGTTTCTTTTGCCGTGTGGAAGATTTCAGTTTGATGTTGTTCCACTTGTTTATTTTTGATTTTGTTGCCTTTGCATTTGGTGTCCGATCTGAAGACTCTTTGCCAAAACCAATGTCAAGAGACTTAGTACCTGTGTCTTCTTGGAGGTTTATGGATTCAGGTCTTATGTTCAAATCATTCATCCATTAAAAATTTTGTGTGTGGTGTAAGAAAGTGACCCAGTTATATTCTTCTGCATTTAGTGTCCAGTTTGCCTGTTACCGCTCACTGAAGACACAGTCCTTCCCTCATGGCATATCTTCTGCTGCTGTGTCGTAAGTTAGGATCATTTACATGTGGGTAAGTTTCTGAGCTTTCTGTTCTGTTCCACTGACCTGGTGTCTGTGTTTATGCCAGTACCATCCTGTTTTGATGACAACAGCTTTGTAATCTAGCTTGAAATACAGGTGTGTGTTGACTGCACCTTTCTTTCTCCAGGTTGCTTTGGGTATTTGGGGTCTTTTGTGATTCCATACAAGTTTGAGGACTGTTTTCTATTTCCTCGAATAATGCCACTGCAATTCAGATAAGGATTTCATCACATCTGTCGATTGCTTTGGGTACGATGGACATGTTCACATAATTAACTTTTCCAGTTAAGGAGCATGGCGTAAGCTTCCATTTGTTTGTGTTGCCCTCCAAATCTTTGACCCATACATTCTGCCCCCCTCGACACACGTGTTTTTCATTTCTTTTCTGCCATGTGTTGAGTGTACTATGTCTTTCTCATTCTTGGTTACTTTTATTCCTAGATTTTTTTTTCATGCAATTGTAAATGGCATTGCTTTTTTATTTCTCTTTGCGAAAGTATGTCATCAGTATACAGAAATGCAACAAGTTGGGTCATCTGTGTGGCTCCATAGGTGAAGCGTCTGCCTTTAGCTCAGGTCATGATCCCAGAGTTCTGGGATCGAGCCCCATGTTGGGCTCCCTGCTTAGCGAGGGTCTGCTTCTCCCTCTTTCTGACACTCCCCCTGCTCCTGCTTTTTCTCTTCCTGTCAAATAAATAAATAAATAAATAAATAAATAAATAAATAAAATCTGAAAGAAATAAAGACAACAGGTCTCTGTATATCGACTTTATATCCTGCAGCTTTCTTGAATTTGTTAATTCTAACAGTTTTTTTGTGTGGAATCTTTCGGGATTTCATGTCATTTGCAAATAGTGACAGTTTTCCTGTATGGATTTCATATCTTTCTCATTTTTAAAATGATGTTAGTCACCCTAGAGTACTTCATTTGTTTTTGATGTAGTGTTCCATGATTCATTGTTTGCATATAACACCTAGTGCTCATTATGACACGTGCCCTCCTTTTTTTTAAAAAAAGAATTTATTTATTTATTCGACAGAGATAGAGACAGCCAGCGAGAGACGGAACACAAGCAGGGGGAGTGGGAGAGGAAGAAGCAGGCTCACAGCGGAGGAGCCTGATGTGGGGCTCGATCCCATAACCCTGAGCCGAAGGCAGACGCTTTACCGCTGTGCCACCCAGGTGCCCCAATATGTACCCTCCTTAATACCCATCACCAGGATAACCCATTCCCCTTCCCCTCCCTTTCTGCAGGCTTCAGTTTGTTTCCCAGTTTCAGTAGTCTCTCATGATTCATCTCCCCCTCTCATTCCCCCCTTCACTTTTCCCTTCCATCTTCTAATGTCCTCCATGCTATTCCTTCCATTCCACATAGGAGTGAAACCATATGATAATTGTCTTTCTCTGCTTGACTTAATTTCACTTAGCATAATCCCCTCCTGGTCCATCCACGTTGGTGCAAATGGGGGGTATTCATCCTTTCTGATGACTGAGTAATATTCCATTGTGTAGATGAACCACATCTTCTTTGTCCATTCATCTGCTGAAGGACACCTTGGCTCCTTCATCAGTTTGGCTATTATGTACATTGCTGCTATGAACATTGGGATACAGGTGCCCCTTCTTTTCATTACTCTGTGTCTATGCGGTAGATACCCAGTAGTGCAATTGGTGGGTCATAGGATAGCTCTGTGTTTAACGTCGTGAGGAACCTCCATATTGTTTTCAAAAGTGGCTATACCAGCTTGAATCCTCACGAGTAGTGTAAGATGGTTACGCTTTCTCCACATCCTCTCTGACTTTTTTTTATTTCCTGTCTTGTTAATTTTTTTTCAAGATTTTATTGATTTATTCCACAGAGATAGAGATAGACAGCGAGAGAGGGAACACAAGCAGGGGGAGTGGGAGAGGAAGAAGCAGGCTCATAACGGAGGAGCCTGATGTGGGGCTCGATCGCATAATGCCAGGATCACGCCCTTAGCCGAAGACAGACGCTTAACCACTGTGCCACCCAGGTGCCGCCTGCCTTGTTAATTTTAACCATTCTAACTGGTGTATGGTGGTATCTCATTGTCGTTTTGATTTGTATTTGCCTGATGGCAAGTGATGTGGAGCATTTTTTCATGTGTCTGTTGGCCATTTGTATGTCTTCTCTGGAGAAGTATCTCTTTGTGTCTTCTGCCCATTTTTTGGGTGTCGAGTTTGAGGCGTTCTTTATAGATCTTGGATACCAGCCCTTTATCTGTAATATTATTTGCAGATATCTTCTTCGATTCCATAGGATGCCTTTTTGTTTTTTTGATCATTTGCTTTGCCGAGCAGAAGTTTTTATCCTGATGAAGTGCCAATAGTTCATTTTTGCTTTTATTTCCTTTGCCTTTAGAGACATGGCTTGCAAGAAGTTGTTGTGTCCAAGGTTGAAGAGTTCTTTTGATTTTGATATGAGACAGGAATCCATTATCTTTCTTTCTTAATTTTATTGGAGTCCTCTGTCTTTCTTGGTGAGTCTAGCTAAGTTTGTCAGTTTTGTTTATCTTTCCAAAAAAGGCAGCTCTCATTTTCATTTTTTTTTTGTCCTTTTAGTCTCCATTGGATTTATTAATGCATTCCTTTTTGTTATTTCCTTATTTCTACTAATTTGTGGCTTTGTTTGTTCTTTTTTTTTTTTCTAATTCTTTACCACATAAATCAGGTTGTTTATTGGAGAGCATTCTCATGGATTGATGAAGACTTGAATTTCTATGAATGTCCCCCATAAAGCTACTTTTGCTGCATCCCATAAGTTTTTGTAAGTTGTCTTTTTCATCAGTGTCAAGGTACTTCTAAAATTTTTTTTGATTTCTTCTTTGACTGTTGGTTGTTCAGTAGCATGTTGTTAAATCTCCACATATTTATTTAAGATTATTTAAGTATCTGACAGAGAGTGAGACAGCGAGAGAGGGAACGCAAGCAGGGTGGTGGGAGAGGGAGAAGTGGGCTTCCCACTGAGTAAGGAGCCTGATTCGGGGCTAGATCCCAGGATCCTGGAATCACGACCTGAGCTGAAAGCAGATCCTTAACAACTGAGCCACCCAGGCCCCCCAATCTTCACCTATTTTTGACTGTCCCATTTTTTTCTTGAGACTGATTTCTAGTTTCATATCATTGTGGTTGGACAAGATTTGAAGCAGAAGGTGAAAAGAGCATTCAGATGAAAGGTTTGTTTCCTGGAGGGTTTTCTGAGGGCAGACCATGAGTTCAGTGGGGATGGAGGAAGGTTTTGTGAGACGGGGGGTGGGGTTAACCCTCGTTAGAATTACTGACTACTACCATGCAGGCTGTGTGCTACCGTTCACACCGTAGTCCTGATGGACTGGTACTTCATTAGAAATATTTTCTAGGAGGTGTAGGCATAGTCTTCACTTAAAGAAAGGTGCCATGTGGGTTCATGGCATGACCCCAGGTCAGCAACCAGGATGTTTGCTATTGTGGGGGATCAGAACCAGGCTTTCTGTGGGAAGTGACAGAAATAGGGTATGGTGAGCTCCATGACCATAGGTGAGGTCCCTAGTGACCCACTGGGTGTTGGGTTCTGTGGATCTGTCTCATCAGGTGCTGTGGAATTCAGGGACACCCTCCTGTCTGTGGATTTGTGTGGAGACAGGTAGACATCAGTGTCTGGCCAGGCACGAGGGTCACACTGGACCACCACCAGAGGTGCAGCGTGCGTGGGAGCCACTGCTTGGTTTCCACGAAAGCTGACCAGGGTCTGTGACCGTGATTCCTAGCAGCTGCAAGGGGAGAGGAGGCCGGGGGTGGTGCACACTTCCTAGAGTTGTGGTCAGGACTAGTCTGGAGCCCACTGAAGTCAGCCACACTGGGCACAAAAGGCATCCAGTCAGTGTAGCTGTGGGCACTGCTCCCATGGCACTTTCAGTCCGGCTCCATGCTGCCACCTCCTGCATTTCATCATCATCTTCAAGGTCATGTGCCTCTGCTCTTGCCCCATGGCCTCCGGGGTATTGTCCGTCCTCCATCTGGCCCTCGTCCCTGGTGCCCTGTGCAGTCCAATGCCAGGGTACCCGTCTTGAGACAAATATCTGGCCCTGATGGAACACTTCCATGGATCTCGTGTAATGTGAGGGTGATGCCCTGCACTGGAAGGGGGCTACAGGTCCCCAATCAGGAGAGCCATGTCTCCCTTTTCAGCATGGCCTGCCCGCCCCTCAGTCTTCTTAGGGAAGCTCTCCCCACTTCCTGAGATGACAGCCCTGAACTTAAATATGAATGTCATTTTACATATCTCTATGCCTTAGTTCATCCATGGCATGTCTTTCAACCCCGTCAGTGGGTTTTTTTTAGAAGTTCTGAAGGGCTGTCTGCTCAAGGAGGGGATGACCTGGGTGGGGCAGCTTTCCCTCTCATCTCCCTCAGCATGTCTCTGAACCCTGGGGCCAGCTGTCCCACTGAGGATTGAGGGACACGAGCCAGCCCTTCCTGAGCCCAGGCTGTGTCAGCTCATAGACTGATGCGTGTCAGAGTGGTGGGTAGCTGGCATGGGCCAGAGGCAGGCAGTGTCTCCTTCTCATTCCTTCCCTCCCTTCCTCCCAGAGTTAGCTCAGAGCAGCCTTCAACCTCTGCATCTCCAGATCCCTTGACCTGTGCCTCCTGTGTTCAGCTGGTGACCTTGGAGTTTCGCATGGATTCTACCTCACGTACCCTCTCCCGTAGCAATTCCTGGATCAGGGGAGGGATCGGACCCTTGTCTGCTTTTGGTCTTCTTCCTGTCCAGCACCAAGCCCACCCACCTTTGCATCTTCCATGTATGTGCTTGGAAGCAAGCCCATCCACAGGGAACCTATTAGCCAAATGGATCCAGGCAATGAACACTGAAGGAGAGATCCAGGATCCATAATAAACCTGCTCTGAAACCTGTCCCAAAGTCTGTGAGTCTCTCACACTGAAACAAAAACAATAATAGCTTTCTGGACTGTGAAGTGACATGTGTCTCTACTTCCAATCTTGAATGCATTGGTGCTGAGCCTGGACTGAAAAGGACCATGGCTCCCATGGGCTGGGATCCACGGTAAGAACTCAGTGAAATCTGAATTTGATTCATGTAGTGAATAATTATTGTAGAGCGAATCCTCCCAAGTAGGGCTTATGCACAGTGCACAGGAAAAGCTTTTTCAAAGAGGTTCCTGAAAGAAAAAATCTTTTTTAGAAATTTATTTTAATTCCAGTAGAGCTAACATACAGTGTTACATTCGTTTCAGGTGTACAATAGAGTGATTCAGTAATTCTATAAATTACTCAGTGGTCATCAAGAAAAGTGTCCTCTTAATCCCCTTCACCTATTCCACTCAACCCTCTATCCACCTCCTCTTGTAACCATCCGTTTGTTCTCTATTGTTAAGAGTTTGTATTTTGGTGTGTCTCCTTTTTCTCTTTTAGTTATTTATTTTTGTTTGTTGCTTAAATTCCCTATTAGAGTGACATCTTATGGGATTTTTCTTTCTCTGAATGCCTGATTTTAGTTAGGATAATACTCTCTAGCTCCATTCATGTGGCTGCAAATGGAAGGTTTCATTCTTTTTCAAGCCGAGTAATACTCCATTGTGTGTGTGTATGTGTGTGTGTGTGTGTGTGTGTGTGTGCACGTGCGTGTGTGTGAATACACATCTATCATCTCATTTGTCAATTTTTCTACAGACACTTGGGTTGTTTCCATATTGTGATATTCTAAATAATGGTGCAAGGAACATAGGGGTGCACGAATCCTTTTACGTTACTGTTTTCCTATTCTTTGGGTAAATACGAGTAGTGTGATTGTTGGATCGTAGGGTAGTTTTATATTTAATTTTTTCAATAACCTTCATACTGTTTTCCACGGTGGCCACCACAATTTGCATTCCCACCCACAGTTCACGAGGATTCCCCTTTATCCACATCCTCTCAACACCTGTTCTTTGTTGTGCTTTTGATGTTAGCCATTCTGACATGTTTGAGGTATTACCTCATTGTCCTTTGGATTCACATTTTCCTGATGATGGGTGATGGTGAACATCTTTTCACGGGACTGTTGGCCATTTGTATTTCTTCTTTGGAGAAATGTCTGTCCATGTCTTCTGCCTATTTTTTAACTGGATTATTTGTTTTTTGGGGGTCGAGTAGTATCAGTTGTATATGTTTTGGACACTATCCCTTTATTGCATATGATCTTTGCAAATATCATCTCCCTTTGAGTAAGTTGTCTTACTATTTTTACGTTTTCATTGTTCTTCTGCCATGTGGAAACTTTATTTTGCTGTATTCCCAATAGTTTATTTTTGCTTTCATTTCCTTTGCCTCAGGACACAGTCTAGAAAAACATTAATATGGTCCATGTCAAGAAGTTACTGTCTTCCCTCCTGTAGGATTTTAATGGATTCAGGTCTTATATTGAGGTCTTGAAACTGTTTTGTGTTTGTCTGTATTGTGTAAGAAAGCAGTCTAATTTCATTCTTTTGTGCGTAGCTGTCTAGTTTTCCCAACAAAATTTGTTGTAGAGACTGTCCTTTTCCCTTTTGATATCGTTGCTTGCTTTGTGGAAGATTCATGGACCACATAATTATGGGTTTCTGTTTGAACTTGTATCCTGTTCCTTTGGTCGCTGTGTCTATTTTTGTGCCATACTCTCTTGTTAGGATGACTGCAGCTTTGTAGTATAACCTGAAATCTGAAATTGTCAGTCCTCCAGCTTTGTTTTTCTTTTCCACATTGCACTGGCTGTTCGGAATCTTTAGTGGTTCCATACAAATGTTTAGGATTGTTTATTCAAGGTCTTTTGTTCTTTAATTTAAATTCAATTAGCCAACTTACAGTACATCATTAGTTTCAGATGTAGTCTTCAATCAATTTTCAGTTGTGTGTAACACCCAGTGCTCATTGTATCGTGTGACCTCCTTAATGCTACTCACCCAGTTACCCCCCCAAACTTCTCCTCCAGCAATCATCAGTTTCTTGTGATAGTTAAGAGTCCATCATGGGTTTTCTCCCTCTCTGATGACTTCCCATTCTATTTTCCCTTCCTTCCCCTATGGTCACCTTCCTTGTTTCTGATATTCCACATAGGAGTGAAAGCATATGATCATTGTCTTTCTTTCATTGACTTATTCCACTCATCATAATACCCTCCAGCTCCACCCAGGTAGGTGTGATGGTAAGTATTCATCCTTTCTGATGGCTGAGTAATATTCCACTATAGATATGATCCACATCTTCTTTATCCATTCATCTATCCATGGTCATCTGCACTCCTTCTGCAGCTTGTCTATTATGGATATTGCTGCTATGAACACTGTGGTGCATGTGTCCCATCTTCACTACCTCTGTATCTTTGGGGTAAATACCCAGTAGTGCAATTGCTGGGACATAGGGTAGCTTTATTATAACTTCTTGAAGAAACTCTGTACCATTTTCAAGAGTGGCTGTACTGGACTGCATTTGTACAGGGGTGTAAGAGTGTTCCCATTTATCCACATCCTCTCCAACATGTATAGTTTCATGTCTTCTTATTTTTAGATATTCGGCCTCGTGTGATATGGCATCTATAGGGGTTTAGATTTGCATTTCCCTGAAGCCAAGTGATATGAAGCATTTATGCATGTATCTTTTGGTCACCAGTACGTCGTCATCAGTGAAGTGACTTCCCATTTTAATCCATCTCAAGACCTAAAGCTGGGTAAGGCACTGAAGCTGGATGGTGCCATCGGTTGGAAGTGTGGAGAATTTCAAAAGATCTCCTTGGAGAGCAAGTTTAAAGGTCATTTTGAAGCTACTAATTGGATCCGGGGAGATCTCTGAAAGTGGGGGTTGCCTGCGATGGGCTGAGGAGGGCCCTCCGATTTTCCTATGAATCCTTGCTGCAGCCCCAAATGACAGTTTCCTGCTGTGGGGCAGGCTGAGTCCTCTAGTCGTGCAGAGGTGAGCGCAATGCCTGGTGCCTTGGAGGCAGGCAAACAGGGAGGGACCCTCAGCAGAAGACCCAGGGTTAGGTTAGGCCTCAAGAGACAGCAGGTCCAAACTGCCCAGTGCTCAGAGAACTCCCAGGCCGACTGAGATGAGGGCACAAGCGTGGGTGAGTGTGAGCCTTGGGGTTTCATCCAGAATGGCCCACAAATGTCGGGGTTCAGCAGAAGGAGCTCTCAGGGGGTGCCCCAATTCTCTTGCACTGAATGCTCTGTTGTGC
Organism: Ursus americanus; assembly: GCF_024610735.1. Lineage (NCBI taxonomy): Eukaryota > Metazoa > Chordata > Mammalia > Carnivora > Ursidae > Ursus > Ursus americanus. The sequence continues at coordinate 491,189 of NC_142157.1, read as the reverse complement.
CCCCAAACGGTACAGTTTCCTGTGGGCTGCAGGCTGAGTCCTACAGTGGGGCTTGTGTGTCCCCAATCCCCCGGAGTAGGGTGCCAGGACCCTGGGGAGGGGCCCCTCTGTGGCTAACCTAGTGTAAGGTTTAGGGTCCAGGAGCCCGGCAAGGACAATCTGCAGGCTGTGCAGCGAGCTCTGTGGAGGGCTGAGAGGAGGCCATGGGGGATGGTGAACATAGGCCTCAGGGTTGGGGCACGGGGGGCTGCCAAAAGTGGGGACAGGCCCTGGGGGCCTCCCCATGTTCTCATGCCCTGTAGGCTCCGTAGAGCCCCAAGGGGCACAGTTTCCTTTCCGGTGGCAAGCTGAGTCCTGCGGTGTGGTACAGGTACCCCAATTCCCTGGGGCTGTGGTGTAAGGCTCCTGGGAGTCCCCCACACCCGCGGCCGACCTAGGGCTAGGGTTAGGCCCCAGGAGCCCCGCAGGCCCGATCTGCTGGCTGTATGGCGAGCTACATGGGCTGAGGTGAGGGTGCAGGGAGGGTGAGCGTGGGCTTCAGGGTTGGGTTGTGGGAGGCCACCGACGTTCGCTGGTAGCTCAGGAGGGCCCTCCTGGTTCTCCCACCCTGAACGCTCTATGGCCTCCCAAGGCGCATGGTTTCCTGCGGGGTGGCAGACTGAGTCCTGCTGTGGGGCTCAGGTGTCCCGAATCCCCGCGGCTCTGGCTCCAGGCTCCTGGGGAGGGGCCCCTCCACAGATGAACTAGGGTTAGGGTTGGGGCCCAGGAACCCCGCAGGCCAGATCTGCCCGCTATGTGGCGAGCACTGCCGCGGGCTGAGGTGAGGGTGTGGGGTGGGGTGAGCATGGGCTTCAAGCTTGTGTTTAGGGATCGCTGAAGTTCGCAGGGGACTCTGGGGGCCCTCCTGGTTCTCCCGCCCTGAATGCTCTACAGCCTCCCAAGGAGCACGGTTTCCTGTGGGCTGGCAGGCTTTATCCTGCAGTGGGGTCAGGTGTCCCCAGTACCTGGGGCTGTGGCACCGGGACCCAGGGGAGGGGCCCTACCCAGCCAAACTAGGGTCAGGTCTAGGCCCCAGGAACCCGGCAGGCCTGATCTGCCGGCTCTGCGACGCGCTTGGTGGCAAGCTGAAGGGAAGGCGTGGGGCGGGATGAGCGTGGGCCTCAGGGTTGGGGTGTAGGGGGCCGCCGAGGATCGCTGGGGTCTCAGAGGGGCCCTACCAGTTCTCCTGAACGGGATGCTCTGCGGCGCCCCAAGGGGCATGGTTTCCTGAGGGGTGGCAGGCTGAGTCCCGTGGTGTGTTCCAGGGGTACCCAATCCCCGGGGTTAGGGTACGGATTAGGGTACGGGTTAAGGTTAGAGTATGAATTATGGTTAGGGTATGGGAGAGCGTAGGGTTTAGGGTTAGGGTAAGGAGAGGGTATGGGTTAGGTTTGGGTTTAGGGGTTACAAGTTAGACGTTATGGGTTAGGGTACAGATTAGGGTTCAGGGTACGGGTTAGGGTTTAGGGTTTGGGTTTAGGGTTAGGGTTAGGGTTGGAGTAGGGGTTAGGTTTAAGGTACGGATTAGGGTTAGTGTACTGGTTAGGGTACGCATTAGGGTACGGTTATGGTTAGTGTTGGCATTCGGATTAGGGTACGGTTTAGGGTACGGGTTAGGGTACGGGTTAGGGTTAGGGTACAGTTTAGGGTTATGGTACAGGCCAGGTTACGGTTTAGGGTTAGGGTTAGGGTACGGGTTAGGGAATGGGTTAGGGATAGGGATAGGGTACGGTTTAGGGTTAGGGTATGGGTGTGGGTACGGGTTAGGGTACAGGTTAGGGTTAGGTATGGGTTAGGGTATGGGTTAGGGTCCGGGTTAGGGATAGGGTACAGGTTAGGGTATGGGTTAAGGTTAAGGTAAGGGTACTGGTTAGGGTTAGGGTACGGGTTACGGTTTAGGGTTTAGGTTTACGGTTAGGGTATGGGTTAGGTTTAGGGTACGGGTACGGTTAGGGTACGGGTATGGTACGAGTTAGGGTATGGGTTATGGTCAGGGTTCAGGGTTAAGGTTAGGGTATGGGTTAGGGTACTTGTTAGGGTTAAGGTTAAGTTTAGGGTACGGTTTAAGTTATGGGTTAGGGTACAGTTTAGGGTTAGGGTTAGGGTACAGGTTTGGGTACGCGTTAGAGTACGTGTTAGGGTTAGGGTACAGGTTAGGGTTCGGGTTAGGGTATGGGTTAAAGTTAGGGTTAGAGTATGGGTTAGGGTAAGGGTTAGGGTTAGGTTACTGGTTAGGGGTAGGGTTAGCTGAAGGGGTAGGGTTAGGGGTAGGGTTAGGGTTATGATAGGGGTCGGGGTATGGTTAGGGTTTAGGGTTAGGGTTTGGGGTTTGGCTTAGTGGTTAAGGTAAGGGTTTAGTGTTTAGGGTTTCGGGTTTAGGGTTAGGGGTTAGGATTTAGGGTTTAGTGTTAATGTAGGGTTTAGGGTTTAAGGATTAGGGTTTAGGGTTAGGTTTAGGTTAGGGTCAGGGTTAGGGTAAGGGTTAGGGGTTAGTGTTAGGGTTAGGGGTTAGTGTTAGGGTTAGGGTGAGGGTTAGGGGTTAAGGTTTAGGGTTTAATGTTAGGGGTTAGGGTTTAGGGTTAGACCCCAGTAGGCCAGCAGGACCGATGCAACGGCTGTGCGGCGATCGGAGGAGTGGGCCAATGTGAAGGCGCTGGTGAGCGGCAGCATGGGCCCAACCATTTTGGTGCAGGAGGGCCTTCGAAAGTCGCCGGGGCCTCGGAGTGCCTTGCCCGTTCTCCCGCTCTGAATGACTAGCGGGGCCCCTAGCGGCTCGGGTGGCTGAAGGGCAACAGGGTGAGTCCGGCACATGGGCTTGTGGTCCCCATCCTCGGCGTTGCGGAGCCACGCCACTCGGGAAGTGCCTCTCGGGGGCTGACCTACACTTAGGGTTAGTCCCCAGGAGGCCGGCAGGCCCGATACACCACATGTGCGGTGATTGGAGCGGTGGGCCGAGGTGAGGGTGCTGGTGAACATGAGCCTGGGCCGAAGCGTTTTGGTTCCGGGCACCTTCGAAGGTTGGAGGGAGTTCGGAGGGCCCTGCCAGTTCTCCAACACTGAATGAATGGTGGTGCCCCTAGCTGCACGTTTAGGAAGGGACCCTCAGGGGCCGTCCTAGGGTGTAGGGTTAGCGCCCAGTAGGCCGGCAGGCCAGATCTGCCAGCTGTGCGAAGGGCAGAGGTGTGGGCCGAGTTGAGGGCGATGGCGAGCGGGAGCATGGGCCTCAGGGTTTTGGCGCCCTGGGCCTTGCAATGTTGCCATGGCTCAGAGGGCCCTGCCCTTTCTCCTGCCCTGAATAACCAGCGGCGCCCCTAGTGGCTCCGTTGGCGGTGGGGCAGCAGGGTGAGTCCTGCACTGTGGCTTGGGGATCCCCAATCCCCGGCGTTGCGGGGGCAAGCCCCTTGGGAGGAGCTCCTCGTGGGCTGACCTAGGGTTAGAGTTAGCCCCCAGGAGGCTGGCAGGCCCAATCCTCTGGCTGGGCGGCGAGAGGTGGGCGGGCAGAGGTAAAGGCGCTGCCGAGCGGGAGCGTGGGCCCCTGCATTTTGGCGTGGGAGGCTTCAAATGTCGCTGGTTTCTCCAGGGCCCTGTCGTTCTCCCGCCCTGAATGACCGGCGGCACCCCTAGCGGCCCGGGTGGCAGCATTGAGGCAGGGTGATTCTGGCTCTGGGGCTTGGGGTCCCCGATCCCCAGTGTAGCAGCAGCAGGACCCTTGGGAGGGGCCCCTGAGGGGCCGACCTAGGATTAGGGTTAAGACCCAGGAGGCCGGCAGGCCCAATCCGCCCGCTGGGCTGAGAGCTGAGGGGCAAGCCAAGGTGAGGGCATGGGGAGTGGGAGCGTGGGCACCAGCGTTTTGGACCAGGGAGCCCTTGAAAGTCACCGGGGGCTCGGAAGGCCCTGCCCCTTCTCTCGCCCTGAATGACCTGCGGCGTCCCTAGCGGCCCGGGTGGCGACAGTGCGGCAGGGTGAGTCTGGATCTGGGGCTCTGAGTCACCAAACCCCAGCGTTACAGAACCAGGCCCCTTGGGATGTCCCCCATGGGGCCGACCTAGGGTTTTGGTTAGCCCCCAGGAGCCCGGCAGGCCTTATCCACCAGCTCTGCAGCAACCAGAGGGGCGGGCCAAGGGGAGGGCGCTGGTGAGCAGGAGCGTGGGAGCCACGTTTTTGCGCAAGGGTGCTTTGAAGGTCGCAGGGGAAACGGAGCACCCTGCCAGTTCTCCCACACTGAATGACCCGTGGCTCCCCTAGCGGCCTGGGTGGTGGCGCGGCAGCAGGTGAGTCCGGCGCTGGGTCTCAGGGGTCCCCAATCCACTGTGTTGCGGCGCCAGGCCCCTTGGGAGGGGCCCCTCGGGGGCTGACCTAGGTTAGGGTCAGCCCCCAGGACGCCAGCAGGCTCAATCCGCCAGCTGTGCGGCGAATGGAGTGGTGGGTCGAGGTGAGGTCTCTGTCGAGAGGGAGCTTGGGCCCAAGCATTTTGGCTCTGGGGGCCTTTTAATGTTTCCGGGGACTCGGCGGGCCATGCCCATTCTCCTCCCTGAGTGACCGGCAGTGCCCCTAGCTGCCCAGGTGGCAGCGGGGCGGCAGGGTGAGTCAGGCGCTGCGGCTCGGGTATCCCCAATCCCCGGTGTTGCGGCGCCAGGCCCCTTGGGAGGGGCCCCTCGGGGGCCAACCTAGGGTTAGGTTTAGCCCCAGGGAGGCCGGCAGGCCCTATTCGCCAGCTGTGTGGAGACTGGAGTGTCGGACCGAGGTGAGGGCGCTGGTGAGCGGGAGCGTGGGCTCGGGTGTTTTGGCGCGGGGGGCTTTTGAAGGTCGCCGTGTCTCGGAGGGCCCTGCCTGTTCTCTCGCCCTGAATGAACGGCAGCACCCCAAGCCCCCGGGTGGCAGCTGGGTGGCAGGGTGAGTCAGGTGCTGAGGCTCAGGATCCCCAATCTCCGGCGTTGGAGCGCCAGGCCCCTTGGGATGGGCCCCTCGGTGGTCAATCTAGGGTTACGGTTAGCCCCCAGAAGGCCAGTGGTCCCGATCAGCGGCTGTGCAACACGCGAAGGGTTGGGCCGAGGTGAGGGCGCTGGCGAGCCTTAGCATGAGCCCAAGCCAAGCACGGGGGGCCTTTGAATGTCAGCGGGTGCTCGGAGGGCCCTAACCATTTTCTTGCTCTGATTGAACGGTGGGCCCCTAGCGGCTCGGGTGGCTGAAGGGAAGCAGGGTGAGTCTGGCACTTGGGCTCGGTGTCCCCATCCCCAGCGTTGCGATGCCAGGCCCCTTGGGCAGGGCCCCAGGGGTGCCGACCTATGGTTAGGGTTAGCCCCCAGGAGTCCGGCAGGTCCGATACACCACCTGTGCGTCGAGCGGCGAGTTGGGCCGAGGTGAGGGTGCTGGTGAACATGAGCCTGAGCCCAAGTGTTTTCGTTTGGGGCGCCTTCGAGGATCGGCAGTTTTCGGAGGGCCCAGCCCGTTCTCCCACCCTGAATGAACGGTGGCATCCCTAGCGGTCCGGGTGGGGCGGGGCGGCAGGGTGTAACTGACGATGGGGTTGGGGGTCCCCAATCCCCAGCATTGGGCCGCCAGGCCCCTTAGGAGGGGCCCTTCGGGGGCCAACCTAGAGTTAGGGTTAGCCCCTAGGTGGCCAGCAGGCCCTATTCGCCAGCTGTGTGGAGAGCGGAGTGGCGGACCCAGGTGAGGGCGCTGGTGAGCGGGAGCGTGGGACCTAGCATTTTGGTGCGGGTTGCCTTTGAAGGTCGCAGGGGACTGGAGGGCCCTGCCCATTCTACCACTCTGAATGAGGACGGCGCCCCTAGCGGGCCGGGTCGCGGCAGGGCGGCAGGGTGAGTCTGGCGCTGGTGCTCGGGGGTCCCCAATCCCTGTCGTGGTGGCGCCAGACCCCTGGGAGGGGCCCCTCGACATCCAACCTACTGTTAGTCCCCAGGAGGCCGGCAGGCCCGATCCGGCGGTTGTGCGGCTTGTGGAGGGGCTGGCCGAGGTGAGGGCGCTGGTGAGCGGAAGCGTGGGCCAAAGCATTTTGGCGTGGGAGGACTTCAAATGTCACCGGAGGCTCGGAGGGCCCTGCCCATTCTCCAACCCAGATGACCGGCGGCGCCTCTAGCGGCCCGGGTGGTGGCGGGGCATCAGGGTGCGTCCGGCAGGTTGCTTTGGGGGTGCCCAATCCCCCTCATGGTGGCGCCAGGCCCCTTGGGATGGGCCCCTCAGGAGCCAAGCTAGGGTTATGGTTAGCTCCAGGCGGCCGGCAGGCCCGATCCACCGGCTGTGCAGCGAGCGGAGGGGCGGGCCGAGGTGGGGTCGCTGGGGAGTGGGAGCGTGGGCCCAAGCGTTTTAGTGTGGGGGGCTTTCAAAAGTCGGCGGGGGCTTGGAGGGCCCTGCCCGTTCTCCTGCCCTGAATAACCGGCGGCGCCCCTAGCACCCCAGGTTGCGGTGGGGCGGCCGTATGAGTCCGGCGCTGGGGCTCGGGGGTCCCCAATCCCAGGCCTTGCAGCTCCAGGCTCCTTGGGAGGGGCCCATCGGGGGCCGACCTAGGTTTAGGGTTAGCCCCCAGGAAGCTGGCAGGCCTGATCCGCCGGCTGTGTAGCCAGCAGAGGGGCAGGCCGAGGTGAGGGCGCTGTCGAGCGGGAGCCCGGGCCCAAGCATTTTGGCGTGGGGGCATTCGAAAGTCACTGGGGGTTAAGAGCGCACTTCCCGTTCTACCTCGCTGAAAGCCCAACTGCATACCTAGCGGCTCGGGTTGCGGAGGGGCGGCAGGGTGAGTACGGTGCTGGGGCTCGGGGATCCCTAATCCCCGGCATTGCAGCACCAGACCCCTTGGGAGGGGCCCCTCGGGGGCTGACAAAGGGTTTGGGTTAGCCTCCAGGAGGCCGGCAGGCCCGATCCACCAGTTGTGCGGCGAACGGAGGGTCAGGCGGGGGTGAGGCCACTGGCGAGCGGGAGCATGGGCCCAGGTGTTTTGGCGTGGGGGTCCTTCAAAGGTCGCCAGAGGCTCAGAGGGCCCTGCACCTTCTTCCGCCCTGAATGACCGGCGGCTACCCTAGCGGCCCGGGTAGAGGACGGGTGGTATGGTGAGTCAGGCGCTGGGGCTCGGTGTCCCCAACCCTCGGCGTTGGGGCGCCAGGCCACTTCGGAAGGGCTCTAGGGGGCCGACCGAGCATTACTGTTAGCCCCCAGGAGGCCGGCAGACCCGATCTCCCAGCTGTGTGGCGAGCAGAGGGGCGGGCCATGGTGAGGGCGCTGTTGAGTGGAATCGTGGGCCCAAGAGTTTTGGCGTGGGGGGCATTCAAAAGTCGCTGGGGGCTCAGAGTGCCCTTCCCGTTGTACCACGCTGAATGCCCGACGGCGCACCTAGCGGTGCGGGTTGCACAGGGGAGGCAGGGTGAGTCCAGTGCTGGGGCTCGGGGGTCCCCAATCCCAGGCGTTGCGGATCCAGGGCCCTTGGGATGGGCCACTCTGGGGCCAACCAAGGGTTATTGTTAGCCCCCAGGAGGCCAGTAGGCCCAATCCGCCGGCTGTGCGGCAAGTGGAGGCGTGGGCCCAGGTGAGGGCGGTTGAGAGCAAGAGCGTGGGCTCAAGCGTTTTGGCACAGGGGGCCTTTGAAATCATCGGGGGTTCAGCGGGCCCTTCCTGTTCTCCCACCCTGAATGACCAGCGGCACCCCTAGCGGCCTGGGTGGTGGCGTGGCGGCAGGATGAGACTGGCAATGGGGCTCGGGGGTCCCCATTCCCTGGCATTGCGGCGCCAGGCCGCTTGGAGGGGCCCCTTGGGTGCCGAGCTTGGGTTAGGGTTAGCCCCCAGGAGGCTGGCAGGCCTGATCGGCCAGGTGTGCGGCGAGTGAAGTGGCGTGCAGAGGTGATGGCACTGGCGAGCGGGAGCGTGGGCCTAAGCGTTTTGGCGCTGGGGGCATTTGAAAGTCGCCGGGGGCCCAGAGCGCCCTACAGGTTCTCCCACCCTGAATGACCGGTGGCGCCCCTAGGGGCCGGTAGGGGAGGGGCAGTAGAGTGAGTCCAGCGCTAGGGCTCGGGGGTCCCCAATCCCCGGCATTGTGGCGCCAGGCCTTTGGAAGGGACCCCTCGGGGTCCGACCTAGGGTTAGGGTTAGCCCCCAGGAAGCAGGCCGGCCCGATCCGCTAGCTTTCGGCAAGTGGAAGGGCGGCCTGAGAAGAGGGCGCTGACAAACAGGAGCGTGACCCCAAGCGTTTTGGTGCGGGGGGCCTTCGAATGTCGCCGGGGGCTCGGAAGCCCCTGCCCGTTCTCCCGCCCTGAATGACCGTGGCGCCCCTAGCGGTCCGGGTGGCGGCGGGAAGGCAGGGTGAGTCCCACGCAGGGGCTTGGGTGTCCTCAATCCCCGGCGTTGTGGCGCTAGGCCCCTTGAAAGGGGCCCCTCGGGGGGGACCTGGGTGTAGGGTTAGCCCCAGGAGGCCGGCAGGCCCAATCCGCAGGCTGTGTGGCATACGGTGGGGCGGGCCGAGGTGAGGCTGCTGGCGAGTGGGAGCATGGCTCCAAGCATTTTGCAAAGTGGGCCTTCGAAGGTCGTCGAAGTCTCGGAGGGCCCTGCCCGTTCTACTGCCCTGTATAACCGGGGGCACCCCTAGCACCCTGGGTGGCGGTGGGGCAGCCGGGTGAGTCCAGTGCTGGAGCTTGGGGGTCCCCAATCCCAGGCGTTGCTGCTCCAGGCCCCTTGGGATGGGCCCCTCGAGGACCGACCTAGGGTTATGGTTAGTCCCAGGTGGCCGGCAGGCCCGATCCGCCGGCTGTGTGGGGAGCGGAGGGGCGGGCCAAGTTGAGGGCGCTGGCGAGCTGGAGCGAGAGCCCAAGCGTTTTGGCGCGGTGGGCCTTCGAAGGTCGCCGGGGGCTCGGAGGGCCATTCCCGTTCTCCCATCCTGAATGAGGACGGCGCCCCTATCGGGCCGGGTCGTGGCGGGGCAGCAGGGTGAATCAGGCGCTGGTGCTCGGGGGTCCCCAATCCCCAGCGTGGCGGTGCCAGGCCCCTTGGGAGAGGCCCCTTGGGCGCCAAAGTAGGGTTTGGGTTAGCCCCAGGAGGCCGGCAGGCGTACGGAGGTGCTGGCCGAGGTGAGGACGCTGACGAGGGGGAGCGTGGGCCCAAGAGTTTTCGCTCGTGGGCCTTCGATGTTCGCTGGGGGCTCGGAGGGCACTGCACGTTCTCCCGCACTGAATGACCGGCGGCACCCCTAGCGGCCAGGGTGGCGGTGGGGCTGCAGGGTGATTCCAGCGCTGGGGTCGGGGGTCCCCAAACCCCAGCGTGTTTTGCGCCAGGCACCTTGGGAGGGGCCTTCGTGGGCCGACCTAGTGTTAGGGTTAGACCAAAGGAGGTCGGCAGGCCCGATCTGCCAGGTGTGCAGTGAGTGGAGTGGAGGGCCGAGGTGAGGGCGCTGGCGACAGGGTTCGTGGGCCCAAGTGTTTTGGCTCTGGGGGCCTTCGAAGGTCACCAGGAGCTCTGAGGCCCTGCCCACTCTACCGCCCTGAATGACCGGCGGCGTCCCTAGCGGCCCGGGTGGCGGCAGGGCGGCAGGGTGCGTCCGGCGCTGGGGCTCGAGAGTCCCCAATCCCTGGCGTGGCAACGCCAGGCCCCTTTGGAGGGGCCCTCAGGGACCGAACTAGGGTTAGGGTTAGCCCCCAGGAGGCCGGCAGGCCCGATCTCCCAACTGTGTGGGGAGTGGAGAGGTGGGCCGAGGTGAGGGTGCAGGGGAGCGGGTATGTGGGCCCAAGCATTTTGGGGCTAGGGCCTTCGATGGTCGCCGGGGGCTCGGAGGGCCCTGCACATTCTCCCGCCATGAAGGACCAGCAACGCCCCTAGCTCCCTGGGTGGCAGTGGGGTGGCAGGGTCAGTCCGGCACTCGTGCTTGGGTTTCCCCAATCCCCAGCGTTGCGGTGCCAGGCCCCTTGGGAGGGGCCCCTCGGGGACTGTCCTAGGGTTAGGTTAACCCCCAGGAGGCCAGCAGTCCCGATCCGCCGACTGTGCAGTGAGCAGAGGGATTGACCGTGGTAGGGCGCAGTCGAGCGGTAGCGTGGTACCTAGCGTTTTGGTGTGGGGGGCCTTCTTATTTCACCGGAGGCTCGGAGGGCCCTGCCGGTTATCCCGCCCTGAATGCCCGGCGGCGCCCCTAGCGGCCCATGTGGCGGCGGGGCGGCAGGGTAAGTCCAGCGCTGCTCCTCGGGGGTTTCCAACACCCAGCATTGCGGCGCCAGGTCACTTGGGATGGGGCCCTAGGAGACCTACCTAGGGTTAGTGTTAGCCCCCAGGAGGCTGGGAGGCCCGATCTGCTGGCTGTGCAGCGTGCGGAAGGGTGGGCCGAGGTGAGGGCACTGGAGAGTGGAAGCGTGGGCCCAAGCGTTTTGGCGAGGGAACCCTTCGAAAGTTGCCGCGGCTCGGAGGGCACTGCCCATTCTCCCGCTCTGAATGACCGGCAGCACCCCTAGCAGCCCTGGGGGCAGCGTAGCGGCAGTGTGAGTCTGGTGCTGGGGCTCCGGGGTCCCAAATCCCCGTCGTTGCGGAGCCAGGCCCCTTGGGATGGGCCCCTAGCGGGCCTACCTAGGGTTAGTGTTAGCCCCCAGGAGGCTGGGAGGCTTGATCCGCAGGCTGTGCAGCAAGTGGAGGGGTGGGCCGAGGTGAGGGCACTGGTTAACGGAAGTGTTGGCCCAAGCGTTTTGCCTGGGGGGGCTTTCGAAGGTTGCCGGGGGCTCGGAGGGCCCTGCCCGTTCTCCCGCCTTAAATGACCATAGGGGCCCCTTGTTGCCCAGGTGGCAGTGGAGCAGCAAAGTGAGTCTGGCGCTGCGGCTCGGGGGTCACCAATCCCCAGCGTTGCGGTGCCAGGCTCCTTGGGAGGGGCCCCTTGGGGGCCGACCTAGGGTAAGTGTTAGCCCCCAGGACTCCAGCAGGCCCTTTCCGCCAGCTCTGCAGCAGGCGGAGGGGCAGGCCGAGGTGAGGGCACTGGCGAGAGGGAGTGTGGGCCCAAGCGTTTTGGCGTGGGGGGCCTTCAAAAGTCGCCGGGGGCTTGGAGGGCCCTGCCCATTCTCTCGCCCTGAAAGACTGTCGGTGCCCCTAGCAGCCCGGGTTGCTGTGGGGCGGCAGGGTGACTCCGGCGCTGGGCTCGGGGGCCCCAATCCCCGGCGTTGTGGCACCAGGCCCCTTGGGAAGGGCCCCTCGGGGGCCGACCTAGGCTTAGGGTTCATCCCCAGGAGGCTGGCAAGCACTGCGATAAGTGGCTCTGGCAATGTAACAAAAATGCCATACACTTATCTGTAAGAAATAACAGTGTACAGGAACCCTCTTAGCCCTAACATCATCCTTTGTGAATATGGAAGCCAGCCCCAAAGTGGTCGTGGAAGTCTGTCGAAAGGGCTAAGCACTTTTCTCTGAGTCACCACACTATACAGGGAAAGACCAATGTACATCATCTTTCACGAGTAGGAAGCATTAATGAAAAGGTTCTGGAATTTCGAGGACTCTGACCCATCCTTATTGGTAATAAACCACCGTGTACAGGAAAACACCTTCAACTCTCATCACCTCCTCAATCCTGATTCCGATTCAACTTTGGGTGTGTAGGACTAGGGAAATGTCCACATCTTATTAAGCTAAGAAAGAACGATGTCAGGGTAATGCCCTTCAAGTCACCTCAGCCTTCCTGAAGACGGAAGCAGGAATCAAGGTGGTTATGTTACCATGAGGTAAGGAAGATGAGCATATAAGTGAGAAACAACAGTGGGCAGGACCTCTCTTCCAACGAACAGTATCTTTGCTTAATGTTGAATCCCTATGGTAAGTGGTTGTGGGCATTTGTGAGGTCAAAATCTTAAGTGTTTTGTAAAACCTCTTGGCCATTCACAGATGAGACTAAGGTAGTTGGGGACTCCTAGGCAGTGATTTGTCCACTGTCAAAAATATGAAAAGATAAAAGAGACAGATGAGGTCTCCTCAGGCATTGTCCTTTATCCTCATCCTCCGTGAGGATGGCCATCTCTGGACAGCTCAGTGGCAGGGTCTCATTCACAGTGGGGGCATCTGTTCCTCACAGACATCAGGCAGGGAAATGGATTTGGTTCTCTGTGCCAGCCCAGCCACAGCTGAGTGTCACAGCACCCTCTCGTGGGCTCATAAGAGTTTCACTGTCACCAGGCAGGTCATTGTATTTGATAAACCACTGTGAGAGTTTGCAATCGCCTTCATCTGCAACCTCCTAGAGGCAAATGCAGGTGTCTGGTACCATGTGAAGTCATGTGAAGGCATTGTGAGAAATTGTCCTTTTGCTTAAGAAAAACATGGCTGGGGCTCCTGGCTGGCTCAGCCAGTTAAGCATGTGCCTTTGGCTCAGGTTATGATCCCAGGGTTCTGGGATCGAGGCGAGGCTCCCTGTTCAGCAGGAAAGGAGTTAGGGAAATAGCTTAGAACCCACAGAGAATGTGAATAAAGGGGAGTGAAATGGAATTTGGTCTGTGTTTTGCTTTAGGGATTGGAAGTTAGTTTTTTCTCAATTGTGATGGTTCTTGAAACAGAGAAGCTGTATTGGTTTTTTTTTACCTTTAATTTTTTTCTAATAATAATTTTTTATTATGATATGGTAGTCACTATACAGTATTTCCTTAGTTTTTGATGTAGTGTTCCATGATTCATTATTTGCATATAACACCCAGTGCTCCATGCAATATGTACCTTCCTTAATACCCATCACTGGCCCATCCCAATCCCCCACCCCTCTCCCCTCTGAAGCCCTCAGTTTGTTTCCCAGAGTCCATAGTCTCTCGTGGTTCATTCCCCCTTCTGTTTAGGGTCCATTGTCTAAAGGGACAGACAGTGGAAGTTCACCGAATATAAGATCGAAATTTCGTTGTTCATTATAGATGCCGCTAAGTAGTTCCCAGTCATTTCATTCTACTGTAGTAATTCATTATACCTGTGCAGGTGCACGTGGAAGACAATTGATGCATGTTTAGTGGTAATAAAACACGCCCCTCAGTAGTAGAATAATAGAGGATGCATATGTGTAAAATTATTCGACTACAGCTTCCATGCTTTCCCTTTGGTTCCTTATTATCTATGAAATTGGACAATTTTTGTTCTCTAGGCTTAAAACTCATTGTCAGTATTCAGAGTTTTTCAATGCTGATCTTCTCCTGTATAAGTTACCAAAAACCTAAAATATGTATGAAATTTAAAAAACGCTATATTGAAAATGACAGCAGGGAAGTTCCATTTTGTGAATATTGTGTCAATGGATCTCTATTTTGACATCAGTGTTCATTAGAAATGATGACATTTCATGTGAGTATAAATACCAATGTGAAAAAGGAAAGGTAGGAAGAACCTTGAATGTTTAAGTAATTGGTGAAATGACAGGTGTGTGTGTGTGTGTGTGTGTGTGTGTGTGTGTGTGTGTGTGTGTGTAATTGATTTTCAGTGAATGGTTCAGCTTCTTGTAGGGCCTCCGAGAGAGCCCAGATGAACCTTTCAATGAGTTGGTATCTGTTTTCAGAACATGGGAATCTCTTAGTCCAATAGTCAATCAGGCAAGCTTTGAGGTCTTGAAGAGTTTCAGTCCTCAGCGATGGTGTTGCAGACCCTTGTGAGCAAACCCTAGGGTATGCTCAGAGCCCTCATTTGCTGGTAGCAAGGTGTGACGATTTCAGACGGCATTTCCCAAAGAAGTACCTCTTGAGTCTCTGTCCTTATTAGTTCCCTACACTTCCTTACACTAGTTATGTGTTCAATGTGTTTCAGGATAATCCCCACATGTGATTTTTGCTATTTCCTACTAGTCCTATCTGTTTCTCATCTTCTTCTTTTATGGTAGGTGTTGGGAAGCAACCTGTGCGGTGTAGGAAGGGGTGTGGTAGTTGTCTGCCTTCAGAGGACCGAATGATGCCTAGAAATTGTACTGTAGTTTGAGGTCAATTGTCCATCCTCTGAGTGTCAGGAATTCCATCACTTTACATTGATGCTAGTCTGTTCTTCAAGCTGTCCTCAGAAATAAGGACGTCATCCATCTAGGGAATACTGATTTGTGTGTATGTTTTCATTTTAGGAAAGGCCTTGTTGCTCCTGAAAATAATACTGTAGAGCACCCTTTCCTGTTCTTATTGGCCATCAGTCAATCTTTTGTGAAGTATTCCTTTATAAATAGACTTTTTATGGTTGATGAGCAGGAATTCTTATTGACAAGTCTTTGTCAGTGTGTGTATTGCAAATCTGTACTTCCCAGCCTGTGGTTCACTTTTTCATTTTCTTATGGTCATAAGATAAGGAGAAATGTCACATTTTTATGAAGTCCCACTGAATTCTTTTAAATGGTTAGTGCACCCTATGTCCTGCCCCAAGATTGACAGGTTCTACGTTTTCTTTCAGAAACTGTCCAATGGGAAACACAATCCATCTCAAATTTATAAATTGCATTTTTAATTATAATAGGGTATTTATACACTGTTTTGGATTTTCTATGTACACAATCGTATTATCTTTGAATAGTCACAATTATCCCCTCAATTCTTATACTTTTTGTTTCTCTTGCCTTCTAACACTGGTAAATTCTCCAATGCAACGTTGAGTAGAGCAGCATTGTTTGAAGATTTTAATATACCTTTCTCAATATCTGACAGAAAAAGCAGACAAAACATTGGTAAAATGTGACCTAATGGACATATAGGGAACATTCCATAATAAGTGCAGAATACATTATTTTCAAGTGGTCATAGTCTCTTTACCCAAATAGATGATAGGTGGGGCCACGAATCAAGTCTACAAATGTTAAACCCTGAAATTAACTAGATTCTATTCTTAGACCACAGGGGAATTGAGCCACAGTCATAGGAAAAAGAAAACCAGGAAGTCCTTCAATGTTTAAAAATTAAATGGAACTTTGCTACATATCCTAAAGGTAGGAGAGGGAATCTCAATGGAAATTCTGAACCTTTTCTACATGAGGGCTCACACACAATGGCACTTTCTTTGTGAAGAGCATTATAATAACCTAGACAGGAGTTGAGCCTTAAGTCAGAGTTCTGCCTGCCCCAGCCACACCTGGCAGCCTTGGCCTGTGGTCCCCCTCAGCTGTCCTTTCTGGTGGCCCTGAGCTAAGGGGTCAACATGGCCATATGGAAATGGGAAGCTCCCCACTCATAGTGATGGCGGTGCCCCCTCCCCAGCTGCCCTTTCTGGTGGCTCTGAGCTAATGGGGTCAACATGGCCGTATGGAAATTAGAAGCTCCCTACTCTTAGTGATGACGTTGCTATCGTATCGTCCTCACCAGTCCAACAACATGATTTCTGAGTGAAATATGACACAAGAGCGACTTCTTGGCCTTCCTTCAGGTTTGAAAATCATCTGGTGAGTCATCTATTAGGAATATGGATTCAACATGTGTTCTTTCTTCTGGAAAAGAAATAGACCCAATAGCAATTATGGCTTCCTGAGCACCTGTTCCTGAGAGACATCATACTGGCTCTTTGTAGCATTCTGCCTCTTAAAATTCTCAACTAGGGTGTAGATATTTTTAGGCACATTTTCAGGTGGTTAGACAGGGACTCAGATGATATGAGTCACAGAGGATTTTAGTGTCAGAAACCTAAGTGGGATCCCCAAATTGACTCCAAATCCCTTGTTGTTCCATACAGGGTACTATTTCCCTCTTATCTCTGGTCTTCTCGATCTGGAAACCTATCAAGTATCAGGATTTTCTTGTCATGTGGAAAACTGGAACGAATTCAGCAGGCCTTTTCACGTCTGCCCATGGTGATCATTAAGATCATTATCTCAGTGGAGGACCTCTGGGTAAGATACTCAAAGATCCTTAGGAATACAGACAGTATAATATTTTCCTGGTATTAAAGTTACAGAAACCAACTATCATTTTTAGTCGATTCAGGCTCTGGTATGTTCAAACCGTGCTGTAAAACCGGTCTGAAATAGTATTTAAAAACACTCAGCTCAGCCTCTTCTACAAAGTGAGCCAATGCTTATAAACATGGCTAAAATATTCCCTTACCTACGATGACTTCCCAGCCATCGTAGTATTTATATGGTATGACTGTGACTTACATTAGTCACCATTTGCAGAGAAAGAACTTAGTGCATCCAGGGGGCACATCATGTTGAAATTAGTTTGTGACAATGAGCTACTGTGTTTTATTCTGCAGTCCAAGGGAATGGTGCCAGACATCTCTAAGGTGTCTAGCAGTTCTACAATTCTGATTTTAAGTGGTCTGTGTGCTTCAGAGATTTGGGCAGGAGAAGGGCAGGAGTCCAGAGACTGTGAACACTTCTGTTACCTGTGCTGACCATGGAGCAGGCAGCCTTCTGTGGACAACATTTTGATTTCTTGGTACTCTTGTGAAAGGTGCTTTTGTCTCACATTCCTCCATTTAGGAGTAATTATAATGATGAAAGTAATTTTTATCTTATATCATCTGTGGGCCCTGATCCTGGGCTCCCAGGGAAGCTATCCTTTAACATTTTACCCGGCTCAAAATGACTGGGCAACACCTCAAAGCATGGGCCCTATTTCTGCCCCAAGCACATGTTGTACATCTGCTTCGAGAAGAAAACAATAACCAAAAATGCCAACATAAAGATAAGACAAAATAAAGAACCTCTTTGGCTCCCATAATATTAAAGTCATACTGACATGTATATACTGAAAATGCATGAAATCATTGCATTTCCTAAAGCCCAAGTCTTGGAGGGTCTGAGAGTCACTGACCTTGCCCAGAACCAGGCACACCCCAGCAGGGAGGGCTGGTGCAGAAAGGGAAGGGGCAGGACTCTGAGGGTGGTCTGCAGCTAGAGGGGTCCCTGGAAGGGGCCAGGTGTGTGTGGAGGCCCCAGCCCACGAGCCCACCCATGCCTGTGCCTGGTGTTGGGTAGAGGAGGCTCCTCTTGGGCCCCCTGCACTTTCAGCGTTCCAGGGGCTTGAGGGCGGGTTGCCCAGCATCCAAGGAGCTCAGGCACAGCCCTCCCAGACAATTCACCACTTGGGGGTGGAGGTACATCACTGTGGGCGGTCCCTGATTTGCAGTGGGTTGCAGACCTGGGGCAGAAGGGGCACTGAGAGAGAGAGAGTTGCCCTGTGGAGATCCCTGCTGGTGAGTGAGCAGCATGCACTGGGGTGGGGGTCCGGGTCAGGGTGCGCCCCAGGTGGGAGGCAGGGTTCTGGAAGGGAACGTGGAGAGGGTTCATTGTGTGGACTCAGGTGAGTTTTCCTTTTCCATTTAAAGTCTCTTCTGCCCCATGTCCTCAACTGGCCTTATTCTCCATCCCCGTGAACTATAGGGCGCCCGCTCACCTGAGCTTTTGTGGGATGGGTTGCAGAATTTCAGGGTTTCCCCTGTTCCCCTGGAAGAGTGCGGGAAAGGACCTCACACAATCCCCACCTTCAGTTCTCTGACACAGTGCAGGTGATGCCTCTTGTGCATTAACCCGAATTCAGCAGGGTGTGCCCTGGTCCCCCAGGCACAGGTGTGGCAGTAGCAAGCCCCAGAGCCGTCCCCCAACTTAGCATTATGCCCCCTGTGCCCCCAGGTTAGTGGTAATTGGCTATTAGAAGCATGCAGGAGAATCCTCCAGGTGGGGGCCTGGAGGCGGGCGTAAACCAGACCCCACTCTAGTTGCATTGGGAATAGACGAATTGAGGGTTTCTTTAGAAGAGTAAGTCTGCTTTCCAGAAAAGGCAAGGTCATTGGTCTGTTGAGAATGAAGATAATTACTGCTAAACAACAAGTATGTGTTGCCCCTTCGCCCAGAAACCGAAGCAGGTGTGCAGGCTTTAGGTCAGAGGTGCCTTCTCCACAGGTGAGAACACTTCTCTGCTCTGGCTCCTAGACACCCGAGGTTTTGAACGTCAGCATCAGAGTCAGCGAGGCAGATTGTCACAGGACGCCAGTGTTCAGAGAAAGCACAGGTATGTTTGGCAAAATGTCCTATCTATGTCAGGGCTGGAGGTAAAACCTCTCATTATCCCAAAACCTCCTGGGCTTTTCTCTTTTCACTAGTAGAGCCACAAAGTAAAATTGAAGTAGCTGTCAGCATTCTGGGTTTGGTGCAAGAATTACTTAGTTTCCCTGCAGGTAGAACTTTGCAGGGGATCACAATTTCTCTGTCCATTTATTGCTCACAAATGTATTTTGACTATCTGTTTCCTAGGAACCCTCTTTTATTAGAAAGGGAAGGTGAGATTCACTCTGTGCCTGTTTGTAACATCTAATTTGTTCCTTCATCTAACAATGTTTATCCAGTTGGGCCTAAGATATGGTTGAGTGGCCAGCATCTAGAGTTAGATGGCTTTTTTTCATCTGATACAGACTTGGATGATGTCATTTGACAAAGGTGATGTTTCATCATTGATTAGTTTATTCATCAGAAGAGTTAAAATTAGGGTGGAGGGAAAATTGAAAATTATCCAAAGCGGCCTGTTCCTGTTTAAAAGTTGAGCTTGTCTTTCTAGTTTTACTAAATGTATTATCTCGATATTTTGAGGTGCCATATTCTCTCTGTAGTTTCTTTGGTGGTGGAGTCAGAAGGAGAGTCTGGGAATTATTTCCGAGAGTGGCATGCTGGTGGCTTCAAGGGGATTGGCATCAGGAGCCTTGGGGTGAATTCTGCAACTGCTTGTCTGACCCTGGGTGCATCTCCCAGAGGTTTTGTTTCCTCTTATGAAATTGCCCGCAGATAATGTTCTGCTTGAAGGGGAACCCTCCCATCCTGTTGGTGGGAATGCAAAGTGGTGCAGCCAGTCTAGGAAACAGTGTGGGGGTTCCTCAAAAAGTTAAACATTGAAAAACCACATGATCCAGCAATTGCTCTCCTAGGTATTTACCCAAAGGATACAAAAATGTGGATTCAAAGGGGGTCCATGCAGCATGATGTTTAGAGCAGCAATGTCCACAGTAGCCAAATTATGGAGAGAATCCCAAAGTCCATGCACTGATGAATGGATAAAGCAGATGTGGGATACCTATATATAATGGAATATGACCCAGCTTCAAAAAGAATGAAATCTTACCACTTGCAAGGATGTGGATGGATCTAGAGTGTATTAAGCTAAGCAAAATCAGTGAGGAAAGACTAATATCCTATCCTCTCACGCTTGTGGAATTTCAGAAAGAAAACAGATGAACAGAGTGTTGGGGTGATGAGAGAGGCAAACAAGGCAATAGACTCAACCTTGGAGAACAAACTGAGTGTTGCTGCAGGACAGGAGTGTGGGGGGAAGAGTTAAATGGGTGAGGGGTATTAAGGAGGGTACTTGTGATGAGCACCAGGTACTGTATGCAGGAGAGGAATCACTAAATCCTACCCCTGAAGCGAATATTCCATGGCATGTGAACTAACTGGAATTTAAGTAAAAGAAGAAAGGAAAAAGTGTTCTGCTTCATGAAGAGTGAGGTAAAATTGTAGTGATTTGGGCTGTACTATTCTATAGAGGATAGATGTAAAACACCCTGTTGTAGGATACACTAGTTGCTTATCACATAAGGAGTACTCAGAGAGCTGCAATGAAAGATTCAGGTCTCAGAGCATGTTCATGTTCCACTGATATGTTACAGTTTGCACAGGTAGGAAAGAAGGTGGAGAGAAAGGCAACAGAAGGGGAAAGTAGGTGTGAACCTTTCATTAGTTAGCATTATATCTTTCTCATGAAAGCCTTGCGCCAGTGTGATTTTGGAAGAAGAGGGGGAATCCGGGAGCATTGGAGGAGACAGGGGAGTTCCAGGTCTGGGTAAAGCTGACAGGGGTCCCAGATGAGAGCTGAATGCATTCTGCAGCAGGGTGTGGGCAGGGTGGGCTCCAGGGGTGGCTGTGGGTCTCCTGGGTGAGAGTTGTGACAGGTGAGGGCTGTGTGCAAGTTCCTGGCTGAGGACAAGTGAGGCACAGGCAGAGAGCTGTCAGAGAACCTTCTTCTGGGCCACCAACCTCACCCAACACACACAGCCTCATCTTCTGTCCCTGTCACTCCAATTCAGACTTCTCCGAAGGTGAGTGAGAACACATCAAGAGCATTCTGAACAAAAGGGAAAGCATGTGCAATGGCTCTGGGGCAGGAGATTTCCAGGTATGTCCAGGAGCAGCAAGAAGGCCCTGTGGCCACAGGAGACAGCTTAGGACATGAGCTCAGAGAGGTGACAGAAAGCCATTCCAGGGCTATAACCCCATGAGACCCTGTTTCACTGGGCCATCCTGGCTACAGTGTTGAGAACAGATTACAGAGGGTTGAAGACGCAAGGCAGGTCAATGACGAGGCTTTTCCAGGAACTCAGGCACTGTGGACCAGACAGGTGGCCTTGGATGGAGTGGTTAGACCTATTCTGGGTCCATTTTGAAGATGGAGCTCACAGAATTTGCTGATGGGTTAGCTATTAGGAGCAGGAGAACGGAGGCGTTGGGGTAACTCCCAGCTGTTGTGGGTTGTCCTGATCGAGGGGAAGGAGAGTGTTTCTGGGGATAGGAGGTAGTCTGTGTTCCGCATCCTGAGGAAGGTGCCTTTCCCGGTGGGTCTGCTGAGATTTGTGTCTGGGAGAACCTTTCACATCTCCTCCCTCAGAAATGCTCAAGTACAAGTATCCCCCACTTTTTAAGCGTTCACAGTAAGACACTGGGCTTTCTTGAAAGAACTATGTTATTACCCAGCTTCAGTAAGAGGAAGAGACCTGAAGAGGCTTTCCCTCTTATGAAAAAAGGTGAACAGTGAGAATCGCGTTCAGCATCTGTTTTGGGGAGAAGCACAACAGAGGCAGCGTGCACCCCAACCAGCTCCTTCCGCTGGGAACAGCTATCCACATCCAGCCACCAGCACTTTGAATGGTGTCTGTGAGCCTCTGCTGTGCTTTATCTTCATTTATGCTGGGCCTCCCTTAGAAACTTGTGTCCTGAGGCCTAAGAAAAGCCAAAGAGAAGGAATTTTGGAGTCTGAGCACACTGTCTAATTGTTCCGTGTAAATTAATGGCCATTCCTTCTTGACACCATTTCTGCTGTGCAAGGTTTCTCAGAAGCCCTGTACTTTCAAAGAGCAGGGAAACTTATACCCGATGCTTCAGGGTTAGTTTTAGACTCCATGCTGGACAGAACATTTCATGACTGTCGGATTTTCTCACTTCAACATTGAGACTTTGACCACCTTCACCCGTTTCTACCACCCCATCCCCGAATCTGGCACCTACCAACCTGCTCTCAGTATCTATGCGTTCAGTATTTGTTTATTCCACGTGGAATGTACATGAGAGCATCTGGTATTGGTCTTTCTGTGTCTGAGTTACTTGGCATAAGGCCCCCAAGGTCTGTGTTTCCATGTCTGGTTCTTGTGAATAATGCTGCAGTGAACGTGGGAGTGCATCTGTCTTTTTGAGGCAGTATTTTTGTGTTCTCCGAATCAATACTCAGTAGAGCCATTACTGGGCCATGGGGTAGTTGCATTAATTTTTTCAGGAACCTCCATACCGTTTGTCACAGTGGCTGCACCAATTTCCATTCCCACCAACAATGCTCAGAGTCCTCTTGTCTGCACACCCTTGACCCCACCTGGTGTCTGTCTCTGGGACAATAGGTGTTCCAACACTTGTGAGGGAATAGCCAGTTGTGGGTTTGACTGATGTTTCCCTGACGATATTTAGTGATGTCGAACAACTTTTTCTGTCTGTTGGCACCTGTGAGCTGTCTTTGGAAAGTATCTATTCACATATTCCCCACATTTTTTATACAGTTTTTTTTGTTTGTTTGTTTTGATTTGTATGAGTGTTGTGTGTATTTTGGATGTTAGCCTCTTCTCACACATATGATTCGCAGATATTTTTTTTCTTATTGGGTCTGTGGCCTTGTAAGTTTTTGCTGGTTTCTTTTTCCGTGTGGAAGATTTCAGTTGAAGTTGTTCCACCTGTTTATTTTTGCTTTTGTTGCCTTTGCATTTGGTGTCCAATCTGAAGACTCTTTGCCAAAACCAATGTCGAGAGACTTAGTACCTGTGTCTTCTTGGAGGTTTATGGATTCAGGTCTTACGTTCATATCATTCATCCATTAAAAATTTTGTGTGTGGTGTAAGAAAGTGACCCAGTTATATTCTTCTGCATTTAGTGTCCAGTTTGCCTGTTACCGCTCACTGAAGAGACAGTCATTCCCTCATGGCATATCTTCTGCTGCTGTGTCGTAAGTTAGGATCATCTACGTGTGGGTAAGTTTCTGAGCTTTCTGTTCTGTTCCACTGACCTGGTGTCTGTGTTTCTGCCAGTACCATCCTGTTTTGATGACAACAGCTTTGTAATCTAGCTTGAAATCCAACAGTGTGTTGTCTGCACCTTTCTTTCTTCACGTTGATTTGGGTATTTGGGGTGTTTTATGATTCCATACAAGTTTGAGGACTGTTTTCTATTTGCTCGAATAATGCCACTGGAATTCAGATAGGGATTTCATCACATGTGTCAATTGCTTTGGGTACGATGGACATGTTCACATAATTAACTCTTCCAGTTAAGGAGCATGGCGTATGCTTCCATTTGTTTGTGTTGCCTTCCAAATCTTTGACCCATACATCCTGCCCCCCTCGACACACATGTTTTTCATTTCTTTTCTGCCATGTGTTGAGTGTACTATGTCTTTCTCATTCTTGGTTGCTTTTATTCCTAAATTTTTTTTGATGCAATTGTAAATGGCATTGCTTTTTTAATTTCTCTTTGTGAAAGTGTGTCATCAGTATACAGAAATGCAAGAAGTTGGGTCATCTGGGTGGCCCCATAGGTGAAGCGTCCGCCTTCAGCTCAGGTCATGAACCCAGAGTTCTGGGTTCGAGCCCCGTGTTGGGCTCCCCGCTTACAGAGGGTCTGTTTCTCCCTCTTTCTCACACTCCCCCTGCTCGTGCTTTTTCTCTTCCTGTCAAATAAATAAATAAAATCTGAAAATACATAAAGACAACAGGTCTCTGTATATTGACTTTATATCCTGCAGCTTTCTTGAATTTGTTTATTCTAACAGTGGTTTTTTTTTTTTTTTTTGTGGAATCATTCGGGATTTCATGTCATTTGCAAATAGTGACAGTTTTCCTGTATGGATTTCATATCTTTCTTTTTTTAAAATGATGTCACCCTACAGTACTTCATTTGTTTTTGATGTAGTGTTCCATGATTCATTGTTTGCATATAACACCAAGTGCTCATTATGACACATGCCCTCCTTTTTTAAAAAAAGAATTTATTTATTTATTCAACAGATATAGAGACTGCCAGCGAGAGAGGGAACACAAGCAGGGGGAGTGGGAGAGGAAGAAGCAGGCTCACAGCGGAGGAGCCTGTTGTGGGGCTCGATCCCATAATGCCGGGATCACGCCCTGAGCCAAAGTCAGACGCTTAACCGCTGTGCCACCCAGGGGCCCCAACAGGTGCCCTCCTTAATACCCATCAGCAGGTTAACCCATTACCCTACCCCTCCCTTTCTGCAATCTTCAGTTTGTTTCCCAGTGTCAATAGTCTCTCATGGTTCATCTCCCCCTCTCATTCCCCCCCTTCACTTTTCCCTTCCTTCTTCTAATGTCCTCCATGCTACTCCTTCCGTTCCACATAGGAGTGAAACCATATGATAATTGTCTTTCTCTGCTTGACTTAATTTCACTTAGCATAATCCCCTCCTGGTCCATCAACCTTGGTGCAAATGGGGGGTATTCATCCTTTCTGATGACTGAGTAATATTCCATTGTATAGATGAACCACATCTTCTTTGTCCAATCATCTGCTGAAGGACATCTTGGCTCCTTCCACAGTTAGGCTATTATGGACATTGCTGCTATGTACATTGGGATACAGGTGCCCCTTCTTTTCATTACTCTGTGTCTATGGGGTAAATACCCAGTAGTTCAATTGGTGGGTCTTAGGATAGCTCTGTTTTTAACGTCTTGAGGAACCTCCATATTGTTTTCAAAAGTGGCTGTACCAGCTTGAATTCTCACGAGTAGTGTAAGAGGGCTCCCCTTTCTTCACATACTCTCTGACTTTTTTTATTTCTGTCTTGTTAATTTTTTTTCAAGATTTTATTTATTCATCCCACAGAGATAGAGACATCCAGCGAGAGAGGGAACACAAACAGGGGAGTGGGAGAGGAAGAAGCAGGCTCATAACGGAGGAGCCTGATGTGGGGTTTGATCCCATAATGCCAGATCACGCCCTTAGCCGAAGGCAGAGGCTTAACCTCTGTGCCACCCAGGTGCCCCCTGCCTTGTTAATTTTAACATTTCTAACTGGTGTAAGGTGGTATCTCATTGTCATTTTGATTTGTATTTGCCTGATGGCAAGTGATGTGGAGCATTTTTTCATGTGTCTGTTGGCCATTTGTATGTCTTCTCTGGAGAAGTATCTCTTTGTGTCTTCTGCCCATTTTTTTGATGTCGAGTTTGAGGAGTTCTTTATAGATCTTGGATACCAACCCTTTATCTGTAATATCATTTGCAGATATCTTCTTCAATTCCATAGGTTGCCTTTTTGTTTTTTGATCATTTGCTTTGCCAAGCAGAAGCCTTTTATCCTGATGAAGTGCCAATAGTTCATTTTTTGCTTTTATTTCCTGTGCCTTTAGAGACGTGGCTTGCAAGAAGTTGTTGTGTCCAAGGTTGAAGAGTTCTTTTGATTTTGATATGAGACAGGAATCCATTATCTTATTTTCCTGATTGTATTCGAGTCCTCTGTCTTTCTTGGTGAGTCTAGCTAAGTTTGTCAGTTTTGTTTATCTTTCCAAAAAAGGCTGCTCTCATTTTCATTGTTTTTTTTTTTTGTCTTTTTAGTCTCCGTTGGATTTATTAATGCATTCCTTTCTGTTATTTCCTTATTTCTACTAATTTGGGGCTTTGTTTGTTGTTTTTTTTTCTCCTTATTTACCACATAAAGCAGGTTGTTTATTGGAGAGCATTTTCATGGATTGATGAAGACTTTAATTTCTATGAATATCCCCCATAAAGCTACTTTTGCTGCATCCTATAAGTTTTTGTAGGTTGTCTTTTTCATCAGTGACCAGGTACTTCTAAAAGTTTTTTGATTTCTTCTTTGACTGTTGGATGTTCAGTAGCATGTTGTTAAATCTCCACATATTTTTTAAGATTATTTTAGTATCTGACAGAGAGTGAGACAGCGAGAGAGGGAACACAAGCAGGGGGGTGGGAGAGGGAGAAGCAGGCATCCCACTGAGCAAGGAGCCTGATTTGGGGCTAGATCCCAGGATCCGGGGTCAAGACCTGAGCTGAAAGCACATCCTTAACGACTGAGCCACCCAGGCCCCAAAAATCTCCACCTATTTTTGACTGTACCATTTTTTTCTTGAGACTGATTTCTAATTTCATATCATTGTGGTTGGACAAGATTTGAAGCAGAAGGTGAAAAGAGCATTCAGATGAAAGGTTTGTTTCCTGGAGGGTTTTCTGAGGGCAGACCATGAGTTCAGTGGGGATGGAGGAAGGTTTTGTGAGACGGGGGGTGGGGTTAACCCTCGTTAGAATTACTGACTACTACCATGCAGGCTGTGTGCTACTGTTCACACCGTAGTCCTGATGGACTTGTACTTCATTAAATATTTTCTAGGAGGTGTAGGCATAGCCTTTACTTAAAGAAAGGTGCCATGTGGGTTCATGGCATTACCCCAGGTCAGCAACCGGGATGTATGGTATTGTGGGGGATCAGAAGCAGGCTTTCTGTGGGAAGCGACAGAAATAGGGTATGGTGAGCTCCATGACCATAGGTGAGGTCCCTCGTGACCCACTGGGTGTTGGGTTCTGTGGATCTGTCTCATCAGGTGCTGTGGAATTCAGGGACACCCTCCTGTCTGTGGATTTGTGTGGAGACAGGTAGACATCAGTGTCTGGCCAGGCACGAGGGTCGCAATGGACCACCACCAGAGGTGCAGCGTGCGGGGGAGCCACTGCTTGGTTTCCCCGAAAGCTGACCAGGGTCTGTGACCGTGATTCCTAGCATCTGCAAGGGAAGAGGAGATCGGGGTGGTGCACACTTCCTAGACTTGTGCTCAGGACTAGTCTGGAGCCCACTGAAGTCAGCCACACCTGGCACAGAAGGCACCCAGTCAGTGTAGCTGTGGGCACTGCTCCCATGGCACTTTTGGGCCGGCTCCATGCTGCCACCTCCTCTTTTCATCATCATCTTCAAGGTCATGTGCCTCTGCTCTTGCCCCATGGCCTCCGGGGTATTGTCCGTCCTCCATCTGGCCCTCATCCCTGGTGCCCTGTGCAGTCCGATGACAGGGTAGCCTTCTCGAGACAAACATCTGGCCCTGATGGAAAACTTCCATGGATCTCTTGTGATGCGAGGATGATGCCCTGCCCTGGAAGGGGGCTGCAGGTCCAAAATCAGGAGAGCCATGTCTCCCTTTTCAGCATGGCCTGCACTCCCCTCAGTCTTCTTCAGGGAAGCTCTCGCCACTTCCTGAGCTGACAGCTCTGAACTTAAAAATGAATGTTATTTTACATATCTCTATGCTTTAGTTCATCCATGGCATGTCTTTCAACCCCGTTAGTGGTTTTTTTTTTTTTTTTTTAGCGGTTCTGAAGGGCTGTCTGCTCAAGGAGGGGATGACCTGGGCAGGGCAGCTTTCCCTCTCATCTCCCTCAGCATGTCTCTGAGCCCTGGGGCCAGCTGTCCCACTGAGGATTGAGGGACCTGAGCCAGCCCATCCTGAGCCCAGGCTGTGTCAGCACATAGACTGATGCGTGTCGGAGCGGTGGGCAGCTGGCATGGGCCAGGGGCAGGCAGTGTCTCCTTCTCATTCCTTCCCTCCCTTCCTCCCAGAAGTAGCTCAGAGCAGCCTTCAACCCCTGCATCTCCAGATCCCTTGACCTGTGCCTCCTGTGTTCAGCTGGTGACCTTGGAGTTTCGCATGGATTCTACCTCCCGTACCCTCTCCCATAGCAGTTCCTGGATCAGGGGAGGGGTCGGACCCTTGTCTGCTTTTGGTCTTCTTCCTGTCCCGCACCGAGCCCACCGACCGTTTCATCTTCCATGTATGTGCTTGGAAGCAAGCCCATCCACAGGGAACCTATTAGCCAAGTGGATCAAGGCAATGAACATTGAAGTAGAGATCCAGAATCCATAATAAACCTGCTCTGAAACCTGTCCCAAAGTCTGTGACTCTCTCACACTGAAACAGAAACAATAATAGCTTTCTGGACTGTGAAGTGATATGTGTCTCTACTTCCAATCTTGAATGCATAGGTGCTGAACCTGGACAGAAAGGGACCATGGCTCCCGTGGGCTGGGATCCACAGTAAGAACGCAGTGAAATCTGAATTTTAGGCATTAAGTGAATAATTATTGTAGAGTGAATCCCAAGTAGGGCTTTTGCACATTGCACAGGAAAAGCTTTTTCAAAGATGTTTCTGAAAGAAAAATCTTTTTTTTTAAATTTATTTTAATTCCATTAGAGCTAACATACAGTGTTACATTTGTTTCAGGTGTACAGTAGAGTGATTCAGTAATTCTATATATTACAAAGTGGTCATCAAGAAAAGTGTCCTCTTAATCCCCTTCATCTATTTCACTCATCCCTCTATCCACCTCCTCTCTGGTAACCATCCGTTTGTTCTCTATTGAAAAGAGTTTGTATTTTGGTGTGTCTCCTTTTTCTCTTTTAGTTATTTATTTTTGTTTGTTTTTTAAATTCCCCATTAGAGTGACATCATATGGGATTTGTCTTTCTCTGACTGACTGATTTTAGTTTGGATAATACTCTCTAGCTCCATCCATGTGGCTGCAAATGGCAAGGTTTCATTCTTTTTCAAGCCGAGTAATACTCCATTGTGTGTGTGTGTGTGTGTGTGTGTGTGTGTGTGTGTGTGTGTGTGAATACACACATCTATCATCTCATTTGTCAATTTTTCTACAGACACTTGGGTTGCTTCCATATTGTGATATTGTAAATAATAGTGCAAGAAACATAGGGGTGCACGTATCCTTTTTACTTACTGTTTTCCTATTCTTTGGGTAAATACGAGTAGTGTGATTGTTGGATCGTAGGGTAGTTCTATATTTAATTTTTTGAGGAAACTTCATACTGTTTTCCACGGTGGCCACCACAGTTTGCATTCCCACCCACAGTTCACGAGGATTCCCCTTCATCCACATCCTCCCAACACCTGCTCTTTGTTGTGCTTTTGATGTTAGCCATTCTGACATGTTTGATGTAATACCTCATTGTCCTTTGGATTTACATTTTCCTGATGATGGGTGATGGTGAACATCTTTTCACGGGACTGTTGGCCATTTGTATTTCTTCTATGGAGAAATGTCTGTCCATGTCTTCTGCCTATTTTTTAACTGGATTATTTGTTTTTTGGGGGGTCGAGTAGTATCAGTTGTATATGTTTTGGACACTATTCCTTTATTGCATATGATCTTTGCAAATATCATCTCCCTTTGAGTAGGTTGTCTTATTACTTTTACGTTTTCATTGTTCTTCTGCCGTGTGGAAACTTTTTATTTTGGTGTATTCCCAATAGTTTATTTTTGCTTTCATTTCCTTTGCCTCAGGACACAGTCTAGAAAAACGTTGGTATGGTCCATGTCAAGAAGTTACTGTCTTCCCTCCTGTAGGATTTTTATGGATTCAGTTCTCATATTGAGGTCTTGAAACTGTTTTGTGTTTGTCTGTATTGTGTAAGAAAGCAGTCTAATTTCATTCTTTTGTGCGTAGCTGTCTAGTTTTCCCAACACCATTTGCTGTAGAGACTGTCCTTTTCCCTTTTGATATCGTTGCTTGCTTTGTGGAAGATTCATGGACCACATAATTATGGGTTTCTGTCTGAACTTGTATCCTGTTCCTTTGGTCGCTGTTTCTATTTTTGTGCCGTACTGTCTTGTTAGGATGACTGCAGCTTTGTAGTATAACCTGAAATCTGAAATTGTGAGTCCTCCAGCTTTGTTTTTCTTTTCCACATTGCACTGTCTGTTCGAAATCTTTAGTGGATCCATACAAATGTTTAGGATTGTTTATTCGAGGTCTTTTGTTCTTTAATTTAAATTCAATTAGCCAACTTACAGTACACCATTAGTTTCAGATGTAGTCTTAAATAAATTTTCAGTCGTGTGTAACACCCAGTGCTCATTGTATCATGTGGCCTCCTTAATGCTACTCACCCAGTTACCCCCCCCAACTTCTCCAATAATCATCAGTTTCTTGCGATAGTTAAGAGTCCATCATGGGTTTTCTCCCTCTCTGATGACTTCCCATTCTATTTTCCCTTCCTTCCCCTATGGTCATCTTCCTTGTTTCTGATATTCCACATAGGAGTGAAAGCATATGATCATTGTCTTTCTTTCATTGACTTATTCCACTCAGCATAATACCCTCCAGCTCCACCCATGTCGGTGTGATGGTAAGTATTCATCCTTTCTGATGGCTGAGTAATATTCCATTATATATATATATATGATCCACATCTTCTTTATCCATTCATCTGTCCATGATCATCTGCACTCCTTCCACAGTTTGTCTATTATGGACATTGCTGCTATGAACACTGGGGTGCATGTGTCCCGTCTTCACTACATCTGTCTCTTTGGGGTCGATACCCCGTAGTGCAATTGCTGGGACATAGGGTAGCTTTATTTATAACTTCTTGAGGAAACTCTGTACCATTTTCAAGAGTGGCTGTACCGCACTGCATTCTTACAGGGGTGTAAGAGGGTTCCCGTTTCTCCACATCCTCTCCAAGATGTGTAGTTTCATGTCTTCTTATTTTTAGATATTCGGCCTCGTGTGGTAGGGCATCTATAGGGGTTAAGATTTCCATTTCCCTGAAGCCAAGTGATATGAAGCATTTATGCATGTATCTTTTGGTCACCAGTATGTCGTCATCATTGAAATGACTTCCCATTTTAATCCATCTCAAGACCTAAAGCTGGGTAAGGCACTGAAGCTGGATGATGCCATCGGTTGGAAGTGTGGAGAATTTCAAAAGATCTCCGTGGAGAGCAAGTTTAAAGGTCAGTTTGAAGCTACTAATTGGACCCGGGAGATCTCTGAAAGTGGGGGTTGCCTGGGATGGGCTGAGGGGGGCCCTCCGATTTTCCTATGAATCCTTGCTTCAGCCCCAAATGGACAGTTTCCTCCTGTGGGGCACGGTGAGTCCTCTAGTCGTACAGAGGTGAGCCCAATGCCTGGTGCCTTGGAGGCAGGCAAACGGGGAGGGACCCTCAGCAGAAGACCCAGAGTTAGGTTAGGCCTCAAGAGACAGCAGGTCCGAACTGCCCAGTGCTCAGAGAACTCCCAGGCCGAGTGAGATGAGGGCACAAGGGCGGGTGAGTGTGAGCCTGAGGTTCCATCCGGAAGGGCCCACAAAGGTCGGGGTTCAGCAGAAGGAGCTCTCAGGGGGTGCCCCAATTCTCTTGCCCTGAATGCTCTGTTGTGCCCCAAAATGGTACAGTTTACTGTGGGTTGCAGGCTGAGTCCTACGGTGGGTCTTGGGTGTCCCCAATCCGCTGGAGTGGGGTGCCAGGACCCCGGGGAGGGGCCCCTCTGTGGCCAACCTTGGGTAAGGGTTAGTGTTCAGGAGCCCGGCAGGGACAATCTGCAGGCTGTGCGGCGAGCTCTGTGGAGGGCTGAGAGGAGGCCATTGGGGAGGGTGAGCATGGGCCTCAGGGTTGGGGCACGGGGGGCTGCCAAAGGATGGGGATGGGCTCCGGGGGCCTCCCCAAGTTCTCGTGCCCTGTAGGCTCTGTAGAGCCCCAAGGGGCACGGTTTCCTGTCGGGTGGCAAGCTGAGTCCTGCGGTGGGGCACTGGTATCCCAATTACCCGGGTCTGTGGTGTAAGGCTCCTGGGGAGGCCCCCAAACCCACAGCAGACCTAGGGCTAGGGATAGGCCCAGGAGCCCCGCAGGCCCGATCTGTTGGCTGTATGGCGAGCTACACGGGCTGAGGTGAGGATGTGGGGAGAGTGAGCATGGGCCTCAGGGTTGGGGTGCGGGAGGCCACCGAAGTTCGCTGGTGGCTCAGGAGGGCCCTCCTGGTTCTCCCGCCCTGAATGCTCTATGGCCTCCCAAGGCACACGGTTTCCTGCAGGGTGGCAAACTGAGTCCTGCTGTGGGGCTCAGGTGTCCCGAATCCCCGCGGCTGCGGCTCCAGGCTCCTGGGGAGGGGCCCCTCCACAGATGAACTATGGTTAGGGTTGGGGCCCAGGAATCCCGCAGGCCAGATCTGCCCACTATGTGGCAAGCTCTGCCCTGGGCTGAGTTGAAGGTGCGGGGTGGGGTGAGCATGGGCTTCACGGTTGAGTTTAGGGATCGCCGAAGTTCGCCGGGGGCTCTGGGGGCCCTCCTGGTTCTTCCGCCCTGAATGCTCTACAGCCTCCCAAGGGGCACAGTTTCCCGCGGGCTGGCAGGCTTTATCCTTCAGTGGGGCTCAGGTGTCCCCAGTCCCTGGGGCTGCGGCACCGGGCCCCAGGGGAGGGGCCCTACCCAGCCGACCTAGGGTCAGGTGTAGGCCCCAGGAACCCAGCAGGCCTGATCTGCCGGCTCTGCGACGAGTTCGGTGGCAAGCTGAAGGGAAGGCGTGGGGCGGGATGAGTGTGGGCCTCAGGGTTGGGGTGTAGGGGCCACCGAGGATCCCTGGGGGCTCAGGGGGGCCCTACCAGTTCTCTTGCATGGGATGTTCTGTGGCGCCCCAATGGGCATGGTTTCCTGAGGGGTGGCAGGATGAGTCCCGTGGTGGGGCTCAGGTGTACCCAATCCCTGGGGTTAGGGTACAGATTAGGGTATGGGTTGAGGTTAGGGTATGGGTTAAGGTTAGGGTATGGATTACGGTTAGGGTATGGGTGAGGGTAGGGGTTAGGGTTAGGGTAAGGAGAGGGTACGGGTTAGGGTTGGGTTTTGGGGTTACAGGTTAGAGGTTATGGGTTAGGGTACAGATTAGGGTTTAGGGTACGGGTTAGGGTTTAGGGTTCGGGTTTAGGGTTAGGGTTAGGGTTGGAGTACGGGTTAGGTTTAGGGTATGGGTTAGGTTTAGGGTATGGGTTAGGGTACGCATTAGGGTACGGTTTAGGGTACAGGTTAGGGGACGGTTTAGAGTAAGTGTTGGCGTACGGATTTGGGTACGGCATAGGGTACGGATAGGGTTAGGGTACGGGTTAGGAAACACGTTAGGGATTGGGATTGGGTACGGTTTAGGGTTAGGGTATGGGTTAGGGTACGGGTTAGGGTACAGATTAGGGTTAGGTATGGGTTAGGGTATGGGTTAGGGTCCAGGTTAGTGATAGGGTACGGGTTAGTTTATGGGTTAGGGTACGGGTTAGGGTATGGGTTAAAGTTAAGGTAAGGGTACTGGTTAGGGTTAGGGTAAGGGTTACAGTTTAGTGTTTAGGGTTACGGTTGGGGTATGGGTTAGGGTTAGGTTATGGGTAGGGTTAGGGTAAGGGTTATGGTATGAGTTAGGACATGGGTTAGTGTCAGGTTTTAAGGTTTAGGGTTAAAGTTAGGGTATGGGTTAGGGTACTTGTTAGGGTTACGGTTAGGTTTAGGGTACGGTTTAAGTTACGGGTTAGGGTACAGTTTAGGGTTAGGGTTAGGGTATGGGTTAGAGTACGTTTTAGGGTTACGGTTAGGGTTAGGGTACAGGTTAGGTTTAGGGTTAGGGTACGGGTAGGGTTAGGGTTAGGGTACGGGTTAGGGTTAGGTTTAGGGTTAGGTTACGGGTTATGGGTAGGGTTAGCTGAAGGGGTAGGGTTAGGGGTTAGGGTTAGGGGTTAAGTTTTAGGGTTTAAGGTTAGGTGTTAGGGTTTAGGCTTAGGGTTAGACCCCAGTAGGCCAGCAGGACCGATGCGCCTGCTGTGCGGGGAGCAGAGGAGTGGGACGAGGTGAGGGCGCTGGCGAGCAGGAGTATAGTATCCAGCGTTTTGGCGCAGGAGGCCTTTGAACATTGCTAGAGGCTCGGAGGGCCCTGCCCGTTCTCCCGCCCTAAATGACCAGTGACGCCCCAGCGGGCCGATGTCGACGGGGCGGCAGGGTGAGTCCGGCACTGCAGCTCGGGTGTCCCCAATCCCCGGCTTTGGTCACCAGTCCCCTTGTGAGGGCCCCCTCTGGGGCCAATCTAGTGTTAGGGTTAGCCCCCAGGAGGCCAGCAGGCCCCATACGCCAGCTGTGCGGTGAGCGGAGGGGCGGGCCATGGTGAGGGACTGGCGAGCTGGAAGGTGGTACCCCAAATTTTGGCGCCGGGGGCCCTCAAATGTCGCCGGGGACTCAGAGGGCCCTGCCCATTCTCCTGCCCTGAATGAGTGGCGGCTCCACTAGCAGCCCGAGTGGTGGCGGGGCGGCAGGGTGGGTCTGGCGCTGAGGCTCGGGGGTCTCCAATGCCAGACGTTGCAGCACGAGGCCCCTTGGGAGAGGCCCCTTGGGGGCCGACCTAGGGTAAAAGTTAGCTCCTGGAGGCCGTAGGCACAATCCGCAGTCTGGGGCGAATGGAGACGCGGTCGAAGATCAGGGCGCTGGCGAGCAGGAGAGTGGGCCCCAGCCTTTTGGCGCTGGGGGCCTTCGAAGGTCACCGGGGCAGGGAGGGCCCTGCCCATTCTCCAGCCCTGAATGATCGGCGGTACCCTAGTGGCCCGGGTGTGGGCGGGGCGGAACGGTGAGTCCAGCGTTGTGACTCGGGGGTCCCCAATCCCTGGCGTTCGGCGGCAGTCCCTTTGGGAGGGGCCCCTTGGAGGCCGACCTAGGGTTAGGGTTAGCCCCCAGGAGGCTGGCAGGCTCGATCCACCGGCTCCATGGCAAATGGAGGGGTGGGCCAAGGTGAGGTCGCTGGCGAGCGGAAGCGTGGGCCCCAACATTTTGGCTCGGTGGGCCTTCGAATGTCGCAGGGGGCTCGGAGGGCCCTGCTCGTTCTCCCGCCATGAAGGACCGGTGACGCCCTTAGCTCCCTGGGTGGCAGCGGGGTGGCAGGGTCAGTCCTGCACTGGTGCTTGGGTTTCCCCAATCCCCAGCGTTGCGGCGCCAGGCCCCTTGGGAGGGGCCCCTCGGGGACTGTCCTAGGGTTAGGTTAACCCCCAGGAGGCCGCAGTCCAGATCCGCTGGCTGTGCAGTGAGCGGAGGGATTGACCGTGGTAGGGCGCAGTCGAGCGGTAGCGTGGTACCTAGCGTTTTGGCGTGGGGGCCTTCTTATTTTACCGGAGGCTCGGAGGGCCCTGCCGGTTATCCCGCCCTGAATGCCCGGCGGCACCCCTAGCGGCCCACGTGGCGGCGGGGCGGCAGGGTGAGCCCGGCGCTGGGGCTTGCAGGTCCCCAATCCCTGCCGTTGCGGCACCAAGCCTCTTGGGAGGGGCCACTCTGGGGCCCACCTAGGGTTACGGTTAGCCCCGAGGAGCCTGGGAGGCAGGATCTGCCAGCTGTGTGGCTAGAGGGGGGGCAGGCCGAGGTGAGGGCGCTGTAGAGCGGGAGCATGGGCCTCAGCGTTTTGGCATGGGGGACCTACGAATGTCGCCGGGGGCTCGGAGGGCCATGCCCGTTCCCCCACCCTGATTGACCGGCGGCGCCCCAAGTGCCCCGGGTGGCGGCAGAGGGGCAGGTTGAGTACATCGCTGGGGCTTGTGGGTCCCCAATGTCCGGCGTCGCGGTGCCAGGCCCTTTGGGAGTGCCCTTCGGGGGCCGACCTAGGGTTAGGGTTAGCCCCCAGGAGGCCGGCAGTCCGGATACGATGGCTGTGGGGCGAGCGGAGGGGTGGGCCGAGGTGAGGGTGCTGGGGAGCGGGATTGTGGGCCCCTGCATTTTGGCGCTGGAGGCTTCAAATGACGCTTGTTTCTCCAGGGCCCTGTCCCTTCTACCGCCCTGAATGACCGGCGGCGCCCCTAGCGGCCCGTGTGGCAGTGTTGTGGGAGGGTGAGTCTGGCTCTGGGGCTTGGAGTCCCAGATCCCAGGCTTAGTGGCACCAGGACCCTTGGGAGGGGCCCTAGGGTTAGGGTTAGCCCCAAGGAGACCGTCAGGCCCAATCCGCACACTGTGCGGCGAGCGGAGGTGCGGGCCCAGGTGAGGGCTCTGGGGAGCAGGAGCGTGGGAACCAGCGTTTTGGCGTGGGGAGCCTTTGAAGGTCACCGGTGGCTCAGAAGGCCCTGCCCTTCTCTCGCTCTCTATGACCGGCTGCGCCCCTAGCGGCCCGGGTGGGTACAGTGCGGCAGGGTGAGTCTGGCTCTGGGGCTCTGAGTCACCAATCCCCAGCATTGCAGAGCCAGGCTTCTTGGGATGTCCCCACAGGGCCGACCTAGGTTTTGGTTAGCTGCCAGGAGCCCGGCAGGCCCTATCCACCAGCTCTGAAGCAAGCGGAGGGGCGGGCCGAGGTGAGGGCACTGGCGAGCAGGATCCTGGGAGCCAACGGTTTTGCACGGGGAGCCTTCAATGGTCAGCGTGGGCTCGGAGGGCCCTGCCCGATCTCCTGCCCTGATTGACCGGCGGGGCCTCTAGTGGCTCGGGTGGCTGAAGGGCAGCAGGGTGAGTCCGGCACATGGGCTCGGGGTCCCCATCCCCAGTGTTGCGACGCCAGGCCCCTTGGGAAGGGCCCCTCGGGGGCCGACCTATGGTTAGGGTTAGCCTCCAGGAGCGCCGCAGGCCCGATACACCACCTGTGCGTCGAGCGGAGAGTTGGGCCGAGGTGAGGGTCCTGGTGAACATGAGCCTGGGCCCAAGCGTTTTGGTTCGGTGTGCCTTCGAATGTCGGCAGGGGTTCGGAGGGCCCTCCAGTTCTCCCACCCTGAATGAATGGCGGCGCCCTTAGCGGCCCATGTGGGGTGGGGCGGCAGCGTGAATCCGGCACTGGGGCTTGGGGGTCCCCAATCCCTGGCGGTGCGGCGTCAGGCCCCTTAGGAAGGGACCTTCAGGGGCTGTCCTAGGGTTAGTGTTAGTGCCCAGGAGGCCGGCAGGCCCGAGTCGCTGGCTCTGCGAAGAGTGGAGGTGTGGGCCGAGTTGAGGGTGATGCAGAGCGGGAGCGTGATCCCCAGCGTTTTGGCGCCCTGGGCCTTCGAATGTTGCCATGTCTCGAAGGGCCCTGCCTGTTCTCCTGCCCTGAATAACCAGCGGCGCGCTTTGTGGCTCCGTTGGCGGTGGGGTGGCAGGGTGATTCCCGTGCTGCAGCTCAGGTATCCCCAATCCCCGGCGTTGCAGCGCCACGCCGCTTGGGAAGGGCCCCTCGGTGGTCGACCTAGGGTTAGAATTTGCCCCCAGGAGGCCGGCAGGCCTGATCCGCGGGCTCTACTACGAGCGGAGGTGCGGGCCGAGATGAGGATGCTGGCGAACAGGAGGGTAGGCCCAACCGTTTTGGCGCGGGGGGCCTTCGTAGGTCGCCGGGGGCTCGGAGGGCCCTACACGTTCTCCCGCCCTGAATGACCGGCGGCGCCCCTAGCGGCTCGGCTGCTGGCAGAGTGGTAAGGTTAGTCTGGTGCTGGGGTTCGGGGGTCCCCAATCCCCGCATTGCGGTGCCAGGCCCCTTGGGAAGGGCCCCTCGGTGGTCGACCTAGGGTTAGGGTTAACCCCCAGGAGGCCGGCAGTCCCGATCCACCCATTGGGTGGCGAGCGGAGGGGCGGGATGAGGTGAGGGTGCTGACGAGTGCGAGCCTGGACCCAAGCGTTTTGGTGCGGTGGGCCTTCGAAGGACAAGGGGGGCTCAGAGGCCCCTGCCCGTGCTCACGCCCTGAATGACCAGCGGCGCCTCTAGAGGCCCGGGTGTCAGCGGGGCAGCACGGTCAGTCCGGCGCTGGAGCTCACGGTTCAGCAGTCCCAGGCGTTGAGGCGCCAGGACCCATCGGACGGGTCCCTGGGGGGCCGACCTAGGGTTTGAGTTAGCCCCCAGGAGTCGGGCAGGCCTGATCCGCCCTCTGTCGGGCGAGCGAAGGGGCAGGCCTAGGTGAGGGCGCTGGCGAGCGGGAGCATGGGCCCAAGCGTTTTGGCGCGGGGCGCCTTCAAATGTCACCGTGGGCTAGGAGGGCCCTGCCCGTTCTCATACCCTGTATGACCGGCGGCGCCCCTAGAAGCCCAGATGGTGGCGGAGCGGCAGGTTGAGTCCGACGCTAGGGCTCTGGGGTGTCCAATTACCAGCGTTGTGGCCCCAGACCCCTTGAGAGGGCCCCCTTGGGTGCCGACCTAGGGTTAGGGTTACCCCAGGAGGCCAGTAGGCCCGATCTGCCAGCTGTGCAGTGAGCAGAGGGGCGTGTTGAGATGACGGCGTTGGCGAGCGGGAACGTGGGCCCAAAGTTTTGGAGTGAGGGGCCTTCGAAGGTCACCAGGGGCTCAAGGGTCCTGCCCATTCTCCTGCCCTGAATGACAGGGGGTGCCCCTTGTGGCCCGGGTGGCGGTGGGGGGCATGGTGAGTCCGGCGCTGGGGCTCAGGAGTCCCCAATCCCCCTCGTTGCAGCGCCAGGCCCCTTGGGAGGGGCCACTAGGGGGCAGACCTAGGTTTTGGGTTAGCCCCCAGAAGGCCCCCAGGCCTGATCCGCCAGCTGTGTGGCGAGCGGGGGGGAGGGCCGAGGTAAGGGCGCTGGCGAGCCAGAGCGTGGGCCCAAGCGTTTTGGTGCGGGGGTCCTTCAAAGGTCGCCGTGGGCTCGGAGGGCCCTGCCCATTCTCCTGCACTGAATGACCAGCGGCACCCCTAGCGGCCCGGGTGGCGGCGGGGCAGCACGGTGATTCCGGCGCTGGGGCTCGGGGGTCCCTAATACCCGGCGTTGCGGCGCCAGGCCCCTTGGGACGGGCCCCTCGGGGGCTGACCTAGGGTTAGGGTTAGCCCCCAGGAGACTGGCAGGCTCGTTCCACCCATGTGCAGAGAATGGAGGTGTGGGTCCAGGTGAGGTAGCTGGCGAGCGGGAGCGTGGGCCAGAGCATTTGGCTTTGGCTCGGGGTGCCTTCGAAGGTCGTAGGTGGCTCAGAGGGTCCTGCCCGTTCTGTCGCCCTGAAGGACTGGCGACGCCCCTAGCACCCCATGTGGCAGCGGGGCGGCAGGGTGCGTCCGGCGCTGGGACTTGGGGTCCCCAATCCCTGGCATGTGGCGCCAGGCCACTTGGGAGGGGCCCCTTGGGGGTGACCTAGGGATAGGGTTAGCCCCCAGGAAGCCAGCAGGCCCGATCCGCCAGCTCTGCAGCGAGCGGAGGGGTGAGCCGAGGTTAGGGCGCTGGCGAGCAGGAGCGTGGAAGCCAGAGTTTTTGTGCGGGGAGCCTTCGAAGGTCGCAGGGGGATCAGAGGGCCCTGCCCGTTCTCCCTTCCTGAATTACTGCCCACGCCCCTAGCGCCCTGGGTGATTGCGGGGTGGCAGAGTGAGTCCAGCACTGGGGCTCGGGGGTCCCAAACCCCTGGCATTGCGGTGCCAGGCTCCTTGGGAGGGGCTTCTCGGGGGCCGACCTAGGGTAAGTGTTAGCCTCCAGGATTCCAGCAGGCCCCTTCCGCCAGCTCTGCGGCAGGCAGAGGGGCAGGCCGAGGTGAGGGCACTAGCGAGAGGGAGTGTAGGCCCAAGCGTTTTGGTGCGGGGGGCTTCAAAGGTCGCCGGGGGCTTGGAGGGCCCTGCCTGTTCTCTCGCCCTGAAAGACTGGCGGCGCCCCTAGCAGCCCGGGTTGCTGGGGGGTGGCAGGGTGACTCCGGCGCTGGGCTCGGGTGTCCACAATCCCCAGCGTTGTGGCGCCAGGCCCCTTGGGAGGGGCCCCTCGGGGGCCAAGCTAGGGTTAGGGTTCGTCCCCAGGAGGCCGGCAAGCCCAGCGCTAAGTGGCTCTGACAATGTAACAAAAATGCCATACACTTATCTGTAAGAAATAACAGTGTACAGGAACCCTCTTAGCCCTAACATCATCCTTTGTGAATATGGAAGCCAGCCCCAAAGTGGTCGTGGAAGTCTGACGAAAAGGCTAAGCACTTTTCTCTGAGTCACCACACTATACAGGGAAAGACCAATGTACATCATCTTTCACGAGTAGGAAGCATTAATGAAAAGGTTCTGGAATTTCGAGGACTCTGATCCATCCTTATTGGTAATAAACCACCGTGTACAGGAAAACACCTTCAACTCTCATCAGCCTCCTCAATCCTGATTCCGATTCAACTTTTGGTGTGTAGGACTAGGGAAATGTCCACATCTTATTGCTAAGAAAGAACGATGTCAGGGTAATGCCCTTCAAGTCACCTCAGCCTTCCTGAAGACGGAAGCAGGAATCAAGCTGGTTATGTTACCATGAGGTAAGGAAGATGTGCATAGAAGTGAGAAACAACAGTGGGCAGGACCTCTCTTCCAAGGAACAGTATCTTTGCTTAATATTGAATCCCTATGGTAAGTGGTTGTGGGCATTTGTGAGGTGAAAATCTTGAGTGTTTTGTAAAACCTCTTGGCCATTCACAGATGAGACTAAGGTAGTTGGGGACTCCTAGGCAGTGATTTGTCCACTGTCAAAAATATGAAAAGATAAAAGAGACAGATGAGGTCTCCTCAGGCATTGTCCTTTATCCTCATCCTCCGTGAGGATGGCCATCTCTGGACAGCTCAGTGGCAGGGTCTCATTCACAATGGGGGCATCTGTTCCTCACAGACATCAGGCAGGGAAATGTATTTGGTTCTCTGTGCCAGCCCAGCCACAGCTGAGTGTCACAGCACCCTCTCGTGGGCTCATAAGAGTTTCACTGTCACCAGGCAGGTCATTGTATTTGATAAACCACTGTGAGAGTTTGCAATTGCCTTCATCTACAACCTCCTAGAGGCAAATGCAGGTGTCTGGTACCATGTGAAGTCATGTGAAGGCATTGTGAGAAAGTGTCCTTTTGCTTAAGAAAAACATGGCTGGGGCTCCTGGCTGGCTCAGCCAGTTAAGCATGTGCCTTTGGTTCAGGTTATGATCCCAGGGTTCTGGGATCGAGCCCGGGCTCCCTGCTCAGCTGGAAAGGAGGTAGGGAAATAGCTTAGAACCCACAGAGAATGTGAATAAAGGGGAGTTAAATGGAACTTGGTCTGTGTTTGGCTTTAGGGATTGGAAGTTAGTTTTTTCTCAATTGTGATTGTTCTTGAAACAGAAAAGCTGTATTGTTTTTTTTTAAACCTTTTTTTCTAATAACAATTTTTTATTATGATATGGTAGTCACTATACAGTATTTCCTTAGATTTTGATGTAGTGTTCCGTGATTCATTATTTGCATATAACACCCAGTGCTCCATGCAATATGTACCTTCCTTAATACCCATCACTGGCCCATCCCAATCCCCCACCCCTCTCCCCTCTGAAGCCCTCAGTTTGTTTCCCAGGGTCCATAGTCTCTCGTGGTTCATTCCCCCTTCTGTTTAGGGTCCATTGTCTAAAGGGACAGACAGTGGAAGTTCACCGAATATAAGATCGAAATTTCATTGTTCATTATAGATGCTGCCAAGTAGTTCCCAGACATTTCATTCTACTGTAGTAATTCATTATACCTGTGCAGGTGCATGTGGAAGATAACTGATGCATGTTTAGTGGTAATAAAACACGCCCCTCAGTAGTAAAATAGTAGAGGATGCACATGTGTAAAATTATTCGACTGCAGCTTCCATGCTTTCCCTTTGGTTCCTTATTATCTATGAAATTGGACAATTTTTGTTCTCTAGGCTTAAAACTCATTGTCAGTATTCAGAGTTTTTCAATGCTGATCTTCTCCTGTATAAGTTACCAAAAACCTAAAATATGTATGAACTTTAAAAAACGCTATATTGAAAATGACAGC
This sequence comes from Ursus americanus, assembly GCF_024610735.1. Classification (NCBI taxonomy): domain Eukaryota; kingdom Metazoa; phylum Chordata; class Mammalia; order Carnivora; family Ursidae; genus Ursus; species Ursus americanus. The sequence goes on along the minus strand of NC_142157.1, from coordinate 450,490 downwards.
AGGGAAGTTCCATTTTGTAAATATTGTGTCAATGGATCTCTATTTTGACATCAGTGTTCATTAGAAATGATGACATTTCATGTGAGTATAAATATCAATGTGAAAAAGAAAAGGTAGGAAGAACCTTGAATGTTTAAGTAATTGGTGAAATGACAGGTGTGTGTGTGTGTGTGTGTGTGTGTGTGTGTGTGTGTGTAATTGATTATCAGTGAATGGTTCACCTTCTTGTAGGGACTCCGAGAGAGCCCAGGTGAACCTTTCAATGAGTTGGTATCTGTTTTCAGAACATGGGAATCTCTTAGTCCAATAGTCAATCAGGCAAGCTTTGAGGTCCTGAAGAGTTTCAGTCCTCAGAGATGGTGTTGCAGACCCTTGTGAGCAAACCCTAGGTATGCTCAGAGCCCTCATTAGCTGGTACCAACGTGTGACGATTTCAGACAACATTTCCCAAAGAAGTACCTCTTGAGTCTCTGTCCTTGTCAGTTCCCTACACTTCCTTACACTAGTTATGTGTTCAGTGTGTTTCAGGATAATCCCCACATGTGATTTTTGCTATTTCCTACTAGTCCTATCTGTTTCTCATCTTCTTCTTTTATGGTAGGGGTTGGGAAGCAACCTGTGTGGTGTAGGAAGGTGTGTGGTAGTTGTCTGCCTTCAGAGGACCGAATGCTGCCTAGAAATTGTACTGTAGTTTGAGGTCAATTGTCCATCCTCTGAGTGTCAGGAATTCCATCACTTTACTTTGATGCTAGTCTGTTCTTCAAGCTTTCCTCAGAAATAAGGACGTCATCCATCTAGGGAATACTGGTTTGTGTGTATGTTTTCATTTTAGGAAAGGCCTTGCTGCTCCTGAAAATAATACTGTAGAGCACCCTTTCCTGTTCTTATTGGCCATCAGTCAATCTTTTGTGAATTATTTGTTTATAAATAGTCTTTTTATGGTTGATGAGCAGGAATTCTTTATTGACAAGTCTTTGTCAGTGTGTGTATTGCGAATCTGTACTTCCCAGCCTGCGGTTCACTTTTTCATTTTCATATGGTCATAAGATAAGGAGAAATGTCACATTTTTATGAAGTCCCACTGAATTCTTTTAAATGGTTAGTGCACCCTATGTCCTACCCCAAGATTGACAGGTTCTATGGTTTCTTTCAGAAACTGTCCAATGGGAAGCTACAATCCATCTCAAATTTATAAATTGCATTTTTAATTCTAATAGGGTATTTATAGACTGTTTTGGATTTTCTATGTACACAATCGTATTATCTGTGAATAGTCACAATTATCCCCTCAATTCTTATACTTTTTGTTTCTCTTGCCTTCTAACACTGGTAGACTCTCCGATGCCACGTTGAATAGAGCAGCATTGTTGAAGATTTTAATATACCTTTCTCAATATCTGACAGAAAAGGAGACAAAACATTGGTAACAAATGTGACCTAATTGACATATAGGGAACATTCCATAATAAGTGCAGAATACATTATTTTCAAGTGGTCATAGACTCTTTACCCAAATAGATGATAGGTGGGGCCACGAATGAAGTCTACAAATGTTAAACCCTGAAATTAACTAGATTCTATTCTTAGACCACAGGCGAATTGAGCCACAGTCATAGCGAAAAGAAAACCAGGAAGTCCTTCAATGTTTAAAAATTAAATGGAACTTTGCTACATATCCTAAAGGTGAGAGAGGGAATCTCAATGGAAATTCTGAACCTTTTCTACGTGAGGGCTCACACACAATGGCACTTTCTTTGTGAAGAGCATAATAATAACCTAGCCAGGAGTTGAGCCTTAAGTCAGAGTTCTGCCTGCCCCAGCCACACCTGGCAGCCTTGGCCTGTGGTCCGCCTCAGCTGTGCTTTCTGGTGGCCCTGAGCTAAGGGGGTCAACATGGCCATATGGAAATGGGAAGCTCCCCACTCATAGTGATGGTGGTTCCCCCTCCCCAGCTAACCTATCTGGTGGCTCTGAGCTAAGGGGGTCAACATGGCCGTATGGAAATTAGAAGCTCCCCACTCTTATTGATGACGTTGCTATCGTATCGTCCTCACCAGTCCAACAACATGATTTCTGAGTGAACTATGACACAGCGTGACTTCTTGGCCTTCCTTCAGGTTTGAAAATCATCTGGTGAGTCATCTATTACAAATATGGATTCAACATGTGTTCTTTCTTCTGGAAAAGAAATAGAACCAATAGCAATTTTGGCTTCCTGAGCACCTGTACTTGGGAGACATCATACTGGCTCTTTGTAGCATTCTGCCTCTTAAACTTCTCAACTAGGGTGTAGATATTTTTAGGCACATTTTCAGGTGGTTAGACAGGGACTCGGATGATATGAGTCACAGAGGATTTTAGTGTCAGAAACCTAAGTGGGATCCCCAAATTGACTCCAAATCCCTTGTTGTTCCATACAGGGTACTATTTCCCTCTTATCTCTGGTCTTCTCGATCTGGAAACCTATCAAGTATCAGGATTTTCATGTCATGTGGACAACTGGAACGAATTCAGCAGGCCTTTCACCTCTGCCCATGGTGATTATTAAGATCATTATCTCAGTGGAGGACCTCTGGGTAAGATACTCAAAGATCCTTAGGAACAGAGACAGTATAATATTTTTCTGGTATTAAAGTTACTGAAACCAACTATCTTTTTTAGTCCATTCAGGCTCTGGTATGTTCAGAGGGTGCTGTAAAACAGGTCTGAAATAGTATTTAAAAACACTCAGCTCAGCCTCTTCTACAAAGTGAGCCTATGCTTATAAACATATCTAAAATATTCCCTTACCTACGATGACTTCCCAGCCATCGTAGTGTTTATATGGTATGACTGTGACTTACATTAGTCAACATTTGCAGAGAAAGAACTTAGTGCATCCAGTGGGCACTTCATGTTGAAATTAGTTTGTGACAACGAGCTACTGTGTTTTATTCTGCAGTACAAATGAATAGTGCCAGACATCTCTAAGGTGTCTAGCAGTTCCACAATTCTGATTTTAAGTGGTCTGTGTGCTTCAGAGATTTGGGCAGGAGAAGGGCAGGAGCCCAGAGACTGTGAACACTTCTGTTACCTGTGCTGACCATGGAGCAGGTAGCCTTCTGTGGGCATCATTTTGATTTCTTGGTACTCTTGTGAAAGGTGCTTTGTCTCAAATTCCTCCATTTTAGAAGTAGTTATAATGATGAAAGTAATTTTTATCTTATATCATCTGTGGGCGCTGATCCTGGGCTCCCAGGGAAGTTATCCCTTTACATTTTACCCGGCTCAAAATGACTAGGCAAAACCTCAAAGCATGGGCCTTGTTTCTGCCCCAAGCATGTTGTACATCTGCTTTGAGAAGAAAACAATAACCAAAAATGCCAACATAAAGATAAGAAAAAATAAAGAATCTCTTTGGCTCCCATAAGATTAAAGTCATACTGACATGTACATACTGAAAACATAAGAAAGAGTCTGCCACTTTCTGGAATCTAAGAAGATCCTCATTGTGGTGTGTAACTCTGTATGTAAAACAAAACAGAAAAAAATACATAAGCGTGCCCCAAAAGTTCCTTCCCCGGAGCACTCCCTTCTTGGTGAAGATTGTGTCTCCCAGGCAGCTGTCCTGACTTGGGTTTGAATAAAGGTCTCTTCCTTTCTCTCTAAAATGTTTTTAAAAGTTCATTCACGCAGTGTCGACAATAACAGTGTTTTCTATTTAAGTGAGAAATAAATGTTCCACTCTAGTTGCATTGGGAATAGACGAATTGAGGGTTTCTTTAGAAGAGTAAGTCTGCTTTCCAGAAAAGGCAAGGACATTGGTCTATTGAGAATGAAGATAATTACTGCTAAACAACAAGTATGTGTTGCCCCTTCGCCCAGAAACCGAAGCAGATGTGCAGGCTTTAGGTTAGAGGTGGCTTCTTCTCCCCAGCTGACAGCACTTCTCTGCTCTGGCTCCAAGAAACCCGAGGTTTTGAACGTCACCATCTGAGTCAGCGAGGAAGCTTGTCACAGGACGCCAGTGTTCAGAGAAAGCACAGGTATGTTTGGCAAAATGTCCTATCTATGTCAGGGCTGGAGGTAAAACCTCTCATTATCCCAAAACCTCCTGGGCTTTTCTCTTTTCTCTAGTTGAGCCACAAAGTAAAATTGAAGTAGCTGTCAGCATTCTGGGTTTGGTGCAAGAATTACTTAGTTTCCCTGCAGGTAGAACTTTGCAGGGGATCACAATTTGTCTGTCCATTTATTGCTTACAAATGTATTTTGACCATCTGTTTCCTAGGAACCCTCTTTTATTAGAAAGGGAAGGTGAGATTCACTCTGTGCCTGTTTGTAACATCTAATTTGTTCCTTCATCTAACAGTGTTTATTCAATTGGGCCTAAGATATGGTTGAGTGGCCAGCATCTAGAGTTAGGTGGCTTTATTCATCTGATACAGACTTGGGTGATGTCATTTGACAAAGGTGATGTTTCATCATTGATTAGTTTATTCATCAGAAGAGTTAAAATTAGGGTGGAGGGAAAATTGAAAATTATCCAAAGCGGCCTGTTCCTGTTTAAAAGTTGAGCTTCACTTTCTAGTTTTACTAAATGTATTATCTCGATATTTTGAGGTGCCATATTCTCTCTGTAGTTTCTTTGGTGGTGGAGTCAGAAGGAGAGTCCGGGAATTCTTTTGGATAGTGGCATGCGGTGGCTTCAAGGGGCTTGGCGTCAGGAGCCTTGGGGTGAAGTCTGCAACTGCTTGCCTAACCCTGGGTGCATCTCCCAGAGGTTTTGTTTCCTCTTATGAAATTGCCCGCAGATAATGTTCTGCTTGAAGGGGAACTCTCCCATCCTGGTGGTGGGAATGCAAAGTGGTGCAACCAGTCTGGGAACCAGTGTGGGGGTTCCTCAAAAAGTTAAACATTGAACAACCCCATGATCCAGCAATTGCTGTCCTAGGTATTTACCCAAAGGATACAAAAATGCGGATTCGAAGGGGGAACATGCACCATGATGTTTATAGCAGCATTGTCCACAGTAGACAAACTATGGAGAGAATCCCAAAGTCCATGCACTGATGAATGGATAAAGCAGATGTGGGATACATATATATAACGGAATATGACCCAGCTTCAAAAAGAATGAAATCTTACCATTTGCAAGGATGTGGATGGACCTAGAGTGTATTAAGTTAAGCAAAATCAGTGAGGAAAGACAAATATCCTATGCTCTCACGCTTGTGGAATTTCAGAAAGAAAACAGAGGAACAGAGTTGAGGGGTGGTGAGAGTGGCAAACAAGGAAATAGACTCAACCTTGGAGAACAAACTGAGTGTTGCTGCAGGACAGGGGCGTGGGGGGAAGAGTTAAATCGGTGAGGGGTATTAAGGAGGGCACTTGTGATGAGCACCGGGTACTCCTTGCAGGTGAGGAATCACTAAATCCTACCCCTGAAGCGAATATTCCATCGCATGTGAACTAACTGGAATTTAATAAAAGAAGAAAGGAAAAAGTGTTCTGCTTCATGAAGAGTGAGGTAAAATTGTAGTGATTTGAGCTGTAGTCTTCTATAGATGATATTTGTAAAACACCCTGTTGTAGGATACACTAGTTGCTTATCACATAAGGAGTCCTCAGAAAGCTGCAATGAAAGATTCAGGTCTCAGAGCATGTTCATGTTCCACTGATATGTTACAGTTTGCACAGGTAGGAAAGAAGGTGGAGAGAAAGGCAACAGAAGGGGAAAGTAGGTGTGAACCTTTCATTAGTTAGCGTTATAGCTTTCTCATGAAAGCCTTGCGCTAGTGTGATTTTGGAAGCAGAGAGGTAATCCGGGAGCTTTGCAGGAGATGGGGGAGTTGCAGGTCTGGGTAAAGCTGACAGGGGTCCCAGAGGAGAGCTGAATGCATTCTGCAGCAGGGTGTGTTCAGGGTGGGCTCCAGGGGTGGCTGTGGGTCTCCTGGGTGAGACTTGTGACAGGTGAGGGCTGTGTGCAAGTTCCTGGCTGAGGACAAGGGAGGCACAGGCAGAGAGCTGGCAGAGAACCTTCTTCTGGGCCACCAGCCTCACCCAACACACACAGCCTCATCTTCTGTCCCTGTCACTCCAATTCAGACTTCTCCGAAGGTGAGTGAGAACACATCAAGAGCATTCTGAACAAAAGGGAAAGCATGTGCAATGGCTCTGGGGCAGGAGAATTCCAGGTATGTCCAGGAGCAGCAAGAAGGCCCTGTGGCCACAGGAGACAGCTTAGGACATGAGCTCAGAGAGGTGACAGAGGGTGACAGAAAGCCATTCCAGGGCTATAACCCCATGAGACCCTGTTTCACTGGGCCATCGTGGCTACAGTGTTGAGAACAGATGACAGAGGGTTGAAGATGGCAAGTAGGTCAATGACGAAGCTTTTCCAGTTACTCAGCCACTGTGGACCAGACAAGTGGCCTTGGATGGAGTGGTTAGACCTATTCTGGGTCTATTTTGAAGATGGAGCTCACAGGATTTGCTGATGGGTTAGCTATTAGAAGCAGGAGAATGGAGGAATTGGGGTAACTCCCAGCTGTTGTGGGTTGTCCTGATTGAGGGGAAGGAGAGGGTTTCTGGGGGTAGGAGGTAGTCCGTGTTCTGCATGCTGAGGAAGGTGCCTTTCCCAGTGGATCTGCTGAGGTTTGTGTCTGGAAGAACCTTTCACATCTCCTCCCTCAGCATTGCTTAAGTACAATTATCCCCCACTTTTTGAACGTTCACAGTAAGACACTGGGCATTCTTGAAAGAACTACATTTATTACCCAGCTTCAGTAAGAGGAAGATACCTGAAGAGGATTTTCCTCTTATGAAAAAAGGTGAACAGTGAGAATCGCGTTCAGCATCTGTTTTGGGGAAAAGCACAACAGAGGTGGCATGCACCCTAACCAGCTCCTTCTGCTGGGAACCGCTCTCCGCATCCAGCCACCAGCACTTTGAATGGTGTCTGTGAGCCTCTGCTGTGCTTTATCTTCATTTATGCTGGGCCTCCGTTAGAAACTTGTGTCCTGAGGCCTAAGAAAAATCAAAGAGAAGGAATTTTGGAGTCTGAGCACACTAAATGTTCCGTGTAAATTAATGGCCATTCCTTCTTGACACCATTTCTGCTGTGCAAGGTTTCTCAGAAGTCCTGTACTTTTGAAGAGCAGGGAAACCTATACCCCATGCTGTGGGGTTAGTTTTAGTCTCCATGCTGGACAGAACATTTCATGACTGTCGGATTTTCTCACTCAAACATTGAGACTTGGACCACCTTCACCCGTTTCTACCACCCCATCCCCGAATCTGGCACCTACCAATCTGCTCTCAGTATCTATGCGTTCAGTATTTGTTTATTCCACGTGGAATGTACATGAGAGCATCTGGTATTGGTCTTCCTGTGTCTGAGTTACTTGGCATAAGGCCCCCAAGGTCTGTGTTTCCATGTCTGGTTCTTGTGAATAATGCTGCAGTGAATGTGGGAGTGCATCTGTCTTTTTGAGGCAGTATTTTTGTGTTCTCCGAATCAATACTCATTAGAGCCATTACTGGGTCATGGGGTAGTTGTATTTATTTTTTCAGGAACCTCCATACCGTTTGTCACAGTGGCTGCACCAATTTCCATTCCCACCAACAGTGCACAGTGTCTCCTCGTCTGCACACCCATAACCCCACTTTTTGTCTGTCTCTGGGACAATTGCTGTTCCAACAGTTGTGAGGGGATAGCCGATTGTGGGTTTGACTGATGTTTCCCTGACGATGATTAGTGATGTCGAACAACTTTTTCTGTCTGTTGGCACCTGTGTGCCATCTTTGGAAAGTATGTATTCACATATACCCCCCATTTTTATACCTTTTTTTGTTTGTTTGTTTTGATTTGTATGAGTGTTGTGTGTATTTTGGATATTAGCCTCTTCTCACACATATGATTCACAGATATTTTTTTCATATTGGGTCAGTGACCTTTTAAGTTTTTGCTGGTTTCTTTTGCTGTGTGGAAGATTTCAGTTTGATGTTGTTCCACTGGTTTATTTTTGCTTTTGTTGTCTTTGCATTTGGTGTCCGATCTGAAGACTCTTTGCCAAAACCAATGTCGAGAGACTTAGTACCTGTGTCTTCTTGGAGGTTTATGGATTCAGATCTTATGTTCAAATCATTCATCCATTAAAAATTTTGTGTGTGGTGTAAGAAAGTGACCCAGCTATATTCTTCTGCATTTAGTGTCCAGTTTGCCTGTTACCGCTCACTGAAGACACAGTCCTTCCCTCATGGCATATCTTCTGCTGCTGTGTCGTAAGTTAGGATCATCTACGTGTGGGTAAGTTTCTGAGCTTTCTGTTCTGTTCCACTGACCTGGTGTCTGTGTTTCTGCCAGTACCATCCTGTTTTGATGACAACAGCTTTGTAATCTAGCTTGAAATCCAGGAGTGTGTTGACTGCACCTTTCTTTCTCCAGGTTCCTTTGGGTATTTGGGGTCTTTAGTGACTCCATCCAAGTTTGAGGACTGTTTTCTACTTGCTGGAATAATGCCACTGGAATTCAGATAGGGATTTCATCACATCTGTCGATTGCTTTGGGTACGATGGACATGTTCACATAATTAACTCTTCCAGTCAAGGAGCATGGCGTATGCTTCCATTTGTTTGTGTTGCCTTCCAAATCTTTGACCCATACATTCCGCCCCCCTCGACAGATATGTTTTTAATTTCTTTTCTGCCATGTGTTGAGTGTACTATGTCTTTCTCATTTCTGGTTACTTTTATTCCTAGATTTTTTTGATGCAATTGTAAATGGCATTGCTTTTTAAATTTCTCTTTACGATATGTGTCATCAATATACAGAAATGCAAGAAGTTGGGTCATCTGGGTGGCCCCATAGGTGAAGCATCTGCCTTCAGCTCAGGTCATGATCCCAGAGTTCTGGGATTGAGCCCCGTGCTGGGCCCCCGCTTAGCAAGGGTCTGCTTCTCCCTCTTTCTGACACTCCCCCTGCTCGTGGTTTTTCTCTTCCTGTCAAATAAATAAATAAAATCTGAAAAAAAATAAAGACAACAGGTCTCTGTATATTGACATTATATCCTGCAGCTTTCTTGAATTTTTTTATTCTAACAGTTTTTTTTTTTTTTTTTTTGTGGAATCTTTCGGGATTTCATGTCATTTGCAAATAGTGACAGTTTTCCTTTATGGATTTCATATCTTTCTCTTTTTTTAAAATGATGTTAGTCACCCTACAGTACTTCATTTGTTTTTGATGTAGTGTTCCATGATTCATTGTTTGCATATAACACCTAGTGCTCATTATGACACGTGCCCTCCTTAATACCCATCACCAGGATAACCCATTCCCCTACCCCTCCCTTTCTGCAACCTTCAGTTTGTTTCCCAGTGTCAATAGTCTCTCATGGTTCATCTCCCCCTCTCATTCCCCCTCTTCACTTTTCCCTTCCTTCTCCTAATGTCCTCCATGCTATTCCTTCCATTCCACATAGGAGTGAAACCATATGATAATTGTCTTTCTCTGCTTGACTTAATTTCACTTAGCATAATCCCCTCCTGGTCCATCCACGTTGGTGCAAATGGTGGGTATTCATCCTTTCTGATGAATGAGTAATATTCCATTGTACAGATGACCACATCATCTTTGTCCATTCATCTGCTGAAGGACATCATGGCTCCTTCCACAGTTTGGCTGTTATGGACATTGCTGCTATGAACATTGGGATACTGGTGCCCCTTCTTTTCATTACTCTGTGTCTATGGGGTAAATACCCAGTAGTACAATTGGTGGGTCGTAGGATATCTCTGTGTTTAACGTCTTGAGGAGCCTCCATATTGTTTTCAAAAGTGGCTGTACCAGCTTGAATTCTCACGAGTAGTGTAAGAGGGCTCCCCTTTCTCCACATCCTCTCTGACTTTTTTTATTTCCTGTCTTGTTAATTTTTTTCAAGATTTTATTTATTTATTCCACAGAGATAGAGACAGCCAGCGAGAGAGGGAACACAAGCAGGGGGAGTGGGAGAGGAAGAAGCAGGCTCATAACGGAGGAGCCTGATGTGGGGCTCGATCCCATAATGCCAGGATCACGCCCCTAGCCGAAGGCAGACACTTAACTGCTGTGCCACCCAGGTGCCCCCTGCCTTGTTAATTTTAACCATTCTATCTGGTGTAAGGTGGTATCTCATTGTCGTTTTGATTTGTATTTGCCTGATGGCAAGTGATGTGGAGCATTTTTTCATGTGTCTGTTGGCCATTTGTGTTTCCCCTCTGGAGAAGTATCCCTTTGTGTCTTCTGCCCATTTTTTGGGTGTCGAGTTAGAGGAGTTCTTTATAGATCTTGAATACCAGCCCTTTATCTGTAATATCATTTGCAGATATCTTCTTCGATTCCATAGATTGCCTTTTTGTTTTGTTGATCGTTTGCTTTGCCGAGCAGAAGCTTTTTATCCTGATGAAGTGCCAATAGTTCATTTTTGCTTTTATTTCCTTTGCCTTTAGAGACGTGGCTTGCAAGAAGTTGTTGTGTCCAAGGTTGAAGAGTTCTTTTGATTTTGATATGAGACAGGAATCCATTATCTTCCTTTCCTGATTGTATTGGAGTCCTCTGTCTTTCTTGGTGAGTCTAGCTAAGTTTGTCAGTTTTGTTTATCTTTCCAAAAAAGGCCAATCTCATTTTCATTGTTTTTTTTTTTTTTTGTCTTTTTAGTCTCCTTTGGATTTATTTATGCATTCCTTTTTGTTATTTCCTTATTTCTACTAATTTGGCTTTGTTTGTTGTTTTTTTTTTCTACTTCTTTACCACATAAATCAGGTTGTTTATTGGAGAGCATTCTCATGGATTGATGAAGACTTGAATTTCTACGAATGTCCCCCATAAAGCTACTTTTGCTGCATCCCATAAGTTTTTGTAGGTTGTCTTTTGCATCAGTGTCAAGGTACTTCTAAAAATTTTTTGTTTTCTTCTTTGACTGTTGGTTGTTCAGTAGCATGTTGTTAAGTCTCCACATATTTTTTTAAGATTATTTGAGTATCTGACAGAGAGTGAGACTGCGAGAGAGGGAACGCAAGCAGGGGGGTGGGAGAGGGAGAAGCGGGCTTCCAACTGAGCAAGGAGCCTGATTCGGGGCTAGATCCCAGGATCCTGGGATCACGACCTGAGCTGAAAGCAGATCCTTAACGACTGAGCCACCCAGGCCCCCCAATCTCCACCTATTTTTGACTGTCCGATTTTTTTCTTGAGACTGATTTCTAGCTTCATATCATTGTGGTTGGACACGATTTGAAGCAGAAGGTGAAGAGAGCATTCAGATGAAAGGTTTGTTTCCTGGAGGGTTTTTTGAGGCATACCATGAGTTCAGTGGGGATGGAGGAAGGTTTTGTGAGACAGGAGTTGGGGTTAACCCTTGTTAGAATTACTGACTACTACCATGCAGGCTGTGTGCTACTGTTCACACCATAGTCCTGATGGACTTGTACTTCATTAGAAATATTTTCTAGGAGGTGTAGGCATAGCCTTCTCTAAAAGAAAGGTGCCATGTGGGTTCATGGCATTACCCCAGGTCAGCAACCGGGATGTATGGTATTGTGGGGGATCAGAAGCAGGCTTTCTGTGGGAAGCGACAGAAATAGGGTATGGTGAGCTCCATGACCATAGGTGAGGTCCCTCGTGACCCACTGGGTGTTGGGTTCTGTGGATCTGTCTCATCAGGTGCTGTGGAATTCAGGGACACCCTCCTGTCTGTGGATTTGTGTGGAAACAGGTAGACATCAGTGTCTGGCCTGGCATGAGGGTCGCACTGGACCGCCACCAGAGGTGCAGCGTGCGGGGGAGCCACTGCTTGGTTTCCATGAAAGCTGACCAGGGTCTGTGACCGTGATTCCTAGCATCTGCAAGGGGAGAGGAGGCCGGGGTAGTGCACACTTCCTAGACTTGTGGTCAGGACTAGTCTGGAGCCCACTGAAGTCAGCCACACCTGACACAGAAGGCACCCAGTTAGTGTAGCTGTGGGCACTGCTCCCATGTTACTTTCAGGCTGGCTCCGTGCTGCCACCTCCTGCTTTTCATCATCATCTTCAAGGTCATATGCCTCTGTTCTTGCCCCATGGCCTCTGGAGTATTGTCCGTCCTCCATCTGGCCCTCGTCCCTGGTGCCCTGTGCAGTCCGATGACAGGGTAGCCTTCTCGAGACAAACATCTGGCCCTGATGGAACACTTCCATGGATCTCGTGTGATGCGAGGTTGATACCCTGCCCTGGAAGGGGGCTACAGGTCCCCAATCAGGAGAGCCATGTCTCCCTTTTCAGCATGGCCTCCCCTCCCCTCAGTCTTCTTCAGGGAAACTCTCCCCTCTTCCTGAGCTGACAGCTCTGAACTTAAAAATGAATGTTATTTTACATATCTCTATGCCTTAGTTCATCCATGGCATGTCTTTCAACCCCGTTAGTGGTTTTTTTTTTAGCAGTTCTGAAGGGCAGTCTGCTCAAGGAGGGGATGACCTGGGTGGGGCAGCTTTCCCTCTCATCTCCCTCAGCATGTCTCTGAGCCCTGGGGCCAGCTGTCCCACTGAGGATTGAGGGACCCAAGACAGCCCATCCTGAGCCCAAGCTGTGTCAGCTGTGTAGACTGATGCGTGTCGGAGCGGTGGGCAGCTGGCATGGGCCAGGGGCAGGCAGTGTCTCCTTCTCATTCCTTCCCTCCCTTCCTCCCAGAGGTAGCTCAGAGCAGCCTTCAACCCCTGCACCTCCAGATCCCTTGACCTGTGCTTCCTGTGTTCAGCTGGTGACCTTGGAGTTTCGCATGGATTCTACCTCCCGTACCCTTTCCCGTAGCAGTTCCTGGATCAGGGAAGGGGTCTGACCCTTGTCTGATTTTGGTCTTCTTCCTGTCCCGCAGCAAGCCCACCCACCTTTGCATCTTCCATGTATGTGCTTGGAAGCAAGCCCATCCACAAGAAACCTATTAGCCAAAGGGATCCAGGCAATGAACATTGAAGTAGAGATCCAGGATCCATAATAAACCTGCTCTGAAACCTGTCCCAAAGTCTGTGACTCTCTCACACTGAAACAGAAACAATAATAGCTTTCTGGACTGTGAAGTGACATGTGTCTCTACTTCCAATCTTGAATGCATAGGTGCTGAGCCTGGACTGAAAAGGACCATGGCTCCCGCGGGCTGGGATCCACGATAAGAACTCAGTGAAATCTGAATTTGAGGCATGGAGTGAATAATTATTGTAGAGTGAATCCTCCCAAGTAGGGTTTATGCACATTGCACAGGAAAAGATTTTTCAAAGAGGTACCTGAAAGAAAAATCTTTTAAAAAATTTATTTTAATTCCAGTAGAGCTAACATACAGTGTTACATTTGTTTCAGGTGTACAATAGAATGATTCAGTAATTATATATTACTCAGTGGTCATCAAGAAAAGCGTCCTCTTAATCCCCTTCATCTATTTCACTCATCCCTCTATCCACCTCCTCTCTGGTAACCATCCGTTTGTTCTCTATTGTTGAGAGTTTGTATTTTGGTGTATCTCCTTTTTCTCTTTTAGTTATTTATTTTTCTTTGTTTCTTAAGTTCCCCATTAGAGTGACATCGTATGGGATTTTTCTTTCTCTGCCTGATTTTAGTTAGGATAATACTCTCTAGCTCCATCCATGTGTCTGCAAATGGCAAGGTTTCATTCTTTTTCAAGCTGAGTAATACTCCATTGTGTGTGTGTATGTGTGTGTGTGTGTGTGTGTGTGTGTCCGTGTGTGTGTGTGTGTGTGAATACACACATCTATCATCTCATTTGTCAATTTTTCTACAGACACTTGGGTTGCTTCCATATTGTGATATTGTAAATAATGGTGCAAGAAACATAGGGGTGCACGTATCCTTTTACGTTACTGTTTTCCTATTCTTTGTGTAAATAGGAGTAGTGTGATTGTTGGATCATAGGGTAGTTCTATATTTAATTTTTTGAGGAACCTTCGTACTGTTTTCCACGGTGGCCACCACAGTTTGCATTCCCACCCACAGTTCGCGAGGATTCCCCTTTATCCACATCCTCCCAACAGCTGCTCTTTGTTGTGCTTTTGATGTTAGCCATTCTGACAGGTTTGAGGTATTACCTCATTGTCCTTTGGATTTACATTTTCCTGATGATGGGTGATGGTGAACATCTTTTCACGGGACTGTTGGCCATTTGTATTTCTTCTTTGGAGAAATGTCTGTCCATGTCTTCTGCCTATTTTTTAACTGGATTATTTGTTTTTTGGGGGGTCGAGTAGGATCAGTTATATATGTTTTGGACACTATCCCTTCATTGCATATGATCTTTGCAAATATCTTCTCCCTTTGAGTAGGTTGTCTTATTATTTTTACGTTTTCATTGTTCTTCTGCCGTGTGGAAACTTTTTATTTTACTGTATTCCCAATAGTTTATTTTTGCTTTCATTTCCTTTGCCTCAGGACACAGTCCAGAAAAACGTTGGTATGGTCCATGTCAAGAAGTTACTGTCTTCCCTCCTGTAGGATTTTTATGGATTCAGGTCTCATATTGAGGTCTTGAAACTGTTTTGTGTTTGTCTGTATTGTGTAAGAAAGCAGTTTAATTTCATTCTTTTGTGCGTAGCTGTCTAGTTTTCCCAACACCATTTGTTGTAGAGACTGTCCTTTTCCCTTTTGATATCGTTGCTTGCTTTGTGGAAGATTCATGGACCACATAATTGTGGGTTTCTGTCTGAACTTGTATCCTGTTCCTTTGGTCGCTGTGTCTATTTTTGTGCCATACTGTCTTGTTAGGATGACTGCAGCTTTGTAGTATAACCTGAAATCTGAAATTGTGAGTCCTCCAGCTTTGTTTTTCTTTTCCACATTGCACTGGCTGTTTGGAATCTTTAGTGGTTCCATACAAATGTTTAGGATTGTTTATTTGAGGTCTTTTGTTCTTTAATTTAAATTCAATTAGCCAACTTACAGTACACCATTAGTTTCCGATGTAGTCTTCAATAAATTTTCAATCGTGTGTAACACCCAGTGCTCATTGTATCGTGTGACCTCTTTAATGCTACTCACCCAGTTACCCCCCCCCCAACTTCTCCTCCAACAATCATCAGTTTCTTGTGATAGTTAAGAGTCCATCATGGGTTTTCCCCCTCTCTGATAACTTCCCATTCTATTTTCCCTTCCTTCCCCTATGGTCTTCTTCCTTGTTTCTGATATTCCACATAGGAGTGAAAGCATATGATCATTGTCTTTCTTTCATTGACTTATTCCACTCAGCATAATACCCTCCATCTCCACCCAGGTCAGTGTGATGGTAAGTATTCATCCTTTCTGATGGCTGAGTAATATTCCATTATATATATGATCCACATCTTCTTTATCCATTCATCTATCCATGGTCATCTGCACTCCTTCCACAGCTTGTCTATTATGGATATTGCTGCTATGAACACTGTGATGCATGTGTCCCGTCTTCAGTACCTGTCGCTTTGGGGTAAATACCCAGTAGTGCAATTGCTGGGACATAGGGTAGTTTTATTTATAACTTCTTGAGGAAACTCCGTACCATTTTCAGGAGTGGCTGTACCGGACTGCATTCGTATAGGGGTGTAAGAGGTTTGCCGTTTCTCCACATCCTCTCCAACATGTATAGTTTCATGTCTTCTTATTTTTAGATATTTGGCCTCGTGTGATATGGCATGTATAGGGGTTTAGATTTGCATTTCCCTGAAGCCAAGTGATATGAAGCATTTATGCATGTATCTTTTGGTCACCAGTACGTCGTCATCAGTGAAGTGACTTCCCATTTTAATCCATCTCAAGAGCTAAAGCTGGGTAAGGCACTGAAGCTGGATAATGCCATCAGTTGGAATTGTGGAGAATTTCAAAAGATCTCCGTGGAGAGCAAGTTCAGTGTGAAGCTACTAATTGGATCCGGGGACATCTCTGAAAGTGGGGTTGCCTGGGATGGGCTGAGGGGGACCCTCTGATTTTCCTATGAATTCTTGCTGCAGCCCCAAATGGACAGTTTCCTGCTGTGGGGCAGGCTGAGTCTTCTAGTCCTGCAGAGGTGAGCCCAATGCCTGGTGCCTTGGAGGCAGGCAAACGGGGAGGGACCCTCAGCAGAAGACCCAGGGTTAGGTTAGGCCTCAAGGACAGCAGGTCTGAACTGCCCAGTGCTCAGAGAGCTCCCAGGCCGAGTGAGATGAGGGCACAAGGGCGGGTGAGTGTGAGCCTTGGGGTTTCATCCGGAAGGGCCCACAAAGGTCGGGGTTCACCAGAAGGGACTCTCAGGGGGTGCCCCAATTCTCTTGCCCTGACTGCTCTGTTGTGCACCAAAATGGTAGAGTTTACTGTGGGCTGCAGGCTGAGTCCTACGGTGGGGCTTGGGTGTCCCCAATCCCCTGGACTGTGGTGCCAGGACCCTGGGGAGGGGCCCCTCTGTGGCCAACCTAGGGTAAGGGTTAGGGTCCCGGAGCCCGGCAGGGACAATCTGCAGGCTGTGAGGTGAGCTTTGTGGAGGGCTGAGAGGAGGCCATGGGGGAGGGTGAGCATGGGCCTCAAGGTTGGGGCACGGGGGGCTGCCAAATGTGGGGACGGGCTCTGAGGGCCTCCCCAAGTTCTCGTGCCCTGTAGGCTCCATAGAGCCCCAAGGGGCAATGTTTCCTGTCAGGTGGCAAGCTGAGTCCTCTGGTGGGGTACAGGTATCCCAATTCCCCGGGGCTGCGGTGTAAGGCTCCTGGGGAGGCCCCCACACCTGCGGCTGACCTAGGGCTAGGGTTAGGCCCCAGGAGCCCCGCAGGCCCGATCTGCTGGCTGTATGGCTAGCTACACGGGCTGAGGTGAGGGTGTGGGGAGGGTGAGCGTGGGCCTCAGGGTTGGGGTGTGGGAGGCCGCCAAAGTTCGCTGGTGGCTCAGGAGTGCCCTCCTGGTTCTCCCGCCCTGAATGCTCTATGGCCTCCCAAGGCGCATGGTTTCCTGTGGGGTGGCAGACTGAGTCCTGCTGTGGGGCTCAGGTGTCCCGAATCCCCGTGGCTGCGGCTCCAGGCTCCTGGGGAGGGGCCCCTCCACAGATGAACTAGGGTTAGGGTTGGCGCCCAGGAACCCCGCAGGCCAGATCTGCCCACTATGTGGCGAGCTCTGCCATGGGCTGAGGTGAGGGTGCGGGCTGGGGTGAGCATGGACTTCAAGGTTGGGTTTAGGGATCACCAAATTCGCCGGGGGCTCTGGGGGCCCTCCTGGTTCTCCCGCCCTGAATGCTCTATAGCCTCCCAAGGGGCACGGTTTCCTGCGGGCTGGCAGGCTTTGTCCTGCAGTGGGGCTCAGGTGTCCCCAGTCCCTGGGGCTATGGCACCGGGCCCCAGGGGAGGGGCCCTACCCAGCTGACCTAGGGTCAGGTGTAGGCCCCAGGAACCCGGCAGGCCTGATCTGCCGGCTCTGCGATGAGCTCGGTGGCAAGCTGAAGGGAAGGCGTGGGGTGGGATGAGCGTGGGCCTCAGGGTTGGGGTGTATGGGGCCGCCGAGTATCGCTGGGGGCTCAGGAGGGCACTACCAGTTCTCCTGCATGGGATGCTCTGTGGCGCCCCAAGGGGCATGGTTTCCTGAGGGCTGGCAGGTTGAGTCCCGTGGTGGTGCTCAGGTGTACCCAATCCCCGGGGTTAGGGTATGGATTAGGGTATGGGTTCAGGTTAGGGTATGGGTTACGGTTAGGGTATGGGTGAGGGTAGAGGTTAGAGTTAGGGGAAGGAGAGGGTACGGGTTAGGGTTGGGTTTAGGGGTTACAGGTTAGAGGTTATGGGTTAGGGTACAGATTAGGGTTTAGGGTACGGGTTAGGGTTTAGGGTGTGGGGTTAGGGTTGGGGTTAGGGTTGGAGTACGGTTTAGGTTTAGGGTATGGGTTAGGGTTAAGGTACGAGTTAGGGTACGCATTAGGGTATAGTTTAAAGTATGTGTTAGGTTACGGTTTAGGGTAAGTGTTGTCGTACGGATTTGGGTACGGTTTAGGGTACGGGTTAGGGTTAGGGTACGGGTTAGGGTTAGGTTACAGTTTAGGTTTATGGTACAGGTTAGGTTACGGTTTAGGGTTAGGGTTAGGGTACGGGTTAGGGAACGGGTTACGGATAGGTATAGGGTACGGTTTAGGATTAGGTTATGGGTTAGGGTACAGGTTAGGGTACAGGTTAGGGTTAGGTATGGGTTAGGGTATGGGTTAGGGTCCGGGTTTGGGATAGTGTACAGGTTAGGGTATGGGTTAGTGTACGGGTTAGGGTATGGGTTAAGGTTAAGGTAAGGGTACTGGTTAGGGTAGGGTACGGGTTACGGTTTAGGGTTTAGGGTTACAGTTAGGGTACGGGTTAGGGTTAGGTTATGGGTTGGGTTAGGGTACAGGTTATGGTACGATTTAGGGTATGGGTTAGGGTCAGGGTTTAGGGTTTAGGGTTAAGGTTAGGGTACAGGTTAGGGTACGGGTTAGGTTTAGATTTAGGGTTAGTTTACGGGTTAGGGGTAGGGTTAGCTGAAGGGGTAGCGTTAAGGGTAGGGTTAGGGTTTGGGGTTAGTGGTTAAGGTAAGGGTTTATTGTTTAGGGCTTCGGGATTAGGGTTAGGGTTTAGGGTTTAGTGTTAATGTTAGGGTTTAGGGTTTAAGGATTAGGGGTTATGGTTAGATTTTGGGTAGGGTTAGGGGTTAAGGTTTAGGGTTTAAGGTTAGGGGTTAGGGTTTAGAGTTAGGGTTAGACCTCAGTAGGCCAGCAGGACCAATGCGCCGGCTGTGCGGCGAGCAGAGGAGTGGGCCGAGGTGAGGGCGCTGGCTAGCGGGAGTATGGTATCCAGCGTTTTGGCGCAGGGGCCTTTGAACGTCACTAGAGGCTCAGAGGGCCCTGCCCGTTCTAACACCCTGAATAACCGGCGTGCCCCTAGCGGCTCCGTTGGCGGTGGGGCAGCAGAGTGAGTCCCAAGCTTCGGCTCGGGTAATCCCAATCCCCGGTGTTGCAGTGCCAGGCCCCTTGGGAAGGGCTCCTCGTGAGCCGACCTAGGGTTAGATTTAGACCCCATTAGGCCGGCAGGCATGATCCTCTGGCTAGGCGGCTAGAGGTGGGTGGGCCGAGGTAAAGGTGCTAGGGAGCGGGATGGTGGGCCCCTGCATTTTGGCGCGGGAGGCTTCAAATGTCGCCAGTTTCTCCAGGGCCCTGTCTGTTCTCCCACCCTGAATGACCGGCGGCGCCCCTAGCGGCCCAGGTGGCAGCGATGTGGGAGGTTGAGTCTGGCTCTGGGGCTTGGGGTACCAGATCCCCGGCGTAGTGGCACCAGGACCCTTGGGAGGGGCCCCTGGGGCGACGACCTAGGGTTAAGGTTAGCCCCAAAAAGACCGTCAGGCCCAATCCGCACACTGTGCGGCGAGTGGAGGTGCGGGCCGAGGTGAGGGCGCTGGGGAGCAGGAAAGTGGGCCCAAGCGTTTTAGCGCAGGGGGTCTTCGAAGGTCGCAAGGGGTTCAGAGGGCCCTGCCCCTTCTCCCTCCTTGAATGATCGGCGGCGCCCTTACTGGGCCAGTTGGCGGCAGGGCGGCAGGTAGAGTCTGGCGCTGGGGCTCGGGTGTCCCCAATCCCCGGTGTTGCGGTGCAAGGCCCCTTGGGAGGGGCCCCTCCTGGGCCGACCAAATGTTAGAGTTAGCCCCCAGGATGCGGGCAGGCCTGATCTGCCGGGTGTGCGGCAAGCGGAAGGGCGGGCCGAGATGTGGGTGCTAGCGAGCAGGAGTGTGGGCCCAAGCGTATTCGCAAGTTGGACCTTCGAAGGTCTCCAGGGGCTCGAAGGGCCCTGCCTGTTCTCCCGCACTGAATGACCGGCAGCGCCCATAGCGGCTCGGGTGGCGTCGGGGTGACAGGGTGAGTCTGGCGCTGGAGCTCAGGGGTCCCCAATCCCTGGCATTGCTGCGCCAGGCCCCTTGGGAGGTTCCCCTCGGGGGCCAACCTAGGGTTAGTGTTAGCCCCCAGGAGGCCCGCAGGCCCGATCCGCTGGCTGTGCGGCCAGCAGAGGGGCTGGCTGAGGTGAGGGCGCTGGTGAGCGGAAGCATGGGCCCAAGCATTCTGGCGCCTGGGGCCTTAGAAGTTCACTGGGACTGGGAGGGCCCTGTCCATTCTCCCACCCTGAATGACCGGCAGTGCCCTAGCTGCCTAGGTGCTGGCGGGGCAGCAGGGTGAGCCCGGCACTGGGGCTGGGGGTCATCAATCCCCAGTGTTGCGTCGACAGTCCCCATGGGAGGGGCCCCTGGGGGGCCAACCTAGGGTTAGGGTTAGCTCCGAGGAGGCCGGCAGGCCCGATCTGCCAGCTGTGTGGCGAGCGGAGGGGCAGGCCGATGTGAGGGCGCTGAAGAGCAGGAGCGTGGGCCCAAGCGTTTTGGCGCGGGAAGCCTTCGAAGGTCGCCAGGGGATCGGAGGACCCTGCCCGTTTTCCCACCCTGAATGACCTGCGGCGCCCCTGGGGCCCAGGTGGCGGCAGGCTGACAGGGTGAGTCCATCGCTGGGGTTGGGGGGTTCCCAATCCCCGGTGTTGCAGCACCAGGCCCCTTTGCAGGGGCCCCTCGGAGGCTGACCTAGGGTTATGGTTAGCCCCCAGGAGGCCGCAGGCCCAATCCACCCGCTGTGCGGTGAGCAGAGGGGAGGGCCGAGGTGAGGGCGCTGGCGAGCGGTAGCGTAGGCCCATGAGTTTTGGCGCGGGGGGCCTTCGAAGGTTGCCGGGGCTCAAGAAGCCCTGCCCGTTCTCCCGCACTGAATGTCCGGCGGTGCCCCTAGTGGCTCAGTTGCTGGCGGGGGAGCATGGTGAGTCGGATGCTGGGGCTAGCGGTCCGCAAACCCAGGTGTTGCGGTGCCAGGCCCGTTGGGAGGGGCCTCTCGGGGGCCGACGAAGGGATAGGGTTAGCCCCCAGGAGGCTGGCGGGCCCTATCCGCCGGCTGTGCGGCGAGCGGAGGGGCGGGCCGAGGTGAGGGCACTGGCTACCGGGAGAGTGGGCGCAAGCTTTCTGGCGCGGGGGGCCTTCGAAAGAGGCCGGGGGCTCCAAGGGCCCTTCCCGTTCTCCCGCCCTGAATGACCGGTGGTGCCACTAGCGGCCTGTGTGGCGGCGGGGCAGCACGGTGAGTCCAGCACTGTGGCTCGTGGGTCTCCAATGCCCGGCATTGCCGCTCCAGGCACCTTGGGATGAGCCCCTCCGAGGGTGAGCTAGGGTTAGGGTTAGCCCCCAGGAGGCCGGCAGGCCCGATCTGCCAGCTGTGTGGCGAGCGGAGGGGCATGCCGAGGTGAGGGCGCTGAAGAGCAGGAGCATGGGCCCAAGCGTTTTGGTGCGGGGGCCTTTGAAGGTCACCAGGGGCTCGGAGGACCCTGCCCGTTCTCCCGCCCTGGATGACCGGCGGTGCCCCTAGAGGCCCGGGTGGCAGCGGGGCGGGAGGGTGAGTCTGGCGCTGGGGCTTGTGGGTCCGGAATCCCGGGCATTGCGGCACCAGGCCCCTTGGGAGGGGCCCCTCGAGGGATCGAGCTAGGGTTAGGTTTAGCCCCCAGGGGACCGTCAGGCCCAATCCGTCCGTTGTGCAGGGAGCGGAGGGTGGGCTGAAGTGATGGTGCTGGCGAGCGGGAGCGTGGGCCCAAGGGTTTTGGCGCGGAGGGCCTTCAAACGGCGCTGGGGGCTCCGAGGGCCCTGTCCGTTGTTCTGCCCTGAATGACCGACAGCTCTCCTACCGGCCCGGGGTGGCGGCGGGGCGGCACAGTGCGTCCGGCGCTGGGACTCGGGGGTCACCAATCCCAGGCATTGCAGCGATAGGCCCCTTGGGAGGGGCCCCTTGGGGGCCGACCTAGGGTTCGGGTTAGCCCCCAGGAGGCTGGCAGGCCCGATCCGCCGGCTCTGCCACATGCGGAGGGGCTAGCCGAGGTGAGGGCGCTGGCGAGCGGGAGCATGGCCCCAAGCGTTTTGTCGCGGGGGACCTTCGAAGGTCGCCGGGGGCCCGGGGGGCCCTGCCCGTTCTAACGCCCTGAATGAGGACGGCGCCCCTAGCGGGCCGGGTGGTGAGGAGCGGCAGAGTGCGTCCGGCGGTGGAGTTCGGGTGTCCCCAATCCCCAGCGTGGCGGCGCCAGGCCCCTTGGGAGGGGCTCCTCTGGGGCCGACCTAGGTTTAGGGTTAGCCCAAAGGAGGCCGGCAGGCCCGAACCGCCGGCTGTGCGGCGAGCAGAGGGGCGGGCCGAGGTGAGGGCGCTGGCGAGGGGGAGCGTGGGCCCAGGGTTTTGGCACAGGGGGCCTTGGATTGTCACTGGGAGCTTGGAGGGCCCTGCCCATTCTCACACACTAAATGACCGGTGGCGCCCCTGTCGGCCAGGGTGGCGGCGTGTCGGCAGGATGAGTCTGGAGCTGGGGCTCAGTGGTCCCCGATCCCCGGCGCGGTGGCTCCAGGCACTTGGGAGGGGTCCCTCGGGGGCCAACATATGGTGAGTGTTAGCCCAAAGGAGGCCGGCGGGCCCAATCCGCCGGCTGTGCAGCGAGCGGAGGGGTGGGCCGACGTTAATGCGCTGGCAAGCGGGAGCGTGGGCCCAAGCGTTTTGGCATGGGGGGCCTTCGAAGCTCACCGGGGGCTCGGAGGGCCCAGCAAGTTCTCCCGCCCTGAATGCCCGGCGGCTCCCTAGCGGCCAGGGTGGCGGCGGGGAGGCAGGGTGAGTCCGGAGCTCGGGCTCGGGGGTCCCCAGTACCCGGCGTGGCATTGCCAGGCCCCTTGGGAGGGGTCCCTCGGGGGCCGAGCTAGGGTTCTCGTTAGCCCAAAGGAGGCCGGCAGGCCCAATTGGCCGGCTGTGCGGCGAGGGGAGGGGTGAGCCGAGGTGAGGGCGCTGGCGAGCGGGAGCTTAGGCCCAAGCGTTTTGGTGCAGGGGGCCTTCGAAGGTCATCGGGGGCTCGGAGGGCCCTGCCTGTACTCCCTCCCTGAATGACCGCTGGCGCCCCTAGCGTCCGGGGTGGCGGCGGGGCGGCAGGGTGAGTCTGGAGTAGGGCTCAGGGGTCCAATTCCCCAGCGTGGCGGCGTCTGGCCCCTTGGGAGGGGTCCCTCGGGGGCCGACCTAGGGTTGAGGTTAACCCAAAGGAGGCCGGGCCCGATCCGCCGGCTGTGCAGAGAACGGAGGGGCGGGGCGAGGTGAGGGCGCTGGCGAGCGGGAGCGTGAGCCCAAGCGTTTTGGCGTGTTGGGCCTTCGAAGGTCACCGGGGGCTCAGAGGGCCCTGCCCGTTCCCCAGCCCCGAATGAGGACGGTGCCCCTAGCGATCCGGGTCGCAGCGGGGCGACAGGGTGAGTTCAGCCCTGGTGCTCGGGGGTCCCCAATCACCCGCGTGGCGGTGCCAGGCCCCTTGGGATGGGCCCCTCGGGAGCCGACCTAGGGTTAGGGTTAGCCCCAGGAGGCCGGCAGTCCCGATCTGCCGGCTGTGCGGCGAGCGGAGGGGCGGGCTGAGGAGAGGGTGCTGGCGAGCAGGAGCCTAGGCCCAAGCGTTTTGTCACGGGGGGCCTTCAAAGGTCACTGGGGGCTCGGAGGGCCCTGCCCGTTCTCCCGCCCTAAATAACCGGTGGCGCCCCTAGCAGCCCGGGTGGCAGCAGGGCGGCAGGGTAAGTAATGCGCTGGGGCTTGAGGGTCCCCAATCCCCGGCGTGGCATCGCCAGGCCCCTTGGGAGGGGCCCCTCGTGAGCAGACCTAGAGTTAGGGTTAGTTCCCAGGAGGCTGGCAGGCCCAATCCGCTGTCTGTGTGGCGAGAGGGGGGGCGGACCGAGGTGAGGGCGCTTGCTAGCGGGAGCGTGGGCCCAAGCGTTTTGGCGTGGGGGGCCTCAAAGGTCGCCAGGGGCTCGGAGGGCCCTGCCCATTCTCCCGCTCTGAATGACTGGTGGCGTCCCTACTGGCCCGGTAGCTGTGGGGCGGAAGGGTGACTCCGGCGCTGAGGCTTGGGGGTCACCAATCCCCGGCGTTGTGGCACCAGGCCTTTGGAAGTGGCCTCTTGGGGTCTGACCTAGGGTTAGTGTTAGCCCCCAGGAAACAGGCAGGCCTGATCCGCTAGCTGTTCATCGAGTGGAGGGGCGGGCCGAGAAGAGGGCGCTGGCGAGTGGGAGCGTGGGCCCAAGCATTTTGGCGCGAGGGGCCTACGAAGGTCGCGGGGGCTCAGAGGGCCCTGCCTGTTCTCCAGCACTGAATGACCGGCGGCGCCCCTAGCGGACTGGGTGGTGGTGGGGTGGCAGGGAGAGTCCAGCACTGGTGCTCGGGGGTCCCCAATCCCCGGCATTGCGATGCCAGGCCCCTTGGGAGGGGCCCCGTGGGGACAGACCTAGGGTTAGGGTTACACCCAGGGGGCTGACAGGCCCGATCCTACGGCTGTGCGGCGAGTGGAGGGGCGGGCCGAGGTGAGGGCGCTGGCTAGCGGGAGCGTGGGTCAAGTGTTTTGGTGCGGGGGGCCCTTCGAAGGTCGTGGGGGGATCGGAGGACCCTACCCGTTCTCCCGCACTGAATGACCGGTGGCGCTCCTAGTGGTGCAGGTGGCAGCGGGGCGGCCGGGTGAGTCCGGCACTGGGGTTCAGGGGTCCCCAATCCCCGGTGTTACGACTGCAGGCCCCTTGCTAGGGGCCCCTCGGGGGCCGACATATGGTAAGGGTTAGCCCCCAGGAGGCCCGCAGGCCCGATCCGCCAGCTCTGCGGTGAGTGGAGGGGTGGTCGGAGGTGAGGCCGCTGGCAATCTGGAGAGTGGGCCCAGTCATTTTGGCACGGGGGTCCTTTGAATGTCGCCAGGGGTTCGGACGGCCCTGCCCGTTCTCCCGCCCTGAATGACGGGCGGCTCCCCTAAAAGCCCTGGTGGAGGAGGGGCGGTAGGGTGAGTCGGGCGCTGGGACTCAGAGGTTCCCAATCCCCGGTGTTTTGGCGCCATGCCCCTTGGGAGGGGCCCCTCGGGGACTCACCTAGGGTTAGGGTTAGCTCCGAGGAGGCCGGCAGGCTCGATCCGCCGGCTGTGTGGTGAGCAGAGGGGCAGGCCGAGGTGAGGGCGCTTGTGAGCAGGAGCGTGGGCCCAAGCGTTTTGGCGCGGGGGGCCTTCGAATGTCGCCAGAGGCTCTGAGGGCCCTGCCCCTTGTCCCGCCCTGAATGACCCGCAGCGCCCCTAGTGGCCCATGTGGCAGCGGGGCAGCCGGTTGTGTCCAGCGCTGGAGCTCGGGGTTCTCCAATCCCCGGTGTTGCGGCTCTAGGCCCCTTGCTGGGGCCCCTAGGGGACCGACCTATGGTTAGATTTAGCCCCCAGGAGGCCGGAAGCCCGATCCGCCAGCTCTGCGGCAAGCGGAGAGGCGGGCGGAGGTGAGGCCGCTGGCGAGCGGGAGCGTGGGCTCAGGCGTTCTGGGGCGGGGTCCTTCGAAAGTCGCTGGAGGCTTGGAGGGCCCTGTACATTCTTCTGCCCTGAATGACCGGCGGCTCCCCTAGCGGCCCGGGTGGAGGAGGGGTGTTAGGGTGACTTGGGCGCTGGGGCTTGGGGGTCCCCAATCCTCGGCGTTGGGGCGCCAGGCCCCTTTGGAAGGGCTCTAGGGGGCCGACCAAGGGTTATTGTTAGCCCCCAGGGGGCCAGCAGGCCAGATCCGCCGGCTGTGAGGCGAGCGGAGGGGTGGACCCAGGTGAGGGCGCTTGAGAGCAAGAATGTGGACCCAAGCGTTTTGGCACCGGGGGCCTTCGAAGGTCATCGGGGGTTCGGAGGGCCCAACCCGTCCTCCTGCCCTGAATGACCAGCAGCGCTACTAGCGGCCCGGGGGGGCGGGGCGGCAGGGTGAGCCCGGCACTGGGGCTTGGGGGTCCCCAATCCCCGGCGTTGCGGGGGCAGACCCTTGGTAGTGGCCCCTCGGGGGCCGACCTAAGGTTACAGTTAGCCCCCAGGAGGCCGGCAGGCCCGATGTGCCAGCTGTGCGGCGAGCGGAGGGGAGGGCCGAGGTGAGGGCGCGGGCGAGCGGGAGCTTGGCCGAAGCGTTTTGGCGCGGGAAGCCTTCGAAAGTCGCCGGGGGATCGGAGGACCCTGCCCGTTTTCCCGCCCTGAATGACCTGCGGCACCCCTGGGGCCCGGGTGGCGGCAGGGCGACAGGGTGAGTCCGTCGCTGGGGTTGGGGGGTTCCCAATCCCCGGTGTTGCGGCACCAGGCCCCTTTGCAGGGGCCCCTTGGAGGCTGACCTAGGGTTATGGTTAGCCCCCAGGAGGCCGCAGGCCCAATCCACCGGCTGTGCGGTGAGCAGAGGGGAGGGCCGAGGTGAGGGCGCTGGCGAGCGGTAGCGTAGGCCCATGAGTTTTGGCGCGGGGGGCCTTCGAAGGTCGCCGGGGCTCAAGAAGCCCTGCCCGTTCTCCCGCACTGAATGTCCGGCGGTGCCCCTAGTGGCTCAGTTGCCGGCGGGGGAGCATGGTGAGTCGGATGCTGGGGCTAGCGGTCCGCAAACCCAGGTGTTGCGGTGGGGGCCGACGAAGGGATAGGGTTAGCCCCCAGGAGGCTGGCGGGCCCTATCCGCCGGCTGTGCGGCGAGCGGAAGGGGCGGGCCGAGGTGAGGGCACTGGCTACCGGGGAGAGTGGGCGCAAGCTTTCTGGCGCGGGGGGGCCTTCGAAAGAGGCCGGGGGCTCCAAGGGCCCCTTCCCGTTCTCCCGCCCTGAATGACCGGTGGTGCCACTAGCGGCCTGTGTGGCGGCGGGGCAGCACGGTGAGTCCAGCACTGTGGCTCGTGGGTCTCCAATGCCCGGCATTGCCGCTCCAGGCACCTTGGGATGAGCCCCTCCGAGGGTGAGCTAGGGTTAGGGTTAGCCCCAGGAGGCTGGCAGGCCTGATCTGCCAGCGTGTGGCGAGCGGAGGGGCAGGCCGAGGTGAGGGCGCTGAAGAGCAGGAGCGTGGGCCCAAGCGTTTTGGTGCGGGGGCCTTTGAAGGTCACCAG
Source organism: Ursus americanus (assembly GCF_024610735.1). NCBI lineage: Eukaryota > Metazoa > Chordata > Mammalia > Carnivora > Ursidae > Ursus > Ursus americanus. Next base: position 423,597 of record NC_142157.1, on the reverse strand, counting down.
GGGCTCGGAGGACCCTGCCCGTTCTCCCGCCCTGGATGACTGGCGGTGCCCCTAGAGGCCCGGGTGGCAGGCGGGGCGGGAGGGTGAGTCTGGCGCTGGGGCTTGTGGGTCCGGAATCCCGGGCATTGCGGCACCAGGCCCCTTGGGAGGGGCCCCTCGAGGGATCGAGCTAGGGTTAGGTTTAGCCCCCAGGGGGACCGTCAGGCCCAATCCGTCCGTTGTGCAGGGAGCGGAGGGTGGGCTGAAGTGATGGTGCTGGCGAGCGGGAGCGTGGGCCCAAGGGTTTTGGCGCGGAGGGCCTTCAAACGGCGCTGGGGGCTCCGAGGGCCCTGTCCGTTGTTCTGCCCTGAATGGACCGACAGCTCTCCTACCGGCCCGGGTGGCGGGCGGGGGCGGCACAGTGCGTCCGGCGCTGGGACTCGGGGGTCACCAATCCCAGGCATTGCAGCGATAGGCCCCTTGGGAGGGGCCCCCTTGGGGGCCGACCTAGGGTTCGGGTTAGCCCCCAGGAGGCTGGCAGGCCGATCCGCCGGCTCTGCCACATGCGAGGGGCTAGCCGAGGGTGAGGGCGCTGGCGAGCGGGAGCATGGCCCCAAGCGTTTTGTCGCGGGGGACCTTCGAAGGTCGCCGGGGGCCCGGGGGGCCCTGCCCGTTCTAACGCCCTGAATGAGGACGGCGCCCTAGCGGGCCGGGTGGTGAGGAGCGGCAGGAGTGCGTCCGGCGGTGGGGTTCGGGTGTCCCCAATCCCCAGCGTGGCGGCGCCAGGCCCCTTGGGAGGGGCTCCTCTGGGGGCCGACCTAGGTTTAGGGTTAGCCAAAGGAGGCCGGCAGGCCCGAACCGCCGGCTGTGCGGCGAGCAGAGGGGGCGGCCGAGGTGAGGGCGCTGGCGAGGGGGGAGTGGGCCCAGGGTTTTGGCACAGGGGGCCTTGGATTGTCACTGGGAGCTTGGAGGGCCCTGCCCATTCTCACACACTAAATGACCGGTGGCGCCCCTGTCGGCCAGGGTGGCGGCGGTGTCGGCAGGATGAGTCTGGAGCTGGGGCTCAGTGGTCCCCGATCCCCGGCGCGGTGGCTCCAGGCACTTGGGAGGGGTCCCTCGGGGGCCAACATATGGTGAGTGTTAGCCCAAAGGAGGCCGGCGGGCCCAATCCGCCGGCTGTGCAGCGAGCGGAGGGGTGGGCCGACGTTAATGCGCTGGCAAGCGGGAGCGTGGGGCCCAAGCGTTTTGGCATGGGGGGCCTTCGAAGCTCACCGGGGGCTCGGAGGGGCCCAGCAAGTTCTCCGCCCTGAATGCCCGGCGGCTCCCTAGCGGCCAGGGTGGCGGCGGGGAGGCAGAGGGTGAGTCCGGAGCTCGGGCTCGGGGGGTCCCCAGTACCCGGCATGGCATTGCCAGGCCGCTTGGGAGGGGTCCCTCGGGGGCCGAGCTAGGGTTCTCGTTAGCCCAAAGGAGGCCGGCAGGCCCAATTGGCCGGCTGTGCGGCGAGGGGAGGGGTGAGCCGAGGTGAGGGCGCTGGCGAGCGGGAGCTTAGGCCCAAGCGTTTTGGTGCAGGGGGCCTTCGAAGGTCATCGGGGGCTCGGAGGGCCCTGCCTGTACTCCTCCCTGAATGACCGCTGGCGCCCCTAGCGTCGGCGGGTGGCGGCGGGGCGGCAGGGTGAGTCTGGAGTAGGGCTCAGGGGTCCAATTCCCGGCGTGGCGGCGCCTGGCCCCTTGGGAGGGGTCCCTCGGGGGCCGACCTAGGGTTGAGGTTAACCCAAAGGAGGCGGGCCTCGATCCGCCGGCTGTGCAGAGAACGGAGGGGCGGGGGCGAGGTGAGGGCGCTGGCGAGCGGGGAGCGTGAGCCCAAGCGTTTTGGCGTGTTGGGCCTTCGAAGGTCACCGGGGGCTCAGAGGGCCCTGCCCGTTCCCCAGCCCCGAATGAGGACGGTGGCCCCTAGCGATCCGGGGTCGCAGCGGGGCGACAGGGTGAGTTCAGCCCTGGTGCTCGGGGGTCCCCCAATCACCCGCGTGGCGGTGCCAGGCCCCTTGGGATGGGCCCCTCGGGAGCCGACCTAGGGTTAGGGTTAGCCCCAGGAGGCCGGCTAGTCCCGATCTGCCGGCTGTGCGGCGAGCGGAGGGGCGGGCTGAGGAGAGGGTGCTGGCGAGCAGGAGCCTAGGCCCAAGCGTTTTGTCACGGGGGGCCTTCAAAGGTCACTGGGGGCTCGGAGGGCCCTGCCGTTCTCTCCGCCCTAAATAACCGGTGGCGCCCCTAGCAGCCCGGGTGGCAGCAGGGCGGCAGGGTAAGTAATGCGCTGGGGCTTGAGGGTCCCCAATCCCCGGCGTGGCATCGCCAGGCCCCTTGGGAGGGGCCCCTCGTGAGCAGACCTGGAGTTAGGGTTAGTTCCCAGGAGGCTGGCAGGCCCAATCCGCTGTCTGTGCGGTGAGAGGGGGGGCAGACCGAGGTGAGGGCGCTTGCTAGCAGGAGCGTGGGCCCAAGCGTTTTGGCGTGGGGAGGCCTCAAAGGTCGCCAGGGGCTCGGAGGGCCCTGCCCATTCTCCCGCTCTGAATGACTGGTGGCGTCCCTACTGGCCCGGTAGCTGTGGGGCGGAAGGGGTGACTCCGGCGCTGAGGCTTGGGGGTCACCAATCCCCGGCGTTGTGGCACCAGGCCCTTTGGAAGTGGCCTCTTTGGGGTCTGACCTAGGGTTAGTGTTAGCCCCCAGGAAACAGGCAGGCCTGATCCGCTAGCTGTTCATCGAGTGGAGGGGCGGGCCGAGAAGAGGGCGCTGGCGAGTGGGAGCGTGGGCCCAAGCATTTTGGCGCGAGGGGCCTACGAAGGTCGCGGGGGCTCAGAGGGCCCTGCCTGTTCTCCAGCACTGAATGACCGGCGGCGCCCCTAGCGGACTGGGTGGTGGTGGGGTGGCAGGGAGAGTCCAGCACTGGTGCTCGGCTCGGGGGTCCCCAATCCCCGGCATTGCGATGCCAGGCCCCTTGGGAGGGGCCCCGTGGGGACAGACCTAGGGTTAGGGTTACACCCAGGGGGCTGACAGGCCCGATCCTACGGCTGTGCGGCGAGTGGAGGGGCGGGCCGAGGTGAGGGCGCTGGCTAGCGGGAGCGTGGGTCAAGTGTTTTGGTGCGGGGGGCCCTTCGAAGGTCGTGGGGGGATCGGAGGACCCTGCCCGTTCTCCCGCACTGAATGACCGGTGGCGCTCCTAGTGGTGCAGGTGGCAGCGGGGCGGCCGGGTGAGTCCGGCACTGGGGTTCAGGGGTCCCCAATCCCCGGTGTTACGACTGCAGGCCCCTTGCTAGGGGCCCCTCGGGGGCCGACATATGGTAAGGGTTAGCCCCCAGGAGGCCCGCAGGCCCGATCCGCCAGCTCTGCGGTGAGTGGAGGGGTGGTCGGAGGTGAGGCCGCTGGCAATCTGGAGAGTGGGCCCAGTCATTTTGGCACGGGGGTCCTTTGAATGTCGCCAGGGGTTCGGACGGCCCTGCCCGTTCTCCCGCCCTGAATGACGGGCGGCTCCCCTAAAAGCCCTGGTGGAGGAGGGGCGGTAGGGTGAGTCGGGCGCTGGGACTCAGAGGTTCCCAATCCCCGGCGTTTTGGCGCCATGCCCCTTGGGAGGGGCCCCTCGGGGACTCACCTAGGGTTAGGGTTAGCTCCGAGGAGGCCGGCAGGCTCGATCCGCCGGCTGTGTGGTGAGCAGAGGGGCAGGCCGAGGTGAGGGCGCTTGTGAGCAGGAGCGTGGGCCCAAGCGTTTTGGCGCGGGGGGCCTTCGAATGTCGCCAGAGGCTCTGAGGGCCCTGCCCGTTGTCCCGCCCTGAATGACCCGCAGCGCCCCTAGTGGCCCATGTGGCAGCGGGGCAGCCGGTTGTGTCCAGCGCTGGAGCTCGGGGTTCTCCAATCCCCGGTGTTGCGGCTCTAGGCCCCTTGCTGGGGCCCCTAGGGGACCGACCTATGGTTAGATTTAGCCCCCAGGAGGCCGGAAGCCCGATCCGCCAGCTCTGCGGCAAGCGGAGAGGCGGGCGGAGGTGAGGCCGCTGGCGAGCGGGAGCGTGGGCTCAGGCGTTCTGGGGCGGGGGTCCTTCGAAAGTCGCTGGAGGCTTGGAGGGCCCTGTACATTCTTCTGCCCTGAATGACCGGCGGCTCCCCTAGCGGCCCGGGTGGAGGAGGGGTGTTAGGGTGACTTGGGCGCTGGGGCTTGGGGGTCCCCAATCCTCGGCGTTGGGGCGCCAGGCCCCTTTGGAAGGGCTCTAGGGGGCCGACCAAGGGTTATTGTTAGCCCCCAGGGGGCCAGCAGGCCAGATCCGCCGGCTGTGAGGCGAGCGGAGGGGTGGACCCAGGTGAGGGCGCTTGAGAGCAAGAATGTGGACCCAAGCGTTTTGGCACCGGGGGCCTTCGAAGGTCATCGGGGGTTCGGAGGGCCCAACCCGTCCTCCTGCCCTGAATGACCAGCAGCGCTACTAGCGGCCCGGGGGGGCGGGGCGGCAGGGTGAGCCCGGCACTGGGGCTTGGGGGTCCCCAATCCCCGGCGTTGCGGGGGCAGACCCTTGGTAGTGGCCCCTCGGGGGCCGACCTAAGGTTACAGTTAGCCCCCAGGAGGCCGGCAGGCCCGATGTGCCAGCTGTGCGGCGAGCGGAGGGGAGGGCCGAGGTGAGGGCGCGGGCGAGCGGGAGCTTGGCCGAAGCGTTTTGGCGCGGGAAGCCTTCGAAAGTCGCCGGGGGATCGGAGGACCCTGCCCGTTTTCCCCGCCCTGAATGACCTGCGGCACCCCTGGGGCCCGGGTGGCGGCAGGGCGACAGGGTGAGTCCGTCGCTGGGGTTGGGGGGTTCCCAATCCCCGGTGTTGCGGCACCAGGCCCCTTTGCAGGGGCCCCTTGGAGGCTGACCTAGGGTTATGGTTAGCCCCCAGGAGGCCGCAGGCCCAATCCACCGGCTGTGCGGTGAGCAGAGGGGAGGGCCGAGGTGAGGGCGCTGGCGAGCGGTAGCGTAGGCCCATGAGTTTTGGCGCGGGGGGGCCTTCGAAGGTCGCCGGGGCTCAAGAAGCCCTGCCCGTTCTCCCGCACTGAATGTCCGGCGGTGCCCCTAGTGGCTCAGTTGCCGGCGGGGGAGCATGGTGAGTCGGATGCTGGGGCTAGCGGTCCGCAAACCCAGGTGTTGCGGTGCCAGGCCCGTTGGGAGGGGCCTCTCGGGGGCCGACGAAGGGATAGGGTTAGCCCCCAGGAGGCTGGCGGGCCCTATCCGCCGGCTGTGCGGCGAGCGGAGGGGCGGGCCGAGGTGAGGGCACTGGCTACCGGGAGAGTGGGCGCAAGCTTTCTGGCGCGGGGGGCCTTCGAAAGAGGCCGGGGGCTCCAAGGGCCCTTCCCGTTCTCCCGCCCTGAATGACCGGTGGTGCCACTAGCGGCCTGTGTGGCGGCGGGGCAGCACGGTGAGTCCAGCACTGTGGCTCGTGGGTCTCCAATGCCCGGCATTGCCGCTCCAGGCACCTTGGGATGAGCCCCTCCGAGGGTGAGCTAGGGTTAGGGTTAGCCCCCAGGAGGCTGGCAGGCCTGATCTGCCAGCTGTGTGGCGAGCGGAGGGGCAGGCCGAGGTGAGGGCGCTGAAGAGCAGGAGCGTGGGCCCAAGCGTTTTGGTGCGGGGGCCTTTGAAGGTCACCAGGGGCTCGGAGGACCCTGCCCGTTCTCCCGCCCTGGATGACTGGCGGTGCCCCTAGAGGCCCGGGGTGGCAGCGGGGCGGGAGGGTGAGTCTGGCGCTGGGGCTTGTGGGTCCGGAATCCCGGGCATTGCGGCACCAGGCCCCTTGGGAGGGGCCCCTCGAGGGATCGAGCTAGGGTTAGGTTTAGCCCCCAGGGGACCGTCAGGCCCAATCCGTCCGTTGTGCAGGGAGCGGAGGGTGGGCTGAAGTGATGGTGCTGGCGAGCGGGAGCGTGGGCCCAAGGGTTTTGGCGCGGAGGGCCTTCAAACGGCGCTGGGGGCTCCGAGGGCCCTGTCCGTTGTTCTGCCCTGAATGACCGACAGCTCTCCTACCGGCCCGGGTGGCGGCGGGGCGGCACAGTGCGTCCGGCGCTGGGACTCGGGGGTCACCAATCCCAGGCATTGCAGCGATAGGCCCCTTGGGAGGGGCCCCTTGGGGGCCGACCTAGGGTTCGGGTTAGCCCCCAGGAGGCTGGCAGGCCCGATCCGCCGGCTCTGCCACATGCGGAGGGGCTAGCCGAGGTGAGGGCGCTGGCGAGCGGGAGCATGGCCCCAAGCGTTTTGTCGCGGGGGACCTTCGAAGGTCGCCGGGGGCCCGGGGGGCCCTGCCCGTTCTAACGCCCTGAATGAGGACGGCGCCCCTAGCGGGCCGGGTGGTGAGGAGCGGCAGAGTGCGTCCGGCGGTGGGGTTCGGGTGTCCCCAATCCCCAGCGTGGCGGCGCCAGGCCCCTTGGGAGGGGCTCCTCTGGGGCCGACCTAGGTTTAGGGTTAGCCCAAAGGAGGCCGGCAGGCCCGAACCGCCGGCTGTGCGGCGAGCAGAGGGGCGGGCCGAGGTGAGGGCGCTGGCGAGGGGGAGCGTGGGCCCAGGGTTTTGGCACAGGGGGCCTTGGATTGTCACTGGGAGCTTGGAGGGCCCTGCCCATTCTCACACACTAAATGACCGGTGGCGCCCCTGTCGGCCAGGGTGGCGGCGTGTCGGCAGGATGAGTCTGGAGCTGGGGCTCAGTGGTCCCCGATCCCCGGCGCGGTGGCTCCAGGCACTTGGGAGGGGTCCCTCGGGGGCCAACATATGGTGAGTGTTAGCCCAAAGGAGGCCGGCGGGCCCAATCCGCCGGCTGTGCAGCGAGCGGAGGGGTGGGCCGACGTTAATGCGCTGGCAAGCGGGAGCGTGGGCCCAAGCGTTTTGGCATGGGGGGCCTTCGAAGCTCACCGGGGGCTCGGAGGGCCCAGCAAGTTCTCCCGCCCTGAATGCCCGGCGGCTCCCTAGCGGCCAGGGTGGCGGCGGGGAGGCAGGGTGAGTCCGGAGCTCGGGCTCGGGGGTCCCCAGTACCCGGCATGGCATTGCCAGGCCGCTTGGGAGGGGTCCCTCGGGGGCCGAGCTAGGGTTCTCGTTAGCCCAAAGGAGGCCGGCAGGCCCAATTGGCCGGCTGTGCGGCGAGGGGAGGGGTGAGCCGAGGTGAGGGCGCTGGCGAGCGGGAGCTTAGGCCCAAGCGTTTTGGTGCAGGGGGCCTTCGAAGGTCATCGGGGGCTCGGAGGGCCCTGCCTGTACTCCCTCCCTGAATGACCGCTGGCGCCCCTAGCGTCCGGGGTGGCGGCGGGGCGGCAGGGTGAGTCTGGAGTAGGGCTCAGGGGTCCAATTCCCGGCGTGGCGGCGCCTGGCCCCTTGGGAGGGGTCCCTCGGGGGCCGACCTAGGGTTGAGGTTAACCCAAAGGAGGCCGGGCCCGATCCGCCGGCTGTGCAGAGAACGGAGGGGCGGGGCGAGGTGAGGGCGCTGGCGAGCGGGAGCGTGAGCCCAAGCGTTTTGGCGTGTTGGGCCTTCGAAGGTCACCGGGGGCTCAGAGGGCCCTGCCCGTTCCCCAGCCCCGAATGAGGATGGTGCCCCTAGCGATCCGGGTCGCAGCGGGGCGACAGGGTGAGTTCAGCCCTGGTGCTCGGGGGTCCCCAATCACCCGCGTGGCGGTGCCAGGCCCCTTGGGATGGGCCCCTCGGGAGCCGACCTAGGGTTAGGGTTAGCCCCAGGAGGCCGGCAGTCCCGATCTGCCGGCTGTGCGGCGAGCGGAGGGGCGGGCTGAGGAGAGGGTGCTGGCGAGCAGGAGCCTAGGCCCAAGCGTTTTGTCACGGGGGGCCTTCAAAGGTCACTGGGGGCTCGGAGGGCCCTGCCCGTTCTCCCGCCCTAAATAACCGGTGGCGCCCCTAGCAGCCCGGGTGGCAGCAGGGCGGCAGGGTAAGTAATGCGCTGGGGCTTGAGGGTCCCCAATCCCCGGCGTGGCATCGCCAGGCCCCTTGGGAGGGGCCCCTCGTGAGCAGACCTGGAGTTAGGGTTAGTTCCCAGGAGGCTGGCAGGCCCAATCCGCTGTCTGTGCGGTGAGAGGGGGGGCAGACCGAGGTGAGGGCGCTTGCTAGCAGGAGCGTGGGCCCAAGCGTTTTGGCGTGGGGGGCCTCAAAGGTCGCCAGGGGCTCGGAGGGCCCTGCCCATTCTCCCGCTCTGAATGACTGGTGGCGTCCCTACTGGCCCGGTAGCTGTGGGGCGGAAGGGTGACTCCGGCGCTGAGGCTTGGGGGTCACCAATCCCCGGCGTTGTGGCACCAGGCCTTTGGAAGTGGCCTCTTGGGGTCTGACCTAGGGTTAGTGTTAGCCCCCAGGAAACAGGCAGGCCTGATCCGCTAGCTGTTCATCGAGTGGAGGGGCGGGCCGAGAAGAGGGCGCTGGCGAGTGGGAGCGTGGGCCCAAGCATTTTGGCGCGAGGGGCCTACGAAGGTCGCGGGGGCTCAGAGGGCCCTGCCTGTTCTCCAGCACTGAATGACCGGCGGCGCCCCTAGCGGACTGGGTGGTGGTGGGGTGGCAGGGAGAGTCCAGCACTGGTGCTCGGGGGTCCCCAATCCCCGGCATTGCGATGCCAGGCCCCTTGGGAGGGGCCCCGTGGGGACAGACCTAGGGTTAGGGTTACACCCAGGGGGCTGACAGGCCCGATCCTACGGCTGTGCGGCGAGTGGAGGGGCGGGCCGAGGTGAGGGCGCTGGCTAGCGGGAGCGTGGGTCAAGTGTTTTGGTGCGGGGGGCCCTTCGAAGGTCGTGGGGGGATCGGAGGACCCTGCCCGTTCTCCCGCACTGAATGACCGGTGGCGCTCCTAGTGGTGCAGGTGGCAGCGGGGCGGCCGGGTGAGTCCGGCACTGGGGTTCAGGGGTCCCCAATCCCCGGTGTTACGACTGCAGGCCCCTTGCTAGGGGCCCCTCGGGGGCCGACATATGGTAAGGGTTAGCCCCCAGGAGGCCCGCAGGCCCGATCCGCCAGCTCTGCGGTGAGTGGAGGGGTGGTCGGAGGTGAGGCCGCTGGCAATCTGGAGAGTGGGCCCAGTCATTTTGGCACGGGGGTCCTTTGAATGTCGCCAGGGGTTCGGACGGCCCTGCCCGTTCTCCCGCCCTGAATGACGGGCGGCTCCCCTAAAAGCCCTGGTGGAGGAGGGGCGGTAGGGTGAGTCGGGCGCTGGGACTCAGAGGTTCCCAATCCCCGGCGTTTTGGCGCCATGCCCCTTGGGAGGGGCCCCTCGGGGACTCACCTAGGGTTAGGGTTAGCTCCGAGGAGGCCGGCAGGCTCGATCCGCCGGCTGTGTGGTGAGCAGAGGGGCAGGCCGAGGTGAGGGCGCTTGTGAGCAGGAGCGTGGGCCCAAGCGTTTTGGCGCGGGGGGCCTTCGAATGTCGCCAGAGGCTCTGAGGGCCCTGCCCGTTGTCCCGCCCTGAATGACCCGCAGCGCCCCTAGTGGCCCATGTGGCAGCGGGGCAGCCGGTTGTGTCCAGCGCTGGAGCTCGGGGTTCTCCAATCCCCGGTGTTGCGGCTCTAGGCCCCTTGCTGGGGCCCCTAGGGGACCGACCTATGGTTAGATTTAGCCCCCAGGAGGCCGGAAGCCCGATCCGCCAGCTCTGCGGCAAGCGGAGAGGCGGGCGGAGGTGAGGCCGCTGGCGAGCGGGAGCGTGGGCTCAGGCGTTCTGGGGCGGGGGTCCTTCGAAAGTCGCTGGAGGCTTGGAGGGCCCTGTACATTCTTCTGCCCTGAATGACCGGCGGCTCCCCTAGCGGCCCGGGTGGAGGAGGGGTGTTAGGGTGACTTGGGCGCTGGGGCTTGGGGGTCCCCAATCCTCGGCGTTGGGGCGCCAGGCCCCTTTGGAAGGGCTCTAGGGGGCCGACCAAGGGTTATTGTTAGCCCCCAGGGGGCCAGCAGGCCAGATCCGCCGGCTGTGAGGCGAGCGGAGGGGTGGACCCAGGTGAGGGCGCTTGAGAGCAAGAATGTGGACCCAAGCGTTTTGGCACCGGGGGCCTTCGAAGGTCATCGGGGGTTCGGAGGGCCCAACCCGTCCTCCTGCCCTGAATGACCAGCAGCGCTACTAGCGGCCCGGGGGGGCGGGGCGGCAGGGTGAGCCCGGCACTGGGGCTTGGGGGTCCCCAATCCCCGGCGTTGCGGGGGCAGACCCTTGGTAGTGGCCCCTCGGGGGCCGACCTAAGGTTACAGTTAGCCCCCAGGAGGCCGGCAGGCCCGATGTGCCAGCTGTGCGGCGAGCGGAGGGGAGGGCCGAGGTGAGGGCGCGGGCGAGCGGGAGCTTGGCCGAAGCGTTTTGGCGCGGGAAGCCTTCGAAAGTCGCCGGGGGATCGGAGGACCCTGCCCGTTTTCCCCGCCCTGAATGACCTGCGGCACCCCTGGGGCCCGGGTGGCGGCAGGGCGACAGGGTGAGTCCGTCGCTGGGGTTGGGGGGTTCCCAATCCCCGGTGTTGCGGCACCAGGCCCCTTTGCAGGGGCCCCTTGGAGGCTGACCTAGGGTTATGGTTAGCCCCCAGGAGGCCGCAGGCCCAATCCACCGGCTGTGCGGTGAGCAGAGGGGAGGGCCGAGGTGAGGGCGCTGGCGAGCGGTAGCGTAGGCCCATGAGTTTTGGCGCGGGGGGCCTTCGAAGGTCGCCGGGGCTCAAGAAGCCCTGCCCGTTCTCCCGCACTGAATGTCCGGCGGTGCCCCTAGTGGCTCAGTTGCCGGCGGGGGAGCATGGTGAGTCGGATGCTGGGGCTAGCGGTCCGCAAACCCAGGTGTTGCGGTGCCAGGCCCGTTGGGAGGGGCCTCTCGGGGGCCGACGAAGGGATAGGGTTAGCCCCCAGGAGGCTGGCGGGCCCTATCCGCCGGCTGTGCGGCGAGCGGAGGGGCGGGCCGAGGTGAGGGCACTGGCTACCGGGAGAGTGGGCGCAAGCTTTCTGGCGCGGGGGGCCTTCGAAAGAGGCCGGGGGCTCCAAGGGCCCTTCCCGTTCTCCCGCCCTGAATGACCGGTGGTGCCACTAGCGGCCTGTGTGGCGGCGGGGCAGCACGGTGAGTCCAGCACTGTGGCTCGTGGGTCTCCAATGCCCGGCATTGCCGCTCCAGGCACCTTGGGATGAGCCCCTCCGAGGGTGAGCTAGGGTTAGGGTTAGCCCCCAGGAGGCTGGCAGGCCTGATCTGCCAGCTGTGTGGCGAGCGGAGGGGCAGGCCGAGGTGAGGGCGCTGAAGAGCAGGAGCGTGGGCCCAAGCGTTTTGGTGCGGGGGCCTTTGAAGGTCACCAGGGGCTCGGAGGACCCTGCCCGTTCTCCCGCCCTGGATGACTGGCGGTGCCCCTAGAGGCCCGGGTGGCAGCGGGGCGGGAGGGTGAGTCTGGCGCTGGGGCTTGTGGGTCCGGAATCCCGGGCATTGCGGCACCAGGCCCCTTGGGAGGGGCCCCTCGAGGGATCGAGCTAGGGTTAGGTTTAGCCCCCAGGGGACCGTCAGGCCCAATCCGTCCGTTGTGCAGGGAGCGGAGGGTGGGCTGAAGTGATGGTGCTGGCGAGCGGGAGCGTGGGCCCAAGGGTTTTGGCGCGGAGGGCCTTCAAACGGCGCTGGGGGCTCCGAGGGCCCTGTCCGTTGTTCTGCCCTGAATGACCGACAGCTCTCCTACCGGCCTGGGTGGCGGCGGGGCGGCACAGTGCGTCCGGCGCTGGGACTCGGGGGTCACCAATCCCAGGCATTGCAGCGATAGGCCCCTTGGGAGGGGCCCCTTGGGGGCCGACCTAGGGTTTGGGTTAGCCCCCAGGAGGCTGGCAGGCCCGATCCGCCGGCTCTGCCACATGCGGAGGGGCTAGCCGAGGTGAGGGCGCTGGCGAGCGGGAGCATGGCCCCAAGCGTTTTGTCGCGGGGGACCTTCGAAGGTCGCCGGGGGCCCGGGGGGCCCTGCCCGTTCTAACGCCCTGAATGAGGACGGCGCCCCTAGCGGGCCGGGTGGTGAGGAGCGGCAGAGTGCGTCCGGCGGTGGGGTTCGGGTGTCCCCAATCCCCAGCGTGGCGGCGCCAGGCCCCTTGGGAGGGGCTCCTCTGGGGCCGACCTAGGTTTAGGGTTAGCCCAAAGGAGGCCGGCAGGCCCGAACCGCCGGCTGTGCGGCGAGCAGAGGGGCGGGCCGAGGTGAGGGCGCTGGCGAGGGGGAGCGTGGGCCCAGGGTTTTGGCACAGGGGGCCTTGGATTGTCACTGGGAGCTTGGAGGGCCCTGCCCATTCTCACACACTAAATGACCGGTGGCGCCCCTGTCGGCCAGGGTGGCGGCGTGTGGGCAGGATGAGTCTGGAGCTGGGGCTCAGTGGTCCCCGATCCCCGGCGCGGTGGCTCCAGGCACTTGGGAGGGGTCCCTCGGGGGCCAACATATGGTGAGTGTTAGCCCAAAGGAGGCCGGCGGGCCCAATCCGCCGGCTGTGCAGCGAGCGGAGGGGTGGGCCGACGTTAATGCGCTGGCAAGCGGGAGCGTGGGCCCAAGCGTTTTGGCATGGGGGGCCTTCGAAGCTCACCGGGGGCTCGGAGGGCCCAGCAAGTTCTCCCGCCCTGAATGCCCGGCGGCTCCCTAGCGGCCAGGGTGGCGGCGGGGAGGCAGGGTGAGTCCGGAGCTCGGGCTCGGGGGTCCCCAGTACCCGGCATGGCATTGCCAGGCCGCTTGGGAGGGGTCCCTCGGGGGCCGAGCTAGGGTTCTCGTTAGCCCAAAGGAGGCCGGCAGGCCCAATTGGCCGGCTGTGCGGCGAGGGGAGGGGTGAGCCGAGGTGAGGGCGCTGGCGAGCGGGAGCTTAGGCCCAAGCGTTTTGGTGCAGGGGGCCTTCGAAGGTCATCGGGGGCTCGGAGGGCCCTGCCTGTACTCCCTCCCTGAATGACCGCTGGCGCCCCTAGCGTCCGGGGTGGCGGCGGGGCGGCAGGGTGAGTCTGGAGTAGGGCTCAGGGGTCCAATTCCCGGCGTGGCGGCGCCTGGCCCCTTGGGAGGGGTCCCTCGGGGGCCGACCTAGGGTTGAGGTTAACCCAAAGGAGGCCGGGCCCGATCCGCCGGCTGTGCAGAGAACGGAGGGGCGGGGCGAGGTGAGGGCGCTGGCGAGCGGGAGCGTGAGCCCAAGCGTTTTGGCGTGTTGGGCCTTCGAAGGTCACCGGGGGCTCAGAGGGCCCTGCCCGTTCCCCAGCCCCGAATGAGGACGGTGCCCCTAGCGATCCGGGTCGCAGCGGGGCGACAGGGTGAGTTCAGCCCTGGTGCTCGGGGGTCCCCAATCACCCGCGTGGCGGCGCCAGGCCCCTTGGGATGGGCCCCTCGGGAGCCGACCTAGGGTTAGGGTTAGCCCCAGGAGGCCGGCAGTCCCGATCTGCCGGCTGTGCGGCGAGCGGAGGGGCGGGCTGAGGAGAGGGTGCTGGCGAGCAGGAGCCTAGGCCCAAGCGTTTTGTCACGGGGGGCCTTCAAAGGTCACTGGGGGCTCGGAGGGCCCTGCCCGTTCTCCCGCCCTAAATAACCGGTGGCGCCCCTAGCAGCCCGGGGTGGCAGCAGGGCGGCAGGGTAAGTAATGCGCTGGGGCTTGAGGGTCCCCAATCCCCGGCGTGGCATCGCCAGGCCCCTTGGGAGGGGCCCCTCGTGAGCAGACCTGGAGTTAGGGTTAGTTCCCAGGAGGCTGGCAGGCCCAATCCGCTGTCTGTGCGGTGAGAGGGGGGGCAGACCGAGGTGAGGGCGCTTGCTAGCAGGAGCGTGGGCCCAAGCGTTTTGGCGTGGGGGGCCTCAAAGGTCGCCAGGGGCTCGGAGGGCCCTGCCCATTCTCCCGCTCTGAATGACTGGTGGCGTCCCTACTGGCCCGGTAGCTGTGGGGCGGAAGGGTGACTCCGGCGCTGAGGCTTGGGGGTCACCAATCCCCGGCGTTGTGGCACCAGGCCTTTGGAAGTGGCCTCTTGGGGTCTGACCTAGGGTTAGTGTTAGCCCCCAGGAAACAGGCAGGCCTGATCCGCTAGCTGTTCATCGAGTGGAGGGGCGGGCCGAGAAGAGGGCGCTGGCGAGTGGGAGCGTGGGCCCAAGCATTTTGGCGCGACGGGCCTACGAAGGTCGCGGGGGCTCAGAGGGCCCTGCCTGTTCTCCAGCACTGAATGACCGGCGGCGCCCCTAGCGGACTGGGTGGTGGTGGGGTGGCAGGGAGAGTCCAGCACTGGTGCTCGGGGGTCCCCAATCCCCGGCATTGCGATGCCAGGCCCCTTGGGAGGGGCCCCGTGGGGACAGACCTAGGGTTAGGGTTACACCCAGGGGGCTGACAGGCCCGATCCTACGGCTGTGCGGCGAGTGGAGGGGCGGGCCGAGGTGAGGGCGCTGGCTAGCGGGAGCGTGGGTCAAGTGTTTTGGTGCGGGGGGCCCTTCGAAGGTCGTGGGGGGATCGGAGGACCCTGCCCGTTCTCCCGCACTGAATGACCGGTGGCGCTCCTAGTGGTGCAGGTGGCAGCGGGGCGGCCGGGTGAGTCCGGCACTGGGGTTCAGGGGTCCCCAATCCCCGGTGTTACGACTGCAGGCCCCTTGCTAGGGGCCCCTCGGGGGCCGACATATGGTAAGGGTTAGCCCCCAGGAGGCCCGCAGGCCCGATCCGCCAGCTCTGCGGTGAGTGGAGGGGTGGTCGGAGGTGAGGCCGCTGGCAATCTGGAGAGTGGGCCCAGTCATTTTGGCACGGGGGTCCTTTGAATGTCGCCAGGGGTTCGGACGGCCCTGCCCGTTCTCCCGCCCTGAATGACGGGCGGCTCCCCTAAAAGCCCTGGTGGAGGAGGGGCGGTAGGGTGAGTCGGGCGCTGGGACTCAGAGGTTCCCAATCCCCGGCGTTTTGGCGCCATGCCCCTTGGGAGGGGCCCCTCGGGGACTCACCTAGGGTTAGGGTTAGCTCCGAGGAGGCCGGCAGGCTCGATCCGCCGGCTGTGTGGTGAGCAGAGGGGCAGGCCGAGGTGAGGGCGCTTGTGAGCAGGAGCGTGGGCCCAAGCGTTTTGGCGCGGGGGGCCTTCGAATGTCGCCAGAGGCTCTGAGGGCCCTGCCCGTTGTCCCGCCCTGAATGACCCGCAGCGCCCCTAGTGGCCCATGTGGCAGCGGGGCAGCCGGTTGTGTCCAGCGCTGGAGCTCGGGGTTCTCCAATCCCCGGTGTTGCGGCTCTAGGCCCCTTGCTGGGGCCCCTAGGGGACCGACCTATGGTTAGATTTAGCCCCCAGGAGGCCGGAAGCCCGATCCGCCAGCTCTGCGGCAAGCGGAGAGGCGGGCGGAGGTGAGGCCGCTGGCGAGCGGGAGCGTGGGCTCAGGCGTTCTGGGGCGGGGGTCCTTCGAAAGTCGCTGGAGGCTTGGAGGGCCCTGTACATTCTTCTGCCCTGAATGACCGGCGGCTCCCCTAGCGGCCCGGGTGGAGGAGGGGTGTTAGGGTGACTTGGGCGCTGGGGCTTGGGGGTCCCCAATCCTCGGCGTTGGGGCGCCAGGCCCCTTTGGAAGGGCTCTAGGGGGCCGACCAAGGGTTATTGTTAGCCCCCAGGGGGCCAGCAGGCCAGATCCGCCGGCTGTGAGGCGAGCGGAGGGGTGGACCCAGGTGAGGGCGCTTGAGAGCAAGAATGTGGACCCAAGCGTTTTGGCACCGGGGGCCTTCGAAGGTCATCGGGGGTTCGGAGGGCCCAACCCGTCCTCCTGCCCTGAATGACCAGCAGCGCTACTAGCGGCCCGGGGGGGCGGGGCGGCAGGGTGAGCCCGGCACTGGGGCTTGGGGGTCCCCAATCCCCGGCGTTGCGGGGGCAGACCCTTGGTAGTGGCCCCTCGGGGGCCGACCTAAGGTTACAGTTAGCCCCCAGGAGGCCGGCAGGCCCGATGTGCCAGCTGTGCGGCGAGCGGAGGGGAGGGCCGAGGTGAGGGCGCGGGCGAGCGGGAGCTTGGCCGAAGCGTTTTGGCGCGGGAAGCCTTCGAAAGTCGCCGGGGGATCGGAGGACCCTGCCCGTTTTCCCGCCCTGAATGACCTGCGGCACCCCTGGGGCCCGGGTGGCGGCAGGGCGACAGGGTGAGTCCGTCGCTGGGGTTGGGGGGTTCCCAATCCCCGGTGTTGCGGCACCAGGCCCCTTTGCAGGGGCCCCTTGGAGGCTGACCTAGGGTTATGGTTAGCCCCCAGGAGGCCGCAGGCCCAATCCACCGGCTGTGCGGTGAGCAGAGGGGAGGGCCGAGGTGAGGGCGCTGGCGAGCGGTAGCGTAGGCCCATGAGTTTTGGCGCGGGGGGCCTTCGAAGGTCGCCGGGGCTCAAGAAGCCCTGCCCGTTCTCCCGCACTGAATGTCCGGCGGTGCCCCTAGTGGCTCAGTTGCCGGCGGGGGAGCATGGTGAGTCGGATGCTGGGGCTAGCGGTCCGCAAACCCAGGTGTTGCGGTGCCAGGCCCGTTGGGAGGGGCCTCTCGGGGGCCGACGAAGGGATAGGGTTAGCCCCCAGGAGGCTGGCGGGCCCTATCCGCCGGCTGTGCGGCGAGCGGAGGGGCGGGCCGAGGTGAGGGCACTGGCTACCGGGAGAGTGGGCGCAAGCTTTCTGGCGCGGGGGGCCTTCGAAAGAGGCCGGGGGCTCCAAGGGCCCTTCCCGTTCTCCCGCCCTGAATGACCGGTGGTGCCACTAGCGGCCTGTGTGGCGGCGGGGCAGCACGGTGAGTCCAGCACTGTGGCTCGTGGGTCTCCAATGCCCGGCATTGCCGCTCCAGGCACCTTGGGATGAGCCCCTCCGAGGGTGAGCTAGGGTTAGGGTTAGCCCCCAGGAGGCTGGCAGGCCTGATCTGCCAGCTGTGTGGCGAGCGGAGGGGCAGGCCGAGGTGAGGGCGCTGAAGAGCAGGAGCGTGGGCCCAAGCGTTTTGGTGCGGGGGCCTTTGAAGGTCACCAGGGGCTCGGAGGACCCTGCCCGTTCTCCCGCCCTGGATGACTGGCGGTGCCCCTAGAGGCCCGGGTGGCAGCGGGGCGGGAGGGTGAGTCTGGCGCTGGGGCTTGTGGGTCCGGAATCCCGGGCATTGCGGCACCAGGCCCCTTGGGAGGGGCCCCTCGAGGGATCGAGCTAGGGTTAGGTTTAGCCCCCAGGGGACCGTCAGGCCCAATCCGCCGGTTGTGCAGGGAGCGGAGGGTGGGCTGAAGTGATGGTGCTGGCGAGCGGGAGCGTGGGCCCAAGGGTTTTGGCGCGGAGGGCCTTCAAACGGCGCTGGGGGCTCCGAGGGCCCTGTCCGTTGTTCTGCCCTGAATGACCGACAGCTCTCCTACCGGCCCGGGTGGCGGCGGGGCGGCACAGTGCGTCCGGCGCTGGGACTCGGGGGTCACCAATCCCAGGCATTGCAGCGATAGGCCCCTTGGGAGGGGCCCCTTGGGGGCCGACCTAGGGTTCGGGTTAGCCCCCAGGAGGCTGGCAGGCCCGATCCGCCGGCTCTGCCACATGCGGAGGGGCTAGCCGAGGTGAGGGCGCTGGCGAGCGGGAGCATGGCCCCAAGCGTTTTGTCGCGGGGGACCTTCGAAGGTCGCCGGGGGCCCGGGGGGCCCTGCCCGTTCTAACGCCCTGAATGAGGACGGCGCCCCTAGCGGGCCGGGTGGTGAGGAGCGGCAGAGTGCGTCCGGCGGTGGGGTTCGGGTGTCCCCAATCCCCAGCGTGGCGGCGCCAGGCCCCTTGGGAGGGGCTCCTCTGGGGCCGACCTAGGTTTAGGGTTAGCCCAAAGGAGGCCGGCAGGCCCGAACCGCCGGCTGTGCGGCGAGCAGAGGGGCGGGCCGAGGTGAGGGCGCTGGCGAGGGGGAGCGTGGGCCCAGGGTTTTGGCACAGGGGGCCTTGGATTGTCACTGGGAGCTTGGAGGGCCCTGCCCATTCTCACACACTAAATGACCGGTGGCGCCCCTGTCGGCCAGGGTGGCGGCGTGTGGGCAGGATGAGTCTGGAGCTGGGGCTCAGTGGTCCCCGATCCCCGGCGCGGTGGCTCCAGGCACTTGGGAGGGGTCCCTCGGGGGCCAACATATGGTGAGTGTTAGCCCAAAGGAGGCCGGCGGGCCCAATCCGCCGGCTGTGCAGCGAGCGGAGGGGTGGGCCGACGTTAATGCGCTGGCAAGCGGGAGCGTGGGCCCAAGCGTTTTGGCATGGGGGGCCTTCGAAGCTCACCGGGGGCTCGGAGGGCCCAGCAAGTTCTCCCGCCCTGAATGCCCGGCGGCTCCCTAGCAGCCAGGGTGGCGGCGGGGAGGCAGGGTGAGTCCGGAGCTCGGGCTCGGGGGTCCCCAGTACCCGGCATGGCATTGCCAGGCCGCTTGGGAGGGGTCCCTCGGGGGCCGAGCTAGGGTTCTCGTTAGCCCAAAGGAGGCCGGCAGGCCCAATTGGCCGGCTGTGCGGCGAGGGGAGGGGTGAGCCGAGGTGAGGGCGCTGGCGAGCGGGAGCTTAGGCCCAAGCGTTTTGGTGCAGGGGGCCTTCGAAGGTCATCGGGGGCTCGGAGGGCCCTGCCTGTACTCCCTCCCTGAATGACCGCTGGCGCCCCTAGCGTCCGGGGTGGCGGCGGGGCGGCAGGGTGAGTCTGGAGTAGGGCTCAGGGGTCCAATTCCCGGCGTGGCGGCGCCTGGCCCCTTGGGAGGGGTCCCTCGGGGGCCGACCTAGGGTTGAGGTTAACCCAAAGGAGGCCGGGCCCGATCCGCCGGCTGTGCAGAGAACGGAGGGGCGGGGCGAGGTGAGGGCGCTGGCGAGCGGGAGCGTGAGCCCAAGCGTTTTGGCGTGTTGGGCCTTCGAAGGTCACCGGGGGCTCAGAGGGCCCTGCCTGTTCCCCAGCCCCGAATGAGGACGGTGCCCCTAGCGATCCGGGTCGCAGCGGGGCGACAGGGTGAGTTCAGCCCTGGTGCTCGGGGGTCCCCAATCACCCGCGTGGCGGCGCCAGGCCCCTTGGGATGGGCCCCTCGGGAGCCGACCTAGGGTTAGGGTTAGCCCCAGGAGGCCGGCAGTCCCGATCTGCCGGCTGTGCGGCGAGCGGAGGGGCGGGCTGAGGAGAGGGTGCTGGCGAGCAGGAGCCTAGGCCCAAGCGTTTTGTCACGGGGGGCCTTCAAAGGTCACTGGGGGCTCGGAGGGCCCTGCCCGTTCTCCCGCCCTAAATAACCGGTGGCGCCCCTAGCAGCCCGGGTGGCAGCAGGGCGGCAGGGTAAGTAATGCGCTGGGGCTTGAGGGTCCCCAATCCCCGGCGTGGCATCGCCAGGCCCCTTGGGAGGGGCCCCTCGTGAGCAGACCTAGAGTTAGGGTTAGTTCCCAGGAGGCTGGCAGGCCCAATCCGCTGTCTGTGCGGTGAGAGGGGGGGCGGACCGAGGTGAGGGCGCTTGCTAGCAGGAGCGTGGGCCCAAGCGTTTTGGCGTGGGGGGCCTCAAAGGTCGCCAGGGGCTCGGAGGGCCCTGCCCATTCTCCCGCTCTGAATGACTGGTGGCGTCCCTACTGGCCCGGTAGCTGTGGGGCGGAAGGGTGACTCCGGCGCTGAGGCTTGGGGGTCACCAATCCCCGGCGTTGTGGCACCAGGCCTTTGGAAGTGGCCTCTTGGGGTCTGACCTAGGGTTAGTGTTAGCCCCCAGGAAACAGGCAGGCCTGATCCGCTAGCTGTTCATCGAGTGGAGGGGCGGGCCGAGAAGAGGGCGCTGGCGAGTGGGAGCGTGGGCCCAAGCATTTTGGCGCGACGGGCCTACGAAGGTCGCGGGGGCTCAGAGGGCCCTGCCTGTTCTCCAGCACTGAATGACCGGCGGCGCCCCTAGCGGACTGGGTGGTGGTGGGGTGGCAGGGAGAGTCCAGCACTGGTGCTCGGGGGTCCCCAATCCCCGGCATTGCGATGCCAGGCCCCTTGGGAGGGGCCCCGTGGGGGCAGACCTAGGGTTAGGGTTACACCCAGGGGGCTGACAGGCCCGATCCTATGGCTGTGCGGCGAGCGGAGGGGCGGGCCGAGGTGAGGGCGCTGGCTAGCGGGAGCGTGGGTCAAGTGTTTTGGTGCGGGGGGCCCTTCGAAGGTCGTGGGGGGATCGGAGGACCCTGCCCGTTCTCCCGCACTGAATGACCGGTGGCGCTCCTAGTGGTGCAGGTGGCAGCGGGGCGGCCGGGTGAGTCCGGCACTGGGGTTCAGGGGTCCCCAATTCCCGGCGTTACGACTGCAGGCCCCTTGCTAGGGGCCCCTCGGGGGCCGACATATGGTAAGGGTTAGCCCCCAGGAGGCCCGCAGGCCCGATCCGCCAGCTCTGCGGTGAGTGGAAGGGTGGTCGGAGGTGAGGCCGCTGGCAATCTGGAGAGTGGGTCCAGTCATTTTGGCGCGGGGGTCCTTCGAATGTCGCCAGGGGTTCGGACGGCCCTGCCCGTTCTCCCGCCCTGAATGACGGGCGGCTCCCCTAAAAGCCCTGGTGGAGGAGGGGCGGTAGGGTGAGTCGGGCGCTGGGACTCAGGGGTTCCCAATCCCCGGCGTTTTGGCGCCATGCCCCTTGGGAGGGGCCCCTCGGGGACTCACCTAGGGTTAGGGTTAGCTCCGAGGAGGCCGGCAGGCCCGATCCGCCGGCTGTGTGGTGAGCAGAGGGGCAGGCCGAGGTGAGGGCGCTTGTGAGCAGGAGCGTGGGCCCAAGCGTTTTGGCGCGGGGGGCCTTCGAATGTCGCCAGAGGCTCTGAGGGCCCTGCCCGTTGTCCCGCCCTGAATGACCCGCATCGCCCCTAGTGGCCCATGTGGCAGCGGGGCAGCCGGTTGTGTCCAGCGCTGGAGCTCGGGGTTCTCCAATCCCCGGTGTTGCGGCTCTAGGCCCCTTGCTGGGGCCCCTAGGGGACCGACCTATGGTTAGATTTAGCCCCCAGGAGGCCGGAAGCCCGATCCGCCAGCTCTGCGGCAAGCGGAGAGGCGGGCGGAGGTGAGGCCGCTGGCGAGCGGGAGCGTGGGCTCAGGCGTTTTGGGGCGGGGGTCCTTCGAAAGTCGCTGGAGGCTTGGAGGGCCCTGTACGTTCTTCTGCCCTGAATGACTGGCAGCTCCCCTAGCGGCCCGGGTGGAGGAGGGGTGTTAGGGTGACTTGGGCGCTGGGGCTTGGGGGTCCCCAATCCTCAGCGTTGGGGCGCCAGACCCCTTTGGAAGGGCTCTAGGGGGCCGACCAAGGGTTATTGTTAGCCCCCAGGGGGCCAGCAGGCCAGATCCACCGGCTGTGAGGCGAGCGGAGGGGTGGACCCAGGTGAGGGCGCTTGAGAGCAAGAATGTGGACCCAAGCGTTTTCGCACAGGGGGCCTTCGAAGGTCATCGGGGGTTCGGAGGGCCCAACCCGTTCTCCTGCCCTGAATGACCAGCGGCGCTACTAGCGGCCCGGGGGGGGCGGGGTGGCAGGGTGAGCCCGGCACTGGGGCTTGGGGGTCCCCAATCTCCGGTGTTGCAGGGGCAGACCCTTGGTAGTGGCCCCTCGGATGCCGACCTAAGGTTACAGTTAGCCCCCAGGAGGCCGGCAGGCCCGATGTGCCAGCTGTGCGGCGAGCGGAGGGGCGGGCCGAGGTGAGATCGCTGGCGAGCGGGAGCTTGGCCGAAGCGTTTTGGCGCGGGAATCCTTCGATGGTCGCCGGGGGATCGGAGGACCCTGCCCGTTTTCCCGCCCTGAATGACCTGCGGCGCCCCTGGGGCCCGGGTGGCAGCAGGGCAGCAGGGTGAGCCATCGCTGGGGTTGGGGGGTTCCCAATCCCCGGTGTTGCGGCACCAGGCCCCTTCGCAGGGGCCCCTCGGAGGCTGTCCTAGGGTTATGGTTAGCCCCCAGGAGGCCGCAGGCCCAATCCACCGGCTGTGCGGTGAGCAGAGGGGAGGGCCGAGGTGAGGGCGCTGGCGAGCGGTAGCATAGGCCCATGAGTTTTGGCGCGGGGGGCCTTCGAAGGTCGCCGGCGCTCAAGAAGCCCTGCCAGTTCTCCCGCACTGAATGTCCGGTGGTGCCCCTAGCGGCTCAGTTGCCGGCGGGGGAACATGGTGAGTCCGGCGCTGGGGCTCAGGAGTCCCCAATCCCCGTCGTTGCGGCGCCAGGCCCCTTGGGAGGGGCCACTAGGGGGCCGACCTAGGGTTTGGGTTAGCCTCCAGAAGGCCCACAGGCCCGATTCACCATCTGTGCGGCGAGCGGAGGGGAGGGCCGAGGTAAGGGCGCTGGCGAGCGGGAGCGTGGGCCCAAGCGTTTTGGTGCAGGGGGCCTTCGAAGGTCGCCGGTGGCTTGGAGGGCCCTGGCCATTCTCCCTCCCTGAATGAACAGCGGCGCCCCTAGCGGCCCAGGTGGCGGTAGGGCGGGAGGGTCAGCTGGGCGCTGGGGCTCAGGAGTCCCCAGTCCCCAGTGTTGAGGCAATAGGAACCTGGGATGGGCCCCTCGGGGGCCCACCAAAAGTTAGGGTAACACCCAGGAGGCTGGCAGTCCTGATCCACCGGCTGTGCAGCGAGCGGAGGGGCAGAACGAGGTGAGGGCGCAGGCGAGTGGGAGCATGGGCCAAAGCATTTTGGCACAGGGGGCCTTTGAAGGTCGCCAGGGGCTTGGAGGGATCTGCCCGTACTCCCTCCCTGAATGACCGACGGTGTTCCTAGTGGCCTGGGTGGTGGCGGAGCAATACGGTGAGTCCGGCGCTGGGGTTCGGGGGTCCCCAATCACAGGCATTGCGGTGCCAGGCCCCTTTGGAGGTGCCCCTCAGGGGCCAACCTAGGGTTATGGGTAGCCCCAGGAGGCGGGCAGGCCTCATCCACCAGCTCTGCAGCAAGCGGAGGGACGGGCCGAGGTGAGGGCACTGAGGAGCAGGAGCGTGGGCTCAAGCGTTTTGGATGGGGGGGCCTTGGAAGGTCGCCGTGGGCTCGGAGGGCCCCTGCCTGTTCTCCCACACTGAATGACCAGCGACACCCCTAGCGGCCCGGGTGGTGGAGGGACAGCAGGGTGAGTCCGGCGCTGGGGCTCGGGGGTCCCCAACCCGGCGTTGCGGTCCCAGGCCCCTTCGGAGGGGCCCCTCAGCGGCCGACCTAGGGTTAGGGTTAGCCCCCTGGAGGCCGGGAGGCCCGATCTGCCAGCTGTGTGGGGAGAGGAGGGGCCGGCCGAGGTGAGGGCGCTGACTAGCGGGAGCGTGGGCGCAAGCGTCGTGGCGCAGGGGGCCTTCGAAGGTCGCCAGTGGCTCAGAGGGCCCTGTCCTTTGTTCCGGCCTGAATGACCTACAGCGCTCCTAGCGGCACGGGTGGTGGCGGAGCGGAAGTGTGAGTCCGGCGCTGAGGCTTGCGGGTCCAGAATCCCTGGCTTGTGGCGCCAGGCCCCTTGGGAGAGGCCCCTCGGGGGCCGAACTAGGGTTAGGGTTAGCTCCTAGGAATCCGGCAGGCCCGTATGCCGGCTGTGCAGCGAGCGGAGGGGCGGGACTTGGCGAGGGCGCTGGTGAGCAGGAGCATGGGCCCAAGCATTTTGGCGCAGGGGGCCTCTAATGGTCGCCGTGGCTCGGAGGGCCCTCCCAGTTCTCCCGCCCTGACTGACCGGAAGTGGCCCTAGAGGCCCGGGTGGCGGTGGGGTGGCAATGTGAGTCTGGCGCTGCGGCTCAGGGGTGACCAATTTCCGGCATTGCAGCGCCAAGCCCCTTGGCAGGAATGACTCGGGGGCTGACCTAGGGTTAGGGTTAGACCTCAGAAGGCCGGCAGGCCTGAAACGCCAGCTGTGCGTAAAGCAGATGGGCGGGCCGAGGTGAGGGCGCTGGTGAGCGGGAGCGTGGGCCCACGCATTTTGGCACGGGAGGCCTACGAAGGCCGCAGGGGCCTGGGAGGTCCCTGCCTGTTCTCCCTCCCTGAATGACCGGCGTCACCTGCAGCGGCCCTGGTGGCGGCGGGGCTACAGGTTGAGTCCGGTGCTGGGGGTCGGGGGTTCCCAATCCCCAGCATTGTGCCACCAGGCCCCTTGGAAGGGGCCCCTCGGGGGCTGACCTAGGGTTAGGGTCAGCCCCCAGGAGGCCGGCAGGCCCGGGAGCCTGGGCCCAAACGTTTTGGCGCAGGGGGCCTTTGAATGTCGCCGGGGGCTAGGAGGGCCCTGCCTGTTCTCCCGCCCTGAATGACCGGCTGCACCCCTAGCGGCCCGAATGGCAGCGGGGCGGCAGGGTGACTCCGGCGCTGCAGCTTGGTCCCCAATCCCCGGCGTTGCAGCGCCAGGCCCCTTGGCAGGGGCCCCTCGGGTCTGACCTAGGGTTAGGGTTAGCCCCCAGGAGGCCGGCAGGCCCAATCCTCCAGCTGTGCAGGAGCAGAGGGGTGGGATGAGATGAGGGCACTGGCGAGCGGGAAGGTGGGGCCAAGCATTTTGGCGCGAGGGGCCTTCAAAGGTTGCCAGGGGCTCGGAGGGCCCTGCCTGTTCTCCTGCCCTGAATGACTGACGGCGCCCTTCGTGGCCCGTTTAGCAGCGGGGCGGCAGGGAGAGTCTGGTGCTGGGGCTCGGGGGTCCCCAATCCCCGGTGTTGCAGCGCCAGGCCCTTTGGGATGGACCCCTAGGGGGCCTACCTAGGGTAGGGTTAGCTGCCAGGAGGCTAGGATGCCTGATCTGCCGGCTGTGCGGCGAGCGGAGGGGCAGGCTGAGGTAAGGGCGATGGCAAGCAGGACCATGGGCCCTAGTGCTTTGGTGCAGGGGGACTTCGAAGGTCGTTGGGGGCTCGGAGGGCCCTGCCCATTCTCCCGCACTGAATGACCAGCAGTGCCCCTAGTGAACCGGGTGGCGGCGGGGGGCATGGTGAGTCCGGCGCTGGGGCTCGGGAGTCCCCTTTCCCCGTCGTTGCGGCACCAGGCCCCTTGGGAGGGGCCACTAGGGCCGACCTAGGTTTAGGGTTAGCCCCCAGACGGCCCACAGGCCCGATCCGCCAGCTGTGAGGCGAGCGGAGGGGAGGGCCAAGGTAAGGGCGCTGGCCAGCGGGAGCGTGGGGCCAAGCGTTTTGGTGCGGGGGGCCTTCGAAGGTCACCGGTCGCTCGGAGGGCCCTGCCCGTTCTCCCTCCCTGAATGAATGGCGGCGCCCCTAGCGGCCCAGGTGGCGGTAGGGCAGGAGGGTGAGTCCGGCACTGGGGCTCGGGAGTCCCCAATCCCAGGCATTGCGGTGCCAGGCCCCTTCGGAGGGGCATCTCAGGGGACAACCTAGGGTTCTGGAGGAGTGCAGGCCTCATCTGCTGGCTCTGTGGCGAGCGGAGGGGCGGGCCGAGGTGAGGGCACTGAGGAGCAGGAGCGTGGTCTCAAGTGTTTTGGATGCGGGGGCCTTCGACGTTCGCCAGGGGCTCGGAGGGCCCTGCCCATTCTCCCGCCCTGAATGACCAGCGGCACCCCTAGCGGCCCGGGTGGTGATGGGGTGGCAGGGAGACTCTGGCGCTGGGGATCGGGGCTCCTTAATACCCGGCATTGTGGCATCAGGTCCCTTGGGATGGGCCCCTCGGGGGCCGACCTAGGGTTAGGGTTAGCCCCCAGGAGGCTGGCAGGCTCGTTCCGCCCATGTGCGGTGAATGGAGGTGTGGGTTGAGGTGAGGTAGCTGGCGAGTGGGGGCGTGGGCCAGAGCATTTAGGCTTTGGCTTGGGGTGCCTTCGAAGGTTGCAGGAGGCTTAGAGGGTCCTGCCCGTTCTGTCGCCCTGAAGGACTGGTGATGCCCCTAGTGCCCCATGTGGCGGCAGGGCGGCAGGGTGCATCCAGTGGTGGGACTCGGGGGTCCCCAATCCCTGGCATGCGGCGCCAGGCCACTTGGGAGGGGCCCCTCGGGTGCGACCTAGGCATAGGGTTAGCCCCCAGGAAGCCAGCAGGCCCGATCCGCCAGCTCTGCAGCGAGAGGAGGGGTGGGCCGAGGTTAGGGCGCTGGGGAGCAGGAGCGAGGGAGCCAGAGTTTTTGCGCGGGGGGCCTTTGAAGGTCGCAGGGGGATTGGAGGGCCTTGCCCGTTCTCCCTTCTTGAATGACTGGCAAGGCCCGTAGCGCCCTGGGTGCTTGCGGGGTGGCAGAGTGAGTCCAGCACTGGGGCTCGGGGGTCCCAAATCCCCAGCATTGTGGTGCCAGGCTCCTTGGGAGGGGCCCCTCGGGGGCCGACCTCGGGTTAGGGTTCTTCCACAGGAGGCCGGCAAGCCCGGCGCTAAGTGGCTCTGACAATGTAACAAAAATGCCATACACTTATCTGAAAGAAATAACAGTGTACAGGAACCCTCTTAGCCCTAACATCATCCTTTGTGAATATGGAAGCCAGCCCCAAAGTGGTCGTGGAAGTCTGACGAAAGGGCTAAGCACTTTTCTCTGAGTCACCACACTGTACAGGGAAAGACCAATGTACATCATCATTCACGAGTGGGAAGCATGAATGGAAGGTTCTGGAATTTCGAGGACTCTGACCCATCCTTATTGGTAATAAACCACCGTGTACAGGAAAACACCTTCAACTCTCATCAGCCTCCTCAATCCTGATTCCGATTCAACTTTTGGTGTGTAGGACTAGGGAAATGTCCACATCTTATTGCTAAGAAAGAACGATGTCAGGGTAATGCCCTTCAAGTCACCTCAGCCTTCCTGAAGACGGAAGCAGGAATCAAGCTGGTTATGTTACCATGAGGTAAGGAAGATGAGCATATAAGTGAGAAACAACAGTGGGCAGGACCTCTCTTCCAACGAACAGTATCTTTGCTTAATGTTGAATCCCTATGGTAAGTGGTTGTGGGCATTTGTGAGGTCAAAATCTTAAGTGTTTTGTAAAACCTCTTGGCCATTCACAGATGAGACTAAGGTAGTTGGGGACTCCTAGGCAGTGATTTGTCCACTGTCAAAAATATGAAAAGATAAAAGAGACAGATGAGGTCTCCTCAGGCATTGTCCTTTATCCTCATCCTCTGTGAGGATGGCCATCTCTGGACAACTCAGTGTCAGAGTCTCATTCACATTGGGGGCATCTGTTCCTCACAGACATCAGGCAGGGAAATGGATTTGGTTCTCTGTGCCAGCCCAGCCACAGCTGAGTGTCACAGCACCCTCTCGTGGGCTCATAAGAGTTTCACTGTCACCAGGCAGGTCATTGTATTTGATAAACCACTGTGAGAGTTTGCAATTGCCTTCACCTGCAACCTCCAGAGGCAAATGCAGATCTCTGGTACCATGTGAAGTCATGTGAAGGCTTTGTGAGAAAGTGTCCTTTTGCTTAAGAAAAACATGGCTGGGGCTCCTGGCTGGCTCAGCCAGTTAAGCATGTGCCTTTGGCTCAGGTTATGATCCCAGGGTTCTGGAATCGAGCCGAGGGTCCCTGCTCAGCAGGAAAGGAGTAGGGAAATAGCTTAGAACCCACAGAGAATGTGAATAAAGGGGAGTGAAATGGAACTTGGTCTGTGTTTTGCTTTAGGGATTGGAAGTTAGTTTTTTCTCAATTGTGATTGTTCTTGAAACAGAACAGCTGTATTGTTTTTTTTTTACCTTTAATTTTTTTCTAGTAACAATTTTTTATTATTATATGTTAGTCACTATACAGTATTTCCTTAGTTTTTGATGTAGTGTTCCGTGATTCATTATTTGCATATAACACCCAGTGCTCCATGCAATATGTACCTTCCTTAATACCCATCACTGGCCCATCCCAATCCCCCACCCCTCTCCCCTCTGAAGCCCTCAGTTTGTTTCCCAGAGTCCATAGTCTCTCGTGGTTCATTCCCCCTTCTGTTTAGGGTCCATTGTCTAAAGGGACAGACAGTGGAAGTTCACCAAATATAAGATCGAAATTTCATTGTTCATTATAGATGCCGCCAAGTAGCTCCCAGACATTTCATTCTACTCTAGTAATTGATTATACCTGTGCAGGTGCACGTGAAAGATAACTGATGAATGTATACTGGTAATAAAACACGCCCCACAGTAGTAGAATAATAGAGAATGCACATGTGTAAAATTATTCGACTACGGCTTCCATGCTTTCCCTTTGGTTCCTTGTTATCTATGAAATTGGACAATTTTTGTTCTCTAGGCTTAAAACTCATTGTCAGTATTCAGAGTTTTTCAATGCTGATCTTCTCCTGTATAAGTTACCAAAAACCTAAAATATGTATGAACTTTAAAAAACGCTATATTGAAAATGACAGCAGAGAAGTTCCATTTTGTGAATATTGTGTCAATGGATCTCTATTTTGACATCAGTGTTCATTAGAAATGATGACATTTCATGTGAGTATAAATATCAATGTGAAAAAGAAAAGGTAGGAAGAACCTTGAATGTTTAAGTAATTGGTGAAATGACAGGTGTGTGTGTGTGTGTGTGTGTGTGTGTGTGTGTGTGTAATTGATTTTCAGTGAATGGTTTAGGTCCTTGTAGGGCCTCTGAGAGAGCCCAGGTGAACCTTTCAATGAGTTGGTATCTGTTTTCAGAACATGGGAATCTCTTAGTCCAATAGTCAATCAGGCAAGCTTTGAGGTCTTGAAGAGTTTCAGTCCTCAGAGATGGTGTTGCAGACCCTTGTGAGCAAACCCTAGGTATGCTCAGAGCCCTCATTAGCTGGTACCAACGTGTGACGATTTCAGACAGCATTTCCCAAAGAAGTACCTCTTGAGTCTCTGTTCTTGTCAGTTCCCTACACTTCCTTACACTAGTTATGTGATCAGTGTGTTTCAGGATAATCCCCACATGTGATTTTTGCTATTTCCTACTAGTCCTATCTGTTTCTCATCTTCTTCTTTTATGGTAGGGGTTGGGAAGCAACCTGTGTGGTGGAGGAAGGGGTGTGCTAGTTGTCTGCCTTCAGAGGACCAAATGATGCCTAGAAATTGTACTGTAGTTTGAGGTCAATTGTCCATCCTCTGAGTGTCAGGAATTCCATCACTTTACTTTGATGCTAGTCTGTTCTTCAAGCTGTCCTCAGAAATAAGGACGTCATCCATCTAGGGAATACTGGTTTGTGTGTATGTTTTCATTTTAGGAAAGGCCTTGCTGTGCCTGAAAATAATACTGTAGAGCACCCTTTCCTGTTCTTATTGGCCATCAGTCAATCTTTTGTGAAGTATTCGTTTATAAATAGACTTTCTATGGTTGATGAGCAGGAATTCTTTATTGACAAGTCTTTGTCAGTGTGTGTATTGCAAATCTTTACTCCCCAGCCTGCGGTTCACTTTTTCATTTTCTTATGGTCATAAGATAAGGAGAAATGTCACATTTTTATGAAGTCCCACTGAATTCTTTTAAATGGTTTGTGCACCCTATGTCTTACCCCAAGATTGACAGGTTCTAAGTTTTCTTTCAGAAACTGTCCAATGGGAAGCTACAATCCATTTTCTCTGTCCATTTATTGCTTACAAATTTCACATTTTTATGAAGTCCCACTGAATTCTTTTAAATGGTTAGTGCACCCTATGTCCTTCCCCAAGATTGACAGGTTCTACGTTTTCTTTCA
Source organism: Ursus americanus (assembly GCF_024610735.1). NCBI lineage: Eukaryota > Metazoa > Chordata > Mammalia > Carnivora > Ursidae > Ursus > Ursus americanus. The sequence continues at coordinate 394,300 of NC_142157.1, read as the reverse complement.
GAAACTGTCCAATGGGAAGCTACAATCCAATTTCTCTGTCCATTTATTGCTTACAAATGTATTTTGACCATCTGTTTCCTAGGAAACCTCTTTTGTTATTATTATTATTATTATTATTATTATTATTATTTTAAATTGCATTTTTAATTCTAAAAGGGTATTTATAGACTGTTTTGAATTTTCTATGTACACAATCGTGTTATCTGTGAATAGTCACTATTATCCCCTCAATTCTTATACTTTTTGTTTCTCTTGCCTTAAAACACTGGTAGATTCTCCGATGCCACGTTGAATAGAGCAGCATTGTTTAAAGATTTTCATATACCTTTCTCAATATCTGACAGAAAAAGCAGACAAAACATTGGTAACAAATGTGACCAAATTGACATACAGGGAACATTCCATAATAATTGCAGAATACGTTATTTTCAAGTGGTCATAGACTCTTTACCCAAATAGATGATAGGTGGGGCCACGAATCAAGGCTACAAATGTTAAACCCTGAAATTAACTAGATTCTATTCTTAGACCACAGGGGAATTGAGTCACAGTCATAGCGAAAAGAAAACCAGGAAGTCCTTCAATGTTTAAAAATTAAATGGAACTTTGCTACATATCCTAAAGGTCAGAGAAGGAATCTCATTGGAAATTCTGAACCTTTTATACATGAGGGCTCACACACAATGGCACTTTCTTTGTGAAGAGCATAATAATAACCTAGACAGGAGTTGAGCCTTAAGTCAGAGTTCTGCCTGCCCCAGCCACACCTGGCAGGCTTGCCCTGTGGTCCCCCTCAGCTGTCCTTTCTGGTGGCCCTGAGCTAAGGGGGTCAACATGGCCATATGGAAATGGTAAACTCCCCACTCATAGTGATGGCGGTGCCCCCTCCCCAGCTGCCCTTTCTGGTGGCTCTGAGCTAAGGGGGTCAACATGGCCGTATGGAAATTAGAAGCTCCCCACTCTTAGTGATGACGTTGCTATCGTATCGTCCTCACCAGTCCAACAACATGATTTCTGAGTGAACTATGACACAAGAGTGAATTCTTGGCCTTCCTTCAGGTTTGAAAATCATCTGGTGAGTCATCTATTAGAAATAGGATTCAACATGTATACTTTCTTCTGGAAAAGAAATAGACCCAATAGCAATTATGGCTTCCTGAGCACCTGTTCCTGAGAGACATCATACTGGCTCTTTGTAGCATTCTGCCTCTTAAACTTCTCAACTAGGGTGTAGATATTTTTAGGCACATTTTCAGGTGGTTAGACAGGGACTCGGATGATATGAGTCACAGAGGATTTTAGTGTCAGAAACCTAAGTGGGATCCCCAAATTGACTCCAAATCCCTTGTTCCATACAGGGTACTATTTCCCTCTTATCTCTGGTCTTCTCGATCTGGAAACCTATCAAGTATCAGGATTTTCTTGTCATGTGGACAACTGGAACGAATTCAGCGGGCCTTTTCACCTCTGCCCATGGTGATCATTAAGATCATTATCTCAGTGGAGGACCTCTGGGTAAGATACTCAAAGATCCTTAGGGATACAGACAGTATAATATTTTTCTGGTATTAAAGTTCCTGAAACCAACTATCTTTTTTAGTCCATTCAGGCTCTGGTATGTTCAGAGGGTGCTGTAAAACAGGTCTGAAATAGTATTTAAAAACACTCAGCTCAGCCTCTTCTACAAAGTGAGCCAATGCTTATAAACATGGCTAAAATATTGCCTTACCTACGATGACTTCCCAGCCATCGTAGTGTTTATATGGTATGACTGTGACTTACATTAGTCAACATTTGCAGAGAAAGAACTTAGTGCATCCAGGGGGCACTTCATGTTGAAATTAGTTTGTGACAACGAGCTACTGTGTTTTATTCTGCAGTCCAAGGGAATGGTGCCAGACATCTCTAAGGTGTCTAGCAGTTTTACAATTCTGATTTTAAGTGGTCTGTGTGCTTCAGCGATTTGGGCAGGAGAAGGGCAGGAGTCCAGAGACTGTGAACACTTCTGTTACCTGTGCTGACCATGGAGCAGGTAGCCTTCTGTGGGCATCATTTTGATTTCTTGGTACTCTTGTGAAAGGTGCTTTTGTCTCAAATTCCTCCTTTTTAGGAGTAATTATAATGATGAAAGTAATTTTTATCTTATATCATCTGTGGGCCCTGATCCTGGGCTCCCAGGGAAGCTATCCTTTAACATTTTAACTGGCTCAAAATGATTGGGCAAAAACTCAAAGCATGAGCCCTATTTCTGCCCCAAGTACATGTTGTACATCTGCTTCAAGAATAAAACAATAACCAAAAATGACAACATGAAAATAAGAAAAAATAAAGAACCTCTTTGGCTCCCATAAGATTAAAGTCATACTGACATGTACATACTGAAAATGCATGAAATCATTGCATTTCCTAAAGCCCAAGCCTTGGAGGGTCTGAGAACCACTGACATTGCCCAGAACCAGGCACACCCCAGCAGGGAGGGCTGGTGCAGAAAGGGAAGGGGCAGGACTCTGAGGGAGGTCTGCAGCTAGAGGGGTCCCTGGAAGGGGCCAGGTGTGTGTGGGGAGCCCGGCCCAGGACCCCAACCATGCCTGTGCTGGGTGTTGGGTAGAGGAGGCGCCTCTTGGACTCCCTGCACTTTCAGGGTTCCAGGGGCTTGAGGGCGGGTTGCCTGGCATCCCAGGGGCTGGGGCACCACCCTCCCTGACCAATCACCCCTTGGGGATGGAGCTACATCTCTGTGGGCTGTTCCAGAGTTGCAGTGGGGTGCAGACCTGGGGCAGAAGAAGGGGCACTGGGAGAGAGAGAGTTGCCCTGTGGAGGTCCCAGCTGCTGAGTGAGCAGAATGCACCAGGGGCGGGGGGGTTCGGGGGTAGGGTGCGACCCAGGTGGGAGGCAGGGTTCTCGAAGGGCACTTGGAGAGGGTTCATTTTGGGGACTCAGGTGAGTTTTCTTTTCCCCTTTAAAGTCTCTTCTGCCCCATGTCCTCAACTGGCCTTATTCCCCATACCCGTGAACTCCAGGGCGCCCAATCACCTGAGCTTTTGTGGGATGGGTTGCAGAATTTCAGGGTTTCCCCTGTTCCCTGGAAAAGTGTGGGTAAGGACCTCACAGAGTCCCCACCTTCAGTGATGTGTCCCCCTGTTCTCTGACACAGTGCAGGTGATGCATCTTGAGCAGTACCCCGAGTTCAGCAGGGTGTGCCCTGGTCCCCCAGGCACAGGTGTGGCAGTAGCAAGCCCCAGAGCCATACCCAACTTCAGCATTATGCCCCGTGTGCCCCCAGGTTAGTGGTCATTGGCTGTTGGAATCATGCAGGAAAATTCTCCAGGTGGGGGCCTGGAAGCGGGTGTAAACCAGACCCCACTCTAGTTGCACTGGGAATAGACAAATTGAGGGTTTCCTTAGAAGAGTAAGTCTGCTTTCCAGAAAAGGCAAGGTCATTGGTCTATTGAGAATGAAGATAATTACTGCTAAACAAGAAGTATGTGTTGCCCCTTTGCCCAGAAAACGAAGCAGGTGTGCAGGCTTTAGGTCAGAGGTGCCTTCTTCTCCACAGCTGACAGCACTTCTCTGCTCTGACTCCAAGACACCCGAGGTTTTGAACGTCAGTATCGGAGTCAGCGAGGCAGCTTGTCACAGGACGCCAGTGTTCAGAGAAAGCACAGGTATGTTTGGCAAAATGTCCTAACTATGTCAGGGCTTTAGGTAAAACCTCTCATTATCCCAAAACCTCCTGGGCTTTTCTCTTTTCTCTAGTTGAGCCACAAAGTAAAATTGAAGTAACTGTCAGCATTCTGGGTTTGGTGCAAGAATTACAATTTTCCCTGCTGGTAGAACATTGCAGGGGATCACAATTTCTCTGTCCATTTATTGCTTACAAATGTATTTTGACCATCTGTTTCCTAGGAACCCTCTTTTATTAGAAAGGGAAGGTGAGATTCACTCTGTGCCTGTTTGTAACATCTAATTTGTTCCTTCATCTAACAATGTTTATTCAATTGGGCCTAAGACATGTTTGAGTGGCCAGCATCTAGAGTTAGGTGGCTTTTTTCATCTGATACAGCCTTGGATGATGTCATTTGACAAAGGTGATGTTTCATCATTGATTAGTTTATTCATCAGAAGAGTTAAAATTAGGGTGGAGGGAAAATTGAAAATTATCCAAAGCGGCCTGTTCCTGTTTAAAAGTTGAGCTTGACTTTCTAGTTTTACTAAATGTATTATCTCGATATTTTGAGGTGCCATATTCTCTCTGTAGTTTCTTTGGTGGTGGAGTCAGAAGGAGAGTCTGGGAATTCTTTTGGATAGTGGCATGCTGGTGGCTTCAAGGGGCTTGGCGTCAGGAGCCTTGGGTGAAGTCTGCAACTGCTTGTCTGACCCTAGGAGCATCTCCCAGAGGTTTTGTTTCCTCTTATGAAATTGCCGGCAGATAATGTTCTGATTAAAGGGGAACCCTCCCATCCTGTTGGTGGGAATGCAAAGTGGTGCAGCCAGTCTGGGAAACAGTGTGGGGGTTCCTCAAAAAGTTAAACATTGAACAACCCCATGATCCAGCAATTGCTCTCCTAGGTATTTACCCAAAGGATACAAAAATGCAGATTTAAAGGGGGAACCTGAACCATGATGTTTATAGCAGAAATGTCCACAGTAGCCAAACTATGGAGAGAATCCCAACATCCATGCCCTGATGAATGGATAAAGCAGATGTGGGATACATATATATAATGGAATATGACCCAGCTTCAAAAAGAATGAAATCTTACCATTTGCAAGGATGCGGATGGATCTAGAGTGTATTAAGCTAAGCAAAATCAGTGAGGAAAGACAAATATCCTATGCTCTTACGCTTGTGGAACTTCGGAAAGAAAACAGATGAACAGAGTGGAGGGGCGATGAGAGAGGCAAACAAGGAAATAGACTCAACATTGGAGAACAAACTGAGTGTTACTGCAGGACAGGGGCATGGGGGGAAGAGTTAAATGGGTGAGAGGTATTAAGGAGGGCATTTGTGATGAGCACCGGGTACTGTATGCAGGTGAGGAATCGCTAAATCCTACCCCTGAAGCAAATGTTCCATGGCATGTGACTAACTGGAACTTAAGTAAGAGAAGAAAGGAAAAAGTGTTCTGCTTCATGAAGAGTGAGGTAAACTTGTAGTGATTTGGGCTGTACTATTCTATAGATGAGAGTTGTTAAACACCCTGTTGTAGGATACACTAGTTGCTTATCACATAAGGAGTCTTCAGAAAGCTGCAATGAAAGATTCAGGTGTCAGAGTATGTTCATGTTCCACTGATATGTTACAGTTTGCACAGGTAGGAAAGAAGATGGAGAGAAAGGCAACAGAAGGGGAAAGTAGGTGTGAACCTTTCATTACTTAGCATTATACCTTTCTCATGAAAGCCTTGCGCCAGTGTGATTATGGAAGCAGAGGGGAATCCGGGAAATTTGCAGGAGACGGGGGAGTTCCAGATCTGGGTAAAGCTGCCAAGGGTCCCAGAGGAGAGCTGAATGCATTCTGCAGCAGGGTGTGGGCGGGGTGGGCTCCAGGGGTGGCTGTGGGTCTCCTGGGTGAGAGTTGTAACAGGTGAGGGCTGTGTGCAAGTTCCTGGCTGAGGACAAGTGAGGCACAGGTGGAGAGCTGGCAGAGAACCTTCTTCTGGGCCACCAGCCTCACCCAACACACAGCTTCATCTTCTGTCCCTTTACCTCCAATTCAGACTTCTCCGAAGGTGAGTGAGAACACATCAAGAGCATTCGAAACAGAAGGGAAAGCATGTGGAAAGGCTCTGGGGCAGGAGAATTCCAGGTATGTCCAGGAGCAGCAAGAAGGCCCTGTGGCCTCAGGAGACAGCTTAGGACATGAGCTCAGAGAGGTGACAGATGGTGACAGAAAGCCATTCCAGGGCTATAACGCCATGAGACCCTGTTTCACTGGGCCATCCTGGCTACAGTGTTGAGAACAGATGACAGAGGGTTGAAGATGGCAAGGCAGGTCAATGACGAAGCTTTTCCAGGAACTCAGGCACTGTGGTCCAGACAGGTGGCCTTGGATGGAGTGGTTAGACCTATTCTGGGTCCATTTTGAAGATGGAGCTCACAGGATTTGCTGATGGGTTAGCTATTAGGAGCAGGAGAACAGAGGAATTGTGGTAACTCCCAGCTGTTGTGGGTTGTCCTGATCGAGGGGAAGGAGTGGGTTTTTCGGGTGGTAGGAGGTAGTCCGTGTTCTGCATGCTGAGGAAGGTGCCTTTCCCAGTGGATCTGCTGAGGTTTGTGTCTGAGAGAACCTTTCACTTCTCCTCCCTCAGCAATGCTCAAGTACAAGTATCCCCCACTTTTTAAATGTTCACAGTAAGACACTTGGTTTTCTTGAAATAACTACGTAATTACCCATCTTCAGTAAGAGGAAGAGACCTGAAGAGGATTTTCCTCTTATGAAAAAAGGTGAACTGTGAGAATCGCGTTCATCATCTGTTTTGGGGAGAAGCTCCTTCCGTTGGGAACCGCTCTCCGCATCCAGCCACCAGCACTTTGAATGGTGTCTGTGAGCCTCTATTGTGCTTTATCTTCATTTATGCTGGGCCTCCGTTAGGTACTTGTGTCCTGAGGCCTAAGAAAAGCCAAAAGAAGGAATTTTGGGGTCTGAGCACACTGTCTAATTGTTCCGTGTAAATTAATGGCCATTCCTTCTTGACACCATTTCTGCTGTGCAAGGTTTCTCAGAAGCCCTGCACTTTCAAAGAGCAGGGAAACCTATACCCCATGCTGCGGGGTTAGTTTTAGTCTCCATGCTGGACCGAACATTTCATGACTGTCAGATTTTCTCACTCAAACATTGAGACTTTGACCACCTTCACCCATTTCTAACACCCCATCCCCGAATCTGGCACCTACCAATCTGCTATCAGTATCTATGCATTCAGTATTTGTTTATTCCACGTGGAATGTACATGAGAGCATCTGGGATTGGTCTTTCTGTGTCTGAGTTACTTGGAATAAGGTCCCCAAGGTCTGTGTTTCCAGGTCTGATTCTTGTGAATAATGCTGCAGTGAACGTGGGAGTGCATCTGTCTTTTTGAGGCAGTATTTTTGTGTTCTCTGAATAAATACTCAGTAGAGCCATTACTGTGCCATGTGGTAGTTGCATTTATTTTTTCAGGAACCTCCATACCATTTGTCACAGTGGCTGCACCAATTTCCATTCCCACCAACAGTGCACAGTGTCTCCTCCTCTGCAAACCCTTGACCCCAACTGGTGTCTGTCTCTGGACAATTGGTGATCCAACTGTTGTGAGGGGATAGCCGATTGTGGGTTTGACTGATGTTTCCCTGACGATTTTTAGTGATGTCTAACAACTTTCTCTGTCTGTTGCCACCTGTGTGCCATCTTTGGAAAGTATCTATTCACATATTCCCCACGTTTTTTTATACAGTTTTTTTTTTTTTGTTTCTTTTGATTTGTATGAGTGTTGTGTGTATTTTTGATATTAGCCTCTTCTCACACATATGATTCACAGATAATTTTTTCTTATTGGGTCAGTGGCCTTTTAAGTTTTTGCTGGTTTCTTTTGCCGTGTGGAAGATTTCAGTTTGATATTGTTCCACTTGTTTATTTTTACTTTTGTTGCCTTTGCATTTGGTGTCCAATCTGAAGACTCTTTGCCAAAACCAATGTCGAGAGACTTAGTACCTGTGTCTTCTTGGAGGTTTATGGATTCAGGTCTTATGTTCAAATCATTCATCCATTAAAAATTTTGTGTGTGGTGTAAGAAAGTGGACCAGTTATATTCTTCTGCATTTACTGTCCAGTTTGCATGTTACCGCTCACTGAAGAGACGGTCCTTCCCTCATGGCATATCTTCTGCTGCTGTGTCGTAAGTTAGGATCATCTACGTGTGGGTAAGTTTCTGAGCTTTCTGTTCTGTTCCACTGAACTGGTGTCTGTGTTTATGCCAGTACCATCCTGTTTTGATGACAACAGCTCTATAATCTAGCTTGAAATCCAGGAGTGTGTTGACTGCACCTTTCTTTCTCCAGGTTGCTTTGGGTATTTGGGGTCTTTTGTGATTCCATACAAGTTTGAGGACTGTTTTCTATTTGCTCGAATAATGCCAGTGGAATTCAGATCGGGATTTCATCACATCTGTCAATTGCTTTGGGTACGATGGACATGTTCACATAATTAAATCTTCCAGTTAAGGAGCATGGCGTATGCTTCCATTTGTTTGTGTTGCCTTCCAAATCTTTGACCCATACATTCTGCCCCCCTCGACACACATGTTTTTCATTTCTTTTCTGCCATGTGTTGAGTGTACTATGTCTTTCGCGTTTTTGGTTACTTTTATTCCTAGATTTTTTTTTGATGCAATTGTAAATGGCATTGCTTTTTTAATTTCTCTTTGCGAACGTGTGTCATCAGTATACAGAAATGCAAGAACTTAGGTCATCTGGGTGGCCCCATAGGTGAAGCGTCTGCCTTCAGCTCAGGTCATGATCCCAGAGTCCTGGATCGAGCCCCATGTTGGGCTCCCCGCTTAGCGAGGGTCTGCTTCTCCCTCTTTCCTACACTCCCCCTGCATGTGCTTTTTCTCTTCCTCTCAAATAAATAAATAAAATCTGAAAAAAATAAAGACAACAGGTCTCTGTATATTGACTTTATATCCTGCAGCTTTCTTGCATTTGTTTAAACTAACTGTTTTTTTTTTTTGTGTGTGTGTGTGTGTGTAATCTTTCGGGATTTCATGTCATTTGCAAATAGTGACAGTTTTCCTGTATGGATTTCATATCTTTCTCTTTTTTTAAAATGATGTTAGTCACCCTACAGTACTTCATTTGTTTTTGATGAAGTGTTCCATGATTCATTGTTTGTATATAACACCTAGTGCTCATTATGACACGTGCCCTCCTTAATACCCATCACCAGGATAACCCATTCCCCTACCCCTCCCTTACTGCAACCTTCAGTTTGTTTCCCAGTGTCAACAGTCTCTCATGTTTCCTCTCCCCCTCTCATTCCCCCCCTTCACTTTTCCCTTCCTTCTTCTAATGTCCTCCATGCTATTCCTTCCATTCCACATAGGAGTCAAACCTTATGATAATTCTCTTTCTGTGCTTGCCTTAATTTCACTTAGCATAATCCCCTCCTGGTCAATTCACATTGGTGCAAATGGTGGGTATTCATCCTTTCTGATGACTGAGTAATATTCCATTGTATAGATGAACCACATCTTCTATGTCCATTCATCTGCTGAAGGACATCTTGGCTCCTTCCACAGTTTGGCTATTATGGACATTGCTGCTATGAACATTGAGATACAGGTGCCCCTTCTTTTCATTACTCTGTGTCTATGGGGTAAATACCCAGTAGTGCAATTGTTGGGTCATAGGATAGCTCTGTGTTTAATGTCTTGCGGAACATCCATATTGTTCAAAAGTGGTTATACCAGTTGAATTCTCACGAGTAGTGTAAGAGGGCTCCCCTTTCTCCACATCATCTCTGACTTTTTGTAATTTCCTGTCTTGTTAATTTTTTTCTCAAGATTTTATTTATTTATTTGATAGAGATAGAGACAGCCAGCGAGAGAGGGAACACAAGCAGGGGGAGTGGGAGAGGAAGAAGCAGGCTCATAGCGGAGGAGCCTGATGTGGGGCTCGATCCCATAATGCAAGGATCACGCCCTTAGCCGAAGGCAGATCCTTAACCTCTGTGCCACCCAGGTGCCCCCTGCCTTGTTAATTTTAACCATTCTAACTGGTGTAAGGTGGTATCTCATTGTCGTTTTGATTTGTATTTGCCTGATGGCAAGTGATGTGGAGCATTTTTTCATGTGTCTGTTGGCTATTTGTATGTCTTCTCTAGAAGTATCTCTTTGTGTCTTCTGCCCATTTTTTGGGTGTCGAGTTTGAGGAGTTCTTTATAGATCTTGGATACCAGCCCTTTATCTGTAATATCATTTGCAGATATCTTCTTCTTTTCCATAGGTTGCCTTTGTGTTTTGTTGATCGTTTGCTTTGCTGTGCAGAAGGTTTTTATCTTGATGAAGTGCCAATAGTTCATTTTTGCTTTTATTTCCTTTGCCTTTAGAGACATGGCTTGCAAGAAGTTGTTGTGTCCAAGGTTGAAGAGTTCTTTTGATTTGGATATGATACAGGAATCCATTATCTTTCTTTCCTGATTGTATTCGAGTCCTCTGTCTTTCTTGGTGAGTCTAGCTAAGTTTGTCAGTTTTATTTATCTTTCCAAAAAAGGCACCTTTCAATTTCATTGTTTTTGTTTTTTGTTTTTTTTTTTTTTTGGTCTTTTTAGTCTCTGTTGGATTTATTTATGCATTCCTTTTTGTTATTTCCTTATTTCTACTATATTGGGTCTTTGTTGTTTTATTTTTTACTTCTTTACCACATAAATCAGGTTGTTAATGGAGACCCTTCTCATGGATTGATGAAGACTTGAGTTTCTATGAATGTCCCCCATAGAGCTACTTTTGCTGCATCCCATAAGTTTTTGTAAGTTGTCTTTTTCATCAGTGTCAAGGTACTTCTAAAATCTTTTTTGATTTCTTCTTTGACTGTTGGTTGTTCGGTAGCATGTTTTTAATTCTCCACATATTTTTTTGAGATTATTTAAGTATCTGACAGAGAGTGAGACAGTGAGAGAGGGAACGCAAGCAGGGGGGGTGAGAGAGGGAGAAGCGGGCTTCCCACTGAGCAAGGAGCCTGATTCCAACCTAAATCCCAGGATACTGGGATCAGGACCTGAGCTGAAGGCAGATCCTTAACAACTGATCCACCCAGGCTCCCCAATCTCCACCTATTTTTGACTGTCCCATTTTTTTCTTGAGACTGATTTCTAGTTTCATATCTTTGTGGTTGGACAAGATTTGAAGCAGAAGGTGAAGAGGATTCAGATTAAAAGTTTGTTTCCTGGAGGGATTTCTGAGGGCAGACCATGAGTTCTGTGGGGACGGAGGAAGGTTTTGTGAGACGGGGGTGGGGTTAACCCTTGTTAGAATTACTGACTACTACCATGCAGGCTGTGTGCTACTGTTCACACCGTAGTCCTGATGGACTTGTACTTCATTAGGAACATTTTCTAGGAGGTTTAGGCATAGCCTTCTCTTAAAGAAAGGTGCCATGTGGGTTCATGGCATGACCCCAGGTCACCAACCAGGATGTATGGTATTGTGGGGGATGAGAAACAGGCTTTCTGTGGGAAGTGACAGAAATAGTTTATGGTGAGCTCCATGACCATAGGTGAGGTCCCGAGTGACCCACTGGGTGTTGGGTTCTGTGGATCTGTCTCATCAGGTGCTGTGGAATTCAGGGACACCCTCCTGTCTGTGGATTTGTGTGGAGACAGGTAGACATCAGTGTTTGGCCAGGCACAAGGGTCGCACTGGACCGCCACCAGAGGTGCAGCGTGTGCGGGAGCCACTGCTTGCTTTCCACGAAGGCTGACCAGGGTCTTTGACCGTGATTTCTAGCAGCTGCAAGGGGAGAGGAGGCCGGGGGTGGTGCACACTTCCTAGACTTGTGGTCAGGACTAGTCTGGAACCCACTGAAGTCAGCCACACTGGGCACAGAAGGCCCCCAGTCAGTGTAGCTGTGGGCACTGCTCCCATGGTACTTTCGGGCCGGCTCCATGCTGCCACCTCCTGCTTTTCATCATCATCTTCAAAGTCATGTGCCTCTGCTCTTGCCCCATGGCCTCCAGGGTATTGTCAGTCCTCCATCTGGCCCTCGTCCCTGTTGCCCTGTGCAGTCCGATGCCAGGATAGCCTTCTCGAGACAATCATCTGGCCCTGATGGAACACTTCCATGGATCTCGTGTGATGCAAGGATGAAGCCCTGCCCTGGAAGGGGGCTACAGGTCCCCAATCAGGAGAGCCATGTCTCCCTTTTCAGCATGGCCTGCCCTCCCCTCAGTCTTCTTCAGGGAAGCTCTCCCCACTTCCTGAGATGACAGCTCTGAACTTAAAAATGAATGTTATTTTACATATCTCTATGCCTTAGTTCATCCATGGCATGTCTTTCAACCCCGTTAGTGGGGTTTTTTTTTTTAGCAGTTCTGAAGGGCTGTCTGCTCAAGGAGGGGATGACCCAGGTGGGGCAGCTTTCCCTCTCATCTCCCTCAGCATGTCTCTGAGCCCTGGGGCCAACTGTGCCACTGAGGATTGAGGGACCCGAGCCAGCTCATCCTGAGCCCAGGCTCTGTCAGCTGTGTAGACGGATGCGTGTCAGAGTGGTGGGCAGCGGCATGGGCCAGGGGCAGGCAGTGTCTCCTCATTCCTTCCCTCCCTTCCTCGCAGATATAGCTCAGAGCAGCCTTCAACCCCTGCATCTCCAGATCCCTTGACCTGTGCCTCCTGTGTTCAGCTGGTGACCTTGGAGTTTTGCATTGATTCTACCTCCCATACCCTCTCCTGTAGCAGTTCCTGGATCAGGGGAGTGGTGGGACTCTTGTCTGCTTTTGATCTTCTTCCTGTCCCGCACCAAGCCCACCCACCTTTGCATCTTCCATGTAAGTGCTTGGAAGCAAGCCCATCCACAGGGAACCTATTAGCCAAATGGATCCAGGCAAAGAACATTGAAGTAGAGATCCAGGATCCATAATAAACCTGCTCGGAAACTTGTCCCAAAGTCTGTGACTCTCTCACAATGTAACAGAAACAATAATAGCTTTCTGGACTGTGAAGTGACATGTGTCTCTACTTCTAATCTTAAATGCATAGGTGCTGAGCCTGGACTGAAAAGGACCATGGCTCCCGTGGGCTGGGATCCACAGTAAGAACTCAGTGAAATCTGAATTCAAGGCATAGAGTGAATAATTATTGTAGAGTGAATCCTCCCAAGTAGGGCTTATGAACAATGCACAGGAAAAGCTTTTTCAAAGAGGTTTCTTAAAGAAAAATCTTTTTTAAAAATTTATTTTAATTCCAGTAGAGCTAACCTACAGTGTTACATTCGTTTCAGGTGTACAATAGAGTGATTCAGTAATTCTATATATTACTCAGTGGTCATCAAGAAAAGTGTCCTCATGGGGCGCCTGGGTGGCACAGCGGTTAAGCGTCTGCCTTTGGCTCAATGCGTGATCCCGGCGTTCTGGGATCGAGCCCCACATCAGGCTCTTCCACTATGAGCCTGCTTCTTCCTCTCCCACTCCCCCTGCTTGTGTTCCCTCTCTCGCTGGCTGTCTCTATCTCTGTCGAATAAATAAATAAAATCTTTAAAAAAAAAAAAAAAAGAAAAGTGTCCTCTTAATCCGCTTCATCTATTTGACTCATCCCTCTATCCACCTCCTCTCTGGTATCCATCCGTTTGTTCTCTATTGTTAAGAGTTTGTATTTTGCCACAACCATACTCAGGCAACCCTGTTTGGGTAGAGTTGCCCTGTCCCCTGTGAGGGGGGATGGGTGTGGGAACGCTGTGAGCCAGTATTTCCAGGCTTTTGTTCCCTGGCATCTTTCTCTGGCGGTCTGCTGTGCCTCTTCTGAGAGTCAGAGCAGCAGAGGCTGAATTGTCACAGAACAGAGGGATTGCGGCATGTTCTTCACGGATGTTCTGGCCACTTTAACTCCGTTACTGTTGGTGCTGCTCAACCCCATAGCGTCCCTGGATGTGTGCCCCACACCTGGTGTCCCTGTCCTCACTTCCAGGGCAGGTGCATCTCTGTCCTTTGTGTTTCTAAGGCCACCAGCCACCAGCCGCCCCCTGGAGCTCCCAGATCTCCAGGTCTCAGTCTGGATCCCATGAGCACACCAGGATTACGGAGTTTCCTGAGAAGCCTGGTGGCATACCACCTCCTTCAGGGTCTCAGTCTGCTGTTTCCTGGGTGCCAACCACGAGTTCGCCCGCTGCCCCATGCAGGTGGCCCACCAGCCGCCAGCCGCCCCGCGTGCTCCCGGGTCTCTGGGTCTGTCTATTCCCGGTGAGCACACTGGGATTCCGGAGTTCCGTGAGAAGCCTGGTGGTGGGCGCACCTGGTTCAGGGTCTCAGTCTGCTGTTTCCTGGGTTCTGACCATGAATCTGCCCTCTCCCCTGTGCAGGTGGCCTGCCAGCCTCCAGTGGACCCGCACGCGCTCCAGGAGCTCTCATTCTCATTCTGGATCCCATGAGCACACTGGGATTCCTGTGTTCTGGGAGATGCCTAGTGGTGTGCTCTCTGGGCTCACCAGTCTCAGTCCTCTCTCTAGGGGTGCCTTCTGTGAATCTGCCAGCTCCCCTGTGCAGGTGGCTGCTACTTCCTGGCGCCCAAATGCGGTGGCTCCCTCCCCCTTCCTTTTATCTTCCAGTATCTGTGCCAGGTTTCAGGACTCCCCGCTTCCTACCTCAATACGCAGCGCTGGAGATGTTCATTTGTAGAGATCCAGATATATCTTCCTGCCTCTCAGGCTGATTCCGTGGTTGTTTAGGCTGGCCTGCTACCTATCCAGCAGGACTCAGGGGATCTGCGGAAAAAGGAGTCCCCTACTCCTCCACCATCTTAACTCCTCTCTTGTACCTGAAATAGTATTTAAAAACACTCAGCTCAGCCTCTTCTACAAAGTGAGCCAATGCTTATAAACCTGGCTAAAATATTGCCTTACCTACGTTGACTTCCCAGCCATCCTAGTGTTTAAATGGTGTGACTGTGACTTACATTAGTCAACATTTGCAGAGAAAGAACTTAGTGCATCCAGGGGGCACTTCATGTTGAAATTAGTTTGTGACAACGAGCTACTGTGTTTTATTCTGCAGTCCAAGGGAATGGTGCCAGACATCTCTAAGGTGTCTAGCAGTTCTACAATTCTGATTTTAAGTGGTCTGTGTGCTTCAGCGATTTGGGCAGGAGAAGGGCAGGAGTCCAGAGACTGTGAACACTTCTGTTACCTGCGCTGACCATGGAGCAGGTAGCCTTCTGTGGGCATCATTTTGATTTCTTGGTACTCTTGTGAAAGGTGCTTTTGTCTCAAATTCCTCCATTTAGTAGTCATTATAATGATGAAAGTAATTTTTATCTTATATCATCTGTGGGCCCTGATCCTGGGCTCCCAGGGAAGCTATCCTTTAACATTTTAACTGGCTCAAAATGACTGGGCAACACCTGAAAGCATGGGCCCTATTTCTGCCCCAAGCACATGTTGTACATCTGCTTTGAGAAGAAAACAACCAAAAATGCCAACATGAAGATAAGAAAAAATAAAGAACCTCTTTGGCTCCCATAAGATTAAAGTCATACTGACATGTACATACTGAAAATGCATGAAACCATTGCATTTCCTAGAGCCAAAGCCTTGGAGGGTCTGAGAGCCACTGACCTTGCCCAGAACCAGGCACACCCCAGCAGGGAGGGCTGGTGCAGAAAGGGAAGGGGCAGGACTCTGAGGGTGGTCTGCAGCTAGAGGGGTCCCTAGAAGGGGCCAGGTGTGTGTGGGTGCCCTGGCCCACGACCCCACCCATTCCTGTGCCGGGTGTTGGGTAGAGGAGGCACCTCTTGGGCCCCCTGCACTTTCAGGGTTCCAGGGGCTTGAGGGCGGGTTGCCCAGCATCCAAGGGGCTCAGGCACCAACCTCCCCAACCATTCACTGCTTGGGGGTGGAGATGTCTCTGTGGGCAGTCCCAGATTTGCAGTGGGTTGCAGAATTGGGGCAGAAGAAGGGGCACTGAGAGAGAGAGAGTTGCCCTGTGGAGATCCCTGCTGGTGAGTGAGCAGCTTGCACTGGGGTGGGGGTCTGGGGGTAGGGTGTGCCCCAGGTGGGAGGCAAGGTTTTGGAAGGGCACGTGGAGAGGGTTCATTGTGGGTACTCAGGTGAGTTTTCTTTTTCCCTTTAAAGTCTCTTCTGCCCCATGTCCTCAACTGACCTTATTCCCCATACCCGGGAACTCCAGGGCACCCACTCACCTGAGCTTTTGTGGGATGGGTTGCAGAATTTCAGGGTTTCCCCTGTTCCCCTGGAAGAGTGCGGGTAACGACCTCACACAATCCCCACTTTCAGTTCTCTGACACAGTGCAGGTGATGCATCTTGAGCAGTACCCTGAGTTCAGCAGGGTGTGTCCTGGTCCCCCAGGCACAGGTGTGGCAGTAGCAAGCCCCAGAGCCATCCCCCAACTTCAGCATTATGCCCCGTGTGCCCCTGGGTAGTGGTAATTGGCTATTAGAATCATGCAGGAATATCCTCCAGGTGGGGGCCTGGAGGCGTGCGTAAACCAGACCCCACTCTAGTTGCATTGGGAATAGACGAATTGAGGGTTTCTTTAGAAGAGTAAGTCTGCTTTCCAGAAAAGGCAAGGTCATTGGTCTGTTGAGAATGAAGATAATTACTGATAAACAACAAGTATGTGTTGCCCCTTCGCCCAGAAACCGAAGCAGGTGTGCAGGCTTTAGGTCAGAGGTGCCTTCTTCTCCCCACCTGACAGCAATTCTCTGCTCTGGCTCCAAGAAACCCGAGGTTTTGAACGTCAGCATCAGAGTCAGCGAGGCAGCTTGTCACAGGACGCCAGTGTTCACAGAAAGCAAAGGTATGTTTGGCAAAATGTCCTAACTATGTCAGGGCTGGAGGTAAAACCTCTCATTATCCTAAAACCTCCTGGGCTTTTCTCTTTTCTCTAGTTGAGCCACAAAGTAAAATTGAAGTAGCTGTCAGCATTCTGGGTTTGGTGCAGGAATTACTTAGTTTCCCTGGAGGTAGAACGTTGCAGGGGATCACAATTTCTCTGTCCATTTACTGCTTACAAATGTATTTTGACCATCTGTTTCCTAGGAACCCTCTTTTATTAGAAAGGGAAGGTGAGATTCACTCTGTGCCTGTTTGTAACATCTAATTTGTTCCTTCATCTAACAGTGTTTATTCAATTGGGCCTAAGATATGGTTGAGTGGCCAACATCTAGAGTTAGGTGGCTTTTTTCATCTGATACAGACTTGGATGATGTCATTTGACAAAGGTGATGTTTCATCATTGATTAGTTTATTCATCAGAAGAGTTAAAATTAGGGTGGAGGGAAAATTGAAAATTTTCCAAAGCGGCCTCTTCCTGTTTAAAAGTTGAGCTTGACTTTCTAGTTTTACTAAATGTATTATCTCGATATTTTGAGGTGCCATATTCTCTCTGTAGTTTCTTTGGTGGTGGAGTCAGAAGGAGAGTCTGGGAATTATTTTGGATAGTGGCATGCTGGTGGCTTCAAGGGGCTTGGCGTCAGGAGCCTTGGGGTGAACTCTGCAACTGCTTGTCTGACCCTAGGTGCATCTCCTAGAAGTTTTGTTTCCTCTTATGAAATTGCTGGCAGATAATGTTCTGCTTAAAGGGGAAGCCTCCCATCCTGTTGGTGGGAATGCAAAGTGGTGCAGCCAGTCTGGGAAACAGTGTGGGGGTTCCTCAAAAAGTTAAACATTGAACAACCCCATGATCCAGCAATTGCTCTCCTAGGTATTTACCCAAAGGATACAAAAATGTGGATTCGAAATGGGTACATGCACCATGATGTTTATAGCAGAAATGTCCACAGTAGCCAAACTATAGAGAGAATCCCAACGTCCATGCACTGATGAATGGGTAAAACAGATGTGGGATACATATATATACACTGGAATATGACCCAGATTCAAAAAGAATGAAAACTTACCATTTGCAAGGATGTGGATGGACCTAGAGTGTATTAAGCTAAGCAAAATCATTGAGGAAAGACAAATATCCTATGCTCTCATGCCTGTGGAACTTCAGAAAGAAAACAGATGAACAGAGTTGAGGGGTGATGAGAGAGGCAAACAAGGAAATAGACTCAACCTTGGAGAACAAACTGAGTGTTGCTGCAGGACAGGGGCATGGGGGGAAGAGTTAAATGGGTGAGGGGTATTAAGGAGGGCACTTGTGATGAGCACCGAGTTCTGTATGCAGGTGAGGAATCACTAAATCCTACCCCTGAAGCGAATATTCCATGGCATGTGAACTAACTGGAATTTAAGTAAGAGGAGAAAGGTAAAAGTGTTCTGCTTCATGAAGAGTGAGGTAAAATTGTAGTGATTTGGGCTGTACTACTCTATAGATGAGAGTTGTAAATCACCCTGTTGTAGGATACACTAGTTTCTTATCACATAAGGAGTCCTCAGAAAGCTGCAATGAAAGATTCAGGTCTCAGAGCATGTTCATGTTCCACTGATATGTTACAGTTTGCACAGGTAGGAAAGAAGGTGGAGAGAAAGGCAACAGAAGGGGAAAGTAGGTGTGAACCTTTCATTAGTTAGCGTTATAGCTTTCTCATGAAAGCCTTGCGCCAGTGTGATTTTGGAAGCAGAGAGGTAATCCGGGAGCTTTGCAGGAGATGGGGGAGTTCCAGGATTGGGTAAAGCTGACAGGGGTTCCAGAGGAGAGCTGAATGCATTCTGCAGCAGGGTGTGGGCAGGGTGGGCTCCAGGGGTGGCTGTGGGTCTCCTGGGTGAGACTTGTGACAGGTGAGGGCTGTGTGCAAGTTCCTGGCTGAGGACAAGTGAGGCACAGGCGGAGAGCTGGCAGAGAACCTTCTTCTGGGCCACCAGCCTCACCCAACACACACAGCCTCATCTTCTGTCCCTGTCACTCCAATTCAGACTTCTCCGAAGGTGAGTGAGAACACATCAGGAGCATTCTGAACAGAAGGGAAAGCATGTGCAATGGCTCTGGGGCAGGAAAATTCCAGCTATGTCCTGGAGTAGCAAGATGGCCCTGTGGCCACAGGAGACAGCTTAGGACATGACCTCAGAGAGGTGACAGAAAGCCATTCCAGGGCTATAACCCCATGAGACCCTGTTTCACTGGGCCATCCTGGCTACAGTGTTGAGAACAGATGACAGAGGGTTGAAGATGGCAAGGCAGGTCAATGACGAAGCTTTTCCAGGAACTCAGGCACTGTGGTCCAGACAGGTGGCCTTGGATGGAGTGGTTAGACCTATTCTGGGTCCATTTTGAAGATGGAGCTCACAGGATTTGCTGATGGGTTAGCTATTAGGAGCAGGAGAACAGAGGAATTGTGGTAACTCCCAGCTGTTGTGGGTTGTCCTGATCGAGGGGAAGGAGAGGGTTTCTCGGGTGGTAGGAGGTAGTCCGTGTTCCACATGCTGAGGAAGGTGCCTTTCCCAGTGGATCTGCTGAGGTTTGTGTCTGAGAGAACCTTTCACATCTCCTCCCTCAGCAATGCTCAAGTACAAGTATCCCCCACTTTTTAAACGTTCACAGTAAGACACTGGGCTTTCTTGAAAGAACTACGTTATTACCCAGCTTCAGTAAGAGGAAGAGACCTGAAGAGGATTTCCCTCTTATGAAAAAAGGTGAACAGTGAGAATAGCGTTCAGCATCTGTTTTGGGGAGAAGCACGACAGAGGCGGCGTGCACCCCAACCAGGTCCTTCCGCTGGGAACTGCTCTCCGCATCCAGCCACCAGCACTTTGAATGGTGTCTGTGAGCCTCTGCTGTGCTTTGTCTTCATTTATGCTGGGCCTCCATTAGAAACTTGTGTCCTGAGGCCTAAGAAAAGCCAAAGAGAAGGAATTTTGGAGTCTGAGGACACTATCTAATTGTGCCGTGTAAATTAATGGCCATTCCTTCTTGAACACCATTTCTGCTGTGCAAGGTTTCTCAGAAGCCCTGTACTTTCAAAGAGCAGGGAAACCTATACCCCATGCTGCGGGTTTAGTTTTAGTCTCCATACTGGACGGAACATTTCATGACTGTCGGATTTTCTCACTCAAACATTGAGACTTTGACCACCTTCACCCATTTCTAACACCCCATCCCCGAATCTGGCACCTACCAATCTGCTATCAGTATCTATGCATTCAGTAATTGTTTATTCCACGTGGAATGTACATGAGAGCATCTGAGATTGGTCTTTCTGTGTCTGAGTTACTTGGCATAAGGCCCCCAAGGTCTGTGTTTCCATGTCTGGTTCTTGTGAATAATGCTGCAGTGAACGTGGAAGTGCATCTGTCTTTTTTAGGCAGTATTTTTGTGTTCTCCAAATCAATACTCAGTAGAGCCATTAATGGGTCATGTGGTACTCTCATTTATTTTTTCAGGAACCTCCATACCGTTTGTCACAGTGGCTGCACCAATTTCCATTCCCACCAACACTGCACAGTGTCTCCTTGTCTGCACACCCTTGACCCCACCTGGTGTCTGTCTCTGGGACAATTGCTGTTCCAACTGTTGTGCGGGGATAGCCGGTTGTGGGTTTGACTGATGTTTCCCTGATGATGATGAGTGATGTCTAACAACTTTCTCTGTCTGTTGGCACCTGTGTGCCATCTTTAGAAAGTATCTATTCACATATTCCCCACATTTTTTATACAATTTTTTTGTTTTGATTTGTATGAGTGTTGTGTGTATTTTGGATATTAGCCTCTTCTCACACATATGATTCGCAGATATTTTTTTTCTTATTGGGTCAGTGGCCTTTTAAGTTTTTGCTGGTTTCTTTTGCCGTGTGGAAGATTTCAGTTTGATGTTGTTCCACTTGTTTATTTTTGCTTTTGTTGCCTTTGCATTTGGTGTCCGATCTGAAGACACTTTGCCAAAACTAATGTCGAGAGACTTAGTACCTGTGTCTTCTTGGAGGTTTATGGATTCAGGTCTTATGTTCAAATCATTCATCCATTAAAAATTTTGTGTGTGGTGTAAGAAAGTGGACCAGTTATATTCTTCTGCATTTAGTGTCCAGTTTGCCTGTTACCGCTCACTGAAGAAACAGTCCTTCCCTCATGGCATATCTTCTGCTGCTGTGTCGTAAGTTAGGATCATCTACGTGTGGTAAGTTTCTGAGGTTTCTGTTCTGTTCCACTGACCTGGTGTCTGTGTTTATGCCAGTACCATCCTGTTTTGATGACAACAGCTTTGTAATCTAGCTTGAAATCCAGGAGTGTGTTGACTGCATCTTTCTTTCTCCAGGTTGCTTTGGGTATTTGGGGTCTTTTGTGATTCCATACAAGTTTGAGGACTGTTTTCTATTTGCTCGAATAATGCCGCTGGAATTCAGATAGGGATTTCATCATATCTGTCCATTGCTTTGGGTACGATGGACATGTTCACATAATTAAATCTTCCAGTTAAGGAGCATGGCGTATGCTTCCATTTGTTTGTGTTGCCTTCCAAATCTTTGACCCATACATTCCGCCCCCCTCGACACACATGTTTTTCATTTCTTTTCTGCCATGTGTTGAGTGTACTATGTCTTTCTCATTTTTGGTTACTTTTATTCCTAGATTTTTTTTTGATGCAATTATAAATGGCATTGCTTTTTGAATTTCTCTTTGCAAAAGTGTGTCATCAGTATGCAGAAATGCAAGAAGTTGGGTCACCTGGGTGGCCCCATAGGTGAAGCTTCTGCCTTCATCTCAGGTCATGAACTCAGAGTTCTGACATTGAGCCCTGTGTTGGGCTCCCCGTTTAGCGAGGGTCTGCTTCTCCCTCTTTCGGACACTCCCCCTGCCCTTGCTTTTTCTCTTCCTCTCAAATAAATAAATAAAATATGAAAAAAAAAGAGAACAGGTCTCTGTATATTGACTTTATATCCTGCAGCTTTCTAGAATTTGTTTATTCTAACAGTTTTTGTGTGTGTGTGTGTGTGTGTAATCTTTCGGGATTTCATGTCATTTGCAAATAGTGACAGTTTTCCTGTATGAATTTCATATCCTTCTATTTTTTTAAAATGATGTTAATCACCCTACAGTACTTCATTTCTTTTTGATGAAGTGTTCCATGATTCATTGTTTGTATATAACACCTAGTGCTCATTATGACACGTGCCCTCCTTCTTTTTAAAAAGAATTTATTTATTTATTCGACAGATAGAGACAGCAGGCGAGAGAGGGAACTCAAGCAGGGGGAGTGGGAGAGGAAGAAGCAGGCTCACAGCGGAGGAGCCTGTTGTGGAGTTCGATCCCGTAATGCCGGGATAACGTCCTGAGCCGAAGGCAGATGCTTAACCGCTGTGCCACCCAGGTGCCCCAACACGTGCCCTCCTTAATACCCATCACCAGGATAACCCATTCCCCTACCCTCCCTTTCTGCAACCTTCAGTTTGTTTCCCAGTGTCAGTAGTCTCTCATGTTTCATTTCCCCTCTCATTACCTCACTTCACTTTTCCCTTCCTTCTTCTAATGTCCTCCATGCTATTCCTTCCATTCCACATAGGAGTGAAACCATATGATAATTGTCTTTCTCTGCTTGCTTTAATTTCACTTAGCATAATCCCCTCCTGGTCCATGCACGTTTGTGCAAGTGGTGGGTATTCATCCTTCTGACGACTGAGTAATAGTCCATTGTATAGATGAACCACATCTTCTTTGTCCATTCATCTGCTGAAGGACATCTTGGCTCCTTCCACAGTTTGGCTATTATGGACATTGCTGGTATGAACATTGGGATACAGGTGCCGCTTCTTTTCATTACTCTGTGTCTATGGGGTAAATACCCAGTAGTGCAATTGGTGGGTCGTAGGATATCTCTGTGGTTAACGTCGTGAGGAACATCCATATTGTTTTCAAAAGTGGCTGTACCAGCTTGAATTCTCACGAGTAGTGTAAGAGGGCTCCCCTTTCTCCACATCCTCTCTGACATTTTTTTTATTTCTGTCTTGTTAATTTTTTTTTCAAGATTTTATTTATTTATTCCACAGAGATAGAGACAGCCAGCGAGAGAGGGAACACAAGCAGGGGGAGTGGGAGAGGAAGAATCAGCATCATAACGGAGGAGCCTGATGTGGGGCTCGATCCCATAATGCCAGGATCATGCCCTTAGCCGAAGTCAGACGCTTAACCGCTGTGCCACCCAGGTGCCCCCTGCCTGGTTAATTTTAACCATTCTATCTGGTGTAAGGTGGTATCTCATTGTCGTTTTGATTTGTATTTGCCTGATGGCAAGTGATGTGGAGCATTTTTTCATGTGTCTGTTGGCCATTTGTATGTCTTCTCTGGAGAAGTATCTCTTTGTGCCTTCAGCCCATTTTTTGGGTGTCGAGTTTGAGGGGTTCTTTATAGATCTTGGAAACCAGCCCTTTATCTGTAATATCATTTGCAGATATCTTCTTCGATTCCATAGGTTGCCTTTTTGTTTTTTGATCATTTGCTTTGCCAAGCAGAAGCTTTTTATCCTGATGAAGTGCCAATAGTTCATTTTTGCTTTTATTTCCTTTGCCTTTAGAGACGTGGCTTGCAAGAAGTTGTTGTGTCCAAGGTTGAAGAGTTCTTTTGATTTTGATATGAGACAGGAATCCATTATCTTATTTTCCTGATTGTATTCGAGTCCTCTGTCTTTCTTGGTGAGTCTAGCTAAGTTTGTCAGTTTTGTTTATCTTTCCAAAAAAGGCCAATCTCATTTTCATTGTTTTTTTTTTGTCTTTTTAGTATCCATTGGATTTATTTATGCATTCCTTTTTGTTATTTCCTTATTTCTACTAATTTGGGGCTTTGTTTGTTGTTTTTTTTTTTCTACTTCTTTACCACATAAATCAGGTTGTTTATTGGAGACCATTCTCATGAAATGATGAAGACTTGAATTGCTATGAATGTCCCCCATAAAGCTACTTCTGCTGCATCCCATAAGTTTTTGTAGGTTGTCTTATTCATCAGTGTCAAGGTACTTCTAAAAATTTTTTGATTTCTTCTTTGACTGTTGGTTGTTCAGTAGCATGTTGTTAAATCTCCACATATTTTTTTAAGATTATTTAAGTATCTGACAGAGAGTGAGACAGCGAGAGAGTGAACACAAGCAAGGGGGTGGGAGAGGGAAAAGTGGGCTTCCCACTGAGCAAGGAGCCTGATATGGGGCTAGTTCCCAGGATCCTGGGATCAAGACCAGAGCTGAAAGCAGATCCTTAACGACTGAGCCACCCAGGCCCCAAAAATCTCCACCTATTTTTGACTGTCCCATTTTTTTCTTGAGACTGATTTCTAGTTTCATATCATTGTGGTTGGACAAGATTTGAAGCAGAAGGTGAAAAGAGCATTCAGATGAAAGGTTTGTTTCCTGGAGGGTTTTTTGAGGGCAGACCATGAGTTCAGTGGGTATAGAGGAAGGTTTTGTGAGACGGGGGGTGGGGTTAACCCTTGTTAGAATTACTGACTACTACCATAAAAGCTGTGTGCTACCGTTCACACCATAGTCCTGATGGACTTGTACTTCATTAGAAATATTTTCTAGGAGGTGTAGGCATAGCCTTCACTTAAAGAAAGGTGCTATGTGGGTTCATGGCATGACCCCAGGTCAGCAACCAGGATGTATGGTATTGTGGGGGATCATAACCAGGCTTTCTGTAGTAAGTGACAGAAATAGGGTATGGTGAGCTCCATGACCATAGGTGAGGTCCCGAGTGATCCACTGGGTGTTGGTTTCTGTGGATCTGTCTCATCAGGTCCTGTGGAATTCAGGGACACCCTCCTGTCTGTGGATTTGTATGGAGACAGGTAGACATCAGTGTCTTGCCAGGCACAAGGGTCGCACTGGACCAACACCAGAGGTGCAGCGTGTGCAGGAGCCACTGCTTGCTTTCCACGAAAGCTGACCATTGTCTGTGAACGTGATTCCTAGCAGCTGCAAGGGGAGAGGAGGACGGGGGTGGTGCACACTACCTAGAGTTGTGGTCAGGACTAGTCTGGAGCCCACCGACGTCAGCCACACCTGGCACAGAAGACACCCATTCAGTGAAGCTGTGGGCGCTGCTCCCATGATACTTTCGGGACGGCTCCATGCTGCCACCTCCTGCTTTTCATCATCATCTTCAAGGTCATGTGCCTCTGCTCTTACCCATGGCCTCCGGGGTATTGTCCGTCCTCCATCTGGCCCTCGTCCCTGGTACCCTGTGCAGTCCAATGCCAGGGTAGCCTTCTCGAGACAAACATCTGGCCCTGATGGAACACTTCCATGGATCTCTTTTGATGTGAGGATGATGCCCTGCCCTGGAAGGGGGCTGCAGGTCCCCAATCAGGAGAGCCATGTCTCCCTTTTCAGCATGGCCTGCCCTCCCCTCAGTCTTCTTCAGGGAAGCTCTCCCCACTTCCTGAGATGACAGCTCTGAACTTAAAAATGAATGTTATTTTACATATCTCTATGCTTTAGTTCATCCATGGCAAGTCTTTCAACCCCGTTAGTGGGTTTTTTAGCAGTTCTGAAGGGCTGTTTGCTCAAAGATAGGGTGACCAGGGTGGGGCAGCTTTCCCTCTCATCTCCCTCAGCATGTCTCTGAGCCCTGGGGGACAGCTGTCCCACTGAGGATTGAGGGACGCGAGCCAACCCATCCTGAGCCCAGGCTGTGTCAGCTGTGTCGACTGATGCGTGTCGGAGCGGTGGGCAGCTGGCATGGGCCAGGAGCAGGCAGTGTCTCCTTCTCATTCCATCCCTCCCTTCCTCCCAGA
Source organism: Ursus americanus (assembly GCF_024610735.1). Lineage (NCBI taxonomy): Eukaryota > Metazoa > Chordata > Mammalia > Carnivora > Ursidae > Ursus > Ursus americanus. The sequence goes on along the minus strand of NC_142157.1, from coordinate 368,943 downwards.
GGTAGCTCAGAGCAGCCTTCAACCGCTGCATCTCCAGATCCCTTGACCTGTGCCTCCTGTGTTCAGCTGGTGACCTTGGAGTTTCGCATGAATTCTCCCACCTGTACCCTCTCCCATAGCAGTTCCTGGATCAGGGGAGGGGTCGGACCCTTGTCTGTTTTTGGTCTTCTTCCTGTCCCGCACCAAGCCCACCCACCTTTGCATCTTCCATGTAAGTGCTTGGAAGCAAGCCCATCCACAGGGAACCTATTAGCCAAATGGATCCAGGCAATGAACATTGAAGTAGAGATCCAGGATCCATAATAAACCTGCTCTGAAACCTGTCCCAAAGTCTGTGACTCTCACACTGAAACAGAAACAATAATAGCTTTCTGGAATGTGAAGTGACATGTGTCTCTACTTCCAATCTTGAATGCATAGGTGCTGAGCCTTGACAGAAAAGGACCATGGCTCCCGTGGGCTGGAATCCACGGTAAGAACTCAGTGAAATATGAATTTGAGGCATGGAGTGAATAATTACTGTAGAGTGAATCCTCCCAAGTAGGGCTTATGCACAGTGCACAGGAAAAGCTTTTTCAAAGAGGTTCCTGAAAGAAAAATCTTTTTTAAAATTTATTTTAATCCCAGTAGTGCTAACATACAGTGTTACATTCATTTCAGGTGTACAAGAGAGTGATTTAGTAATTCTATATATTACTCAGTGGTCATCAAGAAAAGCGTCCTCTTAATCCCCTTCATCTATTTCACTCATCCCTCTATCCACCTCCTCTCTGGTAACCATCCGTTTGTTCTCTATTGTTAAGAGTTTGTATTTCGGTGTGTCTCCTTTTTCTCTTTTAGTTACTTATTTTGTTTGTTTTGTAAATTCCCCATTAGAATGACATCGTATGGGATTTGTCTTTCTCTGACTGACTGATTTTAGTTAGGATAATACTCTCTAGCTCCATCCATGTGTCTGCAAATAGCAAGGTTTCATTCTTTTTCAAGCCGAGTAATACTCCATTGTGTGTGTCTGTGTGTGTGTGTGTGTGTGTGTGTGAATACACACACCTATCATCTCATTTGTCAATTTTTCTACAGACACTTGGGTTGCTTCCATATGGTGATATTGTAAATAATGGTGCAAGAAACATAGGGGTGCACGTATCCTTTTACGTTACTGTTTTCCTATTCTTTGGGTAAATACGAGTAGTGTGATTGTTGGATCGTAGGGTAGTTCTATATTTAATTTTTTGAGGAACCTTCATACTGTTTTCCACGGTGGCCACCACAGTTTGCATTCCCACCCACAGTTCGCGAGGATTCCCCTTTATCCACATCCTCCCAACACCAGCTCTTTGTTGTGCTTTTGATGTTAGCCATTCTGACAGGTTTGAGGTATTACCTCATTGTCCTTTGGATTTACATTTTCCTGATGATGGGTGATGGTGAACATCTTTTCACGGGACTGTTGGCCATTTGTATTTCTTCTTTGGAGAAATGTCTGTCCATGGCTTCTGCCTATTTTTTAACTGGAGTATTTGTTTTTTGGGGGGTCGAGTATTATCAGTTGTATATGTTTTGGACACTATCCCTTTATTGCATATGATCTTTGCAAATATCTTCTCCCTTTGAGTAAGTTGTCTTATTATTTTTACGTTTTCATTGTTCTTCTGCCATGTGGAAACTTTTTATTTTGCTGTATTCCCAATAGTTTATTTTTGCTTTCATTTCCTTTGCCTCAGGACACAGTCTAGAAAAACATTGGTATGGTCCATGTCAAGAAGTTACTGTCTTCCCTCCTGTAGGATTTTTATGGATTCAGGTCTCATATTGAGGTCTTGAAACTGTTTTCTGTTTGTCTGTATTGTGTAAGAAAGCAGTCTAATTTCATTCTTTTGTCCATAGCTGTCTAGTTTTCCCAACACCATTTGTTGTAGAGACTGTCCATTTCCCTTTTGATATCATTGCTTGCTTTGTGAAAGATTCACGAACCACATAATTGTGGGTTTCTGTCTGAACTTGTATCCTGTTCCTTTGGTCGCTGTGTCTATTTTTGTGCCATACTGTCTTGTTAGGATGACTGCAGCTTTGTAGTATAACCTGAAATCTGAAATTGTCAGTCCTCCAGCTTTGTTTTTCTTTTCCACATTGCACTGGCTGTTCGGAATCTTTAGTGGTTCCATACAAATGTGTAGGATTGTTTATTCGAGGTCTTTTGTTCTTTAATTTAAATTCAATTAGCCAACTTAGAGTACATCATTCGTTTCAGATGTAGTCTTCAATAAATTTTCAGTCATGTGTAACACCCAGTGCTCATTGTATCGTGTGACCTCCTTAATGCTACTCACCCAGTTACCCCCCCCAACTTCTCCTCCAACAATCATCAGTTTCTTGTGATAGTTAAGCATCCATTTTGGGTTTTCTCCCTCTCTGATGACTTCCCTTTCTATTTTCCCTTCCTTGTCCTATGGTCTTCTTCCTTGTTTCTGATATTCCACATAGGAGTGAAAGCATATGATCATTGTCTTTCTTTCATTGGCTTATTCCACTCAGCATAATACCCTCCAGCTCCACCCAGGTCGGTGTGATGGTAAGTACTCATCCTTTCTGATGGCTGAGTAATATTCCATTATATATATGATCCACATCTTCTTTATCCATTCATCTATCCATGGTCATCTGCACTTCTTCCACAGCTTGTCTATTATGGTTATTGCTGCTATGAACACTGGGGTGCATGTGTCCCGTCTTCACTACCTCTGTCTCTTTGGGGGTAAATAGCCAGTAGTGCAATTGCTGGGACATAGGGTAACTTTATTTATAACTTCTTGAGGAAACTCCGTACCATTTTCAAGAGTGGCTGTACCGGACTGCATTCGTACAGGGGTGTAAGAGGGTTCCTGTTTCACCACATCCTCTCCAACATGTATAGTTTCATGTCTTCTTATTTTTAGATATTCAGCCTCGTGTGATATGGCATCTATAGGGGTTTAGATTTGCATTTCCCTAAAGCCAAGTGATATGAAGCATTTATGCATGTATCTTTTGGTCACCAGTACGTCGTCATCAGTGAAGTGACTTCCCATTTTAATCCATCTCAAGACCTAAAGCTGGGTAAGGCACTGAAGCTGGATGATGCCATCGGTTGGAAGTGTGGAGAATTTCAAAAGATCTCTGTGGAGAGCAAGTTTAAAGGTCAGTGTGAAGCTACTAATTGGATCCGGGGAGATCTCTGAAAGTGGGGGTTGCCTGGGATGGGCTGAAGGGGGCCCTCCTATTTTCCTATGAATTCTTGCTGCAGCCCAAAATGGACAGTTTCCTGCTGTGGGGCAGGCTGAGTCCTCTAGTCGTGCTGAGGTGAGCCCAATGCCTGGTGCCTTGGAGGCAGGCAAACGGGGAGGGACCCTCAGCAGAAGACCCAGGGTTAGGTTAGGCCTCAAGAGACAGCAGTTCTGAACTGCCCAGTGCTCAGAGAACTCCCAGGCCAAGTGAGATGAGGGCACAAGGGCGGGTGAGTGTGAGCCTTGGGGTTTCATCTGGAAGGGCCCACAAAGGTCGGGGTTCACCAGAAGGGGCTCTCAGGGGGTGCCCCAAATCTCTTGCCCTGAATGCTCTGTTGTGTCCCAAAATGGTACAGTTTACTGTGGGTTGCAGGCTGAGTCCTGTGGTGGGGCTTTGGTGTCCCCATCCCCTGGAGTTGGTTGCCAGGACCCTGGGGAGGGGCCCCTGTCTGCCCAACCTAGGGTAAGAGTTAGGGTCCCGGAGCCCAGCAGGGACAATCTGCAGGCTGTTAGGCGAGCTCTGTGGAGGGCTGAGAGGAGGCCATGGGGGAGGGTGAGCATGGGCCTCAGGGTTGGGGCATGGGGGGCTGCCAAAGGATGTGGATGGGCTCCGGGGGCCTCCCCAAGTTCTCGTGCCCTGTAGGCTCCTTAGAGCCCCAAGGGGCAATGTTTCCTGTCGGGTGGCAAGCTGAGTCCTGCAGTGGGGCACAGGTATCCCAATTCCCCGGGGCTGCGGTGTAAGGCTCCTGGGGAGGCCCCCATACCCACGGCCAACCTAGGGCTAGGGTTAGGCCCAGGAGCCCCGCAGGCCCGATTTGCTGGCTGTATGGCGAGCTACACGGGCTGAGGTGAGGGTGTGGGGAGGGTGAGCATGGGCCTCAGGGTTCCGGTGCGGGAGGCCGCCGAAGTTCGCTGGTGGCTCAGGAGGGCCCTCCTGGTTCTCCCGCCCTGAATGCTCTATGGCCTCCCAAGGGGCACGGTTTCCTGCGGGGTGGCAGACTGAGTGCTGCTGTGGGGCTCAGGTGTCCCAAATGCCCGCAGCTGCGGCTCCAGGCTCCTGGGGAGGGGCCCCTCCACAGATGAACGAGGGTTAGGGTTGGCGCCCAGGAACCCCGCAGGCCAGATCTGCCCACTATGTGGCGAGCTCCGCCATGGGCTGAGGTGAGGGTGTGGGGTGGGGTGAGCATGGGCTTCAAGGTTGGGTTTAGGGATTGCCGATGTTCGCTGGGGGCTCTGGGGGCCCTCCTGGTTCTCCCGCCCTGAATGCTCTACAGCCTCCCAAGGGGCACGGTTTCCTGCGGGCTGGCAGGCTTTGTCCTGCACTGGGGCTCAGGTGTCCCCATTCCCTGGGGCTGCGGCACTGGGCCCCAGGGGAGGGGCCCTACCCAGCTGACCTAGGGTCAGTTCTAGGCCCCAGGAACCCGGCAGGCCTGATCTGCTGGCTCTGCGACGAGCTCGGTGGCAAGCTGAAGGGAAGGTGTGGGGCGGGATGAGCGTGGGCCTCAGGGTTGGGGTGTATGGGGCCGCCGAGGATCGCTGGGGGCTCAGGGGGGCCCTACCAGTTTTCCTGCACGGGATGCTCTGTGGCGCCGCAAGGGGCATGGTTTCCTGAGGGGTGGCAGGCTGAGTCCCATGGTGGGGCTCAGGTTTACTAATCCCCGGTGTTAGGGTACGGTTTAGGGTATGGGTTAAGGTTAGGGTATGGGTTACGGTTAGGGTATGATTGAGGGTAAGGGTTAGGGTTAGGATAAGGAGAGGGTACGGGTTAGGGTTGGGTTTAGGGGTTACAGTTTAGAGGTTACGAGTTAGGGTACAGATTAGGGTTTAGGGTAAGGGTTAGGGTTTAGGGTTAGGGTTAGGGTTGGAGTACGGGTTAGGTTTAGGATACGGGTTAGGGTTAGGGTATGGGTTAGGGTACACATTAGGGTACAGTTTAGGGTACGGGTTAGGGTACGGTTTAGGGTAAGTGTTGGTGTACGGATTTGGGTACGGCTTAGGGTACGGGTTAGGGTTAGGGTTAGGGTACGGGTTAAGGTACAGATTAGAGTATGTGTTAGGGTTACGTTTAGGGTTAGGGTACAGGTTAGGGTAGGATTAGGGTTAGGTTTAGGGTTAGGTTATGGGTTAGGGGTAGGGTTAGCTGAAGGGGTAGGTTTAGGGGTAGGGTTAGGGGTATGGTAGGGCCGGGTAGGGTTAGGGTTTAGGGTTAGGGTTTGGGGTTTGGAGTTAGTGGTTAAGGTTAGGGTTTAGAGTTTAAGGTTTCGTGATTAGGGTTAGGGGTTAGGGTTTAGGGTTTAGTGTTAATGTTAGGGTTTAGGGTTTAAGGATTAGGGTTTATTGTTAGGTTTAGAGTAGGGTTATGGTTAGGGTAAGGGTTAGAAGTTAGAGTTAGGGTTAGGTTTAGGGGTTAAGGTTTAGGGTTTAAGGTTAGGGGTTAGGGTTTAGGGTTAGGGTTAGACCCAGTAGGCCAGCAGGACCCATGTGCCAGTTGTGCGGGGAGTGGAGGAGTGGGATGAGGTGAGTGCACTGGCGAGCAGGAGTATGGTATCTAGCGTTTTGGCGCAGGGGGCCTTTGAAAGTCGCTAGAGGCTCGGAGGGCCCTGTCCGTTCTCCCGCCCTGAATGACCGGCGGCGCCCCTAGCGCCTGGGTGGTGGCAGGTTGGCAGTGTGAGTCTGGCTTTGCGGTTTGGGGGTCCCCAATGCCATGCATTGCAGCGCAAGGCCCCTTGGGAGGGGCCCCTCTGGGGCCATCCTAGGGTTACTGTTAGCACCCAGGATTCCAGTAGACATTATCTGCCAGCTGTGTGGTAGCGGAGGGCCAGGCCGAGGTGAGGGCGCCGGCGAACTGGAGCGTGGGCCCAAGCATTTTGTCACGGGGGGCCTTGGAAGGTCGCTGGGGTCTCGAGGGCCCTGCCTGTTCTCCCACCCTGAATGAACAGTAATGCCCCAGCGTGCCCGGTGTCAGCGGGGCGGCACGGAGAGTATGGTGCTGGGGCTCGGGGGTCCCCAATCCCTGGCGTTGCTGTGCCAGGCCCCTTGGGAGGTTCCCCTTGGGGGCCAACCTAAGGTTAGGGTTAGCCCCCAGGAGGCTGGCAGACCTGATCAGCTGGCTGTGCGTCGAGCAGAGGGGCGGGTCGAAGTGAGGGCGCTGCTTAGCGGGAGCATGGGCCCAAGCATTTTGGAACATGGGCCCTTAGAAGTTCACCAGGACTCAGAGGGCCCTGCCCATTCTCCCGCCCTGAATGACCAGTGGCGCCCCTAGTGGCCTGGGTGCCAGCGGGGCAGCAGGGTGAGTCCAGCGCTGGGGCTTAGGGGTCATCAATCCCCGGTGTTGCGGCGACAGGCCCCTTGGGAGGGGCCCCTTGGGGGCCAACCTAGGGTTAGGTTTAGCCCCCAGTAGCCCGGCAGGCCTGATCCACCTGCTGAGTGGCGAGCAGTGGGGCTGGCCGAGGTGAGTGTGCTGGCGAGCGGGAGCGTGGTCCCAAGCGTTTTGGAGCAGGGGGCCTTCGAAAGTCACTGGGGACTCGGAGGGCCCTGCTCATTCCCTCACCTGGATGACCGGCGGCGCCCCTAGCGGCCCGGGTGATGGCAGGGCGGCAGGGTGAGTCCAGTGCTGAGGCTCGGGCTTCCCTATACCCGACGTTGCAGTGCGAGGCCCCTTGGGAAGGGCCCTTCTGGGGCCAAGGTAGGGTTAGAGTTAGCCCTCAGGAGGCCGTCAGGCTCGATCCACCATCTTGAGGTGAATGGAGTCGCGGTCCGAGGTGAGGCCGCTGGCGAGCGGAGCGTGGGCCCCAGCGTTTTGGTGCTGGGGCCTTCAAAGTTCACCGAGGCTCAGAGGGCCCTGTCCGTTCTCCCGCCCAAAACGATCTGTGGCGCCCTAGCACCACTGGTGTCAGCGGGGCAGCAGGGTGAGTCCGGCATTACGACTCGAGGGTCCCCAATCCCCGGCGTTGTGGCGGCAGGCCCCTTCAGAGGGGCCCCTCTGGGGCCAACCTAGGATTAGAGTTAGCCCCCAGGAGGCCGGCAGGCCTGATCTGCCAGCTGTGCAGAGGGCGGAGGGGCAGGCTGAGGTGAAGGCGCTGGCGAGCTCCAGCGTGGGCCCCAGCATTTTGGCACGGATGGCCTTCAAAATTCACCGGAGTCTCGAGGGCCCTGCCCATTCTCCCACCCTGAGGGACCAGTGATGCCCCAGAGAGCCTGATGTCGACAGGACGGCAGGGTGAGTCCGGCGCTGCGGCTCGGCTGTCCCCAATCCCCAGCTTTGGTCACAAGTCCCCTTGGGAGGGGCCCCTCTGGGCCAACCTAGGGTTAGGGTTAGCCCCCAGGAGGCCGGCAGGCCCGATATGCCAGCTAGACTGTGAGAGGAGGGGTGGGCCAAAGTAAAGGTGCTGGCGAGCAGGAGCCTGGGCACCAGCATTTTGACTTGGGGCTTTCAAAGGTCGCCGGGGTCTCGAGGGCCCTGCCTGTTCTCCCACCCTGCATGAACGGCGGTGCCCCTAGCGGCCCGGGTGGTGAGGGGTGGCAGGGTGAGTCAGGCCCTGAGGCTCAGGTATCTCCAATCCCCAGCGATGCGGCACCAGGCCCCTTGGGAGGGGCCCCTCGGATGACAACTTAGGGTTAGGTTTAGCCCCTAGGAACTCGGCAGTTCCTATTCGCCAGCTGTGTGGAGAGTGGAGTGGCGGACCTAGGTGAGGGTGCTGGTGTTTGGGAGCGTGGGCCCAGGCATTTTGGCGCGGGGGGGATTCGAAGGACACCGTGTATCGGAGGGCCCTGCCCGTTCACCCGCCCTGAATGAACGGCAGCACCCCAAGCCCCTGGGTGGCGGCTGGGTGGCAGGGTGAGTCAGGTGCTGAGGCTCAGGGTCCCCAATCCCCTGTGTTGCAGCGCCAGGCCCCTTGGGAGGGGCCCCTCAGGGGTCGATCTAGGGTTACGGTTAGCCCCCCGGATGCCGGTGGACCCGATCAGCGTCTGTGCGGCACGCAGCAGGGTGGGCCGAGGTGAGGGCGCTGGCGAGCCTGAGCATGAGCCCAAGCATTTTAGCGTGGGGGGCTTTCGAAGGTCAGTGGGGGCTCGGAGGGACCTGCCCGTTCTCCCGCTCTGAATGACCAGCAGGGTCCCTAGTGGCTCAGGTGGCTGAAGGGCAGCAGGGTGAGTCTGGCACTTGGGCTCGGTTGCCCCATCCCCAGCGTTGGGGCGCCAGGCCACTTGAGAAGGGCCCCTCAGGGGCCGACCTACAGTTAGGGTTAGCCCCCAGGAGGCCGGCAGGCCCTATACACCGCCTGTGCGTGGAGCGGAGAGTTGGGCCGAGGTGAGGGTGCTGGTGAACATGAGCCTGGGCACAAGCATGTTGGTTCTGGGAGCCATTGAAGGTGGGTGGGGGTTCGGAGGCCCCTGCCAGTTCTCCCGCCGAGAATGAATGGCGGCGCCCCTAGCGGCCCGTGTGGGGCGGGATTGCAGGGTGCACCCGGCGCTGGGGCTTGGGGGTCGCCAATCCCTGGCATTGCACCGCAAGGCTCCTTATGAAGGGACCCTCAGGGGCCGTCCTAGGGTTAGGGTTAGCGCCCAGGAGGCCGGCAGGCCCGAGTCGCCGACTGTGCGAGTAGCGGAGGTGTGGGCTGAGTTGAGGGTGATGCAGAGCGGGAGCGTGGGCCCCAGCGTTTTGGCGCCCTGGGCCTTCGAATGTGCCATGTCTCGGAGGGCCCTGCCCATTCTCCTGCTCTGAATAACCAGTGACACCCCTAGCGGCTCTGTTGGCAGTGGGGTGGCAGGGTGAATCCCACGCTGTGGCTCGGGGATCCCCAATCCCCGGTGTTGCGGTGCCAGGCCCCTTGGGAGGGGCTCCTCCTGGGCCGACTTAGGGTTAGAGTTAGCCCCCATGAGGATGGCAGGCCTGATCCTCTGGCTGGGCGGCGAGAGGTGGGTGGGCCGAGCTAAAGGCGCTGGGGAGTGGGATTGTGGGCCCCTGCATTTTGGCGCTGGAGGCTTCAAATGTCCCGGTTTCTCCAGGGCTCTGTCCATTCTCCTGCCCTGAATGACCGGCGGCGCCCCTCGCGGCCCAGGAGGCAGCGTTGTGGGAGGGTGAGTCTGGCTCTGGGGCTTGGGGTCCCAGATCCCCGGTGTAGTGGCACCAGGACCCTTGGGAGGAGCCCCTGGGGCGCCGACCTAGGGTTAGGGTTAGCCCCAAGGAGACCTTCAGGCCCAATCCGCACACTGTGCGGCGAGCGGAGGTGCAGGCCGAGGTGAGGGCGCTGGGGAGGGGGAGCGTGGGCACCAGTGTTTTGGCACGGGGAGCCTTTGAATGTCACTGGTGGCTCAGAAAGCCCTGCCCTTCTCTTGCCCTCTATGACCTGCGGCGCCCCTAGCGGCCTGGGTGGGGACAGTGCGGCAGGGTGAGTCTGGCTCTGGGGCTCTGAGTCACCAATCCCCAGCATTGCAGAGCCAGGCCTCTGGGGATGTCCCCACAGGGCCAACCTAGGGTTTTGGTTAGCTGCCAGAAGCACAGCAGGCCCTATCCACCAGCTCTGAAGCAAGCAGAGGGGCGGGACGAGGCGAGGGCGCTGGTGAGCAGGATCCTGGGAGCCAACGTTTTTGCTCAGGGAGCCTTCAAAGGTCAGCGTGGGCTCGGAGGGCCCTGCCCGATCTGCCCTGATTGACCGGCGGGGCCTCTAGCGGCTCCAGTGGCTGAAGGGCAGCAGGGTGAGTCCGGCACATGGGCTCAGGATCCCCATCCCCAGCATTGTGATGCCAGGCCCCTTGGGTAGAGCCCCTCGGGGGCCGACCTATGGTTAGGGTTAGCCTCAAGGAGCCCCACAGGCCCGATACACCACCTGTGCGTCGAGCAGAGAATTGAGGCGAGGTGAGGGTGGTGGTGAACATGAGCCTGGGTCCAAGCTTTTTGGTTCGGTGCGCCTTCGAATGTCGGCAGGGGTTCGGAGGGTCCTCCAGTTCTCCCACCCTGAATGAATGGCGGCGCCCCTAGCAGCATGTGTGGGGCGGGCGGCAGCATGCATCTGGCGCTGGGGCTTGGGGGTCCCCAATCCCTGGTGTTGCGTCGCCAGGCCCCTTAGGAAGGGACCTTCAAGGTCTGTCCTAGGGTTAGGGTTAGCGCCCAGGAGGCCGGCAGGCCCGAGTCGCTGGCTCTGCGAAGAGCGGAGGTGCGGGCCAAGGTGAGGGTGATGCAGAGTGGGAGCGTGGTCCCCAGCGTTTTTGCACCCTGGGCTTTTGAATGTTGCCATGTCTCAGAGGGCCCTGCCCATTCTCCTGCCCTGAATAACCAGCGGCGCGCTTTGCGGCTCCGTTGGAGGTGGGGCGGCAGCGTGAGTTCCGCACTGCGGCTCAGGGATCCCCAATCCCCAGCATTGAGGGTCCAGGCCCCTTGGGAGGGGCTCCTCATGGGCGGACCTAGGGTTAGAGTTAGCACCCAGGAGGCCGGCAGGCCCAATCCTCTGGCTGGACGGCGAGAGGTGCACGGGCCGAGGTAAAGGCTCTGGGGAGCAGGAGCGTGGGCCCCTGCATTTTGGCGCAGGAGGCTTCAAATGTCGATGGTTTCTCCAGGGCCCTGTCCGTTCTCCCACCCTGAATGAGCGGCGGCGCCCCTAGCGGCCTGGGTGGGAACAGTGCGGCAGGGTGAGTCTGGCTCTGGGGCTCTGAGTCACCAATCCCCAGCGTTGCAGAGCTAGGCCCCTTGGGTTGTGCCCCACGGGGCCGACCTAGGATTTCAGTTAGCCCCCAGGATCCTGGCAGGCACTATCCACTGGCTCTGCAGCAAGCGGAGGGGCGGGCTGAGGTGAGGGCGCTGGCGAGCAGGAGGATGGGAACCAATGTTTTTGCACGGGGGGGGCTTCGAAGGTCAGCGGGGGTTCCGAGGGCCCTGCCCATTCTCCCGCCCTGATTGACCAGTGGTCTCTAGCAGCTCAGGTGGCTGAAGGGCAGCAGGGTGAGTCTGGCACTTGGACTCGGGGTCCCCATCCCCAGCGTTGTGATGCCAGGCCCCTGGGAAGTGCCCCTCGGGGGCCGAACTATGGTTAGGGTTAGCCCCCAGGAGGCCGGCAGGCCCGATACACCACCTGGGCGTTGAGCGGAGAGTTGGGCTGAGGTGAGGGTTCTGGTGAATATGAGCCTGGGCCCAAGCATTTTGGTTCGGGGTGCCTTCGAAAGTTGGCGGGGATTCGGAGGGCCCTGTCCATCCTCCCATGCTGAATGAATGGCGGCGCCCCTAGCGGCCTGGGTGGGGAGGGGCGGCAGGGTGCATCTGGCACTGGGGCTTGGGGGTCCCCAATCCCCGGCGTTGTGGCACCAGGCCCCTTGGGAGGGGCCCTTCGGGGCCCAACCTAGGGTTAGGTTTAGCCCCTAGGAGGCCAGCAGGCCCTATTCACCAGCTGTGTGAAGAGAGGAGTGGCAGACCTACGTGAGGGCGCTGGTGAGTGGGAGGGTGGGCCTGGGCGTTTTGGCGCGGGAGGCCTTTGAAGTTCACCGTGTCTCCGAGGGCCCTGCCCGTTCTCCCGCCCTGAATGAACGGCAGCACCCCAAGCCTCCGAGTGGCGGCTGGGCGGCAGGTGAGTCAGGTGCTGGCGCTCGGGGTCCCCAATCCCCGGCGTTGTGGCGCGAGGCCCCTTGGGAGGGCCCCCTCAGGTGCTGACCTAGGGTTAGGGTTACCCCCAGGAGGCCAGGAGACCCAATCTCCCGGCTGTGCGGTGAGCGGAGGGGCGGGTTGAGATGAGGGTATTGGCGAGCAGGAAAGTGGGCCCAAAGTTTTGGAGCGAGGGGCCATCGAAGGTCACCAGGGGCTCAGAGGGTCCTGCCTGTTCTCCCGCCCTGAATGACCGGGGGTGCCCCTTGTGGCCCAGGTGGCGGTGGGGGGCATGGTGAGTCCGGCGCTGGGGCTCAGGAGTCCCCAATCCCCGTCGTTGAGGCTCCAGGCACCTTGGGAGGGGCCACTAGGGGGCCGACCTAGGGTTTGGGTTAGCCCCCAGAAGGCCCGCAGGCCCAATCAGCCAGCTGTGCGGCGAGCGGGGGGGAGGGCCGAGGTAAGGGCGCTGGCCAGCGGGAGCGTGGGCCCAAGCGTTTTGGTCGGGGGGCCTTCGAAAGTCGCCGGTGACTTGGAGGGCCCTTGCCATTCTCCCTCCCTGAATGAAAGCGGCGCCCCTAGCGGCCCAGGTGGCGGTAGGGCAGGAGGGTGAGTTGGGCGCTGGGGCTCGGGAGTCCCCAATCCCCGGTGTTGCGGCAATAGGAACCTGGGATGGGCCCCTCAGGGGCCCACCAACGGTTAGGGTAACACCCAGGAGGCTGGCAGTCCAGATCCACCGGCTGTTCAGCGAGCGGAGGGGCAGACCGAGGTGAGGGTGCAGGCAAGCGGGAGCATGGGCCCAAGCGCTTTGGCACGGGGGGGCCTTCGATGGTCGCCAGGGGCTCGGAGGGATCTGCCCATTCTCCCTCCCTGAATGACCGACGGTGCTCCTAGGGGCCCGGGTGGTGGCGGGGCAACATAGTGAGTCCGGCACTGGGGCTCGAGGGTCCCCAATCCCAGGCATTGCGGTGCCAGGCCCCTTCGGAGGGGCCCCTCAGGGGCCAACCTAGGGTTATGTGTAGCCCCAGGAGGAGGGCAGTCCTCATCCCCCAGCTCTGCAGGGAGTGGAGGAGTGGGCCAAGGTGAGGGTGCTGAGGATGGGGAGCATAGGCTCAAGCGTTTTGGATGTGGGGGCCTTCGAAGGTCGCCGTGGGCTCGGAGGGCCCTGCCATTCTCCCGCACTGAATGACCAGGGACACCCTAGCGGCCCGGGTGGTGGTGGGGCAGCACGGTGAGTCCGGCGCTGGGGCTCGGCAGTCCCTGATACCCAGCGCTGCGGCGCCAGGCCCCTTGGGACGGGCCCCTCGGGGACTGACCTAGGGTTAGGGTTAGCCCCCAGGAGACTGGCAGGCTCGTTCCGCCCATGTGCAGTGAATGGAGGTGTGGGTCGAGTTGAGGTAGCTGGTGATCGGGAGCGTAGGCCATAGCATTTGGCTTTGGCTCGGGGTGCCTTCGAAGATTGCAGGTGGCTCAGAGGGTCCTGCCCATTCTGTCGCCCTGAAGGACTGGCGACGCCCCTAGCACCCCAGGTGGCGGCGGGGTGGCAGGGTGCGTCTGGCGCTGGGACTTGGGGGTCCCCAATCAATGGCATGCGGCGCCAGGCCACTTGGGAGGGGCCCCTCGGGGGCGACCTAGGGATAGGGTTAGCCCCCAGCAAGCCAGCAGGCCTGATCCGCCAGCTCTGCAGCAAGCTTAGGCATGGGCCGAGGTTAGGGCGCTGGTGAGCAGGAGCATGGGAGCCATAGTTTTTGCACGGGGGGCCTTCGAAGGTCGCAGGGGGATCGGAGGGCCCTGCCCGTTCTCCCTTCCTGAATGACTGGCAACGCCCCTAGCGCCCTGGGTGCTTGCGAGGTGGCAGAGTGAGTCCAGCACTGGGGCTCGGGGGTCCCAAATCCCCGGCATTGCGGTGCCAGGCCCCTTCGGAGGGGCCCCTCAGGGGACAACCTAGGCCCCTCAGGGGACACCCTAGGAGGGCAGGCCTCATCCGCCGGCTCTGCGGCGAGCGGAGGGGAGGGCCGAGGTGAGGGCGCTGAGGAGCCGGAGCGAGGGCTCAAGTGTTTAGGATGGGGGGCCTTCGAAGATTGCCATGGGCTCGGAGGGCCCTGCCCATTATCCCGCCTTGAATGACCAGCGGCGCCCCCAGCGGCCGGGTTGGCGGCGGGGCAGCAGGGTGAGTCCGGCGCTGGGGCTTGGGTGTCAGCAATCCCAGGCGTTGTGGCACCAGGCCCCATCGGACGGGCCCCTCGGGGGCCGACCTACGGTTAGGGTTAGCCCCCAGGAGGCTGGCAGGCCTGATCCACCAGCTGTGAGGTGAGTGGAGGGGCGGGCCGAGGTAAGGGCACTGGCAAGCGGGAGCATGGGCCGAAGCATTTTGTCGCTGGGGGCCTTCAAAGGTCTCCGGGGGCTCAGAGGGCCCTGCCCATTCTCCCACACTGAATGACTGGTGGTGCCCCTAGCGGCCCGGGTACAGTGGAGCGGCAAGGTGAGTCCGGCGCTGCGGCTCGGGGGTCACCAATCTCCAGCGTGCAGTGCCAGGCCCCTTGGGATGTACGCCTCGGGGGCTGTCCTAGGGTTAGGGTTAGACCGCAGGAGGCTGGCAATCCCGAAATGTCAGTTGTGCGGGAGCGGATCGGTGTTCTGAGGTGAGGGCGCTGGCGAGGGGGACCATGGGAGCATTTTGGGGCGGGGCACTTTCAAATGTCGCCTTGGGCTCGAAGGGCCCTGCCTGTTCTCCCACACTGAATGAACGGCGGCTCCCCTAGCAGCCCGGGTGGCGACGGGACGACAAAATGAGTCCTGGCTGGGGCTCTGGGGTCCCCAATCCCCGGCATTGTGGGGCCAGGCCCCTTAGTAGGCTAACACTAACCTAGGGTTAGTGTTAGCCCCCAGGAGGCCGGCAGGCCCGGGAGCCTGGGCCCAAATGTTTTGGTGCAGGGGGACTTCGAATGTCGCCGGGGGCTAGGAGGGCCCTGCCCATTCTCCCGCCCTGAATGACAGGCTGTACCCCTAGCGGCCCGAATGGCGGCGGGGCGGCAGGGTGAGTCCAGCGCTGCAGCTTGGGTGTCCCCAATCCCCGCGTTGCGGCGCCAGGCCCCTTGGCAGGGGCCCCTTGGGTCTGACCTAGGGTTAGGGTTAGCCCCCAGGAGGCCGGCAGGCCCGATCCTCCGGCTGTGCACGAGCGGACGGGTGGGATGAGATGAGGGCGCTGGCGAGCGGGAAGGTGGGCCCAAGCATTTTGGCGTAAGGGGCCTTCAAAGGTTGCCAGGGGCTCGGAGGGCCCTGCCTGTTCTCCTGCCCTGAATGACCGACAGCGCCCCTCGCGGCCCGTTTAGCAGCGGGGCGGCAGGGAGAGTCTGGCGTTGGGGCTCGGGGGTCCCCAATCCCCGGTGTTGCAGCGCCAGGCCCTTTGGGATGGGCCCCTAGGGGGCCTACCTAGGGTTAGGGTTAGCCACAAGGAGGCTAGGATGCCTGATTCGCCGGCTGTGTGGCGAGCGGAGGGGCAGGCCGAGGTAAGGGTGATGGGAGCGGGAGCATGGGCCCTAGTGCTTTGGTGCAGGGGGCCTTCGAAGGTCGCCGTTCGCTGGGAGGGTCTTGCGCGTTCTCCCGCCCTGAATGACCGGCGGTGCCCCTAGTGGCCCGGGTGGCGGCGGGGGGCATGGTGAGTCCAGCGCTGGGGCTCAGGAGTCCCCTTTCCCCGTCGTTGCAGCGCCAGGCCCCTTGGGAGGGGCCACGAGGGGGCCAACCTAGCTTTAGGGTTAGCCCCCAGAAGGCCCCCAGGCCCGATCCGTCAGCTGTGCGGCGAGCGGAGGGGAGGGCCGAGGTAAGGGCGCTGGCCAGCGGGAGCATGGGCCCAAGCATTTTGGTGCGGGGGGCCTTCGAAGTCGCCGGTCGCTGGGAGGGCCCTGCCCGTTCTCCCTTCCTGAATGAACGGCGGTGCCCCTAGCGGCCCAGGTGGCGGTAGGGCGGGAGGATGAGTCTGGCGCTGAGGCTCCGGAGTCCCCAATCCCCAGTGTTGCGGCAATAGGAACCTGGGATGGGCCCCTTGGGGGCCCACCAAAAGTTAGGGTAACACCCAGGAAGCCTGCAGTCCCGATCCACTGGCTCTACAGTGAGCGGAGGGGCGGACCGAGATGAGGGCGCAGGTGAGCGGGAGCATGGGCCCAAGCGTTTTGGCGCGGGGGGCCTTCGATGGTCACCAGGGGCTTGGAGGGATCTGCCCATTCTCCCTCCCTGAATGACCGACGGTGCTCCTGGCGGCCCGGGTGGCGGTGGGGCGATAAGGTGAGTCCGGCGCTGGGGCTCGGGGGTCCCCAATCCCAGGCATTGCAGTGCCAGGCCCCTTCGGAGGGGCCCCTCAGGGGACAACCTAGGGTTCTGGGTAGCCCCCAGGAGGAGGGCAGGCCTCATCCGCAGGCTCTGCGGCGAGTGGAGGGGCGGGCCGAGGTGAGGGTGCTGAGGAGCGGGAGCATGGGATCAAGCATTTTGGATGGGGGGGCCTTCGAAGGTCCCGCGGGCTCGGAGGCCCCTGCCCGTTCTCCCGCCCTGAATGACCAGTGGCACCCCTAGCATCCCGGGTGGCGGCGGGGCGGCAGGGTGAGTACGGCGCTGGGGATCGGGGCTCCCTAATACCCGGTGTTGCGGCCTCAGGCCCGTTGGGACGGGCCCCTTGGGGGCCGACTTAGGGTTAGGGTTAGCCCCCAGTAGGCTGGCAGGCTCGTGCCGCCCATGTGCGGTGAATGGAGGTGTGGGTCGAGGTGAGATAGCTGGCAAGCAGGGGCGTGGGCCAGAATATTTTGGCTTTGGCTCGGGGTGCATTTGAAGGTCGCAGGTGGCTTGGAGCGTCCTGCCAGTTCTGTCGCCCTGAAGGACTGGTGACGCCCCTAGCGCCCCATGTGGCGGCCGGGCGGCAGGGTGCTTCCAGTGCTGGGACTTGGGGGTCCCCAATCCCTGGCATGCGGCGCCAGGCCACTTGGGAGAGTCCCCTTAGGGGCGACCTAGGGATAGTTTTAGCCCCCAGGAAGGCAGCAGGCCCGATCCACCAGCTCTGCAGCGAGAGGAGGGGTGGGCCGAGGTTAGGGCGCTGGGGAGCAGGAGCGTGGGAGCCAGAGTTTTTGCGCGGGGGGCCTTTGAAGGTAGCAGGGGAATCAGAGGGCCCTGCCTGTTCTCCCTTCTTGAATGACTGGCAACACCCCTAGCACCCTGGGTGCTTGTGGGGTGGCAGAGTGAGTCCAGCACTGGGGCACGGGGGTTCAAAATTCCCCGGGATTGCGCTGCCAGGATCCTTGGGAGGGGCCCCTCGGGGGCCGACCTAGGTTAAGTTTTAGGCCCCAGGAGTCCAGCAGGCCCCTTCTGCCAGCTCTGCGGCAGGCGGAGGGGCAGGCCGAGGTGAGGGCGCTGGCGAGAGGGAGTGTGGGCCCAAGCATTTTGGCGCGGGGGGCCTTCGAAGGTCACCGGGGGCTTGGAGGGCCCTGCCCATTCTCTCGCCCTGAAAGACTGGCGGCGCCCCTAGCAGCCTGGGTTGCTGCGGGGCGGCAGGGTGACTCCGGCGCTGGGCTCGGGGGTCCCCAATCCCCGGCGTTGTGGCACCAGGCCCCTTGGAGGGGCCCCTCGGGGGCCGACTAGGGTTAGGGTTCGTTCCCAGGAGGCCGGCAAGCCCAACGCTAAGTGGTTCTGGCAATGTAACAAAAATGCCATACACTTATCTGTAAGAAATAACAGTGTACAGGAACCCTCATAGCCCTAACATCATCCTTTGTGAATATGGAAGCCAGCCCCAAAGTGGTCGTGGAAGTCTGACGAAAGGGTTAAGCACTTTTCTCTGAGTCACCACACTATACAGGGAAAGACCAATGTACATCATCTTTCACGAGTAGGAAGCATTAATGAAAAGGTTCTGGAATTTCGAGGACTCTGACCCATCCTTATTGGTAATAAACCACCGTGTACAGGAAAACACCTTCAACTCTCATCACCTCCTCAATCCTGATTCCGATTCAACTTTGGGTGTGTAGGACTAGGGAAATGTCCACATCTTATTAAGCTAAGAAAGAACGATGTCAGGGTAATGCCCTTCAAGTCACCTCAGCCTTCCTGAAGACGGAAGCAGGAATCAAGGTGGTTATGTTACCATGAGGTAAGGAAGATGAGCATATAAGTGAGAAACAACAGTGGGCAGGACCTCTCTTCCAAGGAATATTATCTTTGCTTAATGTTGAATCCCTATGGTAAGTGGTTGTGGGCATTTGTGAGGTCAAAATCTTAAGCGTTTTGTAAAACTTCTTGGCCATTCACAGATAAGACTAAGGTAGTTGGGGACTCCTAGGCAGTGATTTGTCCACTGTCAAAAATATGAAAAGATAAAAGAGACAGATGAGGTCTCCTCAGGCATTGTCCTTTATCCTCATCCTCCGTGAGGATGGCCATCTCTGGACAGCTCAGTGGCAGGGTCTCATTCACAGTGGGGGCATCTGTTCCTCACAGACATCAGGCAGGGAAATGGATTTGGTTCTCTGTGCCAGCCCAGCCACAGCTGAGTGTCACAGCACCCTCTCGTGGGCTCATAAGAGTTTCACTGTCACCAGGCAGGTCATTGTATTTGATAAACCACTGTGAGAGTTTGCAATTGCCTTCATCTGCAACCTCCTAGAGGCAAATTCAGATCTCTGGTACCATGTGAAGTCATGTGAAGGCATTGTGAGAAAGTGTCCTTTTGCTTAAGAAAAACATGGCTGGGGCTCCTGGCTGTCTCACCAGTTAAACATGTGCCTTTGGCTCAGGTTATGATCCCAGGGTTCTGGGATCGAGCCCGGGCTCCCTGCTCAGCAGGAAAGGAGGTTGGGAAATAGCTTAGAACCCACAGAGAATGTGAATAAAGGGGAGTGAAATGGAACTTGGTCTGTGTTTGGCTTTAGGGATTGGAAGTTAGTTTTTTCTCAATTGTGATTGTTCTTGAAACAGAACAGCTGTATTTTTTTTTTACCTTTAATTTTTTTCTAATAATTTTTTATTATGATATGTTAGTCACTATACAGTATTTCCTTAGTTTTTGATGTAGTGTTCCGTGATTCATTATTTGCATATAATACCCAGTTCTCCATGCAATATGTACCTTCCTTAATACCCATCACTGGCCCATCCCAAGCCCCCACCCCTCTCCCCTCTGAAGCCCTCAGTTTGTTTACCAGAGTCCATAGTCTCTCGTGGTTCATTCCCCCTTCTGTTTAGGGTCCATTGTCTAAAGGGACAAACAGTGGAAGTTCACCAAATATAAGATCGAAATTGAATTGTTCATTATAGATGCCACCACGTAGTTCCCAGACATTTCATTCTACTGTAGTAATTCATTATACCTGTGCAGGTGCACGTGGAAGACAATTGATGCATGCATAGTGGTAATAAAACACGCCCCTCAGTAGTAGAATAATAGGGGATGCATATGTGTAAAATTATTCGACTACAGCTTCCATGCTTTCCCTTTGGTTCCTTATTATCTATGAAATTGGACAATTCTTGTTCTCTAGGCTTAAACCTCATTGTCAGTATTTAGAGTTTTTCAATGCTGATCTTCTCCTGTATAAGTTACCAAAAACCTAAAATATGTATGAACTTTAAAAAACGCTATATTGAAAATGACAGCAGGGAAGTTCCATTTTGTGAATATTGTGTCAATGGATCTCTATTTTGCCATCAGTGTTCATTAGAAATGATGACATTTCATGTGAGTATAAATATCAATGTGAAAAAGAAAAGGTAGGAAGAACCTTGAATGTTTAAGTAATTGGTGAAATGACAGGTGTGTGTGTGTGTGTGTGTGTGTGTGTGTGTGTGTAATTGATTTTCAGTGAATGGTTCAGCTACTTGTAGGGCCTCCGAGAGAGCCCAGGTGAAGCTTTCAATGAGTTGGTATCTGTTTTCAGAACATGGGAATCTCTTAGTCCAATAGTCAATCAGGCAAGCTTTGAGGTCTTGAAGAGTTTCAGTCCTCAGCGATGGTGTTGCAGACCCTTGTGAGCAAACCCTAGGATATGCTCAGAGCCCTCATTAGCTGGTACCAACGTGTGACGATTTCAGACAACATTTCCCAAAGAAGTACCTCTTGAGTCTCTGTCCTTCTCAGTTCCTTACACTTCCTTACACTAGTTATGTGATCAGTGTGTTTCAGGATAATCCCCACATGTGATTTTTGCTATTTCCTACTAGTCCTATCTGTTTCTCATCTTCTTCTTTTATGATAGGGGTTGGGAAGCAACCTGTGTGGTGGAGGAAGGGGTGTGGTAGTTGTCTGCCTTCAGAGGACCGAATGATGCCTAGAAATTGTACTGTAGTTTGAGGTCAATTGTCCATCCATCCTCTGAGTGTCAGGAATTCCATCACTTTACTTTGATGCTAGTCTGTTCTTCAAGCTGTCCTCAGAAATAAGGACGTCATCCATCTAGGGAATACTGGTTTCTGTGTATGTTTTCATTTTAGGAAAGGCCTTGCTGTTCCTGAAAATAATACTGTAGAGCACCCTTTCCTGTTCATATTGGCCATCAGTCGATCTTTTGTGAAGTATTTGTTTATAAATAGACTTTTTATGGTTGATGAGCAGGAATTCTTTATTGACAAGTCTTTGTCAGTGTGTGTATTGCAAATCTGTACTTCCCAGCCTGCGGTTCACCTTTTCATTTTCTTGTGGTCATAAGATAAGGAGAAATGTCACATTTTTATGAAGTCCCACTGAATTCTTTTAAATGGTTAGTGCACCCTATGTCCTACCCCAAGATTGACAGGTTCTACATTTTCTTTCAGAAACTGTCCAATGGGAAGCACAATCCATCTCAAATTTATAAATTGCATTTTTAATTCTAATAGGGTATATAGACTGTTTTGGATTTTCTATGTATACAATCGTATTATCTGTGAATAGTCACAATTATCCCCTCAATTCTTATACTTTTTGTTTCTCTTGCCTTCTAACACTGGTAGACTCTCCGATGCCACGATGAATAGAGCAGCATTGTTTGAAGATTTTAATATACCTTTCTCAATATCTGACAGAAAAAGCAGACAAAACATTGGTAACAAATGTGACCTAATTGACATATAGGGAACATTCCATAATAAGTGCAGAATATATTATTTTCAAGTGGTCATAGACTCTTTACCCAAATAGATGATAGGTGGGGCCATGAATCAAGTCTACAAATGTTAAACCCTGAAATTAACTAGGTGCTATTCCTAGACCACAGGGGAATTGAGCCACAGTCTTAGCGAAAAGAAAACCAGGAAGTCTTTCAATGTTTAAAAATTAAATGGAACTTTGCTACATATCCTAAAGGTCAGAGAGGGAATCTCAATGGAAATTCTGAATCTTTTCTACATGAGGGCTCACACACAATGGCACTTTCTTTGTGAAGAGCATAATAATAACCTAGACAGGAGTTGAGCCTTAAGTCAGAGTTCTGCCTGCCCCAGCCACACCTGGCAGCCTTGGCCTGTGGTACCCCTCAGCTGTCCTTTCTGGTGGCCCTGAGCTAAGGGGGTCAACATGGCCATATGGAAATGGGAAGCTCCCCACTCATAGTGATGGCAGTGCCCCCTCCCCAGCTGCCCTTTCTGGTGGCTCTGAGCTAATGGGGTCAACATGGCCGTATGGAAATTAGAAGCTCCCCACTCTTAGTGATGACGTTGCTATGGTATCGTCCTCACCAGTCCAACAACATGATTTCTGAGTGAACTATGACACAAGAGCGAATTCTTGGCCTTCCTTCAGGTTTGAAAATCATCTGGTGAGTCATCTATTAGAAATATGGATTCAACATGTGTTCTTTCTTCTGGAAAAGAAATAGACCCAATAGCAATTATGGCTTCCTGAGCACCTGTTCTTGAGAGACATCATACTGGCTCTTTGTATCATTCTGCCTCTTAAACTTCTCAACTAGGGTGTAGATATTTTTAGGCACATTTTCAGGTGGTTAGACAGGGACTCGGATGATATGAGTCACAGAGGATTTTAGTGTCAGAAACCTAAGTGGGATCCCCAAATTGACTCCAAATCCCTTGTTGTTCCATACAGGGTACTATTTCCCTCTTATCTCTGGTCTTCTCGATCTGGAAACCTCTCAAGTATCAGGATTTTCTTGTCATGTGGACAACTGGAATGAATTCAGCGGGCCTTTTCACCTCTGCCCATGGTGATCATTAAGATCATTATCTCAGTGGAGGACCTCTGGGTAAGATACTCAAAGATCCTTAGGAATAGAGACAGTATAATATTTTTCTGGTATTAAAGTTACTGAAACCAACTATCTTTCTTAGTCCGTTCAGGCTCTGGTATGTTCAGAGGGTGCTGTAAAACAGGTCTGAAATAGTATTTAAAAACACTCAGCTCAGCCTCTTCTACAACGTGAGCCAATGCTTATAAACATGGCTAAAATATTCCCTTACCTACGATGACTTCCCAGCCATCCTAGTGTTTATATGGTATGACTGTGACTTACATTAGTCAACATTTGCAGAGAAAGAACTTAGTGCATCCAGGGGGCACTTCATGTTGAAATTAGTTTGTGACAATGAGCTACTGTGTTTTCTTCTGCAGTCCAAGGGAATGGTGCCAGACATCTCTAAGGTGTCTAGCAGTTCTACAATTCCGATTTTAAGTGGTCTATGTGCTTCAGAGATTTGGGCAGGAAAAGGGCAGGAGTCCAGAGACTGTGAACACTTCTGTTACCTGTGCTGACCATGGAGCAGGTAGCCTTCTGTGGGCATCATTTTGATTTCTTGGTACTCTTGTGAAAGGTGCTTTTGTCTCAAATTCCTCCTTTTTAGGAGTAATTATAATGATGAAAGTAATTTTTATCTTATATCATCTGTGGGCCCTGATCCTGGGATCCCAGGGAAGCTGTCCTTTAACATTTTACCTGGCTCAAAATGACTAGGCAACACCTCAAAGCATGGGCCTTGTTTCTGCCCCAAGCACGTTGTACATCTGCTTTGAGAAGAAAACAATAACCAAAAATGCCAACATAAAGATAAGAAAAAATAAAGAACCTCTCTGGCTCCCATAAGATTAAAGTCATACTGACATGTACATAGTGAAAACATAAGAAAGAGTCTGTCACTTTCTGGAATCTAAGAAGATCCTCATTGTGGTGTGTAACTCTGTATGTAAAACAAAACAGAAAAAAATATATAAGCCTGCCCCAAAAGTTCCTTCCCCGGAGCACTCCCTTCTTGGTGAAGATTGTGTCTGCCAGGCAGCTGTCCTGACTTGGGTTTGAATAAAGGTCTCTTCCTTTCTCTCTAAAATGTTTTTAAAAGTTCATTCACGCAATGTTGACAATAACAGTGTTTTCTATTTAAGTGAGAAATAAATGTTCCACTCTAGTTGCATTGGGAATAGATGAATTGAGGGTTTCCTTAGAAGAGTAAGCCTGCTTTCCAGAAAAGGCAAGGTCATTGGTCTATTGAGAATGAAGATAATTACTGCTAAACAACATATATGTGTTACCCCTTCGCCCAGAAACCGAAGCAGATGTGCAGGCTTTAGGTCAGAGGTGCCTTCTTCTCCCCACCTGACAGCAATTCTCTGCTCTGGCTCCAAGAAACCCGAGGTTTTGAACATCACCATCTGAGTCAGTGAGGCAGCTTGTCACAGGACGCCAGTGTTCAGAGAAAGCGCAGGTATGTTTGGCAAAATGTCCTAACTATGTCAGGGCTGGAGGTAAAACCTCTCATTATCCCAAAACCTCCTGGGCTTTTCTCTTTTCTCTAGTTGAGCCACAAAGTAAAATTGAAGTAGCTGTCAGCATTCTGGGTTTGGTGCAAGAATTACTTAGTTTCCCTGCAGGTAGAACTTTGCAGGGGATCACAATTTCTCTGTCCATTTATTGCTTACAAATGTATTTTGACCATCTGTTTCCTAGGAACCCTCTTTTATTAGAAAGGGAAGGTGAGATTCACTCTGTGCCTGTTTGTAACATCTAATTTGTTCCTTCATCTAACAGTGTTTATTCAATTGGGCCTACGATATGGTTGAGTGGCCAGCATCTAGAGTTTTTTGGCTTTATTCATCTGATACAGACTTGGGTGATGTCCTTTGACAAAGGTGATGTTTCATCATTGATTAGTTTATCCATCAGAAGAGTTAAAATTAGGGTGGAGGGAAAATTCAAAATAATCCAAAGCGGCCTGTTCCTGTTTAAAAGTTGAGCTTGTCTTTCTAGTTTTACTAAATGTATTATCTCGATATTTTGAGGTGCCATATTCTCTCTGTAGTTTCTTTGGTGGTGGAGTAAGAAGAAGAGTCTGGGAATTCTTTGGGATAGTTAAATGCTGGTGGCTTCAAGGGGCTTGGCGTCAGGATCCTTGGGGTGAAGTCTGCAACTGCTTGCCTGACCCTGGGTGCATCTCCCAGAGGTTTTGTTTCCTCTTATGAAATTGTCGGCAGATAATGTTCTGCTTGAAGGGGAACCCTCCCATCCTGTTGGTGGGAATGCAAAGTGGTGCAGCCAGTCTGGGAACCAGTTGGGGGTTCCTCAAAAAGTTAAACATTGAACAACCCCATGATCCAGCAATTGCTCTCCTAGGTATTTACCCAAAGGATACTAAATTGCAGATTCAAAGGGGGAACATGCACCATGATGTTTATAGCAGCAATGTCCACAGTAGCCAAACTATGGAGAGAATCCCAAAGTCCATGCACTGATGAATGGATAAAGCAAATGTGGGATACATATATATATATATATATATGTATATATATATATATATATATATATATATATATATATATATATACATATATATATATATATATATATATATATATAATGGAATATGACCCAGCTTCAAAAAGAATGAAATCTTACCATTTGCAAGGATGTGGATGGATCTAGAGTGTATTAAGCTAAGCAAAATCACTGAGGAAGGACAAATATCCTATGCTCTCACGCTTGTGGAATTTCAGAAAGAAAACAGAGGAACAGAGTTGAAGCGTGATGAGAGAGGCAAACAAGGCATAGACTCAACCTTCGGAGAACAAACTGAGTGTTGCTGCAGGACAGGGGCATAGGGTAAGAGTTAAATGGGTGAGGGGTATTAAGGAGGGCACTTGTGATGAGCACCGGGTACTCGATGCAGGTGAGGAATCACTAAATCCTACCCCTGAAGCGAATATTCCATCGCATGTGAACTAACTGGAATTTAATAAAAGAAGAATGGAAAAAGTGTTCTGCTTCATGAAGAGTGAGGTAAAATTGTAGTGATTTGGGCTGTAGTCTTCTCTAGATGATAGTTGTAAAACACCCTGTTGTAGGATACACTAGTTTCTTATCACATAAGGAGTCCTCAGAAAGCTGCAATGAAAGATTCAGGTCTCAGAGCATGTTCATGTTCCACTGATATGTTGCAGTTTGCACAGGTAGGAAAGAAGGTGGAGAGAAAGGCAACAGAAGGGGAAAGGAGGTGTGAACCTTTCATTAGTTAGTGTTATAGCTTTCTCATGAAAGCCTTGCGCCAGTGTGATTTTGGAAGCAGAGGTAATCCGGGAGCTTTGCAGGAGACGGGGGAGTTCCAGGTCTGGGTAAAGCTGACAGGGGTCCCAGGGGAGAGATGAAAGCATTCTACAGTAGGGTGTGGGCAGGGTGGGCTCCAGGGGTGTCTGTGGGTCTCCTGGGTGAGAGTTGTGACAGGTGAGGGCTGTGTGCAAGTTCCTGGCTGAGGACAAGTGAGGCACAGGCGGAGAGCTGGCAGAGAACCCTCTTCTGGGCCACCAGCCTCACCCAACACACACAGCCTCAACTTCTGTCTCTGTCACTCCAATTCAGACTTCTCCGAAGGTGAGTGAGAACACATCAAGAGCATTCTGAACAGAAGGGAAAGCATGTGCAAAGGCTCTGGGGCAGGAGAATTCCAGGTATGTCCAGGAGCAGCAAGAAGGCCCTGTGGCCACAGGAGACAGCTTAGGACATGAGCTCAGAAAGGTGACAGAGGGTGACAGAAAGCCATTCCAGGGCTATAACCCCATGAGACCCTGTTTCACTGGGCCATCCTGGCGACAGTGTTGAGAACAGATGACAGAGGGTTGAAGATGGCAAGGCAGGTCAATGACGAAGCTTTTCCAGGAACTCAGGCACTGTGGACCAGACAGGTGGCCTTGGATGGAGTGGTTAGACCTATTCTGGGTCCATTTTGAAGATGGAGCTCACAGGATTTGCTGATGGGTTAGCTATTAGGAGCAGGAGAATGGAGGAATTGGGGTAACTCCCAGCTGTTGTGGGTTGTCCTGATCTAGGGGAAGGAGAGGGTTTCTGGGGGTAGGAGGTAGTCTGTGTTCCGCATGCTGAGGAAGGTGCCTTTCCCGGTGGATCTGCTGAGGTTTTTGTCTGGGAGAACCTTTCACATATCCTCCCTCAGCAATGCTTAAGTACAAGTATCCCCCACTTTTTAAACGTTTACAGTAAGACACTGGGCATTCTTGAAAGAACTATATTTATTACCCAGCGTCAGTAAGAGGAAGAGACCTGAAGAGGATTTCCCTCTTATGAAAAAAGGTGAACAGTGAGAATCGCGTTCAGCATCTGTTTGGGGGAGAAGCAGGACAGAGGAGGCGTGCACCCTAACCAGCTCCTTCCGCTTGGAACCGCACTCCGCATCCAGCCACCAGCACTTTGAATTGTGTCTGTGAGCCTCTGCTGTGCTTTATCTTCATTTATGCTGGTCCTCCGTTAGAAACTTGTGTCGTGAGGCCTAAGTAAAGCCAAAGAGAAGGAATTTTGGAGTCTGAGGACACTGTCTAATTGTTCCGTGTAAATTAATGGCCATTCCTTCTTGACACCATTTCTGCTGTGCAAGGTTTCTCAGAAGCCCTGTACTTTCAAAGAGCAGGGAAACCTATACCCCATGCTGCGGGGTTAGTTTTAGTCTCCATGCTGGACAGAACATTTCATGACTGTCGGGTTTTCTCACTCAAACATTGAGACTTTGACCGCCTTCACCCGTTTCTACCACCCCATCCCCGAATCTGGCACCTACAAATCTGCTCTCAGTATCCATGTGTTCAGTATTTGTTTATTCCATGTGGAATGTACATGAGAGCATCCGGTATTGGTCTTTCTGTGTCTGAGTTACTTGGAATAAGGCCCCCAAGGTCTGTGTTTCCATGTCTGGTTCTTGTGAATAATGCTGCAGTGAACGTGGGAGTGCATCTGTCTTTTTGAGGCAGTATTTTTGTGTTCTCTGAATCAATACTCATTAGAGCCATTACTGGGTCATGGGGTAGTTGTATTTATTTTTTCAGGAACCTCCATACCGTTTGTCACAATGCCTGCACCAATTTCTATTCCCACCAACAGTGCACAGTGTCTCTTCGTCTGCACACCCATGACCCCACTTTTTGTCTGTCTCTGGGACAATTGGTGTTCCAGCAGTTGTGAGGGGATAGCTTATTTTGGGTTTGACTGATGTTTCCCTGACGTTGATTAGTGATGTCGAACAACTTTTTCTGTCTGTTGGCACCTGTGTGCCATCTTTGGAAAGTATCTATTCACATATTCCCCCCATTTCTTATACCGTTTTTTTTTTATTGTTTTGATTTGTATGAGTGTTGTGTGTATTTTGGATATTAGCGTCTTCTCACACATGATTCACAGATATTTTTTTCTTATTGGGTCAGTGGCCTTTTAAGTTTTTGCTGGTTTCTTTTGCCATGTGGAAGATTTCAGTTTGATGTTGTTCCACTTGTTTATTTTTGCTTTTGTTGCCTTTGCATTTGGTGTCTGATCTGAAGACTCTTTGCCAAAACTAATGTCGAGAGACTTAGTACCTGTGTCTTCTTGGAGGTTTATGGATTCAGGTCTTATGTTCAAATCATTCATCCATTAAAAATTTTGTGTGTGGTGTAAGAAAGTGACCCAGTTATATTCTTCTGCATTTAGTGTCCAGTTTGTCTGTTACCGCTCACTGAAGACACAGTCCTTCCCTCATGGCATATCTTCTGCTGCTGTGTTGTAAGTTAGGATCATCTACGTGTGGGTAAGTTTCTGAGCTTTCTGTTCTGTTCCACTGACCTGGTGCCTGTGTTTATGCCAGTACCATCCTGTTTTGACGACAACAGCTTTGTAATCTAGCTTGAAATCCAGGAGTGTGTTGACTGCACCTTTCTTTCTCCAGGTTGCATTGGGTATTTGGGGTCTTTAGTGACTCCATACAATTTTAAGGACTATTTTCTATTTCCTCGAATAATGCCACTGGAATTCAGATAGGGATTTCATCACATCTGTCGATTGCTTTGGGTACGATGGACATGTTCACATAATTAACTCTTCCAGTTAAGGAACATGGTGTATGCTTCCATTTGTTTGTGTTGCCTTCCAAATCTTTGACCCATACATTCCGCCCCCCTCGACACACATGTTTTTCGTTTCTTTTCTGCCATGTGTTGAGTGTACTATGTCTTTCTCATTTCTGGTTACTTTTATTCCTAGATTATTTTTGATGCAATTGTAAATGGCATTGCTTTTTAAATTTCTCTTTGTGATAGTGTGTCATCAGTATACAGAAATGCAAGAAGTTGGGTCATCTCGGTGGCCCCATAGGTGAAGCGTCTGCCTTCAGGTCAGGTCATGATCTCAGAGTTATGGGATTGAGCCCCATGTTGGGCCCCCGCTTAGCAAGGGTCTGCTTCTCCCTCTTTCTGACACTCTCCCTGCTCGTGCTTTTTCTCTTCCTGTCAAATAAATAAATAAAATCTGAAAAGAAATAAAGACAATAGGTCTCTGTATATTGACATTATATCCTGCAGCTTTCTTGAATTTGTTTATTCTAACAGTTTTTGTGTGTGTGTGTGTGTGTGTGGAATCTTTCGGGATTTCATGTCATTTGCAAATAGTGACAGTTTTCCTGTATGGATTTCATATCTTTCTCTTTCTTTAAAATGATGTTAGTCACCCTACAGTACTTCATTTGTTTTTGATGTAGTGTTCCATGATTCATTGTTTGCATATAACACCTAGTGCTCATTATGACACGTGCCCTCCTTAATACCCATCACCAGGATAACCCATTCCCCTACGCTCCCTTTCTGCAACCTTCAGTTTGTTTCCCAGTGTCAGTAGTCTCTCATAGTTCATGTCCCCCTCTCATTCCCCCTCTTCACTTTTCCTCTCCTTCTCCTAATGTCCTCCATGCTATTCCTTCCATTCCACATAGGAGTGAAACCATATGATAATTGTCTTTCTCTGCTTGACTTAATTTCACTTAGCATAATCCCCTCCTGATCCATCCACGTTGGTGCAAATGGTGGGTATTCATCCTTTCTGATGACTGGGTAATATTCCATTGGACAGATGAACCACATCATCTTTGTCCATTCATCTGCTGAAGGACATCTTGGCTCCTTCAACAGTTTGGATATTATGGACATTGCTGCTATGAACATTGGGATACTGGTGCCCCTTCTTTTCATTACTGTGTGTCTATGGGGTAAATACCCAGTAGTGCAATTTGTGGGTCGTAGGATAGCTCTGTGTTTAACGTCGTGAGGAACCTCCATATTGTTTTCAAAAGTGGCTGTACTAGCTTGAATTCTCATGAGTAGTGTAAGAGGGTTCCCCTTTCTCCACATCACCTCTGACTTTCTTTTATTTCCTGTCTTGTTAATTTTTTTTCAAGATTTTATTTATTTATTCCACAGAGATAGAGAAAGCCAGCGAGAGAGGGAACACAAGCATGGGGAGTGGGAGAGGAAGAAGCAGGCTCATAACAGAGGAGCCTGATGTGGGGCTCGATCGCATAATGCCAGGATCACGCCCTTAGCCGAAGGCAGACACTTAACCTCTGTGCCACCCAGGTGCCCCCTGCCCTGTTAATTTTAACCATTCTAACTGGTGTAAGGTGGTATCTCATTGTCGTTTTATTTGTATTTGCCTGATGGCAAGTGATGTGATGCATTTTTTCATGTGTCTGTTGGCCATTTGTATGTCTTCTCTGGAGAAGTATCTCTTTGTGTCTTCTGCCCATTTTTGGGGCGTTGAGTTAGAGAAGTTCTTTATAGATCTTGGATACCAGCCCTTTCTCTGTAATATCATTTGCAGATATCTTCTTCGATTCCATAGGTTGCCTTTTTCTTTCGTTGATCGTTTGCTTTGCCGAGCAGAAGCTTTTTATCCTGATGAAGTGCCAATAGTTCATTTTTGCTTTTATTTCCTTTGCCTATAGAGACGTGGCTTGCAAGAAGTTGTTGTGTCCAAGGTTGAAGAGTTCTTTTGATTTTGATATGAGACAGGAATCCAGTATCTTATTTTCCTGATTGTATTCGAGTCCTCTGTCTTTGTTGGTGAGTCTAGCTAAGTTTGTCAGTTTTGTTTATCTTTCCAAAAAGGCAGCTTTCATTTTCATTGTTTATTTTTTTGTCTTTTTAGTCTCCATTGGATTTCTTTATGCATTCCTTTTTCTTATTTCCTTATTTCTACTAATTTGGGGCTTTGTTTGTTGTTTTTTTTTCTACTTCTTTACCATATAAATCAGGTTGTTTATTGGAGAGCATTCTCATGGATTGATGAAGACTTGAATTTCTATGAATGTCCCCCATAAAGCTACTTTTGCTGCATCCCATAAGTTTTTGTAGTTTGTCTTTTGCATCAGTGTCAAGGTACTTCTAAAATTTTTTTTGATTTCTTCTTTGACTGTTGGTTGTTCAGTAGCATGTTGTTAAGTCTCCACATATTTTTTAAAGATTATTTGAGTATCTGACAGAGAGTGAGACAGTGAGAGGGAACGCAAGCAGGGGGTAGGGAGAGGGAGAAGCGGGCTTCCCACTGAGCAAGGAGCCTGCTTCGGGGCTAGATCTCAGGATCCTGGAATCACGACCTGAGCTGAAAGCAGATCCTTAACGACTGAGCCACCCAGGCCCCCCAATCTCCACCTATTTTTGACTGTCCCATTTTTTTCTTGAGACTGATGTCTAGTTTCATATCATTGTGGTTGGACAAGATTTGAAGCAGAGGTGAAGAGAGCATTCAGATGAAAGGTTTGTTTCCTGGAAGGTTTTCTGAGGGCAGACCATGAGTTCACTGGGGATGGAGGATGGTTTTGTGAGACGGGGGTTGGGGTTAACCCTTGTTAGAATTACTGACTACTACCATGCAGGCTGTGTGCTACCGTTCACACCATAGTCCTGATGGACTTGTACTTCATTAGAAATATTTTCTAGGAGGTGTAGGCATAGCCTTCTCTAAAAGAAAGGTGTCATGTGGGTTTATGGAATGACCCCAGGTCAGCAACCAGGATGTATGGTATTGTGGGGGATGAGAAACAGGCTTTCTGTGGGAAGTGACAGAAATGGGGTATGGTGAGCTCCATGACCATAGGTGAGGTCCCGAGTGACCCACTGGGTGTTGGGTTCTGTGGATCTGTCTCATCAGGTGCTGTGGAATTCAGGGACACCCTCCTGTCTGTGGATTTGTATGGAGACAGGTAGGCATCAGTGTCTGGCCAGGCACGAGGGTCGCACTGGACCACCACCAGAGGTGCAGCGTGCGGTGGAACCACTGCTTGGTTTCCACGAAAGCTGACCAGGGTCTGTGACCGTGATTCCTAGCAGCTGCAAGGGTAGAGGAGGCCGGAGGTGGTGCACACTTCCTAGAGTTGTGGTCAGGACTAGTCTGGAACTGACTGAAGTCAGCCACACCTGGCACAGAAGGCACCCAGTCAGTGTAGCTGTGGGCACTGCTCCGATGGTACTTCAGGCTGGCTCAATGCTGCCACCTCCTGCTTTTCATCATCATCTTCAAGGTCATGTGCCTCTGCTCTTGCCCCATGGCCTCCGGGGTATTGTCCGTCCTCCATCTGGCCCTCGTCCCTGGTGCCCTGTGCAGTCCGATGCCAGGGTAGCCTTCTCGAGACAAACATCTGGCCCTGATGGAATACTTCCATGGATCTCGTGTGATGCGAGGTTGATGCCCTGCCCTGGAAGAGGGCTGCAGTTTCCCAATCAGGAGAGCCATGTCTCCCTTTTCAGCATGGCCTCCCCTCCCCTCAGTCTTCTTCAGGGAAACTCTCCCAATTCCTGAGACAACAGCTCTGAACTTAAAAATGAATGTTATTTTACATATCTCTATGGCTTAGTTCATCTATGGCATGTCTTTCAACCCCGTTAGTGGTTTTTTTTTTTAGCAGTTCTGAAGGGCTGTCTGCTCAAGGAGGGGATAACCTGGGTGGGGCAGCTTTCCCTCTCATCTCCCTCAGCATGTCTCTGAGCCCTGGGGACAGCTGTCCCACTGAGGATTGAGGGACCCGAGAGAGCCCATCCTGAGCCCAGGCTGTGTCAGCTCATAGACTGATGTGTGTCGGAGCGGTGGGCAGATGGCATGGGCCAGGGGCAGGCAGTGTCTCCTTCTCATTCCTTCCCTCCCTTCCTCCCAGAGGTAGCTCAGAGCAGCCTTCAACCCCTGCATCTCCAGATCCTTTGACCTGTGCCTCCTGTGTTCAGCTGGTGACCTTGGAGTTTCGCATGGATT
Source organism: Ursus americanus (assembly GCF_024610735.1). Taxonomy (NCBI): domain Eukaryota; kingdom Metazoa; phylum Chordata; class Mammalia; order Carnivora; family Ursidae; genus Ursus; species Ursus americanus. Next base: position 336,616 of record NC_142157.1, on the reverse strand, counting down.
CTACCTCCCGTACCCTCTCCTGTAGCAGTTCCTGGATCAGGGGAGGGTTCCGACCCTTGTCTGTTTTTTATCTTCTTCCTGTCCCGCACCAAGCCCACCCACCTTTGCATCTTCCATGTATGTGCTTGGAAGCACGCCCATCCACAGGGAACCTATTAGCCAAATGGATCCAGGCAATGAACATTGAAGTAGAGATCCAGGATCCATAATAAACCTGCTCTGAAACCTGTCCCAAAGTCTGTGACTCTCTCACACTGAAACAGAAACAATAATAGCTTTCTGGACTGTGATGTGACATGTGTCTCTACTTCCAATCTTGAATGCATAGGTGGTGAACCTGGACAGAAAAGGACCATGGCTCCCGTGGGCTGGGATCCACGGTAAGAGCTCAGTGAAATATGAATTTGAGGCATGAGGTGAATAATTATTGTAGAGTGAATCCTCCCAAGTAGGGCTTATGCACATTGCACAGGAAAAGTTTTTTCAAAGAGGTTCCTGAAAGAGAAATATTTTTAAAAATTTTATTTTAATTCCAGTAGAGCTAACATACAGGGTTACATTCGCTTCAGGTGTACAATAGAGTGATTCAGTAATTCTATATATTACTCAGTGGTCATCAAGAAAAGTGTCCTCTTAATCCCCTTCATCTATTTCACTCATCCCTCTATCCACCTCCTCTCTGGTAACCATCCGTTTGTTCTCTATTGTTAAGAGTTTGTATTTTGGTGCGTCTCCTTTTTCTCTTTTAGTTATTCATTTTTGTTTGTTTCTTCAATTCCCCATAAGAGTGACATCGTATGGGATTTGTCTTTCTCTGACTGACTGATTTTAGTTAGGATAATACTCTCTAGCTCCATCCATGTGTCTGCAAATGGCAAGGTTTCATTCTTTTTCAAGCCGAGTAATACTCCATTGTATGTGTGTATGTGTGTGTGTGTGTGTGTGTGTGTGTGTGTGTGTGTGTGAGTACACACATCTATCATCTCATTTGTCTATTTTTCTACAGACACTTGGGTTGCTTCCATATTGTGATATTGTAAATAATGGTGCAAGAAACATAGGGGTGCACGTATCCTTTTAAGATACTGTTTTCCTATTCTTTGGGTAAATACGAGTAGTGTGATTGTTGGATCCTAGGGTAGTTCTATATTTAATTTTTTGAGGAACCTTCATACTGTTTTCCACAGTGGCCACCACAGTTTGCATTCCCACCCACAGTTCGCTAGGATTCCCCTTTATCCACATCCTCCCAACACCTGCTCTTTGTTGTGCTTTTGATGTTAGCCATCTGACAGGTTTGAGGTATTACCTCATTTTCCTTTGGATTTACATTTTCCTGATGATGGGTGATGGTGAACATCTTTTCACGGGACTGTTGGCCATTTGTATTTCTTCTTTGGAGAAATGTCTGTCCATGTCTTCTGCCTATTTTTTAACTGGAGTATTTGTTTTTTGGGGGGTCGAGTAGTATCAGTTGTATATGTTTTGGACACTATCCCTTCATTGCATATGATCTTTGCAAATATCTTCTCCCTTTGAGTAGGTTGTCTTATTATTTTTACATTTTCATTGTTCTTCTGCCATGTGGAAACTTTTTATTTTGCTGTATTCCCAATAGTTTATTTTTGCTTTCATTTCCTTTGCCTCAGGACACAGTCTAGAAAAACGTTGGTATGCTCCATGTCAAGAAGTTACTGTCTTCCCTCCTGTAGGATTTTTATGGATTCAGGTCTCATATTGAGGTCTTGAAACTGTTTTCTGTTTGTCTGTATTGTGTAAGAAAGCAGTCTAATTTCATTCTTTTTTGCGTAGCTGTGTAGTTTTCCCAACACCATTTGTTGTAGAGACCGTCCTTTTCCCTTTTGATATCGTTGCTTGCTTTGTGGAAGATTCATGGACCATATAATTGTGGGTTTCTGTCTGAACTTGTATCCTGTTCCTTTGGTCGCTGTGTCTATTTTTGTGCTGTACTCTCTTGTTAGGATGACTGCAGCTTTGTAGTATAACCTGAAATCTGAAATTGTGAGTCCTCCAGCTTTGTTTTTCTTTTCCACATTGCACTGGCTGTTTGGAATCTTTAGTGGTTCCATATAAATGTTTAGGATTGTTTATTCGAGGTCTTTTGTTCTTTAATTTAAATTCAATTAGCCAGCTTACAGTACACCATTAGTTTCAGATGTAGTCTTCAATAAATTTTCAGTCGTGTGTAACACCCAGTGCTCATTGTATCGTGTGACCTCCTTAATGCTACTCACCCAGTTACCCCCCCCCCAACTTCTCCTCCAACAATCATCAGTTTCTTATGATAGTAAAGCGTCCATCATGGGTTTTCTCCCTCTCTGATGACTTCCCATTCTGTTTTCCCTTCCTTCCCCTATGGTCTTCTTCCTTGTTTCTGATATTCCACATAGGAGTGAAAGCATATGATCATTGTCTTTCTTTCATTGGCTTATTCCACTCAGCATAATACCCTCCAGCTCCACCCAGGTCGGTGTGATGGTAAGTATTCATCCTTTCTGATGGCTGAGTAATATTCCATTATATATATGATCCACATCTTCTTTATCCATTCATCTATCCATGGTCATCTGCACTCCTTCCACAATTTGTCTATTATGGATATTGCTGCTATGAACTCTGTGGTGCATGTGTCCCGTCTTCACTACCTGTCTCTTTGGGGTAAATACCCACTAGTGCAATTGCTGGGATATAGGGTAGCTTTATTTATAACTTCTTGAGGAAGCTCTGTACCATTTTCAAGAGTGGCTTCACTGGACTGCATTCGTACAGGGGTGTAATAGGGTTCCCGTTTCTCCACATCCTCTCCAACATGTATAGTTTCATGTCTTCTTTTTTTTAGATATTCGGCCTCGTGTGATATGGCATGTATAGGGGTTTAGATTTGCATTTCCCTTAAGCGAAGTGATATGAAGCATTTATGCATGTATATTTTGGTCACCAGTACTTCGTCATCAGTGAAGTGACTTCCCATTTTAATCCATCTCAAGACCTAAAGCTGGGTAAGGCACTGAACCTGGATAATGCCATCAGTTGGAAGTGTGGAGAATTTCAAAAGATCTCCGTGAAGAGCAAGTTCCAAGTTCAGTGTGAAGCTACTAATTGGATCCAGGGACATCTCTGAAAGTGGGGGTTGCCTGGGATGGGCTGAAGGGGGACCCTCTGATTTTACTATGAATCCTTGCTGCAGCCCCAAATGACAGTTTCCTGCTGTGGGGCAGGCTGAGTCCTCTAGTCCTGCAGAGGTGAGCCCAATGCCTGGTGCCTTGGAGGCAGGCAAACGGGGAGGGACCTCAGCAGAAGACCCAGGGTTAGGTTAGGCCTCAAGGACAGCAGGTCTGAACTGCCCAGTGCTCAGAGAACTCTCATGCCGAGTGAGATGAGGGCACAAGGGCGGGTGAGTGTGAGCCTTGGGTTTCATCCGGAAGGGCCCACAAAGGTCGGGGTTCACCAGAAAGGGCTCTCAGGGTGTGCCCCAATTCTCTTGCCCTGACTGCTCATTGTGCACCAAAATGGTACAGTTTACTGTGGGCTGCAGGCTGAGTCCTACGGTGGGGCTTGGGTGTCCCCAATCCCCCGGAGTGTGGTGCCAGGACCCTGGGGAGGGGCCCCTCTCTGCCCAACCTAGGGTAAGGGTTAGGGTCCAGGAGCCCGGCAGGGACAATCTGCAGGCTGTGCAGTGAGCTTTGTGGAGGGCTGAGAGGAGGCCATGGGGGTGGGTGAGCATGGGCCTCAGGGTTGGGGCACGGGGGGCTGCCAAAGGTGGGGACGGGCTCCGAGGGCCTCCCCAAGTTCTTGTGCCCTGTAGGCTCCATAGAGCCCCAAGGGGCAATGTTTCCTGTCGGGTGGCAAGCTGAGCCCCCGGTGGGGTATAGGTATCCCAATTCCCTGGGGCTGCAGTGTAAGGCTCCTTGGGAGACCCCCACACCCGCGGCCGACCTAGGGCTAGGTTTAGGCCCCAGGAGCCCCGCAGGCCCGATCTGCTGGCTGTATGTTGAGCTACACGGGCTGAGGTGAGGGTGTGTGGAGGGTGAGCATGGACCTCAGGGTTGGGGTGTGGGAGGCCGCCGAAGGTCGCTGGTGGCTCAGGAGTGCCCTCATGGTTCTCCCACCCTGAATGCTCTATGGCCTCCCAAGGCACACGGTTTCCTGTGGGGTGGCAGACTGAGTCCTGCGGTGGGGCTCAGGTGTCCTGAATCCCCGTGGCTGTGGCTCCAGACTCCTGGGGAGGGGCCCCTCCACAGATGAACTAGGGTTAGGGTTGGGGCCCAGGAACCTCGCAGGCCAGATCTGCCCACTATGTGGCAAGCTCCGCCGCGGGCTGAGGTGAGGGTGCAGGGTGGGGTGAGCATGGGCTTCAAGGTTGGGTTTAGGGATCACTGAAGTTCGCCGGGGGCTCTGGGGGCCCTCCTGGTTCTCCCGCCCTGAATGCTCTACAGCCTCCCAAGGGGCACGGTTTCCTGCGGGCTGGCAGGCTTTGTCCTGCAGTGGGGCTCAGGTGTCCCCAGTCCCTGGGGCTGCGGCACCGGGCCCCAGGGGAGGGGCCGTACCCAGCCGACCTAGGGTCAGGTCTAGGCCCCAGGAACCCGGCAGGCCTGATCTGCCGGCTCTGCGATGAGCTCGGTGGCAAGCTGAAGGGAAGGCGTGGGGCAGGATGAGCGTGGGCCTCAGGGTTGGGGTGTAGGGGGCCGCCGAGGATCGCTGGGGGCTCAGGGGGCCCTACCAATTCTCCTGCATGGGATGCTCTGTGGCGCCGCAAGGGGCATGGTTTCCTGAGGGGTGGCAGGCTGAGTCCCGTGGTGGGGCTCAGGTGTACCCAACCCCGGGGGTTAGGGTACGGATTAGGGTATGGGTTAAGGTTAGGGTATGGGTTACGGTTAGGGTATGGGTGAGGGTAGGTGTTAGAGTTAGGGGAAAGAGAGGGTACGGGTTAGGGTTGGGTTTAGGGGTTACAGGTTAGAGGTTATGCGTTAGGGTACAGATAAGGGTTTAGGGTACGGGTTAGGGTTTAGGGTTTGGGGTTAGGGTGGGGTTAGGGTTGGAGTATGGGTTACGTTTAGGGTATGGGTTAGGGTTAGGGTACGGGTTAGGGTACGCATTAGGGTACGGTTTAGGGTACGTGTTAGGGTACGGCTTAGGGTAAGTGTTGGCGTACGGATTTGGGTATGGTTTAGGGTATGGGTTAGGGTTAGGGTATGGGTTAGGGTTAGGGTACAGTTTAGGGTTATTGTACAGGTTGGGTTACGGTTTAGGGTTGGGGTTAGGGTACGGGTTAGGGAACGGGTTAGGGATAGGTATAGGGTATGGTTTAGGGTTAGGGTATGGGTTAGGGTACGGGTTAGGGTACAGGTTAGGGTTAGGTATGGGTTAGGGTATGGGTTAGGGTCCGGGTTTGGGATAGTGTACGGGTTATGGTATGGGTTAGTGTACGGGTTAGGGTATGGGTTAACGTTAAGGGAAGGATACTGGTTAGGGTTAGGGTACGGGTTACGGTTTAGGGTTTAGGGTTACAGTTAGGGTACGGGTTAGGGTTAGGTTACGGGTTGGGTTAGGGTACGGGTTATGGTATGAATTAGGGTATGGGTTAGGGTCAGGGTTTAGGGTTTAGGGTTAAGGTTAGGGTTCAGGTTAGGGTACGGGTTAGGTTTAGGTTTAGGGTTAGTTTACGGGTTAGGGGTAGGGTTAGCTGAAGGGGTAGCGTTAAGGGGAGGGTTAGGGTTTGGGGTTTGGTGTTAGTGGTTAAGGTTAGGGTTTATTGTTTAGGGCTTCGGGATTAGGGTTAAGGTTTATGGTTTAGTGTTAATGTTAGGGTTTAGGGTTTAAGGATTAGGGTTTAGGGTTAGATTTAGGGTAGGGTTAGGGTTAGGGCAAGGGTTAGGGGTTATGGTTAGGGTTAGGGTTAGGGGTTAAGGTTTAGGGTTTAAGGTTAGGGGTTAGGGTTAGACCTCAGTAGGCCAGCAGGCCCGATGCACCGTCTGTGCGGCAAGCAGAGGAGTGGGCCTAGGTGAGGGTCCCGGCGAGCGGGAGTATGGTATCCAGTGTTTTGGAGTAGGGGCCTTTGAACGTCGCTAGAGGCTCGGAGGGCCCTGCCCGTTCTCCCGCCCTGAATTACCGGCGATGCCCCTAGCGGCTCCATTCACGGTTGGGCAGCAGGGTGAGTCCCACGCTGCGGCTCGGTGATCCCCAATCCCCGGCGTTGCAGTGCCAGGCCCCTTGGGAAGGGCTCCTTGTGGGCCGACCTAGGGTTAGATTTAGCCCCCATGAGGCCGGCAGGCATGATCCTCTGGCTAGGCGGCTAGAGGTGGGCGGGCCAAGGTGGAGGTGCTGGGGAGCGTGATGGTGGGCCCCAGCATTTTGGGGTGGGAGGCTTCAAATGTCGCCGGTTTCTCCACGGCCCTGTCCATTCTCCCACCCTGAATGACCGGTGGTGCCCCTAGCGGCCCGGGTGGCTGCGCTGTGGAGGGTGAGTCCAGCTCTGGGGCTTGGGGTACCACATCCCCGGCGTAGTGGCACCAGGACCCTTGGGAGGGGCCCCTGGGGCGACGACCTAGGGTTAAGGTTAGCCCCAAAAAGACCGTCAGGCCCAATCCGCACACTGTGCGGCGAGTGGAGGTGCGGGCCGAGGTGAGGGTGCTGGGGAGAGGAAAAGTGGGCCCAAGCATTTTAGCGCAGGAGTTCTTCGAAGGTCACCGGGGGCTCAGAGGGCCCTGCCCCTTCTCCCTCCTTGAATGATCGGCGGCGCCCCTACTGGCCCAGTTGGCGGCAGGGCGGCAGGGAGAGTCTGGCGCTGGGGCTCGGGTGTCCCCAATCCCCGGTGTTGCAGTGCAAGGCCCCTTGGGAGGGGCCCCTCGTGGGCCGACCAAGTGTTAGAGTTAGCCCCCAGGATGCCAGCAGGCCTGATCTGCCAGGTGTGCGGCAAGCGGAGGGGCAGGCTGAGATGTGGGTGCTAGTGAGCAGGAGTGTGGGCCCAAGCGTATTTGCAAGTTGGCCTTCGAAGGTCGCCAGGGGCTCGAAGGGCCCTGCCTGTTCTCCCGCACTGAATGACCGGCAGCGCCCCTAGCAGCTCGGGTGGCGTCGGGGCAGCAGGGTGAGTCCGGCGCTGGAGCTCAGGGGTCCCCAGTCCCTGGCATTGCTGCGCCAGGCCCCTTGGGAGGTTCCCCTCGGGGGCCAACCTAGGGTTAGGGTTAGCCCCCAGGAGGCTGGCAGGCCCAATCCGCTGGCTGTGCAGCCAGCAGAGGGGCTGGCTGAGGTGAGGGCGCTGGTCAGCGGGAGCATGGGCCCAAGCATTCTGGCTCCTGGGGCCTTAGAAGTTCACTGGGACTGGGAGGGCCCTGTCCATTCTCCCGCCCTGAATGACCGGTGGTGCCCTAGCGGCCTGGGTGCCGGCGGGGATGCAGGGTGAGTCCGGCGCTGGGGCTGGGGGTCATCAATCCCCGGTGTTGTGGCGACAGGCCCCTTGGGAGGGGCCCTTTGGGGGCCAACCTAGGGTTAGGGTTAGCCCCCAGGAGGCCGGTAGGCCTGATCCGACAGCTGTGTGTTGAGCAGAGGGCGGGCCAAGGTGAGCAAGCTGGTGAGCAGGAACATGGGCCCAAGCGATTTGGTACGGGGGGCCTTCGAAGGTCGCCGGGGGCTCAGAGGGCCCTGCTCATTCTACCGACCTGAATGAGTGGCGGCGTCCCTAGCGGCCGGGTTGGCAGCAAGGCGGCAGGGTTTGTCTGGCGCTGGTGCTGGGGGTCCCCAAGCACCGGTGTGGCGGTGCCAGGTCCCTTTGGAGGAGCCCCCAGGAGGCCGACATGCGCAATCCGCCGGCTGTGCAGTTTGCAGAGGTGCAGGCCGAGGTGATGGCGCTGGCGAGCAGGAGCGTCGGCCCAGGAGTTTTGGCGCGGGGTCCTTCAAAGGTCGACGGAGGCTTGGAAGGCCCTGCATGTTCTCCCTCCGTGAATGACCGGCGGCGCCCCTAGCGGCCCGGGTGGTGCCGGGGCGGCAGGGTGAGTCCGGCGCTGGGGCTCGGGTGTCCCCAATCCCTGGCGAGGCGACGCCAGGCCCCTTGGGAGGGGCCCCTCGGGGGCCGACCTGGAATAGGTTTAGCCCCCAGGAGGCAGGCAGGCCTGATCCCCCGGCTGAGCGGGGTGTGGAGCGGTGGGCCAAGGTGAGGGTGCTGGGGAGCGGGTGCGTGCACCCAAGCGTTTTGGCGCAGGGTAACTTCGAATGTTGCCGGGGTCTCTGAGGGCCCTGCTCATTCTCCCGCGCTGAATGACCGGTGGTGCCAATAGCAGCCCAGATGGACGCAGGGCGGCAGGGTTAGTCCAGACCTGGGGCTCGGGGGTCCCCAATCCGTGGCGTGGTGACACCAGGCCCCTTGGGAGGGGCCCCTCAGGGGTTGACCTAGGGTTAGGGTTAGCCCTCAGGAGGCCGGCAGGCCCAATCCGCCAGCTGTGCAGCGAGCAGTGGGGTGGGCCGAGGTGAGGGCGCTGGGGAGCAAGAGCATGGGCCTAAGCCTTTTGGTGCGGGGGGCCTTCGAATGTCGCCGATGTTTCGGAGGGCCCTACCCGTTCTCCCAACCTGAATAACCGGCGGCACCCCTAGTGTCCCGGTTGGCGGTGGGGCGGCAGTGTGAGTGTGGCGAAGGGGCTCCGGGGACCCCAGTCCCCAGCGAGGCGGCACCAGGCACCTTGGGAGGGGGCCCACCGGGGCTGACCTAGGTGTAGAGTTAGCCCCAAGGGGGCCGGCAGGCCAGATCTGCCAGCTGTGCAGGTGAGCGGAGGGGTGGGCCGAGGTGAGGGCACTGGCGAGTGGGAGCGTGGGCCCAAGAGTTTTGGCAAGGGGGCTTTCGAAGTTTGCTGGGGGCTCGGAGGGCACTGCACGTTCTCCCGCACTGAATGACCGGCGGCACCCCTAGAGGCCAGGGTGGAGGCGGGGCTGCAGGGTGAGTCTGGCGCTAGGGCTAGGGCATCCCCAGTCCCTGGCGTGGCGACATCAGGCCCCTTGGGAGGGGCCCCTTGGGGGCCGACGTAGGGTTTGGAGTTAGTTCCCAGGAGGCCGACAGGCCCGATCCACCAGCTGTGTGGAGAGCGGAGTGGCGGGCCAAGGTGAGACGCAGCGGCAGGGTGAGTCCACAGCTGGGGCTTGGGGGTCTCAATCACTGGCGTGATGGCGCCAGGCACTTGGGAGGGGTCCCTCGGGGGCTGACCTAGGGTTAGTGTTAGCTCAAAGGAGGCCAGCAGGCCCGATACGCCGGCTGTGTGGAGAGCGGAGTGGCGGGCCAAGGTGAGGGCTCTGGGGAGCGGGATCGTTGGCTGAAGCGTTTTTGCACGGGGGTCTTCCAATGTCATCAGGGGCTCGGAGATCCCAGCCCGTTCTCCCGCCCTGAATGACCGGCGCCGCCCCTAGCAGCCTGGGTGGTGGCATGGTGGCAGGGTGAGCCTGGCGCTGCTGCTGAGCGTGCCCAAGCACAGGAGTGGCGGCTCCAGGACCCTTGTGAGGGGCCCCTCGGGGGCTGACACAGGGTTTGTGTTAGCCCCCAGGATTTCGGCAGGCCTGATCTGCCAGCTTTGCGGCGTGCAGAGGGGCAGGCCGAGGTGAGAGTGCTGGCAAGCGGGAGCGTGGGCCCAGGCGTTTTGGCGTGGGGGCCTTCGAAGATCAAGGGTGGCTCAGAAGGCCCTGTACGTTCTCCAGCCCAGAATGACCAGCAGCGCCCCTAGTGGCCCGGGTGGTGGCAGGGCAGCAGGCTGCATCTGGCGTTGTGGCTCAGGAGTCCCCAATCCTTGGTGTGGCAGCGCCAGGCCCCTCGGACGGGCCCCTCTGGGGCCGACCTAGGGTTAGTGTTAGCTCCTAGGAGGCCGACAGGCCCGATCCGCCAGTGGTGCGGCGAGCGGAGGGGTGGGCCGAAGTGAAGGCGCTGGCGAGCGGGAGCGTGGGCCCAAGCGTTTGGCACGGGGGGCCTTTAAAGTTCGCCAGGAGCTCATAGAGCCCTGCCCTTTCTCCCGCCCTGAATGATCTGCGGCGCCCCAGGCGGCCCGCAAGGCGGCGGGGCAGCTGGGTGAGTCTGGCGCTGGGGCTCAGGGGTCCTCAATCCCCGGTGTTGCGGCGCCAGGCCGCTATGGAGGGGCCCCTCAGGGGCCGACCTAGGGTTAGGGTTAGCCCCCAGGAGGCCTGCAGGCCCAATCCGCCGGCTGTGCAGTGAGCAGAAGGGCGGGCCGAGGTGAGGGCGCTGGGCAGCAGGAGTGTGGGCCCAAGCGTTTTGGCGCAGGGGGATTTCAAATGTCACCAGGAGCTCGGAGGGCCCTGCCCGTTCTCCCATCCTGAATGACTGGTGGCGCCCCTAGAGGCCTGGGTGGCGGCGGGGCGGCAGGGTAAGTCCTGCGCTGGGGCTCGAGGGTTTCCAATCGCCGGCGTGGCGGCGCCAGTCCCCTTCGTAGGGGCCCCTCGGGCCCGATGTAGGGTTAGGGTTAGCCCCCAGGAGGCCGGCAGGACCGATCTGCCAGCTGAGTGGCAAGCGGAGGGGAGGGCCAAGGTGAGGGTAATGGCAAGCGGGAGCGTGGGCCCTAGCATTTTGGCACAGGGGGCCTTCAAAGGTCGCCAGGGGCTCGGAGGGCCCTTCCCGTTCTCCAATCCTGAATGACCTGAGGCGCCCCTAGCGGCCTGGGTGGTGGCGTGGCGGCAGAGTGAGTCCGGCACTGGGGCTCGGGCATCCCCAATCCCTGGCGTGGCGACGCCAGGCCCCTTGGGAGGGACTCGTCTGGGGCCGACCTAGGTTTAGGGTTAGCCCAAAGGATGCTGGCAGGCCCGATCTGCTGGCTGTGCAGTAAGCGTAGGGGCGGGCCGACGTGAATGCGCTGGTGAGCGGGAGCGTAGGCCCAAGCGTTTTGGACCGGGGGTCCTTCGAAGGTCACCGGGCCTTGGATGGCCCTTCCCGTTCTTCCGCTCTGAATGAGGACGGCGCCCCTAGTGGGCCGGGTCACGGAGGGGCGGCAGGGTGAGTCCGGCGATGGTGCTCGGGGGACCCCAATCCCCGGCGTAGCTGCGCCAGGCACCTTGGGTGGAGCCCCTCGTGGGCCGACCTAGGGTTAGGTTTAGACCCTAGGAGGCCGGCAGGCCCGATTCGTCGGCTGTGCGGTGAGCGGTGGGGCGGGCCAAGGTGAGGGTGCTGGAGAGTGGGAGCGTGGGCCCAAGCGTTTTGGCACGGGGGGCCTTCGAAAGTCGTCGGGGGCTCAGAGGGCCCTGCCCATTCTCCCGCCCTGAATGATCGGCGGCACCACTAGCTGCCCGGTGGGGGCGGGGTGGAAGGGTGAGCCTGGCACTGGGGCTCGGGGTTCCCCAATCCCCAGCGTTGCGGCGATAGGACCCTTGGGATGGGCCCCTCGGGGGCTGACCTTTGGATAGGGTTAGCCCCCAGTTGGCTGGCAGGCCCTATCTGCCGGCTGTGCAGCGATCGAGGGGCGGGCTGAGGTGAGCACGCTGGCAAGCGGGAGCGTGGGCGCAAGCATTTTAGCGCAGGGGGTCTTCGAATGTCACCGGGGGCTCAGAAGGCCCTGCCCGTTCTCCCGCCCTGAATGACCGGTGGCACCCCTAGTGGCCGGTGTGATGGCAGGCCGGCAGGGTGAGTCTGGAGCTGGGGCTCGGGGGTCCCCAATCCCCGGCGTGGCAGCACCAGGCACTTGGGAGTGGTTCCTCGGGGGCCGACATATGGTTAGTGTTAGCCCAAAGGAGGCCGGCCGGCCTGATCCGCCGGCTGTGCAGCGAGCAGAGGGGTGGGCTGACGTTAATGCGCTGGCAAGCGGGAGCGTGGGCCCAAGCGTTTTGGCATGGGGGGCCTTCGAAGCTCACTGGGGGCTCGGAGATCCCAGCAAGTTCTCCGGCCCTGAATGCCCGGGGGCGCACTAGCGGCCAGGGTGGTGGCGGGGAGGCAGGGTGAGTCCAGAGCTCGGGCTCGGGGGTCCCCAATACCCGGCGTGGCATTGCCAGGCCCCTTGGGAGGGGTCCCTCGGGGGCCGAGCTAGGGTTTTCGTTAGCCCCAAGGAGGCCGGCAGGCCCGATCCGCTGCCTCTACGGCGTGCAGAGGGGCTGGCCGAGGTGAGGGCACTGGCGAGCGGGACCGTGGACCCTAGGGTTTGGCGCCAGGAGACTTCGAATATCGGCGGGGGCTCAGAAGGCCTTGCCCGTTCTCCCTCCCTGAATGAACGGCGGTGCTCCTAGCAGCCTGGGTGGCGCCGGGGTGTCAGGGTGTGTCCGGCGGTGGGGCTTGGGGATCCCAAATCCCTGGCGTGGTGGCGCCAGGCCCCTTGGGAGGGGCCCCTCTGGGGCCGACCTAGCGTTAGGGTTAGCCCCCAGGAGGCTGGCAGACCCTATCCGCCAGCTCTGCCGCATGCGGAGGGGCTAGCCGAGGTGGGGGCGCTGGCGAGCGGGAGCATGGGCCCAAGCGTTTTGTCGCGGGGGACCTTCGAAGGTTGCCGGGGGCTCCGCAGGCCCTGCCCATTCTAACGCCCTGAATGAGGACGGCGCCCCTAGCGGGCCGGGTGGTGAGGAGCAGCAGCGTGTGTCCGGCGGTGGGGTTCAGGTGTCCCCAATCCCCAGCATGGCGGCGCCAGGCCCCTTGGGAGGGGCTCCTCTGGGGCAGACCTAGGTTTAGGGTTAGCCCAAAGGAGGCCGGGGCCCGATCCGCCGGCTGTGCGGAGAACGGACGGGTGGGGCGAGGTGAGGGCGCTGGCGAGCGGGAGCATGAGCCCAAGCGTTTTGGCGTGTCGGGCCTTCGAATGTCACCGGGGGCTCAGAGGGCCCTGCCCGTTCCCCAGCCCCGAATGAGGACGGTGCCCCTAGCGAGCCGGGTCGCAGTGGGGCAGCAGGGTGAGTTCAGCCCTGGTGCTTGGGGGTCCCCAATCACCCACGTGGCGGTGCCAGGCCCCTTGGGATGGGCCCCTCGGGATCCGACCTCGGGTTAGGGTTAGCCCCAGGAGGCCGGCAGTCCCGATCTGCCAGCTGTGCAGTGAGCGGAGGGGCGGGCTGAGGAGAGGGTGCTGGCGAGCAGGAGCATAGGCCCAAGTGTTTTGGCGCGGGGGGCCTTTGAAGGTCACTGGGGGCTTGGAGGGCCCTGCCCGTTCTCCCGCCCTAAATAACTGGTGGCATCCCTAGCAGCCCGGGTGGCGGCAGGGCGGCAGGGTAAGTAATGCGCTGGGGCTCGAGGGTCCCCAATCCCCGGCGTGGCATCGCCAGGCCCCTTGGGAGGGGCCCCTCGTGAGCAGACTTAGAGTTAGGGTCAGTTCCCAGGAGGCTGGCAGGCCCGATCCGCTGTCTGTGCGGCAAGAGGGGGGGTGGGCTGAGGTGAGCACGCTGGCATGCGGGACCGTGGGCCCAAGCGTTTGGGCGCAGGGGGCCTTCGCAGGTCGCCGGGGGCTCACAGGGCCCTGGCCGCTTTCCCGCCCTGAATGACCGGCAGCGCCCCTGGCGCCCCGGGTCGTGGTGGGGCGGCAGGGTGAGTCCGGCGCTGGTGCTCGAGGGTCCCCATGCCCCAGCGTGGCGGAGCCAGTCCCCTTGGGAGGGGCCCCTCGGGGGCTGATGTAGGGTTTGGTTTAGCCCCCAGGAGGCTGGCAGGCCTGATCCGCTGGCTGTGTGGCATGCGGAGGGGCTAGTCTAGGTGAGGGCGCTGGCGAGCAGTTCTGTGGGTCCAAGCGTTTTGGCGCGGGGGTCTTCAAATGTCGCCCGGGGCTCTGAGGGGCCTGCCCGTTCTCCCGCCCTGAATGAGGACAGCGCCCCTAGCGGGCCGGGTCACAGCGCGGAGGCAGGGTGAGACTGCCGCTGGTGCTCGGGGGTCCCCAAGCCCTGGCGTGGCGGAGCCAGGCCCCTTGGGAGGGGCCCCTCGGGCGCCGACGTAGGGTTTGTGTTAGCTCCAGGAGGCCGGCAGGACCTATCTGTCGGCTGTACTGTGAGCGGAGGGTGGGTCGATGTGAATGCACTGGCGAGTGGGAGCATGGGCCCAAGCGTTTTGGCGAGCGAGCATTCGAAGCTTACCGGGGGCTCGGAGAGCCCTGCCCTTTCTAACGCCCTGAATGACCGGCGGCGCCCCTAGCAGCCCGGGTGGTGGCGGGGCGGCAGGGTGAGTCAGTCGATGGGCCTCAGGGGACCCCAATCCCAGGTGTGGTGGCGCCAGGCACCTTGGGAGGGGCCCCTTGGGGGCCAACCTAGGTTTAGGGTTAGCCCCCAGGAGGCCTGCAGGCCCGATCCGCCAGCTGTGTGGCAAGTGGAGGGATGGGCCGAGGTGAGGGCGCTTGCGAACGGGAGCTTGGGCCCAAGCGTTTTGGCGCGGTGGGCCTTCAAAAGTCGCCGGGGCCTCGGAGGGCCCTACAGGTTCCCCAGCCCCGAATGAGGACGGTGCCCCTAGTGAGCCGGGTCGCAGCAGGGCGGCAGGGTGACTTCGGCCCTGGTGCTCGGGGGTCCCCAATCACCCACGTGGCGGCACCAGGCCCCTTGGGATGGGCCCCTCGGGAGCCGACCTAGGGTTAGGGTTAGCCCCAGGAGGCCGGCAGTCCCGATCTGCCGGCTGTGCAGCGAGCGGAGGGGCGGGCTGAGGAGAGGGTGCTGTCGAGCAGGAGCATAGGCCCAAGCGTTTTGGCGCGGGGGTCTTCGAAGGTCGCCGGGGCTCGGAGAGCCCTGCGCGTTCTCCCACCCTAAATAACTGGCGGCGCCCCTAGCAGCCTGGGTGGTGGCAGTGCAGCAGGGTAAGTAATGCACTGGGCTCGAGGGTCCCCAATCCCCGGCGTGACATTGCCAGGCCCCTTAGGAGGGACCCCTCGTGAGCAGACCTAGAGTTAGGGTTAGTTCCCAGGAGGCTGGCAGGCACAATCCGCTGTCTGTGCGGCGAGAGGGGGGGCGGACCGAGGTGAGGGCGCTTACTAGCAAGAAGCGTGGGCCCAAGCGTTTTGGTGTGGGGGCCTTCAAAGGTCACCAGGGTCTCGGAGGACCCTGCCCGTTCTCCCGCCCTGGATGACCGGCGGTGCCCCTAGAGGCCCAGGTGGCAGCGGGGCAGGAGGGTGAGTCCGGCACTGGGGCTTGTGGGTCCCAAATCCCTGGTGTTGCGGCACCAGGCCCCTTGGGAGGGGCCCCTCAAGGGCCGACCTAGGGTTAGGGTTAGCCCCCAGGAGACCGTCAGGCCCAATCCGCCAGCTGTGCAGCGAGCGGAGGGTGGGCCGAAGTGATGGTGCTGGCGAGCAGGAGCGTGGGCCCAAGGGTTTTGGTGCAGAGGGCCTTCAAATGGCGCCGGGGGCTGGGAGGGCCCTGTCCGTTGTTCTGCCCTGAATGACCGACGGCTCTCCTACCGGCCCGGGTGGCGGCGGGGTGGCACGGTGAGTCCGGCGCTGGGACTCGGGGGTCACCAATCCCAGGCATTGCAGCGATAGGCCCCTTGGGAGGGGCCCCTTGGGGGCCGACCTGGTGTTTGGGTTAGCCCCCAGAAGGCCGGCAGGCCCGATCCGCCAGCTTGCGGCGAGCGGAGGGGCAGCTGAGGTAAGGCGCTAGCGAGCAGGAGCATGGGCCCAAGCTTTTTGGCATGGGGGGCCTACTAAGGTCGCAGGGGCCTCGGAGGACCCTGCCCGTTCTCCAGCCCTGAATGATGGGCGACGCCCCTAGTGGCCCAGGTGGTGGCGGGGCAGCAGGGTGAGTCCGGAGTTGGGGCTGTGGGGGCCCAATCCCTGGTGTTGCGGTGCCAGGTCCCTTGGGAGGGGCCCCTCGGGGGCCGACCCAGGGTTAGCGTTAGCCCCCAGGAGGCCAGCCGACCCGATCCGCCAGCTTGTGGTGAGCGGACGGGGGGTCGAGGTACGGGCGCTGCGAGCGGAAGCGTGGACCCAAGTTCCTTGGTGCGGGGGGCCTTCGAAGGTCGCCGGGGGCTCAGAGGGCCCTGCCCGTTCTCCCGCCCTTAATGTCCGGTGTTGCCCCTACCGACCCAGTTGGCAGAAGGGCGGCAGGGTGAATCCGGCGCTGGGGCTGGGAGGTACCCTATCCCCGGCGTTGTGGGTCCAGGCCACTTAGGAGGGGACCTTAGGGGGCCGACCTATGTTTAGGGTTAGCCCCCAGGTGGCTGACAGGCACTATCCGCCTCCTGTGCAGCAAGCAGAGGGCCTGGCCGAAGTGAGGGTGCTGGCGAACGGGAGCATGGGCCCAAGCGTTTTGGCTCTGGGGGCCTTCGAAAGTCACCGATAGCTCGGAGGGCCCTACATGTCCTCCCGCACTGAATGACCAGCGGCGCCCCTACCGGCCCGGTTGGCGGTGGGGCAGCAGGGTGAATCCGGCGCTGGGGCTCAGGGATCCCCAACCCCCGGCGTTGTGGTGCTAGGCCCCTGGGGAGGGGCCCCTAAGGGGCCGACCTAGGGTTACGGTTAGCCCCAAGGAGGCCGGCAGGCCGATCTGCTGGCTGTGCAGAGCGGAGGGGCGAACCGAGGTGAGGGCTCTGGCGAGCGGGTGCGTGAGCCCAAGCGTTTTGGCGAGGGGGTCTTCGAAGTTCGCCGGGGGCTCGAGGGCCCTGCCCATTCTCCCGCCCTCAATGACCTGCGGCGCCCCTAGCTGCCCGGATGTCGGAAGGGTGGCAGGGTGAGTCCGGCGCTGGGGCTTGGGGGTCCCCCATCCCCAGGTTGCGGCGCCAGGCCCCTTTTGGGGGCCCTCGGGGACAGACCTAGGGATAGGGTTAGCCCCCAGTAGGCCGGCAGGCCCGATCCACCCGCTGTGTGGTGAGCGGAGGGGCGGGCTGAGGTGAGGGCGCTGGCGAGCAAGAGCTTGGGCCCAAGCGTTTTTTCGCGGAGGGCTTCGAAGGTCGCTGGGGCCTCGGAGGGCGCTGCCCGTTTTCCTGCCCTTAATGAACGACGGCGCCCCTAGTCGCCAGGGTGGTGGCAGGGGGGCAGGTTAAGTCCAGCGCTGGGGATCGGGGGTCCCCCATCCCCGGCGTTGCGGCGCCAGGGCCCTTGGGAGGGGTCCGTCGATGGCCGACCTAGGCTTAGGGAGATTCCCCAGGAGGATGGCAGGCCCGATCCGCCAGCTCTGCGGCAAGCGGAGGGGCAAGCTGAGGTGAGGGCGCTGGGGAGCGGGAGCGTGGGCCCAAGCATTTTGGCGCGGGGGGCCTTCGATGGTCGCCGTGAGCTCTGATGGCCCTGCCCGTTCCCCCGCCCTTAATGACCGGCGGCACCCTAGCGGCCAGGGTGGCGGTGGGGAGGCAGCGTGAGTCCGGAGCTGGGGCTCAGGATTCCCCAAGCCCCGACGTGGCGGTGCCAGGCCCCTTGGTGGGGCCCCTCGGGGGCCGAAGTAGGGTTTGGGGTTATCTCCCAGGAGTCCGGCAGGCCCGATCTGCCCACTGTGCGATGGGCGGAGGTGCGGGTCGAGTTGAGGGCGATGGCGAGCGGGAGCGTGGGCCCCAGTGTTTTGGTGCCCTGAGCCTTCGAATGTTGCCATGGCTCGGAGGGCCCTGCCCGTTCTCCCGCCCTGAATGACCGGCGGCGCCCCTAGGGGCCAGTAGGGGAGGGGCGGTAGAGTGAGTCTGGCAATGTGGCTCAGGGGTCCCCAATCCCCGACGTTGTGGCACCAGGCCTTTGGAAGGGGCCCCTCGGGGTCCGACCTAGGGTTAGGGTTAGCCCCCAGGAAGCAGGCTGGCCCGATCCGCTAGATGTTCGGTGAGCGGAAGGGCGACCTGAGAAGAGGGCGCTGGCGAACGGGAGCGTGGGCCCAAATGTTTTGGTGCGGGAGGCCTTCTAAGGTCAGCGGGGGCTCAGAGGGCCCTGCCCTTTCTTCTGCCCTGAAATTCCGGCAACGCCCCTAGCGGCCTGGGTGGTGGTGGGGCGGCAGGGTGAGTCCGGCGCTGGGCCTGGGGTTCCCCAATCCCCGGCATTGCGATGCCAGGCCCATTAGGAGGGGCCCCATGGGGACAGACCTAGGGTTAGGGTTACACCCAGAAGCCCGGCAGGCGGGATCTGCCAGCTGTGTGGCGAGAGGAGGGGTGGGTCGAAGTGAGTGCGCTGACAAACAGGAGCGTGAGCCCAAGCGTTTTGGCGCGGGAGGCCTTCAAAGGTCGCTGGGGGCTCGGAGGGGCCTGCCAGTTCTGCCGCCCTGAATGACCGATGGTGCCCCTAGCAGCCCGGGTGATGGTGCGGGGGCAGGGTGAGTTCGCAGCCGGGGCTCGGGTTCCCCGATCCCTGGCGTTGCGGCGCCAGTCCCCTTGGGAGGGGCCCCTCTGGGGCCCAGCTTGGGTTAAGGTTAGCCCCCAGGAGGGTGGCAGGCGCGATCCGCCAGCTCTGCGGCGATTGGAGTGGTGTGCTGAGGTGAGGTCGCTGGCGACCAGGAGCGTCGGCCCAAGCGTTTTGGCGCGGATGGCCTTCGTAGTCGCCAGAGGCTCGGAGGGCGCTGCCCGTTCTCCCGCCCTGAATGACCGGCGGTGCCCGTAGCGGCCCGGTTGGCGACGGGACGGCAAGGTGAGTCCAGCACTGGGGGGGGTCCCCAATCCCCGGCATGGCTGCACCGGACACTTGGAAGTGGTCCCTCGGGGGCCGACCTAGGGTAGGGTTAGCCCAAAGGAGGCCGGCAGGCCCGATCCTCCAGCTGTGCGGCGAGCAGAGGGGTAGGTTGAGATGAGCGATTTGTCGAGTGGGAACATGGGCCCAAAGTTTCGGCGTGAGGGGCCTTCGAATTTTGCAAGGGACTCAGAGGGTCCTGCCCGTTCTTCCGTCCTGAATGACCGATGGCGCTCCTCACGGCACTGGTGGCAGCGGGGCGGCAGGTTGAGTCCGGTGCTGGGTCTCGGGGGTCCCCAATGCCCGGCTTTGCAGCACCAGGCCCCTTGGGAAGGGCCATTTGGGGGCAGACCTAGGGTTAGGGTTAGCCCCCAGGAGGCCCACAGGCCCGATCCACCGGCTGTGCAGTGAGCGGAGGGGTGGTCCGAGGTGAGGGCGCAGGTGAGCAGGAGCTTGGGCCCAATCGTTTTGGCGCGGGGGGTCTTCGAAGGTCGCCAGGGGCTCGGAGGGCCCTGCCCATTTTCCCGCCCTGAATGACTGACGGCACTCCTAGCAGCCCAGTTGGCGGTGGGGCGGCAAGGTGAATCCCGCGCTGGGGCTCGGGGTCAGCAATCCCAGGCGATGTGGCGCCAGGCCCCATCCATCAGAGGGGCCCCTCGGTGGCCGACCTACGGTTAGGTTTAGCCACCAGAAGGCAGGCTGGCCCGATCCGCCAGCTATCCGGTGAGCGGAGAGGCAGGCCAAGGTGAGGGCGCTGGCGAGCGGGAGCCTGGGCTCAAGCGTTTTGGCGCAGGGGCCCTTTGAAGGTCGCCGGGGGCTCCAAGGGCCCTGCCCGTTTTCCAGCCTTGAATATCCGGCCGCACCCCTAGCGGCCCAGGTGGCGGCAGGACGGCAGGGTGAGTCCGGCGCTGGGGCATGGGGGTCCCCAATCCCCGGCGTTGTGGTGCCAGGCCCCTTTGGAGGGGCCCTTTGGGGACCGAACTAGTGTTAGGGTTAGCCCCTGGGAGGCCGGCAGACCCTATCTGCCAGGTGTGCGTCGAGTGGAGTGGCAGGCCGAGGTGAAGGAGCTGGCAAGCAGGAGTGAGGGCCCAAGCGTTTTGGCGTGGGGGGACTTCGATGGTCGGCAGGGGCTCGGAGGGCCCTGCCCGTTTTCCCGCCCTGAATGATCGGCGGCGCCCCTACCAGCCCGGGTGGCAGCGGGGCAGTAGGGTGAGTCCAGCGCTGGGGATCGTGGATTCCCAATCCCCAGCGTTGCGGCGCCAGGCCCCTTGGGAAGGGCCCCTAGTGGGCTGAACTAGGGATACCAATAGTCCCCAGGAGGCCAGCAGGCCCAATCCGCTGGCTATGCGACTAGCGGAGGGGGGGGGCCGAGGTGAGGGTGCTGGCGAGCGGGAGCATGGGCCCAAGCGTTTTGGCGAGGGGGGCCTTCGAAAGTCGCAGGGGGCTCAGAGGGCCCTGCCCATTCTCCCGCCCTGAATGACTGACAGCGCTCCTAGCGGCCAGGGTGGCGGTGGGTCAGCAGGGTGAGTCCAGTGCTGAGGCTTGGGCATCCTGAATCCCTGGCTTGCGGCACCAGGCCCCTTGGGAGGGGCCCCTTGGGCGCCGACCTAGCGTTAGGGTTAGCTCCCAGGAGTCGGCAGGCCCGTATGCCGGCTGTGCAGCGAGCGGAGGGGTGGGCCGAGGCAAGGGTGCTGGCGAGCAGGAACATGGGCCCAGGCGTTTGGCGCAGGGGGCCTTCGATGGTCGCTGTGGGCTCGGAGGGCCCTGCCCGTTCTCCCGTCCTGACTGACTGGCAGCGGCCCTAGAAGCCCGGGTGGCGGTGGGGTGGCAATGCGAGTCCGGCGCTGCGGCTCGGGGGTCACCAATCTCCGGCACTGTGGCACCAAGCGCCTTGGGAGGTATGCCTCGGGGGCTGACCTAGGGTTAGAGTTAGACCTCAGGAGGCCGGCAGGCCCAAAACGCCAGCTGTGTGGCGAGCAGATGGGCGAGCCGAGGTGAGGGCGCTGGCGAACGGGAGCGTGGGCCCAAGCGTTTTGGCGCGGGGGGCCTATGAAGGCCCCAGGGGCCTCGGAGGTCCCTGCCTGTTCTCCCTCCCTGAATGACCGGCGGCACCTGTAGCGGCCCGGGTGGTGGCGGGGCTGCAGGGTGAGTCTGGCGCTGGGGCTCGGGGGTCCCTAATACCCGGCGTTGCCCCGCCAGGCCCTTTGGGACGGGCCCCTCGGTGGCCAACCTAGGGTTAGGGTTAGCCCCCAGGAGGCTGGCAGGCTCGATCAGCCCATGTGCAGTGAATGGAGGTGTGGGTCGAGGTGAGATAGCTGGCGAGCGGGAGCGTGGGCCAGAGCATTTTGGCTTTGCCTTGGGGTGCCTTCGAAAGTCACAGGTGGCTCGGAGGGTCCTGCCGGTTCTGTCGCCCTGAAGGACTGGCAACGCCCCTAGCTCCCCATGTGGCGGTGGGGCGGCAGGGTGCATCCGGCGCTGGGACTTGGGGGTCCCCAATCAATGGCATGCGGCACCAGGCCACGTGGGAGGGGCCCCTCGGTGGTGACCTAGGGTTAGGGTTAGAACCCAGGAAGCCAGCAGGCCCGATCCGCCAGCTCTGCACCGAGCGTAGGGGTGGGCCGAGGTTAGGGCGCTGGCGAGCAGAAGCGAGGGAGCCAGAGTTTTTGCACAGGGGGCCTTCGAAGGTCACGGGGGGATCGGAGGGCCCTGCCCGTTCTCCCTTCCTGAATGACTGGCAACGCCCCTAGCGCCATGGGTGCTTGCGGGGTGGCAGAATGAGTCCAGCACTGGGGCTCGGGTTCCCAAATCCCCGGCATTGTGGTGCCAGGCTCCTTGGGAGGGGGCCCTCGGGGGCCGACCTAGGGTAAGTGTTAGCCCCCAGGAGTCCAGCAGGCCCGTTCCGCCAGCTCTGAGGCAGGTGGAAGGGCAGGCCGAGGTGAGGGCGCTGGCAAGAGGGAGTGTGGGCCCAAGCGTTTTGGCACGGGGGGCCTTCGAAGGTCACTGGGGACTTGGAGGGCCCTGCCTGTTCTCTGGCCCTGAAAGACTGGCGGCGCCCCTAGCCGCCCGCGTTGTTGCGGGGCAGCAGGGTGACTCCGGCACTGGGCTCAGGGGTCCCCAATCCCCGGCGTTGTGGCACCAGGCCCCTTGGGAGGGGCCCCTCAGGAGGCCGGCAAACCCGGCGCTAAGTGGCTCTGGTAATATAACAAAAATGCCATACACTTATCTGTAAGAAATAACAGTGTACAGGAAGCCTCTTAGCCCTAACATCATCCTTTGTGAATATGGAAGCCAGCCCCAAAGTGGTCGTGGAAGTCTGACGAACGCGCTAAGCACTTTTCTCTGAGTCACCACAATATACAGGGAAAGACCAATGTACATTATCTTTCACGAGTACGAAGCATTAATGAAAAGGTTCTGGAATTTCGAGGACTCTGACCCATCCTTATTGGAAATAAACCACCGTGTACAGGAAAAGACCTTCAACTCTCATCAGCCTCCTCAATCCTGATTCCAATTCAACTTTGGGTGTGTAGGACTAGGGAAATGTCCACATCTTATTGCTAAGAAAAACGATGTCAGGGTAATGCCCTTCAAGTCACCTCAGCCTTCCTGAAGATGGAATCAAGAATCAAGGTGGTTATGTTACCATGAGGTAAGGAAGATGAGCATATAAGTGAGAAACAACAGTGGGCAGGACCTCTCTTCCAACGAACAGTATCTTTGCTTAATGATGAATCCCTATGGTAAATGGTTGTGGGCATTTCTGAGGTCAAAATCTGAAGTGTTTTGTAAAACCTCTTGGCCATTCATAGATGAGACTAAGGTAGTTGGGGACCACTAGGCAGTGATTTGTCCACTGTCAAAAATATGAAAAGATAAAAGAGACAGATGAGGTCTCCTCAGGCATTGTCCTTTATCCTCATCCTCCGTGAGGATGGCCATCTTTGGACAGCTCAGTGGCAGGGTCTCATTCACAGTGGGGGCATCTGTTCCTCACAGATATCAGGCAGGGAAAAGGATTTTGTTCTCTGTGCCAGCCCAGCCACAGCTGAGTGTCACAGCACCCTCTCATGGGCTCATAAGAGTTTCACTGTCACCAGGCAGGTCATTGTATTTGATAAACCACTGTGAGAGTTTGCAATTGCCTTCATCTGCAACCTCCAAGAAGCAAATGCAGGTCTCTGGTACCACGTGAAGTCATGTGAAGGCATCATGAGAAAGTGTCCTTTTGCTTAAGAAAAACATGGCTGGGGCTCCTGGCTGGCTCAGCCAGTTAAGCATGTGCCTTTGGCTCAGGTTATGATCCCAGGGTTCTGGGATCGAGCCGAGGCTCCCTGCTCAGCAGGAAAGGAGGTAGGGAAATAGAACCCACAGAGAATGTGAATAAAGGGGAGTGAAATGGAACTTGGTCTGTGTTTTGCTTTAGGGATTGGAAGTTAGTTTTTTCTCAATTGTGATTGTTCTTGAAACAAAAAAGCTATATTGTTTTTTTTTACCTTTAATTTTTTTCTAATAATAATTTTTTATTATGATATGTTAGTCACTATACAGTATTTCCTTAGTTTTTGATGTAGTGTTCCGTGATTCATTATTTGCATACAACACCCAGTGCTCCACGCAATATGTACCTTCCTTAATACCCATCACTGGCCCATCCCAATCCCCCACCCCTCTCCTCTCTGAAGCCCTCAGTTTGTTTCCCAGAGTCCATAGTCTCTCTTGGTTCATTCCCCCTTCTGTTTAGGGTCCATTGTCTAAAGGGACAGACAGTGGAAGTTCACCAAATATAAGATCGAAATTTCATTGTTCATGATAGATGCCGCCAAGTAGTTCCCAGACATTTCATTCTACTGCAGTAATTCATTACACCTGTGCAGGTGCACGTGGAAAACAATTGATGCATTCATAGTGGTAATAAAACACGCCCCACAGTAGTAGAATAATAGAGGATGCATATGTGTAAATTTATTCGACTACAGCTTCCATGCTTTCCCTTTGGTTCCTTATTATCTATGAAATTGGACAATTTTTGTTCTCTAGGCTTAAAACTCATTGTCAGTATTTAGAGTTTTTCAATGCTGATCTTCTCCTGTAAAAGTTACCAAAAACCTAAAATATGTATGAACTTTAAAAAACGCTATATTGAAAATGACAGCAGAGAAGTTCCATTTTGTGAATATTGTGTCAATGGATCTCTATTTTGACATCAGTGTTCATTAGAAATGATGACATTTCATATGAGTATAAATATCAATGTGAAAAAGAAATGGTAGGAAGAACCTTGAATGTTTAAGTAATTGGTGAAATGACAGGTGTGTGTGTGTGTGTGTGTGTGTGTGTGTGTGTGTGTGTGTGTGTGTAATTGATTTTCAGTGAATGGTTCAGCTTCTTGTAGGGCCTCCGAGAGAGCCCAGGTGAACCTTTCAATGAGTTGGTATCTGTTTTCAGAACATGGGAATCTCTTAGTCCAATAGTCAATCAGGCAAGCTTTGAGGTCTTAAAGAGTTTCAGTCCTCAGCGATGGTGTTGCAGACCCTTGTGAGCAAACCTTAGGGTATGCTCAGAGCCCTCATTAGCAGGTACCAAAGTGTGAAGATTTCAGACAGCATTTCCCAAAGAAGTACCTCTTGAGTCTCTGTCCTTGTCAGTTCCCTACACTTCCTTACACTAGTTATGTGATCAGTGTGTTTCAGGATAATCCCCACATGTGATTTTTGCTATTTCCTACTAGTCCTATCTGTTTCTCATCTTCTTCTTTTATGGTAGGGGTTGGGAAGCAACCTGTGTGGTGG
The DNA here is from genome assembly GCF_024610735.1 of Ursus americanus. Taxonomy (NCBI): domain Eukaryota; kingdom Metazoa; phylum Chordata; class Mammalia; order Carnivora; family Ursidae; genus Ursus; species Ursus americanus. Next base: position 312,327 of record NC_142157.1, on the reverse strand, counting down.
AGGAAGGGGTGTGGTAGTTGTCTGCCTTCAGAGGACCGAATGATGCCTAGAAATTGTACTGTAGTTTGAAGTCAATTGTCCATCCTCTGAGTGTCAGGAATTCCATCACTTTACTTTGATGCTAGTCTGTTCTTCAAGCTGTCCTCAGAAATAAGGACGTCAACCATCTAGGGAATAATGGTTTGTGTGTATGTTTTCATTTTAGGAAAGGCCTTGCTGTTCCTGAAAATAATACTGTAGAGCACCCTTTCCTGTTCTTATTGGCCATCAGTCAATCTTTTGTGAATTATTTGTTTATAAATAGACTTTTTATGGTTGATGAGCAGGAATTCTTTATTGACAAGTCTTGTCAGTGTGTTTATTGGAAATCTTTACTTCCCAGCCTGCGGTTCACTTTTTCATTTTCTTATGGTCATAAGATAAGGAGAAATGTCACATTTTTTTAAAGATTTTATTTATTTATTCGACAGAGACAGAGACAGCCAGCGAGAGAGGGAACACAAGCAGGGGGAGTGGGAGAGGAAGAAGCAGGCTCATAGCGGAAGAGCCTGATGTGGGGCTCGATCCCAGAACACCGAGATCACGCCCTGAGCTGAAGGCAGACGCTTAACCGCTGTGCCACCCAGGCGCCCCAGAAATGTCACATTTTTATGAAGTCCCACTGAATTCTTTTAAATGGTTAGTGCACCCTATGTCCTACCCCAAGATTGACAGGTTCTACGTTTTCTTTCAGAAACTGTCCAATGGGAAGCTACAATCCATCTCAAATTTATAAATTGCATTTTTAATTCTAATAGGGTATTTATAGACTGTTTTGGATTTTCTATGTACACAATCGTATTATCTGTGAATAGTCACAATTATCCCCTCAATTCGTTATACTTTTTGTTTCTCTTGCCTTCTAACACTGGTAGATTCTCTGATGCAACGTTGAATAGAGCAGCGTTGTTTGAAGATTTTAATATACCTTTCTCAATATCTGACAGAAAAAGCAGACAAAACATTGGTAAAAATGTGACCTAATTGACATATAGGGAACATTCCATAATAAGTGCAGAATACATTATTTCAAGTGGTCATAGACTCTTTACCCAAATAGATGATAGGTGGGGCCACGAATCAAGGCTACAAATGTTAAACCCTGAAATTAACTAGATTCTATTCTTAGACCACAGGGGAATTGAGCCACAGTCATAGCGAAAATAAAACTAGGAAGTCCTTCAATGTTTAAAAATTAAATGGAACTTTGCTACATATCCTAAAGGTCAGAGAAGGAATCTCAATGGAAATTCTGAACCTTTTCTACATGAGGGCTCACACACAATGGCACTTTCTTTGTGAAGAGCATTATAATAACCTAGACAGGAGTTGAGCCTTAAGTCAGAGTTCTGCCTGCCCCAGCCACACCTGGCAGCCTTGGCCTGTGGTACCCCTCAGCTGTCCTTTCTGGTGGCCCTGAGCTAAGGGGGTCAACATGGCCATATGGAAATGGGAAGCTCCCCTCTCATAGTGATGACGGTGCCCCCTCCCCAGCTGCCCTTTCTGGTTGCTCTGAGCTAAGGGGGTCAACATGGCCGTATGGAAATTAGAAGCTCCCCACTCTTAGTGATGACGTTGCTATGGTATCGTCCTCACCAGTCCAACAACATGATTTCTGAGTGAAATTTGACACAAGAGCGACTTCTTGGCCTTCCTTCAGGTTTGAAAATCATCTGGTGAGTCATCTATTAGGAATATGGATTCAACATGTGTTCTTTCTTCTGGAAAAGAAATAGACCCAATAGCAATTATGGCTTCCTGAGCCCCTGTTCCTGAGAGACATCATACTGGCTCTTTGTAGCATTCTGCCTCTTAAACTTCTCAACTAGGGTGTAGATATTTTTAGGCACATTTTCAGGTGGTTAGACAGGGACTCGGATGATATGAGTCACAGAGGATTTTAGTGTCAGAAACCTAAGTGGGATCCCCAAATTGACTCCAAATCCCTTGTTGTTCCATACAGGGTACTATTTCCCTCTTATCTCTGGTCTTCTCGATCTGGAAACCTATCAAGTATCAGGATTTTCTTGTCATGTGGACAACTGGAATGAATTCAGCGGGCCTTTTCACCTCTGCCCATGGTGATCATTAAGATCATTATCTCAGTGGAGGACTCTGGGTAAGATACTCAAAGATCCTTAGGAATAGAGATAGTATAATATTTTTCTGGTATTGAAGTCACTGAAACCAACTATCTTTTTTAGTCCATTCAGGCTCTGGTATGTTCAGAGGGTGCTGTAAAACAGGTCTGAAATAGTATTTAAAAACACTCAGCTCAGCCTCTTCTACAACGTGAGCCAATGCTTATAAACATGGCTAAAATATTCCCTTACCTACGATGACTTCCCAGCCATCGTAGTGTTTATATGGTATGACTGTGACTTACATTAGTCAACATTTGCAGAGAAAGAACTTAGTGCATCCAGGGGGCACTTCATGTTGAAATTAGTTTGTGACAATGAGCTACTGTGTTTTATTCTGCAGTCCAAGGGAATGGTGCCAGACATCTCTAAGGTGTCTAGCAGTTCTACAATTCTGATTTTAAGTGGTCTGTGTGCTTCAGAGATTTGGGCAGGAGAAGGGCAGGAGTCCAGAGACTGTGAACACTTCTGTTACCTGTGCTGACCATGGAGCAGGTAGCCTTCTGTGGGCATCATTTTGATTTCTTGGTACTCTTCTGAAAGGTGCTTTTGTCTCAAATTCCTCCATTTAGGAGTAATTATAATGATGAAAGTAATTTTTATCTTATATCATCTGTGGGCCCTGATCCTGGGATCCCAGGGAAGCTATCCTTTAACATTTTACCCAGCTCAAAATGATTGGGCAAAAACTCAAAGCATGGGCCCTATTTCTGCCCCAAGCACATGTTTTACATCTGCTTCAAGAAGAAAACAATAACCAAAATGCCAACATGAAGTTAAGAAAATATAAAGAACCTCTTTGGCTCCCATAAGATTAAAGTCATACTGACATGTACATACTGAAAATGCATGAAATCATTGCATTTCCTAAAGCCCAAGCCTTGGATGTTGGGAGAGCCACTGACCTTGCCCAGAACCAGGCACACCCCAGCAGGGAGGGCTGGTGCAGAAAGGGAAGGGGCAGGACTCTGAGAGTGGTCTGCAGCCAGAGGGGTTCCTGGAAGGGGCCAGGTGTGTGGAGGGAGCCCGGCCCAGAACCCCACCCATGCCTGAGCTGGGTGTTGTTTAGAGGAGGCGCCTTTTGGACCCCCTGCACTTTCAGGGTTCCAGGGGCTTGAGGGCCGGTTGCCTGGCATCCCAGTGGCTGGGGTACCACGTTACCTGACCAATCACCGCTTGGGGGTGGAGCTACGTCTCTGTGGGCTGTTCCAGAGTTACAGTGGGGTGCAGACCTGGGGCAGAAGAAGGGGCACTGGGAGAGAGAGAGTAGCCCTGCGGAAGTCACTGCTGGTTAGTGAGCAGCGTGCACTGAGGGTGGGGGGGGGTCCAGGGGTAGGGTGCGCCCCAGGTGGGAGGCAGGGTTCTGGAAGGGCACCTGGAGAGGGTTCATTGTGGGGACTCTTTATCCCTTTAAAGTCTCTTCTGCCCCATGTCCCCAACTGGCCTTATTCCCCATACCCGTGAACTCCAGGGCGCCCACTCACCTGAGCTTTTGTGGGATTGGTTGCAGAATTTCAGGGTTTCCCCTGTTCCCCGGGAAGAGTGCGGGTAAGGACCTCACAGAGTCCCCACCTTCAGTGATGTGTCCCCCAGTTCTCTGACACAGTGCAGGTGATGCATCTTGAGCAGTACCCCAAGTTCAGCAGGGTGTGCCCTGGTCCCCCAGGCACAGGTGTGGCAGTAGCAAGCCCCAGAGACATCCCCCAACTTCAGCATTATGGCCCGTGTGCCCGCAGGTTAGTGGTAATTGGCTGTTAGAATCATGCAGGAAAATCCTCCAATTCGGGGCCTGAAGGAGGGTGTAAACCAGACCCCACTCTAATTGCATTGGGAATAGATGAATTGAGGGTTTCTTTAGAAGAGTAAGTCTGCTTTCCAGAAAAGGCAAGGTCATTGGTCTATTGAGAATGAAGATAATTACTGATAAACAACAAGTATGTGTTGCCCCTTCACCCAGAAACCGAAGCAGGTGTGCAGGCTTTAGTTCAAAGGTGCCTTCTTCTCCCCACCTGACAGCACTTCTCTGCTCTGGCTCCAAGAAACATGAGGTTTTGAACGTCAGCATCGGAGTCAGCGAGGCAGCTTGTCACAGGACGCCAGTGTTCAGAGAAAGCACAGGTATGTTTGGCAAAATGTCCTAACTATATCAGGGCTGGAGGTAAAACCTCTCATTATCCCAAAACCTCCTGGGCTTTTCTCTTTTCTCTAGTTGAGCCACAAAGAAAAATTGAAGTAGCTGTCAGCATTCTGGGTTTGGTGCAAGAATTACTTAATTTCCCTGCAGGTAGAACTTTGCAGGGGATCACAATTTCTCTGTCCATTTATTGCTGACAAATGTATTTTGACCATCTGTTTCCTAGGAACCCTCTTTTATTAGAAAGGGAAGGTGAGATTCACTCTGTGCCTGTTTGTAACATCTAATTTGTTCCTTCATCTAACAGTGTTTATTCAATTGGGCCTAAGATATGGTTGAGTGGCCAGCATCTAGAGTTGGGTGGCTTTTTTCATCTGATACAAACTTGGATGATGTCATTTGACAAAGGTGATGTTTCATCATTGATTAGTTTATTCATCAGAAGAGTTAAAATTAGGGTGGAGGGGAAATTCAAAATTATCCAAACCGGCCTGTTCCTGTTTAAAAGTTCAGTTTGACTTTCTAGTTTTACTAAATGTATTATCTCGATATTTTGAGGTGCCATATTCTCTCTGTAGTTTCTTTGGTGGTGGAGTCAGAAGGAGAGTCTGGGAATTCTTTTGGATAGTGGCATGCTGGTGGCTTCAAGGGGCTTTGCGTTAGGAGCCTTGGGCTGAAGTCTGCAACTGCTTGCCTGACCCTGGGTGCATCTCCCAGAGGTTTTGTTTCCTCTTATGAAATTGCCAGCAGATAATGTTCTGCTTAAAGGGGAACCCTCCCATCCTGTTGGTGGCAATGCAAAGTGGTGCAGCCAGTCTAGGAAACAGTGTGGGGGTTCCTCAAAAAGTTAAACATCGAACAACCACATGATCCAGCAATTGCTCTCCTAGGTATTTACCCAAAGGATACAAAAATGCAGATTCAAAGGGGGTATATGCACCATGATGTTTATAGCAGCAATGTCCACAGTAGCCAAACTATGGAGAGAATCCCAATGTCCATGCACTGATGAATGGATAAAGCAGATGTGGGATACATATATATACTGGAATATGACCCAGCTTCAAAAAGAATGAAATCTTACCATTTGCAAGGATGTGCATGGATCTAGAGTGTATTAAGCTAAGCAAAATCATTGAGGAAAGACAAATATCCTATGCTCTCACACTTGTGGAATTTCAGAAAGAAAACAGATGAACAGAGTGGAGGGGTGATGAGAGGCAAACAAGGAAATAGACTCAACCTTGGAGAACAAACTGACTGTTGCTGCAGGACAGGGGCGTGGGCGATGAGTTAAATGGGTGAGGGGTATTAAGGAGGGCACTTGTGATGAGCACCGGGTACTGTATGCAGGTGAGGAATCACTAAATCCTACCCCTGAAGCGAATATTCCATCGCATGTGAACTAACTGGAATTTAAGTAAGAGGAGAAAGGAAAAAGTGTTCTGCTTCATGAAGAGTGAGGTAAAATTGTAGTGAATTGGGCTGTAGTCTTCTATAGATGATATTTGTAAAACACCCTGTTGTAGGATACACTAGTTGCTTATCACATAAGGAGTCCTCAGAAAGCTGCAATGAAAGATTCAGGTCTCAGAGCATGTTCATGTTCCACTGATATGTTACAGTTTGCACAGGTAGGAAAGAAGGTGGAGAGAAAGGCAACAGAAGGGGAAAGTAGGTGTGAACCTTTCAGTAGTTAGCGTTATAGCTTTCTCATGAAAGCCTTGCGCCATGTGATTTTGGAAGAAGAGGGGAATCCGGGAGCTTTGCAGGAGACGGGGGAGTTCCAGGTCTGGGTAAAGCTGACAGGGTTCCCAGATGAGAGCTGAATGCATTCTGAAGCAGGGTGTGGGCAGGGTGGGCTCCAGGGGTGGCTGTGGGTCTCCTGGATGAGAGTTGTGACAATTGAGGGCTGTCTGCAAATTCCTGGCTGAGGACAAGTGAGGCACAGGTGGAGAGCTGGCAGAGAACCTTCTTCTGAGCCACCAGCCTCACCCAACACACACAGCCTCAACTTCTGTCCCTGTCACTCCAATTCAGACTTCTCAGAAGGTGAGTTAGAACACATCAAGAGCATTCAAAACAGAAGGGAAAGCATGTGCAAAGGCTCTGGGGCAGGGGAATTCCAGGTATGTCCAGGAGCAGCAAGAAGGCCCTGTGGCCACAGGAGACAGCTTAGGACATGAGCTCAGAGAGGTGAAAGAGGGTGACAGAAAGCCATTCCAGGGCTATAACCCCATGAGATGCTGTTTCACTAGGCCATCTTGGCTACAGTTTTGAGAACAGATGACAGAGAGTTGAAGATGGCAAGGCAGGTCAATGATGAAGCTTTTCCAGGAACTCAGGCACTGTGGACCAGACAGGTGGCCTTGAATGGTGTGGTTAGACTTATTCTGGGTCCATTTTGAAGATGAAGCTCACAGGATTTGCTGATGAGTTAGATATTAGGAGCAGGAGAACGGAGGAGTTGGGGTAACTCCCAGCTTTTGTGGGTTGTCCTGATCGAGGGGAAGGAGAGGGTTTCTCGGGGCGTAGGAGGTAGTCCGTGTTCCGCATGCTGAGGAATGTGCCTTTCCAGGTGGATCTGCTGAGGTTTGTGTCTGGGAGAACCTTTCACATCTCCTCCCTCATCAATGCTCAAGTAAAAGTATCCCCCACTTTTTAAACGTTCACAGTAAGACACTGGGCTTTCTTGAAAGAACTACGTTATTACCCAGCTTCAGTAAGAGGAAGAGACCTGAAGAGGATTTTCCTCTTATGAAAAAAGGTGAACAGTGAGAATCGCGTTCAGCATCTGTTTTGGGGAGAAGCACGACAGAGGCGGCGTGCACCCCAACCAGCTCCTTCCTCTGGGAACCACTCTCCACATCCAGCCACCAGCACTTTGAATGGTGTCTGTGAGCCTCTGCTGTGCTTTATCTTCATTTATGCCGGGCCTCCCTTAGAAACTTGTATGCTGAGGCCTAAGAAAAGCCAAAGAGAAGGAATTTTGGAGTCTGAGCACACTGTCTACTTGTTCCGTGTAAATTAACGGCCATTCCTTCTTGACACCATTTCTGCTGTGCAAGGTTTCTCAGAAGCCCTGTACTTTCAAAGAGCAGGGAAACCTATACCCCATGCTGCGGGGTTAGTTTTAGTCTCCATGCTGGACAGAACATTTCATGACTGTCAGATTTTCTCACTCAAACATTGAGAGTTTGAACACCTTCACCCGTTTCTACCACCCCATCCCTGAATCTGGAACCTACCAATCTGCTCTCAGTATCTATGCGTTCAGTATTTGTGTATTCCACGTGGAATGTACATGACAGCATCTGGTATTGGTCTTTCTGTGTCTGAGTTACTTGGAATAAGGCCCCCAAGGTCTGTGTTTCCATGCCTGGTTATTGTGAATAATGCTGCAGTGAACGTGGGAGTGCTTCTGTCTTTTTGAGGCAGTATTTTTGTGTTCTCCAAATCAATACTCAGTAGAGCCATTACTGGGTCATGTGGTAGTTGTATTTATTTTTTTCAGGAACCTCCATATCGTTTGTCACAGTGGCTGCACCAATTTCCATTCCCACCAACAGTGCACAGTGTCTCCTCGTCTGCACACCCATGACCCCACATGGTGTCTGTCTCTGGGACAATTTCTGTTCCAACAGTTGTGAGGGGATAGCCGATTGTGGGTTTGACTGATGTTTCCCTGACGAAGATTAGTGATGTCGAACATCTTTTTCTGTCTGTTGACACCTGTGTGCCATCTTTGGATTGTTTCTATTCACATATTCCCCCCATTTTTTTAAAGATTTTTTTTTATTTATTCATTTGACAGAGATAGAGACAGCCAGCGAGAGAGGGAACACAAGCAGGGGGAGTGGGAGAGGAAGAAGCAGGCTCCCAGTGGAGGAGCCTGATGTGGGGCTCGATCCCAAAACTGGGATCACGCCCTGAGCTGAAGGCAGACGCTTAATGACTGCACCATCCAGGCGCCCCTCCCCCCATTTTTTATACAGTTTTTTTTATTTGTATGAGTGTTGTGTGTATTTTGGATATTAGTGTCTTCTAACACATATGATTCGCAGATACTTTTTTCTTATTCAGTCAGTGGCCTTTTAAGTTTTTGCTGGTTTCTTTTGCCGTGTGGAAGATTTCAGTTTGATGTTGTTCCACTTGTTTATTTTTGCTTTTGTTGCCTTTGCATTTGGTGTCCGATCTGAAGACTCTTTGCCAAAACCAATGTCGAGAGACTTAGTACCTGTGTCTTCTTGGAGGTTTATGGATTCAGGTCTTATGTTCAAATCATTCATCCATTAAAAATTTTGTGTGTGGTGTAAGAAAGTGACCCAGTTATATTCTTCTGCATTTAGTGTCCAGTTTGCCTGTTACCACTCACTGAAGAGACAGTCCTTCCCTCATGGCATATCTTCTGCTGCTGTGTCGTAAGTTAGGATCATCTACGTGTGGGTAAGTTTCTGAACTTTTTGTTCTGTTCCACTGACCTGGTGTCTGTGTTTATGCCAGTACCATCCTGTTTTGATGACAAGAGCTTTGTAATCTACCTTGAAATCCAGGAGTGTGTTGACTGCACCTTTCTTTCTCCACGTTGCATTGGGTATTTGGGGTCTTTTGTGATTCCATACAAGTCTGAGGACTGTTTTCTATTTGCTTGAATAATGCCACTGGAATTCAGATAGGCATTTCATCACATCTGTCAATTGCTTTGGGTACGATGGACATGTTCACATAATTAACTCTTCCAGTTAAGGAGCATGTCGTATGCTTCCATTTGTTTGTGTTGCCTTCCAAATCTTTGACCCATACATTCTTCCCCCTCGACACACATGTTTTTCATTTCTTTTCTGCCATGTGTTGAGTGTACTATGTCTTTCTCATTCTTGGTTACTTTTATTCCTAGATTTTTTTTATGCAATTGTAAATGGCATTGCTTTCTTAATTTCTCTTTGCGAAAGTATGTCATCAGTATACAGAAATGCAAGAAGTTGGTTCATCTGGGTGGCCCCATAGGTGAAGCGTCTGCCTTCAGCTCAGGTCATGATCCCAGAGTTCTGGGATTGAGCCCCGTGTTGGGCTGCCCGCTTAGCGAGGGTCTGCTTCTCCCTCTTTCTGACACTCCCCCTGCTTGTGCTTTTTCTCTTCCTGTCAAATAAATAAATAAAATCTGAAAAAAAATAAAGACAACAGGTCTCTGTATATTATATCCTGCAGCTTTCTTAAATTTGTTTATTCTAACATTATTTTTGTGGAATCTTTCGGGATTTCGTGTCAGTTGCAAATAGTGACAGTTTTCCTGTATGGATTTCATATCTTTCTCTTTTTTTAAAATTATGTTAGTCACCCTACAGTACTTCTTTTGTTTTTGATGTAGTGTTCCATGATTCATTGTTTGCATATAACACCTAGTGCTCATTATGACACGTGCCCTCCTTAATACCCATCACCAGGATAACCCATTCCCCTACCCCTCCCTTTCTGCAACCTTCATTTTGTTTCCGAGTGTCAGTAGTCTCTCATGGTTCATGTCCCCCTCTCATTCCCCCTCTTCACTTTTCCCTTCCTTCTTCTAATGTCCTCCATGCTATTTCTTCCATTCCACATAGGAGTGAAACCATATGATAATTGTCTTTCTCTGCTTGACTTAATTTCACTTAGCATAATCCCCTCCTGTCCATCCACCTTGGTGCAAATGGTGGGTATTCATCCTTTCTGATGACTGAGTAACATTCCATTGTATAGATGAACCACATCTTCTTTGTCCATTCATCTGCTGAAGGACATCTTGGCTCCTTCCACAGTTTGGCTATTATGGACATTGCTGCTATGAACATTGGGATACAGGTGCCCCTTCTTTTCATTACTCTGTGTCTATGGGGTAAATACCCAGTAGTGCAATAGGTGGGTCGTAGGATAGCTCTGTGTTTAATGTCTTGAGGAACGTCCATATTGTTTTCAAAAGTGGCTGTACCAGCTTGAATTCTCACGAGTAGTGTAAGAGGGTTCCCCTTTCTCCACATCCTCTCTGACTTTTTTAAATTTCCTGCCTTGTTAATTTTCTTTTCAAAATTTTATTTATTTATTCCACAGAGATGGAGACAGGCAGCAAGAGAGGGAACACAAGCAGGGGGAGTGGGCGAGGAAGAAGCAGGCTCATAGTGGAGGAGCCTGATGTGGGGCTCGATCCCATAACGCTGGGATCACTCCCTGAGCTGAAGGCAGATGCTTAACTGCTGTGCCACCCAGGCACCCCGTCTTTGTGTCTTCTGCCCATTTTTTGGGTGTCGAATTTGAGGAGTTCTTTATAGATCTTGGATACCAGCCCTTTATCTGTAATATCATTTGCAGATATCTTCTTCGATTCCAAAGGTTGCCTTTTTGTTTTGTTGATCGTTTGCTTTGCCGAGCAGAAGCTTCTTATCTTGATGAAGTGCCAATAGTTCATTTTTGCTTTTATTTCCTTTGCCTTTAGAGACGTGGCTTGCAAGAAGTTGTTTGTCCAAGGTTGAAGAGTTCTTTTGATTTTGATATGAGACAGGAATCCATTATCTTCCTTTCCTCATTGTGTTGGAGTCCTCTGTCTTTCTTGGTGAGTCTAGCTAAGTTTGTCAGTTTTTTTTATCTTTCCAAAAAAGGCAACTCTCATTTTTATTGGTTTTTTTTTTGTCTTTTTAGTCTCCTTTGGATTTATTTATGTATTCATTTTTGTTATTTCCTTATTTCTACTAATTTGGTGCTTTGTTTTTTGTTTTATTTTCTACTTCTTTACCACATAAATCGGGTTGTTTATTGGAGAGCATTCTCATGGATTGATGAAGACTTGAATTTCTATGAACGTCCCCATAGAGCTACTTTTGCTGCATCCCATAAGTTTTTGTAGGTTGACTTTTTCATCAGTGTCAAGGTACTTCCAAAAATTTTTTTTTATTTCTTCTTTGACTGATGGTTGTTCAGTAGCATGTTGTTAAATCTCCACATATTTTTTAAGATTATTTAATTATCTGACAGAGAGTGAGACAGCGAGAGAGGGAATGCAAGCAGAGGGTGGGAGAGGGAGAAGCGGGCTTCCCACTGAGCAAGGAGCCTGATTCGGGGCTAGATTCTAGGATCCTGGGATCACGACCTGAGCTGAAGGCAGATCCTTAAGACTGAGCCACCCAGGCCCCCCAATCTCCACCTATTTTTGACTGTCCTATTTTTTTTTCTTGAGACTGATTTCTAGTTTCATATCATTGTGTTTGGACAAGATTTGAAGCAGAAGGTGAAGAGTACATTCAGATGAAAGGTTTGTTTCCTGGAGGGATTTCTGAGGGCAGACCATGAGTTCTGTGGGGACGGAGGAAGGTTTTGTGAGTCGGGGGATGGGGTTAATCCTTGTTGGAATTACTGACTACTACCATGCAGGCTGTGTGCTACCGTTCACAGTGTAATCCTGATGGACTTGTACTTCATTAGAAATATTTTCTAGGAGGTGTAGGCATAGCCTTCTCTTTAAAGAAAGGTGCCATATGAGTTCATGGCATGACCCCAGGTCAGCAACCAGGATGTATGGTATTGTGGGGGATCAGAACCAGGCTTTCTGTGCGAATTGACAGAAATTGGGTACGGGGAGCTCCATGACCATAGGTGAAGTCCCAAGTGACCCACTGGGTGTTGGGTTCTGTGGATCTGTCTCATCAGGTGCTGTGGAATTCAGGGACACCCTCCTGTCTGTGGATTTGTGTGGAGACAGGTAGACATCACTGGCCAGGCACGAGGGTCGCACTGGACCACCACCAGAGGTGCAGCGTGCGGGGGGGGTGGGGGGGGCACTGCTTGGATTCCATGAAAGCTGACCAGGGTCTGTGACCATGATTCCTAGCAGCTGCAAGGGGAGAGGAGGCTGGGGGTGGTGCACACTTCCTAGACTTGTGGTCAGGACTAGTCTGGAACCCACTGAAGTCAGCCACACTGGGCACAAAAGGCACCCAGTCAGTGTAGCTGTGGGCACTGCTCCCATGGCACTTTCGGGCCGGCTCCATGCTGCCACCTCCTGCTTTTCATCATCATCTTCAAGGTCCTGTGCCTCTGCTCTTGCCCCATGGCCTCCGGGGTATTGTCCGTCCTCCATCTGGCCCTCGTCCCTGGTGCCCTGTGCAGTCCGATGCCAGTGTAGCCTTCTCGAGACAAACATCTGGCCCTGATGGAACACTTCCATGGATCTCGTGTGATGCGAGGATGATGCCCTGCCCTGGAAGGGGGCTGCAGGTCCCCAATCAGGAGAGCCATGTCTCCCTTTTCAGCATGGCCTGCCCTCCCCTCAGTCTTCTTCAGGGAAGCTCTCCCCACTTCCTGAGATGACAGCTCTGAACTTAAAAATGAATGTTATTTTACATATCTCTATGCTTTAGTTCATCCATGGCAAGTCTTTCAACCCCGTTAGTGGGTTTTTTTTAGCAGTTCTGAAGGGCTGTCTGCTCAAAGAGGGGGTGACCAGGGTGGGGCAGCTTTCCCTCTCATCTCCCTCAGCATGTCTCTGAGCCCTGGGGCCAGCTGTCCCACTGAGGATTGAGGGACCCGAGCAGCCCATCATGAGACCAAGCTGTGTCAGCTGTGTAGACTGATGCGTGTCGGAGCGGTGGTCAGCTGGCATGGGCCAGGGGCAGGCAGTGTCTCCTTCTCATTCCTTCCCTCCCTTCCTCCCAGAGGTAGCTCAGAGCAGCCTTCAACCCCTGCATCTCCAGATCCCTTGACCCGTGCCTCCTGTGTTCAGCTGGTGACCTTGGAGTTTCGCATGGATTCTACCTCCGGTACCCTCTCCTGTGGCAGTTCCTGGATCAGGGGAGGGGTCGGACCCTTGTCTGCTTTTGGTCTTCTTCCTGTCCCGCACCAAGCCCACCCACCTTTGCATCTTCCATGTATGTGCTTGGAAGTAAGCCCATCCACAGGGAAACTATTAGCAAAATGGATCCAGGCAATAAACATTGAAGTAGAGATCCAGGATGCATAATAAACCTGCTCTGAAACCTGTCCCAAAATCTGTGACTATAGCACACTGAAACAGAAATAATAATAGCTTTCTGGACTGTGAAGTGACATGTGTCTTTACTTCCAATCTTGAATGCATAGGTGCTGAGCCTGGACAGAAAAGGACCATGGCTCCCATGGGCTGGGATCCACAGTAAGAACTCAATGAAATCTGAATTCGAGACATAGAGTGAATAATTATTGTAGAGTGAACCCTCCCAAGTAGGGCTTATGCTCATTGCACAGGAAAAGCTTTTTCAAAGAGGTTCCTGAAAGAACAATCTTTTTAAAAATTTATTTTAATTCCAGTAGAGCTAACATACAGTGTTATATTCGTTTCAGATGTACAATAGAGTGATTCAGTGATTCTATATGAATCTATAATTCAGTATATTCTATATTACTCAGTGGTCATCAAGAAAAGTGTCCTCTTAATCCGCTTCATCTATTTCACTCATCCCTCTATCCACCTCCTCTCTGGTATCCATCCGTTTGTTCTCTCTTGTTAAGAGTTTGTATTTTGGTGTGTCTCCTTTTTCTATTTTATTGATTTATTTTTGTTTGTTTCTCAAATTCCCCATCAGAGTGACATCGTATGGAATTTGTCTTTCTCTGACTGACTGATTTTAGTTAGGATAATACTCTCTAGCTCCATCCATGTGGCTGCAAATGGCAAGGATTCATTCTTTTTCAAGCCGAGTAATACTCCATCTTGTGTGTGTGTGTGTGTGTGTGTGTGTGTGTGTGTGTGCATGTGTGTGTGAATACACACATCTATCATCTCATTTGTCAATTTTTCTACAGACACTTGGTTTGCTTCCATATTGTGATATTGTAAATAATGGTGCAAGAAACATAGGGGCGCACGTATCCTTTTAAGTTACTGCTTTCCTAGTCTTTGGAGAAATACTAGTAGAGTGATTGTTGGATCGTAGCTTAGTTCTATATTTAATTTTTTGAGGAACCTTCATACTGTTTTCCACGGTGGCCACCGCAGTTTGCATTCCCACCCACAGTTCGCGAGGAATCCCCTTTATCCACATCCTCCTAACACCTGCTCTTTGTTGTGCTTTTGATGTTAGCCATTCTGACAGGTTTGAGGTATTACCTCATTGTCCTTTGGATTTACATTTTCCTGATGATGGGTGATGGTGAACATCTTTTCACGGGACTGTTGGCCATTTGTATTTCTTCTTTGGAGAAATGTCTGTCCATGTCTTCTGCCTATTTTTTAACTGGATTATTTGTTTATTTGGGGTCGAGTAGTATCAGTTCTATATGTTTTGGACACTATCTCTTTATTGCATATGATCATTGCAAATATCTTCTCCCTTTGAGTAGGTTGTCTTATTACTTTTACGTTTTCATTGTTCTTCTGCCGTGTGGAAACTTTTTATTTTGCTGTATTCCCAATAGTTTATTTTTGCTTTCATTTCCTTTGCCTCAGGACACAGTCCAGAAAAACGTTGGTATGGTCCATGTCAAGAAGTTACTGTCTTCCCTCCTGTAGGATTTTTATGGATTCAGTTCTCATATTGAGGTCTTGAAACTGTTTTGTGTTTGTCTGTATTGTGTAAGAAAGCAGTCTAATTTCATTCTTTTGTGCGTAGCTGTCTAGTTTTCCCAACACCATTTGTTGTAGAGACTGTCCTTTTCCCTTTTGATATCGTTGCTTGCTTTGTGGAAGATTCATGGACCACATAATTGTGGGTTTCTGTCTGAACTTGTATCCTGTTCCTTTGGTCGCTGTGTCTATTTTTGTGCCATACTGTCTTGTTAGGATGACTGCAGCTTTGTAGTATAACCTGAAATCTAAAATTGTGAGTCCTCCAGCCTTGTTTTTCTTTTCCACATTGCACTGGCTGTTCAGTATCTTTAGTGGTTCCATACAAATGTTTAGGATTGTTTATTCGAGGTCTTTTATTCTTTAATTTAAATTCAATTTGCCAACTTGCAGTACACCATTAGTTTCAGATGTAGTCTTCAATAAATTATCAGTCGTGTGTAACACCCAGTGCTCATTGTATCGTGTGGCCTCCTTAATGCCACTCACCCAGTTACCCCCCCCAACTTCTCCTCCAGCAATCATCAGTTTGTTGCAATACTTAAGTGTCTATCATGGGTTTTCTCCCTCTCTGATGACTTCCCATTCTATTTCCCCTCCCTTCCCCTATGGTCTTCTTCCCTTTTTCTGATATTCCACATAGGAGTGAAAGCATATGATCATTGCCTTTCTTTCATTGGCTTATTCCACTCACTATAATACCCTCCAGCTCCACCCAGGTCGGTGTGATGGTAAGTGTTCATGCTTTCTGATGGCTGAGTAATATTCCATTATATATATATGATCCACATCTTCTTTATCCATTCATCTGTCCATGCTCATCTGCACTCTTTCCACAATTTGTCTATTATGGATATTGCTGCTATGAACACTGGGGTGCATGTGTCCCGTCTTCACTACATGTCTCTTTGGGGTAAATACCCAGTAGTGCAATTGCTGGGATATAGGGTAGCTTTATTTATAACTTTTTGAGGAAACTCCGTACCATTTTCAAGAGTGGCTGTACCGGACTGCATTCGCACAGGGGTGTAAGAGGGTTCCCGTTTCTCCACATCTTCTCCACATGTATAGTTTCATGTCTTCTTATTTTTAGATATTCGGCCTCGTGTGATATGGCATCTATAGGGGTTTAGATTTGCATTTCCCTGAAGCCAAGTGATATGAAGCATTTATGCATGTATCTTTTGGTCCCTAGTGCGTCGTCATCAGTGAAATGACTTCCCATTTTAATCCATCTCAAGACCTAAAGCTGGGTAAGGCACTGAAGCTCGATGATGCCATCGGTTGGAAGTGTGGAGAATTTCAAAAGATCTCTGTGGAGAGTAAGTTTAAAGGTCAGTGTGAAGCTAGTAATTGGATCCAGGGCGATCTCTGAAAGTGGGGGTTCCCTGGGATGGGCTGAGGGGGGCCCTCCGATTTTCCTGCTATGAATCCGTACGGTAGCTCCAAACGGACATTTTCCTGCTGTGGGGCAGGCTGAGTCCTCTAGTCGTGCAGAGGTGATCCCAATGCCTGGTACCTTGGAGGCAGGCAAACGGGGAGGGGACCCTCAGCAGAAGCCCCAGGGTTAGGTTAGGCCTCAAGAGACAGCAGGTCCGAACTGCCCAGTGCTCAGAGAACTCCCAGGCCGACTGAGATGAGGGCACAAGGGCGGGTGAATGTGAGCCTTGGGGTTTCATCCAGAAAGGCCCACAAAGGTCAGAGGTCATCAGCAGGTGCTCTCAGGGGGTGCCCCAATTCTCTTGCCCTGAATGCTCTGTTGTGCCCCCAAACGGTACAGTTTCCTGTGTGCTGCAGGCTGAGTCCTACGGTGGGGCTTGGGTGTCCCCAATCCCCCGGAGTGGGGTGCCAGGACCCTGGGGAGGGGCCCCTCTCTGCCCAACCTAGGGTAAGGGTTACGGTCCAGGAGCCCGGCAGGGACAATCTGCAGGCTGTGCGGCGAGCTCCGTGGAGGGCTGAGAGGAGGCCATGGGGGAGGGTGAGCATGGGCCTCAGGGTTGGGGCATGGGGGGCTGCCAAATGTGGGGATGGGCTCCGGGGGCCTCCCCAAGTTCTTGTGCCCTGTAGGCTCCGTAGATCCCCAAGGGGCATGGTTTCCTGTCGGGTGGCAAGCTGAGTCCTGCGGTGGGGCACAGGTATCCCAATTCCCCAGGCCTGCAGTATAAGGCTCCTGGGGAGGCCCCCACACCCGCGGCCGACCTAGGGTTAGGGTTAGGTCTCAGGGGCCCTGCAGGCCCGATCTGCTGCCTGTATGTCGAGCTACAGGGACTGAGGTGAGGGTGTGGGGAGGGTGAGCGTGGGCCTTAGGGTTGGGGTGCGGGAGGCTGCCGAAGTTCGCTGGTGGCTCAGGAGTGCCCTCCTGGTTCTCCCGCCCTGAATACTCTATGGCCTCCCAAGGCACATGGTTTCCTGTGGGGTGGCAGACTGAGTCCTGCTGTGGGGCTCAGGTGTCCCCAATCCCTGGGGCTGCAGCTCCAGGCTCCTGGGGAGGGGCCCCTTCACAGATGAACTAGGGTTAGGGTTGGGGTCCAGGAACCCCGCAGGCCAGATCTGCCCACTATGTCGCGAGCTCTGCCACGGGCTGAGGTGAGGGTGCGGGGTGGGGTGAGCATGGGCTTCAAGGTTGGGTTTAGGGATCGCCGAAGTTCGCCGGGGGCTCTGGGGGCCCTCCTGGTTCTCCCCCCCTGAATGCTCTACAGCCTCCCAAGGGGCCTGGTTTCCTGCGGGCTGGCAGGTTTTGTCCTGCAATGGGCCTCAGGTGTCCCCAGTCCCTGGGGCTGCGGCACCGGGCCCCAGGGGAGGGGCCCTACCCAGCCAACCTAGGGTCAGGTCTAGGCCCCAGGAACCTGGCAGGCCTGATCTTCCGGCTCTGCGTCGAGCTCGGTGGCAAGCTGAAGGGAAGGCGTGGGGTGGGATGAGCGTGGGCCTCAGGGTTGGGGTGTAGGGGGCTGCCGAGAATCGCTGGGGCTCAGGGGGGCCCTACCAGTTCTCCTGCACGGGATGCCTGTGGCGCCCCAAGGGGCATGGTTTCCTGAGGGGTGGCAGGCTGAGTCCTGTGCTGGGGCTCAGGTGTACCCAATCCCTGGGTTTAAGGTACGGATTAGGGTACGGGTTAAGGTTAGGGTATGGGTTAGGGTTAGGGTATGGGTGAGTGTAGGGGTTAGGGTTAGGGTAAGGAGAGGGTACGGGTTAGGGTTGGGTTTAGGGGTTACAGGTTAGAGGTTAGAGGTTATGGGTTAGGGTACGGATGCGGGTTTAGGGTACGGGTTAGAGTTTAGGGTTTGGGTTTAGGGTTAGGGTTAGGGTTGGAGTACGGGTTAGGTTTAGGGTATGGGTTAGGGTTAGGGTACGGGTTAGGGTATGCATTAGGGTATGGTTTAGGGTACGGGTTAGGGTACTGTTTAGGGTAAGTGTTGGCGTACGGATTAGGGTACGCTTTAGGTTACGGGTTAGGGTTAGGGTAAGGGTTAGGGTTAGGGTACAGTTTTTGGGTTATGGTACAGGTTAGGTTACGGTTTAGGGTTAGGGTTAGGGTACGGGTTAGGGAACGGGTTTGGGATAAGGATAGGGTACGGTTTAGGGTTAGGGTATGGGTTAGGGTATGGGTTAGGGTACAGGTTAGGGTTAGGTATGGGTTAGGGTACGGGATAGGGTACGGGTTAAGGTTAAGGTAAGGGTACTGGTTAGGGTTA
Source organism: Ursus americanus (assembly GCF_024610735.1). Lineage (NCBI taxonomy): Eukaryota > Metazoa > Chordata > Mammalia > Carnivora > Ursidae > Ursus > Ursus americanus. The sequence goes on along the minus strand of NC_142157.1, from coordinate 293,757 downwards.
GGGTACGGGTTACGGTTTAGGGTTTAGGGTTATGGTTAGGGTACAGGTTCGGGTTAGGGTATGGGTAGGGTTAGGGTACAGGTTATGTTACGAGTTAGGGTATGGGTTAGGGTCAGGGTTTAGGGTTTAGGGTTAAGGTTAGGGTACGGGTTAGGGTACTTGTTAGGGCTACAGTTAGGTTTAGGGTACGGTTTAAGTTATGGGTTAGGGTACCGTTTATGGTTAGGGTAGGGTACGGGTTAGAGTATGGGTTAGAGTACGTGTTAGGGTTACAGTTAGGGTTAGGGTACATGTTAGAGTTAGTGTTAGGGTATGGGTTAGAGTTAGGGTTAGAGTATGGGTTAGTGTATGGGTTAGGGTTAGGTTTAGGGTTAGGTTACGGGTTAGGGGTAGGGTTAGCTGAAGGGGTAGGGATGGGGGTTAGGGGTATGGTAGGGGTCGGGGTAGGGTTAGGGTTTAGGGTTAGGGTTTGGGGTTTGGCGTTAGTGGTTAAGGTTAGGGTTTAGTGTTTAGGGTATCGGGTTTAGGGTTAGGGTTTAGGGTTTAGGGTTTAGGGTTAAGGTTAGGGTTTAGGGTTTAAGGATTAGGGTTTAGGGTTAGGTTTAGGGTAGGTATAGGGTTAGGGTAAGGTTTAGGGGTTAGGGTTAGGGTAGGGTTAGGGGTTAAGGTTTAGGTTTTAAGGTTATGGGTTAGGGTTTAGGGTTAGGGTTACACCCCAGTATTCCAGCAGGACCATTCCACCAGCTGTGCGGTAGCGGAGGGCTGGGCCGAGGTGAAGGTGCTGGCAAGCTGGAGTGTGGGCCCAAGCATTTTGGCGCGGGGGGCCTTGAAAAGTGGCCAGGGGATCGGAGGGGCCCTGCCGGTTCTCCCGCCCTGAATGGCCAGCTGTACCCCTAGCGGCCTGGGTGGCGGCGGGGCGGCACAGTGATTACGGCGCTGGGGCTCGGGGGTCCCCAGCGTTTCAGCCCCAGGCCCCTTGGGATGGGCCCCTTGGGGGCCAACCTAGGGTAAAGGTTAGCTCCTGGAGGCCGGCAGGCACAATCCGCCGTCTGGGGCGAATGGAGGTGCAGTGAAGATCAGGGCGCTGGTGAGCAGGAGAGTGGGCCCCGGCGTTTTGGCGCTGGGAGCCTTCGAAGTCACCAGGGCAAGGAGGGTCCTGCCCATTCTCCCGCCCTGAATGATCGGCTGTGCCCTAGCGGCCTGCGTATGGTCGGGGCGGAAGGGTGAGTCCAGCGTTGCGACTCAGGGGTCCCCAATCCCTGGCGTTCGGCGGCAGTCGCTTTGGGAGGGGCCCCTTGGGAGCTAACCTAGGGTTAGGGTTAGCCCTCGGGAGGCCGGCAGGCTCGATTCACTGGCTCTGCGGCGAATGGAGGGGTGGGCCAAGGTGAGGTCGCTGACGAGTGGAAGCGTGGGCCCCAACATTTTGGCTCAGTGGGCCTTCGAATGTCACAGGGGGCTCGGAGGGCCCTGCTTGTTCTCCCGCCATGAAGGACCGGCAATCCCCTAGCGCCCCGGGTGGCGGCGGAGTGGCAGGGTCAGTCCAGCAGTGTTGCTCGGTTTTCCCCAATCCCCAGCGTTGCAGCGCCAGGCCCCTTGGGAGGGGCCCCTCGGGGACTGTCCTAGGGTTAGGTTAACCCCCAGGAGGCCAGCAGTCCCGATTTGCCGGCTGTGCAGTGAGGGGAGGGATTGACCGTGGTAGGGCGCAGTCGAGCGGTAGCGTGGTACCCAGCATTTTGGCGTGTCGGGGGCCTTCGTATTTGACCGGAGGCTCGGAGGGCCCTGCCGGTTATCCCGCCCTGAATGCCCAGTGGCGCCGCTAGTGGCCCGCATGGCAGCGGGACGGCAGGGTGAGCCTGGCGCTGGGGCTTGCGGGTCCCCAATCCCTGCCATTGCAGCACCAAGCCTCTTGGGAGGGGCCACTCTGGGGCCCACCTAGGGTTATGGTTAGCCCCAAGGAGCCCGGGAGGCCGGATCCGCCAGCTGTGTGGCTAGAGGGGGGGTGGGCCGAGGTGAGGGCGCTGTAGAGCGGGAGCGTGGGCCTCAGCGTTTTGGCGCAGGGGACCTACGAATGTCGCCTGGGGCTCGGAGGGCCCTGCCTGTTCCCCCACCCTGAATGACAGGTGACACCCCAAGTGGCTCGGGTGGCGGCGGAGGGGCAGGTTGAGTACATCGCTGGGGCTTGGGGGTCCCCAATCTCCGGCGTCGTGGTGCCAGGCCCTTTGGTAGGGCCCTTCGGGGGCCGACCTAGGGTTAGAGTTAGCCCCCAGGAGGCCGGCAGGCCCGATAAGATGGCTGTGGGGCGAGTGGAGGTGTGGGCCGAGGTAAGGGTGCTGGCTAGTGGAATCGTGGTACCCAACATTTTGGCACGGGGGGCCTCCGAAGGTCGCCAGGGGTCTGAGGATCCTGCCCTTTCTCCCGCCTTGAATGACTGGCGGCACCCTTAGCGGCCTGGGTGGTGACGGGGAGGCATGGTGACTCTGTCGCTGCGGCTCAGGAATCCCCAATCCCAGGCGTTGCAGCACCAGGCCCCTAGGATGGGCCCCTTGGGGCCGACCTAGGGTTAGGTTTAGCCCCTAGGAGGCCTGCAGGCCTGATTCACCGGCTGTTGGAGAAGCGGAGGGTGGACTGAGGTGAGGGCCCAGGTGAGTGGGAGCATGGGCCCCAGCGTTTTGGCATGGATGGCCTTCGAAAGTTTCTGGGTTCTTGAGAGCCCTGCCCGTTTTCCCACCCTGAATGACCTGCGATGCCCCAGTGGGTCCGGTGTCGGCGGGGTGGCAGGGTGAGTCCAGTGCTGCAGCTAGGGTGTCCCCAATCCCAGGCGTTGCTGCTCCAGTCCCCTTGAGAGTGGCCCCTTGGGGGCTGACCTAGGGTAGCGTCAGCCCCCAGGAGGCCGGCAGGACCGATACGCCACTGTGGGGCAGCAGAGGGGCGGGCTGAGTTGAAGGTGCTGGTCAGTGGGAGCGTGGCCGCGGTGGTTTGGCTCGGGGGGGCCTTCGAATGTCCCACGGCTCCGAAAGCCCTGCCCCTTCAACCGACCTGAATGACCGGCGGCGCCCCTAGTGGCCCGGGTGATGTGGGACGGCAGGGTGAGTCAGGCGTTAGGAATCGGGAGTCCCCAATCCCCGGCATTGCGGGATCAAGACCCTTAGGATAGGCCCCTCATGGGCCAATCTAGGGTTAGGGTTAGCTCCCAGGAGGCCGGCAGGCCTGATATGCCAGCTAGACTGCGAGAGGAGGGGCGGGCGGAAGTAAAGGTGCTGGCGAGCGGGAACATGGGCACCAGCGTTTTGACTTGGGGCTTTCAAAGGTCGCTGGGGTCTCGCGGGCCCTGCCCGTTCTCCCACCCTGAATGAACAGCGCCGCCCCAGCGTGCCTGGTGTCAGCAGGGAGGCAGAGTGAGTCTGGCGCTGGGGCTCGGGGGTCCCCAATCCCCGGCGTTGTGGCCCAGGCCCCTTGGGAAGCACCCCTCGTGTGCCGACCTAGGGTTAGGGATAGCCCCCAGGAGTCCTGCAGGCCTGATCCACCAGCTGTGTGGCAAACGGAGGGGGGGGGGGTGGGCAGAGGTGAGGACGCTGGTGAGCGGGAGCGTGGGCACAAGTGTTTTGGCGCGGGGGGCCTTCGAGTGTCACCGGGGGCTCGGAGGGCCATGCCCGTTCTCCCGCCCTGAATGACCGGCGGTGCCTCTAGCGGCCCGGGTGGTGGAGGGGCGGCAGGTGAATCCGGCGCTGGGGCTCAGGGGTCCTCAATCCACTGTTTTGCGGTGCCAGGCCCCTTGGGAGGGGCCCCTCAGGGAATGACCTAGGGTTAGGCTTAGCCCCCAGGACGCCGGCAGGCTCAATCCGCCAGCTGTGTAGCGAATTGAGGGGTGGGTCGAGGTGAGGTCTCTGTGGAGTGGGAGCGTGGGCTCAAGCTTTTTGGCACCGGGGGCCTTCGAATGTTTCCGGGGACTCGACAGGCCCTGCCCATTCTCCTCCCTGAGTGACCGGCAGCGCCCCTAGCAGCCCAGGTGGCGGCGGGGCGGCAGGGTGAGTCAGGCACTGTGGCTCGGGTATCCCCAATCCCTGGCATTGTGGCGCCAGGCCCCTTGGGAGGGGCCCCTCGGGGGCCAAACTAGGGTTAGGTTTAGCCCCTAGGAGGCCGGCAGGCCCTATTCCCCAGCTGTGTGGAGACTGGAGTGACGGAGCGAGGTTAGGGCGCTGGTGAGCAGGACTGTGGGCCCAGGTGTTGTGGCACGGGGGGCCTTTGAAGGTCTCCGTGTCTCTGAGGGCCCTGCCCGTTCTCACGCCCTGAATAACGGCAGCACCCCAAGCCCCCGGGTGGCAGCTGGGGGGCAGGGTGAGTCCAGTGCTGAAGCTCGGGGGTCCACAATCCCTGGCGTTGTGGCGCCAGGCCCCTTGGAAGGGGCCCCTCGGCGGTCAATCTAGGGTTACGGTTAGCCCCCAGAAGGCCAGTGGACCCGATCAGTGGCTGTGCAACACGCTGAGGGTTGGGCCGAGGTGAGGGCACTGGCGAGACTGAGCATGAGCCCAAGTGTTTTAGCGCGGGGGGCCTTCAAAGGTCGGCGGGGGCTCGGAGGGCCCTGCTGGTTCTGTCGCCCTGAATGACCGGCGGTGCCCCTAGCGGCCTGGGTGGGGACAGTGCATCAGGGTGAGTCCGGCTCTGGGGCTCTGCGTCACCAATCCCCAGCGTTGCAGAGCCAGGCCCCTTGGGATGTGCCCCTCGGGCTCGACCTAGGGTTTCGGTAGGCCCCCAGGAGCCTGGCAGGCCCTATCCACCGGCTCTGAATCAAGCGGAGGCGTGGGCCAATGTGAGGGCACTGGCGAGCAGGAGCATGGGGCCAACGTTTTTGCGCGGGGGGCCTTCGAAGGTCAGCGGGGGCTTGGAAGGCCCTGCCTGTTCTCCCGCCCTGAATGACCGGCGGCGCCCCTGTGGCCCGGGTGGCGGCGGGACGGCTGGGTGAGTCCAGAGCTAGGGCTCAGGGGATCCCAAGCCCTGGCGTGGCGGCGCCAAGCCCTTTGGGAGGAGCCCCTTGGGCGCTTATGTAGGGTTTGGTTTAACCCCCAGGAGGCAGGTGGGCCTGATCCACCGGCTATGCGGTGTGTGGAAGGGCTCGCTGAGTTGAGGGCGCTGGTGAGTGGGAACGTGAACACAAGCGTTTTGGCGTGGGGTGCCTTCGAAGGTCACCGGGGGCTCAGAGGGCCCAGCAAGTTCTCCCGTCCTGAATGACCGCCGGTGCCCTAGCAGCCTGGGTGGCGGCGGGGCGGTAGGGTGAGCCCGGAGCTGGGGCTCGGGGATCCCCAATCCCCGGCGTGGCATCACCAGGCCCCTTGGGAGGGGTCCCTCTCGGCTGACGTACGGTTATAATTAGCTCAAAGGAGGCCGGCAGGCCGGATCTGCCAGCTGTGCGGCGAGCAGAGTGGTGGGCCGAGGTGAGGGCGCTGGTGATCTGGAGCGTGGGCCCAAGCATTTTGGCGTGGGGGGCCTTCGAAGGTCGCCAGGGGCTCGGAGGCCCTGCCCCTTCTCCCGCCCTGAGGGACCGGCGGTGCCCCTAACAACCCAGTTGGCGGTGGTGTGGCAGTGTAAGTCCGGCGCTGGGACTCGAGGGTCCCCAATCTCCGGCATGGCGGTGCCAGTCCCCTTGGGAGGGGCTCCTCAGGGGCCGAGCTAGGGTTAGGGTTAGACCCCAGGAGGCCAGCAGGCCCGATCCGGCGGTTGTGCAGCTTGCGGAGGGGCTGGCCGAGGGGAGGGCGCTGGTGAGCAGAAGCGTGGGCCAAAGCATTTTGGCGCGGGAGGCCTTGGAATGTCGCTGGAGGCTCGGAGGGCCCTGCCCATTCTCCAACCCAGATGACCGGTGGCGCCCCTAGCGGCCCGGGTGGCGGCGGGGTGTGAGGGTGCGTCCCGCAGTTTGCTCTGGGGGTCCCCAATCCCCAGTGTGGCAGCGCCAGGCCCCTTGGGATGGGCCCCTCAGGAGCTAACCTAGGGTTAGGGTTAGCCCCCAGGAGGCTGGCAGTCCCGATCTGCCAGCTGTGCGGCGAGCGGAGGGGTGGCCTGAGGAGAGGGTGCTGGTGAGCAGGAGCGTAGGCCCAAGCGTTTTGGCGTGGGGGGGCTTCGAAGGTCTCCAGGGGCTCGGAGGTCCCTGTCCGTTCTCCCGCCCTAAATGACCGGCGGCGCCCCTAGCTGCCCGGGTGGCAGCGGGGTGGCAGGGTAAGTCCTGCGCTGAGGCTCGAGGGTCCCCAATCATCAGCTTCGCGGTGCCAGGCCCCTTGGGAGGGGCCCCTCGTGAGCAGACCTAGGGTTAGGGTTAGTCCCCAGGAGGCCGAGAGGCCCAATCTGCCTGCCTGTGGTGAGCGGAGGGACGGGCCGAGGTGAGGGCATTGGTGAATGTGAGCTTGGGCCCAAGCGTTATGGCGTGGGGGGCCATGGAAGGTCGACAGGGGCTCGGAAGGCCCTGCCCGATCTCCCGCCCTGAATGAGGACGGCATCCCTAGCGGGCCAGGTCATGGCGGGGCGGCAGGGTGAGTTCGGCGCTGGTGCTCGGGGGTCCCCAATCCCCAGCGTGGCAACGCCAGGCACTTGGGAGTGGTCCCTCGGGGACCGACCTAGGGTTATGGTTAGCTCCAGGCGGCTGGCAGGCCCGATCCGCAGCCTGTGCAGCGAGCAGAGGGGTGGGCCGAGGTGGGGGCGCTGGGGAGTGGGAGCGTGGGCCCAAGCGTTTTGGTGTGGGGGGTCTTCAAAAGTCGGTGGGGGCTTGGAGGGCCCTGCCCGTTCTCCCACCCTGAATAACCGGCGGCACCCCTAGAGCCCCGGGTTGCAGTGGGGCGGCCGTATGAGTCCACTGCTGGGGCTCGAGGGTCCCCAATCCCAGGCCTTGCAGCTCCAGGCTCCTTGGGAGGGGCCCATCAGGGGCCGACCTAGGTTTAGGGTTAGCCCCCAGGAAGCTGGCAGGCCCGATCCGCATGCTGTGTAGTGAGCAGAGGGGCAGGCCGAGGTGAGGGCGCTGTCAAGTGGGAGCGTGGGCCCAAGCGTTTTGGCGCGGGGGGCCTTCGAAAGTCATTGGGGGTTCGGAGGGCCCTTCCCGTTCTCACGCCCTGAATGACCGGCGGCTCCCTTAGCGGCCCGGGTGGCGGCAGGTTGGCAGGTTGAGTCCGGCGCAGGGGCTCAGGTGTCCTCAATCCCCGGCGTTGTGGCGCTAGGACCCTTGAAAGGGGTCCCTCCGGGGGGACCTGGTTTTAGGGTTAGCCCCAGGAGGCCAGCAGGCCCAATCCACAGGCTGTGCGGCATACGATGGGGCGGGCCTAGGTGAGGCCGCTGGCGAGTGGGAGCATGGCTCCAAGAATTTTTTAAAGTGGGCCTTCGAAGGTCGTCGAAGTCTCAGAGGGCCCTGCCCGTTCTACCGCCCTGAATAACCGGCAGCGCCCCTAGCACCCCGGGTGGCGGTGGGGCCCTGGGTGACTTCGGTGCTGGAGCTTGGGGGTCCCCAATCCCAGGCGTTGCTGCTCCAGGCCCCTTGGGATGGGCCCCTCGAGGACCGACCTAGGGTTACGGTTAGCCCCAGGAGGCCGGCAGGCATACGGAGGTGCTGGCCGAGGTGAGGATGCTGACGAGCAGGAGCGTGGGCCCAAGAGTTTTCGCACGTGGGCCTTCGAAGTTCGCTGGGGGCTCAAAGGGCACTGCACGTTCTCCCGCCCTGAATGACCAGCGGTACCCCTAGCGGCCAGTGTGGCGGTGGGGTTGCAGGGTGATTCCGGCGCTGGGGTCGGGGGTCCCCAAACCCCGGCGTGTTTTGCGCCAGGCACCTTGGGAGGGGCCTTCGGGGGCCGACCTAGTGTTAGGGTTAGACCAAAGGAGGTCGGCAGGCCCGATCTGCCGGGTGTGCGGCGAGCGGAGTGGTGGGCTGAGGTGAGGGCACTGGCGACAGGGATCGTGGGCCCAAGCGTTTTGGCACTGGGGGCCTTCGAAGGTCGCCAGGAGCTCTGAGGGCCCTGCCCGTTCTACCACCCTGAATGATCGGCGGCGCACCTAGCGGCCCCGGTGGTGGCGGGTCGGCAGGGTGAGTCTGGCGCTGGGGCTCTAGAGTCCCCAATCCCTGGCGTGGCAAAGCCAGGCCCCTTTGGAGGGGCCCTCGGGGACCGACCTAGGGTTAGGGTTAGCCCCGAGGAGGCTGGCAGGCCAGATCCGTCAGCTGTGTGGGGAGTGGAGAGGTGGGCCGAGGTGAGGGCGCTGGGGAGCGGGTGCGTGGGCCCAAGCATTTTGGCGCTAGGGCCTTCGATGGTCGCTTGGGGATCGGAGGGCTCTGATAGTTCTCCCGCCCTGAATGACCATCGGCGCCCCTAGTGGCCCGGGTTGTGGCAGTACGGCAGGGGGAGTCCGGCCTTGTGGTTGAGGGGTCCCCAATCCCTGGGGTTGCTGCGCCAGGCCCCTTGGGAGGGGCCCCTTGGGGGATGACCTAGGGTTAGGGTTAACCCACAGGACGCCTGCAGGCCCTATCCCCCGGCTGTGCAATGTGCGGAGGGGCGGACCGAGGTGAGGGCGCTGGAGAGCGGGAGCATGGGCCCAAGCGTTTTGTCGAAGGGGGCCTTCGAAGGTCATCGATGGCCTGGAGGGCCTTGCCTGTTCTCCCGCCCTGAATGACTGGAGGTGCCCCTAGCGGCCCGGGTGGTGGCGGGGCATCCGGGTGAGTCCGGCGCTGGGGCTCAGGGTTCCCCAATCCCCGGTGTTGCGGCTCTAGGCTCCTTGCTAGGGGCCCCTAGGGGACTGGCCTACGGTTAGATTTAGCCCCCAGGAGGCCGTCAGCCCGATCCGCCAGCTCTGTGGCGAGCGGAGGGCGGGCGGAGGTGAGGCCGCTGGCGAGCTGGAGCGTGGGCCCAGGCGTTTTGGCGCGGGGGTCCTTCAAAAGTCGCCGGGGGCTTTGAGGGCCCTGTAAGTTCTTCTGCACTGAATGATCGGTGGCTCCCCTAGCGGCCTGGATGGAGGAGGGGCGGTAGGGTGAGTCGGGCGCTGGGGCTTGGGGATCCCCAATCCTCGGCGTTGGGGAGCCAGGCCCCTTTGGAAGGGCTCTAGGGGGCCGACCAAGCGTTACTGTTAGCCCACAGGAGGCCGGCAGACCCGATCTGCTGGCTGTGTGGCGAGCAGAGGGGTGGGTTGAGGTGAGGGCGCTGGTAAGCGGGAGTGTGGGTCGAAGCGTTTTGGCGTGGGGGGCATTCGAATGTCGCCGGTGCTCAGAGCACCCTTCCCGTTAAACCACGCTGAATGCCCGATGGCGCACCTAGCGGTCCGGGTTGCAGAGGGGTAGCAGGGTGAGTCCGGTGCTGGGGCTCGGGGGTGCCCAAACCCCGGCCTTGCGGCACCAGGCCCCTTTGGATGGGCCCCTCGGGGGCCGACCAAGGGTTATTGTTAGCCCCCAGGAGGCCAGCAGGCCCGATCCGCCGGCTGTGAGGCGAGCAGAGGGGTGGACCCAGGTGAGGGCGCTTGAAAGCAAGAACGTTGACCCACGCGCTTTGGTGCGGGGGGCCTTTGAAGGTCATCGGAGGTTCGGAGGGCCCTATCCGTTCTCCTGCCCTGAATGACCAGCGGCACCCCTAGCAGCCGGGGGGGGGGGCGGGGTGGCAGGGTGAGTCCGGCACTGGGGCTCAGGGGTCCCCAATCCATGGCGTTGTGGCGCCAGGCCCCTTGGGAGGGGCCCGTCGGGGGCCTACCTAGGGTTAGGATTAGCCCCCAGGAGGCCGGCAGCCCCAATCACCCAGCTGTGCGGCGAGCAGAGGGGTGGGCCCAGGTGAGAGCGCTTGAGAGCCAGAGCGTGGGCCCAAGCGTTTTGGCGCGGAGGGCCTTTGAATGTCTCCGGGGGCTTGGAAGCCCCTGCCGGTTCTCCCGCCCTGAATGACTGCAGCGCCCCTAGCGGCCCGGGTGGAGGCGGGAAGGCAGGGTGAGTTCGGCGCAGGGGCTCGGGTGTCCTCAATCCCTGGCGTTGTGGCGCTAGGCCCCTTGAGAGGGGCCCCTCAGGGGGGACCTGGGTTTAGGGTTAGCCCCAGGTGGCCGGCAGGCCCGATCCGCAGGCTGTGCGGCATACGGTCGGGTGGGCCGAGGTGAGGCCGCTGGCGAGCGGGAGCATGGCTCCACGCATTTTGCGAAGCGGGCCTTCGAAGGTCGTCGAAGTCTCGGAGGGCCCTGCCCGTTCTACCACCATGAATAATCGGCGGCGCCTCTAGCACCCCGGGTGTCGGCGGGGCTGCCGGGTGTGTCCGGTGCTGGAGCTTGGGGGTCCCCAATCCCAGGTGTTGCTGCTCCAGACCCCTTGGGATGGGATCCTCGAGGACCGACCTAGGTTTATGGTTAGCCCCAGGCGGCCGGCAGGCCCGATCCGCTGGCTGTGCGGCGAGAGGAGGGGCGTTCCGAGGTGGGGCCACTGGGGAGCGGGAGCATGGGCCCAAGCGTTTTGGCATGGGGGGCCTTCAAAAGTCGGCGGGGGCTCGGAGGGCCCTGCCCATTCTCCCGCCCTGAATAACTGGTGGCGCCCCTAGTGCCCCTGGTTGTGGTGGGGCGGCCAGGTGAGTCCGGCGCTGGGGATCAGGCGTCCCCAATCCCTGGCGTGGTGGCGCCAGGCCCCTTGGGAGGGGCCCCTCGGGGGCCGATCTAGGCTTATGGTTATCCACCAGGAGGCCAGCAGGCCCGATCTGCCAGCTGTTCGGCGAGTAGTAGGGCAGGCCAGGGGAGGGCGCTGGCGAGCAGGAGCATGGGCACAGCGTTTTGGCATGGCCAGCCTTCGAAAGTCGCCAGGGGCTTGGAGGGTTCTGCCCGTTCTCCCGCCCTGAATGACCAGCGGCGCCCCTAGTGGCCCGGGTGGTGGCGGGGTGGCATGGTGAGTCCGGCGCTGGGGCTCGGGCGTCCCCAATCCCTGGCGTGGTGGCGACAGGCCACTTGGGAGGGGCCCCTCGGGAGGGGCCCCTCGTGCGTCGACCTAGGGTTAGGGTTAGCCCCAAGGAGGCTGGCAGGCCGATCTGCCAGCTGTGCGGTGAGCGGAGGGGCGGGCCGATGTGAATGCGCTGGAAGCAGGAGCGTGGGCCCAAGCGTTTTGGCGCAGGGGGCCTTCGATGGTCGCCATGAGCTCTGATGGACTTGCCCGTTCCCCCGCCCTTAATGACCGGCGGCACCCTAGCGGCCAGGGTGGCGGCGGGGCAGCAGGGTGAGTCCAGCGCTGGGGCTCGGGGGTCCCCAATCCCCGGCATTGCGGCGCCAGGCCCCTTAGGATGGGGCACTAGGGGGCTTACCTAGGGTTAGTGTTAGCCCCCAGGAGGCTGGGAGGCCCGATCTGCCGGCTGTGTGGCGTGCAGAGGGGAAGTACGAGGGAGGGCGCTGGCGAGCGGGAGTGTGGGCCCAAGCGTTTTGGCGCGGGAGGCCTTCGAAAGTCGCAGCGGCTTGGAGGGCACTGCCCGTTCTCCCGCTCTGAATGACCGGCAGCACCCCTAGCAGCCCTGGGGGCAGTGTGGCAGCAGTGTGAGCCCGGCGCTAGGGCTCGGGGGTCCCCAATCCCCAGCTTTGTGGCACCAGGGCCCATGGGAGGGGCCCCTTGGGGACGGACCTAGGGTTAGGTTTAGCCCCCATGAGGCCTGCAGGCCCGATCCACCGGCTGTGCGGCGAGCGGTGGGGCGGGCCGAGATGAGGGCACTGGCAAGCTGGAACATGGGCCCAAGCTTTTTGGCGCGAGTGGCCTTCGAAGGTCGCCGGGGGCTAAGAGGGCCCTGCCCCTTCTCCCTCCCTGTTTGACCGGCGGTGCCCCTACCTGCCCGGTTGGCGGCAGGGTTCAGGGTGAGTCCGGCGCTTTGGCTCGGGGGTCCACAATCCCCAGCGTTGCGGCGCCAGGTGCCTTGGGAGGGCTGACCTATGGTTAGGGTTAGCCCCCAGGAGGCCAGCAGGCCCGATCGGCCAGCTTTGCGGTGAGCAGAGGGGCGGGACGAGGTGAGGGCGCTGACAAGTGGGAGCGTACGCGCAAGCGTTTTGATGAGGGGTGTCTTCGAGGTCACCTGGGGCTCGGAGGGCCCTGCCTGTTCTCACGCCCTGAATGAATGGCAGCGCCGCTAGCGGCCCGTGTGGCAGCGGGGCGACACAGTGGGTCCGGTGCTGTGGCTCGGGGGTCAGCAATCCCAGGCGTTGTGGTGCCAGGCCCCATCGGACGGGCCCCTTGGGGGCCGACCTAGGGTTACGGTTAGTCCCCAGGAGGCCGGCAGGCCGGATCTTCCCACTGTGCGGCGAGTGGAGGGGCAGGCCAAGGTAAGGGCGCTGGCGAGCGGGAGCGTGGGCCGAAGCGTTTTGTCACGGGGGGCCTTCAAAAGTCTCCGGGGGCTCAGAGGGCCCTACCCGTTCTCCTGCCCTGAATGACCGGCGGCTCCCCTAGCGGCCCGGATGGTAGCGGGGTGGCAGGGTGAGTCTGGCGCTGGGGCTCGGGAGTCCCCAATCCCTGTTGTTGCGGCGCCAGGCCCCTTGGGAGGGGCCACTAGGGGGCCGACGTAAGGTTAAGGTTAGCCCCCAGAAGGCCCACAGGACCAATCCGCCAGCTGTGCGGCGAGCGGAGGGACGGGCCAAGGTAAGGGCGCTGGTGAGCGGGAGCATGGCCCAAGCGTTTTGGTGCGGGGAGCCATCGAAGGTCACTGGTGGCCTGGAGGGCCCTGCCCGTTCTCCCTCCCTGAATGACCGGTGGCACCCCTAGCGGCCCAGGTGGCGGTAGGGCGGGAGGGTGAGTCCGGCCTTGGGGCTCGGGGGTCCCCAATCCCCGGCATTGCGGCAATAGGAACCTGGGATGGGCCCCTCCGGGGCCCACCAACGATTAGGGTAAAACTCAGGAGGCCGGCAGTCCCGATCCACCAGATGTGCAGTGAGCTGAAGGGCGGATCGAAGTGAGGGTGCAGGCGAGCAGGAGCATGGGCCCAAGCATTTTGGTGCGGGGGGCCTTCGAAGGTCGCCAGTGGCTCAGAGGAATCTACCAGTTCTCCCTCCCTGAATGATCGACGGCGCTCCTAGCGGCCCGGGTTGTGGCAGGGCAGCAGGATGAGTCCGGCGCTGGGGCTCGGGAGACCCCAATCCCTGTTGTTGTGGGGCCAGGCCCTTTGGGAGGGTCCACTAGGGGGCCGACCTAAGGTTAGGGTTAGCCCCCAGAAGGCCCACAGGCCCGATCCACCAGCTGTGCATTGAGTGGAGGGGCGGGCCGAGGTAAGGGCGCTGGGGAGCAGGAGCGTGGGCCCAAGAGATTTGGTGTGGGGGGCCTTCGAAATTTGCCAGTGGCTCAGAGGGCCCTGCCCGTTCTCCCTGCCTGAATGAACGGCGGTGCCCCTAGCGGCCCAGGTGGCGGTAGGGCGGGAGGGTGAGTCCGTCCTTGGGGCTCGGGGGTCCCCAATCCCTGGCATTGTGGCAATAGGAACCTATGATGGGCCCCTCTGGGGCCCAACAACAATTAGGGTAACACCCAGGAGGCTGGCAATCCCGATCCACCAGCTGTGCAGCGAGCTGAGGGGCAGACCAAAGTGAGGGCGCAGGCGAGCAGGAGCATGGGCCCAAGCGTTTTGGCACGGGAGGCCTTCGAAAGTCACCAGGGCTCGGAAGGCACTGCCTGTTTTTCCGCTCTGAATGACCGGCGGTGCCCCTAGCTGCCCAGGGGGCAGCGTGGCAGCAGTGTGAGTCCAGCGCTGGGCCTCTGGGGTCCTCAATCCCCGTCATTGCGGAGACAGTCCCCTTGGGATGGGCCCCTCGGGGGCAGACCTAGGGTTAGGGTTAGCCACCAGGAGGCCGGATGGCCCGATCCGCCGGCTGTGCGGCGAGCGGAGGGGCGGGCTGAGGTAAGGGTGCTGGCGAGCGGGAGTGTGGGCCCAAGCATTCTGGCGCGGGGGGCCTTTGAAGGTGGCCGGGGGCTCGGAGGGCCCTGCCCGTTCTGCACTGAATGACCAGCGGCACCCCTAGCGGCCTGGGTGGTGGTGGGGCAGCAAGTTGAGTCCAGCACTGGGGCTCGGGGGTCCCCAATCCCCGGCATTGCAGCGATAGGCCACTGGGATGGGCCCCTCAGGAGCTGACCTTTGGTTAGGGTTAGCCCACAGGAGGCCGGCAGGTCCGATCCGCCAGCTGTGCATTGAGCGGAGGGGTAGGCTGAGGTGAGGGCGCTGGCGAGTGGGAGCGTGGGCCCAAGCATTTTGGCGTGGGGGGCCTTCGATGGTTGCCGGGGGCTCGAAGGGCCCTGCCCATTCTGCCGTCGTGAATGACCAGCGGTGCCCCTACCAGCCCGGGTGGCATTGGGGCAGTAGGGTGAGTCCGGCGCTGGGGCTCGGGGGTCCCCAATCCCTGGCGTTGCGGTGCCAGGCCCCTTCGGAGGGGCCCCTCAGGGGCCAACCTAGGGTTATGGGGAGCCCCCAGAGGAGAGCAGGCCTCATCCGCCAGCTCTGCGGCAAGAGGAGGGGCAGGCCGAGGTGGGGGCGCTGAGGAGCGGGAGCATGGGCTCAAACGTTTTGGATGGGGGGGCCTTCAAAGGTCGCCAGAGGCTCGGTAGACCCTGCGCATTCTCCCGCCCTGAATGACCGGCAGCACCCGTAGCGGCCCGGTTACATCAGGGTGACAGGATGAGTCCAGCGCTGGGGCTCAGGGGTCCCCAATCCCCTGCATTGCAGAGCCAGGCCCCTTGGGATATACCCCTCGGGGGCCGACGTATGGTTAGGGTCAGCCCCTAGGAGGCCAGCAGGCCTGATCCGCCGGCTGTTTGGAGAGCGGAGGGGCGGGCCGAGGTGAGGGCGCTGGCGAGCGGCAGCATTGGTCCAAGCGTTTTGGCGTGGGGGGCCTTCGAAAGTCTCCGGGGACTCGGAGGGCCCTGCCCGTTCTCCCACCCTGAATGACCGGTGGCGCCACTAGCGGTCCGGGTAGCAGCAGGGCGGCTCGGTGAGTCCGGCGCTGGGGCTCAGGGGTCAGCAATCCCAGGCTTTGTGGCGCCAGGCCCCATCAGACGGGTCCCTCGAGGGCCGACCTAGGGTTAGGGTTAGCCCACAGGAAGCCGGCAGGCCTCATCAGCTGGTTGTGCGGCTAGCGCAGGATCTGGCCGAGGTGACGGCGCTGGTGAGCGGGAAGGTGGGCCCAAGCGTTTTAGTGCGGGAGTTCTTCGAAGGTCGCCAGGGGCTCAGAGGGCCCTGCCCCTTCTGCCTCTTTGAATGACCGGCGGCGCCCCTACTGGAGGGCCCTGCCCGTTCTCCTGCACTGAATGTCCTGCCGCGCCCCTAGCAGCCCGTGTGCTGGCGGGGCAGCAGGGTGAGTCCAGCGCTGGAGCTCGGGGGTCCCCAATCCCTGGCGTTGCGGCGCCAGGCCCCTTGGGAAGGCCCCCTTGGGTGTCGACCTAGGGTTAGGGTTACCCCCAGGAGGCCGGTAGGTCAGATCTGCCAGCTGTGCGGCGAGCAGAGGGGCAGGCTGAGATGAGGGCGCTGGCGAGCGGGAATGTGGGCCCAAGCATTTTGGCGCAAGGGGCCTTTGAAGTTCGCCAGGGGCTCGGAGGGCCCTGCCCATTCTCCTGCCCTGAATGACCAACGGCACCCCTCGCGGCCCGTTTGGCAGCGGGGCAGCAGGGAGAGTCTGGCGCTGGGGCTCGGGGGTCCCCAATCCCCGCCTTTTAGGCGCCTGGGCCCTTCGGAGTTTCCCCTTGGGGACAGACCTAGGTTTAGGTTTAGCCCCCGGGAGCCCAGCAGGCCCGATTCGCCAGCTGTGCGGCAAGCGGAGGGGCAGGCCGAGATGAGGGCACTGGCGAGCTGGAACATAAGCCCAAGCGTTTTGGCGCGAGTGGCCTTCAAAGGTCGCCGGGGGCTAAGAGGGCCCTGCCCGTTCTCCCTCCCTGAATGCCCGGCGGCGCCCCTACTGGCCCAGTTGGCAGCGGGGCAGCAGAGTGAGTCCGGCGCTGGGACTCGGGGGTCCATAATCCCCAGGATTGTGGCGCCAGGTGCCATGGGAGGGGTCCCTCCTGGGCCGATCTAGGGTTAGGGTTAGCCCCCAGGAGGTCGGCAGACCCGATAGGCCAGTTTTGCGGCGAGCGGAGGCGCGGGCCGAGGCGAGGGTGCTGACAAGCAGGAGTGTGGGCGCAAGCGTTTTGATGTGGGGTGCCTTCGAAGGTCGCCCGTGGCTCAGAGGGCCCTGCCTGTTCTCACGCCCTGAATGACCGGCGGTGCAGCTAGCAGCCCGGGTGGTGGCGGGGTGGCATGGTGAGTCCGGCGCTGGGGCTCAGGTGTCAGCAATCCCAGGTGTTGTGGCGCCAGGCCCCATTAAGGGCCCCTCGGGGGCCGACCTAGGGTTGGGGTTAGCCCCCAGGAGGCCGGCAGGCCGGATCCACCAGCTGTGCGGCGAGTGGAGGGGCAGGCTGAGGTAAGGGCGCTGGCAAGCAGGAGTGTGGGCCGAAGCGTTTTATCGCGGGGGGCCTTCAAAAGTCTCTGGGTCTCAGAGGGCCCTACCTGTTCTCCCGCACTGAATGACGGGCGGCTCCCCTAGCGGCCCGGGTGGTGGCGGGGCGGCACAGTGAGTCCAGCACTGGGGCTCAGGAGTCCCCAATCCCAGGCATTGCGGATGCCAGGCCCCTTGGGATGGGCCCTTGGGGGGCCTACCTAGGGTTAGGGTTAACCCCCAGGAGGCTGGGAGGCCCGATCCGCCAGCTGTGTGGCGAGTGGAGAGGCGGGCCGAGGTGAGGGCGCTGGTGAGCGGGAGCGTGGGCCCAAGCGTTTTGGTGCGGTGGGCCTTCGAAGGACGATAGGGGCTCGGAGGGCCCTGCCCGTTCTCCTGCACTGAATGTCCTGCTGCACCCCTAGCGGCCCTTGTGGTGGCGGGGCGGCAAGGTGAGTCCGGCGCTGGTGCTCAGGGGTCCCCAATCCCCAGCGGTGCGACTCCAGGCCCCTTGGGAGCCGACCTAGGTTTAGGGTTAGCCCCAGGAGGCTGGCAGGCCCATTACGCAGGCTGTGCGGCAAGCGGAGGGGCGGGCAAGGTGAGGGCGCTGGCAAGAGGGAACATGGGCCCTAGCGTTTTAGCGTGGTAGGCCTTCGAAGGTCGCCGGGGGCTCAGACGGCCCTGCCCGTTCTCCTGCCCTGAATGACCGACGGCACCCCTCGCAGCCTGGTTGGCAGCGGGGCGGCAGGGAGAGTTTGGTGCTGGGGCTCGGGGCTCCCATCACCGGCATTGCAGCACCAGGCCCTTTGGGATGGGCCCCTAGGGGGCCTACCTAGGGTTAGGGTTAGCCCCCAGGAGGCTAGGGTGCCCGATCCGCCGGCTGTGTGGCGAGAGGAGGGGCAGGCCGAGGTAAGGGTGATGGCGAGCGGGAGCGTGGGACCTAGTGCTTTGGTGCGGGGGGCCTTCGAAGGTCGCTGGGGGCTTGGAGGGCCCTGCCCGTTCTCCCGCCCTGAATGACCGGCGGTGCCCCTAGTGGCTCGGGTGGCAGCGGGGGGCATGGTGAGTCTGGCGCTGGTGCTCGGGAGTCCCCTTTCCCCGTTGTTGTGGCGCCAGGCCCCTTGGGAGGTGCCACTAGGGGGCCGACCTAGGGTTAGTGTTAGCCCCCAGAAGGCCCACAGGCCCGATCCGCCCACTGTGTGGGGAGCAGAGGGGAGGGCCGAGGTAAGGGTGCTGGCGAGCGGGAGCGTGGGCCCAAGCGTTTTGGTGCGGGGGGCCTTCGAATGTTGCAGGTGGCTCGAAGGTCCCTGTCCGTTCTCCCTCCCTGAATGACCAAGGGCGCCCGTAGCGGCCCAGGTGGCGGTAGGGCAGGAGGGTGAGTCCGGCGCTGGGGCTCGGGAGTCCCCAATCCCCGGTGTTGTGGTAATAGGAACCTGGGATGGGCCCCTCAGGTGCCCACCAACGCTTAGGGTAACACCCAGGAGGCCGGCAGTCCCGATCCACCGGCCCTGCAGCGAGCGGAGGGGTGGACCGAGGTGAGGGCCCAGGCGAGCGGGAGCACGGGCCAAAGCGTTTTGGCGCGGGGGGCCTTCGAAGGTCACCAGGGACTCAGAGGGATCTGCCCGTTCTCCCACCCTGAATGACCAACAGTGCTCCTAGCGACCCAGGTGGCGGCGGGGCGAGACTGTGAGTCCGGGCTGGGCCTCGGGGGTCCCCAATCCCAGGCATTGCGGTGCCAGACCCCTTCAGAGGGGCCCCTCAGGGAACAACATAGGGTTATGGGTAGCCCCCAGGATGAGGTCAGGCCTCATCCGCTGGCTCTGTGGCGAGCGGAGGGGCAGGCCGAGGTGAGGGCGCTGAGGAGCGGGAGCGTGGGCTCAAGCATTTGCATGGGGGGGCCTTTGAAGGTCGCCACGGGCTCGGAAGGCCCTGCCCATTCTCCCGCGCTGAATGACCAGCGGCACCTCTAGCGGCCCAGGTGGCGGCGGGGTGGCAGGGCAACTCCGGCGCTGGGGCTCGGGGTCCCTAATACCCGGCGTTGTGGCGCCAGGCCCCTTGGGATGGGCCTCTTGGGGGCCGACCTCCGGTTAGGGTTAGCCCCCAGGAGGCTGGCAGGCTCATTCCGCCCATGTGCAGGTGGGGTAGGTGAGGTAGCTGGAGAGCGGGAGCGTGGGCCAGAGCATTTTGGCTTTGGCTTGGGGTGCCTTCGAAGGTCGCAGGTTGCTCGGAGGGTCCTGCCCGTTCTGTCGCCCTGAAGGACTGGTGACGCCCTTAGCGCCCCATGTGGAGGCGGAACGGCAGGGAGCGTCTGGTGCTGGGACTTGGGGGTCCCGAATCCCTGGCATGTGGCGCCAGGCCATGTGGGGGGGGCCCCTCGGGGGCAACCTAGGGATAGAGTTAGCCCCCAGGAAGCCAGCAGGCCTGATCCGCCAGCTCTGCAGCGAGCGGAGGGATGGGCCGAGGTTAGGGCACTGGCGAGCAGGAGCGTGGGAGCCAGAGTTTTTGCGCGGGGGGCCTTCGAGGTCGCAGGGGGATTGGAGGGCCCTGCCCGTTCTCCCTTCCTGAATGACTGGCAACACCCCTAGCACCCTGGGTGCTTGCGGGGTGGCAGAGTGAGTCCAGCACTGGGGTTCGGGGGTCCCAAATCCCCGGCATTGTAGTGCCAGGCTCCTTGGGAGGGGCCCCTCGGGGGCCGACCTAGGGTAAGTGTTAGCCCCCAGGAGTCCGGCAGGCCCATTCCGCTAGCTCTGCGGCAGGCGGAGGGGCAACCCGAGGTGAGGGCGCTGGTGAGAGGGAATGTGGGCCCAAACGTTTTGGCGCGGGGGGGCCTTCGAAGGTCGCCGGGGGCTTGGAGGGCCCTGCCAGTTCTCTCGCCCTGAAAGACTGGCGGCGCCCCAGCAGCCCAGGTTGCTGCGGGGCGGCAGGGTGACTCCGGTGCTGGGCTCAGGGGTCCCCAATCCCCGGCGTTGTGGCGCCAGGCCCCTTGGGAGGGGCCCCTCGTGGGCCGACCTAGGGTTAGTGTTAGTCCCCAGGAGGCCGGCAAGCCCAGCGCTAAGTGGTTCTGGCAATGTAACAAAAATGCCATACACTTATCTGTAAGAAATAACAGTGTACAGGAACCCTCTTAGCCCTAACTTCATCCTTTGTGAATATGGAAGCCAGCCCCAAGGTGGTCCTGGAAGTCTGACGAAAGCGCTAAGCACTTATCTCTGAATCACCACACTATACAGGGAAAGACCAATGTACATCATCTTTCAGGAGTAGGAAGCATTAATGAAAAGTTCTGGAATTTCGAGGACTCTGACCCATCCTTATTGGTAATAAACCACCGTGTACAGGAAAACACCTTCAACTCTCATCAGCCTCCTCAATCCTGATTCCGATTCAACTTTGGGTGTGTAGGACTAGGGAAATGTCCACATCTTATTGCTAAGAAAGAACGATGTCAGGGTAATGCCCTTCAAGTCACCTCAGCCTTCCTGAAGACGGAAGCAGGAATCAAGTTGGTTATGTTACCATGAGGTAAGGAAGATGAGCATATAAGTGAGAAACAACAGTGGGCAGGACCTCTCTTCCAACGAACAGTATCTTTGCTTAATGTTGAATCCCTATGGTAAGTGGTTGTGGGCATTTGTGAGGTCAAAATCTTGAGTGTTTTGTAAAATCTCTTGGCCATTCACAGATGAGACTAAGGTAGTTGGGGACTCCTAGGCAGTGATTTGTCCACTGTCGAAAATATGAAAAGATAAAAGAGACAGATGAGGTCTCCTCAGGCATTGTCCTTTATCCTCATCCTCCGTGAGGATGGCCATCTCTGGACAGCTCAGTGGCAGGGTCTCGTTCACAGTGGGGGCATCTGTTCCTCACAGACATCAGGCAGGGAAATGGATTTGGTTCTCTGTGCCAGCCCAGACACAGCTGAGTGTCACAGCACCCTCTCGTGGGCTCATAAGAGTTTCACTGTCACCAGGCAGGTCATTGTAGTTGATAAACCACTGTGAGAGATTGCAATTGCCTTCATCTGCAACCTCCTAGAGGCAAATGCAGATCTCTGGTACCATGTGAAGTCATGTGAAGGCATCGTGAGAAAGTGTCCTTTTGCTTAAGAAAAACATGGCTGGGGCTCCTGGCTGGCTCAGCCAGTTAAGCATGTGCCTTTGGCTCAGGTTATGATCCCAGGCTTCTGGGATCGAGACCGGGCTCCCTGCTCAGCAGGAAAGGAGGTAGGGAAATCGCTTAGAACCCACAGAGAATGTGAATAAAGGGGAGTGAAATGGAACTTGGTCTGTGATTTGCTTTAGGGATTGGAAGTTAGTTTTTTCTCAATTGTGATTGTTCTTGAAACAGAAAAGCTGTATTGTTTTTTTTTACCTTTAATTTTTTTTCTAATAATAATTTTTATTATGATATGTTAATCACTATACAGTATTTCCTTAGTTTTTGATGTAGTGTTCCGTGATTCATTATTTGCATAAAACACCCAGTGCTCCATGCAATATGTACCTTCCTTAATACCCATCACTGGCCCATCCCAATACCCCACCCCTCTCCCCTCTGAAGCCCTCAGTTTGTTTCCCAGAGTCCATAGTCTCTCGTGGTTCTTTCCCCCTTCTGTTTAGGGTCCACTGTTTAAAGGGACAGACAGTGGAAGTTCACCAAATATAAGATCGAAATTTCATTGTTCATTATACATGCCACCAAGTAGTTCCCAGACATTTCATTCTACTGTAGTAATTCATTATACCTGTGCAAGTGCACGTGGAAGACAATTGATGCATGTATAGTGGTAATAAAACATGCCCCTCAGTAGTAGAATAATAGAGGATGCATATGTGTAAAATTATTCGACTACAGCTTCCATGCTTTCCCTTTGGTTCCTTATTATCTATGAAATTGGACAATTTTTGTTCTCTAGGCTTAAAACTCATTGTCAGTATTCAGAGTTTTTCAATGCTGATCTTCTCCTGTATAAGTTACCAAAACCCTAAAATATGTATGAACTTTAAAAAACGCTATATTGAAAATGACAACAGGGAAGTTCCATTTTGTGAATATTGTGTCAATGGATCTCTATTTTGACATCAGTGTTCATTAGAAATGATGACATTTCATGTGAGTATAAATATCAATGTGAAAAAGAAAAGGTAGGACGAACCTTGAATGTTTAAGTAATTGGTGAAATGACAGGTGTGTGTGTGTGTGTGTGTGTGTGTGTGTGTGTGTGTGTGTGTTTAATTGATTTTCAGTGAATGGTTCAGCTTCTTGTAGGGCCTCCGAGAGAGCCCAGGTGAACCTTTCAATGAGTTGGTATCTGTTTTCAGAACATGGGAATCTCTTAGTCCAATAGTCAATCCGGCAAGCTTTGAGGTCTTGAAGAGTTTCAGTCCTCAGCGATGGTGTTGCAGACCCTTGTGAGCAAACCCTAGGGTATGCTTAGAGCCCTCATTAGCTGGTACCAACGTGTGACGATTTCAGAGAGCATTTCCCAAAGAAGTACCTCTTGAGTCTCTGTCCTTGTCAGTTCCCTACACTTCCTTACACTAGTTATGTGATCAGTGTGTTTCAGGATAATCCCCACATGTGATTTT
Source organism: Ursus americanus (assembly GCF_024610735.1). Lineage (NCBI taxonomy): Eukaryota > Metazoa > Chordata > Mammalia > Carnivora > Ursidae > Ursus > Ursus americanus. The sequence goes on along the minus strand of NC_142157.1, from coordinate 271,792 downwards.
TGCTATTTCCTACTAGTCCTATCTGTTTCTCATCTTCTTCTTTTATGGTAGGGGTTGGGAAGCAACCTGTGTGGTGTAGGAAGGGGTGTGGTAGTTGTCTGCCTTCAGAGGACCGAATGATGCCTAGAAATTGTACTGTAGTTTGAGGTCAATTGTCCATCCTCTGAGTGTCAGGAATTCCATCACTCTACTTTGATGCTAGTCTGTTCTTCAAGCTGTCCTCAGAAATAAGGATGTCATTCATCTAGGGAATACTGGTTTGTGTGTATGTTTTCATTTTAGAAAAAGCCTTGCTGTTCCTGAAAATAATACTGTAGAGCACCCTTTCCTGTTCTTATTGGCCATCAGTCAATCTTTTTTGAAGTATTCATTTATAAATAGACTTTCTATGGTTGATGAGCAGGAATTCTTTATTGACAAGTCTTTGTCAGTGTGTGTATTGCAAATCTTTACTTCCCAGCCTGTGGTTCACTTTTTCATTTTCTTATGGTCATAAGATAAGGAGAAATGTCACATTTTTATGAAGTCCCACTGAATTCTTTTAAATGGTTAGTGCACCCTATGTCCTACCCCAAGATTGACAGGTTCTACCTTTTCTTTCAGAAATTGTCCAATGGGAAGCACAATCCATCTCAAATTTATAAATTGCATTTTTAATTCTAATAGGGTATTTATAGACTGTTTTGGATTTTCTATGTACACAATCGTATTATCTGTGAATAGTCACAATTATCCCCTCAATTCTTATACTTTTTGTTTCTCTTGCCTTCTAACACTGGTAGTATTCTCTGATGCAACGTTGAATACAGCAGCATTGTTTGAAGATTTTAATATACCTTTCTCAATATCTGAAAGAAAAAGCAGACAAAACATTGGTAACAAATGTGACCTAATTGACATATAGGGAACATTCCATAATAAGTGCAGAATACATTATTTTCAAGTGGTCATAGACTCTTTACCCAAATAGATGATAGGTGGGGCCACGAATCAAGTCTACAAATGTTAAACCCTGAAATTAACTAGATTCTATTCTTAGACCACAGGGGAATTGAGCCACAGTCATAGCGAAAAGAAAACCAGGAAGTCCTTCAATGTTTAAAAATTAAATGGAACTTTGCTACATATCCTAAAGGTCAGAGAAGGAATCTCAATGGAAATACTGAACCTTTTCTACATGAGGGCTCACACACAATGGCACTTTCTTTGTGAAGAGCATTATAATAACCTAGACAGGAGTTGAGCCTTAAGTCAGAGTTCTGCCTGCCCCAGCCACACCTGGCAGCCTTGGCCTGTGGTCCCCCTCAGCTGTCCTATCTGGTGGCCCTGAGCTAAGGGGGTCAACATGGCCATATGGAAATGGGAAGCTCCCCACTCATAGTGATGGCAGTGCCCCCTCCCCAGCTGCCCTATCTGGTTGCTCTGAGCTAAGGGGGTCAACATGGCCATATGGAAATTAGAAGCTCTCCACTCTTAGTGATGACGTCGCTATCGTATCGTCCTCACCAGTCCAACAACATGATTTCTGAGTGAAATATGACACAAGAGCGAATTTCTTGGCCTTCCTTCAGGTTTGAAAAACATCTGGTGAGTCATCGATTAGGAATATGGATTCAACATGTGTTCTTTCTTCTGGAAAAGAAATAGACCCAATAGCAATTATGGCTTCCTGAGCACCTGTTCCTGAGAGACATCATACTGGCTCTTTGTAGCATTCTGCCTCTTAAACTTCTCAACTAGGGTGTAGATATTTTTAGGCACATGTTCAGGTGGTTAGACAGGGACTCAGATGATATGAGTCACAGAGGATTTTAGTGTCAGAAACCTAAGTGGGATCCCCAAATTGACTCCAAATCCCTTGTTGTTCCATACAGGGTACTATTTCCCTCTTATCTCTGGTCTTCTCGATCTGGAAACCTATCAAGTATCAGGATTTTCTTGTCATGTGGACAACTGGAACGAATTCAGTGGGCCTTTTCACCTCTGCCAATGGTGATCATTAAGATCATTATCTCAGTGGAGGACCTCTGGGTAAGATACTCAAAGATCCTTAGGAATACAGACAGTATAATATTTTCCTGGTATTAAAGTTACTGAAACCAACTATCTTTTTTAGTCGATTCAGGCTCTGGTATGTTCAGAGGGTGCTGTAAAACAGGTCTGAAATAGTATTTAAAAACACTCAGCTCAGCCTCTTCTACAACGTGAGCCAATGCTTATAAACATGGCTAAAATATTCCCTTACCTACGATGACTTCCCAGCCATCGTAGTGTTTATATGTTATGACTGTGACTTACATTAGTCAACATTTGCAGAGAAAGAACTTAGTGCATCCAGGGAGCACTTCATGTTGAAATTAGTTTGTGACAATGAGCTACTGTGTTTTATTCTGCAGTCCAAGGGAATGGTGCCAGACATCTCTAAGGTGTCTAGCAGTTCTACAATTCTGATTTTAAGTGGTCTGTGTGCTTCAGAGATTTGGGCAGGAGAAGGGCAGGAGTTCAGAGACTGTGAACACTTCTGTCACCTGTGCTGACCATGGAGCAGGCCGCCTTCTGTGGACATCATTTTGATTTCTTGGTACTCTTGGGAAAGGTGCTTTTGTCTCACATTCCTCCATTTAGGAGTAATTATAATGATAAAAGTAATTTTTATTTTATATCATCTTTGGGCCCTGATCCTGGGCTCCCAGGGAAGCTATACTTTAACATTGTACCTGGCTCAAAATGACTGGGCAAAACCTCAGTGCATGGGCCCTATTTCTGCCCCAAGCACATGTTGTACATCTGCTTCGAGAAGAAAACAATAACCAAAAATGCCAACATAAAGATAAGAAAAAATAAAGACCCTCTTTGGCTCCCATAAGATTAAAGTCATACTGACATATACATACTGAAAATGCATGAAAACATTGCATTTCCTAAAGCCCAAGTCTTGGAGGGTCTGAGAGTCACTGACCTTGCCCAGAACCAGGCACACCCCAGCAGGGAGGGCTGGTGCAGAAAGGGAAGGGGCAGGTCTTTGAGGGTGGTCTGCAGCTAGAGGGGTCCCTGGAAGGGGCCAGGTGTGTGTGGGGGCCCCAGCCCACGAGCCCACCCATGCCTGTGCCTGGTGTTGAGTAGAGGAGGCTCCTCTTGGGCCCCCTGTACTTTCAGGGTTCCAGGGGCTTGAGGGCAGGTTGCCCAGCATTCAAGGAGCTCAGGCACCACCCTCCCAGACCATTCACCACTTGGGGGTGTAGCTCCATCACTGTGGGCGGTCCCAGATTTGCAGTGGGTTGCAGTCCTGGGGCAGAAGAAGGGGCACTGAGAGAGAGAGAGTTTCCCTGTGGAGATCCCTGCTGGTGAGTGAGCAGCTTGCACTGGGGTGATGGTCCGGGGGTAGGGTGCGCCCCAGGTGGGAGGCAGGGTTCTGGAAGGGCACGAGGAGAGGGTTCATTGTGGGGACTCAGATGAGTTTTCTTTTTCCCTTTAAAGTCTGTTCTGTCCCATGTCCTCAACTGGCCTTATTCTCCATACCCGTGAACTCCAGGGTGCCCGCTCCCCTGAGCTTTGGTGGGATTGGTTGCAGAATTTCAGGGTTTCCCCTGTTCCCCTGGAAGAGTGCGGGAAAGGACCTCACATAATCCCCACCTTCAGTTCTCTGACACAGCGCAGGTGATGCCTCTTGAGCAGTACCCCGAGTTCAGCAGGGTGTGCCCTGGTCCCCCAGGCACAGGTGTGGCAGTAGCAAGCCCCAGAGCCATCCCCCAACTTCAGCATTATGCCCCCTGTGCCCCCGGGTTAGTGGTAATTGGCTATTAGAATCATGCAGGAATATCCTCCAGGTGGGGGCCTGGAGGCGTGCGTAAACCAGACCCCACTCTAGTTGCATTGGGAATAGACGAATTGACGGTTTCTTTAGAAGAGTAAGTCTGCTTTCCAGACAAGGTAAGGTCATTGGTCTGTTGAGAATGAAGATAATTACTGCTAAACAACAAGTATGTGTTGCCCCTTGCCCAGAAACCGAAGCAGGTGTGCAGGCTTTAGGTCAGAGGTGCCTTCTTCTCCCCAGCTGACGGCACTTCTCTGCTCTGGCTCCAAGACACCCGAGGTTTTGAACGTTAGCATCGGAGTCAGCGAGGCAGCTTGTCACAGGACGCCAGTGTTCAGAGAAAGCACAGGTATGTTTGGCAAAATGTCCTATCTATGTCAGGGCTGGAGGTAAAACCTCTCATTATCCCAAAACCTCCTGGGCTTTTCTCTTTTCTCTAGTTGAGCCACAAAGTAAAATTGAAGTAGCTGTCAGCATTCTGGGTTTGGTGCAAGAATTACTTAGTTTCCCTGCAGGTAGAACTTTGCAGGGGATCACAATTTCTCTGTCCATTTATTGCTTACAGATGTATTTTGACCATCTGTTTCCTAGGAACCCTCTTTTATTAGAAAGGGAAGGTGAGATTCACTCTGTGCCTGTTTGTAACATCTAATTTGTTCCTTCATCTAACACTGTTTATTCAATTATGCCTTAGATATGTTTGAGTGGCCAGCACCTAGAGTTAGGTGGCTTTTTTTCATCTGATACAGACTTGGATGATGTCATTTGACAAAGGTGATGTTTCATCATTGATTAGTTTATTCATCAGAAGAGTTAAAATTAGGGTGGAGGGAAAATTGAAAATTATCCAAAGCGGCCTGTTCCTGTTAAAAGTTGAGCTTGACTTTCTAGTTTTACTAAATGTATTATCTCGATATTTTGAGGTGCCATATTCTCTCTGTAGTTTCTTTGGTGGTGGAGTCAGAAGGAGAGTCTGGGAATTCTTTTGGATAGTGGCATGCTGGTGGCTTCAAGGGGCTTGGCGTCAGGAGCCTTAGGGTGAAGTCTGCAACTGCTTGCCTGACCCTGGGTGCATCTCACAGAGGTTTTGTTTCCTCTTATGAAATTGCCGGCAGATAATGTTCTGATTAAAGGGGAACCCTCCCATCCTGTTGGTGGCAATGCAAAGTGGTGCAGCCAGTCTAGGAAACAGTGTGGGGATTCCTTAAAAAGTTAAACATTGAACAACCCCATGATCCAGCAATTGCTCTCCTAGGTATTTACCCAAAGGATTAAAAAATGCGGATTCAAAGGGGGTCCATGCACCATGATGTTTATAGCAGCAATGTCCACAGTAGCCAAACTATGGAGAGAATCCCAAAGTCCATGCACTGATGAATGGATAAAGCAGATGTGCGATACCTATATATAATGGAATATGACCCAGGTTCAAAAAGAATGAAATCTTACCATTTGCAAGGATGTGGATGGACCTAGAGTGTATTAAGCTAAGCAAAATCAGTGAGGAAAGACAAATATCCTATCCTCTCACGCTTGTGGAATTTCAGAAAGAAAACAGATGAACAGAGTTGAGGGGTGATGAGAAAGGCAAACAAGTAAATAGACTCAACTGAGGAGAAAAAACTGAGTGTTGCTGCAGGACAGGGGCGTGGGGGGAAGAGTTAAACGGGTGAGGGGTATTAAGGAGGGTACTTGTGATGAGCACCGGGTACTGTATGCAGGTGAGGAATCACTAAATCCTACCCCTGAAGTGAATATTCCATGGCATGTGAACTAACTGGAATTTAAGTAAAAGAAGAAAGGAAAAAGTGTTCTGCTTCATGAAGAGTGAGGTAAAATTGTAGTGATTTGGGCTCTACTATTCTATAGATGAGAGTTGTAAAACACCCTGTTGTAAGATACACTAGTTTCTTATCACATAAAGAGTCCTCAGAAAACTGCAATGAAAGATTCAGGTCTCAGAGCATGTTCATGTTCCACTGATATGTTACAGTTTGCACAGGTAGGAAAGAAGGTGGAGAGAGAGGCAACAGAAGGGGAAAGTAGGTATGAACCTTTCATTAGTTAGCGTTATAGCTTTCTCATGAAAGCCTTGCGCCAGTGTGATTTTGAAAGAAGAGGGGGAATCCGGGAGCTTTGCAGGAGACGGGGGAGTTCCAGGACTGGGTAAACTGACAGGGGTCCCACAGGAGAGCTGAATGCATTCTGCAGCAGGGTGTGGACAGGGCGGGCTCCAAGGGTGGCTGTGGGTCTCCTGGGTGAGAGTTGTGACAGGTGAGGGCTGTGTGCAAGTTCCTGGCTGAGGACAAGTGAGGCACAGGCGGAGAGCTGGCAGAGAACCTTCTTCTGGGCTACCAGCCTCACCCAACACACAGAGCCTCATCTTCTGTCCCTGTCACACCAATTCAGATTTCTCAGAAGGTGAGTGAGAACACATCAAGAGCATTCAAAACAGAAGGGAAAGCATGTGCAATGGCTCTGGGGCAGGAGAATTCCAGGTATGTCCAGGAACAGCAAGAAGGCCCTGTGGCCACAGGAGACAGCGTAGGACATGACCTCAGAGAGGTGAAAGAAAGCCATTCCAGGGGTATAACCCCATGAGACCCTGTATCACTGGGCCATCCTGGCTACAGTGTTGAGAACAGATGACAGAGGGTTGAAGACGGTAAGGCACGTCAATGACGAAGCTTTTCCAGGAACTCAGGCACTGTGGACCAGACAGGTGGCCTTGGGTGGAGTGGTTAGACCTATTCTGGGTCCATTTTGAAGATGGAGCACACAGGATTTGCTGATGGGTTAGCTATTAGGAGCAGGAGAACGGAGGAGTTGGGGTAACTCCCAGCTGTTGTGGGTTGTCCTGATCGAGGTGAAGGAGAGGGTTTCTCGTGGGGTAGGAGGTAGTCCGTGTTCCGCATGCTGAGGAAGGTGCCTTTCCCGGTGGATATGCTGAGATTTGTGTCTGGGAGAAACTTTCACATCTCCTCCCTCAGAAATGCTCAAGTACAAGTATCCCCCACTTTTTGAACGTTCACAGTAAGACACTGGGCTTTCTTAAAAGAACTATATTATTACGCATCTTCAGTAAGAGGAAGAGACCTGAAGAGGATTTCCCTCTTATGAAAAAAGGTGAACAGTGAGAATCGCGTTCAGCATCTGTTTTGGGAAGAAGCACAACAGAGGCAGCGTGCACCCCCAACCAGCTCCTTCCTCTGGGAACTGCTCTCCGCATCCAGCCAAGAGCACTTTGAATGGTGTCTGTGAGCCTCTGCTGTGCTTTATCTTCATTTATGCTGGGCCTCCCTTAGAAACATGTGTGCTGAGGCCTAAGAAAAGCCAAAGAGAAGGAATTTTGGAGTCTGAGGACACTGTCTAATTATTCCGTGTAAATTAATGGCCATTCCTTCTTGAAACCATTTCTGCTGTGCAAGGTTTCTCAGAAGCCCTGTACTTTCAAAGGGCAGGGAAAACTATACCGCATGCTGCAGCGTTAGTTTTAGTCTCCATGCTGGACAGAACATTTCATGACTGTCGGATTTTCTCACTCAAACATTGAGACTTTGACCACCTTCAACCGTTTCTACCACCCCATCCCCGAATCTGGCACCTACCAATCTGCTCTCAGTTTCTATGCATTCAGTATTTGTTTATTCCTCGTGGAATGTACATGAGAGCATCTGGTAGTGGTCTTTCTGTGTCTGAGTTACTTGGCATAAGGCCCCCAAGGTCTGTGTTTCCATGTCTGTTTCTTTTGAATAAATCTGCAGTGACCGTGGGAGTGCATCTGTCTTTTTGAGGCAGTATTTTTGTGTTCTCCGAATCAATACTCAGTAGAGCCATTACTGGGTCATGTTGTAGTTGCTTTTATTTTTTCAGGAACCTCCATACCATTTGTCACAGTGGCTGCACCAATTTCCATTCCCACCAACAGTGCACAGAGTCTCCTAGTCTGCACACCCTTGACCCCACCTGGTGTCTGTCTCTGGGACAATAGGTGTTCCAACAGTTGTGAGGGAATAGCCAATTGTGGGTTTGACTGATGTTTCCCTGACGATATTTAGTGATGTGGAACAACTTTTTCTGTCTGTTGGCCCCTGTGTGCCATCTTTGGAAATTATCTATTCACATATTCCCCACATTTTTTATACAGTTTTTTTTGGGGGGTTTTGATTTGTATGAGTGTTGTGTGTATTTTGGATATTAGCCTCTTCTCACACATATGATTCACAGATATTTTTTTTCTTATTGGGTCTGTGGCCTTGTAAGTTTTTGCTGGTTATTTTTTCCATGTGGAAGATTTCAGTTTGAAGTTGTTCCACTTGTTTATTTTTGCTTTTGTTGCCTTTGCATTTGGTGTCCGATCTGAAGACTTTTTGCCAAAACTAATGTCGAGAGACTTAGTACCTGTGTCTTCTTGGAGGTTTATGGATTCAGTTCTTACGTTCATATCATTCATCCAGTAAAAATTTTGTGTGTGGTGTAAGAAAGTGACCCAGTTATATTCTTCTGCATTTAGTGTCCAGTTTGCCTGTTACTGCTCACTGAAGAGACAGTCCTTCCCTCATGGCATATCTTCTGCTGCTGTGTCGTAAGTTAGGATCATCTACGTGTGGGTAAGTTTCTGAGCTTTCTGTTCTGTTCCACTGACCTGGTGTCTGTGTTTATGCCAGTACCATCCTGTTTTGATGACAACAGCTTTGTAATCTAGCTTGAAATCCAGGAGTGTGTTGACTGCACCTTTCTTTCTCCAGGTTGCTTTGGGTATTTGGGGTCTTTTGTGATTCCATACAAGTTTGAGGACTGTTTTCTATTTGCTCGAATAATGCCACTGGAATTCAGATAGGCATTTCATCACATCTGTCAATTGCTTTGGGTACGATGGACATGTTCACATAATTAACTCTTCCATTTAAGGAGCATGGCATAAGCTTCCATTTGCTTGTGTTGCCTTCCAAATCTTTGACCCATACATTCTGCCCCCCTCGACACACATGCTTTTCATTTCTTTTCTGCCATGTGTTGAGTGTACTATGTCTTTCTCATTCTTGGTTAGTTTCATTCCTAGATTTTTTTGATGCAATTGTAAATGGCATTGCTTTTTTAATTTCTCTTTGCGAAAGTGTGTCATCAGTATACAGAAATGCAAGAAGTTGGGTCATCTGGGTGGCCCCATAGGTGAAGCGTCTGCCTTCAGCTCAGGTCATGATCCCAGAGTTCTGGGATCGAGCCCCGTGTTTGGCTCCCTGCTTAGCAAGAGTCTGCTTCTCCCTCTTTCTCATACTCCCCCTGCTCGTGCTTTTTCTCTTCCTGTCAAATAAATAAATAAAATTTGAAAATAAATAAAGACAACAGGTCTCTGTATATTGACTTTATATCCTGCAGCTTTCTTGAATTTGTTTATTCTAACAGTTGTGTTTTGTTTTTTTTGTTGTTGTTGTTGTTTTTTTTTTTTTGTGGAATCATTTTGGATTTCATGTCATTTGCAAATAGTGACAGTTTTCCAGTACGGATTTCATATCTTTCTTTTTTTTTAAATGATGTCACCCTACAGTACTTCATTTGTTTTTGATGTAGTGTTCCATGATTCATTGTTTGCATATAACACCTAGTGCTCATTATGACACGTGCCCTCCTTTTTTTAAAAAAAGAATTTATTTATTTATTCGACAGATATAGAGACTGCCAGCGAGAGAGGGAACACAAGCAGGGGGAGTGGGAGAGGAAGAAGCAGGCTCACAGCGGAGGAGCCTGTGGTGGGGCTCGATCCCATAACACTGGGATCACGCCCTGAGCCGAAGGCAGATGCTTAACCTCTGTGCCACCCAGGCGCCCCAACACGTGCCCTCCTTAATACCCATCACCAGGATAACCCATTCCCCTTCCCCTCCCTTTCTGCAACCTTCAGTTTGTTTCCCAGTGTCAGTAGTCTCTCACGGTTCATGTTCCCCTCTCATTCCCCCCCATTCACTTTTCTCTTCCTTCTTCTAATGTCCTCCATGCTATTCCTTCCATTCCACATAGGAGTGAAACCATATGATAATTGTCTTTCTCTGTTTGACTTAATTTCACTTAGCATAATCCCCTCCTGGTCCATCCACGTTGGTGCAAATGGGGGGTATTCATCCTTTCTGATGACTGAGTAATATTCCATTGTATAGATGAACCACATCTTCTTTGTCCATTCATCTGCTGAAGGACATCTTGGCTCCTTCCACAGTTTGGCTATTATGGACATTGCTGCTATGAACATTGGGATACAGGTGCCCCTTCTTTTCATTACTCTGTGTCGATGGGGTAAATACCCAGCAGTACAATTGGTGGGTCGTAGGATAGCTCTGTGTTTAATGTCTTGAGGAACCTCCATATTGTTTTCAAAAGTGGCTGTACCAGCTTGAATTCTCACGAGTAGTGTAAGAGGGCTCCCCTTTCTTCACATCCTCTCTGACTTTTTTTTATTTCTGTCTTGTTAATTTTTTTCGAGATTTTATTATTTCATTCAACAGAGATAGAGACATCCAGCGAGAGAGGGAACAGAAGCAGGGGAGTGGGAGAGGAAGAAGCAGGCTCATAACGGAGGAGCCTGATGTGGGGTTCGATCCCATAATGCCAGGATCACACCCTTAGCCGAAGGCAGATGCTTAACCAGGTTAGCAACCAGGATGTATGGTATTGTGGGGGATCAGAACCAGGCTTTCTGTGGGAAGTGACAGAAATAGGGTATGGTGAGCTCCATGACCATACTTGAGGTCCCAGGTGACCCACTGGGTGTTGGGTTCTGTGGATCTGTCTCATCAGGTGCTGTGCAATTCAGGGACACCCTCCTGTCTGTGGATTTGTGTGGAGACAGGTAGACATCACTGTCTGGCCAGGAACGAGGGTCGCACTGGACCACCACCAGAGGTGCAGCGTGCGGGGGGCCACTGCTTGGTTTCCACGAAAGCTGACCAGGGTCTGTGAACGTGATTCCTAGCAGCTGCAAGGGGAGACAAGGCCGGAGGTGGTACACACTTCCTAGACTTGTGGTCAGGACTAGTCTGGAGCCCACTGAAGTCAGCCCAACCGGGCACAGAAGGCACCCAGTCAGTGTAGCTGTGGGCACTGCTCCCAATGCACTTTTGGGCCGGCTCCATGCTGCCACCTCCTGCTTTTCATCATCATCTTCAAGGTCATGTGCCTCTGCTCTTGCCCCATGGCCTCCGGGGTATTGTCCATCCTCCATCTGGCCCTCGTCCCTGGTGCCCTGTGCAGTCCGATGCCAGGGTAGCCTTCTCGAGACAAACATCTGGTCCTGATGGAACACTTTCATGGATCTCATGTGATTGAGGATGATGCCCTTCCCTGGAAGGGGGCTGCAGGTCCCCAATCAGGAGAACCATGACTCCCTTTTCAGCATGGCCTGCCCTCCCCTCAGTCTTCTTCAGGGAAGCTCTCCCCACTTCCTAAGCTGACAGCTCTGAACTTAAAAATGAATGTTATTTTACATATCTCTATGCCTTAGTTCATCCATGGCATGTCTTTCAACCCCGTTAGTGGGTTTTTTTTTTTAGCCGTTCTGAAGAGCTGTCTGCTCAAGGAGGGGATGACCTTGGTGGGGCAGCTTTCCCTCTCATCTCCCTCAGCATGTCTCTGAGCCCTGGGACTAGCTATCCCACTGAGGATTGAATATCTGAGCCAGCCCATCCTGAGCCCAGGCTGTGTCAGCTGTGTAGACGGATGCGTGTCGGAGTGGTGGGCAGCTGGCATGGGCCAGGGGCAGGCAGTGTCTCCTTCTCATTCCTTCCCTCCCTTCCTCCCAGAGGTAGCTCAGAGCAGCCTTCAACCCCTGCATCTCCAGTTCCCTTGACCTATGCCTCCTGTGTTCAGCTGGTGACCTTGGAGTTTCGCATGGATTCTACCTCCCGTACCCTCTCCTGTAGCAGTTCCTGTATCAGGGGAGGGGTCGAACCCTTGTCTACTTTTGGTCTTCTTCCTGTCCCACACCAAGCCCACCCACCTTTGCATCTTCTATATATGTGCTTGGGAGCAAGCCCATCCACAGGGAACCTATTAGCCAAATGGATCCAGGCAATGAACATTGAAGTAGAGATCCAGGATCCATAGTATACCTGCTCTGAAACCTGTCCCAAAGTCTGTGACTCTCTCACACTGAAACAGAAACAATAATAGCTTTCTGGACTGTGAAGTGACATGTGTCTCTACTTCCAATCTTGAATGCATAGGTGCTGAGCCTGGACAGAAAAGGACCATGGCTCCCGTGGCCTGGGATCCATGGTAAGAACTCAGTGAAATCTGAATTCGAGGCATAGAATGAATAATTATTGTAGAGTGAATCCTCCCAAGTAGGGCTTATGCACATTGCACACGAAAAGCTTTTTCAAAGAGGTTCCTGAAAGAAAATTCTTTTTTAAAAATTTATTTTAATTCCAGTAGAGCTAACATACAGTGTTACATTCTTTTCAGGTGTACAAGAGAGTGATTCAGTAATTCTATATATTACTCAGTGGTCATCTAGAAAAGTGTCCTCTTAATCTGCTTCATCTATTTCACTCATCCCTCTATTCACCTCCTCTCTGGTAACTATCCGTTTGTTCTCTCTTGTTAAGAGTTTGTATTTTGGTGTGTGTCCTTTTTCTCTCTATTTATTTTTGTTTGTTTCTTCAATTCCCCATAAGAGTGACATCGTATGGGATTTGTCTTTCTCTGACTGACTGATTTCAGTTAGCATAATACTCTCTAGCTCCATCTATGTGGCTGCAAATGGCAAGGTTTCATTCTTTTTCAAGCCCAGTAATACTCCATTGTGTGTGTGTGTGTGTGTGTGTGTGTGTGTGTGTGTGTGTGTGAATACACACATCTGTCATCTCATTTGTCAATTTTTCTACAGACACTTGGGTTGCTTCCATATTGTGATATTCTAAATATGGTGCAAGAAACATAGGGGTGCACATATCCTTATAAGTTACTGTTTTCCTAGCCTTTGGGGAAATAGCAGTAGAGTGATTGTTGGATCGTAGAGTAGTTCTATATTTAATTTTTTGAGGAACCTTCATACTGTTTTCCACGGTGGCCACCACAGTTTGCATTCCCACCCACAGTTTGCGAGGATTCCCCTTTATCCACATCCTCCCAACACCTGCTCTTTGTTGTGCTTTTGATGTTAGCCATTCTGACAGGTTTGATGTAATACCTCATTGTCCTTTGGATTTAAATTTTCCTGATGATGCGTGATGGTGAATATCTTTTCACGGGACTGTTGGCCATTTGTATCTCTTCCTTGGGGAAATGTCTGTCCATGTCTTCTGCCTATTTTTTAACTGGATTATATGTTTTTTTGGGTTCAGGTAGTATCAGTTCTATACGTTTTGGACACTATCCCTTTATTGCATATGATCATTGCAAATATCTTTTCCCTTTGAGTAGGTTGTCTTATTATATTTACGTTTTCATTGTTCTTCTGCCATGTGGAAACGTTTTATTTTGCTGTATTCCCAATAGTTTATTTTTGTTTTCATTTCCTTTGCCTCAGGAGACAGTCCAGAAAAACGTTGGTATGGTCCATGTCAAGAAGTTACTGTCTTCCCTCCTGTAGGATTTTTACGGATTCAGGTCTCATATTGAGGTCTTGAAACTGTTTTGTGTTTGTCTGTATTGTGTAAGAAAGCAGTCTAATTTCATTCTTTTGTGCGTAGCTGTCTAGTTTTCCCAACACCGTTTGTTGTAGATAATGACCTTTTCCCTTTTGATATCGTTGCTTGCTTTGTGGAAGATTCATGGACCACATAATTGTGGGTTTCTGTCTGAACTTGTATCCTGTTCCTTTGGTCGCTGTTTCTATTTTTGTGCCGTACTGTCTTGTTAGGATGACTGCAGCTTTGTAGTATAACCTGAAATCTGCAATTGTGAGTCCTCCAGCTTTGTTTTTCTTTTCCACATTGCACTGGCTATTCGGAATCTTTAGTGGTTCCATACAAATGTTTAGGATTGTTTATTCGAGGTCTTTTATTCTTTAATTTAAATTCAATTAGCCAACTTACAGTACACCATTAGTTTCAGATGTAGTCTTCAATAAATTATCAGTCGTGTGTAACACCCAGTGCTCATTGTATCGTGTGGCCTCCTTAATGCCACTCACCCAGTTACCCCCCCCAACTTCTCCTCCAGCAATCATCATTTTATTTGCGATAGTTAAGAGTCTATCATGGGTTTTCTCTCTCTCTGATGACTTCCCATTCTATTTTCCCTCCCTTCCCCTATGGTCTTCTTCCCTTTTTCTGATATTCCACATAGGAGTGAAAGCATATGATCATTGTCTTTCTTTCATTGGCTTATTCCACTCAGCATAATACCCTCCAGCTCCACCCAGGTCGGTGTGATGGTAAGTATTCATCCTTTCTGATGGCTGAGTAATATTCCAGTATATATATGATCCACATCTTCTTTATCCATTCATCTGTCGATGGTCATCTGCATTCTTTCCACAGTTTGTCTATTATGGATATTGCTGCTATGAACACTGGGGTGCATGTGTCCCGTCTTCACTACCTCTGTCTCTTTGGGGTAAATACCCAGTAGTGCAATTGCTGGGACATAGGGTAGCTTTATTTATAACTTCTTGAGGAAACGCCGTACCATTTTCAAGAGTGGCTGTAATGGACTGCATTCGTACAGGGGTGTAATAGGGTTCCCGTTTCTCCACATCCTCTCCAACATGTATAGTTTCATGTCTTCTTATTTTTATATATTCGGCCTCGTGTGATATGGCATCTATAGGGGTTTAGATTTGCATTTCCCTGAAGCCAAGTGATATGAAGCATTTATGCATGTATCTTTTGGTCTCCAGTACGTCATCATCAGTGAAATGACTTCCCATTTTAATCCATCTCAAGACCTAAAGCTGGGTAAGGCACTGAAGCTGGATGATGCCATCGGTTGGAAGTGTGGAGAATTTCAAAAGATCTCTGTGGAGAGCAAGTTTAAAGGTCAGTGTGAAGCTACTAATTGGATCTGGGGAGATCTCTGAAAGTGGGGGTTCCCTGGAATGGGCTGAGGGGGGCCCTCCGATTTTCCTATGAATCCTTGCTACAGCCCCAAATGGACAGTTTCCTGCTGTGGGGCTGGCTGAGTCCTCTAGTCGTGCAGAGGTGAGCCCAATGCCTGGTGCCTTGGAGGCAGGCAAATGGGGAGGGGACCCTCAGCAGAAGACCCAGGGTTAGGTTAGGCCTCAAAAGACAGCAGTTCTGAACTGCCCAGTGCTCAGAGAACTCCCAGGCCGAGTGAGATGAGGGCACAAGGGCGGGTGAATATGAGCCTTGGGGTTTCATCCAGAAGGGCCCACAAATGTCGGAGTTCACCAGCAGGGGCTCTCAGGGGGTGCCCCAATTCTCTTGCCCTGAATGCTGTGTTGTGCCCCAAAATGGTACAGTTTCCTGTGGGCTGCAGGCTGAGTCCTATGGTGGGGCTGGGGTGTCCCCAATCCCCCAGAGTGCGGTGCCAGGACCCTGGGGAAGGGCCCCTCTGTGGCCAACCTAGGGTAAGGGTTAGGGTCCAGGAGACCGGCAGCGCTAATCCGCAGGCTGTGCGGTGAGCTCCGTGGAGGGCTGAGATGAGGTCATGGGGGAGAGTGAGCATGGGCCTCAGGGTTGGGGCATGGGGGCTGCCAAAGCTGAGGACAGGCTCCGGGGGCCTCCCCAAGTTCTCGAGCCCTGTATGCTCCATAGAGCCCCAAGAGGCACAGTTTCCTGCGGGGGTGGCAGGCTTTGTCCTGCAGTGGGGCTCAGGTGTACCCAGTCCCTGGGGCTACGGCCTGGGCCCCGGGGGAGGGCCCTCCCCAGCCGACCTAGGGTCAGGGCTACGCCCCAGGAACCCGACAGGCCTGATCTTCCGGCTTTGCGACAAGCTCGGTGGCAGGCTGAAGGGAAGGCGTGGGGCGGGATGAGCGTGGGCATCAGGGTTGGGGTGTAGGGGGCCGCCGAGGATCACTGGGGGCTCAGGTGGGCCCTACGAGTTCTCCTGCACGGGATGCTCTGTGGCGCCCCAAGGGGCATGGTTTCCTGTGGGGTGGCAGGCTGAGTCCTGTGGTGGGGTTCAGGTGTACCCAATCCCCAGGGTTAGGGTACAGATTAGGGTACGGGTTAGGGTATGGGTTACTGTTAGTGTACGGGTGAGGGTAGGGGTTAGGGTTAGGGTAAGGTGAGGGTACGGGTTGGGGTTGGCTTTAGGGGTTACAGGTTAGGGGTTATGGGTTAGGGTACAGATTAAGGTTTAGGGTACGGGTTAGGGATTAGGGTTTGGGTTTAGGGTTAGGATTAGGGTTGGAGTTCGGGTTAGTGTTAGGGTATGGGTTAGGGTTAGTGTATGGGTTAGGGTAGACATTAGGTAAGGTTTAGGGTACGGGTTAGGGTACGGTTTAGGGTACGGGTTAGCGTACGGGTTAGGGTACAGTTTAGGGTACGGTTTAGGGTTAGGGTACGGGTTAGGGTTATGGTACGGGTTTGGTTATGGTTTAGGGTTAGAGTTAGGATACGAGTTAGGGAACAGGTTAGGGATAGGGTACGGTTTAGGGTTAGGGTATGGGTTAGGGTACATGTTAGGGTTAGGTACGGGTTAGGGTATGGGTTACGGTCCGGGTTAGGGATAGGGTACGGTTTAGTGTATGGGTTAGGGTACGGGTTAGGGTACGGTTTAGTGTACGGTTTAGGGTTAAGGTATGGGTTAGGGTTATGGTACGGGTTTGGTTACGGTTTAGGGTTAAAGTTAGGATACGAGTTAGGGAACAGGTTAGGGATAGGGTACGGTTTAGGGTTAGAGTACAGGTTAGGGTACATGTTAGGGTTAGGTACGGGTTAGGGTATGGGTTAGAGTTCGGGTTAGGGATAGGGTACGGGTTAGCATATGGGTTAGAGTACGGGTTAGGGGTAGGGTTAGCTGAAGGTGTAGGGTTGGGGGTAGGGTTGGGGGTAGGGTAGGAGTTGGGGTAGGTTTAGGGTTTAGGGTTAGGGTTTGGGGTTTGGGGTTAGCGGTTAGGGTTAGGGTTTAGAATTTAGGCTTTTGGGTTTAGGGTTAGGGATTAAGGTTTAGGGATTAGTGTTAGCGTTAGGGTTTAGGGTTTAAGGTTTAGGGTTTAGGGTTAGGGTTAGGTTTAGGGTAAGGGTTAGGGTTTAGGGTTAGGGTTAGGGTTAGGGGTTAGGGTTTAGGGCTTAGGGTTAGGGGTTAGGGGTTAGGGTTAGAGTCAGACCCCAGTAGGCCAGCAGGCCCGATCCACCTGCTGTACCACGAGCAGATGGTCGTGCCAAGGTGAGGGCGATGGTGAGCGGGAGTGTGGGCTCCTGAGTTTTGGCGTGGGGGGCCTTTGAAGGTCGCCGGGGGCTCAGAGGGACCTGCCCATACTCCCGCCCTGAATGACCAGCGGCGCCCTTAGCAGACCGGGTGGCGCATGTCAGCAGGGTGAGGTGCTGGGGCTCGGTGTCCCCAATTCCTGGCATTGCTGCGCCAGGCCCCTTGTGAGAGGCCCCTCAGGGGCCCACCTAGTGTCAGGGTTAGCCCCCAGGATGCCGGCAGGCCCAATCCGCCAGCTCTGCAGCGAGCGGAGGGGTTGGCCGAGATTAAGGCGCTGGGGAGCAGGCGCATGCGAGCCAGAGTTTTTGGGCGGGGGGGGCCTTTGAAGGTCCCAGGGGGATCGGAGGGCCCTGCCCGTTCTCCCTTCCTGAATGACTGGCAACGCCCCTAGCACCCTGGGTGATTGCCCGGTGGCAGAGTGAGTCCAGCACTGGGGCTCGGGGGTCCCAAATCTCCGGCATTGCGGTGCCAGGCTCTTTGGGAGGGGCCACGCGGGGGCCGACCTAGGGTAAGTGTTAGCCCGCAGGAGTCCAGCAGGCCCGTTCCGCCAGCTCTGAGGCAGGTGGAGGGGCAACCCAAGGTGAGGGCACTGGCGAGAGGGAGTGTGGGCCCAAGCGTTTTGGCGCGGGGGGGCCTTCGAAGGTCGCCGGGGGCTTGGAGGGCCCTGCCCGTTCTCTAGCCCTGAAAGACTGGCGGCGCCCCTAGCAGCCGGCATTGCTGCAGGGCGGCAGGGTGACTCCGACGCTGGGCTCAGGGATCCCCAATCCCCGGCGCTGTGGTGCCAGGCCCCTTGGAAGGGGCCCCTCGGGGGCCCACATAGGGTTAATGTTAGTCCGCAGGAGGCCGGCAAACCCGGTGCTAAGTGGTTCTGGCAATGTAACAAAAATGCCATAAACTTATCTGTAAGAAATAACAGTGTACAGGAACCCTCTTAGCCCTAATATCATCATTTGTGAATATGGAAGCCAGCCCCAAGTGGTCGTGGAAGTCTGACGAAAGGGCTAAGCACTTTTCTCTGAGTCACCACACTATACAGGGAAAGACCAATGTACATCATCTTTCACGAGTAGGAAGCATTAATGAAAAGGTTCTTGAATTTTGAGGATTCTGACCCATCCTTATTGGTAATAAACCACCGTGTACAGGAAAACACCTTCAACTCTCATCAGCCTCCTCAATCCTGATTCCGAATCAACTTTGGGTGTGTAGGACTAGGGAAATGTCCACATCTTATTGCTAAGAAAGAATGATGTCAGGGTAATGCCCTTCAAGTCACATCAGCCTTCCTGAAGATGGAAGCAGGAATCAAGCTGGTTATGTTACCATGAGGTAAGGAAGATGAGCATATAAGTGAGAAACAACAGTGGGCAGGACCTCTCTTCCAAGGAACATTATCTTTGCTTAATGTTGAATCCCTATGATAAGTGGTTGTGGCCAATTGTGAGGTGAAAATCTTGAGTGTTTTGTAAAATCTCTTGGTCATTCACAGTTGAGACTAAGGTAGTTGGGGACTCCTAGGCAGTGATTTGTCCACTGTCAAAAATATGAAAAGATAAAAGAGACAGATGAGGTCTCCTCAGGCATTGTCCTTTATCCTCATCCTCCGTGAGGATGGCCATCTCTGGACAGCTCAGTGGCAGGGTCTCATTCACAGTGGGGGCATCTGTTCCTCACAGACATCAGGCAGGGAAATGGATTTGGTTCTCTGTGCCAACCCAGCCACAGCTGAGTGTCACAGCACCCTCTCGTGGGCTCATAAGAGTTTCACTATCACCAGGCAGGTCATTGTATTTGATAAACCACTGTAAGAGTTTGCAATTGCCTTCATCTGCAACCTCCTAGAGGCAAATGCAGATCTCTGGTACCATGTGAAGTCATGTGAAGGCATTGTGAGAAAGTGTCCTTTTGCTTAAGAAAAACATGGCTGGGGCTCCTGGCTGGCTCAGCCAGTTAAGCATGTGCCTTTGGCTCAGGTTATGATCTCAGGGTTCTGGGATCGAGCCCGGGCTCCCTGCTCAGCAGGAAAGGAGGTAGGGAAATCGCTTAGAACCCACAGAGAATGTGAATAAAGGGGAGTGAAATGGAACTTGGTCTGTGTTTTGCTTTAGGGATTGGAAGTTAGTTTTTTCTCAATTGTGATTGTTCTTGAAACAGAAAAGCTGTATTGTTTTTTTTTTTACCTTTAATTTTTTTTCTAATAATAATTTTTATTATGATATGTTAGTCACTATACAGTATTTCCTTAGTTTTTGATGTAGTGTTCCGTGATTCATTATTTGCATATAACACCCAGTGCTCCATGCAATATGTACCTTCCTTAATACCCATCACTGGACCATCCCAATCCCCCACCCCTCTCCCCTCTGAAGCCCTCAGTTTGTTTCCCAGAGTCCATAGTCTCTCGTGGTATATTCCCCCTTCTGTTTAGGGACCATTGTCTAAAGGGACAGACAGTGGAAGTTCACCAAATATAAGATCGAAATTTCATTGTTCATTATACATGCCACCAAGTAGTTCCCAGACATTTCATTCTACTGTAGTAATTCATTATACCTGTGCAAGTGCACGTGGAAGACAATTGATGCATGTATAGTGGTAATAAAACATACCCCTCAGTAGCAGAATAATAGAGGATGCATATGTGTAAAATTATTCAACTACAGCTTCTATGCTTTCCCTTTGGTTCCTTATTATCTATGAAATTGGACAATTTTTGTTCTCTAGGCTTAAAACTCATTGTCAGTATTCAGAGTTTTTCAATGCTGATCTTCTCCTGTATAAGTTACCAAAAACCTAAAATATGTATGAACTTTAAAAACGCTATATTGAAAATGACAGCAGGGAAGTTCCATTTTGTGAATATTGTGTCAATGGATCTCTATTTTGACATCAGTGTTCATTAGAAATGATGACATTTCATGTGAGTATAAATATCAATGTGAAAAAGAAAAGGTAGGAAGAACCTTGAATGTTTAAGTAATTGGTGAAATGAAAGGTGTGTGTGTGTGTGTGTGTGTGTGTGTGTGTGTGTGTGTAATTGATTTTCAATGAATGGTTCAGCTACTTGTAGGGCCTCCGTGAGAGCCCAGGTGAACCTTTCAGTGAGTTGGTATCTGTTTTCAGAACATGGGAATCACTTAGTCCAATAGTCAATCAGGCAAGCTTTGAGGTCTTGAAGAGTTTCAGTCCTCAGCGATGGTGTTGCAGACCCTTGTGAGCAAACCCTAGGTATGCTCAGAGCCCTCATTAGCTGGTACCAACGTGTGACGATTTCAGACAACATTTCCCAAAGAAGTACCTCTTGAGTCTCTGTCCTTCTCAGTTCCTTACACTTCCTTACACTAGTTAAGTGATCAGTGTGTTTCAGGATAATCCCCACATGTGATTTTTACTATTTCCTACTAGTCCTATCTGTTTCTCATCTTCTTCGTTTATGGTAGGGGTTGGGAAGCAACCTGTGTGGTGGAGGAAGGGGTGCGGTAGTTGTCTGCCTTCAGAGGACCGAATGATGCCTAGAAATTGTACTGTAGTTTGAGGTCAATTATCCATCCTCTGAGTGTCAGGAATTCCATCACTTTACTTTGATGCTAGTGTGTTCTTGTTCTTCAAGCTGTCCTCGGAAATAAGGACATCATCCATCTAGGGAATACTGGTTTGTGTGTATGTTTTCATTTTAGGAAAGGCCTTGCTGTTCCTGAAAATAATACTGTAGAGCACCCTTTCCTGTTCTTATTGGCCATCAGTCAATCTTTTGTGAAGTATTCATTTGTACATAGACTTTTTATGGTTGATGAGCAGGAATTCATTATTGACAAGTCTTCGTCAGTGTGTGTATTGCAAATCTTTACTTCCCAGCCTGCGGTTCACTTTTTCATTTTCTTATGGTCATAAGATAAGGAGAAATGTCACATTTTTATGAAGTCCCACTGAATTCTTCTCAATGGTTATTGCACACTATGTCTTACCCCAAGATTGACAGGTTCTACGTTTTCTTTCAGAAACTGTCCAATGGGAAGCTACAATCCATCTCAAATTTATAAATTACATTTTTAATTCTAATAGGGTATTTATAGACTGTTTTGGATTTTCTATGTACACAATCGTATTATCTGTGAATAGTCACAATTATCCCCTCAATTCTTATACTTTTTGTTTCTCTTGCCTTCTAACACTGGTAGATTCTTCGATTCCACGTTGAATAGAGCAGCATTGTTTGAAGATTTTAATATACCTTTCTCAATATCTGACAGAAAAAGCAGACAAAACATTGGTAACAAATGTGACCTAATTGACATATAGGGAACATTCCATAATAAGTGCAGAATACATTATTTTCAAGTGGTCATAGACTCTTTAGCCAAATAGATGATAGGTGGGGCCATGAATCAAGGCTACAAATGTTAAACCCTGAAATTAACTAGGTTCTATTCCTAGACCACAGGGGAATTGAGCCACAGTCATAGCGAAAAGAAAACCAGGAAGTCCTTCAATGTTTAAAAATTAAATGGAACTTTGCTACATATCCTAAAGGTCAGAGAGGGAATCTTAATGGGAAATTCTGAACCTTTTCTACATGAGGGCTCACACACAATGGCACTTTCTTTGTGAAGAGCATTATAATAACCTAGACAGGAGTTGAGCCTTAAGTCAGAGTTCTGCCTGCCCCAGCCACACCTGGCAGCCTTGGCCTGTGGTCCCCCTCAGCTGTCCTTTCTGGTGGCCCTGAGCTAAGGGGGTCATCATGGCCATATGGAAATGGGAAGCTCCCCACTCATAGTGATGGCGGTGCCCACTTCCCCAGCTGCCCTTTCTGGTGGCTCTGAGCTAAGGGGGTCAACATGGCCGTATGGAAATTAGAAGCTCCCCACTCTTAGTGATAACGTTGCTATCGTATCGTCCTCACCAGTCCAACAATATGATTTCTGAGTGAAATATGACACAAGAGCGACTTCTTGGCCTTCCTTCAGGTTTGAAAATCATCTGGTGAGTCATCTATTAGGAATATGGATTCAACATGTGTTCTTTCTTCTGGAAAAGAAATAGACCTAATAGCAATTATGGCTTCCTGAGCACCTGTTCTTGAGAGACATCATACTGCCTCTTAATAGCATTTTGCCTCTTAAACTTGAATCTAGGGTGTAGATATTTTTAGGCACATTTTCAGACGGTTAGAAAGGGACTCAGATGATATGAGTCACAGAGGATTTTAGTGTCAGAAACCTAAGTGGCATCCCCAAATTGACTACAAGTCCCTTGTTGTTCCATACAGGGTACTATTTCCCTCTTATCTCTGGTCTTCTCGATCTGGAAACCTATCAAGTATCAGGATTTTCTTGTCATGTGGACAACTGGAATGAATTCAGCGGGCCTTTTCACATCTACCCATGGTGATCATTAAGATCATTATCTCAGTGGAGGACCTCTGGGTAAGATACTCAAAGATCCTAAGGAATACAGACAGTATAATATTTTTCTGGTATTAAAGTTAATGAAACCAACTATCTTTTTCAGTCCATTCAGGCTCTGGTATGTTCAGAGGGTGCTGTAAAACAGGTCTGAAATAGTATTTAAAAACACTCAGCTCAGCCTCTTCTACAAAGTGAGCCAATGCTTATAAACATGGCTAAAATATTCCCTTACCTACGATGACTTCCCAGCCATCGTAGTGTTTATATGGTATGACTGTGACTTATATTAGTCAACATTTGCAGAGAAAGAACTTACTGCATCCAGGGAGCACTTCATGTTGAAATTAGTTTGTGACAACGAGCTACTGTGTTTTATTCTGCAGTCCAAGGGAATGGTGCCAGACATCTCTAAGGTGTCTAGCAGTTCTACAATTCTGATTTTAAGTGGTCTGTGTGCTTCAGTGATTTGGGCAGGAGAAGGGCAGTAGTCCAGAGACTGTTAACACTTCTGTTACCTGTGCTGACCATGGAGCAGTAAGCCTTCCGTGGGCATCATTTTGATTTCTTGGTACTGTTGTGAAAGGTGCTTTTGTCTCAAATTCCTCCATTTAGGAGTAATTATAATGATAAAAGGAATTTTTATCTTATATCATCTGTGGGCCCTGATCCTCGGCTCCCAGGGAAGCTATCCTTTAACATTTTACCCGGCTCAAAATGACTGGGCAACACCTGAAAGCATGGGCCCTATTTCTGCCCCAAGCACATGTTGTACATCTGCTTCGAGAAGAAAACAATAACCAAAAATGCCAACATAAATATAAGAAAAAATAAAGAACCTCTTTGGCTCTCATAAGATTAAAGTCATACTGACATGTACATACTGAAAACATAAGAAAGAATCTGTCACTTTCTGGAATCTAAGAAGATCCTCATTGTGGTGTGTAACTTTGTGCCTGAAACAAAACAGAAAAAAATATATAAGCCTGCCCCAAATGTTCTTTCCCCGGAGCACTCCCTTCTTGGTGAAGATTGTGTCTCCCAGGCAGCTGTCCTGACTTGGGGTTGAATAAAGGTCTCTTCCTTTTTCTCTAAAATGTTTTTAACAGTTCATTCACGCAGTGTCGACAATAACAGTGTTTTCTATTTAAGTGAGAAATAAACGTTCCACTCTAGTTGCATTGGGAATAGACGAATTGAGGGTTTCTTTAGAATAGTAAGTCTGCTATCCAGAAAAGGCAAGGTCATTGGTCTATTGAGAATGAAGATAATTACTGCTAAACAACAAGTACGTGTTGCCCCTTCGCCCAGAAACCAAAGCAGGTGTGCAGGCTTTAGGTCAGAGGTGCCTTCTTCTCCCCAGCTGACGGCACTTCTCTACTCTGGCTACAAGACACCCGAGGTTTTGAACGTCAGCATTGCAGTCAGCGAGGCAGCTTGTCACAGGACGCCAGTGTTCAGAGAAAGCACAGGTATGTTTGGCAAAATGTCCTATCTATGTCAGGGATGGAGGTAAATCTGTCATTATCCCAGAATCTCCTGGGCTTTTCCCTTTTCTCTAGTTGGGCCACAAAGTAAAATTGAAGTAGCTGCCAGCATTCTGGGTTTGGTGCAAGAATTACTTAGTTTCCCTGCAGGTAGAACTTTGCAGGGGATCACAATTTCTCTGTCCATTTATTGCTTACAAATGTATTTTGACCATCTGTTTCCTAGGAACCCTCTTTTATTAGAAAAGGAAGGTGAGATTCACTCTGTGCCTGTTTGTAACATCTAATTTGTTCCTTCATCTAACAGTGTTTATTCAATTGGGCCTAAGATATGGTTGAGTGGCCAGCATCTAGAGTTAGGTGGCTTTTTTCATCTGATACAGACTTGGATGATGTCATTTGACAAAGGTGATGTTTCATCATTGCTTAGTTTATTCATCAGAAGAGTTAAAATTAGGGTGGAGGGGAAATTCAAAATTATCCAAATGGGCCTGTTCCTGTTTAAAAGTTGAGCTTGACTTTCTAGTTTTACTAAAAGTATTATCTCGATATTTTGAGGTGCCATATTCTCTCTGTAGTTCCTTTGGTGGTGGAGTCAGAAGGAGAGTCTGGGAATTCTTTTGGATAGTGGCATGCTGGTGGCTTCAAGGGGCTTGGCGTCAGGAGCCTTGGGGTGAAGTCTGCAACTGCTTGCCTGACCCTGGGTGCATCTGCCAGAGGTTTTGTTTCCTCTTATGAAATTGCCGGCAGATAATGTTCTGCTTAAAGGGGAACCCTCCCATCCTGTTTGTGGGAATGCAAAGTGGTGCAGCCAGTCTGGAAAACAGTGTGGGAGTTCCTCAAAAAGTTAAACATTGAAAAACCACATGATCCAGCAATTGCTCTCCTATGTAATTACCCAAAGGATACAGAAATGCAGATTTGAAGGGGGTCCATGCGCAATGATGTTTATGGCAGTAATGTCCACAGTAGCCAAACTATGGAGAGAATCCCAAAGTCCATGCACTGATGAATGGATAAAGCAGATGTGGGATACATATATATAATGGAATATGACCCAGCTTCAAAAAGAATGAAATCTTACCATTTGCAAGGATGTGGATGGATCTAGAGTGTATTAAGCTAAGCAAAATCAGTGAGGAAGGACAAATATCCTATACTCTAATGCTTCTGGAAATTCAGAAAAAAAAAAGGTGAACAGAGTGGAGGGGTGATGAGAGAGGCAAACAAGGAAATAGACTCAACCTTGGAGAACAAACTGAGTGTTGCTGCAGGACAAGGGTGTGGGGGGAAGTGTCAAATGGGTGAGGGGTATTAAGGAGGGCACTTGTGTTGAGCACCGGGTACTGTATGCAGGTGAGGAATCACTAAATCCTACCCCTGGAGCAAATATTCCATGGCATGTGAACTAACTGGAATTTAAGTAAAAGAAGAAAGGAAAAAGTGTTCTGCTTCATGAAGAGTGAGGTAAAATTGTAGTGATTTGGCTGTACTATTCTATAGAGGATAGATGTAAAACAACCTGTTGTAGGATACAATAGAGTCTTATCACATAAGGAGTCCTCAGAAAGCTCCAATGAAAGATTCAGATCTCAGAGCATGTTCGTGTTCCACTGATATCTTACAGTTTGCACAGGTAGGAAAGAAGGTGGAGAGAAAGGCAACAGAAAGGGAAAGTAGGTGTGAACCTTTCATTAGTTAGCATTATAGCTTTCTCATGAAATACTTGCACCAGTGTGATTTTGGAAGCAGAGGGGGAATATGGGAGCTTTGCAGGAGACGGGGGAGTTCCAGGACTGGGTAAAGCTGACAGGGGTCCCAGAGGAGAGCTGAATGTATTCTGCAGAAGGGTGTGTTCAAGGTGGGCTCCAGGGGTGGCTGTGGGTCTCCTGGGTGAGAGTTGTGACAGGTGAGGGCTGTGTGCAAGTTCCTGGCTGAGGACAAGTGAGGCACAGGCAGAGAGCTGGCAGAGAATCTTCTTCTGAGCCACCAGCCTCACCCAACACAGACAGCATCATATTCTGTCTCTGTCACTCCAATTCAGACTTCTCAGAAGGTGAGTGAGAACACATCAAGAGCATTCTGAACAGAAGGGAACGCATGTGCAAAGTCTGTGGGGCAGGGGAATTCCAGGTATGTCCAGGAGCAGCAAGAAGGCCCTGTGGCCACAGGAGACAGCTTAGGACATTACCTCAGAGAGGTGACAGATGGTGACAGAAAGCTATTCCAGGGCTATAACCCCATGAGACGCTGTATCACTGGGCCATCCTGGCTACAGTGTTGAGAACAGATGACAGTGGGTTGAATATGGCAAGGCAGGTCAATGACGAAGCTTTTCCAGGAACTCAGGCACTGTGGACCAGACAGGTGGCCTTGGATGGAGTGGTTAGACCTCTTCTGGGTCCATTTTGAAGATGGAGCTCACAGGATTTGCTGATGGGTTAGCTATTAGGAGCAGGAGAAGGGAGGAATTGGGGTAACTCCCAGCTGTTGTGGGTTGTCCTGATCAAGGGGAAGGAGAGGGTTTCTCGTGGGGTAGGAGGTAGTCTGTGTTCTGCATGCTGAGGAAGGTGCCTTTCCCAGTGGATCTGCTGAGATTTGTGTCTGGGAGGACCTTTCACATCTCCTCCCTCAGCAATGCTCAGGTACAAGTATCCCCCACTTTTTAAACGTTCACAGTAAGACACTGGGCTTTCTTGAAAGAACTACGTTATTACCCAGCTTCAGTAAGAGGAACATACCTGAAGAGGATTTCCCTCTTATGAAAAAAGGTGAACAGTGAGAATCGCGTTCAGCATCTGTTTTGGGGAGAAGCATGAAAGAGTTGGCGTGCACCCCAACCAGCTCCTTTCTCTGGGAACCACTCTCCGCATCCAGCCACCAGCACTTTGAATGGTGTCTGTGGGCTTCTGCTGTGCTTTATCTTCATTTATGTTGGGCCTCTGTTAGAAACTTGTGTCCTGAGGCCTAAGAAAATCCAAAGAGAAGGAATTTTGGAGTCTGAGCACACTGTCTAATTGTTCCGTGTAAATTAATGGCCATTCCTTCTTGACACCATTTCTGCTGTGCAAGGTTTCTCAGAAGCCCTGTACTTTCAAAGAGCAGGGAAACCTATACCCCATGCTGCGGGGTTAGTTTTAGTCTCCATGCTGGACAGAATATTTCATGACTGTCGGATTTTCTCACTCAAACATTGAGACTTTGACCACCTTTACCCGTTTCTACCACCCCATCCCCGTATCTGGCACCTACCAATCTGCTCTCAGGATCTATGCGTTTAGTATTTTTTTATTCCACGTGGAATGTACATGAGAGCATCTGGTAGTGGTCTTTCTGTGTCTGAGTTACTTAGCATAAGGCCCCCAAGGTCTGTGTTTCCATGTCTAGTTCTTGTGAATAATGCTGCAGTGAACGTGGGAGTGCATCTGTCTTTTTGAGGAAGCATTTTTGTGTTCTTCAAATCAATACTCAGTAGAGCCATTACTGGGTCATGGGGTAGTTTATTTATTTTTTCAGGAACCTCCATACCGTTTGTCACAGTGGCTGCACCAATTTCCATTTCCACCAACAGTGCACAGTGTCTCCTCATCTGCACACCCTTGACCCCACCTGGTGTCTGTCTCTGGGACAATTGCTGTTCCAACACTTGTGAGCGGATAGCCGATTGTGGGTTTGACTGATGTTTCCCTGATGATATTTAGTGATGTGGAACAACTTTTTCTGTCTGTTGGCACCTGTGTGCCATCTTTGGAAAGTATCTATTCACATATTCCTCCCATTTTTTTATATGTTTTTTTTTTTGTTTTGATATGTAGGAGTGTTGTGTGTATTTTGGATATTAGCCTTTTCTCACACATATGATTTGCAGATATTTTTTTCTTATTGGGTCAGTGGCCTTTTAAGTTTTTGCTGGTGTCTTTTGCCGTGTGGAAGATTTCAGTTTGATGTTGTTCCACTTGTTTATTTTTGCTTTTGTTGCCTTTGCATTTGGTGTCCGATCTGAAGACTCTTTGCCAAAACAATGTCGAGAGACTTAGTACCTGTGTCTTCTTGGAGGTTTATGGATTCAGGTCTTATGTTCAAATCATTCATCCATTAAAAATTTTGTGTGTGGTGTAAGAAAGTGACTCGGTTATATTCTTCTGCATTTAGTGTCCAGTTTGCCTGTTACCGCTCACTGAAGACACAGTCCTTCCCTCATGGCATATCTTCTGCTGCTGTGTCGTAAGTTAGGATCATCTATGTGTGGGTAAGTTTCTGAGCTTTCTGTTCTGTTCCACTGACCTGGTGTCTGTGTTTATGCCAGTACCATCCTGTTTTGATGACAACAGCTTTGTAATCTAGCTTGAAATCCAGGAGTGTGTTGACTGCACCTCTTTCTCCAGGTTGCTTTGGGTATTTGGGGTCTTTTGTGATTCCATACAACTTTGAGGACTGTTTTCTATTTGCTCGAATAATGCCACTGGAATTCAGATAGGCATTTAATCACATCTGTCGACTGCTTTGGTTATGATGGACATGTTCACATAATTAACTCTTCCAGTTAAGTTGCATGGTGTATGCTTCCATTTGTTTGTGTTGCCTTCCAAATCTTTGACCCATACATTCTGCCCCCCTCGACACATATTTTTCATTTCTTTTCTGCCATGTGTTGAGTGTACTATGTCTTTCTCATTCTTGGTTACTTTTATTTCAAGATTTTTTTATGCAATTTTAAATGGCGTTGCTTTTTTAATTTCTCTGTGCGAAAGTGTGTCATCAGTATACAGAAATGCAAGAAGTTGGGTCATCTGGGTGGCTCCATAAGTGAAGCATCTACCTTTAGCTCAGGTCATGATCCCAGAGTTCTGGGATTGAGCCCCGTGTTGGGCTGCCCGGTTAGCGAGGGTCTGCTTTTCCCTCTTTCTGGCACTCCCCCTGCTCGTGCTTTTTCTCTTCCTGTCAAATAAATAAATAAAATCTGAAAAAAATAAAGACAAGAGGTCTCTGTATATTGACATTATATCCTGCAGCTTTCTTGAATTTTTTTATTCTAACAGTTTTTTTTGTGTGTGGAATCTTTCGGGATTTCATGACATTTGCAAATTGTGCCAGTTTTCCTGTATTGATTTCATATCTTCTCTTTTTTTAAAATTGTTATTCACCCTACAGTACTTCATTTGTTTTTGATGTAGGGCTCCATGATTCATTGTTTGCATATAACACCTAGTGCTCATTATGACACGTGCCCTCCTTTTTTTTAAAAAAAAGAATTTATTTATTTATTCGACAGATATAGAGACTGCCAGCAGGAAAGGGAACACAAGCAGGGGGCGTGGGAGAGGAAGAAGCAGGCTCACAGCGGAGGAGCCTGTTGTGGGGCTCGATCCCATAACGCCGGGATCACGCCCTGAGCCGAAGGCAGACGCTTAACTGCTGTGCCACCCAGGCACCCCAACACGTGCCCTCCTTAATACCCATCACCAGGATAACCCATTCCTCTTCCCCTCCCATTCTGCAACCTTCAGTTTGTTTCCCAGTGTCAGTAGTCTCTCATGGTTCATCTCCCCCTCTCATTCCCCCCCTTCACTTTTCCCTTCCTTCTTCTAATGTCCTCTATGCTATTCCTTCCATTCCACATAGGAGTGAAACCATATGATAATTGTCTTTCTCTGCTTGACTTAATTTCACTTAGCATAATCCCCTCCTGGTCCATCCACGTTGGTGCAAATGGTGGGTATTCATCCTTTCTGATGACTGAGTAATATTCCATTGTATAGATGAACCACATCTTCTTTGTCCATTCATCTGCTGAAGGACATCTTGGCTCCTTCCACAGTTTGGCTATTATGGACATTGCTGCTATGAACATTGGGATACAGGTGCCCCTTCTTTTCATTACTCTGTGTCTATGGGGTAAATACCCAGTAGTGCAATTGGTGGGTGATAGGATAGCTCTGTGTTTAACGTCTTGAGGATCCTCCATATTGTTTTCAAAAGTGGCTGTACCAGCTTGAATTCTCACGAGTAGTGTAAGAGGGCTCCGCTTTCTCCACATCCTCTCTGACTTTTTTTTTATTTCCTGTGTTGCTAATTTTTTTTCAAGATTTTATTTATTTATGCCACAGAGATAGAGACAGCCAGCGAGAGAGGGAACACAAGCAGGGGGAGTGGGAGAGGAAGAAGCAGGCTCATAACGGGGGAGCCTGATGTGGGGCTCGATCCCATAATGCCAGGATCACGCCCTGAGCCGAAGGCAGATGCTTACCCACTGTGCCACCCAGGTGCCCCCTGTCTTGTTAATTTTAACCATTCTAACTGGTGTACGGTGGTATCTCATTGTCGTTTTGATTTGTATTTGCCTGATGGCAAGTGATGTGGAGCATTTCTTCATGTGTCTGTTGGACATTTGTATGTCTTCTCTGGAGAAGTATCTGTGTCTTCTGCCCATTTTTCGGTGTCGAGTTTGAGGAGTTCTTTATAGATCTTGGATACCAGCCCTTTATCTGTAATATCATTTGCAGATATCTTCTTCGATTCCATAGGTTGCCTTCTTGTTTTGTTGATCTTTTAC
The DNA here is from genome assembly GCF_024610735.1 of Ursus americanus. Classification (NCBI taxonomy): domain Eukaryota; kingdom Metazoa; phylum Chordata; class Mammalia; order Carnivora; family Ursidae; genus Ursus; species Ursus americanus. Next base: position 241,201 of record NC_142157.1, on the reverse strand, counting down.
TTTGCCGAGCAGAAGCTTTTTATCCTGATGAAGTGCCAATAGTTCATTTTTGCTTTTATTTCCTTCGCCTTTAGAGACCTATCTTGCAAGAAGTTGTTGTGTCTAAGTTTGAAGAATTTTTTTGATTTTGATATGAGACAGGAATCCATTATCTTTCCTTCCTGATTATATTCGAGTCCTCTTTCTTGGTGAGTCTGGCTAAGTTTGTCAGTTTTGTTTATCTTTCCAAAAAAGGCAGCTCTCATTTTCATTGGTTTTTTTCTTTTTTGGTCTTTTTAGTCTCCGTTGGATTTATTTATGCATTCCATTTTGTTATTTCCTTATTTCTACTAATTTGGGGCTTTGTTTGTTGTTTTATTTTCTACTTCTTTACCACATAAATCAGGTTGTTTATTGGAGATTATTCTCATGGATTGATGAAGATTTGAATTTCTATGAATGTCCCCCATAAAGCTACTTTTGCTGCATCCCATAAGTTTTTGTAGGTTGTCTTTTTCATCAGTGTCAAGGTACTTCTAAATTTTTTTTGATTTCTTCTTTGACTGTTGGTTGTTCAGTAGCATGTTGTTAAATCTCCACATATTTTTTTAAGATTATTTATGTATCTGACAGAGAGTTAGACAGTGAGAGATGAACGCAAACATGGGGGTGGGAGAGGGTGAAGCGGGCTTCCCACTGAGCAAGGAGCCTGATTCGGGGCTAGACCCCAGGATCCTGGGATCACGACCTGAGCTGAAAGCAGATCCTTAACGACTGAGCCACCAAGGCCCCAAAAATCTCCACCTATTTTTGACTGTCCCATTTTTTTCTTGAGACTGATTTCTAATTTCCTATCATTGTGGTTGGACAAGATTTGAAGCAGAAGGTGAAGAGAGCATTCAGATGAAAGGTTTGTTTCCTGGAGGGTTTTCTGAGGGCAGACCATGAGTTCAGTGGGGACGGAGGAAGGTTTTGTGAGACGGGGGGTAGGGTTAACCCTTGCTAGAATTACTGACTACTACCATGCAGGCTGTGTGCTACCATTCACACCATAGTCCTGATGGACGTGTACTTCATTAGGAATATTTTCTAGGAGGTGTAGGCATAGCTTTCACTTAAAGAAAGGTGCCATGTGGGTTCATGGCATGACCCCAGGTCAGCAACCAGGATGTATGGTATTGTGGGGGATCAGAAACAGGCTTTCTGTGGGAAGTGACAGAAATAAGATATGGTGAGCTCCATGACCATAGGTGAGGTCCCGAGTGACCCACTGGGTGTTGGGTTCTGTGGATCTGTCTCATCAGGTGCTGTGCAATTCAGGGACACCCTCCTCTCTGTTAATTTGTGTGGAGACAGGTAGACATCAGTGTCTGGCCAGGCACGAGGGTCGCACTGGACCACCACCAGAGGTGCAGCGTGTGGGGGAGCCACTGCTTGGTTTCCACGAAAGCTGACCAGGGTCTTTGACCTTGATTCCTAGCAGTTGCAAGGGGAGAGGAGGCCGGGGGTGGTGCACACTTCCGAGAGTTGTGTTCAGGACTAGTCTGGAGCCCACTGAAGTCAGCGACACCGGGCACAGAAGTCACCCAGTCAGTGTTGCTGTGGGCACTGCTCCCATGGTACTTTCGGGACGGCTCCATGCTGCCACCTCCTGCTTTTCATCATCATCTTCAAGGTCATGTGCCTCTGCTCTTGCCCCATGGCCTCCGGGGTATTGTCCGTCCTCCATCTGGCCCTCGTCCCTAGTGCCCTGTGCAGTCCGATGCCAGGGTAGCCTTCTTGAGACAAACATCTGGCCCTGATGGAACACTTTCATGGATCTTGTAGGTTGCAAGGATGATGCCCTGCCCTGGAAGGGGGCTACAGGTCCCCAATCAGGAGAGCCATGTACCTTTTTCAGCATGGCCTGCCTTCCCCTCAGTCTTCTTCAGGGAAGCTCTCCCCACTTCCTGAGATGACAGCTCTGAACTTAAAACTGAATGTTATTTTACATATCTCTATGCCTTAGTTCATCCATGGCATGTCTTTCAACCCCGTTAGTGGGTTTTTTTTAGCAGTTCTGAAGAGCTGTCTGCTCAAGGAGGGGATGACCTGGGTGGGGCAGCTTTCCCTCTCATCTCCCTCAGCATGTCTCTGAGCCCTGGGACCAGCTCTCCCACTGAGGATTGAGGGACATGAGCCAGCCCATCCTGAGCCCAGGCTGTGTCAGCTGTGTAGACAGATGCGTGTCGGAGTGGTGGGCAGCTGGCATGGGCCGGGGCAGGCAGTGTCTCCTTCTCATTCCTTCCCTCCCTTCCTCCCAGAGGTAGCTCAGAGCAGCCTTCAACCCCTGCATCTCCAGATCCCTTGACCTATGCCTCCTGTGTTCAGCTGGTGACCTTGGAGTTTCGCATGGATTCTACCTCCTGTACCCTCTCCCGTAGCAGTTCCTGGATCAGAGGAGGGATCGGACTCTTGTCTGCATTTGGTCTTCTTCCTGTCCCGCACCAATCCTATCCGCCTTTGCATCTTCCATGTATGTGCTTGGAAGCAAGCCCATCCACAGGGAACCTATTAGCCAAATGGATCCAGGCAATGAACATTGAAGTAGAGATCCAGGATCCATAATATACCTGCTCTGAAACCTGTCCAAAAGTCTGTGACTCTCTCACACTGAAACAGAAACAATAATAGCTTTCTGGACTGTGAATCTTGAATGCATAGGTGCTGAGCCTGGAGAGAAAAGGACCATGGCTCCCGTGGCCTGGGATCCACAGTAAGAACTCAGTGAAATCTGAATTCAAGGCATAGAGTGAATAATTATTGTAGAGTGAATCCTCCCAAGTAGGGATTATGCACAGTGCACAGGAAAAGCTTTTTCAAAGAGGTTCCTGAAAGAAAAATCTTTTTTAAAAATTTATTTTAATTCCAGTAGAGCTAACATACAGTGTTACATTCTTTTCAGGTGTCCAATAGAGTGATTCAGTAATTCTATATATTACTCATTGGTCATCAAGAAAAGCATCCTATTAATCCCCTTCATCTATTTCACTCATCCCTCTATCCACCTCCTCTCTGGTAACCATCCGTTTGTTCTCTATTGTTAAGAGTTTGTATTTTGGTGTGTCTCCTTTTTCTCTTTTAGTTATTTATTTTTGTTTGTTTTTTAAATTCCCCATTAGAGTGACATCGTATGGGATTTTTCTTTCTCTGACTGACTGATTTTAGTTAGGATAATACTCTCTAGCTCCATCCATGTGTCTGCAAATGGCAAGGTTTCATTCTTTTTCAAGCCGAGTAATACTCCATTGTATGTGTGTATGTGTGTGTGTGTGTGTGTGTGTGTGTGTGTGTGAATACACACATCTATCATCTCATTTGTCAATTTTTCTACAGACACTTGGGTTGCTTCCATATGGTGATATTGTAAATAATGGTGCAAGAAACATAGGGGTGCACGTAACCTTTTACGTTACTGTTTTCCTATTCTTTGGGTAAATACGAGTAGTGTGATTGTTGGATCATAGGGTAGTTATATATTTAATTTTTTGAGGAACCTTCATACTGTTTTCCACGGTGGCCACCACAGTTTGCATTCCCACCCACAGTTCACGAGGATTCCCCGTTATCCACATCCTCCCAACACCTGCTCTTTGTTGTGCTTTTGATGTTAGCCATTCTGACAGGTTTGAGGTATTACCTCATTGTCCTTTGGATTTACATTTTCCTGATGATGGGTGATGGTGAACATCTTTTCACGGGACTGTTGGCCATTTGTATTTTTTCTTTGGAGAAATGTCTGTCCATGTCTTCTGCCTATTTTTTAACTGGATTATTTGTTTTGGGGGTCGAGTAGTATCAGTTGTATATGTTTTGGACACTATCCCTTTATTGCATATGATCTTTGCAAATATCTTCTCCCTTTGAGTAGGTTGTCTTATTATTTTTACGTTTTCATTGTTCTTCTGCCATATGGAAACTTTTTATTTTGCTGTATTCCCAATAGTTTATTTTTGCTTTCATTTCCTTTGCCTCAGGAGACAGTCTAGAAAAACGTTGGTATGGTCCATGTCAAGAAGTTACTGTCTTCCCTCCTGTAGGATTTTTATGGATTCAGGTCTCATATTGAGGTCTTGAAACTGTTTTGCGTTTGTCTTTATTGTGTAAGAAAAGAGTCTAATTGCATTCTTCTGTACGTAGCTGTCTAGTTTTCCCAACACCATTTGTTGTAGAGACTGTCCTTTTCCCTTTTGATATCGTTGCTTGCTTTGTGGAAGATTCATGGACCACATAATTGTGGGTTTCTGTCTGAACTTGTATCCTGTTCCTTTGGTTGCTGTGTCTATTTTTGTGCCGTACTGTCTTGTTAGGATGACTGCAGCTTTGTAGTATAACCTGAAATCTGCAATTGTGAGTCCTCCAGCTTTGTTTTTCTTTTCCACATTGCACTGGCTGTTTGGAATCTTTAGTGGTTCCATACAAATGTTTAGGATTGTTTATTTGAGGTCTTTTGTTCTTTAATTTAAATTCAATTAGCCAACTTACAGTACATCATTCGTTTCAGATGTAGTCTTCAATAAATTTTCAGTCGTGTGTAACACCCAGTGCTCATTGTATCGTGTGACCTCCTTAATGCTACTCACCCAGTTACCCCCCCAACTTCTCCTCCAACAATCATCAGTTTCTTGCGATAGTTAAGAGTCCATCATGGGTTTTCTCCCTCTCTGATGACTTCCCATTCTATTTTCCCTTCCTTGCCCTATGGTCTTCTTCCTTGTTTCTGATATTCCACATAGGAGTGAAAGCATATGATCATTGTCTTTCTTTCATTGACTTATTCCACTCAGCATAATACCCTCCAGCTCCACCCAGTTCGGTGTGATGGTAAGTATTCATCCTTTCTGATGGCTGAGTAATATTCCATTATATATATATATATTCCACATCTTCTTTATCCATTCATCTATCCATGGTCATATGCACTCCTTCCACAGTTTGTCTATTATGCATATTGCTGCTATGAACACTGGGGTGCATGTGTCCCGACTTCGCTACCTCTGTCTCTTTGGGGTAAATACCCAGTAGTGCAATTGCTGGGACATAGGGTAACTTTATTTATAACTTCTTGAGGAAACTCCATACCATTTTCAAGAGTGGCTGTACCGGACTGCATTCGTACAGGTGTGTAAGAGGGTTCCCGTTTCTCCACATCCTCTCCAACATGTATAGTTTTATGTCTTCTTATTTTTAGATATTCAGCCTCGTGTGATATGGCATCTATAGGGGTTTAGATTTGCACTTCCCTGAAGCCAAGTGATATGAAGCATTTATGCATGTATCTTTTGGTCTCCAGTACGTCATCATCAGTGAAATGACTTCCCATTTTAATCCATCTCAAGACCTAAAGCTGGGTAAGGCACTGAAGCTGGATGATGCCATCGGTTGGAAGTGTGGAGAATTTCAAAAGATCTCCGTGGAGAGCAAGTTTAAAGGTCAGTGTGAAGCTACTAATTAGTTCTGGGGAGATCTCTCAAAGTGGGGGTTGCCTGGGATAGGCTGAGGGTGGCCCTCCGATTTTCCTATGAATCCTTGCTGCAGCCCCAAATGGACAGTTTCCTGCTGTGGGGCAGGCTGAGTCCTCTAGTCGTGCAGAGGTGAGCCCAATGCCTGCTGCCTTGGAGGCAGGCAAACAGGGAGGGACCCTCAGCAGAAGACCCAGTGTTAGGTTAGGCCTCAAGAGACAGCAGGTCCTAACTGCCCAGTGCTCAGAGAACTCCCAGGCCAAGTGAGATGAGGGCACAAGGGCGGGTGAGTGTGAGCCTTCGGGTTTCATCCGGAAGGGCCCACAAAGGTCGGGGTTCACCAGAAGGGGCTCTCAGGGGTGCCCCAATTCTCTTGCCCTGAATGCTGTGTTGTGCCCCAAAATGGTACAGTTTACTGTGGGCTGCAGGCTGAGTCCTACGGTGGGGCTTGGGTGTCCCAAATCCCCTAGAATGGGGTGCCAGGACCCTGGGGAGGGACCCTTCTGTCACCAACCTAGGGTAAGGGTTAGGGTCCAGAAGCCTGCCAGGGACAATCTGCAGGCTGTGCAGCGAGCTCTGTGGAGGGCTGAGAGGAGGCCATGGGGGAAGGTGAGCGTGGGACTCAGGGTTGGGGCACGTGGGGCTGCCAAATGTGGGGATGGGCTCTGGGGGCCTCCCCAAGTTCTCGTGTCCTGTAGGCTCCGTAGAGTCCCAAGGGGCACGGTTTCCTGTCAGGTGACAAGCTGAGTCCTGCGGTGGGGCCAGGTAACCCAATTCCCCGGGGCTGCTCTGTAAGGCTCCTGGGGAGGCCCCCACACCCGCGGCCGACCTAGGGCTAGGGTTAGGCCCCAGGAGCCCCGCAGGCCCAATCTGCTGGCTGTATGGCGAGCTACAGGGGCTAAGTTGAGGGTGTGGGGAGGGTGAGCGTGGGCCTCAGGGTTGGGGTGCGGGAGGCCGCCGAAGTTCGCTGGTGGCTCAGGAGGCTCCTCCTTGTTCTCCCGCCCTGAATGCTCTATGGCCTCCCAAGGTGCACGGTTTCCTGCAGGGTGGCAGACTGAGTCCTGCTGTGGGGCTCAGGTGTCCCGAATCCCCGCAGCTGTGGCTCCAGGCTCCTGGGGAGGGGGCCCTCCACAGATGAACTAGGGTTAGGGTTGGGGCCCAGGAACCCCGCAGGCCAGATCTGCCCACTATGTGGTGAGCTCCGCTGCGGGCTGAGGTGAGGGTGTGGGGTGGGGTGAGCATGGGCTTCAAGCTTGGGTTTAGGGATCGCCGAAGTTCGCTGGGGGCTCTGGGGGCCCTCCAGATTCTCCCGCGCTGAATGCTCTATAGCCTCCCAAGGGGCACGGTTTCCTGCAGGCTGGCAGGCTTTGTCCTGCAGTGGGGCTCAGGTGTCCCCAGTCCCTGGGACTGCGGCACCAGGCCCCAGGGGAGAGTCCCTACCCAGCCGACCTAGGGTCAGGTCTAGGCCCCAGGAACCCGGAAGGCCTGATCTGCCGGCTCTGCGACGAGCTCGGTGGCAAGCTGAAGGGAAGGCGTGGGGCGGGATGAGCGTGGGCCTCAGGGTTGGGGTGTAGGGGGCCGCCCAGGATCACTGGGGGCTCAGGGGGGCCCTACCAGTTCTCCTGCACGGTATGCTCTGTGGCGCCCCAAGGGGCATGGTTTCCTGAGTGGTGGCAGGCTGAGTCCCGTGGTGGGGCTCATGTGTACCCAATCCCCGGGGTTAGGTTACGGATTAGGTTACGGGTTAAGGTTAGGGTATGGGTTACTGTTAGTGTACGGGTGAGTGTAGGGGTTAGGGTTAGGGTAAGGAGAGGGTACAGGGTAGGGTTGGGTTTAGGGGTTACAGGTTAGAGGTTATGGGTTAGGGTACAGATTAGGGTTTAGGGTACGGGTTAGGGTTTAGGGTTTGGGTTTAGGGTTAGGGTTAAGGTTGGAGTACGGGTAAGGGTTAGGGTATGGGTTAGGGTTAGGTTATGGGTTAGGGTATGCATTAGGGTACGGTTTAGGGTACGGGCTAGGGTACAGTTTAGGGTAAGTGTTGGCGTACGGAAATGGGTACGGTTTAGGGTACAGGTTAGGGTTAGTGTACGGGTTAGGGTTAGGGTACAGTTTACGGTTATGGTACAGGTTAGGTTACGGTTTAGGGTTAGGGTGAGGGTACGGGTTAGTGATCAGGTTAGGGATAGGTATAGGGTAAGGTTTAGGGTTAGGGTATGGGTTAGGGTACTGGTTAGGGTACAGGTTAGTTTTAGGTATGGGTTAGGATATGGGTTAGGGTCCGGGTTAGGGATAGGGTACGGGTTAGGGTATGGGTTAGGGTACGGGTTAGGGTATGGGTTAAGGTTAAGGTAAGGGTAGTGGTTAGGGGTAGGGTACGGGTTACAGTTTAGCGTTTAGGGTTACGGTTAGGGTACGGGTTAGGGTTAGGATACAGGTAGGGTTAGGTTACGGGTTATGGTATGAGTTATGGTATGGGTTAGGGTCAGGGTTTAGGGTTTAGGGTTAAGGTTATAGTACGGGTTAGGGTACTTGTTAGGGCTACGGTTAGGTTTAGGGTACGGTTTAAGTTACGGGTTAAGGTACAGTTTATGGTTAGGGTTATGGTACGGGTTAGGGTACGGGTTAGAGTACATGTTAGGGTTTCGGCTAGGGTTAGGGTACATGTTAGGGTTAGGGTTAGGGTACGGGTTAGAGTTACGGTTAGAGTACGGGTTAGGTTACGGGTTAGGGTTAGGTTTAGGGATAGGTTACGGGTTAGGGATAGGGTTAGCTGAAGGGGTAGGGTTAGGGGTAGGATTAGTGGTATGGTAGGGGTCCGGGTAGGGTTAGGGTTTAGGGTTAGTGTTTGGGGTTTGGGGTTAGTGGTTAAGGTTAGGGTTTAGTGTTTAGGGTTTCGGGTTTAGGGTTAGGGGTTAGGGTTTAGGGTTTAGTGTTAATGTTAGGGTTTAGTTTTAAGGATTAGGGTTTAGGGTTAGGTTTAGGGTAGGGTTAGGGTTAGGGTTAGGGTTAGGATTAGGGGTTAAGGTTTAGGGTTTAAGGTTAGGGGTTAGGGTTAGGGTTAGACCCCAGTATGCCAGCAGGACTGATGCGCCGGCTGTGCGGCAAACGGACGAGGGGGCCGAGGTGAGTGCGCTGGCGAGCGGGATTATGGTATCCAGCGTTTTGGCGCATGGGGCCTTTGAATGTCGCTAGAGCCTAGGAGGGCCCTGTCCGTTCTCCTGCCCTGAATGACCAGCGGCACCCCGAGCGGTCCGCGTGGTGGTGAGTTGGCAGTGTGAGTCTGGCACTGCGGTTTGGGGGTCTCCAATGCTATGCGTTGCAGTGCAAGGCCCCTTGGGAGGGGCCCCTCTGGGGCCGTCCTAGGGTTAGTGTTAGCACCCAGGAGCCTGGCAGGCATGATCCACCAGCTGTGCGGTAGAGGAGGGCCAGGCCAAGGTGAGGGTGCCACTGAGCTGGAGCGTGGGCCCAAGCATTTTGTCACGGGGGGCCTTGGAAGGTCGCTGGGGTTTGGAGGGCCCTGCGGGTTCTCCCTCCCTGAATGGCCAGCGGCGCCCCTAGTGGCCTGGTGGGTGGCGGGGTGGCATGGTGAGTACGGCGCGGGGGCTCGTGGGTCCCCAATCCCTGGCGTTGCTGCACCAGGCCCCTTGGGATGTTCCCCTCGGGGGCCAACCTAGGGTTAGGGTTGGCCCCCAGGAGGCTGGCAGGCCCGATCTGCTGGCTGTGTGAGGAGTGGTGTTGCGGGCTGAGTTTTGGGCGATGGCGAGTGGGAGCTTGGTCCCCAGCACTTTGGCGCCCTTGGCCTTCGAATGTTGCCATGGCTCATAGTGCTCTGCCCATTCTCCTGCCCTGAATAAGCAGCTGCGACCCTAGCATATCCGTTGGTGGTGGGGCGGCAGGGTGAGTCCCGCACTGTGGCTCCAGGATCCCCAATCCCCAGTGTTGCGGAGCCAGGCCCCTTGGAAGGGGCTCCTCCCGGGCTGACCTAGGGTTAGAGTTAGCCCCCAGGAGGCCAGCAGGCCCAATCCTCTGGCTGGGCAGCGAGAGGTGGGAAGGCCGAGGTAAAGGCGCTGGGAAGCAGGAGCGTGGGCCCCTGCATTTTGGCGCAGGAGGCTTCAAATGTGGCAGGTTTCTCCAGGGCCCTGACCTTTCTACCACCCTGAATGACCGGCAGCGCCCCTAGCGCCCTGGGTGGCGACAGTGTGGCAGGGTGAGTCCGGCTCTGGGGCTCTGAGTCACCAATCCCAAGCATTGCAGAGCCAGGCCCCTTGGGTTTCGGTTAGCCCCCAGGAGCCTGGCAGGCACTATCCACTGGCTCCAGCAAGCGGAGGGGCGGGCCGAGGTGAGGGCGCTGGGGAGCAGGAGCTTGGGAGCTTGGGAGCCAACTTTTTTGAGTGGGGGGCCTTCGAAGGTCGCAGGGGAAATGGAAGGCCTTGCCAGTTCTCCCAACTGAATGACCTGTGGCGCCCCTAGCGGCCTGGGTAGCGGCAGGGCGGCAGGTGAGTCTGGCGCTGGGGCTCGGGGGTCTCCAATCCACCGAGTTGCTGCACCAGGCCCCTTGGGAGGGTGCCCTCGGGGGCTGACCTAGGGTTAGGGTCAGACCCCAGGACGCCAGAAGGCTCAATCCGCCAGCTGTGCGGAGAAAGGTGTAGTGTGTCGAGGTGAGGTCTCTGTGGAGCGGGAGCGTGGGCCCAAGCGTTTTGGCGCGGGGGGCCTTCGAATGTCTTCGGGGACTCGGTGGGCCCTACCCATTCTCCTCCCTGAATGACCGGCGGCGCACCTAGCTGCCCTGGTGGCGGCGGGGTGCAGGGTGAGTCAGGCGCTTTGGCTCTGGTATCTCCAATCCCCAGCGTTGCGGTGCCAGGCCCCTTGGGAGCGGCCCCTCGGGTGCCAACCTAGGGTTAGGTTTAGCCCCTAGGAGGCAGGCAGGCCCTATTCACCAGCTGTGTGGATAGCGGAGTGGCGGACTGAGTTGAGGGTGCTGGTGAGTGGGAGCATGGGCCCGGGCGTTTTGACGCCGGGGGCCTTTGAAGGTCACCGTGTCTCTGAGGGCCCTGCCCTTTCTCCCTCCCTGAATAATGGCAGCACCCCAAGACCCTGGGTGGCAGCTGGGCGGCAAGGTGAGTCCGGCGCTGGGGCTCAGGGGTCCCCAATCCCTGGCATTGTGTCGCCAGGCCCATTGGGAAGGGCTGCTCGGAGGCCATTCTAGGGTTGCATTTAGCCCCCAGAAGGCCAGTGGACCCGATCAGCGGCTGTGCAACAAGCGGAGGGTTGCCCCGAGTTGAGGGCGCTGGCGAGCCTGAGCATGACCCCAAGCGTTTTAGTGCGGGAAGCCTTTGAAGGTTAGCGGGGGCTCGGAGGGCCCTGCCATTTCTCCTTCCCTGAATGAATGGCGGCGCCCCTAGCGGCCCGTGTGGGGCGGGGCGGCAGGGTGCATCTGGCGCTTGGGCTTGGGGGTCCCCAATCCCTGGCGTTGCAGCGCCAGGCCCCTTAGGAAGGGAACCTCAGGGGCCGTCCTAGGGTTAGGGTTAGCGCCCAGGAGGCTGGCAGGCCCGCTCCGCCGGCTGTGCAAGGAGCGGAGGTATGGGCCGAGTTGAGGGCGATGGCGAGCGAGAGCTTGAGCCCCAGCGTTTTGGCGCACTGGGTCCCGGAATGTTGCCATGGCTTGGAGTGCCTTGCCCCTTCTCCTGCCCTAAATAAACAGCGGCGCCCTAGCGGCTCTGTTGGCGGTGGGGGGGGAGGGTGAGTCCCATGCTGCGGCTCGGGGTCCCCATCCCCAGTGTTGTGACGCCAGGCTCCTGGGATGGACCCCTCGGGGGTCAACCTAGCCTTCGATTTAGCCCCCAGGAGGCTGGCAGGCCCTATTCGTAACCTGTGTGGAGAGTGAAGTGGCAGACCGAGGTGAGGGAGCTGGTGATTGGGAGCATGGGCCTGGGCGTTTTGGCACGGGGGGCCTTCGAAGGTCACTGTATCTTGGAGGGCCCTGCCCGTTCTCCTGCCCTGAATGAACAGCAGCACCCCAAGCCCCCGGGTGGCGGCTGGGCATCAGGATGAGTCAGGTGTGGGGCGGGGCGGCAGCGTGCATCCTGCGCTGGGGCTTGGGGGTCCGCAATCCCCGGCATTGCAGCGCCAGGCCCCTTGGGAAGGGATCCTCAGGGGCCGTCCTAGGGTTAGGGTTAGCGCCCAGGAGGCCGGCAGGCCCAAGTCGCCGGCTGTGCGAGGAGCGGAGGTGCAGACCAAGTTGAGGGTGCTGGTGAACGTGAGCGTGGGCCCAAGCGTTTTGATTCGGGGGACCTTCGAGCATAGGAGGGGGTTCGGAGGGCCCTGCCCCTTCTCCCACCCTGAATGAACAGCGGCGTCCCTAGCGGCCGAGTGGGGAGGGGTGAAAGGGTGCATCCAGCGCTGGGGCTTGGGGGTCCCCAATCCCCGGCGATGCGGCGCCAGGCCCCTTGGGAGAGGCCCCTCGGGAGCAACCTAGGGTTAGGTTTAGCCCCCAGGAGGCTGGCAGGCCCTATTCGCCAGCTGTGTGGAGAGTGGAGTGGCGGACGGAGGTGAGGGCGCTGGTGAGTGGGAGGGTGGGTCTGCCGTTTTTGTGCGGGGGGCCTTCGAAGGTCGCTGTGTCTGGGAGGGCCCTGCCTGTTCTCCCGCCCTGAATGATCGACAACACCCCAAGCCCCTCGGTGGTGGCTGGGCGGCAGCGTGAGTCAGGTGCTGAGGTTCGGGGTCCCCAATCCCCGGCGTTGCTGTGCCAAGCCCCTTGGGAGTGGACCTTTGGGGATCGATCTAGGGTTATGCTTAGCCCCCAGGTGGCCGGTGGACCCTATCAGCGGCTGTGCGGCACGTGGAGGGTTGGGACGAGGTGAGGGCACTGGCGAGACTGAACATGAGCCCAAGCTTTTTAGTGCGGGGGGCCTTCGAAGGTCAGCGGGGGTTTGGAAGGCCATGGCAGTTCTCCCACCCTGAATGAATGGCGGCGCCCCTAGCGCCCCGTGTGAGGCGGGGTGCCAGGGTGCATCCGGCACTGGATCTTGGGGGTCCCCAATCCCCGGCGTTGTGACGACAGGCCCCTTGGGTAGGGCCCCTCGGGGGCTGATGTATGGTTAGGGTTAGCTCCCAGGAGGCCGGCAGGCCCTGGGCCTTCGAATGTTGCCATGACTTGAATGGCCCTGCCTGTTCCCTGCCCTGAATAACCAGCGGCGCCCTTAGCGGCTCCGTTGGCGGTGGGGCGGCACGGGGAGTCCCGTGCTGCGGCTCGGGGATCCCCAATCCCCAGCGTTGTGGGGCCAGGCCCCTTGGGAGGGGCTCGTAGGGGGCCGACCTAGGGTTAGAGTTAGCACCCAGGAGGCGGCAGGCCCAATCCTCTGGCTGGGCGGCGAGAGGTGCACGGGCCAAGGTAAAGGCTCTGGCGAGCGGGAGCCTGGGCCCCTGCATTTTGGCGGGAGGCTTCAAATGTCGCTGGTTTCTCCAGGGCCCTGTCCGTTCTCCCGCCCTGAATGACCGGTGGCGCCCCTAGCGGCCCGGGTGGGGACAGTGCGGCAGGGTGAGTCGGGTTCTGGGGCTCTGAGTCACCAATCCCCAGCGTTGCAGAGCCAGGCCCCTTGGGATGTGCCCCACGGGGCCGGCCTAGGGTTTTGGTTAGCCCCAGGAGCTTGGCAGGCCCTATCCACCGGCTCTGAATCAAGTGGAGGGGCGGGCCGAGGTGAGGGCACTGGGAGCAAGAGCATGGGAGCCAACGTTTTTGCGTGGGGGGCCTTCGAAGGTCAGCTGGGGCTCGGAGGTCCCTGCCCGTTCTCCTGTCCTGATTGACCGGTGGTCCCCTAGCGGCTTGGGTGGCTGAAGGGCAGCAGGGTGAGTCTGGCACTTGGGCACGGGGTCCCCATCCCCAGCGTTGCGTCACCAGGTTCCTTGGGAAGGGCCCCTCGGGGGCCGACCTATGGTTAGGGTTAGTCCCCAGGAGCCACGCAGGCCCGATACACCACCTGTGCATCGAGAGGACAGTTGGGCCGAGGTGAGGGTGCTGGTGAACGTGAGCCAGGGCCCAAGGGTTTTGGTTCGGGGCGCCTTCGAAAGTCGACGTGGGTTCTGAGGGCCCTGCCAGTTCTCCCACCCTGAATGAATGGTGGCGCCCCTAGCGGCCAGTGTGGGGCGGGGCGGCGGCGTGCATCCGGCGCTGGGGCTTGGGGGTCCGCAATCTCTGGCATTGCCATGCTGGGCCCCTTAGGAAGGGATCCTCAGGGGCCGTCCTAGGGTTAGGGTCAGCGCCCAGGAGGCCAGCAGGCCCGAGTTGCTGGCTCTGCAAGGAGCGGAGGTGAGGGCCGAGTTGAGGGTGCTGGTGAACGTGAGCGTGGGCCCAAGCATTTTGATTCCGGGCGCCTTCGAGCATAGGCGGGGGTTCGGAGGGCCCTGCCCGTTCTCCCACCCTGAATGAACGGCGGCGCCCCTAGCAGCCCGGGTGGGGAGGGGCGACAGGGTGCATCCTGTGCTGGGGCTTGGGAGTCCCCAATCCCCGGCGATGGAGCACCAGGCCCCTTGGGAGAGGCCCCTCGGGGGCAACCTAGGGTTAGGTTTAGCCCTCAGGAGGCCGGCAGGCCCTATTCGCCAGCTGTGTGGAGAGTGGGGTGGCGGACGGAGGTGAGGGCGCTGGTGAGTGGGAGGGTGGGTCTGCCGTTTTTGCGCAGGGGGGCTTCAAAGGTCACCGTGTCTCGGAGGTCCCTGCCCGTTCTCCTGTCCTGATGGACCGGTGGTACCCTAGCGACTTGGGTGGCTGAAGGGCAGCAGGGTGAGTCTGGCACTTGGGCACGGGGTCCCCATCCCCAGCATTGTGTCACCAGGACTCTTGGGAAGGGCCCCTCGTGGGCCGTCCTAGGGTTAGGGTTAGCGCCCAGGAGGCCGGCAGGCCCGAGTCGCGGGCTGTGCGAGGAGCGGAGGTGCGGGCCGAGTTGAGGGTGCTGGTGAACATGAGCGTGGGCCCAAGTGTTTTGATTCCAGGCGCCTTCGAGCATAGGCGGGGGTTCGGAGGGCCCTGCCCCTTCTCCCACCCTGAATGAATGGCGGCGCCCCTAGCGGCCTGTGAGGGGAAGGGCGACAGGGTGCATCAGGCACTGGGGCTTGGGGGTCCCCAATCCCCGGCGATGCGGCGCCAGGCCCCTTGGGAGAGGACGCTCGGGGGCAACCTAGGGTTAGGTTTAGGCTCCAGGAGGCCGGCAGGCCCTATTCGCCAGCTGTGTGGAGAGTGCAGTGGCGGATGGAGGTGAGGGCGCTGGTGAGTGGGAGGGTGGGTCTGCCATTTTTGCACGGGGGGCCTTGGAAGGTCGCCATGTCTGGGAGGGCCCTGCCTGTTCTCCCGCCCTGAATGATCGGCAACACCCAAAGCCCCCGGGTGGCGGCTGGGCGGCAGGGTGAGTCAGGTGCTGAGGTTCAGGGTCCCCAATCCGGTATTGCTGCGCCAAGCCCATTGGGAGTGGTCCTTTGGGGATCGATCTAGGGTAATAGTTAGCCCCCAGGAGGCCGGTGGACACGATCAGAGGCTGAGCATTACACGGAGGGTTGGGACTAGGTGAGGGCACTGGCGAGACTGAGCATGAGCCCAAGCTTTTTAGTGCGGGGGGCTTTCGAAGCTCGGCGGGGCCTCGGAGAGACCTGCCCATTCTCCCGCTCTGAATGACCGGCGGGGCCCCTAGCGGCTCGGGTGGCTGAAGGGGAGCAGGGTGAGTCCAGCACTTGGGCTCGGGGTCCCCATCCCTGGCGTTGTGGCGCTAGGCCACTTGGGAAGTGCCCCTCGGGGGCCGACCTATGGTTAGGGTTAGCTCCCAGGAGGCCGGCAGGCCCTGGGCCTTCGAATGTTGCCATGACTTGAATGGCCCTGCCTGTTCCCTGCCCTGAATAACCAGCGGCGCCCTTAGCGGCTCCGTTGGCGGTGGGGCGGCACGGGGAGTCCCGTGCTGCGGCTCGGGGATCCCCAATCCCCAGCGTTGTGGGGCCAGGCCCCTTGGGAGGGGCTCATAGGGGGCCGACCTAGGGTTAGAGTTAGCACCCAGGAGGCGGCAGGCCCAATCCTCTGGCTGGGCGGCGAGAGGTGCACGGGCCAAGGTAAAGGCTCTGGCGAGCGGGAGCCTGGGCCCCTGCATTTTGGCGGGAGGCTTCAAATGTCGCTGGTTTCTCCAGGGCCCTGTCCGTTCTCCCGCCCTGAATGACCGGTGGCGCCCCTAGCGGCCCGGGTGGGGACAGTGCGGCAGGGTGAGTCGGGTTCTGGGGCTCTGAGTCACCAATCCCCAGCGTTGCAGAGCCAGGCCCCTTGGGATGTGCCCCACGGGGCCGACCTAGGGTTTTGGTTAGCCCCAGGAGCTTGGCAGGCCCTATCCACCAGCTCTGAATCAAGCGGAGGGGCGGGCTGAGGTGAGGGCGCTGGGAGCAGGAGCATGGGAGCCAACGTTTTTGCGCGGGGGACCTTCGAAGGTCAGCTGGGGCTCGGAGGTCCCTGCCCGTTCTCCTGTCCTGATTGTCCGGTGGTCCCCTAGCGGCTTGGGTGGCTGAAGGGCAACAGGGTGAGTCCGGCACTTGGGCAGGGGGTCCCCATCCCCAGCGTTGCGTCGCCAGGCACTTGGTAAGGGCCCCTCTGGGGCCGACCTATGGTTAGGGTTAGCCCGCAGCAGCCCAGCAGGCCCAATACACCCCCTGTGCATCGAGCGGAGAGTTGGGCCAAGGTGAGGGTGCTGGTGAACGTGAGCCAGGGCCCAAGGATTTTGGTTCCGGGCGCCTTCGAAGGCCGGCGGGGGTTCGGAGGGCCCTGCCTGTTCTCCCAACCTGAATGAATGGCGGCGCCCCTAGCGGCCTGTGTGGGGCGGGGCGGCAGCGTGCGTCCGGCGCTGGGGCCTGGGGGTCCGCAATCCCTGGCCTTGGGGCGCCAGGCTCCTTAGGAAGGGATCCTCAGGGGCCGTCCTAGGGTTAGGGTTAGCGGCCCGGAGGCCGGCAGGCCCGAGTCGCTGGCTGTGCGAGGAGCGGAGGTGCGGGCCGAGTTGAGGGTGCTGGTGAACATGAGCGTGGGCCCAAGCGTTTTGATTCGGGGTGCCTTGGAGCATAGGCGGGGGTTCGGAGGGCCCTGCCCGTTCTCCCACCCTGAATGAACAGCGCCTCCCCTAGTGGCCCGGGTGGGGAGGGGCAACAGGGTGCATCCGGCGCTGGGGCTTGGGGGTCCCCAATCCCAGGCGATGCAGCGCCAGGCCCCTTGGGAGAGACCCATCCGGGGCAACCTAGGGTAAGGTTTAGCTCCCAGGAGGCCGGCAGGCCCTATTCGCCAGCTGTGTGGAGAGTGCAGTGGCGGATGGAGGTGAGGGCGCTGGTGAGTGGGAGGGTGGGTCTGCCGTTTATGCGTGGGGGGGCCTTCGAAGTTCGCTGTGTCTCGGAGGGCCCTGCCTGTTCTCCCGCCCTGAATGATTGGCAACACCCCAAGCCCCCGGGTGGCGGCTGGGCGGCAGGGTGAGTCAGGTGCTGAGGTTCGGGGTCCCCAATCCCCGGCGTTGCTGCGCCAAGCCCCTTGGGAGTGGACCTTTGGGGATCGATCTAGGTTTATGGATAGCACCCAGGAGGCCGGTGGACCCTACCAGCAGCTGTGCGGCACGCAGAGGGTTGGGACGAGGTGAGGGCACTGGCGAGACTGAGCATGAGCCCAAGCTTTTTAGTGCGGGGGGCATTCGAAGGTCGGCGGGGCCTCGGAGGGACCTGCCCGTTCTCCCGCTCTGAATGATCGGCGGGGCCCCTAGCGGCTCGGGTGGCTGAAGGGCAGCAGGGTGAGTCCGGTACTTGGGCTCGGGGTCCCCATCCCCAGCGTTGAGTCGCCAGGGCCCTTGGGAAGGGCCCCTCGAGGGCCGACCTAGGGTTAGGGATAGCCCCCAGGAGGCCGGCAGTCCCGATACACCACCTGTGCGTCGAGCGGCGAGTTGGGCCGAGGTGAGGGTGCTGGTGAACATAAGCCTGGGCCCAAGCGTTTTGGTTTGGGGCACCTTCGAAGGTCGGCGTGGGTTCAGAGGGCCCTGGCAGTTCTCCCACCCTGAATGAATGGCGGCGCCCCTAGCGGCCTGTGTGAGGCGGGGTGGCAGGGTGCATCCGGCGCTGGGGCTTGGGGGTCCCCAATCCCCGGCTTTGCAACTCCAGGCCCCTTGCGAGTGGCCCTTCGGGGGCCGACCTACGGTTAGGGATAGCCCCCAGGAGGCCGGCACGCCCTATCAGCCGACTGTGAGGCGAGCGGAGGAGTGGGCCGACGTGAAGGCGCTGGTGAGCGGGAGCATTGGCCCAAGCATTTTGCTGTGGGGGGGCCTTCGATAGTCGCCCGGGGCTTGGAGTGCCATGCCCATTCTCTCGCTCTGAATGACCGGCGGGACCCTAGCGGCTCGGGTGGCTGAAGGGCAGCAGGGTGAGTCCGGCACTATTCCTCAGTGTCCCTATCCCCAGCATTGTGGTGCCAGGCCACTCGGGAAGGGCCTCTCGGGGTCCGACCTACAGTTAGGGTTAGTCCCCAGGAGGACAGCAGGCTTGATACACCACATGTGCAGCGAGCGGAGTGGTGGGCCGAGGTGAGGGTGCTGGTGAACATGTGTCTGGGCCGAAGCGTTTTGGTTCGGGGCACCTTCAAAGGTCAGAGGGAGTTAGGAGGGCCCTGCCAGTTCTCCAACACTGAATGAATGGTGGCGACCCTAGCGGCATGTGTGTTGCGGGGCGGTAGGGTGCATCCGGAGCTGGGTCTCAGGGGTCCCCAATGCCCGGCTTTGCGGCGCCAGGCCCCTTAGGAAGGGACCCTCAGGGGCCGTCCTAGGGTTAGGGTTGGCACCCAGGAGGCCGGCAGGCCCGATCTGCCGCCTGTGCGATGGGCGGAGGGGCGGTCCGAGGTGAGGGCGCTGGGGAGCGGGAGCATGGGCACCAGTGGTTTGGCGTGGGGGGCCTTTGAAGGTCACAGGGGGCTCGGGAGGCCCTGCCACTTCTTTCACCCTGAATCACCGGCGGCACCCGCAGCGACCGGGGTGGTGACAGTGCAGCAGGGTGAGTCTGGCTCTGGGGTTCTGAGTCTCCAATCCCAAGCATTGCAGAGCCAGGCCCCTTGGGATCTGCCCCACGGGGCCGACCTAGGGTTTCGGTTAGCCCCCAGGAGCCCGGGAGGCACTATCCACCAGCTCTGAATAAAGCAGAGGAGCAGGCCAAGGTGAGGACCCTGGCGAGCAGGAGCGTGGGAGCCAACATTTTGCGCGGGGGGCCTTCGAAGGCCGCAGGGGAAATGGAGGGCCCTGCCAGTTCTCCCACCCTGAATGAACTGAAGCACCCCTAGCGGCCTGAGTGATGGAGGGGCGGTAGGTGAATCTGGCGCTGGGCTCGGGGTCCCCAGTCCACCTCATTGTGCCGCCAGGCCCCTTGGGAGGGGCCCGTCGGGGGCTGACCTATGGTTAGGGTTAGCCCCCAGGACCCCGGCAGGTTCAATCTGCCAGCTGTGCGGCGAATGGAGTGGTGGGTCGAGGTGAGGCCTCTGTCGAGCGGGAGCATGGGCCCAAGCGTTTTGGCGCCAGAGGCCTTCGAATGTCTCCGGGGACTCGCCGTGCCGTGCCCAATCTCCTCCCTGAGTGACTGGCAGCGCCCCCAGCAGCCCAGGTGGTGGCGGGGTGGCAGGGTCAGTCAGGCACTGTGGCTTGGGTATCCCCAATCCCCAGTGTTGCGGCGCCAGGCCCCTTGGGAGGGCCCCTCGGGGCCAACCTAGGGTTAGGTTTAGCCCCTAGGAGGCCCGCAGGCCCTATTCGCCAGCTGTGTGGAGACTGGAGTGGCAGACTGAGGTGAGGGCGCTGGTGAGCAGGAGCATGGGCCCCGTTGTTTTGGCCTGGGGAGCCTTTGAAGGTCTCCGTGTCTTGGATGGCCCTGCCCATTCTCCGGCCCTGAATGAACAGCACCACCCCAAGCCCCCGCGTGGCAGCTGGGCAGCAGGATGAGTCCAGTGCTGAGGCTTGGGCATCCCCAATCCCCGGTGTTGCGGCGCCAGGCCCCTTGGGAGGGGCTGCTCGGGGTCGATCTAGCGTTTCGGTTAGCCCCCAGAAGGCCAGTGGACCCGATCAGCGGCTGTACAACACGTGGAGGGTTGGGCCGAGGTGAGGACGCGGGCTAGCCTGAGCATGAGCCTAAGCGTTTTAGCGCGGGGGGCCTATGAACGTCAGCAGATGCTCGAAGGGCCCTAACCATTCTCCTACACTGATCGACCGGTGGGCCCCTAGTGGCTCGGGTGGCTGAAGGACAGCAGGGTGAGTCCGGCACTTGGGCTCGGTGTCCCCATCCCCAGCGTTGCGACGCCAGGCCCCTTGGGAAGGGACCCTTGGGGGCCGACCTATGGTTAAGGTTAGTCCCCAGGAGACCTGCAGGCCCGATACACCACCTGTGCATCGAGCGGAAAGTTGGGCCGAGTTGAGGGTGCTTGTGAACATGAGCCTGGGTCCAAGCGTTTTGGTTCGGGGCGCCTTCGAAGGTCGGAGGGGTTCGGAGTGCTCTGCCCGTTCCCCCAGCCTGAATGAACGGCTACCCCCCTAGCAGTCTGGGTGCGGAGGGGCGGCAGGGTGCACCCGGCGCTGGGGCTTGGGGGTCCCCAATCCCCGGTGTTGTGACACCAGGCCCCTTGGGAAGGGCTCCTCCTGGGCCGGCCTAGGGTTAGAGTTAGCCCCCAGGATGCCAGCAGGCTCAATCCGCCAGCTGTGTGGCTAATGGAAGGGTGGGTCGATGTGAGGTCTCTGTCGAGCGTGCGCGGGCCGAAGCGTTTTGGCGCCAGGGTCCTTCGAATGTCTCTGGGGACTTGGTGGGCCCTAGCCATTTACCTCCCTGAATGACCGGCGGTGCCTGTAGCGGCCTGGGTGGCAGTGTTGTGGCAGGGTGAGTCTGGCTCTGGGGCTTGGGGTCCCCGATCCCCGGCGTAGCGGCACCAGGACCCTTGGGAGGGGCCCCTGGGGGGCCGACCTAGGGTTAGGGTTAGCCCCCAGGAGGCCGGCAGGCCCTTTTCGCAACCTGTGTGGAGAGTGAACTGGCGGACCGAGGTGCGGGCGGTGGTGATTGGGAGCGTGGGCCTGGGCGTTTTGGTGTGGGGGGCCTTCGAAGGTCGGCGGGGGTTTGGAGGGCCGTGCCCGTTCTCCCACCCTGAATGACTGGTGGTGCCCCCAGCCGCCCTGGTGGCGGCAGGGTGGCAGCGTGAGTCAGGCGCTGCAGCTCGGGTATCTCCAATCCCCAGCGTTGTGGCACCAGGCCCCTTGGGAGCGGCCCCTCGGGTGCCAACCTACGGTTAGGTTTAGCCCCTAGGAGGCTGGCAGGCCCTATTCATCAGCTGTGTGGATAGCAGAGTGGTGGACCGAGGTGAGGGCACTGGTAAGCGGGAGCGTGGGCCCGGGCGTTTTGGTGCGGGGGGCCTTTGAAGGTCACCGTGCCTCGGAGGGCCCTGCCCATTTTCCCTCCCTGAATAATGGCAGCACCCCAAGCCCATGGGTGGAGGCTGGGCCTGGCTCTGGGGCTTGGGGTCCCCGATCCCCAGCGAAGCGGCACCAGGACCCTTGGGAGGGGCCCCTGGGCGGCCGACCTAGGGTTAGGGTTAGCACCCAGGAGGCCTGCAGGCGGGATCCGCCCGCTGTGAGGGGAGCGGAGGGGCAGGCCGAGGTGAGGGAGCTGGAGAGCAAGAGCGTGGGCCCAAGCGTTTTGCCACCTGGGGCCTTCGAATGTCTCCGGGGACTCAGATGGCCTTGCCCATTCTCCTCCCTGAATGACCGGCGGCGTACCTAGCAGCCCAGGTGGCGGCAGGGCAGCATGTGAGTCCGGCGCTGGGGCTCGGGGATCCCCAATCTACTGCGTTGCGGCATCAGGCCCCTTGGTGGGGGCCCCTCGGGGGCTGACCTAGGGTTAGGGTTAGCCTCCAGGACGCTGGCAGGCTCAGTCCGCCAGCTGTGTGGCGAATGGAGGGGTGGGTCGAGGTGAGATCTCTGTTGAGTGGGAGCGTGGGGCCAAGCGTTTTGGCACCGGGGTCCTTCGAATGTCTCAGGGGACTCAGCGGGCCCTGACCGTTCTCCTCCCTGAATGACCGGCGGTGCCCCTAGCAGCATAGGTGGCAGCGGGGAGGCAGGGTGAGTCAGGCGCTTTGGCTCGGGTATCCCCAATACCCAGTGTTGAGGCGCCAGGCCCCTTGGGAGTGGCCCCTCAGGGGCTAACCTAGGGTTAGGTTTAGCCCTTAGGAGGCCATCAGGCCCTATTCACCAGCTGTGTGGAGAGCGGAGTGGCCGACCGAGGTGAGGGCGCTGGTGAGCGGGATGGTGGGCCTGGCGTTTTGGCGCGGGGGGCCTTTGAATGTCACTGTGTCTCGGAGGGCCCTACCCGTTCTCCCGCCCTGAATGAATGGCACCACCCCAAGTCCCCGGGTGGCGCCTGGGTGGCAGGGTGAGTCCAGTGCTGAGGCTCTGGGGTTCCCAATCCCCAGCGTTGTGGGGGCAGGCCCCATGGGAGGGGCTCCTCGTGGGCCTACCTAGGGTTAGAGTTAGCCCCCAGGAGGCTGGCAGGCCCAATCCTCAGGCTGGGCAGGGATAGGTGGGCAGGCCGAAGTAAAGGTGCTGGGGAGCGGGAGCTTGGTCCCTTGCATTTTGGTGCAGGAGGCTTCAAATGTTGCAGGTTTCTCCAAGGCCCTGTCCCTTCTCCAGCCCTGAATGACCGGTGGCGCCCCTAGCGGCCTGGGTGGCAGCGTTGCGGCAGGGTGAGTCTGGCTCTGGGCCTTGGGGTCCCCGATCCCCAGCGTAGTGGTACCAGGACCCTTGGGAGTGGCCCCTGGGGGGCCGACCTAGGGTTAGGGTTAGCCCCCAGGAGGCCGGAAGGCCCCATCTGCCCACTGTGCGGGGAGCGGAGGGGTGGGCCAAGGTGAGGGTGCTGGGGAGCGGGAGCATGGGCTGGGGCATTTTGGTGCAGGGGGCCTTTCAAGGTAACCTGGGGCTCCGAAGGCCCTGCCCCTTCTCTCGCCCTGAATCACCAGCGGCGCCCCTAGCGGCCTGGGTGGCGACAGTGCATCAGGGTGAGTTCGACTCTGGGGCTCTGAGTCACCAATCCCCAGCCTTGCAGAGCCAGGCCCCTTGGGATGTGCCCCATGGGGCCGACCTAGGGTTTCGGTTAGCCCCCAGGAGCCCGGCAGGCCCTATCCACCAGCTACGAACCAAGAGGAGGGGCGGGCCGAGGTGAGGGCGCTGGTGAGCAGGAGCATGGGAGCCAAGGTTTTTGCGCGGGGGGCCTTCGAAGGTCAGCGGGGTCTCGGAGGGCCCTGTGGGTTCTCCTGCCCTAATTGAGCGGGGGGCCCCTAGTGGCTCGGGTGCCTGAAGGGAAGCAGGGTGAGTCCAGCACTTGGGCTCGGGGTCCCCATCCCCAGCGTTGCGACGCAAGGCCCCCTGGGAAGTCCCCTCGGTGGCCAACCTATGGTTAGGGTTAGCCCACAAGAGGCCGGCAGGCCAGATACACCACCTGTGCATCGAGTGGAGAGTTGGGCCGAGGTGAGGGTGCTGGGGAACATGAGCCTGGGTCCAAGCGTTTTGGTTCGGGGCGCCTTCGAAGGTTGGCGGGGGTTCGGAAGGCCCTGCCCGTTCTCCCACCCTGAATGAACGGCGGCGCCCTAGCGGCCCGGGTGGGGAGGGGTGGCAGGGTGCATCCGGCACTGGGGCTTGGGGGTCCCCAATCCCCGGCGTTGCAGCGCCAGGCCCCTTGGGAGGGGCCCCAAGGGGGCCAACCTAGGTTTAGGTTTAGCCCCGAGGAGGCTGGCAGGCCCTATTCACCAGCTTTTTGGAGACTGGAGTGGCGGACCGAGGTGAGGGCGCTGGTGAGCGGGAGCGTGGGCCTGGGTGTTTTGTCTCGGGGAGGCTTTGAACGTTTCCGTGTCTCGGAGGACCCTGCCCGTTCTCCCGCCCTGAATGAACAGCAGCACCCCAAGACCCGGGTGGCGGCTGGCTGGCAGGGTGAATCCAGTGCTGAGGTTCGGGGTCCCCAATCCCCGGCGTTGCGGCGTCAGACCCCTTGGGAGGGGCCCTTCGGGGGTCGATCTAGGGTTACGGTTACCTCCAGAAGGCCTGTGGACCCGATCAGCGTCTGTGCAACACGCAGAGGGTTGGGCCGAGGTGAGGGTGCTGCCGAGCCTGAGCATGAGCCCAAGTGTTTTATCGTGGGGGGCTTTTGAAGTTTGGTGGGGGCTCGGAGGGTCCTGCCCGTTCTCCTTCCCTGATTGACCGGTTGGCCCCTAGCGGCTCGGGTGGCTGAAGGGCAGCAGGATGAGTCCGGCACTTGGGCTCAGGGTCCCCATTGCCAGCGTTGCGATGCCAGGTCCCTTGGGAAGGGCCCATCGGGGGCTGACCTGTAGTTAGGGTTATCCCCCAGGAGGCCAGCAGGCCCGATACACCACCTGTGCGTCGAGCGGAGGGGCGGGCCGAGGTGGGGGCGCTGGGGAGCAGGAGTGTGGGTCCAAGCGTTTTGGTGTGGGGGGCCTTCAAAAGTCGGCGGGGGCTTGGAGGGCCCTGCCCGTTCTCCTGCCCTGAATAACCGGTGGCGCCCCTAGTGCCCCGGGTTACCGTGGGGCGGCCGTATGAGTCCGGCGCTGGGGCTCAGGGGTCCCCAATCCCAGGCCTTGCAGCTCCAGGCTCGTTGGGAGGGGCCCATCGGGGGCCAACCTAGGTTTAGGGTTAGCCCCCAGGAAGCTGGCAGGCCTGATCCGCTGGCTGTGTAGCGAGCAGAGGGGCAGGCCGAGGTGAGGGCGCTGTTGAGCGGGAGCGTGGGCCCAAGCATTTTGGCGTGGGGGCATTCGAAAATCACCGGGGGTTAAGAGCGCACTTCCCGTTCTACCTTGCTGAAAGCCGGACGGCATACCTAGCGGCTCGGGTTGCGGAGGGGCGGCAGGGTGAGTACAGTGCTGGGGCTCAGGGATCCCTAATCACCGGCATTGCAGCACCAGACCCCTTGGGAGGGGCCCCTCGGGGGCTGACATAGGGTTTGGGTTAGCCTCCAGGAGGCCGGCAGGCCCGATCCACCAGTTGTGCGGTGAATGGAGGGTCAGGCGGAGGTGAGGCCACTGGCGAGTGGGAGCATGGGCCCAGGCGTTTTGGCGTGGGGGTCCTTCAAAAGTCGCCTGAGGCTCAGAGGGCCCTGCACATTCTTCCGCCCTGAATGACCGGCGGCTACCCTAGCGGCCCGGGTAGAGGATGGGCGGTATGGTGAGTCAGGTGCTGGGGCTCGGGGTCCCCAATCCTTGGCGTTGGAGCTCCAGGCCCCTTCAGAAGGGGTCTAGGGGCCGACCGAGCATTACTGTTAGCCCCCAGGAGGCCGGCAGACCCGATCTGCCAGCTGTATGGTGAGCAGAGGGGCGGGCCAAGGTGAGGGCGCTGTTGAGCGGAATCCTGGGCCCAAGAGTTTTGGCGTGGGGGGCATTCAAAAGTCGCCGGGGGCTCAGAGCACCCTTCCCGTTCTACCACACTCGGGGGTCAATCTAGGGTTACGGTTAGCCCCCAGAAGACCGGTGGACCCGATCAGCAGCTGTGCAACACGTGGAGGGTTGCCCCGAGGTGAGGGCACTGGCGAGACTGAGCATGAGCCCAAGCGTTTTAGGGTGGGGGTCCTTTGAAGGTCAGCAGGAGCTCGGAGGGCCCTAACCGTTCTCCTGCACTGATTGACCAGTGGGCCCCTAGCGGCTCGGGTGGCTGAAGGGCAGCAGGGTGAGTCTGGCACTTGGGCTCGGTGTCACCATCCAGCGTTGCGACACCAGGCACCTTGGGAAGGGACCCTGGGGGGCCGACCTATGGTTAGGGTTAGCCCTCAGGAGTCCGGCAGGCCCGATACACCACCTGTGTGTCGAGCGGAGAGTTGGGCCGAGGTGAGGGTGCTGGTGAACATGAGCCTGAGCCCAAGCGTTTTGGTTCGGGGCAACTTCGAAGGTCGGCGGGGGTTCGGAGGGCCCTGCCAGTTCTCCCACCCTGAATGAATGGCAGCGCCCCTAGCAGCCCGTGTGGGGCGGGGTGGCAGGGCGCATCAGGCACTGGGGCTTGGGGGTCCCCAATCCCTGGCGTTGTGGCGCCAGGCCCCTTAGGAAGGGACCCTCAGGGGCCGTCCTAGTGTTAAGGTTAGCGCCCAGGAGGCCGGCAGGCCCAAGTAGCCGGCTCTGCGAGGAGCAGAAGTGTGGGCCGGTTTGAGGGCGATGGCGAGTGGGAGCGTGGTCCCCAGGGTTTTGGCGCCCTGGGCCTTCGAATGTTGTCATGGCTCAGAGGGTCCTGCCCGATCTCCTGCCCTGAGTAACCAGCGGCGCTCCTAGCGGCTCCGTTGGCAGTGGGGCGGCAGGGTGAGTCCTGCACTTTGGGTCGGGGATCCCCAATCCCCGGCGCTGCTGTGCCAGGCTCCTTGGGAGGGGCTCCTCGTGGGCGACCTAGGGTTAGAGTTAGCCCCCAGGAGGCTGGCAAGCCCAATCCTCTGGCTGGGCGGCGAGAGGTGGGCGGGCAGAGGTAAAGGCCCTGCCCAGCGGAAGCGTGGGCCCCTGCATTTTGGCGTGGGAGGCTTCAAATTTTGCTGATTTCTCCAGGGCCCTGTCCGTTCTCCCACCCTGAATGACCGGTGGCGCCCCTAGCGGCCCGGTTGGTGGCAGGGCGGCAGGTGAGTCCGGCGCTGGGGCTCAGAGGTCCCCAATACACTGCGTTGCGGCGCCAGGCCCCTTGTGAGGGGCCCCTCGGGGGATGACCTAGGGTTAGGCTTAGCCCCCAGGACGCCGGCAGGCTCAATCCGCCAGCTGTGCGGAGAATTGAGGGGTGGGTCGAGGTGAGATCTCTGTCGAGCGGGAGCTTGGGCTCAAGGATTTTGGCGCCGGGGGCTTTCGAATGTTTCTGGGGACTCGACGGGCCCTGCCCATTCTCCTCCCTGAGTGAATGGCAGCGCCCCTAGCAGCCTAGGTGGTGGCGGGGCGGCAGGGTGAGTCAGGCACTGTGACTTGGGTATCCCCAATCCCCAGCATTGTGGCGCCAGGCCTCTTGGGAGGGGCCCTTGGGGGCGACCTAGGTATAAGGTTAGTCCCCAGGAAGCCAGCAGGCCCGATCCGCCAGCTCTGCAGTGAGCGGAGGGGTGGGCCGAGGTTAGGGAGCAGGCGAGCAGGTGCTTGGGAGCCAGAGTTTTTGCGCGGGGGTCCTTCGAAGGTCGCAGGGGGATCGGAGGGCCCTGCCCGTTCTCCCTTCCGGAATGACTGGCAATGCCCCTAGCGCCCTGGGTGCTTGCTGGGTGGCAGAGTGAGTTCAGCACTGGGGCTCGGGGGTCCCAAATCCCCAGCATTGCGGTGCCAGGCTCCTTGGGAGGGGCCCCTCGGGGGCCGACCTAGGGTAAGTGTTAGCCCCCAGGAGTCCAGCAGGCCCCTTCCACCAGCTCTGCAGCAGGCGGAGGGGCAGGCCAAGGTGAGGGCAATGGCGAAAGGGAGTGTGGGCCCAAGATTTTGGTGCAGGGGGCCTTCAAAAGTCCCGGGGGCTTGGAGGGCCCTGGCCCTTCTCTCACCCTGAAAGACTGGCGGCGCCCCTAGCAGCCCTGGTTGCTGGGGGCAGCAGGGTGACTCCGGCGCTGGCCTCGGGGGTCCCCAATCCCCGGCACTGTGGCACCAGGCCCCTTGGGAGGGGCCCCTCGGGGGCCGACCTAGGGTTAGGGTTTGTCCCCAGGAGGCCGGCAAGCCCGCGCTAAGTGGTTCTGGCAATGTAACAAAAATGCCATACACTTATCTGTAAGAAATAACAGTGTACAGGAACCCTCTTAGCCCTAACATCATCCTTTGTGAATATGGAAGCCAGCCCCAAAGTGGTTGTGGAAGTCTGACGAATGCGCTAAGCACTTTTCTCTGAGTCACCACACTATACAGGGAAAGACCAATGTACATCATCTTTCACGAGTAGGAAGCATTAATGAAAAGGTTCTGAAATTTCGAGGACTCTGACCCATCCTTATTGGTAATAAACCACCGTGTACAGGAAAACACCTTCAACTCTCATCAGCCTCCTCAATCCTGATTCTGATTCAACTTTGGGTGTGTAGGACTAGGGAAATGTCCACACCTTATTGCTAAGAAAGAACGATGTCAGGGTAATGCCCTTCAAGTCACATCAGCCTTCCTGAAGACGGAAGCAGGAATCAAGCTGGTTATGTTACCATGAGGTAAGGAAGATGAGCATATAAGTGAGAAACAACAGTGGGCAGGACCTCTCTTCCAACGAACATTATCTTTGCTTAATGTTAAATCCCTATGGTAAGTGGTTGTGGGCATTTGTGAGGTCAAAATCTTGAGTGTTTTGTAAAACCTCTTGGCCATACACATATGAGACTAAGGTAGTTGGGGACTCCTAGGAAGTGATTTGTCCACTGTCAAAAATATGAAAAGATAAGAGACAGATGAGGTCTCCTCAGGCATTGTCCTTTATCCTCATCCTCCGTGAGGATGGTCATCTCTGGACAGCTCAGTGACAGGGTCTCATTCACAGTGGGGGCATCTGTTCCTCACAGACATCAGGCAGGGAAATGGATTTGGTTCTCTGTGCCAGCCCAGCCACAGCTGAGTGTCACAGCACCCTCTCGTGGGCTCATAAGAGTTTCACTGTCACCAGGCAGGTCATTGTATTTGATAAACCACTGTGAGAGTTTGCAATTGCCTTCATCTGCAACCTCCTAGAAGCAAATGCAGGTGTCTGGTACCATGTGAAGTCATGTGAAGGCATTGTGAGAAAGTGTCCTTTTGCTTAAGAAAAACATGGCTGGGGCTCCTGGCTGGCTCAGCCAGTTAAGCATGTGACTTTGGCTCAGGTTATGATCCCAGGGTTCTGGGATCGAGCCGAGGCTCCCTGCTCAGCAGGAAAGGAGGTAGGGAAATAGCTTAGAACCCACAGAGAATGTGAATAAAGGGGAGTGAAATGGAACTTGCTCTGTGTTTTGCTTTAGGGATTGGAAGTTAGTTTTTTCTCAATTGTGATTGTTCTTGAAACAGAAAACCTGTATTTTTTTTCCTTTAATTTTTTTCTAATAATAATTTTTTATTATGGTATGTTAGTCACTGTACAGTATTTCCTTAGATTTTGATGTAGTGTTCCGTGATTCATTATTTGCATATAACACCCAGTGCTCCATGCAATATGTACCTTCCTTAATACCCATCACTGGACCATCCCAATCCCCCACCCCTCTCCCCTCTGAAGCCCTCAGTTTGTTTCCCAGAGTCCATAGTCTCTCGTGGTTCATTCCCCCTTCTGTTTAGGGTCCATTGTCTAACGAGACAGACAGTGGAATTTCACCAAATATAAGATCGAAATTTCATTGTTCATTATAGATACCGCCAAGTAGTTCCCAGACATTTCATTCTACTGTAGTAATTCATTATACCTGTGCAGATGCACGTGGAAGACAATTGATGCATGTATAGTGGTAATAAAACACGCCCCTCAGCAGTAGAATAATAGAGGATTCACATGTGTAAAATTATTCGACTACAGCTTCCGTGCTTTCCCTTTGGTTCCTTATTATCTATGAAATTGGACAATTTTTGTTCTCTGGGCTTAAAACTCATTGTCAGTATTTAGAGTTTTTCAATGCTGATCTTCTCCTGTATAAGTTACCAAAAACCTAAAATATGTATGAACTTTAAAAAACGCTATTTTGAAAATTAGAGCAGGGAAGTTCCATTTTGTGAATATTGTGTCAATGGATCTCTATTTTGACATCAGTGTTCATTAGAAATGATGACATTTCATGTGAGTATAAATATCAATGTGAAAAAGAAAAGGTAGGAAGAACCTTGAATGTTTAAGTAATTGGCGAAATGACAGGTGTGTGTGTGTGTGTGTGTGTGTGTGTGTGTGTGTGTGTGTAATTGATTTTCAATGAATGGTTCAGCTTCTTGTAGGACCTCCGAGAGAGCCCAGGTGAACCTTTCAGTGAGTTGGTATCTGTTTTCAGAACATGGGAATCTCTTAGTCCAATAGTCAATCAGGCAAGCTTTGAGGTCTTGAAGAGTTTCAGTCCTCAGCGATGGTGTTGCAGACCCTTGTGAGTAAACCCTAGGGTATGTTCAGAGCCCTCATTAGCTGGTACCAATGTGTGACAATTTCAGACAGCATTTCCCAAAGAAGTACCTCTTGAGTCTCTGTCCTTGTCAGTTCCCTACACTTCCTTACACTAGTTATGTGATCAGTGTTTCAGGATAATCCCCACATGTGATTTTTGCTATTTCCTACTAGTCCTATCTGTTTCTCGTCTTCTTTTATGGTAGGGGTTGGGAAGCAACCTGTGTGGCGTAGGAAGGGATGTGGTAGTTGTCTGCCTTCAGAGGAATGAATGATGCCTAGAAATTGTACTGTAGTTTGAGGTCAATTGTCCATCCTCTGAGTGTCAGGAATTCCATCACTCTACTTTGATGCTAGTCTGCTCTTCAAGCAGTCCTCAGAAATAAGGACGCCATCCATCTAGGGAATACTGGTTTGTGTGTATGTTTTCATTTTAGGAAAGGCCTTGCTGTTCCTGAAAATAATACTGTAGAGCACCCTTTCCTGTACTTATTGGCCATCAGTCAATCTTTTGTGAAGTATTTGTTTATAAATAGACTTTTTATGGTTGATGAGCAGGAATTCTTTATTGACAAGTCTTTGTCAGTGTGTGTATTGCAAATCTTTACTTTCCAGCCTGCGGTTCACTTTTTCACTTTCTTATGGTCATAAGATAAGGAGAAATGTCACATTTTTATGAAGTCCCACTGAATTCTTTTAAATGGTTAGTGCACCCTATGTCCTACCCCAAGATTGACAGGTTCTACGTTTTCTTTCAGAAACTGTCCAATGGGAAACACAATTCATCTCAAATTTATAAATTACATTTTTAATTCTAATAGGGTATTTATAGGCTGTTTTGGATTTTCTATGTACACAATCGTATTATCTGTGAATAGTCAAATTATCCCCTCAATTCTTATACTTTTTGTTTCTCTTGCCTTCTAACACTGGTAGATTCTCTGATGCCACGTTGAATAGAGCAGCATTGTTTGAAGATTTTAATATACCTTTCTCAATATCTGACAGAAAAAGCAGACAAATCATTGGTAACAAATGTGACCTAATTGACATATAGGGAACATTCCATAATAAGTGCAGAATACATTATTTTCAAGTGGTCATAGACTCTTTACCCAAATAGATGATAGGTGGGGCCACGAATCAAGGCTACAAATGTTAAACCCTGATATTAACTAGATTCTGTTCTTAGACCACAGGGGAATTGAGCCACAGTCATAGCGAAAAGAAAACCAGGAAGTCCTTTAACGTTTAAAAATTAAATGGAAGTTTGCTACATATCCTAAAGGTCAGAGAGGGAATCTCAATGGAAATTCTGAACCTTTTCTATGAGGGCTTACACACAATGGCACTTTCTTTGTGAAGAGCATTATAATATCCTAGACAGGAGTTGAGCCTGAAGTCAGAGTTCTGCCTGCCCCAGCCACACCTGGCAGCCTTGGCCTGTGGTCCCCCTCAGCTGTCCTTTCTGGTGGTCCTGAGCTAAGGGGGTCATCATGGCCATATGGAAATGGGAAGCTCCCCACTCATAGTGATGGCAGTGCCCCCTCCCGAGCTGCCCTTTCTGGTGGCTCTGAGCTAAGGGGGTCAACATGGCCATATGGAAATTAGAAGCTCCCCACTCTTAGTGATGACGTTGCTATCGTATCATCCTCACCAGTCCAACAACATGATTTTTGAGTGAAATATGACACAAGAGCGACTTCTTGGCCTTCCTTCAGGTTTGAAAATCATCTGGTGAGTCATCTATTAGGAATATGGATTCAACATGTGTTCTTTCTTCTGGAAAAGAAATAGACCCAATAGCAATTAGGGCTTCCTGAGCACCTGTTCTTGAGAGACATCATACTGGCTCTTGTAGCATTCTCCCTTAAACTTCTCAACTAGGGTGTAGATATTTTTAGGCACATGTTCAGGTGGTTAGACAGGGACTTAGATGATATGAGTCACAGAGGATTTTAGTGTCAGAAACCTAAGTGGGATCCCCAAATTGACTCCAAATCCCCTGTTGTTCCATACAGGGTACTATTTCCCTCTTATCTCTGGTCTTCTCGATCTGGAACCTATCAAGTATCAGGATTTTCTTGTCATGTGGACAACTGGAACGAATTCAGCGGGCCTTTTCACCTCTGCCAATGGTGATCATTAAGATCATTATCTCAGTGGAGGACCTCTGGGTAAGATACTCAAAGATCCTTAGGAATACAGACAGTATAATATTTTCCTGGTATTAAAGTTACTGAAACCAACTATCTCTTTTAGTCGATTCAGGCTCTGGTATGTTCAGAGGGTGCTGTAAAACAGGTCTGAAATAGTATTTAAAAACACTCAGCTCAGCCTCTTCTACAACATGAGACAATGCTTATAAACATGGCTAAAATATCCCCTTACCTACGATGACTTCCCAGCCATCGTAGTGTTTATATGTTATGACTGTGACTTACATTAGTCAACATTTGCAGAGAAAGAACTTAGTGCATCCAGGGGTCACTTCATGTTGAAATTAGTTTGTGACAATGAGCTACTGTGTTTTATTCTGCAGTCCAAGGGAATGGTGCCAGACATCTCTAAGGTGTCTAGCAGTTCTACAATTCTGATTTTAAGTGGTCTGTGTGCTTCAGAGATTTGGGCAGGAGAAGGGCAGGAGTTCAGAGACTGTGAACACTTCTGTTACCTGTGCTGACCATGGAGCAGGCCGCCTTCTGTGGACATCATTTTGATTTCTTGGTACTCTTGGGAAAGGTGCTTTTGTCTCACATTCCTCCATTTAGGAGTAATTATAATGATGAAAGTAATTTTTATCTTATATCATCTGTGGGCCCTGATCCTGGGCTCCCAGGTAAGCTATCCTTTAACATTTTACCCAGCTCAAAATGACTGGGCAAAACCTGAAAGCATGATCCCTATTTCTGCCTCAAGCACATGTTGTACATCTGCTTCGAGAAGAAAACAATAAGCAAAAATGCCAACATAAAGATAAGAGAAAATAAAGAACCTCTTTGGCTCCCATAAGATTAAAGTCATACTGACATGTGCATACTGAAAATGCATGAAATCATTGCATTTCCTAAAGCCCAAGTCTTGGAGGGTCTGATTGTCACTGACTATGCCCAGAACCAGGCACACCCCAGCAGGGAGGGCTGGTGCAGAAAGGGAAGGGGCAGGACTCTGAGGGTGGTCTACAGCTAGAGAGGTCCCTAGAAGGGGCCAGGTTGTGTGGGGGCCCCAGCCCACGAGCCCACCCATGCCTGTGCCTGGTGTTGGGTAGAGGAGGCTCCTCTTGTGCCCCCTGCACTTTCAGGGTTCCAGGGGCTTGAGGACTGGTTGCACAGCATCCAAGGAGCTCAGGCACCACCCTCCCAGACCATTCACCACTTGGGGGTGGAGCTACATCACTGTGGGCTGGCCCAGATTTGCAGTGGGTTGCAGACTTGGGGCAGAAGAAGGGGCACTGAGAGAGAGAGAGTTGCCCTGTGGAGATCCCTGCTGGTGAGTGAGCAGCATGCACTGGGGTGGGGGTCCGGGGGTAGGGTGCGCCTCAGGTGGGAGGCAGGGTTCTGGAAGGGCACATGGAGAGGGTTCATTGTGGGGACTCAGGTGAGTTTTCTTTTTCCCTTTAAAGTCTCTTCTGCCCCATGTCCTCAACTGGCCTTATCTCCATACCCGTGAACTCCAGGGCGCCCGCTCCCCTGAGCTTTGGTGGGATGGGTTGCAGAATTTCAGGGTTTCCCCTGTTCCCCTGGAAGAGTGCGGGAAAGGACCTCACACAATCCCCACATTTAGTTCTCTGACACAGTGCAGGTGATGCCTCTTGAGCAGTACCCCGAGTTCAGCAGGGTGTGCCCTGGTCCCCCAGGCACAGGTGTGGCAGTAGCAAGCCCCAGAGCCATCCCCCAACTTCAGCATTATGCCCCCTGTGCCCCCGGGTTAGTGGTAATTGGCTATTAGAATCATGCAGGAAAATCCTCCAGGTGGGGGCCTGGAGGCGTGCGTAAACCAGACCCCACTCTAGTTGCATTGGGAATAGATGAATTGAGGGTTTCTTTAGAAGAGTAAGTCTGCTTTCCAGAAAAGGCAAGGTCATTGGTCTGTTGAGAATGAAGATAATTACTGACAAACAACAAGTATGTGTTGCCCCTTGCCCAGAAACCGAAGCAGGTGTGCAGGCTTTAGGTCAGAGGTGCCTTCTTCTCCCCAGCTGACAACACTTCTCTGCTCTGGCTACAAGACACCCGAGGTTTTGAACGTTAGCATCGGAGTCAGCGAGGCAGATTGACACAGGACGCTAGTGTTCAGAGAAAGCACAGGTATGTTTGGCAAAATGTCCTATCTATGTCAGGGCTGGAGGTAAAACCTCTCATTATCCCAAAACCTCCTGGGCTTTTCTCTTTTCTCTAGTTGAGCCACAAAGTAAAATTGAATTAGCTGTCAGCATTCTGGGTTTGGTGCAAGAATTACTTAGTTTCCCTGCAGGTAGAACTTTCCAGGGGATCACAATTTCTCTGTCCATTTATTGCTTACAAATGTATTTTGACCATCTGTTTCCTAGGAACCCTCTTTTATTAGAAAGGGAAGGTGAGATTCACTCTGTGCCTGTTTGTAACATCTAATTTGTTCCTTCATCTAACACTGTTTATTCAGTTGGGCCTAAGATATGGTTGAGTGGCCAGCATCTAGAGTTAGGTGGCTTTTTTTTTCATCTGATACAGACTTGGATGATGTCATTTGACAAAGGTGATGTTTCATCATTGATTAGTTTATTCGTCAGAAGAGTTAAAATTAGGGTGGAGGGAAAATTGAAAATTATCCAAAGCAGCCTGCTCCTGTTTAAAAGTTGAGCTTGACTTTCTAGTTTTACTAAATGTATTATCTCGATATTTTGAGGTGCCATATTCTCTCTGTAGTTTCTTTGGTGGTGGAGTCAGAAGGAGAGTCTGGGAATTCTTTTGGATAGTGGCATGCTGGTGGCTTCAAGGGGCTTGGCGTCAGGAGCCTTGGGGTGAAGTCTGCAACTGCTTGCCTGACCCTGGGTGCATCTCACAGAGGTTTTGTTTCCTCTTATGAAATTGCTGGCAGATAATGTTCTGCTTAAAGGGGAACCCTCCCATCCTGTTTGTGGCAATGCAAAGTGGTTCAGCCAGTCTGGGAAACACTGTGGGGGTTCCTCAAAAAGTTAAACATTGAACAACCCCATGATTCAGCAATTGCTCTCCTATGTAATTACCCAAAGGATACAGAAATGCAGATTCGAAGGGGGTCCATGCACAATGATGTTTATGGCAGTAATGTCCACAGTAGCCAAACTATGGAGAGAATCCCAAAGTCCATGCACTGATGAATGGATAAAGCAGAAGTGGGATACATATATATAATGGAATATGACCCAGCTTCAAAAAGAATGAAATCTTACCATTTGCAAGGATGTGCATGGACCTAGAGTGTATTAAGCTAAGCAGAATCAGTGAGGAAAGACAAATATCCTATGCTCTCACACTTGTGGAATTTCAGAAAAAAAAAACAGATGAACAGAGTGGAGGGGTGATGAGAGAGGCAAACAAGGAAATAGACTCAACCTTGGAGAACAAACTGAGTGTTGCTGCAGGACAGGGGCGTGGGGGGAAGAGTTAAATGGGTGAGGGGTATTAAGGATGGTACTTGTGATGAGCACCGGGTACTGTATGCAGGTGAGGAATCACTAAATCCTACCCCTGAAGCGAATATTCCATGGCATGTGAACTAACTGGAATTTAAGTAAGAGAAGAAAGGAAAAAGTGTTCTGCTTCATGAAGAGTGAGGTAAAATTGTAGTGATTTGGGCTGTACTATTCTATAGATGAGAGTTGTAAAACACCCTGTTGTAAGATACACTAGTTTCTTATCACATAAGGAGTCCTCAGAAAGCTGCAATGAAAGATTCAGGTCTCAGAGCATGTTCATGTTCCACTGATATGTTACAATTTGCACAGGTAGGAAAGAAGGTGGAGAGAAAGGCAACAGAAAGGGAAAGTAGGTGTGAACCTTTCATTAGTTAGCATTATATCTTTCTCATGAAAGCCTTGCGCCAGTGTGATTTTGGAAGAAGAGGGGGAATCCAGGAGCATTGCAGGAGATGGGGGAGTTCCAGGTCTGGTTAAAGCTGACAGGGGTCCCAGATGAGAGCTGAATGCATTCTGCAGCAGGGTATGGGCAGGGTGGTCTCCAGGGGTGGCTGTGGGTCTCCTGGGTGAGAGTTGTGACAGGTGAGGGCTCTGTGCAAGTTCCTGGCTGAGGACAAGTAAGGCACAGGCGGAGAGCTGGCAGAGAACCCTCTTCTGGGCCACCAGCCTCACCCAACACACACAGGCTCATCTTCTGTCCCTGTCACTCCAATTCAGACTTCTCCGAAGGTGAGTGAGAACACATCAAGAGCATTTTTAACAGAAGGGAAAGCATGTGCAAAGGCTCTGGGGCAGGAGAATTCCAGGTATGTCCAGGAGCAGCAAGAAGGCCCTGTGGCCACAGGAGACAGCTTAGGACATTACCTCAGAGAGGTGAAAGAAAGGCATTCCAGGGCTATAACCCCATGAGACCCTGTTTCACTGGGCCATCCTGGCTACAGTGTTGAGAACAGATGACAGAGTGTTGAAGACGGCAAGGCACGTCAATGACGAAGCTTTTCCAGGAACTCAGGCACTGTGGACCAGACAGGTGGCCTTGGATGGAGTGGTTAGACCTATTCGGGGTCCATTTTGAAGATGGAGCTCACAGAATTTGCTGATCGGTTAGCTATTAGGAGCAGGAGAACGGAGGAGTTGGGGTAACTCCCAGCTGTTGTGGGTTGTCCTGATCGAGGGGAAGGAGAGGGTTTCTGGGGGTAGGATGTAGTCCATGTTCCGCATGCTGAGGAAGGTGCCTTTCCCGGTGGATCTGCTGAGATTTGTGTCTAGGAGAACCTTTCACATCTCCTCCCTCAGTAATGCTCAAGTACAAGTGTCCCCCACTTTTTAAACGTTCACAGTAAGACATTGGGCTTTCTTGAAAGAACTATGTTATTACCCATCTTCAGTAAGAGGAAGAGACCTGAAGAGGATTTCCCTCTTATGAAAAAAGGTGAACAGTGAGAATCACGTTCAGCATCTGTTTTGGGGAGAAGCACAACAGAGGCGGCGTGCACCCCAACCAGCTCCTTCCGCTGGGAACCGCTCTCCGCATCCAGCCACCAGCACTTTGAATGGTGTCTGTGAGCCTCTGCTGTGCTTTATCTTCATTTATGCTGGGCCTCCCTTAGAAACTTGTGTGCTGAGGCCTAAGAAAAGCCAAAGAGAAGGAATTTTGGTGTTTGAGCACACTGTCTAATTGTTCCGTGTAAATTAATGGCCATTCCTTCTTGACACCATTTCTGCTGTGCAAGGTTTCTCAGAAGCCCTGTACTTTCAAAGAGCAGGGAAACCTATACCTCATACTGCGGGGTTAGTTTTAGTCTCCATGCTGGACAGAACATTTCATGACTGTCGGATTTTCTCACTCAAACATTGAGACTTTGACCACCTTTACCCGTTTCTACCACCCCAACCCTGAATCTGGCACCTACCAATCTGCTCTCAGTGTCTATGCGTTCAGTATTTGTTTATTCCTCGTGGAATGTACATGAGAGCATCTGGTATTGGTCTTTCTGTGTCTGAGTTACTTGGCATAAGGCCCCCAAGGTCTGTGTTTCCATGTCTGGTTCTTGTGAATAATGCTGCAGTGAACGTGGGAGTGCATCTGTCTTTTTGAGGCAGTATTTTTGTGTTCTCCGAATCAATACTCAGTAGAGCCATTATTGGGTCATGTCGTAGTTGCTTTTATTTTTTCAGGAACCTCCATACCGTTTGTCACAGTGGCTGCACCAATTTCCATTCCCACCTACAGTGCACAGAGTCTCCTCGTCTGCACACCCTTGACCCCACCTGGTGTCTGTCTCTGGGACAATAGGTGTTCCAACAGTTGTGAGGGAATAGCCAATTGTGGGTTTGACTGATGTTTCCCTGACGATATTTAGTGATGTGGAACAACTTTTTCTGTCTGTTGGCACCTGTGTGCCGTCTTTGGAAAGTATCTATTCACATATTCCCCACATTTTTTATACCGTTTTTTTTTTGTTTGTTTGTTTTGATTTGTATGAGTGTTGTGTGTATTTTGGATATTAGCGTCTTCTCACACATATGATTCACAGATATTTTTTTCTTATTGGGTCTGTGGCCTTGTAAGTTTTTGCTGGTTTCTTTTTCCGCGTGGAAGATTTCACTTTGAAGTTGTTCCACTTGTTTATTTTTGCTTTTGTTGCCTTTGCATTTGGTGTCCGATCTGAAGACACTTTGTCAAAACCAATGTCGAGAGACTTAGTACCTGTGTCTTCTTGGAGGTTTATGGATTCAGGTCTTACATTCATATCATTCATCCATTAAAAATTTTGTGTGTGGTGTAAGAAAGTGACCCAGTTATATTCTTCTGCATTTAGTGTCCAGTTTGCCTGTTACCGCTCACTGAAGAAACAGTCCTTCCCTCATGGCATATCTTCTGCTGCTGTGTCGTAAGTTAGGATCATCTACGTGTGGGTAAGTTTCTGAGCTTTCTGTTCTGTTCCACTGACCTGGTGTCTGTGTTTATGCCAGTACCATCCTGTTTTGATGACAACAGCTTTGTAATCTAGCTTGAAATCCAGGAGTGTGTTGACTGCACCTTTCTTTCTCCAGGTTCCTTTGGGTATTTGGGGTGTTTTGTGATTCCATACAAGTTTGAGGACTGTTTTCTACTTGCTGGAATAATGCCACTGGAATTCAGATAGGGATTTCATCACATCTGTCAATTGCTTTGGGTACGATGGACATGTTCACATAATTAACTCTTCCAGTTAAGGAGCATGGCGTATGCTTCCATTTGTTTGTGTTGCCTTCCAAATCTTTGACCCATTCATCCTGCCCCCCTCGACACACATGCTTTTCATTTATTTTCTGCCATGTGTTGAGTGTACTATGTCTTTCTCATTCTTGGTTACTTTTATTCCTAGATTTTTTTAATGCAATTGTAAATGGCATTGCTTTTTTAATTTCTCTTTACGACAGTGTGTCATCAGTATACAGAAATGAAAGAAGTTGGGTCATCTGGGTGGCCCCATAGGTGAAGCGTCTGCCTTCAGCTCAGGTCATGAACCCAGAGTTCTGGGATCGAGCCCCGTGTTGTGCTCCCCGCTTAGCGAGGGTCTGCTTCTCCCTCTTTCTGACACTCCCACTGCTTGTGCTTTTTCTCTTCCTGTCAAATAAATACATAAAATTTGAAAATAAATAAAGACAACAGGTCTCTGGATATTGACTTTATATCCTGCAGCTTTCTTGAATTTGTTTATTCTTACAGTTTGTTTTTTGTTTTTGTGGAATCATTTGGGATTTCATGTCATTTGCAAATAGTGACAGTTTTCCTGTATGGATTTCATATCTTTCTTTTTTAAAAATGATGTCACCCTACAGTACTTCATTTGTTTTTGATGTAGTGTTCCATGATTCATTGTTTGCATATAACACCTAGTGCTCATTATGACACGTGCCCTCCTTTTTTTTTAAAAGAATTTATTTATTTATTCGACAGATATAGAGACTGCCAGTGAGAGAGGGAACACAAGCAGGGGGAGTGGGAGAGGAAGAAGCAGGCTCACAGCGGAGGAGCCTGTTGTGGGGCTCAATCCCATAACGCCGGGATCACGCCCTGAGCCGAAGGCAGACGCTTAACCGCTGTGCCACCCAGGCGCCCCAACACGTGCCCTCCTTAATACCCATCACCAGGATAACTCATTCCTCTTCCCCTCCCTTTCTGCAACCTTCAGTTTGTTTCCCAGTGTCAGTAGTCTCTCATGGTTCATCTTCCCCTCTCATTCCCACCCCTTCAGTTTTCCCTTCCTTCTTCTAATGTCCTCCATGCTATTCCTTCCGTTCCACATAGGAGTGAAACCATATGATAATTGTCTTTCTCTGCTTGACTTAATTTCACTTAGCATAATCCCCTCCTGGTCCATCCACGTTGGTGCAAATGGGGGGTATTCATCATTTCTGATGACTGAGTAATATTCCATTGTATAGATGAACCACATCTTCTTTGTCCATTCATCTGCTGAAGGACATCTTGGCTCCTTCCACAGTTTGGCTATTATGGACATTGCTGCTATGAACATTGGGATACAGGTGCCCCTTCTTTTCATTACTCTGTGTCGATGGGGTAAATACCCAGTAGTGCAATTGGTGGGTCATGGGATAGCTCTGTGTTTAACGTCTTGAGGAACCTCCATATTGTTTTCAAAAGTGGCTGTTCCAGCTTGAATTCTCACGAGTAGTGTAAGAGGGCTCCCCTTTCTTCACATCCTCTCTGACTTTTATTTTATTTCTGTCTTGTTAATTTTTTTTCAAGATTTTATTTATTCATTCCACAGAGATAGAGACATCCAGCGAGAGAGGGAACACAAGCAGGGGGAGTGGGAGAGGAAGAAGCAGGCTCATAACGGAGGAGCCTGATGTGGGGTTCGATCCCATAATGCCAGGATCACGCCCTTAGCCGAAGGCAGATGCTTAACCTCTGTGCCACCCAGGTGCCCCCTGCCTTGTTAATTTTAACCATTCTAACTGGTGTAAGGTGGTATCTCATTGTCATTTTGATTTGTATTTGCCTGATGGCAAGTGATGTGGAGCATTTTTTCATGTGTCTGTTGGCCATTTGTATGTCTTCTCTGGAGAAGTATCTCTTTTTGTCTTCTGCCCATTTTTTGGGTGTCGAGTTTGAGGAGTTCTTTATAGATCTTGGATACCAACCCTTTATCTGTAATATCATTTGCAGATATCTTCTTCAATTCCATAGGTTGCCTTTTTGTTTTTTGATCATTTGCTTTGCCGAGCAGAAGCTTTTTATCCTGATGAAGTGCCAATAGTTCATTTTTTGCTTTTATATTCCTTTGCCTTTAGAGACGTGGCTTACAAGATGTTGTTGTGTCCAAGGTTGAAGGGTTCTTTTGATTTTGATATGAGACAGGAATCCATTATCTTTCTTTCCTGATTGTATTCAAGTCCTCTGTCTTTCTTGGTGAGTCTAGCTAAGTTTGTCAGTTTTGTTTATCTTTCCAAAAAAGGCTGCTCTCATTTTCATTTTTTTTTTCTTTTTAGTCTCCGTTGGATTTATTTATGTATTCATTTTTGTTATTTCCTTATTTCTACTAATTTGGGGCTTTGTTATTTATTTTCTACTTCTTTACCACATAAATCAGGTTGTTTATTGGAGAGCATTTTCATGGATTGATGAAGATCTGAATTTCTATGAATGTCCCCCATAAAGCTACATTTGCTGCATCCCATAAGTTTTTGTAGGTTGTCTTTTTCATCAATGTCAAGGTACTTCTAAATTTTTTTTGATTTCTTCTTTGACTGTTGGTTGTTCAGTAGCATGTTGTTAAATCTCCACATATTTTTTAAGATTATTTAAGTATCTGACAGAGAGTGAGACAGCGAGAGAGGGAACGCAAGCAGGGGGGTGGGAGAGGGAGAAGCGGGCTTCCCACTGAGCAAGGACCTGATTTGGGGCTAGATCCCAGGATCCGGGGTC
Source organism: Ursus americanus (assembly GCF_024610735.1). Lineage (NCBI taxonomy): Eukaryota > Metazoa > Chordata > Mammalia > Carnivora > Ursidae > Ursus > Ursus americanus. Next base: position 200,050 of record NC_142157.1, on the reverse strand, counting down.
AAGACCTGAGCTGAAAGCACATCCTTAACGACAGAGCCACCCAGGCCCCAAAAATCTCCACCTATTTTTGACTGTCCCATTTTTTTCTTGAGACTGATTTCTAATTTCCTATCATTGTGGTTGGACAAGATTTGATGCAGAAGGTGAAGAGAGCACTCAGATGAAAGGTTTGTTTCCTGGAGGGTTTTCTGAGGGCAGACCATGAGTTCAGTGGGGATGGAGGAAGGCTTTGTGAGACGGGGGGTGGGGTTAACACTTGTTAGAATTACTGACTACTACCATGCAGGCTGTGTGCTACTGTTCACACCATAGTCCTGATGGACTTGTACTTCATTAAATATTTTCTAGGAGATATAGGCATAGCCTTCACTTAAAGAAAGGTGTCATGTGGGTTCATGGCATGACCCCAGGTCAGCAACCAGAATGTACGGTATTGTGGGGTATCAGAACCAGGCTTTCTGTGGGAAGTGACAGAAATAAGGTATGGTGAGCTCCATGACCATAGGTGAGGTCCCGAGTGACCCACTGGGTGTAGGGTTCTGTGGATCTGTCTCATCAGGTGCTGTGGAATTCAGGGACACCCTCCTGTCTGTGGATTTGTGTGGAGACAGGTAGACATCAGTGTCTGGCCAGGCACGAGGGTCGCACTGGACCACGACCAGAGGTGCAGCGTGCGGGGGAGCCACTGCTTGGTTTCCATGAAAGCTGACCAGGGTCTGTGAACGTGATTCCTAGCAGCTGCAAGGGGAGAGGAGGCCGGGGGTGGTGCACACTTCCTAGACTTGTGGTCAGGACTAGTCTGGACCCCACTGAAGTTAGCCACACCGGGCACAGAAGGCACCCAGTCAGTGTAGCTCTGGGCACTGCTCCCATGGCACTTTTGGGCCAGGTCCATGCTGCAACCTCCTGCTTTTCATCATCATCTTCAAGGTCATGTGCCTCTGCTCTTGCCCCATGGCCTCCGGGGTATTGTCCGTCCTCCATCTGGCCCTCGTCCCTGGTGCCCTGTGCAGTCCGATGCCAGGGTAGCCTTCTCGAGACAAACATCTGGCCCTGATGGAACACTTCCATGGATCTCGTGTGATGCGAGGATGATGCCCTGCCCTGGAAGGGGGCTGCAGGTCCCCAATCAGGAGAGCCATGTCTCCCTTTTCAGCATGGCCTGCCCTCCCCTCAGTCTTCTTCAGGGAAGCTCTCCCCACTTACTGAGATGACAGCTCTGAACTTAAAAATGAATGTTATTTTACATATCTCTATGCCTTAGTTCTTCCATGGCATGTCTTTCAACCCCGTTAGTGGGGTTTTTTTAGCAGTTCTGAAGGGCTGTCTGCTCAAGGAGGGGATGACCTGGGTGGGGCAGCTTTCCCTCTCATCTCCCTCAGCATGTCTCTGAGCCCTGGGGCCAGCTGTCCTACTGAGGATTGAGGGACCCAAGCCAGCCCATCCTGAGCCCAGGCTGTGTCAGCTCATAGACTGATGCGTGTCGGAGTGGTGGGCAGATGGCATGGGCCAGGGGCAGGCAGTGTCTCCTTCTCATTCCTTCCCTCCCTTCCTCCCAGAGGTAGCTCAGAGCAGCCTTCAACCCCGCACCTCCAGATCCCTTGACCTGTGCCTCCTGTGTTCAGCTGGTGACCTTGGAGTTTCACATGGATTCTACCTCCCGTACCCGCTCCCATAGCAGTTCCTGGATCAGGGGAGGGATCGGACCCTTGTCTGCTTTTGGTCTTCTTCCTGTCCCGCACCAAGCCCACCCACCTTTGCATCTTCCATGTATGTGCTTGGAAGCAAGCCCATCCACAGAGAACCTATTAGCCAAATGGATCCAGGCAATGAACATTGAAGTAAGATCCAGGATCCATAATAAATCTGCTCTGAAACCTGTCCCAAAGTCTGTGACTCTCTCACACTGAAACAGAAACAATAATAGCTATCTGGACTGTGAAGTGATATGTGTCTCTACTTCCAATCTTGAATGCATAGGTGCTGAGCCTGGACTGAAAAGGACCATGGCTCCCGTGGGCTGGGATCCATGGTAAGAACTCAGTGAAATCTGAATTTTAGGCATTAAGTGAATAATTATTGTAGAGTGAATCCTCCCAAGTAGGGCTTTTGCACATTGCACAGGAAAAGCTTTCTCAAAGAGGTTTCTGAAAGAAAAATCTTTTTTTTTAAATTTATTTTAATTCCATTAAAGCTAACATACAGTGTTACATTAGTTTCAGGTGTACAGTAGAGTGATTCAGTATTTCTATATATTACTCAGTGGTCATCAAGAAGTGTCCTCTTAATCCCCTTCATCTATTCCACTCATCCCTCTATCCACCTCCTCTCTTGTAACCATCCGTTTGTTCTCTATTGTTAAGAGTTTGTATTTTGGTGTGTCTCCTTTTTCTCTTTTAGTTATTTATTTTTGTTTGTTTTTTAAATTCCCCATTAGAGTGACATCATATGGGATTTGTCTTTCTCTGACTGACTGATTTTAGTTTGGATAATACTCTCTAGCTCCATCCATGTGTCTGCAAATGGCAAGGTTTCATTCTTTTGCAATCCGAGTAATACTCCATTGTGTGTGTGTATGTGTGTGTGTGTGTGTGTGTGTCTGTGTCTGTGTGTGTGTGTGTGTGAATACTCACATCTATCATCTCATTTGTCAATTTTTCTACAGACACTTGGGTTGCTTACATATTGTGACATTGTAAATAATGGTGCAAGAAACATAGGGGTGCACGTATCCTTTTTACTTACTGTTTTCCTATTCTTTGGCTTGGAGGGTCCTGCCCATTCCCCCACCCTGAATGACCGGCGGCGCCCCAAGTGGCCCGGGTGGCAGCGGAGGGGCATTTTGAGTACATCGCTGGGGCTTGGGGGTCCCCAATGTCCGGCATCGCGGTGCCAGGCCCTTTGGGAGTGCCCTTCGGGGGCCGACCTAGGGTTAGGGTTAGCCCCCAGGAGGCCTGCAGTCCCAATACGATGGCTGTGGGGCGAGCGGAGGGGTGGGCCGAGGTGAGGGCGCTGGGGAACAGGATTGTGGGCCCCTGCATTTTGGCGCTGGAGGCTTCAAATATCTCCGGTTTCTCCAGGGCCTTGTCCCTTCTCCCGCCCTGAATGACAGGCGGCGCCCCTAGTGGCCCGGGTGGCAGCGTTGTGGGAGGGTGAGTCTGGCTCTGGGGCTTGGAGTCCCAGATACTGGGCGTAGTGGCACCAGGACCCTTGGGAGGGGCCCCTGGGAGGCCGACCTAGGGTTAGGATTAGCCCCAAGGAGACCTTCAGGCCTAATCCGCACATGCGGCGAGCGGAGGTGTGGGCCGAGGAGAGGGCGCTGGGGAGCGGGAGCGTGGGCACCAGCGTTATGGTGTGGGGAGCCTGTGAAGGTCACCTGTGGCTCAGATGGCCCTGCCCTTCTCTCGCTCTCTATGACCGACAGCTCCCCTAGTGGCCCGGGTGGGTACAGTGCGGCAGGGTGACTCTGGCTCTGGGGCTCTGAGACACCAATCCCCAGAATTGCAGAGCCAGGCCGCTTGGGATGTCCCCACAGGGCCGACCTAGGGTTTTGATTAGCTGCCAGGAGCCCAGCAGGCCCTATCCACCGGCTCTGAAGCAAGCAGTGGGGTGGGCCTAGGTGAGGGCGCTGGTGGGCAGGATCCTGGGAGCCAACGTTTTTGCGCGGGGAGCCTTCAAAGGTCAGCGTGGGCTCAGAGGGCCCTGCCCAATCTCCTGCCCTGATTGACCAGCGGGGCCTCTAGTGGCTCGGGTGGCTGAAGGGCAGCAGGGTGAGTCAGGCACATGGGCTCGGGATCCCCATCCCCAGAGTTGCGACGCCAGGCCCCTTGGGAAGGGCTCCTCGGGGGCTGATGTATGGTTAGGGTTAGTCTCCAGGAGCACCGCAGGCCCGATACACCACCTGTGCGTCGAGGGGATAGTTGGGGCGAGGTGAGGGTGCTGGTGAACATGAGCCTGGGCCCAAGCGTTTTGGTTTGGTGTGCCTTCGAATGTCTGTAGGGGTTCGGAGGGCCCTCCACTTCTCCTACCCTGAATGAATGGCGGCGCCCCTAGCGGCCCCTGTGGGGCGGGGCGGCAGCGTGCATCTGGCGCTGGGGCCTGGGGGTCCCCAATCCCCGGCGTTGCGGCTCCAGACCCCTTAGGAAGGGAGCTTCAGGGGCTGTCCTAGGGTTAGGGTTAGCGCCCAGGAGGCCGGCAGGCCCCAGTCGCAGGCTGTGCGAGGAGCGGAGGTGCGGGCCAGGTTGAGGGCGATGCCCAGCAGGAGCGTGGTCCCCAGCATTTTGGCGCCCTGGGCCTTCGAATGTTGCCATGGCTCGGAGGGCCCTGCCCTGTCTCCTGCCCTGAATAACCAGCGACGCCCCTAGGGGCTCGGTTGGCAGTGGGGCGGCAGGGTGAGTCCTGCTCTGCGGTTCAGGGATCCCCAATCCCCAGCGTTGCGGGGCCAGGCCCCTTGGGAGGGGCTCCTCGTGGGCCGACCTAGGGTTAGAGTTAGCCCCCATGAGGCCGGCAGGCCCAATCCTCTGGCTGGGAGGGGAGAGGTGGGTGGGAGGAGGTAAAGGCGCTGGCGAGCGGGAGCCTGGGCCTCTGCATTTTGGCACGGGAGGCTTCAAATGTCTCCGGTTTCTCCAGGGCCCTGTCCCTTCTCCCGCCCTGAATGACTGGCGGTGCCCCTAGCGGCCTGGGTGGCAGGGTTGCGGCAGGGTGAGTCTGGCTCTGGGGCTTGGGGTCCCCGATCCCTGGCGTAGCGGCACCAGGACCCTTGGGAGGGGCCCCTGGGGGGCCGACCTAGGGTTAGGGTTAGCCCCCAGGAGGCCGGCAGGCCCTATCTGCCCGCTGTGCGGCGAGTAGAAGGGTGGGCCAAGGTGAGGGCGCTGGGGAGTGTGAGTGTGGGCACCAGCGTTTTGGTGCGGGGAGCCTTTTAAGGTCACCGTGGGCTCAGAAGTCCCTGCCCCTTTTCTCCCCCGAATGACCGGCGGCGCCCCTAGTGGCCCAGGTGGCGATAGTGCAGCAGGGTGAGTCTGGCTCTGGGGCTCTGAGTGACCAATCCCCAGTGTTGCAGAGCCAGGCCACTTGGGATGTGCCCCATGGGGCAGACCTAGGGTTTTGGTTAGCCCCCCGGAGCCCGGGAGGCCCTATCCACCGGCTCTGAATCAAGCGGAGGGGCGGGCCGAGGTGAGGGCTCTAGGAGCAGGAGCATGGGAGCCAACGATTTTGCGCACGGGGCCTTCGAAGGTCAGCACGGGCTCGGAGATCCCTGCTCGTTCTCCTGTCCTGATTGACCCGTGGTCCCCTAGCGGCTTGGGTGGCTGAAGGGCAGCAGGGTGAGTCCGGCACTTGGGCATGGGGTCCCCATCCCCAGCGTTGCGACGCCAGGCCCCTGGGGAAGGGCCCCTCGGGGTCCGACCTATGGTTAGTGTTAGCCCCCAGGAGCCACGCAGGCCCGATACACCACCTGTGCATTGAGAGGACAGTTGGGCCGAAGTGAGGGTGCTGGTGAACATGAGCCTGGGCCCAAGCGTTTTGGTTCTGGGAGCCTTCGAAGGTCGGCGGGGGTTCGGAGGGCCCTGCCAGTTCTCCCACCCCGAATGAATGGCGGCGCCCCTAGCGGCCCGTGTGGGGCGGGGCGGCAGCGTGCATCCGGCGCTGGGGCCTGGGGGTCCCCAATCCCCGGCGTTGCTGCACCAGGCCCCTTAGGAAGGGAGCTTCAGGGGCTGTCCTACGGTTAGGGTTAGCGCCCAGGAGGCCGGCAGGCCCGAGTCGTCGGCTGTGCGAGGAGCAGAGGTGCGGGCCAGGTTGAGGGCGATGCCCAGCAGGAGCGTGGTCCCCAGCATTTTGGCGCCCTGGGCCTTTGAATGTTGCCATGGCTCGGAGGGCCTTGCCCTTTCTCCTGCCCTGAATAACCAGCGACGCCCCTAGCGGCTCCATTGGCAGTGGGGCGGCAGGGTGAGTCCCGCACTGCGTCTTGGGGATCCCCAATCCCCAGCGTTGCAGGGCCAGTCCCCTTGGGAGGGGCTCCTCGTGGGCCGACCTAGGGTTAGAGTTAGCCCCCATGAGGCCGGCAGGCCCGATCCTCTGGCTGGGCGGCGAGAGGTGGGCGGGCTGTGGTAAAGGCGCTGGGGAGTGGGATTGTGGGCCCCTGCCTTTTGGCAAGGGAGGCTTCAAATGTCCCTGGTTTCTCCAGGGCCCTGTCTGTTCTCCCGCCCTGAATGACCAGCGGCGCCCCTAGCGGCCAGGGTGGCAGCGTTGTGGGAGGGTGAGTCTGGCTCTGGGGCTCTGAGTCACCAATCCCCAGCATTGCAGAGCCAGGCCGCTTGGGATGTCCCCACAGGGCGGACCTAGGGTTTTGGTTAGCTGCCAGGAGCCCGGCAGGCCCTATCCACCGGCTCTGAAGCAAGCGGAGGGGCGGGCTGAGGTGAGGGCGCTGGCGAGCAGGATCCTGGGAGCCAAAGTTTTTGCGCGGGGAGCCTTCAAAGGTCAGCGTGGGCTCGGAAGGCCCTGCCCGATCTCCTGCCCTGATTGACCGGCGGGGCCTCTAGTGGCTCGGGTGGCTGAAGGGCAGCAGGGTGCGTCCGGCACATGGGCTCGGGGTCCCCATCCCCAGCGTTGCGACGCCAGGCCCCTTTGGAAGGGCCCCTCGGGGGCCGACCTATGGTTAGGGTTAGCCTCCAGGAGCCCCGCAGGCCCGATACACCACCTGTGCGTCGAGGGGAGAGTTGGGGCGAGGTGAGGGTGCTTGTGAACATGACCCTGGGCCCAAGCGTTTTGGTTCGGGGCGCCTTCGAACGTTGGCGGGGATTCGGAGGGCCCTGTCTATCCTCCCACCCTGAATGAATGGCGGTGCCCCTAGCGGCCTGGATGGGGAGTGGCGACAGGGTGCATCCGGCGCTGGGGCTTGGGGGTCCCCAATCTCCGGCGTTGTGGCACCAGGCCCCTTGGGAGGGGCCCTTCGGGGGCCAACCTAGGGATAGGTTTAGCCCCTAGGAGGCCAGCAGGCCCTATTCGCCAGCTGTGTGGAGAGCAGAGTGGCAGACCTAGGTGAGGGCGCTGGTGAGTGGGAGGGTGGACCTAGGTGTTTTGGTGCAGGGAGACCTTGAAGGTCACTGGGGACTCTGAAGGACCTGCCACTTCTCTCGCCCTGAATGACCAGCGGCGCCCCTAGCTGCCTGGGTGGCGACAGTGTGGTAGGGTGAGTCTGGCTCTCGGGCTCTGAGTCACCAATCCCAAGCATTGCAGAGCCAGACCCCTTGGGATGTGCCCCACAGGGCCGACCTAGGGTTTTAGTTAGCCCCCAGGAGCATGGCAGGCACTATCCACTGGCTCTGCAGCAAACGGAGGGGCGGGCCGAGGTGAGGGCGCTGGGGAGCGGGAGCATGGGCACCAGTGTTCTGGCGCGGGGAACCTTTGAAGGTCACTGGGGACTCAGAAGGCCCTGCCCTTCTCTCACCATGCATGACCGGTGGCGCCCCTAGAGGCCCAGGTGGCGATAGTGCGGCAGGGTGAGTCAGGCTCTGGGGCTCTGAGTCACCAATCCCCAGCGTTGCGGAGCCAGGCCCCTTGGGATGTGCTCCACGGGGCCGACCTAGGGTTTTCCTTAGAACCAAGAGCCCGGCAGGCCCTTTCCAACGGGTCTGAATGAAGCAGAGAGTTGGGCCGAGGTGAGGGTTGTGGTGAACATGAGCCTGGGCCCAAGCGTTTTGGTTCAGAACGCCTTCAAAGGTCGGCGGGGGTTCGAAGTGCCCTGCAGGTTCTCCCACCCTGAATGAAGGCGGCGCCCCTAGCGGCCCAGGTGGTGAGGGGTGGCAGGGTGAGTTAGGCCCTGCAGCTCGGGTATCTCCAATCCCCAGGGATGCGGTGCCAGGCCCTTTGGGTGGGGCCCCTCGGATGACAACTTAGGGTTAGGTTTAGCCCCTAAGAACTCGGCAGGTCCTATTCACCAGCTGTGTGGAGAGTGGAGCGGCGGACCGAGGAGAGGGCGCTGGTGTTTGGGTGCGAGGGCCCGGGCGTTTTGGCGCGGGGGGGACTCGAAAGTCACCGTGTCTCAGAGGGCCCTGCCCGTTCTCCCGCCCTGAATGAACGGCAGCACCCCAAGCCCCTGGGTGGCGGCTGGGTGGCAGGGTGAGTCAGGTGCTGAGGCTCAGGGTCCCCAATCCCCGGCATTGCGGCGCCAGGCCCCTTGGTAGGGGCCCCTCGGGGGTCGATCTAGGGTTACAGTTAGCCCCCCGGAGGCTGGTGGACCCGATCAGCATCTGAGCGGCACGCAGCAGGGTGGGCCGAGGTGAGGGCACTGGCGAGCCTGAGCATGAGCCCAAGCGTTTTAGCGTGGGGGGTCTTCGAAGGTCAGTGGGGGCTCGGAGGGACCTGCCCATTCTCCCACTCTGAATGACCGGAGGGGCCCCTAGTGGCTCAGGTGGCTGAAGGGCAGCAGGGTGAGTCCGGCACTTGGGCTCGATTGCCCCATCCCCGGCGTTGGGGCACCAGGCCACTTGGGAAGGGCCCCGCGGGGGCCGACCTACAGTTAGGGTTAGCTCCCAGGAGGCTGGCAGGCCCTATACACCACCTGTGCGTGGAGCGGAGAGTTGGGCCGAGGTGAGGTTCCTGGTGAACATGAGCCTGGGCACAAGCATTTTGGTTCTGGGCGCCACTGGGGGTTCGGAGGACTCTGCCAGTTCTCCCACCCAGAATGAATGGCGGCGCCCCTAGCGGCCTGTGTGGGGCGGGGCGGCAGGGTGTACTGGGCGCTGGGGCTTGGGGGTTGCCAATCCCCAGAGTTCCGCCGCAAGGCTCCTTAGGATGGGACCCTCAGGGGCCATCCTAGGGTTAGGGTTAGCGCCCAGGAGGCCGGCAGGCCCGATCCGCCAGCTGTGCGAGGAGTGGAGGTGTGGGCCGAGTTGAGGGGGATGCCGAGCGGGAGTGGGGGCCCCAGCGTTTTGGCGTCCTGGGCCTTCGAATGTTGCCATGTCTCGGAGGGCCCTGCCCATTCTCCTGCCCTGAATAACCAGCGGCACCCCTAGCAGCTCCGTTGGCGGTGGGGCTGCAGGGTGTGTTTGGAGCTGGGGCTCGGGGGTCCCCAATCTCTGTCGTTGCGGTGCCAGGCCCCTTGGGAGGGGGCCCTCGAACGCCGACCTAGATTTAGGGTTATTTCCCAGGGCACCGGCAGGCCCGATCCGCCAGTGTGTGGCAACAGTGGGGTGGGCTGAGGTGAGGGCGCTGGTGAGCGGGAGCGTGGGCCCAAGCGTTTTGGCATGGGGGGCCTTCAAAAGTTGCCAGGGGACTGGAGGGCCCTGCCCATTCTCCCGCCCTGAATAACCGGCGGCGCCCCTGGTGCCGCGGGTTGTGGTGGGGTGGCTGGGTGAGTCCGGTGCTGGGGCTCGGAGGCCCCCAATCCCAGGCCTTGCAGCTCCAGGCTCCTTGGAAGGGGCCCACTGGGGGCCAACCTAGGTTTAGGGTTAGCCCCCATGAAGCTGGCAGGCCTCATCCACTGGCTGTGCTGCGAGCAGAGCAGCGCGCTGAGGTGAGGGCGCTGGCATACGGAGGCGTGGGCCCAGCCTTTTGGCGTGCGGGGCCTTCGAAAGTCGCTGGGGGCTCGGAAAGCCCTGCCCTTTCTCCCGACCTGAAAGACCGGTGGTGCCCCTAGTGGCCCGGGTTGCGGTGGGGCAGCACGGTAAGTCCGGAGCTGGGGCATGGGGGTCCCCAATACTCTGCGTTGGGGCGCCAGGCCCCTTGGGAAGGGCCCTCGGGGTCCAAACCAGCGTTAGTATTAGCCCCCAGGAGGCCGGCAGGCCGATCCGCTAGCTGTGTAGAGAGCAGTGGGGCAGGCCAAGGTGAGGGCACTGTAGAGCGGGAGCATGGGCCCAAGCGTTTTGGCGTGGGGGCATTCAAAAGTTGCCAGGGGTTCAGAGCGCACTTCCGGTTCTACTGCGCTGAAAGCCCGACGGTGCACCTAGCGGCTCGGGTTGCAGAGGGGCGGCAGAGTGAGTCTGGTGCTGGGGCTCGGGGGTCCCCAATCCCCGGTGTTGCAGCGCCAGGCCCCTTGGGAGGGGCCCCTCGGGTGCGACCTAGTGTTAGGGTTAGCCCCCAGGAGGCCCACAGGCCCGATCCGCCAGCTGTGTGGCGAGCGGAGTGGTTGGCCGAGGTGAGGGCGCTCGCAATCGGGAGCGTGGGCCCAAGCGTTTTGGCACGGAGGGCCTTCGAAGGTCGCTGGTGGCTCTGAGGTCCCCGCACGTTCTCCCGCCCTGAATGAGGACAGCGCTCCTAGCGGGCCGGGTCCTGGAGAGGTGGCAGGGTGTCTTGCACTGGTGCTCGGGGGTCGCCAAGCCCCGGCTTAGCGGTGCCAGGCCCATTGGGAGGGGCCCCTCTTGGGCCGACGTATGGTTTGGGTTAGCTCCCAGGAGGCCTTCAGGCCCAATCAGCCAGCTGTGCGGTGAGCGGAGGGGCGGGCCGAGGTGAGGCTGCTGGCGAGCGGGAGCACGGGCCCAAGGATTTTGGCGCTGGGAGCCTTCAAAGGTCTCCAGGTGCTCTGAGGGCCCTGCCCGTTCTCCTGCCCTGAATGACCAGCGGCGCCCCTATCGGCCAGGGTGGAGGCGGGGCAACACATTGAGTCTGGCGCAGGGGCTCAGGGGTCCCCAATCCCCACGTGCCGCACCAAGCCCCTTGGGAGGGGCCCTCGTGGGCCGAACTATGGTTAGGGTTAACCCCCAGGAGGCCAGCAGGCCCGATCCGCCAGCTGTGCTGCGAGGGGAGGCGTGGGCCGAGGTGAGGGCGCTGGCGAGAAGGAGCATGGGCCTAAGCGTTTTGGGATGGGGGGCCTTCGAATGTCACAGGGGGCTTGGAGGGCCCTACACATTCTCCCGCCCTAAATGACCGGTGGAGCCCCTAGCGGCCCGGCCGCCGGCAGAGCGGTAAGGTTAGTCTGGTGCTGGGGTTTGGGGCTCCCCAATCCCCGCATTGCGATGCCAGGCCCCTTGGGAAGGGCCCCTCGGTGGTCGACCTAGGGTTAGGGTTAGCCCCCAGGAGCCATGCAGGCCCGATACACCACCTGTGCATCGAGAGGACAGTTGGGCCGAAGTGAGGGTGCTGGTGAACATGAGCCTGGGTCCAAGCGTTTTGGTTCGGTGCGCCTTCGAAGGTCGGCGGGGGTTCGGAGGGCCCTGCCAGTTCTCCCACCCCGAATGAATGGCGGCGCCCCTAGCGGCCCGTGTGGGGTGGGGCGGCAGCGTGCATCCGGCGCTGGGGCCTGGGGGTCCCCAATCCCCGGCGTTGCGGTGCCAGGCCCCTTAGGAAGGGACCCTCAGGGGCCGTCCTAGGGTTCTAGTTAACGCCCAAGAGGCCGGCAGGCCCGAGTCGCCGGCTGTGCAAGGAGCGGAGGTGCGGGCCGAGTTGAGGGTGCTGGTGAACATGAGCCTGGGCCCAAGCGTTTTGATTCGGGGCACCTTCAAATGTAGGTGGGGGCTTGGAGGGCCCTACCCGTTCTCCCGCCCTGAATGACCGGCTACACTCCTAGCGGCCTGTGTGGCGGCAGGGCGGCAGGGTGAGTCTGGCGCTGGGGCTCAGGGGTCCACAATTCCCGGTGTTGCGGTGCCAGGGCCCTTGGGAGGGGCCCTTGGGGGTCGATCTAGGGTTACGGTTAGCCCCCAGCAAGCCGGTGGACCCGATCAGCGGCTGTGCAGCGCGCGGAGGGTTGGGCCGAGGTGAGGGCGCTGGCGAGACTGAGCATGATCCCAAGTGTTTTAGTGCGGGGGGTCTTCGAAGGTCGGTGCGGGTCAGAAGGACCTGCCCGTTCTCCCGCTCTGAATGACCGGCGGGGCCCCTAGAGGCTCCGGGGCCTGAAGGGCAGCAGGTTGAGACCGGCACTTGGGTTGGGGTCCCCATTCCCGGCATTGTGGCTCCAGGCCACTTGGGAAGGGCCCCTCCGTGGCCGACCTACAGTTAGGGTTAGCCCTCAGGAGGCCAGCAGGCCCGATACACCGTCTGTGCATAGAGAGGACAGTTGGGCCTAAGTGAGGGTGCTGGTGAACATGAGCCTGGGCCCAAGCGTTTTGGTTCTGGGCGCCTTCGAAGGTCGGCGGGGTTTCGGAGGGCCCTGCCAGTTCTCCCACCACGAATGAATGGCGGCGCCCCTAGCGGCCCGTGTGGGGCGGGGCGGCAGCGTGCGTCCGGCGCTGGGGCTTGCTGGTCGCCAATCTCCGGCATTGCGCTGCAAGGCTCCTTAGGAAGGGACCCTCAGGGGCCGTCCTAGGGTTAGGGTTAGTGCCCAGGAGGCTGGCAGGCCCGAGTCGCCGGCTGTTCGAGGAGTGGAGGTGTGGACCGAGTTGAGGGGGATGCGGAGAGGGAGCGTGGGCCTCAGCATTTTGGCGTCCTGGGCCTTTGAATGTTGCCATGTCTCAGAGGGCCCTGCCCATTCTCCTGCCCTGAATAACCAGGGGCGCCCTTAGCGGCTCCATTGCGGTGGGGTTGCAGGGTGAGTCCTGAGCTGCGGCTCGGGGATCCCCAATCCCCAGCATTGTGGGGCCAGGCCCTCGGGAGGGGCTCCTCCTGGGCCGACCTAGGGTTAGAGTTAGCACCCAGGAGGCCAGCAGGCCCAATCCTCTGGCTGGTTGGCAAGAGGTGGGTGGGCCGAGGTAAATGCCCTGGGGAGCGGGAGCGTGGGCCCCTGCATTTTGGCGCGGGAGGCTTCAAATGTCGCCAGTTTCTCCAGGGCCCTGTCCCTTCTCCCGCCCTGAATGAGTGGTGGCGCCCCTAGTGGCCTGGGTGGCGGCGTTGCGGCAGCGTGAGTCTGGTTCTGGGTCTTGGAGTCCCTGATCCCCGGCGCATAGGCACAAGAATCCTTGGGAGGGACCCTTGAGGGCCGACCTACAGTTAGGGTTAGCCCCCACAGGGCCGGCAGGGTGGATCCACCCTCTGTGCAGGGAGCGGAGGGGCGGGCCGAGGTGAGGGCGCTGGGGAGCGGGAGCGTGGGCACCAGGGTTTTGGCACGGGGAGCCTTCGAAGGTCGCCAGTGGCTTGGAGGACCCTGTCCGTTCTTGCGCCCTGAATGACCGGCGGCGCCCCTAGTGGCCTGAGTGGCAGCAGGGAGGCAGGGTGAGTCTGGCGATGGGGCCTGTGGTCCTAGTCCCAGGCTTGGTGGCCACAGGCCCCTTGGGAGGGGCCCCTCTGGGGCCTGACTAGCTTTAGGGTTACCCCCAGGAGTCCAGCAGCCTGATCCGCTGGCTGTGCGTCGAGCAGAGGGGCGGGCCGAAGTGAATGCGCTGGCGAGCCGGAGCGTGGGCCCAAGTGTTTTGGCGTGGGGGCCTTCAAAGGTCACCAGGGGCTCAGAGGGCCCTGCCTGTTCTCTCGACCTGTGATGACGTTGCCCCTAGCGTGCCGGGTCACGGCGGGGTGGCAGGGTGAGTCTGAAGCTAGGGCTCGTGGGTCCCCAATCCCCAGTGTGGCGGCGCCAGGCACTTGGGAGTGGTCCCTCGGGGGCCTACCTAGGGTTAGGGTTAGCCCAAAGGAGGCCGGCAGGCCCGTTCTGCCGGCTGTGCGGTGAGAGGAGTGGTGGTCCAAGGTGAGGGCACTGGCGAGCGGGAGCGTGGGCCCAAGGGTTTTGGCGCGGGACTCCTTCAAAAGTCGCCGGGGGCTCAGAGATCCATGCCCCTTCTCCCGCCCTGAATGACTGGTGGCGCCCCTAGCAGCCCGGGTGGCGGCGGGGAGGCTGGGTGAGTCTGGCGCTCATGCTCGTGGGTCCCCAATATCTGGCCTTGCAGAGCCAGTACCCTTGGGAAGGGCCCCTCGGGGGCCGACCTAGGTTTAGGGTTAGCCCCCAGGAGCCCGGCAGGCCCGATCCGCTAACTGTGTTGCGAGCGGAGTGGAGGGCTGAGGTGAGCGCGCTGGCGAGCAGGAGCGTGGGCCCAAGCGTTTTGGCGCAGGGGCCTTCGAAGGTCGCCGGGGGCTCAGAGGGCCCTGCCCCTTCCTCTGCCCTGAAGGACCGGCGGCGCCCCTAGCAGCCCGGGTGGCGGCAGGGTGGCAGTGAAAGTCTGGCGCTGGGGCTCGATTGTCCCCAATCCCCAGAGTGATGGCGCCAGTCCCCTTGGGAGGGGCTCCTCAGGGGCTGAATTAGGGTTAGGGTTAGCCCCCAGGAGGCTGGCAGGCCAGATCCACTGGCTGTGTGGTGAGCGGAGGGTGGGGCCCAGGTGAGGGCAATGGTGAACAGGAGCGGGGGCCCAAGCGTTTTGGCGCACGTTGCCTTTGAAGGTCTCAGGGGGCGCGGAGGGCCCTGCAAGTTCTCCCACTCTGAATGAGGACGGCGACCCTAGCAAGCCAGGTCTTCGCAGGGCACCAGGGTGAGTCCGGCACTGGTGCTCGGGGGTTCCCAATCCCCGGCGTGGTGGTGCCAGACCTCTTGGGAGGGGCCCCTCGACAGCCAACCTAGGGTTAGGGTTAGACCCCAGGAGGCCGCCAGGCCCTATCCGCTGGTTGTGCAGCTTGCAGAGGGGCTGGCCGAGGTGAGGGCATTGGTGAGCAGAAGCGTGGGCCAAAGCATTTTGGCGTGGGGGGCCTTCGAATGTCACCGGGGGCTTGGAGGGCCCTGCCCGTTCTCCAACCTAGATGACCGGTGGCGCCCCTAGCGGCCTGGGTGTCGGTGGGGTGGCAGGGTGTGTCCGGCGGTTTGGCTCGGGGGTCCCCAATCACCAGCGTGGCAGCGCCAGGCCCCTTGGAAGGGGCCTCTGGTGAGCTGACCTAGGGAAGGGTTAGCCCCCAGGAGGCCAGCAGACCCGATCTGCCGGCTGTGCGGCGAGCGAGGGGTGGGCTGAGGTGAGCACGCTGGTGACCGGGAGCGTGGACCCAAGCATTTTGGCACAGGGGGCCTTCGAATGTCACCAGGGGCTCGGAAGGCCCGCCCGTTCTCCCGCCTTGAAAGACCGGTGGCTCCCCTAGCGGCCGGTGTGGTGGTGGGCCAGCAGGGTGAGTCTGGAGCTGGGGCTCGGGGGTCCCCAATCCCCGGCGTGGCAGCGCCGGGCACTTGGGAGTGGTCCCTTGGGTGCCGACCTAGCGTTAGGGTTAGCTCAATGGAGGCCAGCAAGCCCCATCCACCGGCTGTGCGGATTATGGAGTGGCAGGCCAAGGTGAGGGCTCTGGCTAGCGGGAGCATGGGCCCAAGTGTTTTTGCACGGGGGGCCTTCCAAGGTCGCCGGGGGCTCAGAGGTCCCTGCCTGTTCTCCCGCCCTGAATGAGTGTCGGCGCCCCTAGCAGCCCGGGTGGCTGCAGGGCGGCAGGGTGAGTTCGGCGCTGGTGCTTGGGGGTCCCCAAGCAGGGGCATGGCGGTTCCAGGCCCCTTGGGAGGGGCACCTCGGGGGCTGACATAGGGTTTGTGTTAGCCCCCAGGAGGCCGGCAGGCCCGATCTGCCAGCTGTGCGGCGTGCAGAGGGGCAGGCTGAGGTAAAGGTGCTGGAGAGCAGGAGCGTGGGCCCAGGCGTTTTGGCATGGGGGCCTTCGAAGATCGAGGGTGGCTCGGAAGGTTCTGCACGTTCTCCAGCCGGGAATGACCGGCGGCGCCCCTAGCGGCCCTGGTGGCGGCGGGGCGGCAGGGTGCGTCTGGTGTTGCGGCTCAGGGGTCCCCAATCCCTGGCGTGGCAGTGCCAGGCCCCTTGGGACGGGCCCCTCTGGGGCCGACCTAGGGTTAGGGTTAGCCCCCAGGAGGATTGCAGGCCCGATCCGCCAGCTGTTCAGAGAGTGGAAGGGCTGGCCGACGTGAGGGCGCTGGTGAGTGGTAGCTTGGCCCAAGCGTTTTGGTGCGGGAGGCCTTGGATGTTCGCCAGGGGCTCAGAGGGCCTTGCCAGTTCTCCCACCCTGAATGACCGGCGGCGCCTCTAGCGGCCATGGTGGCAGCAGGGTGCAGGGTGAGTCTGGAGCTGGGGCACAGGGGTTCCCAATCCCCGGTGTGGCGGCTCCAGGCACTTGGGGGGGAACCTCAGGGGCTGACCTAGGGTTAGGGTTAG
Organism: Ursus americanus; assembly: GCF_024610735.1. Classification (NCBI taxonomy): domain Eukaryota; kingdom Metazoa; phylum Chordata; class Mammalia; order Carnivora; family Ursidae; genus Ursus; species Ursus americanus. Next base: position 184,076 of record NC_142157.1, on the reverse strand, counting down.
CTCAAAGGAGGCCGTCAGGCCCGATACACCAGCTGTGCAGTGAGGGGAGTGGTGGGCCGAGGTCAGGGCGCTGGCAAGCAGGAGCGTGGGCCCAAGCGTTTTGGCGAGGGGGCCTTCGAAGTTCACCGGGGGCTCGGAGGGCCCTGCCCGTTCTCCCGCCCTGAATGACTGGCAGCGCCCCTAACGGCCCGGGTGGAGGCGGGGCGGTAGGGTGGCTCCAGAGCTGGGGATCTGGGGTCCCCAATCCCCGGCGTGGCGGCGCCAGGCCCATTGGGAGGGGCCCCTCGGGGGCTGATGTAGGGTTTGGGTTAGCCCCCAGGAAGCTGGCAGGCCCGATCCGCCACATGTGCGGTGTGCGGTGGGGCTGGCCTAGGTGAGGGCGCTGGCGAGCTGGACCGTGGGCCCAAGCGTTTTGGCGCGGGGGTCTTCGAATGTCGCCCGGGGCTCTGAGGGCCCTGCCCGTTCTCCCACCTGAATGAGGACAGCGCCCCAAGTGTGCCAGGTCACGGCGCGGTGGCAGGGTGAGACTGCCGCGGGGGCTCGGGGGTCCCTGAGCCCCGGCATGGCAGAGCCAGGCCCCTTGGGAGGGGCCCCTCGGGCACCGACGTAGGGTCTGTGTTAGCTCCAGGAGGCCGGCAGGACCTATCCGTAGGCTGTACTGCGAGCCAAAGGACAGGTCGACGTGAATGCACTGGCGAGTGGGAGTGTGGGCCCAAGCGTTTTGGCGAGAGGGTTTCAATGATTGCCGGGGGCTCGGAGAGCCCTGCCCGTTCTAACGCCCTGAATGAACGGCGGCGCCCCTAGTGGCCCGGGTGGCGGCGGGGCGGCAGGGTGAGTCAGGCGAGGGGGCTTGGGGGACCCCAATCCCAGGCGTGGTGGCGCCAGGCACCTTGGGAGGGGCCCCTTGGGGGCCAACCTAGGTTTAGGGTTAGCCCCCAGGAGGCCGGCAGGCCCTTTCCGCCAGCTGTGTGACGAGCGGAGGATGGGCCGAGGTGAGGGCACTGGCGAACAGGAGCTTGGGCCCAATAGTTTTGGCGCGGGGGGCCTTCGAAGGTTGCCAGGGGCTCGTAGGGCCCTGCCCGATCTCCCGCCCTGAATGAGGAAGGTGCCCCTAGCGGGCCGGGTCGCAGCGGGGCGGCAGGGTGAGTTCGGCCCTGGTGCTCGGGGGTCCCCAATCCCTGGCGTGGCAGCGCCAGGCCCCTTGGGAGGGGCCCCTCGTGAGCCGACCTGGGGTTAGGGTTAGCCCAAAGGAGGCCGGCAGGCCCCATCCACCGGCTGAGCGGATTACGGAGTGGTGGGCCAAGGTGAGGGCTCTGGCGAGCGGGAGCATGGTCCCAGGTGTTTTGGCACAGGGGCCTTCGAAGTTCGAGGGTGGCTCGGAAGGCTCTGCATGTTCTCCAGCCCCGAATGACCGGCGGCGCCCCTAGCGGCCCGGGTGGCGGCGGAGTGGCAGGGTGCATCTGGTGTTGTGGCTCGGGGGTCCCCAATCCCCGGCGTGGCAGTGCCAGACCCCTTGGGACGGTCCCCTCTGAGACCGACCTAGGGTTAAGGTTAGCCCCCAGGAGAATGGCAGGCCCGATCCACCAGCTGTGCAGAGAGTGGAGGGACGGTCCGAAGTGAGGGCGTTGGTGAGTGGTAGCGTTGGCCCAAGCGTTTTGGTGCAGGAGGCCTTGGACATTCGCCGGGGGCTCGGAGGGCCCTGCCCATTTTCACGCCCCATGAGGACATTGCTCCTAGCAGGCTGGGTCGTGGAGGGGCGGCAGGGTGAGCCCGCAACAAGTGCTCGCGGGTCCCCAAACCCCGGCATGGCAGCGCCAGGCGCTTGGGAGTGGTCCCTCGGGGGCCGACCTAGGGTAGGGTTAGCCTAAAGGATGCCAGCAGGCCCGATCTGCCGTATGTGCGGTGAGCGGAGGGGCTAGCCGAGGTGACGGCGGTGGCGAACAGGAGCGTGGGCCCAAGCGTTTTGGCGCAGATGGCCTTTGAAGGTCGCCGGGGGCTCGGAGGGCCCTGCCCATTCTCCCGCCCTGAATGACCGGCGCCACCCCAAGCAGCCCGGGTGGCGGAGGGGCGGTAGGTTGAGTTGGGCCCTGGGGCTCGGGGGTCCCCAATCCCCGACATTGAGGCGCCAAGCCCCGTGGGAGGGGCCCCTCGGGTCCGACCTAGGGTTAGGGTTAGCCCCCAGGAGGCTGGCAGGCACAATCCGCCAGCTGTGTGGCAAGCGGAGGGGCGGGCCAAGGGGCAGGCGCTGGAGAGCGGGAGCATAGTCCTAAGCGTTTTGGCGCGGGGGGTCTTCGAAGTTCACCAGGGGCTCGGAGGGCCCTACCCGTTCTCCCGCTCTGAATGACCTGTGGCACCCCTAGCGGCCCGGATGACGGCGGGGCAGCAGCGTGAGTTTGGCTCTGGGGCTCGGTGTCCCCAATCCCTCTATTGTGGCACCAGGCCCCTTGGGAGGGGCCCATCGGGGGCCGACCAAGGGTTAGGGTTAGCACCCAGGAGGCAGGCAGGCCCGATCCACCAGCTGTGTGACGAGTGGAGGGGCGGGCCGAGGTGAGGGCGCTGGCGAGCGGGAGCGTGGACCCAAGCATTTTGGTGCGGGGGTCCTTCGAAGGTCGCAGGTGGCTCAGAAAAGCTTGCCCGTTCTGCCACCCTGAATGACCGGCGGCACCCCTAGCAGCCCGGTGGCATCGCGGCGGCTGTGTGAGTCCGGCGCTGGGGCTTGGGGGTCCCAATCCCTGGCGCTGGGCAGCCAGGCCCCTTGGGAGATTCCCTTGGGGGCCGACCTAGGGTTAGGGTTATCCCCCAAGAGCCTGTTAGGCCCAATCTGCCAGCTGTGCAGCGAGCGGAGGGGTGGGCTTAGGTGAGGGCATTGGTGAGCGGGAGCGTGGACCCAAGCATTTTGGCGCAGGTTGCCTTCGAAGATCGCCAGGGGATCGGAGGGCCCTGCCCGTTCTCGCTCCCTGAATGACCGGCGGCGCCCCTAGCGGCCCGGGTGGCGGCGGGGTGACACGGTGAGTCCGGCGGTGGGGCTCGGGGGTCCCCAATCCCAGGCATTGCGGTGCCAGGCCCGTTCGGACAGGCCCCTCAGGGGCCCACCTAGGGCATATGGGTAGTCCCCAGGAGGAGGGCAGGCTTAATCCACCGGCTCTCCGGCAAATGGAGGGGCGGGCCGAGGTGAGGGCACTGAGGGGCGGGAGCGTGGGCTCAAGCGTTTTGGATGGGGAGGCCTTTGAATGTCGCCGCGGGCTCGGAGGGCCCTGTCCATTCTCCCACCCTGAATGACCAGTGGCACCCCTAGCGGACTGGGTGTCAGTGGGGCGGCAGGGTGAGTCCGGCGCTGGGGCTCGGGGGTCCCCACTCCCCGGCATTGCGGCGCCAGGCCCGTTGGGAGGGGCAGCTCCGGGCCTGTCCTAGGGTAAGGGTGAGCCCCCAGGAGGCCGGCAGTTCCGATCCAGCAGCTGTGAGGTGAGCGGAGGGGCGGGCCGAGGTAAGGGTGCTGGCGAGCGGGAGCGTGGGCCAAAGGGTTTTGGCGTGGGGTGCATTCGAAAGTCTGTGGGGACTTGGAGGGCCCTGCCCGTTCTCCCGCCCTGAATGACCGGCGGAGCCCCTAGTGGCTCGGGTGGCAGTTGAGCCGCAGGGTGAGTCCGGCGCTGGGGCTCGGGGGTCCGAATCCCTGATGTTGTGGGCCAGGCCCCTTGGGAAGGGCCCCTCAGGGGCCGACCTAGTGTTAGGGTTAGTCCCAAATATGCTGGCAGGCCTGATCCCCCGGCTGCGTGGCGATCGGAGGGGCGGGCCGAGGTGAAGCGTTGGCGAGCGGGAGTGTGGGCCCAAGCGTTTTGGCGCGGGGAGACTTTGAAGTTCGCCAGGGGCTCGGAGGGACCTACCCATTCTCCCGCCCTGAATGACCGGCGGCGCCCCTAGCGGGCCGGGTGGCGGCGGGGCGGCATGGTGTGTTCTGAGCTCGGGTTCGGGGGTTCGCAATCCCTGCGTTGCGAGGCCAGGCCCCTTGGGAGGGGCTCCTTGGGGGCCAACCTAGGGTTAGGGTTAGCCCCCTGGAGGCCGGCAGCCCAGATCCTCCATCTGTGCAGCGAGTGGAGGGGCAGGCCGAGCTGAGGGCACAGGCAAGCGTGATCGTGGGCCCAAGCGTTTTGGCGCGGGGTGCCTTCGAAGGCCATCCGGGGCTTAGAAGGCCCTGCCTGTTCTCACACCCTGAATGATCAGTGGCGCCGCTAGTGGCCTGGGTGTTGGCGGGGCGGCAAGGTGAGTCTGGCGCTGCGGCTCGGGGGTCAGCAATCAGACACGTTGTGGCTCCAGACCCCATCGTACGAGCCCCTCCGGGGCCAACCTAGGGTTAGGGTTAGCCCCCAGGAGGCCGGCAGGCCCAATCTGCTGGCTGTGGGGCGAGGGGAGGGGCGGGCCGAAGTGAGGGCACTGGCGAATGGGACCGTGGGCCCAAGCATTTTGGCACGGGGCTCCTTCGAATGTCGTCGTGGGCTAGGAGAGCCCCGCTTGTTCTCCCGCTCTGAATGACCGGCGGTGCCCCTAGCGGTCCAGGTGGCAGCGGGACAGCAAGGTGAGTCCTGGCTGGGGCTCGGGGGTCCCAATCTCCGGCTTTGCCATGCCAGACCCCTTGGGAGGGGCCCCTCGGGAGCCGACCTAGGGTTAGTGTCAGCCCCCAGGAGGCCATCAGGCCCGATCCGCCAGTTGTGCGGCGAGCGGAGGGGCGCGGAGGTGAAGGCGCTGGCGAGCCGGAGCGTGGGCCCAAGCGTTTTGGCTTGGTGGGCCTTCGAAGGACGACAGGGACTCCGAGGGCCCTGTCCCTTCTCCCGCACTGAATATCCTGCGGCGCACCTAGCAGCCGGGTGGCGGTGGGGCGGCAGGATGAGTCCGGCGCTGGGGCTCGGGGGTTTGCAATCCCTGGTGTTGTGCTGCCAGGCTCCTTGGAATGGACCACTCGGGGGCCGACCTAGGGTTAGGGTTAGCCCCCAGGAAGCCGGCAGGCCCGATCTGCCAGCTGTGCGGCGAGCAGAGGGGCGGGCCGAAGTGAGGGCACTGACTAGCGGGAGCGTGGGCCCAAGTGTTTTGGCGCGGGGGGCCTTCGAAGGTCTCCGGTGGCTCGGAGGGCCCTTCACATTCCTCCGCCCTGAATGACCGGCGGCGCCCCTACTGGCCCGGGTGGCGGCGGGGTGGCAGGTTGAGTCCAACACTGGGGCTCTGGGGTCCCCAATCCCCGGTGTTGTGGCACCAGGCCCCTTGGGAGGTGCCCCTCAGGGGCCGACCTAGGCTTAGGGTTAACCCCCAGGAGGCCGGTAGGCCCGATCCGCTGGCTGTGTGGCAATCGGAGGGACGGGCCGATGTGAGGGCGCTGGAGAGAGTGAGCCCGGGCCCAAGCGTTTTGGTGCGGGGGACCTTCGAAAGTCGCCAGGGGCTCGGAGGGCCCTGCCCGTTCTCCCGCCCTGAGTGACCAGTGGCGCCCATAGTGGCCCGGGTGGCGGCGGTCCGGCAGGGTGAGTCTGACACTGGGGCTCAGGGGTCCCCAATCCCCGGCGTTGCGGCTCTAGGCCCCTTGGGAGGGGCTCCTCGGGGGCTGACCTAGGATTAGGATTAGCCCCCAGGAGGCCGGCAGGCCCGATCTGCCAGTTGTGTGGCGAGTGGAGGGACGGGCCGAGGTGAGGGTGCTGGCGAGCGGGAGTGTGGGCTGAAGCATTTTGGCGGAGGTACCTTTGAAGGTCGTCTGGGGCTTGGAGGGCCCTGCCCGTTCTCACGCCCTGAATGACCGGCGGCGCCGCTAGCGGCCCGGGTGTCGGTGGGGCAGCACAGTGAGTCTGGCGCTGCAGCTCGGGGTTCAGCAATCAGAGACGTGGCGCCAGGCCCCATCGGATGAGCCCCTCGAGGGCCGACCTAGGTTTAGGGTTAGCCCCCAGGGGGCCAGAAGCCCGATCCGCCGGCTGTGCAGCAAGCGGAGGGGCAGGCTGAGGTGTGGGCGCTGGAGAGCGGGAGCGTGTGCCCAAGCGTTTTGGCGTGGGGGGCCTTCAAAGGTGGCCGGGGGCTCGAAAGGCCCTTCCCATTCTTCTGCCCTGAATGACCGGCGGCGCCCCTAGAGGCCCGGGTAGTGGCAGGCTGGCAGGTTGAGTCTAACGCTGGGGCTCTGTGGTCCCAAATCCCCGGCTTTGCGGTGCCAGGCCCCTTGGGAGGGGCCCCTCGGGGGCCGCCCTAGTGATAGTGTTAGCCCACAGGAGGCCGGCAGGCCTGATCAGCCGGCTGTCAGGCGAGCGGAGGGGCAGGCCGAGATGAGGGCGCTGGTGAGAAGGAGCGTGGGCCCAAGCGTTTTGGCATGGGGGGCTTCAAAGGTCGCAGAAGGCTCGGAGGGCCCTGCCCATTCTCCTGCCCTGAATGACGCGCGGCGCCCCTAGCAAACTGGGTGGCCGGGTGGTGGCAAGTTGAGTCTGGTGCAGGGGCTCGGGGGCACCCCATCCCTGGCGTTGTGGTACCCGGCCTCTTCAGCGCCGCCCTAGGGTTAGGGTTAGTGCACAGGAGGCTGGCAGGCTTGCTCCACCAGCTGTGGGGCGAGTGGAGGGGCAGGCCGAGGTGAGGGCGCTGGTGAGCGGGAGCGTGGGCCAGAGCATTTTGGCTTTGGCTCGGGGTGCCTTCGAAGGTCACAGGTGACTTGGAGGGTCCTGCCCGTTCTGTTGCCCTGAAGGACTGGCGAAGCCCCTAGTGCCCCACGTGGTGGTGGGGCGGCAGGGTGCGTCCGGCACTGGGACTTGGGAGTCCCCAATCCCTGGCATGCGGTGCCAGGCCACTTGGGAGGGGCCATTTGAGGGCGACCAAGGGATAGGGTTAGCCCCCAGGAAGCCAGCAGGCCTGATCCGCCAGCTCTGCAGCGAGCTTAGGGGTGGGCCGAGGTTAGGGTGCTGGCGAGCAGGAGAGTGGGAGCCAGAGTTTTTGCATGGGGGGCCTTTGAAGGTCGCAGGCAGATCAGAGGGCCCTGCCCGTTCTCCCTTCCTGAATGACTGGCAACGACCCTAGCGCCCTGGGAGCTTGGGGGTGGCAGAGTGAGTCCAGCACTGGGGCTCGGGGTTCCCAAATCCCCGGCATTGAGGTGCCAGGCTCCTTGGGAGGGGCACCTCAGGGACCGACCTAGGGTAAGTGTTAGCCCCCAGGAGTGCAGCAGGCCCGTTCCCCCAGCTCTGCGGCAGGCGTAGGGGCAGGCCGAGGTGAGGGCACTGGCGAGAGGGAGTGTGGACCCAAGCATTTTGGCGCGGGGGGACTTCAAAAGTCGCTGGGGGCTTGGAGGGCCCTGCCCGTTCTCTCGCCCTGAAAGACTGGCGGCCCCCCTAGCAACCCGGGTTGCTGTGGGGTGGCAGGGTGACTCCGGAGCTGGGCTCGGGGATCCCCAATCCCTGGCGTTGTGGTGCCAGGCCCCTTGGGAGAGGCCCCTCGGGGGCCGACCTAGGGTTAGGGTTTGTCCCCAGGAGGCCGGCAAGCCCGCGCTAAGTGGTTCTGGCAATGTAACAAAAATGCCATACACTTATCTGTAAGAAATAACAGTGTACAGGAACGCTCTTAGCCCTAACATCATCCTTTCTGAATATGGAAGCCAGCCCCAAAGTGGTCGTGGAAGTCTGACGAAAGGGCTAAGCACTTTTCTCTGAGTCACCACACTATACAGGGAAAGACCAATGTACATCATCTTTCACAAGTAGGAAGCATTAATGAAAAGGTTCTGGAATTTCGAGGACTCTGACCCATCCTTATTGGTAATAAACCACCCTGTACAGGAAAACACCTTCGACTCTCATCAGCCTCCTCAATCCTGATTCTGATTCAACTTTGGGGGTGTAGGACTAGGGAAATGTCCACATCTTATTGCTAAGAAAGAACGATGTCAGAGTAATGCCCGACAAGTCACATCAGCCTTCCTGAAGACGGCAGCAGGAATCAAGCTGGTTATGTTACCATGAGGTAAGGAAGATGAGCATATAAGTGAGAAACAACAGTGGGCAGGACCTCTCTTCCAACGAACAGTATCTTTGCTTAATGTTGAATCCCTATGGTAAGTGGTTGTAGGCATTTGTGAGGTCAAAATCTTAAGTGTTTTGTAAAACCTCTTGGCCATTCACAGATGATACTAAGGTAGTTGGGGACTCCTAGGCAGTTATTTGTCCACTGTCGAAAATATGAAAAGATAAAAGAGACAGATGAGGTCTCCTCAGGCATTGTCCTTTATCCTCATCCTCCGTGAGGATGGCCATCTCTGGACGGCTCAGTGGCAGGGTCTCATTCACAGTGGGGGCATCTGTTCCTCACAGACATCAGGCAGGGAAATGGATTTGGTTCTCTGTGCCAGCCCAGCCACAGCTGAGTGTCACAGCACCCTCTCGTGGGCTCATAAGGGTTTCACTGTCACCAGGCAGGTCACTGTATTTGATAAACCACTGTAAGAGTTTGCAATTGCCTTCATCTGTAACCTCCTAGAAGCAAATGCAGGTCTCTGGTACCATGTGAAGTCATGTGAAGGCATTGTGAGAAAGTGTCCTTTTGCTTAAGAAAAACATGGAGCTGGGGCTCCTGGCTTGCTCAGCCAGTTAACCATGTGCCTTTGGCTCAGGTTATGATCCCAGGGTTCTGGGATCGAGCCGAGGCTCCCTGCTCAGCAGGAAAGGAGGTAGGGAAATAGCTTAGAACCCACAGAGAATGTGAATAAAGGGGAGTGAAATGGAACTTGGTCTGTGTTTTGCTTTAGGGATTGGAAGTTAGTTTTTTCTCAATTGTGATTGTTCTTGAAACAGAGAAGCTGTATTGGTTTTTTTTTACCTTTAATTTTTTTCTAATAATAATTTTTTATTATGATATGTTAGTCACTATACAGTATTTCCTTAGATTTTGATGTAGTGTTCCATGATTCATTATTTGCATATAACACCCAGTGCTCCATGCAATATGTACCTTCCTTAATACCCATCACTGGCCCATCCCAATCCCCCACCCCTCTCCCCTCTGAAGCCCTCAGTTTGTTTCCCAGAGTCCATAGTCGCTCGTGGTTCATTCCTCCTTCAATTTAGGGTCCATTGTCTAAAGGGACAGACAGTGGAAGTTCACCAAATATAAGATCAAAATTTCATTGTTCATTATAGATGCCGCCAAGTAGTTCCCAGACATTTCATTCTACTGTAGTAATTCATTATACCTGTGCAGATGCTCGTGGAAGACAATTGATGCATGCATAGTGGTAATAAAACACGCCCCTCAGTAGTAGAATAAGAGAGGATACATATGTGTAAAATTATTCGACTACAGCTTCCATGCTTTCCCTTTGGTTCCTTATTATCTATGAAATTGGACAATTTTTGTTCTCTAGGCTTAAAACTCATTGTCAAGTATTCAGAGTTTTTCAATGCTGATCTTCTCCTGTAAAAGTTACCAAAAATCTAAAATATGTATGATCTTTAAAAAATGCTATATTGAAAATTACAGCAGGGAAGTTTCATTTTGTGAATATTGTGTCAATGGATCTCTATTTTGACATCAGTGTTCATTAGAAATGATGACATTTCATGTGAGTATAAATATCAATGTGTAAAAGAAAAGGTAGGAAGAACCTTGAATGTTTAAGTAATTGGTGAAATGACAGGTGTGTGTGTGTGTGTGTGTGTGTGTGTGTGTGTGTGTGTGTGTAATTGATTTTCAGTGAATGGTTCAGCTTCTTGTAGGGCCTCCGAGAGAGCCCAGGTGAACCTTTCAATGAGTTGGTATCTGTTTTCAGAACATGGGAATCTCTTAGTCCAATAGTCAATCAGGCAAGCTTTGAGGTCTTGAAGTCCTCAGCGATGGTGTTGCAGACCCTTGTGAGCAAACCCTAGGGTATGGTCAGAGCCCTCATTAGCTGGTACCAAGGTGTGACGATTTCAGACAGCATTTCCCAAAGAAGTACCTCTTGAGTCTCTGTCCTTGTCAGTTCCCTACACTTCCTTACACTAGTTATGTGATCAGTGTGTTTCAGGATAATCCCCACATGTGATTTTTGCTATTTCCTACTAGTCCTATCTGTTTCTCATCTTCTTCTTTTATGGTAGGTGTTGGGAAGCAACCTGTGTGGTGGAGGAAGGGGTGTGGTAGTTGTCTGCCTTCAGAGGACCGAATGATGCCTAGAAATTGTACTATAGTTTGAGGTCAATTGTCCATCCTCTGAGTGTCAGGAATTCCATCACTTTACTTTGATGCTAGTCTGTTCTTCAAGCTGTCCTCAGAAATAAGGACGTCATCCATCTAGGGAATACTAGTTTGTGTGTATGTTTTCATTTTAGGAAAGGCCTTGCTCTTCCTTAAAATAATACTGTAGAGCACCCTTTCCTGTTCTTATTGGCCATCAGTCAATCTTTTGTGAAGTATTTGTTTATAAATAGACTTTCTATGGTTGATGAGCAGGAATTCTTTATTGACAAGTCTTTGTCAGTGTGTGTATTGCAAATCTTTACTTCCCAGCCTGCGGTTCACTATTTCATTTTCTTATGGTCATAAGTTAAGGAGAAATGTCACATTTTTATGAAGTCCCACTGAATTCTTTTAAATGGTTAAAGCACCCTATGTCCTACCCCAAGATTGACAGGTTCTACATTTTCTTTCAGAAACTGTCCAATGGGAAGCTATAATCCATCTCAAATTTATAAATTGCATTTTTAATTCTAATAGGGTATTTATAGACTGTTTTGGATTTTCTATGTACACAATTGTATTATCTGTGAATAGTCACATTTATCCCCTCAATTCTTATACTTTTTGTTTCTCTTGCCTTCTAACACTGGTAGATTCTCTGATGCAACGTTGAATAGAGCAGGATTGTTTGAAGATTTTAATATACCTTTCTCAATATCTGAAAGAAAAAGCAGACAAAACATTGGTAACAAATCTGACCTAATTGACATATAGGGAACATTCCATAATAAGTGCAGAATACATTATTTTCAAGTGGTCATAGACTCTTTACCCAAATAGATGATAGGTGGGGCCACGAATGAAGTCTACAAATGTTAAACCCTGAAATTAACTAGATTCTATTCTTAGACCACAGGGGAATTGAGCCACAGTCATAGCGAAAAGAAAATCAAGAAGTCCTTCAATGTTTAAAATTAAATGGAACTTTGCTACATATCCTAAAGGTCAGAGAGGGAATCTCAATGGAAATTCTGAACCTTTTCTACATGAGGGCTCACACACAATGGCACTTTCTTTGTGAAGAGCATTATAATAACCTAGACAGGAGTTGAGTCTTAAGTCAGAGTTCTTCCTGCCCCAGCCACACCTGGCAGCCTTGGCCTGTGGTGCCCCTCAGCTCTCCTTTCTGGTGGCCCTGAGCTAAGGGGGTCAACATGGCCATATGGAAATGGGAAGCTCCCCACTCATAGTGATGATGGTGCCCCCTCCCCAGCTGCCCATTCAGGTGGCTCTGAGCTAAGGGGGTCAACATGGCCATATGGAAATTAGAAGCTTCCCACTCTTAGTGATGACGTTGCTATCGTATCATCCTCACCAGTCTAACAACATGATTTCTGAGTGAACTATGACACAAGAGTGACTTCTTGGCCTTCCTTCAGGTTTGAAAATCATCTGGTGAGTCATCTATTCGAAATATGGATTCAACATGTGTTCTTTCTTCTGGAAAAGAAATAGACCCAATAGCAATTATGGCTTCCTGAGCACCTGTTCTTGAGACACATCATACTGGCTCTTTGTAGCATTCTGCCTCTTAAACTTCTCAACTAGGGTGTAGATATTTTTAGGCACATTTTCAGGTGGTTAGACAGGGACTCGGATGATATGAGTCACAGAGGATTTTAGTGTCAGAAACATAAGTGGGATTCCCAAATTGACTCCAAATCCCTTGTTGTTCCATACAGGGTACTATCTTCCTCTTAACTCTGGTCTTCTCGATCTGGAAACCTATCAAGTATCAGGATTTTCTTGTCATGTGGACAGCTGGAACGAATTCATCGGGCCTTTTCACCTCTGCCCATGGTGATCATTAAGATCATTATCTCAGTGGAGGACTCTGGGTAAGATACTCAAAGATCCTTAGGAATACAGACAGTATAATATTTTTCTGGTATTAAAGTTACTGAAACCAACTATCTTTTTTAGTCCATTCTGGCTCTGGTATGTTCAGACGGTGCTGTAAAACAGGTCTGAAATAGTGTTTAAAAACACTCAGCTCAGCCTCTTCTACAAAGTGAGCCAATGCTTATAAACATGGCTAAAATATTGCCTTACCTATGATGACTTCCCAGCCATCGTAGTGTTTATATGGTATGACTGTGACTTATATTAGTCAACATTTGCAGAGAAAGAACTTACTGCATCCAGGGGGCACTTCATGTTGAAATTAGTTTGTGACAACGAGCTACTGTGTTTTCTTCTGCAGTCCAAGGGAATGGTGCCAGACATCTCCAAGTTGTCTAGCAGTTCTACAATTCTGATTTTAAGTGGTCTGTGTGCTTCATAGATTTGGGCAGGAGAAGGGCAGGAGTCCAGAGACTGTGAACACTTCTGTTACCTGTGCTGACCATGGAGCAGGCAGCCTTTCGTGGATATCATTTTGATTTCTTGGTACTCTTGTGAAAGGTGCTTTTGTCTCAAATTCCTCCATTTAGGAGTAATTATAATGATGAAAGTAATTTTTATCTTATATCATCTGTGGGCCCTGATCCTGGGCTTCCAGGGAAGCTATCCTTTAACATTTTACCCGGCTCAAAATGACTGGGCAAAAACCTAAAAGCATGGGCCCTATTTCTGCCCCAAGCACATGTTGTACATCTGCTTCGAGGAGAAAACAATAACCAAAAATGCCAACATAAAGATAAGAAAAAATAAAGAACATCTTTGGCTCCCATAAGATTAAGGTCATACTGACATGTACATACTGAAAACATAAGAAAGAATCTGTCACTTTCTGGAATCTAAGAAGATCCTCACTGTAGTGTGTAACTCTGTATGTAAAACAAAACAGAAAAAAATATATAAGCCTGCCCCAAATGTTCCTTCCCCGGAGCACTCCCTTCTTGGTGAAGATTGTGTCTCCCAGACAGTTGTCCTGACTTGGGTTTGAATAAAGGTTTCTTCCTTTCTCTCTAAAATGTTTTTAAAAGTTCATTCTTGCAGTGTCGACAATAACAGTGTTTTCTATTTAAGTGAGAAATAAATGTTCCACTCTAGTTGCATTGGGAATAGACAAATTTAGGGTTTCTTTAGAAGAGTAAGTCTGCTTTCCAGAAAAGGCAAGGTCATTGGTCTATTGAGAATGAAGATAATTACTGGTAAACAACAAGTATGTGTTGCCTCTTCGCCCAGAAACCAAAGCAGGTGTGCAGGCTTTAGGTCAGAGGTGCCTTCTTCTCCCCAGCTGACAGCACTTCTTTGCTCTGGCTCCAAGACACCCGAGGTTTGAACGTCAGCATCGGAGTCAGCGAGGCAGCTTGTCACAGGACGCCAGTGTTCAGAGAAAGCACAGGAATGTTTGGCAAAATGTCCTAACTATGTCAGGGATGGAGGTAAAACCTCTCATTATCCCAAAACCTCCTGGGCTTTTCTCTTTTCTCTAGTTGAGCCACAAAGTAAAATTGAAGTAGCTGTCAGCATTCTCCGTTTGGTGCAAGAATTACTTAGTTTCCCTGCTGGTAGAACTTTGCAGGGAATCACAATTTCTCTGTCCATTTATTGCTTACACATGTATTTTGACCATCTGTTTCCTAGGAACCCTCTTTTATTAGAAAGGGAAGGTGAGATTCACTCTGTGCCTGTTTGTAACATCTAATTTGTTCCTTCATCTAACAGTGTTTATTCAATTGGGTCTAAGATATGGTTGAGTGGCCAGCATCTAGGGTTAGGTGGCTTTTTTTCATCTGATACAGACTTGGATGATGTCATTTGACAAAGGTGATGTTTCATCATTGATTAGTTTATTCATCAGAAGAGTTAAAATTAGGGTGGAGGGAAAATTGAAAATTATCCAAAGCAGCCTGCTCCTGTTTAAAAGTTGAGCTTGACTTTGTAGTTTTACCAAATGTATTATCTCGATATTTTGAGGTGCCATATTCTCTCTGTAGTTTCTTTGGTGGTGTAGTCAGAAGGAGAGTCTGGGAATTCTTATGGATAGTGGCATGCTGGTGGCTTCAAGGGGCTTGGCGTCAGGAGCCTTGGGGTGAAGTCTGCAACTGCTTGCCTGACCCTGGGTGCATCTCCCAGAGGTTTTGTTTCCTCTTATGAAATTGCTGGCAGATAATGTTCTGCTTAAAGGGGAACCCTCCCATCCTGTTGGTGGCAATGCAAAGTGGTGCAGCCTGTCTGGGAAACAGTGTGGGGGTTCCTCAAAAAGTTAAACATTGAACAATCCCATGATCCAGCAATTGCTCTCCTAGGTATTTACCCAAAGGATACAGAAATGCAGATTCAAAGGGGGAACATGCACCATGATGTTTATAGCAGCAATGTCCACAGTAGCCAATCTATGGAGAGAATCCCAAAGTCCATGCACTGATGAATGGATAAAGCAGATGTGGGATACATATATATATATATATATATATATATATATATATATATATATATATATATATATATATATATATATATATATATATATATATAATGGAATATGACCCAGCTTCAAAAAGAATGAAATCTTACCATTTGCAAGGATGTGGATGGATCTAGAGTATATTAAGCTAAGCAAAATCAGTGAGGAAAGACAAATATCCTATCTCTCACACTTGTGGAATTTCAGAAAGAAAACAGATGAACAGAGTGGAGGGGTGATGAGAGAGGCAAACAAGGAAATAGACTCAACCTTGGAGAACAAACTGAGTGTTGCTGCAGGACAGGAGCATGGGGGGAAGAGTTAAATGGGTGAGGGATATTAAGGAGGGCACTTGTGATGAGCACCGGGTACTGTATGCAGATGAGGAATCACTAAATCCTACCCCTGAAGCGAATATTCCATGGCATGTGAACTAACTGGAATTTAAGTAAAAGAAGAAAGGAAAAAGTGTTCTGCTTCATGAAGAGTGAGATAAAATTGTAGTGATTTGGGCTGTTCTATTCTATAGATGAGAGTTGTAAAACACCCTGTTGTAGGATACACTAGTTTCTTATCACATAAGGAGTCCTCAGAAAGCTGCAATGAAAGATTCAGATCTCAGAGCATGTTCATGTTCCACTGATATGTTACAATTTGCACAGGTAGGAAAGAAGGTGGAGAGAAAGGCAACAGAAGGGGAAAGTAGGTGTGAACCTTTCATTAGTTAGTGTTATAGCTTTCTCATGAAAGCCTTGCGCCAGTGTGATTTTGGAAGAAACGGTGGAATCCGGGAGCTTTGCAGGAGATAGGGGAGTTCCAGGTCTGGGTAAACTGACAGGGGTCCCAGAGGAGTGTTGAATGCATTCTGCAGCAGGGTGTGGACAGGGTGGGCTCCAGGGGTGGCTGTGGTCTCCTGGGTGAGAGTTGTGACAGGTGAGGGCTGTGTGCAAGTTCCTGGCTGAGGACAAGTGAGGCACAGGCAGAGAGCTGGCAGAGAACCTTCTTCTGGGCCACCAGCCTCACCCAACACACACAGCCTCATCTTCTGTCCCTGTCACTCCAATTCTGACTTCTCCGAAGGTGAGTGAGAATACATCAAGAGCATTCTTAACAGAAGGGAAAGCATGTGCAAAAGCTCTGGGGCAGGAGAATTCCAGTTATTTCCAGGAGCAGCAAGAAGGACCTGTGGCCACAGGAGACAGCTTAGGACATGAGCTTAGAGAGGTGAAAGAGGGTGACAGAAAGCTATTCCAGGGCTATAACCCCATGAGAAGCTGTTTCACTGGGCCATACTGGCTACAGTGTTGAGAACAGATTACAGAGGGTTGAAGATGGCAAAGCAGGTCAATGATGAAGCTTTTCCAGGAACTCAGGCACCGTGGAATGGACAGGTGGCTTTGGATGGAGTGGTTAGACCTCTTCTGGGTCCATTTTGAAGATGGAGCTCACAGGATTTGCTGATGGGTTAGCTATTAGGAGCAGGAGAACAGAGGAATTGGGGTAACTCTCAGGTGTTGTGGGTTGTCCTGATCGAGAGGAAGGAGAGGGTTTCTCAGGGGGTAGGAGGTAGTCGGTGTTCAGCATGCTGAGGAAGGTCCTTTCCCAGTGGATCTGCTGAGGTTTGTGTCTGGGAGGACCTTTCACATCTCTTCCCTCAGCAATGCTCAAGTACAAGTATCCCCCACTTTTTAAACGTTCACAGTAAGACACTGGGCTTTCTTGAAAGAACTACGTTATTACCCAGCTTCAGTAAAAGGAAGAGACCTGAAGAGGATTTCAATCTTATGAAAAAAGGTGAACAGTGAGAATCGCGTTCAGCATCTGTTCTGGGGAGAAGCACGACCGAGGTGGCGTGCACCCCAACCAGCTCCTTCCTCTGTCAACCGCTCTCCGCTTCCAGCCACCAGCACTTTGAATGGTGTCTGTGGGCTTCTGCTGTGCTTCATCTTCATTTATGCTGGGCCTCCGTTAGAAACTTGTGTGCTGAGGCCTAAGAAAAGCCAAAGAGAAGGAATTTTGGAGTCTGAGCACACTGTCTAATTGTTCGTGTAAATTAATGGTCATTCCTTCTTGACACCATTTCTGCTGTGCAAGGTTTCTCAGAAGCCCTGTACTTTCAAAGAGCAGGGAAACCTATACCCCATGCTGCGGGGTTAGTTTTAGTCTCCATGCCTGACAGACCATTTCATGACTAGGATTTTCTCACT
This sequence comes from Ursus americanus, assembly GCF_024610735.1. NCBI lineage: Eukaryota > Metazoa > Chordata > Mammalia > Carnivora > Ursidae > Ursus > Ursus americanus. The sequence continues at coordinate 167,303 of NC_142157.1, read as the reverse complement.
CAAACATTGAGACTTTGACCATCTTCACCCTTTTCTACCACCGCATCCCCGAATCTGGCACCTACCAACCTGCTCTCAGTATCTATGCGTTCAGTATTTGTTTATTCCACATTGAATGTACATGAGAGCATCTGGTATTGGTCTTTCTGTGTCTGAGTTACTTGGCATAAGGCCCCCAAGGTCTGTGTTTCCATGTCTGGTTCTTGTGAATAATGCTGCAGTGAACGTGGGAGTGCATCTGTCTTTTTGAGGCAGCATGTTTGTGTTCTTAAATCAATACTCAGTGGAGCCATTACTGGGTCATGGGGTAGTTGTATTTATTTTTTCAGGAACCTCCATACCATTTGTCACAGTGGCTGCACCAATTTCCATTCCCACCAACAGTGCACAGTGTTTCCTCGTCTGCACACCCTTGACCCCACCTGGTGTCTGTCTCTGGGACAATTGCTATTCCAACAGTTGTGAGAGGATAGCCGATTGTGGGTTTGACTGATGTTTCCCTGACGATGATTAGTGATGTCGAACAACTTTTTCTGTCTGTTGGCACCTGTGTGCCATCTTTGGAAAGTATCTATTCACATATTCCTCCCATTTTTTATATAGTTTTTTTTTTTATTTGTATGAGTGTTGTGTGTATTTTGGATATGCCTCTTCTCACACATATGATTCGCAGATATGTTTTTCTTATTGGGTCAGAGGCCTTTTAAGGTTTTGATGGTTTCTTTTCCTGTGTGGAAGATTTCAGTTTGATGTTGTTCCACTTGTTTATTTTTGCTTTTGTTGCCTTTGCATTTGGTGTCCGATCTGAAGACTCTTTGCCAAAACTAATGTCAATAGACTTAGTACCTGTGTCTTCTTGGAGGTTTATGGATTCAGGTCTTATGTTCAAATCATTCATCCATTAAAAATTTTGTGTGTGGTGTAAGAAAGTGACCCAGTTATATTCTTCTCCATTTAGTGTCCCCTTTGCCTGTTACCGCTCACTGAAGAGACAGTCCTTCCCTCATGGCATATCTTCTGCTGCTGTGTCGTAAGTGAGGATCATCTACGTGTGGGTAAGTTTCTGAGCTTTCTGTACTGTTCCACTGACCTGGTGTCTTTGTTTATGCCAGTACCATCCTGTTTTGATGACAACAGCTTTATAATCCAGCTTGAAATCCAGGAGTGTGTTGACTGCACCTCTTTCTCCAGGTTGCTTTGCGGATTTGGTGTCTTTTGTGATTCCATACAAGTTTGAGGACTGTTTTCTATTTCCTCGAATAATGACACAGGAATTCAGATAGGGATTTCATCACATCTGTCGATTGCTTTGGGTACGATGGACATGTTCACATAATTAACTCTTCCAGTTAAGGAGCATGGCGTATGCTACCATTTGTTTGTGTTCCCTTCCAAATCTTTGACCCATACATTCTGCCCCCCTGGACACACATATTTTTCATTTCTTTTCTGCCATGTGTTGAGTGTACTATGTCTTTCTCATTCTTGGTTACTTTTACTCCTAGATTTTTTTTGATGCAATTTTAAATGGCGTTGCTTTTTTAATTTCTCTTTGCGAAAGTGTGTCATCAGTATACAGAAATGCAAGAAGTTGGGTCATCTGGGTGGCTCCATAAGTGAAGCGTCTACCTTCAGCTCAGGTCATGATCCCAGAGTTCTGGGATCGAGCCCCGTGTTGGGCTCCCTGCTTAGCGAGGGTCTGCTTTTCCCTCTTTCTGACACTCCCACTGCTCGTGCTTTTTCTCTTCCTGTCAAATAAATAAATAATATTTGAAAAATAATGACAACAGGTCTCTGCATATTGACTTTATATCCTGCAGCTTGTTTGAATTTTTTTATTCTAACACTTTTTTTTTTTTTGTGGAATCTTTCGGGATTTTATGTCATTTGCAAATTGTGCCAGTTTTCCTGTATGGATTTCATATCTTCTCTTTTTTTAAAAATTGTTATTCACCCTACAGTACTTCATTTGTTTTCGATGTAGTGTTCCATGATTCATTGTTTGCATATAACACCTAGTGCTCATTATGACAAGTGCCCTCCTTTTTTTTTAAAGAATTTATTTATTTATTCAACAGAGATAGAGACAGCCAGCGAGAGAGGGAACACTAGCAGGGGGAGTGGGAGAGGAAGAAGCAGGCTCACAGCAGAGGAGCCTGTTGTGGGGCTCGATCCCATAATTCCAGGATCACGCCCTGAGCCGAAGGCAGACGCTTAACCACTGTGCCACCCAGGTGCCCCCTGTCTTGTTAATTTTAACCATTCTAACTGGTGTAAGGTGGTATTTCATTGTCGTTTTGATTTGTATTTGCCTGATGGCAAGTGATGTGGAGCATTTTTTCATGTGTCTGTCGGCCATTTGTATGTCTTCTCTGGAGAAGTATCTCTTTGTGTCTTCTGCCCATTTTTTGGGTGTCGAGTTTGAGGAGTTCTTTATAGATCTTGGATACCAGCCCTTTATCTGTAATATCATTTGCAGATATCTTCTTCAATTCCATAGGTTGCCTTTTGTTTTGTTGATTGTTTGCTTTGCCGAGCAGAAGCTTTTTATCCTGATGAAGTGCCAATAGTTCATTTTTGCTTTTATTTCCTTTGCCTTTAGAGACGTGGCTTGCAAGAATTGTTGTGTCCAAAGTTGAAGAGTTCTTTTGATTTTGATATGAGACAGGAATCCATTATCTTTCTTTCCTGATTGTATTTGAGTCCTCTGTCTTTCTTGGTGAGTCTAGCTAAGTTTGTCAGTTTGTTTATCTTTCCAAAAAAGGCAGCTCTCATTTTCATTGGTTTTTTTTTTTTTTTGTCTTTTTAGTCTTTGTTGGATTTATTTATGCCTTCCTTTTTGTTATTTCCTTATTTCTACTAATTTGGGGCTTTGTTGGTTGTTTTTTTTTTTTTCCAATTCTTTACCACATAAATCAGGTTGTTTATTGGAGAGCATTCTCATGGATTGATGAACACTTGAATTTCTATGAATGTCCTCCATAAAGCCACTTTTGCTGCATCCCATAAGTTTTTGTAGGTTGTCTTTTTCATCAGCGTCAAGGTACTTCTAAAATTTTTTTGATTTCTTCTTTGACTGTTGGTTGTTCAGTAGCATGTTGTTAAATCTCCACATATTTTTTAAGATTCTTTAAGTATCTGACAGAGAGTGAGACAGCGAGAGAGGGAACGCAAGCAGCGTGGTGGGAGAAGGTGAAGCGGGCTTCCCACTGAGCATGGAGCCTGATTCGGGGCTAGATCCCAGGATCCTGGGATCACGACCTGAGCTGAAAGCAGATCCTTAATGACTGAGCCACCCAGGCCCCAAAAATCTCCACCTATTTTTGACAGTCCCATTTTTTTCTTGAGACTGATTTCTAGTTTCATATCATTGTGGTTGGATAAGATTTGAAGCAGAAGGTGAAGAGAGCATTCAGATGAAAGGTTTGTTTCCTGGAGGGTTTTCTGTGGGCAGACCATGAGTTCAGTGGGCAGGAGGAAGGTTTTATGAGATGGGGGGTGGGGATAACCCTTGTTAGAATTACTGACTACTACCATGCAGGCTGTGTGCTACCGTTCACATCATAGTCCTGATGGACTTGTACTTCATTAGAAATATTTTCTAGGAGGTGTAGGCATAGCCTTCACTTAAAGAAAGGTGCCATGTGGGTTCAGCAACCAGGATGTATGGTACTGTGGGGGATCAGAAACAGGATTTCTGTGGGAAGTGACAGAAATAAGATATGGTGAGCTCCATGACCATAGGTGAGGTCCCGAGTGACCCACTGGGTGTTGGGTTCTGTGGATCTGTCTCATCAGGTGCTGTGGAATTCAGGGACACCCTCCTGTCTGTGGATTTGTGTGGATACAGGTAGACATCAGTGTCTGGTCAGGCATGAAGGTCACACTGGACCACCACCAGAGATACAGCGTGCGGTGGAGCCACTGCTTGGTTTCCCCGAAAGCTGACCAGGGTCTGTGACTGTGATTCCTAGCAGCTGCAAGGGGAGAGGAGGCCGGGGGTGGTGCACACTTCCTAGAGTTGTGGTCAGGACTAGTCTGGAGCCCACTGAAGTCAGCCACACAAGGCACAGAAGGCACCAAGTCAGTGTAGCTGTGGGCACTGCTCCCTTGGTACTTTCGGGCCTGCTCCATGCTGCCACCTCCTGCTTTTCATCATCATCTTCAAGGTCATGTGCCTCTGCTCTTGCCCCATGGCCTCCGGGGTATTGTCCGTCCTCCATCTGGCCCTCGTCCCTGGTGCCCTGTGCAGTCCGATGCCAGGGTAGCCTTCTTGAGACAAATATCTGGCCCTGATGGAACACTTCCATGGATCTCCTGTGATGCGAGGATGATGCCCTGCCCTGGAAGGGGCCTGCAGGTCCCCAATCAGGAGAGCCATGTCTCCCTTTTCAGCATGGCCTGCCCTCCCCTCAGTCTTCTTCAGGGAAGCTCTCCCCACTTCCTGAGCTGACAGCTCTGAACTTAAAAATGAATGTTATTTTACATATCTCTATGCCTTAGTTCATCCATGGCATGTCTTTCAACCCGTTAGTGGGTTTTTTTCTTTTTTAGCAGTTCTGAAGGGCTGTCTGATCAAGGAGGGGATGACGTGGGTGGGGTAGCTTTCCCTCTCATCTCCCTCAGCATGTCTCTGAGACCTGGGGCCAGCTATCCCAGTGAGGATTGAGGAACCCGAGCCAACCCATCCTGAGCACAGGCTGTGTCAGCTCATAGACTGATGCGTGTTGGTGGGCAGCTGGCATGGGCCAGGGGCAGGCAGTGTCTCCTTCTCATTCCTTCCCTCCCTTCCTCCCAGAGGTAGCTCAGAGAAGCCTTCAACCCCTGCATCTCCAGATCCCTTGACCTATGCCTCCTGTGTTCAGCTGGTGACCTTGGAGTTTCGCATGGATTCTACCTCCCGTACCCTCTCCTGTAGCAGTTCCTGCATCAGGGGAGGGGTCGGACCCTTGTCTGTTTTTGGTCTTCTTCCTGTCCCGCACCAAGCCCACCCACCTTTGCATCTTCCATGTATGTGCTTGGAAGCAAGCCCATCCGCAGGGAACCTATTAGCCAAATGGATCCTGGCAATGAACATTGAAGTAGAGATCCAGTATCCATAATAAACCTGCTCTGAAACCTGTCCCAAAGTCTGTGACTCTCTCACACTGAAACAGAAACAATAGTAGCTTTCTGGACTGTGAAGTGTCATGTGTCTCTACTTACAATCTTGAATGCATAGGTGCTGAGCCTGGACTGAAAAGGACCATGTCTTCCGTGGGCTGGAATCCACGGCAAAAACTCAGTGAAATCTGAATTTGAGGCATGGAGTGAATAATTATTGTAGAGTGAATCCTCCCAAGTAGGGCTTATGCACATTGCACAGGAAAAGCTTTTTCAAAGAGCTTCCTGAAAGAAAAATCTTTTTTAAAATTTATTTTAATTCCAGTAAAACTAACATACAGTGTTACATTCGTTTCAGGTGTACAATAGAGTGATTCAGTAATTCTATATATTACTCAGTGGTCATCAAGAAAAGCGTCCTCTTAATCCCCTTCATCTATTTCACTCATCCCTCTATCCACCTCCTCTCTGGTAACCATCCGTTTGTTCTCTATTGTTAAGAGTTTGTATTTTGGTGTGTCTCCTTTTTCTCTTTTAGTTATTTATTTTTGTTTGTTTTTTAAATTCCCCATTAGAGTGACATCGTATGGGATTTGTCTTTCTCTGACTGACTGATTTTAGTTAGGATAATACTCTCTAGCTCCATCCATGTGTCTGCAAATGGCAAGGTTTCATTCTTTTTCAAGCCGAGTAATACTCCATTGTGTGTGTGTGTGTGTGTGTGTGTGTGTGTGTGTGTGTGTGTGAATACACACATCTATCATCTCATTTGTCAATTTTTCTACAGACACTTGGGTGGCTTCCATATTGTGATATTGTGAATAATGGTGCAAGAAACATAGGGGTGCACATATCCTTTTAAGTTACTGTTTTCCTATTCTTTGGGTAAATACGAGTAGTGTGATTGTTGGATCGTAGGGTAGTTCTATATTTAATTTTTTGAGGAACCTTCATACTGTTTTCCACGGTGGCCACCACAGTTTGCATTCCCACCCACAGTTCGTGAGGATTCCCCTTTATCCACATCCTCCCAACAGCTGCTCTTTGTTGTGCTTTTGATGTTAGCCATTCTGACAGGTTTGAGGTATTACCTCACTGTCCTTTGGGTTTACATTCCTGATGATGGATGATGGTGAACATCTTTTCACGGGACTGTTGGCCATTTGTATTTCTTCTTTGGAGAAATGTCTGTCCATGTCTTCTGCCTATTTTTTAACTGGATTATTTGTTTTGGGGGGGTTGAGTAGAATCACTTGTATATGTTTTGGACACTATCCCTTTATTGCATATGATCTTTGCAAATATCTTCTCCCTTTGAGTAGGTTGTCTTATTATTTTTACATTTTCATTGTTCTTCTGCCGTGTGGAAACTTTTTATTTTGCTGTATTCCCAATAGTTTATTTTTGCTTTCATTTCCTTTGCCTCAGGAGACAGTCTAGAAAAACGTTGGTATGGTCCATATCAAGAAGTTACTGTCTTCCCTCCTGTAGGATTTTTATGGATTCAGGTCTCATATTGAGGTCTTGAAACTGTTTTGTGTTTGTCTTTATTGTGTAAGAAAGCAGTCTAATTTCATTCTTTTGTGTGTAGCTGTCTAGTTTTCCCAACACCATTTGTTGTAGAGACTGTCCTTTTCCCTTGCTTTGTGGAAGATTCATGGACCACATAATTGTGGGTTTCTGTCTGAACTTGTATCCTGTTCCTTTGGTTGCTGTGTCTATTTTTGTGCCGTACTGTCTTGTTAGGATGACTGCAGCTTTGTAGTATAACCTGAAATCTGAAATTGTCAGTCCTCCAGCTTTGTTTTTCTTTTCCACATTGCACTGGCTGTTCGGAATCTTTAGTGGTTCCATACAAATGTGTAGGATTGTTTATTCGAGGTCTTTTGTTCTTTAATTTAAATTCAATTAGCCAACTTACAGTACATCATTCGTTTCAGATGTAGTCTTCAATAAATTTTCAGTCATGTGTAACACCCAGTGCTCATTGTATCGTGTGACCTCCTTAATGCTACTCACCCAGTTACCCCCCCCAACTTCTCCTCCAACAATCATCAGTTTCTTGCGATAGTTAAGCGTCCATTATGGGTTTTCTCCCTCTCTGATGACTTCCCATTCTATTTTCCCTTCCTTCCCCTATGGTCTTCTTCCTTGTTTCTGATATTCCACATAGGAGTGAAAGCATATGATCATTGTCTTTCTTTCATTGACTTATTCCACTCAGCATAATACCCTCCAGCTCCACCCAGGTCGGTGTGATGGTAAGTATTCATGCTTTCTGATGGCTGAGTAATATTCCCTTATATATATGATCTACAACTTCTTTATCCATTCATCTATCCATGGTCATCTGCACTCCTTCCACAGTTTGTCTATTATGGATATTGCTGCTATGAACACTGGTGTGCATGTGTCCCGTCTTCACTACCTCTGTCTCTGGGGGTAAATACCCAGTAGTGCAATTGCTGGGACATAGGGTAGCTTTATTTATAACTTCTTGAGGATACTCCGTACCATTTTCAAGAGTGGCTGTACCGGACTGCATTCGTACAGGGGTGTAAGAGGGTTCCCGTTTCTCCACATCCTCTCCAACATGTATAGTTTCATGTCTTCTTATTTTTATATATTCGGCCTCGTGTAATATGGCATTTATAGGGGTTTAGATTTGCATTTCCCTGAAGCCAAGTGATATGAAGCATTTATGCATGTATCTTTTGGTCACCAGTACGTCGTCATAAGTGAAGTGACTTCCCATTTTAATCCATCTCAAGACCTAAAGCTGGGTAAGTCTCTGAAGCTGGATGATGCCATCGGTTGGAAGTGTGGAGAATTTCAAAAGATCTCCATGGAGAGCAAGTTTAAAGGTCAGTGTGAAGCTACTAATTGGATCCGGGGAGATCTCTGAAAGTGGGGGTTGCCTGGGATGGGCTGAGGGGGGCCCTCCGATTTTCCTATGAATTCTTGCTGCAGCCCCAAATGGACAGTTTCCTGCTGTGGGGCAGGCTGAGTCCTCTAGTCGTGCAGAGGTGAGCCCAATGCCTGGTGCCTTGGAGGCAGGCAAATGGGGAGGGACACTCAGCAGAGGACCCAGGGTTAGGTTAGGCCTCAAGAGACAGCAGGTCCGATCTGCCCAGTGCTCAGAGAACTCCCAGGCCGAGTGAGATGAGGGCACAAGGGTGGGTGAGTGTGAGCTTTGGGGTTTCATCCGGAAGCACCCACAAAGGTCGGGGTTCACCAGAAGGGGCTCTCAGGGGGTGCCCCAATTCTCTTGCCCTGAATGCTCTCTTGTTCCCCAAAATGGTGCAGTTTACTGTGGGCTGCAGGCTGAGTCCTACAGTGGGGCTTGGGTTTCCCCAATCCCCCGGAGTGTGGTGCCAGGAATCTAGGGAGGGACCTCTCTGTGGCCAACCTAGGGTAAGGGTTAGGGTCCAGGAGCCCGGCAGGGACAATCTTTAGGCTGTGGGGCGAGCTCTGTGGATGGCTGAGAGGAGGCCATGGGGGAGGGTGAGAATGGGCCTCAGGGTTGGGGAACGGGGGGCTGCCAATGATGGGGATGGGCTCCAGGGGCCTCCCCAAGTTCTTGTGCACTGTAGGCTCCGTAGAACCCCAAGGGGCATGGTTTCCTGTCGGGTGGCAAGCTGAGTCCTGCGGTGGGGCACAGATATCCCAATTCCCCGGGTCTGCGATATAAGGCTCCTGGGGAGACCCCCAAACCCGCAGCCGGCTTAGGGCTAGCGTAAGGCCCCAGGAGCCCCGCAGGCTGGATCTGCTGGCTGTATGGCGAGCTACACGGGCTGAGGTGAGGGTGTGGGGAGGGTGAGCGTGGGCCTCAGGGTTGGGGCGCGGGTGGCCGCTGAAGTTCGCTGGTGGCTCAGGAGGGCCCTCCTGGTTCTCCCGCCCTGAATGCTCTATGGCCTCCCAAGGCACACGGTTTCCTGCGGGGTGGCAGACTGAGTCCTGCTGTGGGGCTCAGGTGTCCCGAATCCCCGCAGCTGTGGCTCCAGGCTCCTGGGGAGGGGCCCCTTCACAGATGAACTAGGGTTAGGGTTGGGGCCCAGGAACCCCGCAGGCCAGATCTGCCCACTATGTGGCGAGCTCCGCCGCGGGCTGAGGTGAGGGTGCAGGGTGGGGTGAGCATGGGCTTCAAGGTTGGGTTTAGGGATCGCCGAAGTTCACCGGGGTTCTGGGGGCCCTCCTGGTTCTCCCACCCTGAATGCTCTACAGCCTCCCAAGGGGCACGGTTTCCTGCACGCTGGCAGGCTTTGTCCTGCAGTGGGGCTCAGGTGTCCCCAGTCCCTGGGGCTTTGACACCGGGCCCCAGGGGAGGGACCCTACCCAGCCGACCTAGGGTCAGGTCTAGGCCCCAGGAACCCGGCAGGCCTGATCTGCCGGCTCTGCCACGAGCTCAGTGGCAAGCTGAAGGGAAGGCATGGGGCGGGATGAGCGTGGGCCTCAGGGTTGGGGTGTAGGGGGTCGCCGAGGATCGCTGGGGGCTCAGGGGGGCCCTACCAGTTATCCTGCAGGGGATGCTCTGCGGCGCCCCAAGGGGCATGGTTTCCTGAGGGGTGGCAGGCTGAGTCCCGTGGTGGGGCTCAGGTGTACCCAATCCCCGGGGTTAGTGTACGGATTAGGGTACGGGTTAAGGTTAGGGTATGGGTTACGGTTAGGGTATGGGTTAGGGATAGGGTAAGGAGAGGGTACGGGTTAGGGTTGGGTTTAGGGGTTACAGGTTGGAGGTTATGGGTTAGGGTACAGATTAGGGTTTATGGTACGGGTTAGGGTTTAGGGTTTAGGGTTAGGGTTGGAGTACGGGTTAGGTTTAGGGTACGGGTTAGGGTTAGGGTACGGGTTAGGGTACGCATTAGGGTACAGTTTAGGGTACGGGTTAGGGTACAGTTTAGGGTAAGTATTGGCCTACCGATTTGGGTACGGTTTAGGGTACGGGTTAGGGTTAGGGTACCGGTTAGGGTTAGGGTACAGTTTAGGGTTATGGTACAGGTTAGGTTACGGTTTAGGTTTAGGCTTAGGGTACGGGTTAGGGAACGGGTTAGGGATAGGGATAGGGTACGATTTAGGGTTAGGTTATGGGTTAGGGTACGGGTTAGGGTACAGGTTAGGGTTAGGTATAGGTTAGGGTCCGGGTTAGGGATAGGGCACGAGTTAGGGTATGGGTTAAGGTTAAGGTAAAGGTACTGGTTAGGGTTAGGGTACGGGTTACGGTTTAGGGTTTAGGGTTACAGTTAGGGTACGGGTTAGGGTTAGGGTACAGGTAGGGTTTGGGTACGGGTTATGGTACGAGTTATGGTATGGGTTAAGGTCAGAGTTTAGGGTTAAGGTTAGGGTACGGGTTAGGGTACTTGTTAGGGTTACGGTTAGGTTTAGGGTATGGTTTAAATTACGGGTTAGGGTACAGTTTACGGTTAAGGTTAGGGTATGGGTTAGGGTACGGGTTAGAGTACGTGTTAGGGTTACGGTTAGGGTTAGGGTACAGGTTAGGGTTAGGTTTAGGGTACGCTTTAGAGTTAGGGTTAGAGTACAGGTTAGGGTATGGGTTAGGGTTAGGTTTAGGGTTAGGTTATGGGTTAGGGGTAGGGTTAGCTGAAGGGGTAGGGTTAGGGGTAGGGTTAGGGGTATGGTAGGTGTCTGGGTAGGGTTAGGGTTTAGGGTTAGGGTTTGGGGTTTGGGGTTAGTGGTTAAGGTTAGGGTTTCATGTTTAGGGTTTCCGGATTAGGGTTAGGGGTTAGGGTTTAGGGTTTAGTGTTAATGTCAGGGTTTAGGGTTTAAGGATTAGGGTTTAGGGTTAGGTTTAGGGTAGGGTTAGGTTTAGGGTAAGGGTTAGGGGTTAGCGTTAGGTTTAGGATTAGCGGTTAAGGTTTGGGTTTAAGGTTAGGCATTAGGGTTTAGGGTTAGGGTTAGACCCCAGTAGGCCAGCAGGACCTATGCCCCGGCTGTGCGGCAAGTGGAGGAGTGGGCCAAGGTGAGGGCGATGGCGAGCGGGAGTATGGTATCCAGCGTTTTGTCGCCGGGGGCCTTTGAAAGTCGCTAGAGGCTTGGAGGGCCCTGCCCGTTATCCCGCCCTTAATGACCAGCGGTGCCCCTAGCGGCCCGGGTGGTGGCAGTGTGGCAATGTGAGTCTGGCACTACGGTTTGGGGGTCCCCAATGCCGTGTGTTGCAGCGCCAGGCCCCTTGGGAGGGGCACCTCTGGGGCCCTCCTAGGGTTAGTGTTAGCTCCCAGGAGTCCAGCAGGCATGATCCGCCAGCTGTGTGGTAGCATAGGACCGGGCCAAGGTGAAGGCGCCGGCAAGCTGGAGCGTGGGCCCAAGCATTTTGGCGCGGGGGGCCTTGGAAGGTCGCCGGGGGATTCAAGGGCCCTGCCGGTCCTCCCGCCCTGAATGGCCAGAGGCGCCCTTAGCCGCCCAGGTGGTGGTGGCATGGCATGGTGAGTACGGCGCTGGGGCTCGGGGGTCCCCAATCCCCGGTGTGGCAGCACCAGGCCCCTTGGGAGGGGCCCCTCGGGTGCGACCTAGTGTTAGGGTTAGCCCCCAGGGGGCCGACAGGCCCAATCCCATGGCTGTGTGGAGAGCGGATGGGCGCGCTGAGGTGAGGGGGCTGGCAAGTGGGAGCGTGGGCCCAAAAGTTTTGGTGCGGGGGGCCTTCGAATGTCGCCGGGGTCTTGGAGGGCCCTGTCTGTTCTCCTGCCCTGAAGACCGGCGACGCCTCTAGTGTCGCACATGGCGGCGGGGCGTCCGGGTGATTCCGGCGCTGGGACTCGGGGTTCCCAAATCCCCGGTGTTGCGGCTCCAGGTCCCTTGGGCGGGTACCTCGGGGGCCGATCTATGGTTAGGGTTAGACCCCAGGAGGCCGGCAGGCCAGATCTGGCAGCTATGCGGCGAGTGGAGGGGCGGGCGGAGGTGAGGCCGCTGGCGAGCGGGAGTATGGGCCCAGGCATTTTGGCGCGGAGGTCCTTCGGATGTCACCAGGGGCTTGGAGTGCCCTGCCCGTTCTCCCGCCCTGAATGACTGTCAGCTCTCCTAGCGGCCCCGGTGGTGGCAGGTCGGCATGTTGAGTCCAGCCTTGGGGCTCGGGGGTCCCTAATCCCTGGGGTTGCTGCGCCAGGCCCCTTGGGAGGGGCCCCTTGGGAGGGGCCCCTTGGGTGCCGCCCTAGGGTTAGGGTTAACCCCCAGGACACCAGCAGGCCCTATCTGCTGGCTGTCCAGCGAGCAGAGGGGTGGACCGAGGTGAGCGCCCTGGTGAGTGGGAGCGTGGGCCCAAGCGTTTTGGCACGGGGGCCTTCAAAGGTCACCGGGGGCTTGGAGGGCCCTGCCAGTTCTGCCCCCCTGAATGACCGGGGGCACCCCTAGCAGCCCGGGTGGTGGCATGGGGGCAGGGTGAGACCGCAGTCGGGGCTCGGCTTCCCCAATCCCCGGCGTTGCGGCGCCAGTCCCCTTGGGAGGGGTCCCTCTGGGGCCCAACTTGGGTTAGGGTTAGCCCCCAGGAGGTCGGCAGGCCCGATCCGCCAGCTCTGTGCCAATTGAAGTGGCGTGCTGAGGTGAGGGTGCTGGCGACCAGGAGCGTCGGCCCAAGCATTTTGGCGCGGATGGCCTTCGTAGTCGCCATAGGCTCGGAGGGCGCTGCTCGTTCTCCTGCCCTGAATGACCGGCAGCGCCCGTAGCGGCCCGGTTGGTGACGGGGCGGCAAGGTGAGTCCGGCACTGGGGAGGGGTCCCCAATCCCCGGCGTGATGGCGCCGGGCACTTGGGAGTGGTCCCTCGGGGGCCGATCTAGGGTAGGGTTAGCCCAAAGGAGGCCGGCAGGCCCAATTCGCCAGCTGTGCTGCAAGCGGAGTGGTGGGCCAAGGTGAGGGCGCTGGCCATCGGGAGCATGGGCACAAGCGTTTTGTTACGGGGGGGCTTCGAAAGTCGCTGGTGGCTCGGAGGCCCCTGCCTGTTCTCCCGCCCTGAATGAGGACGGTGCTAATAGCAGGCAGGGTCACGGCGAGGAGGCAGGGTGAGTCTTGCGCTGGTGCTCGGGGGTCCCCAAGCCCGGGCGTGGCGGTGCCAGGCCCCTTGGGAGGGGCCCCTCAAGGGGCGACGTATGGTTTGGGTTAGCTCCCAGGAGGCCGTCAGGCCCGATCAGCCAGGTGTGCGTCGAGCGGAGGGGCGGGCCGAGGTGAGGCTGCTGGCGAGTGGGAGCATGGGCCCAAGCGTTTTGGCGTGGGGAGCCTTCGAAGGTCTCGGGTGCTCTGAGGGCCTTGTCCGTTCTCCCGCCCTGAATGACCGGCAGTTCGCCTATAGGCCAGGGTGGAGGAGGGGCGGCACGTTGAGTCTTGCACAGGGGCTCGGTGGTCCCCAATCCCCACTTTGCAGCGCCAATCCCCTTTGGAGGGGCCCTCGTGGGCCAACATACGGTTAGGTTTAACCCCCAGGAGGCCAGCAGGCCCGATCCGCCAGCTGTGCCGCGAGCGGAGGCACGGGCAGAGGTGAGGGCGCTGGCGAGAAGGAGCATGGGCCTAAGCGTTTTGGGGTGGGGGGCCTTTGAATGTTGCAGGGGGCTCAGAGGGCCCTGCCCGTTCTCCCGCCCTGAATGACCGGCGGCACCCCTATCGGCCCAGGTGGAGGCGGGGCGGCAGGGTGAGTCTGGCGCTGGGGCTCGGGGGTCCAAAATCACGGGCGTTCCGGCACGAGGCCTGTTGGGAGAGGCCCCTCTGCGGCCAACTAGGGTTAGTGTTAGCCCCCAGGAGGACTGCAGGTCTGATCCGCTGGCTGTGAGGTGAATGGAGGGGTGAGCCGAGATGAGGTCGCTGGCGAGCGAGAGCGTGCACCCAAGTGTATTGGCTTGGGGGGCCTTCGAGGTCGCCAGGGGCTCGGAGGGCCCTGCCCGTCCTTCCGTCCTGAAAGACCGACGGCGCCCATAGCGGCCCAGGTGGCGATGGGGAGGCGTGGTGAGTCCGACGCTGGGTTTCATGGGTTCTCAATCCCCGGCGTTGCGGTGCAAGGCCACTTAAGAGGGGCCCCTCAGGGGTCGACCTAGGTTTAGGGTTAGCACCCAGGATGCCAGAAGGCCCGATCCGCCTGCTGTGCGGCGAGTGGAAGGGTGGCCCGAGGTGAGGGCGCTTCGAGCGGGAGCGTGGGCCCAAGCATTTTGGCATGGGGGGCCTTCGAAGGTCGCCGAAGACTCAGAGTACCCTGCCCGTTCTCCCGCCCTGAATGACCGGTGGCGCCCCAAGCAGCCTGGGTGGTGGTGGGGCGCAGGGTGAGTCTGGCACTGGGGCTCGGGGTCCCCAACCCGGCGTTGCGGTCCCAGGCCCCTTGGGAGGGTCCCCTCGTGGGCCGACCTAGGGTTAGTGTTAGTCCCCAGGAGGCTGGCAGGCCCGATCCGCCGACTGTGTGGAGAGCGGAAGCGCTGGCCGAGGTGAGGCCGCTGGTGAGCGGGAGCGTGGGCCCTAGCGTTCTGGCGCGTGCGGCGTTCGAAATTTCCCGGGGGCTCTGAGGGCCCTGCCGGTTCTCCCGCCCTGCATGATCCTCGGTTATCCTAGGGGCCTGGGTGGAAGAGGGGGGGCAGGGTGAGTCCGGTGCTTGGGCTTGGGGGTCCCAAATCCCCAGCGTCGTGGCACCAGCACCTTGGGAGGGGCCCCTCTGGGGCCGACCTAGGGTTAGTGTAAGTCCCCAGGAAGCCGGCAGGCCCGACCCGCCGGCTGTGTGGCGTCCAGAGGGGCAGGCTGAGGTGAGGGCGCTGGCGAGCGGGAGTGTGGGCCCAGGCATTTTGGCACGGGTGCCTTTGAAGGTCACCAGTGGCTCGGAGGGCCCTGCCCGTTCTCTTGCCCTGAATGACCGGCGGCGACCCTAGCGGCTCGGGTGGCCTGGGGGCGGCAAGTTGAGTCCAGCGCTGGGGCTCATGGGTACCCAATCCCCGGCGTTGCGGTGCCAGGCCTCTTGGGAATCGACCTAGGGTTAGGGTTAGCCCCCAGGAGGCTCTCAGGCCGGATCCGCCGGCTGTGTGGAGAGCGGAAGTGCTGGCCGAGCGGAGGCCGCTGGTGAGCCGGAGCGTGGACCCAAGTGTTCTGGCGCAGGCAGCCTTCGAAGGTCGCCAGGGGCTCGGAGGGCCCTGCCCGTTCTCCCGCCCTGAATGTCCGGCAGCACGCCTAGCGGCCCGGGTTGTGGCAGGGCAGCAGGGTAGAGTCTGGCGCTGGGGCTCGGGGGTCCCCAATCCCAGGCGTTGCGGCGATAAGCACCTTGGGATGGCCCCCTCGGTGGCCGACCTAGGGTTAGAGTTTGCCCCCAGGAGGCCAGCAGTCCTGATCCGCCCACTCCGCAAGGAGCAGAGGGGTGGTCCGAGATGAGGGTGCTGGCGAGCAGGTGCTTGAGTCAAGCGTTTTGGTGCCGGGGGCCTTCAGAGGTCGCCGGGGGCTCAGAGGGCCCTGCACGTTCTTCCGCCCTGAATGACTGGTGGCTACCCTAGCAGCCCGGGTAGAGGACGGACAGTAGGGTGAGTCAGGCGCTGGGGTTCAGGGTCCCCAATCCTCGGCGTTGGGGCGCCAGGCCCCTTCGGAAGGGCTCTAGGGGACCGACCAAGCATTACTGTTAGCCCCCAGAAGGCCGGCAGACCTGATCTGCCGGCTGTGTGGCGAGCAGAGGGGCAGGCTGAGGTGAGGGCGCTGTCGAGCGGAAGCATGGGCACAAGCGTTTTGGCGTGGGGGGGAATTCGAAAGTAGTCGGGGGCTCAGAGCGTCCTTCCCCTTTCTACCACACTGAATGCCCGACGGCACACCTAGCGGCCCGGGTTGCAGAGGGGCAGCAGTGTGAGTCCGGCGCTAGGGCTCGGGGGTCCCCAATCCCCGTTGTTGCAGCGCCAGGCCCCTTGGGAGGGGCCCCTTGGGTGTGACCTAGTGTTAGGGTTAGCACCCAGGAGGCCGGCAGGCCCGATTCGCCAGCTGTACGGCGAGCGGAGTGTCGGGCGGAGGTGAGGCCACTGGCAAGCAGGAGCCCGGGCCCAGGAGTTTTCGCGGGGGGGTCCTTCGAAGGTTGCCGAGTGCTCGAAGTGCCGTACACGTTCTTCCGCCCTGAATGACAGGCGGCTACCCTAGCGGCCCAGTTAGAGGAGGGGTGGTAGGGTGAGTCTGGCGCTGGGGCTCGGGGTCCCCAGTCCTCGGCGTTGGGGTGCCAGTCCCCTTCGGAAGGGCTCTAGGGGGCCGACCAAGCATTACTGTTAGCCCACAGGAGGCTGGCAGACCCAATCCACCGGCTGTGCGGCGAGCGGAGGGGCGGACCGAGGTGAGGGCACTGGGGAACGGAAGTGTTGGGTGAAGCGTTTTGCCTGGGGGGGCTTTCGAAGGTCAATGGGGACTTGGAGGGCCCTGCCTGTTCTCCCGCCCTAAATGACCATAGGGGCCCCTAGCGTCCCTGGTGGCAGTGGAGCAGCAAAGTGAGTCCGGCGCTGCTGCTCGGGGGTCACCAATCCCCAGCATTGCAGCCCCAGGCCTCTTGGGAGGGCCCCCTCAGGTGCCAACCTAGGGTTAGGGTTACCCCCAGGAGGCCGGGAAGCCCGGTCTGCCGGCTGTGTGGCGAGCGGAGGGGCAGGTTGAGATGAGGGCGTTGGCGAGTGGGAATGTGGGACCAAAGTTTTAGAGGGAGGGTCCTAGAAGGTCGCCAGGGGCTCAGAGGGTCCTGCCCGTTCTCCCTCCCTGAATGACCGACGGTGCCCCTCGCAGTACTGGTGGCAGCGGGGCAGCAGGGTGAGTCTGGCACTGGGTCTCGGGGGTCCCCAATGCCCGGCGTTGTGTCGCCAGGACCTTGGGAAGGGCCATTTGGGGGTCGACCTTGGGTTAAGTTAGCCCCCAGGAGGCCCACAGGCCCGATCCGCCAGCTATGCGGCGAGCGGAGGGGTGGTCCGAGGTATGGGCACAGGCGAGCAGGAGCTTGGGCCCAATCGTTTTGGCACGGGGGTCTTCGAAGGTCACCAGGGCCTTGGAGGGCCCTGCCTGTTTTCCAGCCCTGAATGACTGATGGTGCTCCTAGCAACCGGGGGTGGCGGCGGGGTGCCACGGTTAGTCCCGCGCTGGGGCTCGGGGTCAGCAATCCCAGCCGTTGTGGCGCCAGGCCCCATCAGAGGGGCCCCTCGGGGGCTGACCTAGGGTTAGGTTTAGCCACCAGAAGGCCGGCGGGCCTGATCCACTGGCTATCCGGTGAGCGGAGGGGCAGGACAAAGTGAGGGCGCTGGCATGCGGGAGCCTGGGTTCAAGCGTTTTGGCGCGGGGTATCTTTGAAGTTCGCCGGGGGCTCAAAGGGTCCTGCCCGTTTTCCAGCCTTGAATATCCAGCGGCAACCCTAGCGGCCCGGGTGGCGGCGGGGCGACAGGGTGAGTCCGGCGCTGGGGCACGGGGTTCCCCAATCCCCGGCGTTATGGCGCCAGGCCCCTTGGGAGGGGCCCTTTGAGGACAGAACTAGGGTTAGGGTTAGCCCCCGGTAGGCCAGCAGGCCCTATCCGCCAGCTGTGCGTTGAGCGGAGGGGTGGGCCGAGGTGAGGGCTCTGGAGAGCGGGAGCGAGGGCCCAAGCGTTTTGGAGCGGGGGGCCTTCGAAAGTTGCCTGGGGCTCAGAGGGCCCTGCCCCTTCTCCCGCCCTGAATGACCAATGGCACCCCTAGCGGACCGTGTGGCAACGGGGCAGCAGGGTGACTCTGGCGCTGGGGCTTGGGGGTCCACAATCCCTGGCGTTGCGGCGCCAGGTGCCTTGGGAGGGGCCCCTCGTGGGCTGACCTATGGTTAGGGTTAGCCCCCAGGAAGCCAGCAGGCCCGATCGGCCAGCTTTGCGGTGAGCGGAGGGGCAGGCCGAGGTGAGGGCGCTGACAAGTGGGAGTGTGGGCACAAGCGTTTTGTTGAGGGGGGCCTTCGAAGGTCGCCCGTGGCTCGGAGGGCCCTTCCTGTTTTCACGCCCTGAATGACCGATGGTGCCGCTAGCGGCCCGTGTGGCGGGGGGGCGGCATGGTGAGTCCGGCTCTGTGGCTCAGGGGTCAGCAATCCCAGGCGTTGTCGTGCCAGGCCCCATTGGACTGGCCCCTCGGGGGACGACCTAGGGTTAGGGTTAGCCCCCAGGAGGCCGGCAGGTCCCATCCGCCAGCTGTGTGGCGAGTGGAGGGGTGGGCCGAGTGAGGGCGCTGGCGAGCGGGAGCGTGGGCCGAAGCATTTTGTCACGGGGGTCCTTCAAAGGTCTCCAGGGGCTCAGAGGGCCCTATCTGTTCTCCCGCCCTGAATGACAATTGGCTCCCCTAGTGGCCCGGGTGTGGCGGGGCAGCAGGGTGAGTCCGGCGCTGGGGCTCAGGAGTCCTCAATCCCTGGCGTTGCGGCGCCATGCCCCTTGGGATGGGCCCCTAGGGGGCCTACCTAGGGTTAGGGTTATCCACCAGGAGTCTGGGAGGCCCGATCCGCCAGCTGTGCGGCGAGCGGAGTGGCGGACTGAGGTAAGGGCACAGGTGAGCGGGAGCGTGGGCCCAAAGCGTTTTGGTGCGGGGGGCCTTCAAAAGTCACCGGTGGCTCGGAGGGCCCTGCCCGTTCTCCCTCCCTGAATGACTGGCGGTGCCCCTAGCGGCCCAGGGGGCGGTAGGGTGGGAGGGTGAGTCTGGCGCTGGGGCTCGGGAGTCCCCTATCCCCGGTATTGTGGCAATAGGAACCTGGGATGGGCCCCTCGGGGGCCTACCAAAGTTAGGGTAACACCCAGGAGGCTGGCAGTCCCGATCCACAAGCTGTGCAGCGAGCGGAGGGGCGGACCGAGGTAAGGGCACAGGGAGCGGGAGCATGGGCCCAAGCGTTTTGGCGTGGGGGGGCCTTCGAAGGTCGCCAGGGGCTCGGAGGGATCTGCCCGTACTCCCTCCCTGAATGACCGACAGTGCTCCTAGCGGCCCGGGTGGCGGCAGGGCAACACAGTGAGTCCAGCGCTGGGGTTCGGGGGTCCCCAATACCCGGGGTTGCGGCGCCAGGCCCCTTGGGATGGGCCCCTCGAGGGCCGACCTAGGGTTAGGCTTAGGCCCCAGGAGGTCGGCAGTCCCTATCAGCCGGGTGTGCAGCGAAGGGGTGGGCCGAGGTGAGGGCGCTGGCGAGTGGGAGCGTGGGCCGAAGCGTTTTGTCGTGGGGAGCCTTCAAAGGTCTCCGGGGGCTCAGAGGGCCCTACCGGTTCTCCCGCACTGAATGACCGGCGGCTCCCCTAGCGGCCCGGGTGGTGGCTGAGCTGCAGGGTGAGTCCGGCGCTGGGGCTCAGTAGTCCCAAATCCCGGCGTTGCTGTGCCAGGCCCCTTGGGATGGGCCCCTGGTGGGCCTACCTAGGGTTAGGGTTAGCCCCCAGGAGGCTGGGAGGCCTGATCCGTGGGCTGTACGGCGAGAGGAGGGTCAGGCCGAGGTAAGGGCGATGGCGAATGGGAGCGTGTTCCCACGTGCTTTGAGGCAGGGGGCCTTCGAAAGTCACTGGGGGCTCGGAGGGCCTTGCCGTTCTCCCGCCCTGAATGACTGGTGGTGCCCCTTGTGGCCCGGGTGGCGGTGGGAGGCATGGTGAGTCCAGCGCTGGGGCTCAGAAGTCCCCAATCCTCCTCATTGCGGCGCCAGGCCCCTTGGGAGGGGCCACTAGGGAGTCGACCTAGGGTTCGGGTTAGCCCCCAGAAGGCCCACAGGCCCGATCCGCCATCTGTGTGGCGAGCTGAGGGGATGGCCGAGGTAAGGGCGCTGGCGAGCAGGAGCGTGGGCCCTAGCGTTTTGGTGCGGGGGGCCTTCGAAGGTCGCTGGAGTCTTGGAGGGCCCTGCCCCTTCTCCCTCCCTGAATGACCGGCGGTGCCCCTAGCGGTCCAGGTGGCGGTAGGGCAGGAGGGTGAGTCGGGCGCTGGGGCTCGGGATTCCCAAATTCCCGGTGTTGGGGCAATAGGAACCTGGGATGGGCCCCTCGGGGGCCCACCAAAGGTTAGGGTAACACCCAGGAGGATGGCAGTCCCAATCCACTGGCTGTGCTGCGAGCGGAGGGGCGGACCGAGGTGAGGGCATAGGCGAGCGGGAGCATGGGCCCAAGCGTTTTGGCGCGGGGGGCCTTCGAATGTCACCAGGGGCTTGGAGGGATCTGCCTGTGCTCCCTCCATGAATGACCGACAGTGCTCCTAGCGGCCCAGGTGGCGGCGGGGCAACATGATGAGTCCGGCACTGGGACTCGGGGGTCCCCAATCCCAGGCATTGCGGTGCCAAGCCCCTATGGAGGGGCCCCTCAGGGGCAAACCTAGGGTTATGGATAGCCTCCAGGAGGAGGGCAGGCCTCATCCACCGGCTCTGCACCGTGCGGGGGGTGGGCCGAGGTGAGGGCGCTGGCAAGCAGGAGCGTGGGAGCCAGAGTTTTTGCGCAGGGGGCCTTCGAAGGTTGCAGGGGGATAGGAGGGCCCTGCCCGTTCTCACTTCCTGAATGACTGGCAATGCCCCTAGCGCCCTGGGTGCTTGTGGGGTGGCAGAGTGAGTCCAGCACTGGGGCTCGGGGTTCCCAAATCCCCGGCATTGCGGTGCCAGGCTCCTTGGGAGGGGCCTCTCGGGGGCCGACCTAGGGTAAGTGTTAGCCCCCAGGAGTCCAGCAGGCCTGTTCCCCCAGCTCTACAGCAGGCGGAGGGGCAGGCCGAGGTGAAGGTGCTGGCGAGAGGGAGTGTGGGCCCAAGCGTTTTGGCGCGGGGGGCCTTTGAATGTCGCCGGGGCTTGGAGGGCCCTGCCCATTCTCTCGCCCTGAATGACTGGCGGAGCCCTTAGCAGCCCGGGTTGCTGTGGGGCGGCAGGGAGACTCAGGCGCTGGCCTCGGCGGTCCCCAATCCCCGGCGTTGTGGTGCCAGGCCCCCTGGGAGGGGCCCCTTGGGGGCTGACTAGGGTTAGGGTTTGTCCCCAGGAGGACGGCAAGCCCAGCGCTAAGTGGTTCTGGCAATGTAACAAAAATGCCATACACTTATCTGTAAGAAATAACAGTGTACAGGAACGCTCTTAGCCCTAACATCATCCTTTCTGAATATGGAAGCCAGCCCCAAGGTGGTCCTGGAAGTCTGACGAAAGGGCTAAGCACTTTTCTCTGAGTCTCCACACTATACAGGGAAAGACCAATGTACATCATCTTTCACGAGTAGGAAGCATTAATGAAAAGGTTCTGGAATTTCGAGGACTCTGACCCATCCTTATTGGTAATAAACCACCCTGTACAGGAAAACACCTTCAACTCTCATCAGCCTCCTCAATCCTGATTCTGATTCAACTTTGGGTGTGTAGGACTAGGGAAATGTCCACATCTTATTGCTAAGAAAGAACGATGTCAGGGTAATGCCCTTCAAGTCACCTCAGCCTTCCTGAAGATGGAAGCAGGAATCAAGGTGGTTATGTTACCATGAGGTAAGGAAGATGAGCATATAAGTGAGAAACAACAGTGGGCAGGACCTCTCTTCCAACGAACAGTATCTTTGCTTAATGTTGAATCCCTATGGTAAGTGGTTGTGGCCATTTGTGAGGTGAAAATCTTAAGTGTTTTGTAAAACCTCTTGGTCATTCACAGATGAGACAAAGGTAGTTGGGGACTCCTAGGCAGTGATTTGTCCACTGTCAAAAATATAAAAAGATAAGAGACAGATGAGGTCTACTCAGGCATTGTCCTTTATCCTCATCCTCCGTGAGGATGGTCATCTCTGGACAGCTCAGTGACAGGGTCTCATTCACAGTGGGGGCATCTGTTCCTCACAGACATCAGGCAGGGAAATGGATTTGGTTCTCTGTGCCAGCCCAGCCACAGCTGAGTGTCACAGCACCCTCTCGTGGGCTCATAAGGGTTTCACTGTCACCAGGCAGGTCATTGTATTTGATAAACCACTGTGAGAGTTTGCAATTGCCTTCATCCGCAACCTCCTAGAAGCAAATGCAGGTCTCTGGTACCATGTGAAGTCATGTGAAGGCATTGTGAGAAAGTGTCCTTTTGCTTAAGAAAAACATGGAGCTGGGGCTCCTGGCGGGCTCAGCCAGTTAAGCATGTGCCTTTGGCTCAGGTTATGATCCCAGGGTTCTGGGATCGAGCCCGGGCTCCCTGCTGAGCAGGAAAGGAGTTAGGGAAATAGCTTAGAACCCACAGAGAATGTGAATAAAGGGGAGTGAAATGGAACTTGGTCTGTGTTTTGCTTTAGGGATTTAAGTTAGTTTTTTCTCAATTGTGATTGTTCTTGAAACAGAAAAGCTGTATTGGTTTTTTTTACCTTTAATTTTTTTCTACTAATAATTTGTTATTATGATATGTTAGTCACTATACACTATTTCCTTAGTTTTTGATGTAGTGTTCCGTGATTCATTATTTGCATATAACACCCAGTGCTCCATGCAATATGTACCTTCCTTAATACCCATCACTGGCCCATCCCAATCCCCCACCCCTCTCCCCTCTGAAGCCCTCAGTTTGTTTCCCAGAGTCCATAGTCTCTCGTGGTTCATTCCCCCTTCTGTTTAGGGTCCATTGTCTAAAGGGACAGACAGTGGAAGTTCACCAAATATAAGATAGAAATTTCATTGTTCATTATAGATGCCGCCAAGTAGTTCCCAGACATTTCATTCTACTGTAGTAATTCATTATACCTGTGAAGGTGCACGTGGAAGACAATTGATGCATTCATAGTGGTAATAAAACACGCCCCTCAGTAGTAGAATAAGAGAGGATGCATATGTGTAAAATTATTCGACTACAGCTTCCATGCTTTCCCTTTGGTTCCTTATTATCTATGAAATTGGACAATTTTTGTTCTCTAGGCTTAAAACTCATTGTCAAGTATTCAGAGTTTTTCAATGCTGATCTTCTCCTTTATAAGTTACCAAAAACCTAAAATATGTATGAACTTTAAAAAGCGCTATATTGAAAATGACAGCAGGGAAGTTCCATTTTGTAAATATTGTCAATGGATCTCTATTTTGACATCAGTGTTCATTAGAAATGATGACATTTCATGTGAGTATAAATATCAATGTGAAAAAGAAAAGGTAGGAAGAACCTTGAATGTTTAAGTAATTGGTGAAATGACAGGTGTGTGTGTGTGTGTGTGTGTGTGTGTGTGTGTGTGTGTGTGTGTAATTGATTTTCAGTGAATGGTTCAGCTCCTTGTAGGGCTTCCGAGAGAGCCCAGGTGAACCTTTCAATGAGTTGGTATCTGTTTTCAGAACATGGGAATCTCTTAGTCCAATAGTCAATCAGGCAAGCTTTGAGGTCTTGAAGAGTTTCAGTCCTCAGCGATGGTGTTGCAGAACCTTGTGAGCAAACCCTAGGGTATGGTCAGAGCCCTCATTAGCTGGTACCAAGGTGTGACGATTTCAGACAGCATTTCCCAAAGAAGTACCTCTTGAGTCTCTGTCCTTGTCAGTTCCCTACACTTCCTTACACTAGTTATGTGATCAGTGTGTTTCAGGATAATCCCCACATGTGATTTTTGCTATTTCCTACTAGTCCTATCTGTTTCTCATCTTCTTCTTTTATGGTAGGGGTTGGGAAGCAACCTGTGTGGTGGAGGAAGGGGTGTGCTAGTTGTCTGCCTTCAGAGGAACAAATGATGCCTAGAAATTGTACTGTAGTTTGAGGTTAATTGTCCATCCTCTGAGTGTCAGGAATTCCATCACTTTACTTTGATGCTAGTCTGTTCTTCAAGCTGTCCTCAGAAATAAGGACGTCATCCATCTAGGGAATACTGGTTTGTTTGTATGTTTTCATTTTAGGAAAGGCTTTGCTGTTCCTGAAAATAATACTGTAGAGCACCCTTTCCTGTTCTTATTGGCCATCAGTCAATCTTTTGTGAAGTATTCGTTTATAAATAGACTCTATGGTTGATGAGCAGGAATTATTTATTGACAAGTTTTTGTCAGTGTGTGTATTGCAAATCTTTACTTCCCAGCCTGCGGTTCACTTTTTCATTTTCTTATGGTCATAAGATAAGGAGAAATGTCACATTTTTATGAAGTCCCACTGAATTCTTTTAAATGGTTAGTGCACCCTATGTCCTACCCCAAGTTTGACAGGTTCTACATTTTCTTTCAGAAACTGTCCAATGGGAAGCTACAATCCAATTTCACTGCCCATTTATTGCTTACAAATGAATTTTGACCATCTGTTTCCCAGGAAACCTCTCTTATTATTATTATTATTATTATTATTATTATTATTATTATTATTATTTTAAATTGCATTTTTAATTCTAATATGATATTTAAACACTGTTTTTGATTTTCTATGTACACAATCGTATTATCTGTGAATAGTCACAATTATCCCCTCAATTCTTATCCTTTTTGTTTCTCTTGCCTTAAAACACTGGTAGATTCTCCGATGTCACAATAAATAGAGCATCATTGTTTGAAGATTTTAATATACCTTTCTCAATATCTGAAAGAAAAAGCAGACAAAACATTGGTAACAAATGTGACCTAATTGACATATAGGGAACATTCCATAATAAGTGCAGAATACATTATTTTCAAGGGGTCATAGACTCTTTACCCAAATAGATGATAGGTGGGGCCAAGAATCAAGTCTACAAATGTTAAACCCTGAAATTAACTAGATTCTATTCTTAGACCACAGGGGAATTGAGCCACAGTCATAGCGAAATGAAAATCAAGAAGTCCTTCAATGTTTAAAATTAAATGGAACTTTGCTACATATCCTAAAGGTCAGAGAGGGAATCTCAATAGAAATTCTGAACCTTTTCTACATGAGGGCTCACACACAATGGCACTTTCTTTGTGAAGAGCATTATAATAACCTAGACAGGAGTTGAGCCTTAAGTCAGAGTTCTGCCTACCTCAGCCACACCTGGCAGGCTTGGCCTGCGGTCCCCCTCAGCTGTCCTTTCTGGTGGTCCTGAGCTAAGGGGGTCAACATGGCCATATGGAAATGGGAAGCTGCCCACTCATAATGATGACGGTGCCCACTACCCAGCTGCCCTCTCTGGTGGCTTTGAGCTAAGGGGGTCAACATGGCCGTATGGAAATTAGAAGCTCCCCACTCTTAGTGATGACGTTGCTATCGTATCATCCTCACCAGTCCAACAACATGATTTCTGAGTGAAATATGACACAGGAGTGACTTCTTGGCCTTCCTTCAGGTTTGAAAATCATCTGGTGAGTCATCTATGAGAAATATGGATTCAACATGTGTTCTTTCTTCTGGAAAAGAAATAGACCCAATAGCAATTATGGCTTCCTGAGATCTTGTTCTTGAGAGACATCATACTGGCTCTTTGTAGCATTCTGCCTCTTAAACTTCCCAACTAGGGTGTAGATATTTTTAGGCACATTTTCAGACGGTTAGAAAGGGACTCGGATGATATGAGTCACAGAGGATTTTAGTGTCAGAAACCTAAGTGGGATCCCCAAACTGACTCCAAATTGCTTGTTGTTCCATACAGGGTACTATTTCCCTCTTATCTCTGGTCTTCTCAATCTGGAAACCTATCAAGTATCAGGATTTTCTTGTCATGTGGACAACTGGAACGAATTCAGCGGGCCTTTTCACATCTGCCCATGGTGATCATTAAGATCATTATCTCATTGGAGGACCTCTGGGTAAGATACTCAAAGATCCTTAGGAATACAGACAGTATAATATTTTTCTGGTATTAAAGTTACTGAAACCAACTATCTTTTTTAGTCCATTCAGGCTCTGGTATGTTCAGAGGGTGCTGTAAAACAGGTCTGAAATAGTATTTAAAAACACTCAGCTCAGCCTCTTCTACAAAGTGAGCCAATGCTTATAAATATGGCTAAAATATGCCCTTACCTACGATTACTTCCCAGCCATCATAGTGTTTATATGGTATGACTGTCACTTGCATTAGTCAACATTTGCAGAGAAAGAACTTAGGGCATCCAGGGGGCAGTTCATGTTGAAATTAGTTTGTGACAACGAGCTACTGTGTTTTATTCTGCAGTCCAAGGGAATGGTGCCAGACATCTCTAAGGTGTCTAGCAGTTCTACAATTCTGATTTTAAGTGGTCTGTGTGCTTCATAGATTTGGGCAGGAGAAGGGCAGGAGTCCAGAGACTGTGAACACTTCTGTTACCTGTGCTGACCATGGAGCAGGTAGCCTTCTGTGGGCATCATTTTGAATTCTTGGTACTCTTGTGAAAGGTGCTTTTGTCTCAAATTCCTCCATTTAGGAGTAATTATAATGATGAAAGTAATTTTTATCTTATATCATCTGTGGACCCTGATCCTGGGCTCCCAGGGAAGCTATCCTTTAACATTTTACCCGGCTCAAATTGATTGGGCAAAACCTCAAAGCATGGGCCCTATTTCTGCCCCAAGCACATGTTGTACATCTGCTTCGAGAAGAAAACAATAACCAAAAATGCCAACATAAAGATAAGAAAAAATAAAGAACCTCTCTGGCTCCCATAAGATTAAAGTCATACTGACATGTACATACTGAAAACATAAGAAAGAGTCTGTCACTTTCTAGAATCTAAGAATATCCTCATTGTGGTGTGTAACTCTGTACTTAAAAGAAAACAGAAAAAAATATATAAGCCTGCCCCAAATGTTCCTTCCCCGGAGCACTCCCTTCTTGGTGAAGATTGTGTCTCCCAGGAAGCTGTCCTGACTTTGGTTTGAAGAAAGGTCTCTTCCTTTCTCTCTAAAATGTTTTTAAAAGTTCATTCACGCAATGTCGATAATAACAGTGTTTTCTATTTAAGTGAGAAATAAATGTTCCACTCTAGTTTTATTGGGAATAGACGAATTTAGGGTTTCTTTAGAAGAGTAAGTCTGCCTTCCAGAAAAGGCAAGGTCATTGGTCTATTGAGAATGAAGATAATTACTGATAAACAACATATATGTGTTACCCCTTCGCCCAGAAACCGAAGCAGATGTGCAGGCTTTAGGTCAGAGGTGCCTTCTTCTCCCCACCTGACAGCAATTCTCTGCTCTGGCTCCAAGAAACCCGAGGTTTTGAACGTCAGCATCGGAGTCAGCGAGGCAGCTTGTCACAGGACGCCAGTGTTCAGAGAAAGCACAGGTATGTTTGGCAAAATGTCCTATCTATGTCAGGGCTGGAGGTAAAACCTCTCTTTATCCCAAAACCTCCTGGGCTTTTCTCTTTTCTCTAGTTGAGCCACAAAGTAAAATTGAAGTAGCTGTCAGCATTCTGGGTTTGGTACAAGAATTACTTAGTTTCCCTGCAGGTAGAACTTTGCAGGGGATCACAATTTCTCTGTCCATTTATTGCTTACAAATGTATTTTGACCATCTGTTTCCTAGGAACCATCTTTTATTAGAAAGGGGAGGTGAGATTCACTCTGTGCCTGTTTGTAACATCTAATTTGTTCCTTCATCTAACAGTGTTTATTCAATTGGGCCTAAGATATGGTTGAGTGGCAAGCATCTAGAGTTAGGTGGCTTTTTTTCATCTGATACAGACTTGGATGATGTCATTTGACAAAGGTGATGTTTCATCATTGATTAGTTTATTCATCAGAAGAGTTAAAATTAGGGTGGAGGGAAAATTAAAAATTATCCAAACCGGCCTGTTCCTGTTTAAAAGTTGAGCTTGACTTTCTAGTTTTACTAAATGTATTATCTCGCTATTTTGAGGTGCCATATTCTCTCTGTAGTTTCTTTGGTGGTGGAGTAAGAAGGAGAGTCTGGGAATTCTTTTGGATAGTGGCATGCTGGTGGCTTCAAGGGGCTTGGCGTCAGGAGCCTTGGGGTGAAGTCTGCAACTGCTTGCCTGACCCTGGGTGCATCTCACAGAGGTTTTGCTTCATCTTATGAAATTGCCAGCAGATAATGTTCTGCTTAAAGGGGAACACTCCCATCCTGTTGGTGGCAATGCAAAGTGGTGCAGCCAGTCTAGGAAACAGTGTGGGGGTTCCTCAAAAAGTTAAACATTGAACAACCCCATGATCCAGCAATTGCTCTCCTAGGTATTTACCCAAAGGATACAAAAATGCAGATTCAAAGGGGGTACATGCACCATGATGTTTATAGCAGCAATGTCCACAGTAGCCAAACTATGGAGAGAATCCCAAAGTCTATGCACTGATGAATGGATAAAGCAGAAGTGGGATACATATATATAATGGAATATGACCCAGCTTCAAAAAGAATGAAATCTTACCCTTTGCAAGGATGTGGATGGACCTAGAGTGTATTAAGCTAAGCAAAATATTTGAGGAAAGAGAAATATCCTATGCTCTCACGCTTGTGGAATTTCAGAAAGAAAACAGATGAACAGAGTGGAGGGGTGATGAGAGAGGCAAACAAGGAAATAGACTCAAACTTGGAGAACAAACTGAGTGTTGCTGCAGGACAGGGGCATGGGGGGAAGAGTTAAATGGGTGAGGGGTATTAAGGAGGGCACTTGTGATGAGCACCGAGTTCTGTATGCAGGTGAGGAATCACTAAATCCTACCCCTGAAGCGAATATTCCATGGCATGTGAACTAACTGGAATTTAAGTAAAAGAAGAAAGGAAAAAGTGTTCTGCTTCATGAAGAGTGAGGTAAAATTGTAGTGATTTGGGCTGTACTATTCTATAGATGAGAGATGTGAAACACCCTGTTGTAGGATACACTAGTTTCTTATCACATAAGGAGTCCTCAGAAAGCTGCAATGAAAGATTCAGGTCTCAGAGCATGTTCATGTTCCACTGATATGTTACAGTTTGCACAGGTAGGAAAGAAGGTGGAGAGAGAGGCAACAGAAGGGGAAAGCAGGTGTGAACCTTTCATTTGTTAGCATTATAGCTTTCTCATGAAAGCTTTATGTCAGTGTGATTTTGGAAGCAGAGGGGGAATCCGGGAGCTTTGCAGGAGACAGGGGGGAGTTCCAGGTCTGGGTAAAGCTGACAGGGGTCCCAGATGAGAGCTGAATGCATTCTGCAGCAGGGTGTGTTCAGGGTGGGCTCCAGGGGTGGCTGTGGGTCTCCTGGGTGAGAGTTGTGACAGGTGAGGGCTGTGTGCAAGTTCCTGGCTGAGGACAAGTGAGGCACTGGCTGAGAGCTGGCAGAGAACCTTCTTCTGGGCCGCCATCCTCACCCAACACACAGCCTCATCTTCTGTTCCTGTCACTCCAATTCAGACTTCTCCGAAGTTGAGTGAGAACACATCAAGAGCATTCTTAACAGAATGGAAAGCATGTGCAAAGGCTCTGGGGCAGGAGAATTTCAGGTATGTCCAGGAGCAGCAAGAAGGACCTGTAGCCACAGGAGACAGCTTAGGACATGACCTCAGAGAGGTGTCAGAAAGCCATTCCAGGGCTATAACCCCATGAGACCCTGTTTCACTGGGCCATCCTGGCTACAGTGTTGAGAACAGATGACAGAGGGTTGAAGATGGCAAGGGACGTCAATGACGAATCTTTTCCAGGATCTCAGGCACTGTGGACCAGACAGGTGCCCTTGGATGGAGTGGTTAGACCTATTCTGGGTCCATTTTGAAGATGGAGCTCGCAGGATTTGCTGATGGGTTAGCTATTAGGAGCTGGAGAACGGAGGAATTGGGGTAAATCCCATCTGTTGTGGGTTTTCCTGATCGAGGGGAAGGAGAGGTTTTCTCAGGGGGTAGGAGGTAGTCCGTGTTCCGCATGCTGAGGAAAGTGCCTTTCCCGGTGGATCTGCTGAGGTTTGTGTCTGGGAGAACCTTTCACATCTCCTCCCTCAGCAATGCTCACATACAAGTATCCCCCACTTTTTAAACGTTCACAGTAAGACACTGGGCTTTCTTGAAAGAACTATGTTATTACCCAGCTTCAGTAAGAGGAAGAGACCTGAAGAGGATTTCCCTCTTATGAAAAAAAGTGAACAGTGAGAATAGCGTTCAGCATCTGTTTTGGGGAGAAGCACGACAGAGGCGGCGTGCACCCCAACCAGGTCCTTCCATTGGGATCCGCTCTCCGCATCCAGCCACCAGCATTTTGAATGGTGTCTGTGAGCCTCTGCTTCTGCTTTATCTTCATTTATGCTGGGCCTCCGTTAGAAACTTGTGTCCTGAGGCCTAAGAAAAGCCAAAGAGAGGAAGTTTGGAGTCTGAGCACACTGTCTAATTGTTCCGTGTAAATTAATGGCCATTCCTTCTTGACACCATTTCTGCTGTGCAAGGTTTCTCAGAAGCCCTGTACTTTCAAAGAGCAGGGAAACCTATACCCCATGCTGCGGGGTTAGTTTTAGTCTCCATGCTGGACAGAACATTTCATGACTGTCGGATTTTCTCACTCAAACATTGAGACTTTGACCACCTTCACCCGTTTCTAGCACCCCATCTCCGAATCTGGCACCTACCAATCTGCTCTCAGTATCTATGCGTTCAGTATTTGTTTATTCCTCGTGGAATGTACATGAGAGCATCTGGTATTGGTCTTTCTGTGTCTGAGTTACTTGGCATAAGGACCCCAAGGTCTGTGTTTCCATGTCTGGTTCTTGTGAATAATGCTGCACTGAATGTGGGAGTGCATCTGTCTTTTTGAGGCAGTATTTTTGTGTTCTCCAAATCAATACTCTGTAGAGCCATTACTGGGTCATGTGGTAGTTGTATTTATTTTTTCAGGAACCTCCATACCGTTTGTCACAATGGCTGCACCAATTTCCATTCCCACCAACAGTGCACAGTGTCTCCTTGTCTGCACACCCTTGACCCCACCTGGTGTCTGTCTCTGGGAAAATTGCTGTTCCAACAATTGTGAGGGGATAGCCGATTGTGGGTTTGATGATGTTTCCCTGTCGATATTAAGTGATGTCGAATAACTTTCTCTGTCTGTTGGCACCTGTGTGCCATCTTTGGAAAGTATCTATTCACATATTCTCCCATTTTTTAATACAGATTTTTTTTTGTTTTGATTTGTACGAGTGTTGTGTGTATTTTGGATATTAGCCTCTTCTCACACATATGATTCGCAGATATTTTTTCTTATTGGGTCAGTGGCCTTTTAAGTTTTTGCTGGTTTCTTTTGCCAAGTGGAAGATTTCAGTTTGAAGTTGTTCCACTTGTTTATTTTTGCTTTTGTTTCTTTGCGTTTGGTGTCGGATCTGAAGACTCTTTGCCAAAACCTATGTCGAGAGACTTAGTACCTGTGTCTTCTTGGAGGTTTATGGATTCAGGTCTTATGTTCAAATCATTCATCCATTAAAAATTTTGGTGGTGTAAGAAATTGACCCAGTTATATTCTTCTGCCTTTAGTGTCCAGTTTGCCTGTTACCGCTCACTGTAGACACAGTCCTTCCCTCATGGCATATCTTCTGCTGCTGTGTCGTAAGTTAGGATCATCTACGTGTGGGTAAGTTTCTGAGCTTTCTGTTCTGTTCCACTGACCTTGGGTCTGTGTTTATGCCAGTACCATCCTGTTTTGATGACAACATCTTTGTAATCTAGCTTGAAATCCAGGAGTGTGTTGACTGCACCTTTCTTTCTTCAGGTTGCTTTGCGTTTTTGGGGCCTTTTGTGATTCCATACAAGTTTGAGGACTGTTATCTATTTCCTTGAATAATGCCACTGGAATTCAGATAGGGATTTCATCACATCTGTCGATTGCTTTGGGTACGATGGACATGTTCACATAATTAACTCTTCCAGTTAAGGAGCATGGCGTATGCTTCCATTTGTTTGTGTTGCCTTCCAAATCTTTGAACCACACATTCTGCCCCCCTCGACACACATGTTTTTCATTTCTTTTCTGCCATGTGTTGAGTGTACTATGTCTTTCGCATTTTTGGTTACTTTTATTCCTAGATTTTTTTGATGCAATTGTAAATGGCATTGCTTTTTTAATTTCTCTTTGCGAAAGTGTGTCATCAGTATACAGAAATGCAAGAAGTTGGGTCATCTGGGTGGCCCCATAGGTGACGTGTCTGCCTTCAGCTCAGGTCATGATCCCAGAGTTCTGGGATTGAGCCCCGTGTAGGGCTCCCCGCTTATCGAGGGTCTGCTTCTCCCTCTTTCTGACACTACCCCTGCATGTGCTTTTTCTCTTCCTCTCAAATAAATAAATAAAATCTGAAAAAAAGTAAAGACAACAGGTCTCTGTATATTGACTTTATATCCTGCAGCTTTCTTGAATTTGTTTAAATTAACAGTTTTTTTTTTTTTGCGGAATCTTTCGGGATTTCATGTCATTTGCAAATAGTGACAGTTTTCCTGTATGGATTTCATATCTTTCTCCTTTTTTAAAATGATGTTAGTCACCCTACAGTACTTCATTTGTTTTTGATGAAGTGTTCCATGATTCATTGCTTGCATATAACCCCTAGTGCTCATTATGACACGTGCCCTCCTTAATACCCATCACCAGGATTACCCATTCCCCTACCCTCCCTTTCTGCAACCTTCAGTTTGTTTCCCAGTGTCAATAGTCTCTCATGGTTCATCTCCCCCTCTCATTCCCCCCCCCTTCACTTTTCCCTTCCTTCTTCTAATGTTACATGCTATTCCTTCCATTCCACATCGGAGTCAAACCTTATGATAATTGTCTTTCTCTGCTTGACTTAATTTCACTTAGCATAATCCCCTCCTGGTCC
This sequence comes from Ursus americanus, assembly GCF_024610735.1. Classification (NCBI taxonomy): domain Eukaryota; kingdom Metazoa; phylum Chordata; class Mammalia; order Carnivora; family Ursidae; genus Ursus; species Ursus americanus. The sequence continues at coordinate 134,690 of NC_142157.1, read as the reverse complement.
ATCCACCTTGGTGCAAATGGTGGGTATTCATCCTTTCTGATGACTGAGTAATATTCCATTGTATAGATGAACCACATCTTCTTCGTCCATTCATTTGCTGAAGGACATCGTGGCTCCTTCCACAGTTTGGCTATTATGGACATTGTTGCTATGAACATTGGGATACAGGTGTCCCTTCTTTTCATTGCTCTGTGTCTATAGGGTAAATACCCAGTAGTGCAATTGGTGGGTCATAGGATAGCTCTGTGTTTAATGTCTTGAGGAACCCCCATATTGTTCAAAAGTGCCTATACCAGCTTGAATTCTCACGAGTAGTGTAAGAGGGCTCCCCTTTCTCCATATCCTCTCTGACTTTTTGTAATTTCCTGTCTTGTTAATTTGTTTTTCAAGATTTTATTTATTTATTCCACAGGGATAGAGACGGCCAGCGAGAGAGGGAACACAAGCAGGGGGAGTGGGAGAGGAAGAAGCAGGCTCATAGCGGAGGAGCCTGATGTGGGGCTCGATCCCGTAATGCCAGTATCACGCCCTTAGCCGAAGACAGACGCTTAACCTCTGTACTACCCAGGTGCCCCCTGTGTTGTTAATTTTAACCATTCTAACTGGTATAAGGTGGTATCTCATTGTCGTTTTGATTTGTATTTGCCTGCTGGCAAGTGATGTGGAGCATTTTTTCATGTGTCTGTTGGCCATTTGTATGTCTTCTTTGGAGAAGTATCCCTTTGTGTCTTCTGCCCATTTTTTGGGTGTCGAGTTTGAGGAGTTCTTTATAGATCTTGGATACTAGCCCTTTATCTGTAATATCATTTGCAGATATCTTCTTCGATTCCATAGGTTGACTTTTTGTTTTGTTGATCATTTGCTTTGCCCTGCAGAAGCTTTTTATCTTGGTGAAGTGCCAATAGTTCCTTTTTTGCTTTTATTTCCTTTGCCTTTAGAGACGTGGCTTGCAAGAAGTTGTTGTGTCCAAGGTTGAAGAGTTCTTTTGATTTTGATATGAGGCAGGAATCCATTATCTTTCTTTCCTGATTGTATTCGAGTCCTCTGTCTTTCTTGGTGAGTCTAGCTAAGTTTGTCAGTTTTGTTTATCTTTCCAAAAAAGGCAGCTTTCATTTTCATTGTTTTTTTTTTTTTTGTCTTTTCAGTCTCCGTTGGATTTATTTATGCATTCCTTTTTGTTATTTCCTTATTTCTACTAATTTGGGGCTTTGTTTGTTGTTTTATTTTCTACTTCTTTACCACATAAATCAAGTTGTTTATTGGAGACCATTCTCATGGATTGATGAAGACTTGAGTTTCTATGAATGTCCCCCATAAAGCTACTTTTGCTGCATCCCTTATGTTTTTGTAAGTTGTCTTTTTCATCAGTGTCAAGGTACTTCTAAAATTTTTTTGATTTCTTCTTTGACTGTTGGTTGTTCAGTAGCTTGTTGTTAAATCTCCACATATTTTTTTAAGATTATTTAGGTATCTGACAGAGAGTGAGACAGTGAAAGAGGGAATGGAAGCAGGGGGGTGGGAGAGGGAGAAGCGGGCTTCCCGCTGAGCAAGGAGCCTGATTCCAGGCTAAATCCCAGGATCCTGGGATCAGGACCTGAGCTGAAGGCAGATCCTTAACAACTGATCCACCCAGGCCCCCCAATCTCCACCTATTTTTGACTGTCCCATTTTTTTCTTGAGACTGATTTCTAGTGTCATATCATTGTGGTTGGACAAGATTTGAAGCAGAAGGTGAAGAGAGCATTCAGATAAAGGTTTGTTTCCTGAAGGGTTTTCTGAGGGCAGAGCATGAGTTCCGTGGGATGGAGGAAGGTTTTGTGAGATGGGGGGTGGGGTTAACCCTTGTTAGAATTACTGACTACTACCATGCAGGCTGTGTGCTACCGTTCACACCGTAGTCCTGATGGACTTGTACTTCATTAGAAATATTTTCTAGGAGGTGTAGGCATAGCCTTCTCTTAAAGAAAGGTGCCATGTGGGTTCATGGCATGACCCCAGGTCACCAACCAGGATGTATGGTATTGTGGGTGATCAGAAACAGGCTTTCTGTGGGAAGTGACAGAAATAAGGTATGGTGAGCTCCATGACCATAGGTGAGGTCCCGAGTGACCCACTGGGTGTTGGGTTCTGTGGATCTGTCTCATCAGGTGCTGTGGAATTCAGGGACACCCTCCTGTCTGTGGATTTTTGTGGAGACAGGTAGACATCAGTGTCTGGCCAGGCATGAGGGTCGCACTGGCCCACCACCAGAGGTGCAGCGTGCGGGGGAGCCACTGCTTGGTTTCCACGAAAGCTGCCCAACGTCTGTGACTGTGATTCCTAGCAGACGTAAGGGGAGAGGAGGCCGGGGGTGGTGCACACTTCCTAGACTTGTGGTCAGGTCTAGTCTGGAGCCCACTGAAGTCAGCCACACCTGGCCAGGAGGCACCCAGTCAGTGTAGCTTTGGGCACTGCTCCCATGGTACTTCGTGCCAGCTCCATGCTGCCACCTCCTGCTTTTCATCATCATCTTCAAGGTCATGTGACTCTGCTCTTGCCCCATGGCCTCCGGGGTATTGTCCGTCCTCCATCTGGCCCTCGTCCCTGGTGCCCTGTGCAGTCTGATGCCAGGGTAGCCTTCTCGAGACAAACATCTGGCCCTGATGGAACACTTCCATGGATCTCGTGTGATGCGAGGATGATGCCCTGCCCTGGAAGGGGGCTGCAGGTCCCCAATTAGGAGAGCCATGTCTCCCTTTTCAGCATGGCCTGCCCTCCCCTCAGTCTTCTTCAGGGAATCTCTCCCCACTTTCTGAGCGGACAGCTCTGAACTTAAAAATGAATATTATTTTACATATCTCTATGCCTTAGTTCATCCATGGCATGTCTTTCAGCCCCGTTAGTGGGGTTTTTTTTTTAGCAGTTCTGAAGGGCTGTCTGCTCATGGAGGGGATGACCTGGGTGGGACAGCTTTCCCTCTCATCTCCCTCAGCATGTCTCTGAGCCCTGAGGCCAGCTGTCCCACTGAGGATTGAGGGACCCGAGCCAGCCCATCCTGAACCCAGGCTGTGTCAGTTGTGTAGACTGATGTGTGTTGGAGTGGTGGGCAGCCGGCATGGGCCAGGGGCAGGCAGTGTCTCCTTCTCATTCCTTCCCTCCCTTCCTCCCAGAGGTAGCTCAGAGCAGCCTTCAACCCCTGCATCTCCAGATCCCTTGACTTATGCCTTCTGTGTTCAGCTGGTGACCTTGGAGTTTCGCATGGATTCTACCTCCCGTACCCTCTCCTGTAGCAGTTCCTGGATCAGGGGAGGGGTTGGACCCTTGTCTGTTTTGATCTTCTTCCTGTCCCGCACCAAGCCCACCCACCTTTGCATCTTCCATGTATGTGCTTGGAAGCAAGCCCATCCACAGGCAACCTATTAGCCAAATGGATCCAGGCAATGAACATTGAAGTAGAGATCCAGGATCCATAATAAACCTGCTCTGAAACCTGTCCCAAAGTCTGTGACTCTCTCACACTGAAACAGAAACAATAATAGCTTTCTGGACTGTGAAGTGACATGTCTCTCTAATTCCAATCTTGAATGCATAGGTGCTGAACCTGGACAGAAAAGGACCATGGCTCCCGTGGGCTGGGATCCATAGTAAGAACTCAGTGAAATCTGAATTCGAGGCATAGAGTAAATAATTATTGTAGAGCGAATCCTCCCAAGTAGGGCTTATGCACAGTGCACAGGAAAAGCTTTTTTAAAGAGGTTCTTGAAAGAAAAATCTTTTTTAAAAATTTATTTTAATTCCAGTAGAGCTAACATACAGTGTTACATTCGTTTCAGGTGTACAATAGAGTGATTCAGTAATTCTATATATTACTCAGTGGTCATCAAGAAAAGTGTCCCCTTAATCCGCTTCATCTATTTCACTCATCCCTCTATCCACCTCCTCTCTGGTAACCATCCATTTGTTCTCTATTGTTAAGAGTTTGTATTTTCCCATGCCCATACTCAGACAACCCTGTTTGGGTAGAGTTTCCGTGTCCCCTGCAAGGGTGAATGGGGGTGGGCATGCTCTGGGCCAGTATTTCCAGGCTTTTGTTCCCTGGCGGCTTTCTCTGGTGATCTGCTGTGCCTTTTCTGAGAGTCAGAGCAGCAGAGGCTGAATTGTCACAGAACAGAGGGAATGCGGCCCGTTCTCCACCCTTGTTCTGGCCACTTTAACTCCATTACTGTTGGTGCTGCTCAATCCTGTAGCATCCTGGGATGTGCACCCCACACCTGGTGTCCCTGGCCTCAAATCCGGGGCTAGTGCATCTCTGTCCTTTGTGTTTCTAATGCTGCCAGCCACCAGAAGACCTGATCTCTCTCTGGAAGCTCCTGGTCTCAGTCTGGATCCCCTGAGCACACCGGGATTCCAGAGTTCCATGAGAAGCCTGGTGGCTCTGGCACCTGGTTCAGGGTCTCAGTCTGCTGTTTCGCAGGTGCCTACCGCAAGTCCGCCAGATCCCCTGTGCAGGTGGCCTGCCAGCCGCCAGCCGCCCCGTGGGCTCCCGGGTCTCCTGGTCTCAGTCTATGCCTGGTGAGCACACCGGGATTCTGGTGTTCCAGGAGAAGCCTGGTGGCGCACGCTCTGGGCTCACCGGTCTCAGTCCACTCTCTCCCGTGTGAAATCCATGAGTCCGCCCGCTCCCTGGTGCAGGTGGTTGCTGCTTCCGGGCGCCAGAACATGGCAGCTCCCCCCCTTCCGTTTATCTTCTGATATCTGTGCCCGGTTTCAAGGCTCCCCGCTTCATACCTCAATACTCAGCGCTGGAGATGTTCATTTGTAGAGATCCAGATGTATCTTCCTGCCTCTCAGGCTGATTCCGTGGTTGTTTAGGCTGGTCCGGTACCTATCCAGCTCAACTCAGGGGACCTGCTGAAAAAGGGGTCTCCTACTCCTCTGCCATCTTAACTCCTCTCTTGTACCTGAAATAGTATTTAAAAACACTCAGCTCAGCCTCTTCTACAAAGTGAGCCAATGCTTATAAACATGGCTAAAATATTCCCTTACCTACGATGACTTCCCAGCCATCGTAGTTTTTAAATGGTATGACTGTGACTGACATTAGTCAACATTTGCAGAGAAAGAACTTAGTGCATCCAGGGGGCACTTCATGTTGAAATTAGTTTGTGACAACGAGCTACTGTGTTTTCTTCTGCAGTCCAAGGGAATGGTGCCAGACATCTCTAAGGTGTCTAGCAGTTCTACAATTCCGATTTTAAGTGGTCTGTGTGCTTTAGAGATTTGGGCAAGAGAAGGGCAGGAGTCCAGAGACTGTGAACACTTCTGTTACCTGTGCTGACCATGGAGCAGGTAGCCTTCTGTGGGCATCATTTTGATTTCTTGGTACTCTTGTGAAGGTGCTTTTGTCTCAAATTCCTCCATTTAGGAGTAATTATAATGATGAAAGTAATTTTTATCTTATATCATCTGTGGGCCCTGATCCTGGGCTCCCAGGGAAGCTATCCTTTAACATTTTACCCGGCTCAAAATGACTGGGCAAAACCTGAAAGCATGGGCCCTATTTCTGCCCCAAGCACATGTTGTACATATGCTTCGAGAAGAAAACAATAACCAAAAATGCCAACATAAAGATAAGAAAAAATAAAGAACCTCTTTGGCTCCCATAAGATTAAAGTCATACTGACATGTACATACTGAAAATGCATAAAAACATTGCATTTCCTAAAGCCCAAGCCTTGGAGGGTCTGAGAGACTTGCCCAAAACCAGGCACACCCCAGCAGGGAGGGCTGGTGCAGAAAGGGAAGGGGCAGGACTCTGAGGGTGGTCTGCAGCTAGAGGGGTCCCTGGAAGGGGCCAGGTATGTGGGGGGACCCCGGCCCACGACCCCACCCATGCCTGTGCTGGGTGTTGGGTCAAGCAGGCGCTTCTTGGGCCCCCTGCACTTTCAGGGTTCCAGGGGCTTGAGGGCGGGTTTCCCAGCATCCAAGGGGCTCAGGCACCACCCTCACCAACCATTCACCGCTTGGGGGTGGAGCTATGTCTCTGTGGGCAGTCCCAGACTTGCAGTGGTTTGCAGACTTGGGGCAAAGAAGGGGCACTGAGAGAGAGAGAGAGTTGCCCTGTGGAGATCCCTGCTGGTGAGTGAGCAGCGTGCACTGGGGTGGGGGTCCGGGGGTAGGGTGCGCCCCAGGTGGGAGGCAGGGTTCTGGAAGGGCATGTGGAGAGGGTTCCTTGTGGGGACTCAGGTGAGTTTTCTTTTTCCCTTTAAAGTCTCTTCTGCCCCATGTCCTCAACTGACTTTATTCCCCATACCCGTGAACTCCAGGACACCCACTCACCTGAGCTTTTGTGGGATGGGTTGCAGAATTTCAAGGTTTCCCCTGTTCCCCTGGAAGAGTGCGGGTAAGGACTTCACACAATCCCCACCTTCAGTTCTCTGACACAGTGCAGGTGATGCATCTTGAGCAGTACCCTGAGTTCAGCAGGGTGTGCCCTGGTCCCCAGGCACAGGTGTGGCAGTAGCATGCCCCAGAGCCGTCCCCCAACTTCAGCATTATGCCACGTGTGCCCCCGGGTTAGTGGTAATTGGCTATTAGAATCATGCAGGAAAATCCTCCAGGTGGGGGCCTGGAGGCGGGCATAAACCAGACCCCACTCTAGTTGCATTGGGAATAGACGAATTGAGGGTTTCTTTAGAAGAGTAAGTCTGCTTTCCAGAAAAGACAAGGTCATTGGTCTATTGAGAATGAAGATAATTACTGCTAAACAACAAGTATGTGTTGCCCCTTCGCCCAGAAACCGAAGCAGGTGTGCAGGCTTTAGGTCAGAGGCGCCTTCTTCTCCCCAGCTGACGGCACTTCTCTGCTCTGGCTCCAAGACACACGAGGTTTTGAACGTCAGCATCGGAGTCAGCGAGGCAGCTTGTCACAGGACACCAGTGCTCAGAGAAAGCACAGGTATGTTTGGCAAAATGTCCTATCTATGTCAGGGCTGGAGGTAAAACCTCTCTTTATCCCAAAACCTCCTAGGCTTTTCTCTTTTCTCTAGTTGAGCCACAAAGTAAAATTGAAGTAGCTGCCAGCATTCTGGGTTTGGTACAAGAATTACTTAGTTTCCCTGCAGGTAGAACTTTGCAGGGGATCACAATTTCTCTGTCCATTTATTGCTTACAAATGTATTTTGCCCATCTGTTTCCTAGCAACCCTCTTTTATTAGAAAGGGAAGGTGAGATTCACTCTGTGCCTGTTTGTAACATCTAATTTGTTCCTTCATCTAACAGTGTTTATTCAATTGGGCCTAAGATATGGTTGAGTGACCAGCATCTAGAGTTAGGTGGCTTATTTTCATCTGATACAGACTTGGATGATGTCATTTGGCAAAGGCGATGTTTCATCATTGATTAGTTTATTCATCAGAAGCGTTAAAATTAGGGTGGAGGGAAAATTAAAAATTATCCAAAGCGGCCTGTTCCTGTTTAAAAGTTGAGCTTGACTTTCTAGTTTTACTAAATGTATTATCTCGATATTTTGAGGTGCCATATTCTCTCTGTAGTTTCTTTGGTGGTGGAGTCAGAAGGAGAGTCTGGGAATTCTTTTGGATAGTGGCATGCTGGTGGCTTCAAGGGGCTTGGCGTCAGGAGCCTTGGGGTGAAGTCTGCAACTGCTTGCCTGACCCTGGGTGCATCTCCCAGAGGTTTTGTTTCCTCTTATGAAATTGCCGGCAGATAATGTTCTGCTTAAAGGGGAACCCTCCCATCCTGTTGGTGGCAATGCAAAGTGGTGCAGCCAGTCTGGGAAACAGTGTGGGGGTTCCTCAAAAAGTTAAACATCGAACAACCACATGATCCAGGAATTGCTGTACTAGGTATTTACCCAAAGGATACAAAAATGCAGATTCAAAGGGGGTACATGCACCATGATGTTTATAGCAGCAATGTCCACAGTAGCCAAACTATGGAGAGAATCCTAAAGTCCATGCACTGATGAATGGATAAAGCAGAAGTGGGATACATATATATAATGGTATATGACCCAGCTTCAAAAAGAATGAAATCTTACCATTTGCAAGGATGCGGATGGACCTAGAGTGTATTGAGCTAAGCAAAATCATTGAGGAAAGAGAAATATCCTATGCTCTCATGCTTGTGGAATTTCAGAAAGAAAACAGATGAACAGAGTGGAGGGGTGATGAGAGAGGCAAACAAGGAAATAGACTCAAACTTGGAGAACAAACTGAGTGTTGCTGCAGGACAGGGGCATGGGGGGAAGAGTTAAATGGGTGAGGGGTATTAAGGAGGGCACTTGTGATGAGCACCGGGTACTGTATGCAGGTGAGGAATCACTAAATCCTACCCCTGAAGCGAATATTCCATGGCATGTGAACTAACTGGAATTTAAGTAAAAGAAGAAAGGAAAAAGTGTTCTGCTTCATGAAGAGTGAGGTAAAATTGTAGTGATTTGGGCTGTACTATTCTATAGATGAGAGATGTGAAACACCCTGTTGTAGGATACACTAGTTTCTTATCACATAAGGAGTCCTCAGAAAGCTGCAATGAAAGATTCAGGTCTCAGAGCATGTTCATGTTCCACTGATATGTTACAGTTTGCGCAGGTAGGAAAGAAGGTGGAGAGAGAGGCAACAGAATGGGAAAGCAGGTGCGAAACGTTCAATACTTAGCATTATAGCTTTCTCATGAAAGCCTTGCGATTTTGGAAGCAGAGGGGGAATCCGGGAGCTTTGCAGGAGACAGGGGAGTTCCAGGACTGGGTAAAGCTGACAGGGGTCCCAGAGGAGAGCTGAATGCATTCTGCAGCAGGGTGTGGGAAGGGGTGGCTGTGGGTCTCCTGGGTGAGATTTGTGACAGGTGAGGGCTGTGTGCAAGTTCCTGGCTGAGGGCAAGGGAGGCACAGGCGGCGAGCTGGCAGAGAACCTTCTTCTGGGCCACCAGCCTCACCCAACACACAGCCTCATCTTCTGTTCCTGTCACTCCAATTCAGACTTCTCCGAAGGTGAGTGAGAACACATCAAGAGCATTCTTAACAGAAGGGAAAGCATGTGCAAAGGCTCTGGGGCAGGAGAATTTCAGGTATGTCCAGGAGCAGCAAGAAGGCCCTGTGGCCACAGGAGACACCTTAGGACATGACCTCAGAGAGGTGACAGAAAAAACCATTCCAGGGCTATAACCCCATGAGACCCTGTTTCACTGGGCCATCCTGGCTACAGTGTTGAGAACAGATGACAGAGGGTTGAAGATGGCAAGGCAGGTCAATGACAAAGCTTTTACAGGAACTCAGGCACTGTGGACCAGACAGGTGGCCTTGGATGGAGTGGTTAGACCTATTCTGGGTCCATTTTGAAGATGGAGCTCACAGGATTTGCTGATGGGTTAGCTATTAGGAGCAGGAGAACGGAGGAGTTGGGGTAACTCCCAGCTGTTGTGGGTTGTCCTGATCGAGGGGAAGGAGAGGGTTTCTGGGGGTAGGAGGTAGTCCGTGTTCTGCATGCTGAGGAAGGTGCCTTTCCCAGTGGATCTGCTGAGGTTTGTGTCTGGGAGAACCTTTCACATCTCCTCCCTCAGCAATGCTCAAGTACAAGTATTCCCCACTTTTTAAACGTTCACAGTAAGACACTGGGCTTTCTTGAAAGAACTATGTTATTACCCAGCTTCAGTAAGAGGAAGAGACCTGAAGAGGATTTCCCTCTTATTAAAAAAGGTGAACAGTGAGAATCGCGGTCAGCATCTGTTTTGGGGAGAAGCATGACAGAGGCGGCGTGCACCCCAACCAGCTCCTTCCGCTGGGAACCGCTCTCTGCATCCAGCCACCAGCACTTTGAATTGTGTCTGTAAGCCTCTGCTGTGCTTTATCTTCATTTATGCTGGGCCTCCGTCAGAAACTTGTTTCCTGAGGCCTAAGAAAAGCCAAAGAGAAGGAATTTTGGAGTCTGAGGACACTATCTAATTGTTCCGTGTAAATTAATGGCCATTCCTTCTTGACACCATTTCTGCTGTGCAAGGTTTCTCAGAAGCCCTGTACTTTCAAAGAGCAGGGAAACCTATACCCCATGCTGCGGGGTTAGTTTTAGTCTCCATGCTGGACAGAACATTTCATGACTGTCGGATTTTCTCACTCAAACATTGAGACTTTGACCACCTTCACCCGTTTCTAGCACCCCATCTCCGAATCTGGCACCTACCAATCTGCTCTCAGTATCTATGCGTTCAGTATTTGTTTATTCCACATTGAATGTACATGAGAGCATCTGGTATTGGTCTTTCTGTGTCTGAGTTACTTGGCATAAGGCCCCCAAGGTCTGTGTTTCCATGTCTGGTTCTTGTGAATAATGCTGCAGTGAACGTGGGAGTGCATCTGTCTTTTTGAGGCAGTATTTTTGTGTTCTCCAAATCAATACTCAGTAGAGCCATTACTTGTCCATGTGGTAGTTGCATTTATTTTTTCAGGAACCTCCATACCGTTTGTCACAGTGGCTGCACCAATTTCCATTCCCACCAACAGTGCACACAGTCTCCTCATCTGCACACCCTTGACCCCACCTGGTGTCTGTCTCTGGGACAATAGGTGTTCCAACACTTGTGAGGGGATAGCCAATTGTGGGTTTGATGATGTTTCCCTGACCATATTAAGTGATGTCGAACAACTTTCTCTGTCTGTTGGCACATGTGTGCCATCTTTGGAAAGTATCTATTCACATATTCCCCCCATTTTTTATACATTTTTTTTGTTTTGATTTGTATGAGTGTTGTGTGTATTTTGGATATTAGCCTCTTCTCACACGTATGATTCACAGATATTTTTTTTCTTATTGGGTCAGTGGCCATTTTAGTTTTTGCTGGTTTGTTTTGCCGTGTGGAAGATTTCAGTTTGAAGTTGTTCCACTTGTTTATTTTTGCTTTTGTTGCCTTTGCATTTGGTGTCCGATCTGAAGACTCTTTGCCAAAACTAATGTCGAGAGACTTAGTACCTGTGTCTTCTTGGAGGTTTATGGATTCAGGTCTTATGTTCAAATCGTTCATCCATTAAAAATTTTGTGTGTGGTGTAAGAAAGTGACCCAGTTATATTCTTCTGCATTTAGTGTCCAGTTTGCCTGTTACCGCTCACTGAAGAGACAGTCCTTCCCTCATGGTGTATCTTCTGCTGCTGTGTCGTAAGTTAGGATCATCTTCGTGTGGGTAAGTTTGTGAGCTTTCTGTTCTGTTCCACTGACCTGGTGTCTGTGTTTATGCCAGTTCCATCCTGTTTTGAAGACAACAGCTTTGTAATCTAGCTTGAAATCCAGGAGTGTGTTGACCGCACCTTTCTGTCTCCATGTTACTTTGGGTATTTGGGGTCTTTTGTGATTCCATACAAGTTTGAGGACTGTTATCTATTTCCTCGAATAGTGCCACTAGAATTCAGATAGGGATTTCATCACATCTGTCGATTGCTTTGGGTACGATGTACATGTTCACATAATTAACTCTTCCAGTTAAGGAACATGGCGTAAGTTTCCATTTGTTTGTGTTGCCTTCCAAATCTTTGACCCATACATCCTGCGCCCCTTGACACACGTGTTTTTCATTTCCTTTCTGCCATGTGTTGAGTGTACTGTCTTTCTCATTTTTGGTTACTTTTATTCCTAGATTTTTTTTGGTGCAATTGTAAATGGCATTGCTTTTTTAATTTCTCTTTGCGAAAGTGTGTCATCAGTACAGAAATGCAAGAAGTTGGGTCATCTGTGTGGCCCCATAGGTGAAGCGTCTGCCTTCAGCTCAGGTCATGAACCCAGAGATCTGGGATCGAGCCCCCTGTTGGGCTCCCCGCTTATCGAGGGTCTGCTTCTCCCTCTTTCTGTCACTCCCCCTGCTCGTACTTTTTCTCTTCCTATCAAATAAATAAATAAAATCTGAAAGAAAAGACAACAGGTCTCTGTATATTGACTTTATATCCTGCAGCTTTCTTGAATTTGTTTATTCTAACAGATTTTTTGTGTGTGTGTGGAATCTTTCGGGATTTCATGTCCTTTGCAAATATTGATAGTATTCCTGTAAGGATTTCATATCTTTCTCTTTTTTTAAAATGATGTTAGTCACCCTACAGTACTTCATTTGTTTTTGATGTAGTGTTCCATGATTCATTGTTTGCATATAACACCTAGTGCTCATTATGACACGTGCCCTCCTTTTTTTTTTAAAGAATTTACTTATTTATTCGACAGATATAGAGACAGCCAGCGAGAGAGGGAACACAAGCAGGGGGAGTGGGAGAGGAAGAAGCAGGCTCATGACGGAGGAGCCTGTTGTGGGGCTCGATCCCATAACGCCGGGATCACACCCTGAGCCGAAGGCAGACGCTTAACCGCTGTGCCACCCAGGCGCCCCAACACGTGCCCTCCTTAATACCCATCACCAGGATTACCGATTCCCCTTCCTCTCCCTTTCTGCAACCTTCAGTTTGTTTCCCAGTGTTAGTAGTCTCTCATGGTTCATCTCCCCCTCTCATTCCCCCCTTCACTTTTCCCTTCCTTCTCCTAATGTCCTCCATGCTATTCCTTCCATTCCACATAGGAGTCAAACCATATGATAATTGTCTTTCTCTGCTTGACTTAATTTCACTTAGCATAATCCCCTCCTGATCCATCCACGTTGGTGCAAATGGTGGGTATTCATCCTTTCTGATGACTGAGTAATAGTCCATTGTATAGATGAACCACATCTTCTTTGTCCATTCATCTGCTGAAGGACATCTTGGCTCCTTCCACAGTTTGGATATTATGGACACTGCTGCTATGAACATTGGGATACAGGTGCCCCTTCTTTTCATTACTCTGTGTCTATGGGGTAAATACCCAGTAGTGCAATTGGTGGGTCGTAGGATAGCTCTGTGTTTAACGTATTGAGGAACCTCCATATTGGTTTCAAAAGTGGCTGTACCAGCTTGAATTCTCACGAGTAGTGTAAGAGGGCTCCCCTTTCTTCACATCCTCTCTGACTTTTTTTTTTTATTTCTGTCTTATTAATTTTTTTTCAAGATTTTATTGATTTATTCTACAGAGATAGAGACAGCCAGCGAGAGAGGGAACACAAGCAGGGGGAGTGGGAGAGGAAGAAGCAGGCTCATGACGGAGGAGCCTGATGTGGGGCTCGATCCCATAAGGCCAGGATCACGCCCTGAGCCGAAGGCAGACGCTTAACCAATGTGACACCCAGGTGCCCCCTGCCTTGTTAATTTTAACCATTCTAACTGGTGTAAGGTGGTATCTCATTGTAGTTTTGATTTGTATTTGCCTGATGGCAATTGATGTGGAGCATTTTTTCATGTGTCGGCCATTTGTATGTCTTCTCTGGAGAAGTATCTCTTTGTGTCTTCTGCCCATTTTTTGGGTGTCGAGTTTGAGGAGTTCTTTATAGATCTTGGATACCAGCCCTTTATCTGTAAAATCATTTGCAGATATCTTCTTCAATTCCATAGGTTGCCTTTTTGTTTTTTGATCATTTGCTTTGCCAAGCAGAAGCTTTTTATCCTGATGAAGTGCCCATAGTTCATTTTTGCTTTTATTTCTTTGCCTTTAGAGACGTGGCTTGCAAGAAGTTGTTGTGTTCAAAGTTGAAGAGTTCTTTTGATATTGATATGAGACAGGAATCCATTATCTTATTTTCCTGATTGTATTCGAGTCCTCTGTCTTTCTTGGTGAGTCTAGCTAAGTTTGTCAGTTTTGTTTATCGTTCCAAAAAAGGCCGCTCTCATTTTCATTGTTTTTTTTTTTTTTGTCTTTTTAGTCTCCGTTGGATTTATTTATGCATTCCTTTTTGTTATTTCCTTATTTCTACTAATTTGGGGCTTTGTTTGTTGTTTTATTTTCTACTTCTTTACCACATAAATCAGGTTGTTTATTGGAGAGCATTCTCATGGATTGATGAAGACTTGAATTTCTATGAATGTCCCCCATAAAGTTACTTTTGCTGCATCCCATAAGTTTTTGTAGGTTGTCTTTTTATCAGTGTCAAAGTACTTCTAAAAAATTTTTGATTTCTTCTTTGACTGTTGGTTGTTCAGTAGCTTGTTGTTAAATCTCCACATATTTTTTTAAGATTATTTAGGTATCTGACAGAGAGTGAGACAGCAAGAGAGGGAACGCAAGCTGGGTGGTGGGAGAGGGAGAAGCAGGCTTCCGAATGAGCAACGAGCCTGATTTGGAGCTAGATCCCAGAATCCTGGGATCAAGACCCGAGCTGAAAGGAGATCCTTAATGACTGAACCACCCAGGCCCCAAAAATCTTCACCTATTTTTGACTGTCCCATTTTTTTCTTGAGACTGATTTCTAGTTTCATATCATTGTGGATGGACAAGATTTGAAGCAGAAGGTGAAGAGAGCATTCAGATGAAAGGTTTGTTTCCTGGAGGGTTTTCTGAGGGCAGACCATGAGTTCAGTGGGGACGGAGGAAGGTTTTGTGAGACGGGGGTGGGGTTAACCCTTGTTAGAATTACTGACTACTACCATGCAGGCTGTGTGCTACCGTTCACACCGTAGTCCTGATGGACGTGTACTTCATTAGAAATATTTTCTAGGAGGTGTAGGCATAGCCTTCACTTAAAGAAAGATGGCATGTGGGTTCATGGCATGACCCCAGGTCACCAACCAGGATGTATGGTATTGTGGGTGATCAGAAACAGGCTTTCTGTGGGAAGTGACAGAAATAAGGTATGGTGAGCTCCATGACCATAGGTGAGGTCCCGAGTGACGCACTGGGTGTTGGGTTCTGTGGATCTGTCTCATCAGGTGCTGTGGAATTCAGGGACACCCTCCTGTCTGTGGATTTGTGTGGAGACAGGTAGACATCAGTGTCTGGCCAGGCACGAGGGTCGCACTGGCCCACCACCAGAGGTGCAGCGTGCGGGGGAGCCACTGCTTGGTTTCCACGAAAGCTGACCAGGGTCTGTGACCATGATTCCTAGCAGCCGCAAGGGGAGAGGAGGCCGGGGGTGGTGCACACTTCCTAGACTTGTGGTCAGGACTAGTCTGGATCCCACTGAAGTCAGCCACACCGGGCACAGAAGGTACCCAGTCAGTGTAGCTTTGGGCACTGCTCCCATGGTACTTCGTGCCAGCTCCATGCTGCCACCTCCTGCTTTTCATCATCATCTTCAAAGTCATGTGCCTCTGCTCTTGCCCCATGGCCTCCGGGGTATTGTCCGTCCTCCATCTGGCCCTCGTCCCTGGTGCCCTGTGCAGTCCGATGCCAGTGTAGCCTTCTCGAGACAAACATCTGGCCCTGATGGAACACTTCCATGGATCTCGTGTGATGCGAGGATGATGCCCTGCCCTGGAAGGGGGCTGCAGGTCCCCAATCAGGACAGCCATGTCTCCCTTTTCAGCATGGCCTGCCCTCCCCTCAGTCTTCTTCAGGGAAGCTCTCCCCACTTCCTGAGATGACAGCTCTGAACTTAAAAATGAATGTTATTTTACATATCTCTATGCCTTAGTTCATCCATGGCATGTCTTTCAACCCCGTTAGTGGGGATTTTTAGCAGTTCTGAAGGGCTGTCTGCTCAAGGAGGGGACGACCTGGGTGGGGCAGCTTTCCCTCTCATCTCCCTCAGCATGTCTCTGAGCCCTGAGGCCAGCTGTCCCACTGAAGATTGAGGGACTAGAGCCAGCCCATCCTGAGCACAGGCTGCGTCAGCTCATAGACTGATGCGTGTTGGAGCGGTGGGCCGCTGGCATGGGTCAGGGGCAGGCAGTGTCTCCTTCTCATTCCTTCCCTCCCTTCCTCCCAGAGGTAGCTCAGAGCAGCCTTCAACCCCTGCATCTCCAGATCCCTTGACCTGTGCCTCCTGTGTTCAGCTGGTGACCTTGGAGTTTCGCATGGATTCTACCTCCCGTACCCTCTCCTGTAGCAGTTCCTGGATCAGGGGAGGGTCGGACCCTTGTCTGTTTTTGGTCTTCTTCCTTTCCCACACCAAGCCCACCCACCTTTGCATCTTCCATGTATGTGCTTGGAAGCAATCCCATCCACAGGGAACCTATTAGCCAAATGGATCCAGGCAATGAACATTGAAGTAGAGATCCAGGATCCATAATAAACCTGCTCTGAAACCTGTCCCAAAGTCTGTGACTCTCTCACACTGAAACAGAAACAATAATAGCTTTCTGGACTGTGAAGTGACATGTCTTTCTACTTCCAATCTTGAATGCAAAGGTGCTGAGCCTGGACTGAAAAGGACCATGGCTCGCGTGGGCTGGGATCCACGGGAAGAACCCAGTGAAATCTGAATTTGAGGAATGGAGTGAATAATTATTGTAGAGTGAATCCTCCCAAGTAGGGCTTATGCACATTGCACAGGAAAAGCTTTTTCAAAGAGCTTCCTGAAAGAAAAATCTTTTTTTAAAATTTATATTAATTCCACTAGAGCTAACATACAATGTTACATTAGTTTCAGGTATACAATAGAGTGATTCAGTAATTCTACGTATTACTCAGTGGTCATCAAGAAAAGTGTCCTCTTAATCCCCTTCATCTATTTCACTCATCCCTCTATCCACCTCCTCTCTGCTAACCTTCCGTTTGTTCTCTATTGTTAAGAGTTTGTATTTTGGTGTGTCTCCTTTTTCTCTTTTAGTTATTTATTTTTGTTTGTTTCTTAAATTCCCCATTAGAGTGACATCGTATGGGATTTGTCTTTCTCTGACTGACTGATTTTAGTTAGGATAATACTCTCTAGCTCCATCCATATGGCTGCAAATGGCAAGGTTTCATTCTTTTTCAAGCCGAGTAATACTCCATTGTGTGTGTGTGTGTGTGTGTGTGTGTGTGTGTGTGTGTGTGAATACACACATCTATCATCACATTTGTCAATTTTTCTACAGACACTTGGGTTGCTTCCATATTGTGATATTGTAAATAATGGTGCAAGAAACATAGGGGTGCACGTATCCTTTTACGTTACTTTTTTCCTATTCTTTGGGTAAATATGAGTAGTGTGAATGTTGGATCGTAGGGTAGTTCTATATTTAATTTTTTGAGGAACCTTCATACTGTTTTCCACGGTGGCCACCACAGTTTGCATTCCCACCCACAGTTCACGAGGATTCCCCTTTATCCACATCCTCCCAACAGCTGCTCTTTGTTGTGCTTTTGATGTTAGCCATTCTGACAGGTTTGAGGTATTACCTCATTGTCCTTTGGATTTACATTTTCCTGATGATGGGTGATGTTGAACATCTTTTCACGGGACTGTTGGCCATTTGTATTTCTTCTTTGGAGAAATGTCTGTCCATGTCTTCTGCCTATTTTTTAACTGGATTATTTGTTTTTTGGGGGTTGAGTAGTATCAGTTGTATATGTTTTGGACACTATCCCTTTATTGCATATGATCTTTGCAAATATCTTCTCCCTTTGAGTAGGTTGTCTTATTATTTTTACGTTTTCATTGTTCTTCTGCCGTGTGGAAACTTTTTATTTTGCTGTATTCCCAATAGTTTATTTTTGCTTTCATTTCCTTTGCCTCAGGACACAGTCTAGAAAAACGTTGGTATGGTCCATGTCAAGAAGTTACTGTCTTCCCTCCTGTAGGATTTTTATGGATTCAGGTCTCATATTGAGGTCATGAAACTGTTTTGTGTTTGTCTTTATTGTGTAAGAAAGCAGTCTAATTTCATTCTTTTGTGCGTAGCTGTCTAGTTTTCCCAACACCATTTGTTGTAGAGACTGTCCTTTTCCCTTTTGATATCGTTGCTTGCTTTGTGGAAGATTCATGGACCACATAATTGTGGGTTTCTGTCTGAACTTGTATCCTGTTCCTTTGGTCGCTGTGTCTATTTTTGTGCCATACTGTCTTGTTAGGATGACTGCAGCTTTGTAGTATAACCTGAAATCTGAAATTGTGAGTCCTCCAGCTTTGTTTTTCTTTTCCACATTGCACTGGCTGTTCGGAATCTTTAGTGGTTCCATACAAATGTTTAGAATTGTTTATTCGAGGTCTTTTGTTCTTTAATTTAAATTCAATTAGCCAACTTACAGTACATCATTCGTTTCAGATGTAGTCTTCAATAAATTTTCAGTCTTGTGTATCACCCAGTGCTCATTGTATCGTGTGACCTCCTTAATGCTACTCACCCAGTTACCCCCCCTCAACTTCTCCTCCAACAATCATCAGTTTCTTGCGATAGTTAAGAGTCCATCATGGGTTTTCTCCCTCTCTGATGACTTCCCATTCTATTTTCCCTTCCTTCCCCTATGGTCTTCTTCCTTGTTTCTGATATTCCACATAGGAGTGAAAGCATATGATCATTGTCTTTCTTTCATTGACTTATTCCACTCAGCATAATACCCTCCAGCTCCACCCAGGTCGGTGTGATGGTAAGTATTCATCCTATCTGATGGCTGAGTAATATCCCATTATATATATGATCCACATCTTCTTTATCCATTCATCTATCCATGGTCATCTGCACTCCTTCCGCAGCTTGTCTATTATGGATATTGTTGCTATGAACACTGGTGTGCATGTGTCCTGTCTTCACTACCTCTGTCTCTGGGGGTAAATACCCAGTAGTGCAATTGCTGGGACATAGGGTAGCTTTATTTATAACTTCTTGAGGAAATTCTGTACCATTTTCAAGAGTGGCTGTACCGGACTGCATTCGTACAGGGGTGTAAGAGGGTTCCCGTTTCTCCATATCCTCTCCAACATATATAGTTTCATGTCTTCTTATTTTTAGATATTCGGCCTCGTGTGATATGGCATCTATAGGGGTTTACATTTGTATTTCCCTGAAGCCAAGTGATATGAAGCATTTATGCATGTATCTTTTGATCACCAGTACGTCTTTATCAGTGAAATGACTTCCCATTTTAATCTATCTCAACACCTAAAGCTGGGGAAGGCACTGAAGCTGGATGATGCCATTGGTTGGAAGTGTGGAGAATTTCAAAAGATCTCCGTGGAGAGCAAGTTTAAAGGTCAGTGTGAAGCTACTAATTGGATCCGGGGAGATCTCTGAAAGTGGGGGTTGCCTGGGATGGGCTGAGGGGGGCCCTCCGATTTTCCTATGAATCCTTGCTGCAGCCCCAAATGGACAGTTTCCTGCTGTGGGGCAGGCTGAGTCCTCTAGTCGTGCAGAGGTGAGCCCAATGCCTGGTGCCTTGGAGGCAGGCAAACGGGGAGGGACCCTCAGCAGAAGACCCAGGGTTAGGTTAGGCCTTAAGAGACAGCAGGTCCGAACTGCCCAGTGCTCAGAGAACTCTCATGCCGAGTGAGATGAGGGCACAAGGGCGGGTGAGTGTGAGCCTTGGGGTTTCATCTGGAAGGGCCCACAAAAGTCGGGGTTCACCAGAAGGGACTCTCAGGGGGTGCCCCAATTCTCTTGCCCTGAATGCTCTGTTGTGCCCCCAAATGGTACAGTTTCCTGTGGGCTGCAGGCTGAGTCCTACAGTGGGGCTTCGGTGTCCCCAATCCCCCGGAGTGGGGTGCCAGGGCCCTGGGGAGGGGCCCCTCAGTGGCCAACCTAGGGTAAGGGTTAGGGTCCAGGAGCCCGGTAGGGACTATCTGCAAGCTGTGCGGCGAGCTCTGTGGAGGGCTGAGAGGAGGCCATGGGGGAGGGTGAGAATGGGCCTCAGGGTTGGGGCATGGGAGGCTGCCAAAGGATGGGGATGGGCTCCGGGGGCCTCCCCAAGTTCTCGTGCCCTGTAGGCTCCGTAGAGCCCCAAGGGGCACGGTTTCCTGTCAGGTGGCAAGCTGAGTCCTGCAGTGGGGCACAGGTATCCCAATTCCCCCGGGCTGCGGTGTAAGGCTCCTGGGGAGGCCCCCACACCCACAGCCGACCTAGGGCTAGGTTTAGGCCCAGGAGCCCCGCAGGCCCGATCTGCTGGCTGTATGGCTAGTTACACGGGCTGATGTGAGGGTGTGGGGGAGGGTGAGCGTGGGCCTCAGGGTTGGGGTGCGGGAGGCCACCGAGGTTCGCTGGTGTCTCAGGAAGGCCCTACTGGTTCTCCTGCCCTGAATGCTCTATGGCCTCCCAGGGTGCACGGTTTCCTGTGGGGTGGCAGACTGAGTCCTGCTGTGGGGCTCAGGTGTCCCGAATCCCCGTGGTTGCAGCTCCAGGCTCCTGGGGAGGGGCCCCTCCACAGATGAACTAGGGTTAGGGTTGGGGCCCAGGAACCCCGCAGGCCAGATCTGCCCAGTATATGGCGAGCTCAGCCGCGGCCTGAGGTGAGGGTGCAGGATGGGGTGAGCATGGGCTTCAATGGTGGGTTTAGGGATCGCCGAAGTTCGCCGGGGGCTCTGGGGGCCCTCCTGGTTCTCCCGCCCTGAATGCTCTACAGCCTCCCAAGGGGCACGGTTTCCTGCGGGCTGGCAGGCTTTGTCCTGCAGTGGGGCTCAGGTGTCCCCAGTCCCTGGTGCTGCGGCACTGGGCCCCAGGGGAGGGGCCCTACCCAGTGGACCTAGGGTCAGGTCTAGGCCTCAGGAACCTGGCAGGCCTGATCTGCCGGCTCTGCGTCGAGGTCGGTGGCAAGCTGAAGGGAAGGCGTGGGGCGGGATGAGCATGGGCCTCAGGGTTGGGGTGTAGGGGGCTGCCGAGGATCGCTGGTGGCTCAGGGGGGCCCTACCAGTTCTTCTGCACAGGATGCTCTGCGGCGCCCCAAGGGGTATGGTTTCCTGAGGGGTGGCAGGCTTAGTCCCGTGGTGGGGCTCAGGTGTACCCAAGCCCCAAGGTTAGGGTACGGATTAGGGTATGGGTTAAGGTTAGGGTATGGGTTACGGTTAGGGTATGGGTGAGGGTAGGGGTTAGGGTTAGGGTAAGGAGAGGGTATGGGTTAGGGTTGGGTTTAGGGGTTACAGGTTAGAGGTTATGGGTTAGGGTACAGATTAGGGTTTAGGGTACGGGTTAGGGTTTAGGGTTTGGGTTTAGGGTTAGGGTTTGGGTTGGAGTACGGGTTAGGTTTAGGGTACGGGTCAGGGTTAGGGTATGGGTTAGTGTACGCATTAGGGTACGGTTTAGGGTACGGGTTAGGGTACGGTTTAGGGTAAGTGTTTGCGTACGGATTTGGGTACGGCTTAGGGTACGGGTTATGGTTAGGGTACGGGTTAGGGAACGGGTTAGGGATAGGGATTGGGTACGGTTTAGGGTTAGGGTATGGGTTAGGGTACGGGTTAGGGTACAGGTTAGGGTTAGGTATGGGTTAGGCTATGGGTCAGGGTCCGGGTTAGAGATAGGGTACGGGTTAGAGTATGGGTTAGGGTACGGGTTAGGGTATGGGTTAACGTTAAGGTAAGGGTATGGGTTAAGGTTAAGGTAAGGGTACTGGTTAGGGTTAGGGTACAGGTAGGGTTAGGGTACGGGTCATGGTACGAGTTAGGATATGGGTTAGGGTCAGGGTTTAGGGTTTAGTGTTAAAGTAAGGGTATGGGTTAGGGTACTTGTTAGGGTTACGGTTAGGTTTAGGGTACGGTTTAAATTACGGGTTAGGGTATAGTTTAGGGTTAGGGTTAGGGTACGGGTTAGAGTACGTGTTAGGGTTTCGGTTAGGGTTAGGGTATAGGTTAGGGTTAGGGTTAGGGTACGGGTTAGGGTTAGGTTTAGGTTTAGGTTACGGTTTAGGGGTAGGGTTAGCTGAAGGGGTAGGGTTAGGGGTAGGGTTAGGGGTATGGTAGGGGTCGGGGTTGGGTTAGGGTTTAGGGTTAGGTTTTGGGGTTAGTGGTTAAGGTTAGGGTTTAGTGTTTAGGGTTTCGGGATTAGGGTTAGGGGTTAGGGTTTAGGGTTTAGTGTTAATGTTAGGGTTTAGGGTTTAAGGATTAGGGTTTAGGGTTAGGTTTAGGGTAGGGTTAGGGTTAGGGTAAGTGTTAGGGGTTAGGGTTAGGATTAGGGGTTAAGGTTTAGGGTTTAAGGTTAGGGCTTAGGGTTTAGGGTTAGGGTTAGACCCCAGTAGGCCAGCAGGACCGATGCGCCGGCTGTGCGGCGAGTGGAGGAGTGGGATGATTGAGGGTGCTGGCGAGCTGGAGTATGTTATCCCGCGTTTTGGCGCAGGGGACCTTTGAACACCACTCCTGGCTCGGAGGGCCCTGCCCATTCTCCCGCCCTGAATGACCGGCGGCGCCCCTAGCGGCCTGGGTCGTGGCGGGGTGGCAGTGTGAGTCTGGCACTGCGGTTTGGGGGTCCCCAATGCCATGCGTTGCAGCGCAAGGGCCCTTGGGAGGGGCCCCTGGGGCCGTCCTAGGGTTACTGTTAGCACCCAGGAGTCCGGTAGACATGATCCGCCAGCTGTGCAGTAGCGGAGGGCCAGGCCAAGGTGAGGGCGCTGGCGAGCTGGGGCGTGGGCCCATGCAGTTTGGCGCGGGGGCCTTGGAAGGTCGCCTGGGGATTGGATGGCCCTGCCGGTTCTCCCGCCCTGAATGGCCAGAGGCGCCCCTAGCGACCCGGGTCGTGGCGGGGCAGCACGGTGAGTATGGCGCTGGGGCTCGGGGGTCCCCAATCCCTGGCGTTGCTGTGCCAGGCCCCTTGGGAAGTTCCCCTTGGGGGCCAACCTAAGGTTAGGGTTAGCCCCCAGGGGGCTGGAGGCCAGATCCGCTGGCTGTTTGGTGAGCAGAGGGGCGGGTCGAGGTGAGGGCGCTGGTGAGCGGGAGCATCAGCCCAAGCATTTTGGTGCGTGGGCCCTTAGATGTTCACCGGGACTCGGAGGTCCCTGCCCATTCTCCCGACCTGAATGACCAGTGGCGCCCCTAGTGGCCTGCGTGCCAGCGGGGTGGCAGGGTGTGTCCAGCGCTGGGGCTTGGGGTTCATCAATCCCCGGTGTTGCCGGACAGGCCCCTTGGGAGGGGCCCCTCAGGGGCCAACCTAGGGTTAGGGTTAGCCCCCAGGAGGCCGGCAGGCCCCATACGCCAGCTGTGCAGCGAGCGGAGGGGCGGGCCGAGGTGAGTGCCCTGGCGAGCTGGAAGGTGGTACCCAAAGTTTTGGCACCAGGGGCCCTCGAATGTCGCCGGGGACTCGGAGGGCCCTGCCCGTTCTCCCGCCCTTAATGAGTGGCGGCTCCCCTAGCAACCCGAGTGGTGGCGGGGCTGCAGGGTGGGTCTGGTGCTGAGGCTCGGGGGTCCCCAATGCCAGGCGTTGCGGCACCAGGCCCCTTGGGCGGGGCCCCTTGGGGGCCGAACTAGGGTAAAGGTTAGCTCCTGGAGGCCGGCAGGCACGATCCACAGTCTGGGGCGAATGGAGGTGTGGTCGAAGATCGGGGCGCTGGCGAGCAAGAGAGTGGGCCCCAGCGTTTTGGCGCTGGGGGCCTTCGAAGGTCACCGGGGCAGGGAGGGCCCTGCCCGTTCTCCCGCCCTGAATGATTGGCGGTACCCTAGCAGCCCGGGTGTGGGCGGGGCGGAACGGTGAGTCCAGCGTTGCGACTCGGGGGTCTCCAATCCCTGGCGTTCGGCGGCAGTCCCTTTGGGAGGGGCACCTTGGGGGCCGACCTAGGGTTAGGGTTATCCCCCAGGAGGCCGGCAGGCTCAATCCACCGGCTCTGTGGTGAATTGGGGGGTGGACCAAGGTGAGGTCGCTGGCGAACGGAAGCGTGGGCCCCAACATTTTGGCTCGGTGGGCTTTCAAATGTCGCAGGGGGCTCGGAGGGCCCTGCTCCTTCTCCCGCCATGAAGGACCGGCGACGCCCCTAGCTCCCCGGGTGGCAGCGGGGTGGCAGGGTCAGTCCTGCACTGGTGCTTGGGTTTCCCAATCCCCAGCGTTGCGGCGCCAGGCCCCTTGGGAGGGGCCCCTCTGGGACTGTCCTAGGGTTAGGTTAACCCCCAGGAGGCCAGCAGTCCAGATCCGCAGGCTGTGCAGTGAGCGGAGGAGGGATTGACCGTGGTAGGGCGCAGTTGAGCGGAAGCGTGGTACCCAGTGTTTTGGCGTGGGGGGCCTTCTTATTTCACCGGAGGCTCGGAGGGCCCTGCCGGTTATCCCGCCCTGAATGCCCGGAGTCGCTCCTAGAGGCCCGCGTGGCGGCGGGGCAGCAGGGTGGCCCGGCGCTCGGGCTTGCGGGTCCCCAATCCCTGCCATTGTGGCACCAAGCCTCTTGGGAGGGGCCACTCTGGGGCCCATCTAGGGTTACCATTAGCCCTGAGGAGCCCGGAGGCCAGATCCGCCACCTGTGTGGCTAGAGGGGGGGCGGTCTGAGGTGAGAGCGCTGTAGAGCGGGAGCATGGGCTTCAGCGTTTTGGCGCGGGGTACCTATAAATGTCGCTGGGGGCTCGGAGGGCCCTGCCCGTTCCCCCACCCTGAATGACCGGTGGCGCCCCAAGTGGCCCGGGTGGCGGCGGAGGGGCAGGTTGAGTACATCATTGGGGCTTGGGGGTCCTCAATCTCCAGCATCGTGGCGCCAGGCCCTTGGGGAGTGCCCTTCGGGGGACGACCTGGGGTAAGGGTTAGCCCCCAGGAGGCCGGCAGGCCCAATAAGATGGCTGTGGGGCGAGCGGAGGAGTGGGCTGAGGTGAGGGCGATGGGGAGCAAGATTGTGGGCCCCTGCATTTTGGCACTGGAGGCTTCAAATATCTCCGGTTCCTCCAGGGCCCTGTCCCTTCTCCCGCCCTGAATGACGGGCGGCGCCACTAGCGTCCCGGGTGGCGACGTGGCGGCAGGGTGAGTCTGGCTCTGGGTCTTGGGGTCCCTGATCCCCAGTGTAGCGGCACCAGGACCCTTGGGAGGGGCCCCTGGGTGGCTGACCTAGGGTTAGGGTTAGCCCCCAGGAGGCCGGCAGGTGGGATCCGGCCACTGTCCGGGGAGCGGAGGGCGGGGCCGAGGTGAGGGCGTTGGGGAGCGGGAGCGTGGGCACCAGCGTTTTGGCACGGGGAGCCTTGGAAGGCCACCGGGGGCTCGGAAGGCCCTGCCCCTTCTCTCGCCCTGAATGACCCGCAGTGCTCCTAGCGGCCTGGGTGGCGGCGTTGCGGTAGGGTGAGTGTGGCTCTGGGGCTTGAGGTTCCCGATCCCCGGCGAAGCGGCACCAGGACCCTTGGGAGGGGCCCCTGGGTGGCCGACCTAGGGTTAGGGTTAGCACCCGGGAGGCCGGCAGGCGGGATCCGCCCGCTGTGCGTGGAGCGGAGGGGCGGGCCGAGGTGAGGGCGCTGGCGAGCAAGAGCCTGGGCCCAAGCGTTTTGGCACCGGGGGCCTTCGAATGTCTCCGGGGACTCGGCGGGCCCTGCCCATTCTCCTCCCTGAATGACCGGCGGCGCCCCTAGCAGCCCAGGTGGCGGCGGGGCGGCATGTAAGTCCGGGCATAGGGCTCGGGGGCCCCAGTCCACCGCGTTGCGGCGCCAGGCCCCTTGGGAGGGGCCCCTCGGAGGCTGACCTAGGGTGAGGTTTAGCCCCTAGGATGCCGGCAGGCCCTATTCGCCAGCCGTGTGGAGACTGGAGTGGCGGACCGAGGTGAGGGCACTGGTGAGCGGGAGCGTGGGCCCGGGTGTTTTGGCGCGGGGGGCCTTTGAAGGTCGCCGTGTCTTGGAGGGCCCTGCCCGTGCTCCCGCCCTGAATGAACGGCACCACCCCAAGCCCCCGGGTGGCGGCTGGGTGGCAGGGTGAGTCCAGTGCTGAGGCTCGGGGGTCCCCAATCCCCAGCGTTGCGGCGCCAGATCCCTTGGGAGGGGCCCCTCGGGGGTCGATCTAGGGTTGCGGTTAGCCCCCAGGAGGCCGGTGGACCCGATCAGCGGCTGTGCGGCACGCGGAGGGTTGGGCCGAGGTGAGGGCGCTGGCGAGACTGAGCATGAGCCCAAGCGTTTTAGTGCGGGGGCCCTTCGAAGGTCAGTGGGGGCTCGGAGGGACCTGCCCGTTCTCCCGCTCTGAATGACCGGCGGGGCCCCTAGAGGCTCCGGTGCCTGAAGGGCAGCAGGGTGAGACCGGCACTTGGGTTGGGGTCCCCATTCCCGGCCGGCGTTGTGGCGCCAGGCCACTTGGGAAGGGCCCCTCCGTGGCCGAACTACAGTTAGGGTTAGCCCCCAGGAGGCCAGCAGGCCCGATACACCGCCTGTGCGTCGAGCGGAGCGTTGGGCCGAGGTGAGGGTGCTGGTGAACATGAGCCCGGGCCCAAGCGTTTTGGTTCGGGGCGCCTTCGAAGGTCGGCGGGGGTTCGAAGGGCCCTGCCCGTTCTCCCACCCTGAATGAATGGCGGCGCCCCTAGCGGCACGTGTGGGGCAGGGCGGCAGGGTGCATCCAGCGCTGGGGCTTGGGGGTTCCCAATCCCCGGCGTTGCGGCGCCAGGCCCCTTAGGAAGCGACCCTTGGGGCCGTCCTAGGGTTAGGGTTAGCGCCCAGGAGGCCGGCAGGCCCGATCCGCCGGCTGTGCGAGGAGTGGAGATGCAGGCCGAGTTGAGGGCGATGGCGAGCGGGAGCTGGGCCCCAGCGTTTTGGCGTCCTGGGCCTTTGAATGTTGCCATGGCTCGGAGGGCCCTGCCCTTTCTCCTGCCCTGAAGAACCAGCAAGGCCCCTAGCGGCTCCGTTGGCAGTGGGGCGGCAGGGTGAATCCCAGGCTGCGGCTCGGGGATCCCCAATCCCCGGCGTTGTGGTGCCAGGCCCCTTGGGAGGGGCTCCTCGTGGGCCGACCCAGGGTTAGAGTTAGCCCCCATAAGGCCGGCAGGCCAGATCCTCTGGCTGGGCGGTGAGAGGTGGGCGGGCCGAGGTAAAGGCGCTGGGGTGCGGGATTGTGGGCCCCTGCATTTTGGGGTGGGAGGCTTCAAATGTCGCCGGTTTCTCCAGGGCCCTGTCAGTTCTCCCGCCCTGAATGACCGGCGGCGCCCCTCGCGGCCCGGGTGGCAGCGTTGTGGGAGGGTGAGTCTGGCTTTGGGGCTTGGGGTTCCAGATCCCTGGCGTAGTGGCACCAAAACCCTTGGGAGGGGCCCCTGGGGGGCCGACCTAGGGTTAGGGTTAGCCCCCAGGAGACCGTCAGGCCCAACCACACACTGTGCGGCGAGCTGAGGTGCGGCCCGAGGTGAAGGCGCTGGGGAGCGGGAGCGTGGGCACCAGCGTTTTGGCACGGGGAGCCTTTGAAGGTCACCGGGGACTCAGAAGGCCCTGCCCTTCTCTCGCCCTCTATGACCCGCGGCGCCCCTAGCGGCCCAGGTGGGGACAGTGCGGCAGGGTGAGTCCGGCTCTGGGGCTCTGAGTTACCAATCCCCAGCATTGCAGAGCCAGGCCGCTTGGGATGTCCCCTCAGGGCCGACCTAGGGTTTTGGTTAGCTGCCAGGAGCCCGGCAGGCCCTATCCACCGGCTCTGAAGCAAGCGGTGGGGTGGGCCTAGGTGAGGGCGCTGGCGAGCAGGATCCTGGGAGCCAACGTTTTTGCGCGGGGAGCCTTCAAAGGTCAGCGTGGGCTCGGAGGGCCCTGCCCGATCTCTTGCCCTGATTGACCGGCGGGGCCTCTAGCGGCTCGGGTGGCTGAAGGGCAGCAGGGTGAGTGCGGCACATGAGCTCGGGGTCCCCATCCCCAGCGTTGCGACGCCAGGCCCCTTGGGAAGTGCCCCTCGGTGGCCGACCTATGGTTAGGGTTAGCCTCCAGGAGCCCCGCAGGCCCGATACACCACCTGTGCGTCGAGCGGAGAGTTGGGCCGAGGTGAGGGTGCTGGTGAACATGAGCCTGGGCCCAAGCGTTTTGGTTCGGTGCGCCTTCCAAGGTCGGCAGGGGTTCGGAGGGCCCTGCCAGTTCTCCCACCCTGAATGAATGGCGGCGCCCCTAGCGGCCTGTGTGGGTTGGGGTGGCAGCGTGCATCCGGCGCTGGGGCTTGGGGGCCCCCAATCCCTGGCGTTGCGGCGCCAGGCCCCTTAGGAAGGGACCTTCAGGGGCTGTCCTAGGGTTAGGGTGAGCTCCCAGGAGGCCGGCAGGCCCGAGTCGCTGGCTCTGCGAAGAGCGGAGGTGCGGGCCGAGTTGAGGGTGATGCAGAGCGGGAGCGTGGTCCCCAGCGTTTTGGCGCCCTGGGCCTTCGACTGTTGCCATGGCTCAAAGGGCCCTGCCCGTTCTCCTGCCCTGAAGAACCTACGGTGCCCTTAGCAGCTCCCTTGGCGGTGGAGTGGCAGGGTGAGTCCATGCTGCGGCTCGTGGATCCCCAATCCCCAGCGTTGTGGGGCCAGGCCTCTTGGGAGGGGCTCCTCGTGGGCGGACCTAGGTTTAGAGTTAGCACCCAGGAGGCCAGCAGGCCCAATCCTCTGGCTGGGCGGCGAGAGGTGGGCGGCCCGAGGTAAAGGCGCTGGCGATCGGGAGCGTGGGCCCCTGCATTTTGGCGCAGGAGGCTTCAAATATCGCCGGTTTCTCCAGGGCCCTGTCCCTTCTCCCGCCCTGAATGACGGGCGGCGCCACTAGCGTCCCGGGTGGCGACGTGGCGGCAGGGTGAGTCTGGCTCTGGGTCTTGGGGTCCCTGATCCCCAGTGTAGCGGCACCAGGACCCTTGGGAGGGGCCCCTGGGTGGCTGACCTAGGGTTAGGGTTAGCCCCCAGGAGGCCGGCAGGTGGGATCCGGCCACTGTCCGGGGAGCGGAGGGCGGGGCCGAGGTGAGGGCGTTGGGGAGCGGGAGCGTGGGCACCAGCGTTTTGGCACGGGGAGCCTTGGAAGGCCACCGGGGGCTCGGAAGGCCCTGCCCCTTCTCTCGCCCTGAATGACCCGCAGTGCTCCTAGCGGCCTGGGTGGCGGCGTTGCGGTAGGGTGAGTGTGGCTCTGGGGCTTGAGGTTCCCGATCCCCGGCGAAGCGGCACCAGGACCCTTGGGAGGGGCCCCTGGGTGGCCGACCTAGGGTTAGGGTTAGCACCCGGGAGGCCGGCAGGCGGGATCCGCCCGCTGTGCGTGGAGCGGAGGGGCGGGCCGAGGTGAGGGCGCTGGCGAGCAAGAGCCTGGGCCCAAGCGTTTTGGCACCGGGGGCCTTCGAATGTCTCCGGGGACTCGGCGGGCCCTGCCCATTCTCCTCCCTGAATGACCGGCGGCGCCCCTAGCAGCCCAGGTGGCGGCGGGGCGGCATGTAAGTCCGGGCATAGGGCTCGGGGGCCCCAGTCCACCGCGTTGCGGCGCCAGGCCCCTTGGGAGGGGCCCCTCGGAGGCTGACCTAGGGTGAGGTTTAGCCCCTAGGATGCCGGCAGGCCCTATTCGCCAGCCGTGTGGAGACTGGAGTGGCGGACCGAGGTGAGGGCACTGGTGAGCGGGAGCGTGGGCCCGGGTGTTTTGGCGCGGGGGGCCTTTGAAGGTCGCCGTGTCTTGGAGGGCCCTGCCCGTGCTCCCGCCCTGAATGAACGGCACCACCCCAAGCCCCCGGGTGGCGGCTGGGTGGCAGGGTGAGTCCAGTGCTGAGGCTCGGGGGTCCCCAATCCCCAGCGTTGCGGCGCCAGATCCCTTGGGAGGGGCCCCTCGGGGGTCGATCTAGGGTTGCGGTTAGCCCCCAGGAGGCCGGTGGACCCGATCAGCGGCTGTGCGGCACGCGGAGGGTTGGGCCGAGGTGAGGGCGCTGGCGAGACTGAGCATGAGCCCAAGCGTTTTAGTGCGGGGGCCCTTCGAAGGTCAGTGGGGGCTCGGAGGGACCTGCCCGTTCTCCCGCTCTGAATGACCGGCGGGGCCCCTAGAGGCTCCGGTGCCTGAAGGGCAGCAGGGTGAGACCGGCACTTGGGTTGGGGTCCCCATTCCCGGCCGGCGTTGTGGCGCCAGGCCACTTGGGAAGGGCCCCTCCGTGGCCGAACTACAGTTAGGGTTAGCCCCCAGGAGGCCAGCAGGCCCGATACACCGCCTGTGCGTCGAGCGGAGCGTTGGGCCGAGGTGAGGGTGCTGGTGAACATGAGCCCGGGCCCAAGCGTTTTGGTTCGGGGCGCCTTCGAAGGTCGGCGGGGGTTCGAAGGGCCCTGCCCGTTCTCCCACCCTGAATGAATGGCGGCGCCCCTAGCGGCACGTGTGGGGCAGGGCGGCAGGGTGCATCCAGCGCTGGGGCTTGGGGGTTCCCAATCCCCGGCGTTGCGGCGCCAGGCCCCTTAGGAAGCGACCCTCGGGGCCGTCCTAGGGTTAGGGTTAGCGCCCAGGAGGCCGGCAGGCCCGATCCGCCGGCTGTGCGAGGAGTGGAGATGCAGGCCGAGTTGAGGGCGATGGCGAGCGGGAGCTGGGCCCCAGCGTTTTGGCGTCCTGGGCCTTTGAATGTTGCCATGGCTCGGAGGGCCCTGCCCTTTCTCCTGCCCTGAAGAACCAGCAAGGCCCCTAGCGGCTCCGTTGGCAGTGGGGCGGCAGGGTGAATCCCAGGCTGCGGCTCGGGGATCCCCAATCCCCGGCGTTGTGGTGCCAGGCCCCTTGGGAGGGGCTCCTCGTGGGCCGACCCAGGGTTAGAGTTAGCCCCCATAAGGCCGGCAGGCCAGATCCTCTGGCTGGGCGGTGAGAGGTGGGCGGGCCGAGGTAAAGGCGCTGGGGTGCGGGATTGTGGGCCCCTGCATTTTGGGGTGGGAGGCTTCAAATGTCGCCGGTTTCTCCAGGGCCCTGTCAGTTCTCCCGCCCTGAATGACCGGCGGCGCCCCTCGCGGCCCGGGTGGCAGCGTTGTGGGAGGGTGAGTCTGGCTTTGGGGCTTGGGGTTCCAGATCCCTGGCGTAGTGGCACCAAAACCCTTGGGAGGGGCCCCTGGGGGGCCGACCTAGGGTTAGGGTTAGCCCCCAGGAGACCGTCAGGCCCAACCACACACTGTGCGGCGAGCTGAGGTGCGGCCCGAGGTGAAGGCGCTGGGGAGCGGGAGCGTGGGCACCAGCGTTTTGGCACGGGGAGCCTTTGAAGGTCACCGGGGACTCAGAAGGCCCTGCCCTTCTCTCGCCCTCTATGACCCGCGGCGCCCCTAGCGGCCCAGGTGGGGACAGTGCGGCAGGGTGAGTCCGGCTCTGGGGCTCTGAGTTACCAATCCCCAGCATTGCAGAGCCAGGCCGCTTGGGATGTCCCCTCAGGGCCGACCTAGGGTTTTGGTTAGCTGCCAGGAGCCCGGCAGGCCCTATCCACCGGCTCTGAAGCAAGCGGTGGGGTGGGCCTAGGTGAGGGCGCTGGCGAGCAGGATCCTGGGAGCCAACGTTTTTGCGCGGGGAGCCTTCAAAGGTCAGCGTGGGCTCGGAGGGCCCTGCCCGATCTCTTGCCCTGATTGACCGGCGGGGCCTCTAGCGGCTCGGGTGGCTGAAGGGCAGCAGGGTGAGTGCGGCACATGAGCTCGGGGTCCCCATCCCCAGCGTTGCGACGCCAGGCCCCTTGGGAAGTGCCCCTCGGTGGCCGACCTATGGTTAGGGTTAGCCTCCAGGAGCCCCGCAGGCCCGATACACCACCTGTGCGTCGAGCGGAGAGTTGGGCCGAGGTGAGGGTGCTGGTGAACATGAGCCTGGGCCCAAGCGTTTTGGTTCGGTGCGCCTTCCAAGGTCGGCAGGGGTTCGGAGGGCCCTGCCAGTTCTCCCACCCTGAATGAATGGCGGCGCCCCTAGCGGCCTGTGTGGGTTGGGGTGGCAGCGTGCATCCGGCGCTGGGGCTTGGGGGCCCCCAATCCCTGGCGTTGCGGCGCCAGGCCCCTTAGGAAGGGACCTTCAGGGGCTGTCCTAGGGTTAGGGTGAGCTCCCAGGAGGCCGGCAGGCCCGAGTCGCTGGCTCTGCGAAGAGCGGAGGTGCGGGCCGAGTTGAGGGTGATGCAGAGCGGGAGCGTGGTCCCCAGCGTTTTGGCGCCCTGGGCCTTCGACTGTTGCCATGGCTCAAAGGGCCCTGCCCGTTCTCCTGCCCTGAAGAACCTACGGTGCCCTTAGCAGCTCCCTTGGCGGTGGAGTGGCAGGGTGAGTCCATGCTGCGGCTCGTGGATCCCCAATCCCCAGCGTTGTGGGGCCAGGCCTCTTGGGAGGGGCTCCTCGTGGGCGGACCTAGGTTTAGAGTTAGCACCCAGGAGGCCAGCAGGCCCAATCCTCTGGCTGGGCGGCGAGAGGTGGGCGGCCCGAGGTAAAGGCGCTGGCGATCGGGAGCGTGGGCCCCTGCATTTTGGCGCAGGAGGCTTCAAATATCGCCGGTTTCTCCAGGGCCCTGTCCCTTCTCCCGCCCTGAATGACGGGCGGCGCCACTAGCGTCCCGGGTGGCGACGTGGCGGCAGGGTGAGTCTGGCTCTGGGTCTTGGGGTCCCTGATCCCCAGTGTAGCGGCACCAGGACCCTTGGGAGGGGCCCCTGGGTGGCTGACCTAGGGTTAGGGTTAGCCCCCAGGAGGCCGGCAGGTGGGATCCGGCCACTGTCCGGGGAGCGGAGGGCGGGGCCGAGGTGAGGGCGTTGGGGAGCGGGAGCGTGGGCACCAGCGTTTTGGCACGGGGAGCCTTGGAAGGCCACCGGGGGCTCGGAAGGCCCTGCCCCTTCTCTCGCCCTGAATGACCCGCAGTGCTCCTAGCGGCCTGGGTGGCGGCGTTGCGGTAGGGTGAGTGTGGCTCTGGGGCTTGAGGTTCCCGATCCCCGGCGAAGCGGCACCAGGACCCTTGGGAGGGGCCCCTGGGTGGCCGACCTAGGGTTAGGGTTAGCACCCGGGAGGCCGGCAGGCGGGATCCGCCCGCTGTGCGTGGAGCGGAGGGGCGGGCCGAGGTGAGGGCGCTGGCGAGCAAGAGCCTGGGCCCAAGCGTTTTGGCACCGGGGGCCTTCGAATGTCTCCGGGGACTCGGCGGGCCCTGCCCATTCTCCTCCCTGAATGACCGGCGGCGCCCCTAGCAGCCCAGGTGGCGGCGGGGCGGCATGTAAGTCCGGGCATAGGGCTCGGGGGCCCCAGTCCACCGCGTTGCGGCGCCAGGCCCCTTGGGAGGGGCCCCTCGGAGGCTGACCTAGGGTGAGGTTTAGCCCCTAGGATGCCGGCAGGCCCTATTCGCCAGCCGTGTGGAGACTGGAGTGGCGGACCGAGGTGAGGGCACTGGTGAGCGGGAGCGTGGGCCCGGGTGTTTTGGCGCGGGGGGCCTTTGAAGGTCGCCGTGTCTTGGAGGGCCCTGCCCGTGCTCCCGCCCTGAATGAACGGCACCACCCCAAGCCCCCGGGTGGCGGCTGGGTGGCAGGGTGAGTCCAGTGCTGAGGCTCGGGGGTCCCCAATCCCCAGCGTTGCGGCGCCAGATCCCTTGGGAGGGGCCCCTCGGGGGTCGATCTAGGGTTGCGGTTAGCCCCCAGGAGGCCGGTGGACCCGATCAGCGGCTGTGCGGCACGCGGAGGGTTGGGCCGAGGTGAGGGCGCTGGCGAGACTGAGCATGAGCCCAAGCGTTTTAGTGCGGGGGCCCTTCGAAGGTCAGTGGGGGCTCGGAGGGACCTGCCCGTTCTCCCGCTCTGAATGACCGGCGGGGCCCCTAGAGGCTCCGGTGCCTGAAGGGCAGCAGGGTGAGACCGGCACTTGGGTTGGGGTCCCCATTCCCGGCCGGCGTTGTGGCGCCAGGCCACTTGGGAAGGGCCCCTCCGTGGCCGAACTACAGTTAGGGTTAGCCCCCAGGAGGCCAGCAGGCCCGATACACCGCCTGTGCGTCGAGCGGAGCGTTGGGCCGAGGTGAGGGTGCTGGTGAACATGAGCCCGGGCCCAAGCGTTTTGGTTCGGGGCGCCTTCGAAGGTCGGCGGGGGTTCGAAGGGCCCTGCCCGTTCTCCCACCCTGAATGAATGGCGGCGCCCCTAGCGGCACGTGTGGGGCAGGGCGGCAGGGTGCATCCAGCGCTGGGGCTTGGGGGTTCCCAATCCCCGGCGTTGCGGCGCCAGGCCCCTTAGGAAGCGACCCTCGGGGCCGTCCTAGGGTTAGGGTTAGCGCCCAGGAGGCCGGCAGGCCCGATCCGCCGGCTGTGCGAGGAGTGGAGATGCAGGCCGAGTTGAGGGCGATGGCGAGCGGGAGCTGGGCCCCAGCGTTTTGGCGTCCTGGGCCTTTGAATGTTGCCATGGCTCGGAGGGCCCTGCCCTTTCTCCTGCCCTGAAGAACCAGCAAGGCCCCTAGCGGCTCCGTTGGCAGTGGGGCGGCAGGGTGAATCCCAGGCTGCGGCTCGGGGATCCCCAATCCCCGGCGTTGTGGTGCCAGGCCCCTTGGGAGGGGCTCCTCGTGGGCCGACCCAGGGTTAGAGTTAGCCCCCATAAGGCCGGCAGGCCAGATCCTCTGGCTGGGCGGTGAGAGGTGGGCGGGCCGAGGTAAAGGCGCTGGGGTGCGGGATTGTGGGCCCCTGCATTTTGGGGTGGGAGGCTTCAAATGTCGCCGGTTTCTCCAGGGCCCTGTCAGTTCTCCCGCCCTGAATGACCGGCGGCGCCCCTCGCGGCCCGGGTGGCAGCGTTGTGGGAGGGTGAGTCTGGCTTTGGGGCTTGGGGTTCCAGATCCCTGGCGTAGTGGCACCAAAACCCTTGGGAGGGGCCCCTGGGGGGCCGACCTAGGGTTAGGGTTAGCCCCCAGGAGACCGTCAGGCCCAACCACACACTGTGCGGCGAGCTGAGGTGCGGCCCGAGGTGAAGGCGCTGGGGAGCGGGAGCGTGGGCACCAGCGTTTTGGCACGGGGAGCCTTTGAAGGTCACCGGGGACTCAGAAGGCCCTGCCCTTCTCTCGCCCTCTATGACCCGCGGCGCCCCTAGCGGCCCAGGTGGGGACAGTGCGGCAGGGTGAGTCCGGCTCTGGGGCTCTGAGTTACCAATCCCCAGCATTGCAGAGCCAGGCCGCTTGGGATGTCCCCTCAGGGCCGACCTAGGGTTTTGGTTAGCTGCCAGGAGCCCGGCAGGCCCTATCCACCGGCTCTGAAGCAAGCGGTGGGGTGGGCCTAGGTGAGGGCGCTGGCGAGCAGGATCCTGGGAGCCAACGTTTTTGCGCGGGGAGCCTTCAAAGGTCAGCGTGGGCTCGGAGGGCCCTGCCCGATCTCTTGCCCTGATTGACCGGCGGGGCCTCTAGCGGCTCGGGTGGCTGAAGGGCAGCAGGGTGAGTGCGGCACATGAGCTCGGGGTCCCCATCCCCAGCGTTGCGACGCCAGGCCCCTTGGGAAGTGCCCCTCGGTGGCCGACCTATGGTTAGGGTTAGCCTCCAGGAGCCCCGCAGGCCCGATACACCACCTGTGCGTCGAGCGGAGAGTTGGGCCGAGGTGAGGGTGCTGGTGAACATGAGCCTGGGCCCAAGCGTTTTGGTTCGGTGCGCCTTCCAAGGTCGGCAGGGGTTCGGAGGGCCCTGCCAGTTCTCCCACCCTGAATGAATGGCGGCGCCCCTAGCGGCCTGTGTGGGTTGGGGTGGCAGCGTGCATCCGGCGCTGGGGCTTGGGGGCCCCCAATCCCTGGCGTTGCGGCGCCAGGCCCCTTAGGAAGGGACCTTCAGGGGCTGTCCTAGGGTTAGGGTGAGCTCCCAGGAGGCCGGCAGGCCCGAGTCGCTGGCTCTGCGAAGAGCGGAGGTGCGGGCCGAGTTGAGGGTGATGCAGAGCGGGAGCGTGGTCCCCAGCGTTTTGGCGCCCTGGGCCTTCGACTGTTGCCATGGCTCAAAGGGCCCTGCCCGTTCTCCTGCCCTGAAGAACCTACGGTGCCCTTAGCAGCTCCCTTGGCGGTGGAGTGGCAGGGTGAGTCCATGCTGCGGCTCGTGGATCCCCAATCCCCAGCGTTGTGGGGCCAGGCCTCTTGGGAGGGGCTCCTCGTGGGCGGACCTAGGTTTAGAGTTAGCACCCAGGAGGCCAGCAGGCCCAATCCTCTGGCTGGGCGGCGAGAGGTGGGCGGCCCGAGGTAAAGGCGCTGGCGATCGGGAGCGTGGGCCCCTGCATTTTGGCGCAGGAGGCTTCAAATATCGCCGGTTTCTCCAGGGCCCTGTCCCTTCTCCCGCCCTGAATGACGGGCGGCGCCACTAGCGTCCCGGGTGGTGACGTGGCGGCAGGGTGAGTCTGGCTCTGGGTCTTGGGGTCCCTGATCCCCAGTGTAGCGGCACCAGGACCCTTGGGAGGGGCCCCTGGGTGGCTGACCTAGGGTTAGGGTTAGCCCCCAGGAGGCCGGCAGGTGGGATCCGGCCACTGTCCGGGGAGCGGAGGGCGGGGCCGAGGTGAGGGCGTTGGGGAGCGGGAGCGTGGGCACCAGCGTTTTGGCACGGGGAGCCTTGGAAGGCCACCGGGGGCTCGGAAGGCCCTGCCCCTTCTCTCGCCCTGAATGACCCGCAGTGCTCCTAGCGGCCTGGGTGGCGGCGTTGCGGTAGGGTGAGTGTGGCTCTGGGGCTTGAGGTTCCCGATCCCCGGCGAAGCGGCACCAGGACCCTTGGGAGGGGCCCCTGGGTGGCCGACCTAGGGTTAGGGTTAGCACCCGGGAGGCCGGCAGGCGGGATCCGCCCGCTGTGCGTGGAGCGGAGGGGCGGGCCGAGGTGAGGGCGCTGGCGAGCAAGAGCCTGGGCCCAAGCGTTTTGGCACCGGGGGCCTTCGAATGTCTCCGGGGACTCGGCGGGCCCTGCCCATTCTCCTCCCTGAATGACCGGCGGCGCCCCTAGCAGCCCAGGTGGCGGCGGGGCGGCATGTAAGTCCGGGCATAGGGCTCGGGGGCCCCAGTCCACCGCGTTGCGGCGCCAGGCCCCTTGGGAGGGGCCCCTCGGAGGCTGACCTAGGGTGAGGTTTAGCCCCTAGGATGCCGGCAGGCCCTATTCGCCAGCCGTGTGGAGACTGGAGTGGCGGACCGAGGTGAGGGCACTGGTGAGCGGGAGCGTGGGCCCGGGTGTTTTGGCGCGGGGGGCCTTTGAAGGTCGCCGTGTCTTGGAGGGCCCTGCCCGTGCTCCCGCCCTGAATGAACGGCACCACCCCAAGCCCCCGGGTGGCGGCTGGGTGGCAGGGTGAGTCCAGTGCTGAGGCTCGGGGGTCCCCAATCCCCAGCGTTGCGGCGCCAGATCCCTTGGGAGGGGCCCCTCGGGGGTCGATCTAGGGTTGCGGTTAGCCCCCAGGAGGCCGGTGGACCCGATCAGCGGCTGTGCGGCACGCGGAGGGTTGGGCCGAGGTGAGGGCGCTGGCGAGACTGAGCATGAGCCCAAGCGTTTTAGTGCGGGGGCCCTTCGAAGGTCAGTGGGGGCTCGGAGGGACCTGCCCGTTCTCCCGCTCTGAATGACCGGCGGGGCCCCTAGAGGCTCCGGTGCCTGAAGGGCAGCAGGGTGAGACCGGCACTTGGGTTGGGGTCCCCATTCCCGGCCGGCGTTGTGGCGCCAGGCCACTTGGGAAGGGCCCCTCCGTGGCCGAACTACAGTTAGGGTTAGCCCCCAGGAGGCCAGCAGGCCCGATACACCGCCTGTGCGTCGAGCGGAGCGTTGGGCCGAGGTGAGGGTGCTGGTGAACATGAGCCCGGGCCCAAGCGTTTTGGTTCGGGGCGCCTTCGAAGGTCGGCGGGGGTTCGAAGGGCCCTGCCCGTTCTCCCACCCTGAATGAATGGCGGCGCCCCTAGCGGCACGTGTGGGGCAGGGCGGCAGGGTGCATCCAGCGCTGGGGCTTGGGGGTTCCCAATCCCCGGCGTTGCGGCGCCAGGCCCCTTAGGAAGCGACCCTCGGGGCCGTCCTAGGGTTAGGGTTAGCGCCCAGGAGGCCGGCAGGCCCGATCCGCCGGCTGTGCGAGGAGTGGAGATGCAGGCCGAGTTGAGGGCGATGGCGAGCGGGAGCTGGGCCCCAGCGTTTTGGCGTCCTGGGCCTTTGAATGTTGCCATGGCTCGGAGGGCCCTGCCCTTTCTCCTGCCCTGAAGAACCAGCAAGGCCCCTAGCGGCTCCGTTGGCAGTGGGGCGGCAGGGTGAATCCCAGGCTGCGGCTCGGGGATCCCCAATCCCCGGCGTTGTGGTGCCAGGCCCCTTGGGAGGGGCTCCTCGTGGGCCGACCCAGGGTTAGAGTTAGCCCCCATAAGGCCGGCAGGCCAGATCCTCTGGCTGGGCGGTGAGAGGTGGGCGGGCCGAGGTAAAGGCGCTGGGGTGCGGGATTGTGGGCCCCTGCATTTTGGGGTGGGAGGCTTCAAATGTCGCCGGTTTCTCCAGGGCCCTGTCAGTTCTCCCGCCCTGAATGACCGGCGGCGCCCCTCGCGGCCCGGGTGGCAGCGTTGTGGGAGGGTGAGTCTGGCTTTGGGGCTTGGGGTTCCAGATCCCTGGCGTAGTGGCACCAAAACCCTTGGGAGGGGCCCCTGGGGGGCCGACCTAGGGTTAGGGTTAGCCCCCAGGAGACCGTCAGGCCCAACCACACACTGTGCGGCGAGCTGAGGTGCGGCCCGAGGTGAAGGCGCTGGGGAGCGGGAGCGTGGGCACCAGCGTTTTGGCACGGGGAGCCTTTGAAGGTCACCGGGGACTCAGAAGGCCCTGCCCTTCTCTCGCCCTCTATGACCCGCGGCGCCCCTAGCGGCCCAGGTGGGGACAGTGCGGCAGGGTGAGTCCGGCTCTGGGGCTCTGAGTTACCAATCCCCAGCATTGCAGAGCCAGGCCGCTTGGGATGTCCCCTCAGGGCCGACCTAGGGTTTTGGTTAGCTGCCAGGAGCCCGGCAGGCCCTATCCACCGGCTCTGAAGCAAGCGGTGGGGTGGGCCTAGGTGAGGGCGCTGGCGAGCAGGATCCTGGGAGCCAACGTTTTTGCGCGGGGAGCCTTCAAAGGTCAGCGTGGGCTCGGAGGGCCCTGCCCGATCTCTTGCCCTGATTGACCGGCGGGGCCTCTAGCGGCTCGGGTGGCTGAAGGGCAGCAGGGTGAGTGCGGCACATGAGCTCGGGGTCCCCATCCCCAGCGTTGCGACGCCAGGCCCCTTGGGAAGTGCCCCTCGGTGGCCGACCTATGGTTAGGGTTAGCCTCCAGGAGCCCCGCAGGCCCGATACACCACCTGTGCGTCGAGCGGAGAGTTGGGCCGAGGTGAGGGTGCTGGTGAACATGAGCCTGGGCCCAAGCGTTTTGGTTCGGTGCGCCTTCCAAGGTCGGCAGGGGTTCGGAGGGCCCTGCCAGTTCTCCCACCCTGAATGAATGGCGGCGCCCCTAGCGGCCTGTGTGGGTTGGGGTGGCAGCGTGCATCCGGCGCTGGGGCTTGGGGGCCCCCAATCCCTGGCGTTGCGGCGCCAGGCCCCTTAGGAAGGGACCTTCAGGGGCTGTCCTAGGGTTAGGGTGAGCTCCCAGGAGGCCGGCAGGCCCGAGTCGCTGGCTCTGCGAAGAGCGGAGGTGCGGGCCGAGTTGAGGGTGATGCAGAGCGGGAGCGTGGTCCCCAGCGTTTTGGCGCCCTGGGCCTTCGACTGTTGCCATGGCTCAAAGGGCCCTGCCCGTTCTCCTGCCCTGAAGAACCTACGGTGCCCTTAGCAGCTCCCTTGGCGGTGGAGTGGCAGGGTGAGTCCATGCTGCGGCTCGTGGATCCCCAATCCCCAGCGTTGTGGGGCCAGGCCTCTTGGGAGGGGCTCCTCGTGGGCGGACCTAGGTTTAGAGTTAGCACCCAGGAGG
This sequence comes from Ursus americanus, assembly GCF_024610735.1. Lineage (NCBI taxonomy): Eukaryota > Metazoa > Chordata > Mammalia > Carnivora > Ursidae > Ursus > Ursus americanus. Next base: position 95,381 of record NC_142157.1, on the reverse strand, counting down.
CCAGCAGGCCCAATCCTCTGGCTGGGCGGCGAGAGGTGGGCGGCCCGAGGTAAAGGCGCTGGCGATCGGGAGCGTGGGCCCCTGCATTTTGGCGCAGGAGGCTTCAAATATCGCCGGTTTCTCCAGGGCCCTGTCCCTTCTCCCGCCCTGAATGACGGGCGGCGCCACTAGCGTCCCGGGTGGCGACGTGGCGGCAGGGTGAGTCTGGCTCTGGGTCTTGGGGTCCCTGATCCCCAGTGTAGCGGCACCAGGACCCTTGGGAGGGGCCCCTGGGTGGCTGACCTAGGGTTAGGGTTAGCCCCCAGGAGGCCGGCAGGTGGGATCCGGCCACTGTCCGGGGAGCGGAGGGCGGGGCCGAGGTGAGGGCGTTGGGGAGCGGGAGCGTGGGCACCAGCGTTTTGGCACGGGGAGCCTTGGAAGGCCACCGGGGGCTCGGAAGGCCCTGCCCCTTCTCTCGCCCTGAATGACCCGCAGTGCTCCTAGCGGCCTGGGTGGCGGCGTTGCGGTAGGGTGAGTGTGGCTCTGGGGCTTGAGGTTCCCGATCCCCGGCGAAGCGGCACCAGGACCCTTGGGAGGGGCCCCTGGGTGGCCGACCTAGGGTTAGGGTTAGCACCCGGGAGGCCGGCAGGCGGGATCCGCCCGCTGTGCGTGGAGCGGAGGGGCGGGCCGAGGTGAGGGCGCTGGCGAGCAAGAGCCTGGGCCCAAGCGTTTTGGCACCGGGGGCCTTCGAATGTCTCCGGGGACTCGGCGGGCCCTGCCCATTCTCCTCCCTGAATGACCGGCGGCGCCCCTAGCAGCCCAGGTGGCGGCGGGGCGGCATGTAAGTCCGGGCATAGGGCTCGGGGGCCCCAGTCCACCGCGTTGCGGCGCCAGGCCCCTTGGGAGGGGCCCCTCGGAGGCTGACCTAGGGTGAGGTTTAGCCCCTAGGATGCCGGCAGGCCCTATTCACCAGCCGTGTGGAGACTGGAGTGGCGGACCGAGGTGAGGGCACTGGTGAGCGGGAGCGTGGGCCCGGGTGTTTTGGCGCGGGGGGCCTTTGAAGGTCGCCGTGTCTTGGAGGGCCCTGCCCGTGCTCCCGCCCTGAATGAACGGCACCACCCCAAGCCCCCGGGTGGCGGCTGGGTGGCAGGGTGAGTCCAGTGCTGAGGCTCGGGGGTCCCCAATCCCCAGCGTTGCGGCGCCAGATCCCTTGGGAGGGGCCCCTCGGGGGTCGATCTAGGGTTGCGGTTAGCCCCCAGGAGGCCGGTGGACCCGATCAGCGGCTGTGCGGCACGCGGAGGGTTGGGCCGAGGTGAGGGCGCTGGCGAGACTGAGCATGAGCCCAAGCGTTTTAGTGCGGGGGCCCTTCGAAGGTCAGTGGGGGCTCGGAGGGACCTGCCCGTTCTCCCGCTCTGAATGACCGGCGGGGCCCCTAGAGGCTCCGGTGCCTGAAGGGCAGCAGGGTGAGACCGGCACTTGGGTTGGGGTCCCCATTCCCGGCCGGCGTTGTGGCGCCAGGCCACTTGGGAAGGGCCCCTCCGTGGCCGAACTACAGTTAGGGTTAGCCCCCAGGAGGCCAGCAGGCCCGATACACCGCCTGTGCGTCGAGCGGAGCGTTGGGCCGAGGTGAGGGTGCTGGTGAACATGAGCCCGGGCCCAAGCGTTTTGGTTCGGGGCGCCTTCGAAGGTCGGCGGGGGTTCGAAGGGCCCTGCCCGTTCTCCCACCCTGAATGAATGGCGGCGCCCCTAGCGGCACGTGTGGGGCAGGGCGGCAGGGTGCATCCAGCGCTGGGGCTTGGGGGTTCCCAATCCCCGGCGTTGCGGCGCCAGGCCCCTTAGGAAGCGACCCTCGGGGCCGTCCTAGGGTTAGGGTTAGCGCCCAGGAGGCCGGCAGGCCCGATCCGCCGGCTGTGCGAGGAGTGGAGATGCAGGCCGAGTTGAGGGCGATGGCGAGCGGGAGCTGGGCCCCAGCGTTTTGGCGTCCTGGGCCTTTGAATGTTGCCATGGCTCGGAGGGCCCTGCCCTTTCTCCTGCCCTGAAGAACCAGCAAGGCCCCTAGCGGCTCCGTTGGCAGTGGGGCGGCAGGGTGAATCCCAGGCTGCGGCTCGGGGATCCCCAATCCCCGGCGTTGTGGTGCCAGGCCCCTTGGGAGGGGCTCCTCGTGGGCCGACCCAGGGTTAGAGTTAGCCCCCATAAGGCCGGCAGGCCAGATCCTCTGGCTGGGCGGTGAGAGGTGGGCGGGCCGAGGTAAAGGCGCTGGGGTGCGGGATTGTGGGCCCCTGCATTTTGGGGTGGGAGGCTTCAAATGTCGCCGGTTTCTCCAGGGCCCTGTCAGTTCTCCCGCCCTGAATGACCGGCGGCGCCCCTCGCGGCCCGGGTGGCAGCGTTGTGGGAGGGTGAGTCTGGCTTTGGGGCTTGGGGTTCCAGATCCCTGGCGTAGTGGCACCAAAACCCTTGGGAGGGGCCCCTGGGGGGCCGACCTAGGGTTAGGGTTAGCCCCCAGGAGACCGTCAGGCCCAACCACACACTGTGCGGCGAGCTGAGGTGCGGCCCGAGGTGAAGGCGCTGGGGAGCGGGAGCGTGGGCACCAGCGTTTTGGCACGGGGAGCCTTTGAAGGTCACCGGGGACTCAGAAGGCCCTGCCCTTCTCTCGCCCTCTATGACCCGCGGCGCCCCTAGCGGCCCAGGTGGGGACAGTGCGGCAGGGTGAGTCCGGCTCTGGGGCTCTGAGTTACCAATCCCCAGCATTGCAGAGCCAGGCCGCTTGGGATGTCCCCTCAGGGCCGACCTAGGGTTTTGGTTAGCTGCCAGGAGCCCGGCAGGCCCTATCCACCGGCTCTGAAGCAAGCGGTGGGGTGGGCCTAGGTGAGGGCGCTGGCGAGCAGGATCCTGGGAGCCAACGTTTTTGCGCGGGGAGCCTTCAAAGGTCAGCGTGGGCTCGGAGGGCCCTGCCCGATCTCTTGCCCTGATTGACCGGCGGGGCCTCTAGCGGCTCGGGTGGCTGAAGGGCAGCAGGGTGAGTGCGGCACATGAGCTCGGGGTCCCCATCCCCAGCGTTGCGACGCCAGGCCCCTTGGGAAGTGCCCCTCGGTGGCCGACCTATGGTTAGGGTTAGCCTCCAGGAGCCCCGCAGGCCCGATACACCACCTGTGCGTCGAGCGGAGAGTTGGGCCGAGGTGAGGGTGCTGGTGAACATGAGCCTGGGCCCAAGCGTTTTGGTTCGGTGCGCCTTCCAAGGTCGGCAGGGGTTCGGAGGGCCCTGCCAGTTCTCCCACCCTGAATGAATGGCGGCGCCCCTAGCGGCCTGTGTGGGTTGGGGTGGCAGCGTGCATCCGGCGCTGGGGCTTGGGGGCCCCCAATCCCTGGCGTTGCGGCGCCAGGCCCCTTAGGAAGGGACCTTCAGGGGCTGTCCTAGGGTTAGGGTGAGCTCCCAGGAGGCCGGCAGGCCCGAGTCGCTGGCTCTGCGAAGAGCGGAGGTGCGGGCCGAGTTGAGGGTGATGCAGAGCGGGAGCGTGGTCCCCAGCGTTTTGGCGCCCTGGGCCTTCGACTGTTGCCATGGCTCAAAGGGCCCTGCCCGTTCTCCTGCCCTGAAGAACCTACGGTGCCCTTAGCAGCTCCCTTGGCGGTGGAGTGGCAGGGTGAGTCCATGCTGCGGCTCGTGGATCCCCAATCCCCAGCGTTGTGGGGCCAGGCCTCTTGGGAGGGGCTCCTCGTGGGCGGACCTAGGTTTAGAGTTAGCACCCAGGAGGCCAGCAGGCCCAATCCTCTGGCTGGGCGGCGAGAGGTGGGCGGCCCGAGGTAAAGGCGCTGGCGATCGGGAGCGTGGGCCCCTGCATTTTGGCGCAGGAGGCTTCAAATATCGCCGGTTTCTCCAGGGCCCTGTCCCTTCTCCCGCCCTGAATGACGGGCGGCGCCACTAGCGTCCCGGGTGGCGACGTGGCGGCAGGGTGAGTCTGGCTCTGGGTCTTGGGGTCCCTGATCCCCAGTGTAGCGGCACCAGGACCCTTGGGAGGGGCCCCTGGGTGGCTGACCTAGGGTTAGGGTTAGCCCCCAGGAGGCCGGCAGGTGGGATCCGGCCACTGTCCGGGGAGCGGAGGGCGGGGCCGAGGTGAGGGCGTTGGGGAGCGGGAGCGTGGGCACCAGCGTTTTGGCACGGGGAGCCTTGGAAGGCCACCGGGGGCTCGGAAGGCCCTGCCCCTTCTCTCGCCCTGAATGACCCGCAGTGCTCCTAGCGGCCTGGGTGGCGGCGTTGCGGTAGGGTGAGTGTGGCTCTGGGGCTTGAGGTTCCCGATCCCCGGCGAAGCGGCACCAGGACCCTTGGGAGGGGCCCCTGGGTGGCCGACCTAGGGTTAGGGTTAGCACCCGGGAGGCCGGCAGGCGGGATCCGCCCGCTGTGCGTGGAGCGGAGGGGCGGGCCGAGGTGAGGGCGCTGGCGAGCAAGAGCCTGGGCCCAAGCGTTTTGGCACCGGGGGCCTTCGAATGTCTCCGGGGACTCGGCGGGCCCTGCCCATTCTCCTCCCTGAATGACCGGCGGCGCCCCTAGCAGCCCAGGTGGCGGCGGGGCGGCATGTAAGTCCGGGCATAGGGCTCGGGGGCCCCAGTCCACCGCGTTGCGGCGCCAGGCCCCTTGGGAGGGGCCCCTCGGAGGCTGACCTAGGGTGAGGTTTAGCCCCTAGGATGCCGGCAGGCCCTATTCGCCAGCCGTGTGGAGACTGGAGTGGCGGACCGAGGTGAGGGCACTGGTGAGCGGGAGCGTGGGCCCGGGTGTTTTGGCGCGGGGGGCCTTTGAAGGTCGCCGTGTCTTGGAGGGCCCTGCCCGTGCTCCCGCCCTGAATGAACGGCACCACCCCAAGCCCCCGGGTGGCGGCTGGGTGGCAGGGTGAGTCCAGTGCTGAGGCTCGGGGGTCCCCAATCCCCAGCGTTGCGGCGCCAGATCCCTTGGGAGGGGCCCCTCGGGGGTCGATCTAGGGTTGCGGTTAGCCCCCAGGAGGCCGGTGGACCCGATCAGCGGCTGTGCGGCACGCGGAGGGTTGGGCCGAGGTGAGGGCGCTGGCGAGACTGAGCATGAGCCCAAGCGTTTTAGTGCGGGGGCCCTTCGAAGGTCAGTGGGGGCTCGGAGGGACCTGCCCGTTCTCCCGCTCTGAATGACCGGCGGGGCCCCTAGAGGCTCCGGTGCCTGAAGGGCAGCAGGGTGAGACCGGCACTTGGGTTGGGGTCCCCATTCCCGGCCGGCGTTGTGGCGCCAGGCCACTTGGGAAGGGCCCCTCCGTGGCCGAACTACAGTTAGGGTTAGCCCCCAGGAGGCCAGCAGGCCCGATACACCGCCTGTGCGTCGAGCGGAGCGTTGGGCCGAGGTGAGGGTGCTGGTGAACATGAGCCCGGGCCCAAGCGTTTTGGTTCGGGGCGCCTTCGAAGGTCGGCGGGGGTTCGAAGGGCCCTGCCCGTTCTCCCACCCTGAATGAATGGCGGCGCCCCTAGCGGCACGTGTGGGGCAGGGCGGCAGGGTGCATCCAGCGCTGGGGCTTGGGGGTTCCCAATCCCCGGCGTTGCGGCGCCAGGCCCCTTAGGAAGCGACCCTCGGGGCCGTCCTAGGGTTAGGGTTAGCGCCCAGGAGGCCGGCAGGCCCGATCCGCCGGCTGTGCGAGGAGTGGAGATGCAGGCCGAGTTGAGGGCGATGGCGAGCGGGAGCTGGGCCCCAGCGTTTTGGCGTCCTGGGCCTTTGAATGTTGCCATGGCTCGGAGGGCCCTGCCCTTTCTCCTGCCCTGAAGAACCAGCAAGGCCCCTAGCGGCTCCGTTGGCAGTGGGGCGGCAGGGTGAATCCCAGGCTGCGGCTCGGGGATCCCCAATCCCCGGCGTTGTGGTGCCAGGCCCCTTGGGAGGGGCTCCTCGTGGGCCGACCCAGGGTTAGAGTTAGCCCCCATAAGGCCGGCAGGCCAGATCCTCTGGCTGGGCGGTGAGAGGTGGGCGGGCCGAGGTAAAGGCGCTGGGGTGCGGGATTGTGGGCCCCTGCATTTTGGGGTGGGAGGCTTCAAATGTCGCCGGTTTCTCCAGGGCCCTGTCAGTTCTCCCGCCCTGAATGACCGGCGGCGCCCCTCGCGGCCCGGGTGGCAGCGTTGTGGGAGGGTGAGTCTGGCTTTGGGGCTTGGGGTTCCAGATCCCTGGCGTAGTGGCACCAAAACCCTTGGGAGGGGCCCCTGGGGGGCCGACCTAGGGTTAGGGTTAGCCCCCAGGAGACCGTCAGGCCCAACCACACACTGTGCGGCGAGCTGAGGTGCGGCCCGAGGTGAAGGCGCTGGGGAGCGGGAGCGTGGGCACCAGCGTTTTGGCACGGGGAGCCTTTGAAGGTCACCGGGGACTCAGAAGGCCCTGCCCTTCTCTCGCCCTCTATGACCCGCGGCGCCCCTAGCGGCCCAGGTGGGGACAGTGCGGCAGGGTGAGTCCGGCTCTGGGGCTCTGAGTTACCAATCCCCAGCATTGCAGAGCCAGGCCGCTTGGGATGTCCCCTCAGGGCCGACCTAGGGTTTTGGTTAGCTGCCAGGAGCCCGGCAGGCCCTATCCACCGGCTCTGAAGCAAGCGGTGGGGTGGGCCTAGGTGAGGGCGCTGGCGAGCAGGATCCTGGGAGCCAACGTTTTTGCGCGGGGAGCCTTCAAAGGTCAGCGTGGGCTCGGAGGGCCCTGCCCGATCTCTTGCCCTGATTGACCGGCGGGGCCTCTAGCGGCTCGGGTGGCTGAAGGGCAGCAGGGTGAGTGCGGCACATGAGCTCGGGGTCCCCATCCCCAGCGTTGCGACGCCAGGCCCCTTGGGAAGTGCCCCTCGGTGGCCGACCTATGGTTAGGGTTAGCCTCCAGGAGCCCCGCAGGCCCGATACACCACCTGTGCGTCGAGCGGAGAGTTGGGCCGAGGTGAGGGTGCTGGTGAACATGAGCCTGGGCCCAAGCGTTTTGGTTCGGTGCGCCTTCCAAGGTCGGCAGGGGTTCGGAGGGCCCTGCCAGTTCTCCCACCCTGAATGAATGGCGGCGCCCCTAGCGGCCTGTGTGGGTTGGGGTGGCAGCGTGCATCCGGCGCTGGGGCTTGGGGGCCCCCAATCCCTGGCGTTGCGGCGCCAGGCCCCTTAGGAAGGGACCTTCAGGGGCTGTCCTAGGGTTAGGGTGAGCTCCCAGGAGGCCGGCAGGCCCGAGTCGCTGGCTCTGCGAAGAGCGGAGGTGCGGGCCGAGTTGAGGGTGATGCAGAGCGGGAGCGTGGTCCCCAGCGTTTTGGCGCCCTGGGCCTTCGACTGTTGCCATGGCTCAAAGGGCCCTGCCCGTTCTCCTGCCCTGAAGAACCTACGGTGCCCTTAGCAGCTCCCTTGGCGGTGGAGTGGCAGGGTGAGTCCATGCTGCGGCTCGTGGATCCCCAATCCCCAGCGTTGTGGGGCCAGGCCTCTTGGGAGGGGCTCCTCGTGGGCGGACCTAGGTTTAGAGTTAGCACCCAGGAGGCCAGCAGGCCCAATCCTCTGGCTGGGCGGCGAGAGGTGGGCGGCCCGAGGTAAAGGCGCTGGCGATCGGGAGCGTGGGCCCCTGCATTTTGGCGCAGGAGGCTTCAAATATCGCCGGTTTCTCCAGGGCCCTGTCCCTTCTCCCGCCCTGAATGACGGGCGGCGCCACTAGCGTCCCGGGTGGCGACGTGGCGGCAGGGTGAGTCTGGCTCTGGGTCTTGGGGTCCCTGATCCCCAGTGTAGCGGCACCAGGACCCTTGGGAGGGGCCCCTGGGTGGCTGACCTAGGGTTAGGGTTAGCCCCCAGGAGGCCGGCAGGTGGGATCCGGCCACTGTCCGGGGAGCGGAGGGCGGGGCCGAGGTGAGGGCGTTGGGGAGCGGGAGCGTGGGCACCAGCGTTTTGGCACGGGGAGCCTTGGAAGGCCACCGGGGGCTCGGAAGGCCCTGCCCCTTCTCTCGCCCTGAATGACCCGCAGTGCTCCTAGCGGCCTGGGTGGCGGCGTTGCGGTAGGGTGAGTGTGGCTCTGGGGCTTGAGGTTCCCGATCCCCGGCGAAGCGGCACCAGGACCCTTGGGAGGGGCCCCTGGGTGGCCGACCTAGGGTTAGGGTTAGCACCCGGGAGGCCGGCAGGCGGGATCCGCCCGCTGTGCGTGGAGCGGAGGGGCGGGCCGAGGTGAGGGCGCTGGCGAGCAAGAGCCTGGGCCCAAGCGTTTTGGCACCGGGGGCCTTCGAATGTCTCCGGGGACTCGGCGGGCCCTGCCCATTCTCCTCCCTGAATGACCGGCGGCGCCCCTAGCAGCCCAGGTGGCGGCGGGGCGGCATGTAAGTCCGGGCATAGGGCTCGGGGGCCCCAGTCCACCGCGTTGCGGCGCCAGGCCCCTTGGGAGGGGCCCCTCGGAGGCTGACCTAGGGTGAGGTTTAGCCCCTAGGATGCCGGCAGGCCCTATTCGCCAGCCGTGTGGAGACTGGAGTGGCGGACCGAGGTGAGGGCACTGGTGAGCGGGAGCGTGGGCCCGGGTGTTTTGGCGCGGGGGGCCTTTGAAGGTCGCCGTGTCTTGGAGGGCCCTGCCCGTGCTCCCGCCCTGAATGAACGGCACCACCCCAAGCCCCCGGGTGGCGGCTGGGTGGCAGGGTGAGTCCAGTGCTGAGGCTCGGGGGTCCCCAATCCCCAGCGTTGCGGCGCCAGATCCCTTGGGAGGGGCCCCTCGGGGGTCGATCTAGGGTTGCGGTTAGCCCCCAGGAGGCCGGTGGACCCGATCAGCGGCTGTGCGGCACGCGGAGGGTTGGGCCGAGGTGAGGGCGCTGGCGAGACTGAGCATGAGCCCAAGCGTTTTAGTGCGGGGGCCCTTCGAAGGTCAGTGGGGGCTCGGAGGGACCTGCCCGTTCTCCCGCTCTGAATGACCGGCGGGGCCCCTAGAGGCTCCGGTGCCTGAAGGGCAGCAGGGTGAGACCGGCACTTGGGTTGGGGTCCCCATTCCCGGCCGGCGTTGTGGCGCCAGGCCACTTGGGAAGGGCCCCTCCGTGGCCGAACTACAGTTAGGGTTAGCCCCCAGGAGGCCAGCAGGCCCGATACACCGCCTGTGCGTCGAGCGGAGCGTTGGGCCGAGGTGAGGGTGCTGGTGAACATGAGCCCGGGCCCAAGCGTTTTGGTTCGGGGCGCCTTCGAAGGTCGGCGGGGGTTCGAAGGGCCCTGCCCGTTCTCCCACCCTGAATGAATGGCGGCGCCCCTAGCGGCACGTGTGGGGCAGGGCGGCAGGGTGCATCCAGCGCTGGGGCTTGGGGGTTCCCAATCCCCGGCGTTGCGGCGCCAGGCCCCTTAGGAAGCGACCCTCGGGGCCGTCCTAGGGTTAGGGTTAGCGCCCAGGAGGCCGGCAGGCCCGATCCGCCGGCTGTGCGAGGAGTGGAGATGCAGGCCGAGTTGAGGGCGATGGCGAGCGGGAACTGGGCCCCAGCGTTTTGGCGTCCTGGGCCTTTGAATGTTGCCATGGCTCGGAGGGCCCTGCCCTTTCTCCTGCCCTGAAGAACCAGCAAGGCCCCTAGCGGCTCCGTTGGCAGTGGGGCGGCAGGGTGAATCCCAGGCTGCGGCTCGGGGATCCCCAATCCCCGGCGTTGTGGTGCCAGGCCCCTTGGGAGGGGCTCCTCGTGGGCCGACCCAGGGTTAGAGTTAGCCCCCATAAGGCCGGCAGGCCAGATCCTCTGGCTGGGCGGTGAGAGGTGGGCGGGCCGAGGTAAAGGCGCTGGGGTGCGGGATTGTGGGCCCCTGCATTTTGGGGTGGGAGGCTTCAAATGTCGCCGGTTTCTCCAGGGCCCTGTCAGTTCTCCCGCCCTGAATGACCGGCGGCGCCCCTCGCGGCCCGGGTGGCAGCGTTGTGGGAGGGTGAGTCTGGCTTTGGGGCTTGGGGTTCCAGATCCCTGGCGTAGTGGCACCAAAACCCTTGGGAGGGGCCCCTGGGGGGCCGACCTAGGGTTAGGGTTAGCCCCCAGGAGACCGTCAGGCCCAACCACACACTGTGCGGCGAGCTGAGGTGCGGCCCGAGGTGAAGGCGCTGGGGAGCGGGAGCGTGGGCACCAGCGTTTTGGCACGGGGAGCCTTTGAAGGTCACCGGGGACTCAGAAGGCCCTGCCCTTCTCTCGCCCTCTATGACCCGCGGCGCCCCTAGCGGCCCAGGTGGGGACAGTGCGGCAGGGTGAGTCCGGCTCTGGGGCTCTGAGTTACCAATCCCCAGCATTGCAGAGCCAGGCCGCTTGGGATGTCCCCTCAGGGCCGACCTAGGGTTTTGGTTAGCTGCCAGGAGCCCGGCAGGCCCTATCCACCGGCTCTGAAGCAAGCGGTGGGGTGGGCCTAGGTGAGGGCGCTGGCGAGCAGGATCCTGGGAGCCAACGTTTTTGCGCGGGGAGCCTTCAAAGGTCAGCGTGGGCTCGGAGGGCCCTGCCCGATCTCTTGCCCTGATTGACCGGCGGGGCCTCTAGCGGCTCGGGTGGCTGAAGGGCAGCAGGGTGAGTGCGGCACATGAGCTCGGGGTCCCCATCCCCAGCGTTGCGACGCCAGGCCCCTTGGGAAGTGCCCCTCGGTGGCCGACCTATGGTTAGGGTTAGCCTCCAGGAGCCCCGCAGGCCCGATACACCACCTGTGCGTCGAGCGGAGAGTTGGGCCGAGGTGAGGGTGCTGGTGAACATGAGCCTGGGCCCAAGCGTTTTGGTTCGGTGCGCCTTCCAAGGTCGGCAGGGGTTCGGAGGGCCCTGCCAGTTCTCCCACCCTGAATGAATGGCGGCGCCCCTAGCGGCCTGTGTGGGTTGGGGTGGCAGCGTGCATCCGGCGCTGGGGCTTGGGGGCCCCCAATCCCTGGCGTTGCGGCGCCAGACCCCTTAGGAAGGGACCTTCAGGGGCTGTCCTAGGGTTAGGGTGAGCTCCCAGGAGGCCGGCAGGCCCGAGTCGCTGGCTCTGCGAAGAGCGGAGGTGCGGGCCGAGTTGAGGGTGATGCAGAGCGGGAGCGTGGTCCCCAGCGTTTTGGCGCCCTGGGCCTTCGACTGTTGCCATGGCTCAAAGGGCCCTGCCCGTTCTCCTGCCCTGAAGAACCTACGGTGCCCTTAGCAGCTCCCTTGGCGGTGGAGTGGCAGGGTGAGTCCATGCTGCGGCTCGGGGATCCCCAATCCCCAGCGTTGTGGGGCCAGGCCTCTTGGGAGGGGCTCCTCGTGGGCGGACCTAGGTTTAGAGTTAGCACCCAGGAGGCCAGCAGGCCCAATCCTCTGGCTGGGCGGCGAGAGGTGGGCGGCCCGAGGTAAAGGCGCTGGCGATCGGGAGCGTGGGCCCCTGCATTTTGGCGCAGGAGGCTTCAAATATCGCCGGTTTCTCCAGGGCCCTGTCCCTTCTCCCGCCCTGAATGACGGGCGGCGCCACTAGCGTCCCGGGTGGCGACGTGGCGGCAGGGTGAGTCTGGCTCTGGGTCTTGGGGTCCCTGATCCCCAGTGTAGCGGCACCAGGACCCTTGGGAGGGGCCCCTGGGTGGCTGACCTAGGGTTAGGGTTAGCCCCCAGGAGGCCGGCAGGTGGGATCCGGCCACTGTCCGGGGAGCGGAGGGCGGGGCCGAGGTGAGGGCGTTGGGGAGCGGGAGCGTGGGCACCAGCGTTTTGGCACGGGGAGCCTTGGAAGGCCACCGGGGGCTCGGAAGGCCCTGCCCCTTCTCTCGCCCTGAATGACCCGCAGTGCTCCTAGCGGCCTGGGTGGCGGCGTTGCGGTAGGGTGAGTGTGGCTCTGGGGCTTGAGGTTCCCGATCCCCGGCGAAGCGGCACCAGGACCCTTGGGAGGGGCCCCTGGGTGGCCGACCTAGGGTTAGGGTTAGCACCCGGGAGGCCGGCAGGCGGGATCCGCCCGCTGTGCGTGGAGCGGAGGGGCGGGCCGAGGTGAGGGCGCTGGCGAGCAAGAGCCTGGGCCCAAGCGTTTTGGCACCGGGGGCCTTCGAATGTCTCCGGGGACTCGGCGGGCCCTGCCCATTCTCCTCCCTGAATGACCGGCGGCGCCCCTAGCAGCCCAGGTGGCGGCGGGGCGGCATGTAAGTCCGGGCATAGGGCTCGGGGGCCCCAGTCCACCGCGTTGCGGCGCCAGGCCCCTTGGGAGGGGCCCCTCGGAGGCTGACCTAGGGTGAGGTTTAGCCCCTAGGATGCCGGCAGGCCCTATTCGCCAGCCGTGTGGAGACTGGAGTGGCGGACCGAGGTGAGGGCACTGGTGAGCGGGAGCGTGGGCCCGGGTGTTTTGGCGCGGGGGGCCTTTGAAGGTCGCCGTGTCTTGGAGGGCCCTGCCCGTGCTCCCGCCCTGAATGAACGGCACCACCCCAAGCCCCCGGGTGGCGGCTGGGTGGCAGGGTGAGTCCAGTGCTGAGGCTCGGGGGTCCCCAATCCCCAGCGTTGCGGCGCCAGATCCCTTGGGAGGGGCCCCTCGGGGGTCGATCTAGGGTTGCGGTTAGCCCCCAGGAGGCCGGTGGACCCGATCAGCGGCTGTGCGGCACGCGGAGGGTTGGGCCGAGGTGAGGGCGCTGGCGAGACTGAGCATGAGCCCAAGCGTTTTAGTGCGGGGGCCCTTCGAAGGTCAGTGGGGGCTCGGAGGGACCTGCCCGTTCTCCCGCTCTGAATGACCGGTGGGGCCCCTAGAGGCTCCGGTGCCTGAAGGGCAGCAGGGTGAGACCGGCACTTGGGTTGGGGTCCCCATTCCCGGCCGGCGTTGTGGCGCCAGGCCACTTGGGAAGGGCCCCTCCGTGGCCGAACTACAGTTAGGGTTAGCCCCCAGGAGGCCAGCAGGCCCGATACACCGCCTGTGCGTCGAGCGGAGCGTTGGGCCGAGGTGAGGGTGCTGGTGAACATGAGCCCGGGCCCAAGCGTTTTGGTTCGGGGCGCCTTCGAAGGTCGGCGGGGGTTCGAAGGGCCCTGCCCGTTCTCCCACCCTGAATGAATGGCGGCGCCCCTAGCGGCACGTGTGGGGCAGGGCGGCAGGGTGCATCCAGCGCTGGGGCTTGGGGGTTCCCAATCCCCGGCGTTGCGGCGCCAGGCCCCTTAGGAAGCGACCCTCGGGGCCGTCCTAGGGTTAGGGTTAGCGCCCAGGAGGCCGGCAGGCCCGATCCGCCGGCTGTGCGAGGAGTGGAGATGCAGGCCGAGTTGAGGGCGATGGCGAGCGGGAGCTGGGCCCCAGCGTTTTGGCGTCCTGGGCCTTTGAATGTTGCCATGGCTCGGAGGGCCCTGCCCTTTCTCCTGCCCTGAAGAACCAGCAAGGCCCCTAGCGGCTCCGTTGGCAGTGGGGCGGCAGGGTGAATCCCAGGCTGCGGCTCGGGGATCCCCAATCCCCGGCGTTGTGGTGCCAGGCCCCTTGGGAGGGGCTCCTCGTGGGCCGACCCAGGGTTAGAGTTAGCCCCCATAAGGCCGGCAGGCCAGATCCTCTGGCTGGGCGGTGAGAGGTGGGCGGGCCGAGGTAAAGGCGCTGGGGTGCGGGATTGTGGGCCCCTGCATTTTGGGGTGGGAGGCTTCAAATGTCGCCGGTTTCTCCAGGGCCCTGTCAGTTCTCCCGCCCTGAATGACCGGCGGCGCCCCTCGCGGCCCGGGTGGCAGCGTTGTGGGAGGGTGAGTCTGGCTTTGGGGCTTGGGGTTCCAGATCCCTGGCGTAGTGGCACCAAAACCCTTGGGAGGGGCCCCTGGGGGGCCGACCTAGGGTTAGGGTTAGCCCCCAGGAGACCGTCAGGCCCAACCACACACTGTGCGGCGAGCTGAGGTGCGGCCCGAGGTGAAGGCGCTGGGGAGCGGGAGCGTGGGCACCAGCGTTTTGGCACGGGGAGCCTTTGAAGGTCACCGGGGACTCAGAAGGCCCTGCCCTTCTCTCGCCCTCTATGACCCGCGGCGCCCCTAGCGGCCCAGGTGGGGACAGTGCGGCAGGGTGAGTCCGGCTCTGGGGCTCTGAGTTACCAATCCCCAGCATTGCAGAGCCAGGCCGCTTGGGATGTCCCCTCAGGGCCGACCTAGGGTTTTGGTTAGCTGCCAGGAGCCCGGCAGGCCCTATCCACCGGCTCTGAAGCAAGCGGTGGGGTGGGCCTAGGTGAGGGCGCTGGCGAGCAGGATCCTGGGAGCCAACGTTTTTGCGCGGGGAGCCTTCAAAGGTCAGCGTGGGCTCGGAGGGCCCTGCCCGATCTCTTGCCCTGATTGACCGGCGGGGCCTCTAGCGGCTCGGGTGGCTGAAGGGCAGCAGGGTGAGTGCGGCACATGAGCTCGGGGTCCCCATCCCCAGCGTTGCGACGCCAGGCCCCTTGGGAAGTGCCCCTCGGTGGCCGACCTATGGTTAGGGTTAGCCTCCAGGAGCCCCGCAGGCCCGATACACCACCTGTGCGTCGAGCGGAGAGTTGGGCCGAGGTGAGGGTGCTGGTGAACATGAGCCTGGGCCCAAGCGTTTTGGTTCGGTGCGCCTTCCAAGGTCGGCAGGGGTTCGGAGGGCCCTGCCAGTTCTCCCACCCTGAATGAATGGCGGCGCCCCTAGCGGCCTGTGTGGGTTGGGGTGGCAGCGTGCATCCGGCGCTGGGGCTTGGGGGCCCCCAATCCCTGGCGTTGCGGCGCCAGGCCCCTTAGGAAGGGACCTTCAGGGGCTGTCCTAGGGTTAGGGTGAGCTCCCAGGAGGCCGGCAGGCCCGAGTCGCTGGCTCTGCGAAGAGCGGAGGTGCGGGCCGAGTTGAGGGTGATGCAGAGCGGGAGCGTGGTCCCCAGCGTTTTGGCGCCCTGGGCCTTCGACTGTTGCCATGGCTCAAAGGGCCCTGCCCGTTCTCCTGCCCTGAAGAACCTACGGTGCCCTTAGCAGCTCCCTTGGCGGTGGAGTGGCAGGGTGAGTCCATGCTGCGGCTCGTGGATCCCCAATCCCCAGCGTTGTGGGGCCAGGCCTCTTGGGAGGGGCTCCTCGTGGGCGGACCTAGGTTTAGAGTTAGCACCCAGGAGGCCAGCAGGCCCAATCCTCTGGCTGGGCGGCGAGAGGTGGGCGGCCCGAGGTAAAGGCGCTGGCGATCGGGAGCGTGGGCCCCTGCATTTTGGCGCAGGAGGCTTCAAATATCGCCGGTTTCTCCAGGGCCCTGTCCCTTCTCCCGCCCTGAATGACGGGCGGCGCCACTAGCGTCCCGGGTGGCGACGTGGCGGCAGGGTGAGTCTGGCTCTGGGTCTTGGGGTCCCTGATCCCCAGTGTAGCGGCACCAGGACCCTTGGGAGGGGCCCCTGGGTGGCTGACCTAGGGTTAGGGTTAGCCCCCAGGAGGCCGGCAGGTGGGATCCGGCCACTGTCCGGGGAGCGGAGGGCGGGGCCGAGGTGAGGGCGTTGGGGAGCGGGAGCGTGGGCACCAGCGTTTTGGCACGGGGAGCCTTGGAAGGCCACCGGGGGCTCGGAAGGCCCTGCCCCTTCTCTCGCCCTGAATGACCCGCAGTGCTCCTAGCGGCCTGGGTGGCGGCGTTGCGGTAGGGTGAGTGTGGCTCTGGGGCTTGAGGTTCCCGATCCCCGGCGAAGCGGCACCAGGACCCTTGGGAGGGGCCCCTGGGTGGCCGACCTAGGGTTAGGGTTAGCACCCGGGAGGCCGGCAGGCGGGATCCGCCCGCTGTGCGTGGAGCGGAGGGGCGGGCCGAGGTGAGGGCGCTGGCGAGCAAGAGCCTGGGCCCAAGCGTTTTGGCACCGGGGGCCTTCGAATGTCTCCGGGGACTCGGCGGGCCCTGCCCATTCTCCTCCCTGAATGACCGGCGGCGCCCCTAGCAGCCCAGGTGGCGGCGGGGCGGCATGTAAGTCCGGGCATAGGGCTCGGGGGCCCCAGTCCACCGCGTTGCGGCGCCAGGCCCCTTGGGAGGGGTCCCTCGGAGGCTGACCTAGGGTGAGGTTTAGCCCCTAGGATGCCGGCAGGCCCTATTCGCCAGCCGTGTGGAGACTGGAGTGGCGGACCGAGGTGAGGGCACTGGTGAGCGGGAGCGTGGGCCCGGGTGTTTTGGCGCGGGGGGCCTTTGAAGGTCGCCGTGTCTTGGAGGGCCCTGCCCGTGCTCCCGCCCTGAATGAACGGCACCACCCCAAGCCCCCGGGTGGCGGCTGGGTGGCAGGGTGAGTCCAGTGCTGAGGCTCGGGGGTCCCCAATCCCCAGCGTTGCGGCGCCAGATCCCTTGGGAGGGGCCCCTCGGGGGTCGATCTAGGGTTGCGGTTAGCCCCCAGGAGGCCGGTGGACCCGATCAGCGGCTGTGCGGCACGCGGAGGGTTGGGCCGAGGTGAGGGCGCTGGCGAGACTGAGCATGAGCCCAAGCGTTTTAGTGCGGGGGCCCTTCGAAGGTCAGTGGGGGCTCGGAGGGACCTGCCCGTTCTCCCGCTCTGAATGACCGGCGGGGCCCCTAGAGGCTCCGGTGCCTGAAGGGCAGCAGGGTGAGACCGGCACTTGGGTTGGGGTCCCCATTCCCGGCCGGCGTTGTGGCGCCAGGCCACTTGGGAAGGGCCCCTCCGTGGCCGAACTACAGTTAGGGTTAGCCCCCAGGAGGCCAGCAGGCCCGATACACCGCCTGTGCGTCGAGCGGAGCGTTGGGCCGAGGTGAGGGTGCTGGTGAACATGAGCCCGGGCCCAAGCGTTTTGGTTCGGGGCGCCTTCGAAGGTCGGCGGGGGTTCGAAGGGCCCTGCCCGTTCTCCCACCCTGAATGAATGGCGGCGCCCCTAGCGGCACGTGTGGGGCAGGGCGGCAGGGTGCATCCAGCGCTGGGGCTTGGGGGTTCCCAATCCCCGGCGTTGCGGCGCCAGGCCCCTTAGGAAGCGACCCTCGGGGCCGTCCTAGGGTTAGGGTTAGCGCCCAGGAGGCCGGCAGGCCCGATCCGCCGGCTGTGCGAGGAGTGGAGATGCAGGCCGAGTTGAGGGCGATGGCGAGCGGGAGCTGGGCCCCAGCGTTTTGGCGTCCTGGGCCTTTGAATGTTGCCATGGCTCGGAGGGCCCTGCCCTTTCTCCTGCCCTGAAGAACCAGCAAGGCCCCTAGCGGCTCCGTTGGCAGTGGGGCGGCAGGGTGAATCCCAGGCTGCGGCTCGGGGATCCCCAATCCCCGGCGTTGTGGTGCCAGGCCCCTTGGGAGGGGCTCCTCGTGGGCCGACCCAGGGTTAGAGTTAGCCCCCATAAGGCCGGCAGGCCAGATCCTCTGGCTGGGCGGTGAGAGGTGGGCGGGCCGAGGTAAAGGCGCTGGGGTGCGGGATTGTGGGCCCCTGCATTTTGGGGTGGGAGGCTTCAAATGTCGCCGGTTTCTCCAGGGCCCTGTCAGTTCTCCCGCCCTGAATGACCGGCGGCGCCCCTCGCGGCCCGGGTGGCAGCGTTGTGGGAGGGTGAGTCTGGCTTTGGGGCTTGGGGTTCCAGATCCCTGGCGTAGTGGCACCAAAACCCTTGGGAGGGGCCCCTGGGGGGCCGACCTAGGGTTAGGGTTAGCCCCCAGGAGACCGTCAGGCCCAACCACACACTGTGCGGCGAGCTGAGGTGCGGCCCGAGGTGAAGGCGCTGGGGAGCGGGAGCGTGGGCACCAGCGTTTTGGCACGGGGAGCCTTTGAAGGTCACCGGGGACTCAGAAGGCCCTGCCCTTCTCTCGCCCTCTATGACCCGCGGCGCCCCTAGCGGCCCAGGTGGGGACAGTGCGGCAGGGTGAGTCCGGCTCTGGGGCTCTGAGTTACCAATCCCCAGCATTGCAGAGCCAGGCCGCTTGGGATGTCCCCTCAGGGCCGACCTAGGGTTTTGGTTAGCTGCCAGGAGCCCGGCAGGCCCTATCCACCGGCTCTGAAGCAAGCGGTGGGGTGGGCCTAGGTGAGGGCGCTGGCGAGCAGGATCCTGGGAGCCAACGTTTTTGCGCGGGGAGCCTTCAAAGGTCAGCGTGGGCTCGGAGGGCCCTGCCCGATCTCTTGCCCTGATTGACCGGCGGGGCCTCTAGCGGCTCGGGTGGCTGAAGGGCAGCAGGGTGAGTGCGGCACATGAGCTCGGGGTCCCCATCCCCAGCGTTGCGACGCCAGGCCCCTTGGGAAGTGCCCCTCGGTGGCCGACCTATGGTTAGGGTTAGCCTCCAGGAGCCCCGCAGGCCCGATACACCACCTGTGCGTCGAGCGGAGAGTTGGGCCGAGGTGAGGGTGCTGGTGAACATGAGCCTGGGCCCAAGCGTTTTGGTTCGGTGCGCCTTCCAAGGTCGGCAGGGGTTCGGAGGGCCCTGCCAGTTCTCCCACCCTGAATGAATGGCGGCGCCCCTAGCGGCCTGTGTGGGTTGGGGTGGCAGCGTGCATCCGGCGCTGGGGCTTGGGGGCCCCCAATCCCTGGCGTTGCGGCGCCAGGCCCCTTAGGAAGGGACCTTCAGGGGCTGTCCTAGGGTTAGGGTGAGCTCCCAGGAGGCCGGCAGGCCCGAGTCGCTGGCTCTGCGAAGAGCGGAGGTGCGGGCCGAGTTGAGGGTGATGCAGAGCGGGAGCGTGGTCCCCAGCGTTTTGGCGCCCTGGGCCTTCGACTGTTGCCATGGCTCAAAGGGCCCTGCCCGTTCTCCTGCCCTGAAGAACCTACGGTGCCCTTAGCAGCTCCCTTGGCGGTGGAGTGGCAGGGTGAGTCCATGCTGCGGCTCGTGGATCCCCAATCCCCAGCGTTGTGGGGCCAGGCCTCTTGGGAGGGGCTCCTCGTGGGCGGACCTAGGTTTAGAGTTAGCACCCAGGAGGCCAGCAGGCCCAATCCTCTGGCTGGGCGGCGAGAGGTGGGCGGCCCGAGGTAAAGGCGCTGGCGATCGGGAGCGTGGGCCCCTGCATTTTGGCGCAGGAGGCTTCAAATATCGCCGGTTTCTCCAGGGCCCTGTCCCTTCTCCCGCCCTGAATGACGGGCGGCGCCACTAGCGTCCCGGGTGGCGACGTGGCGGCAGGGTGAGTCTGGCTCTGGGTCTTGGGGTCCCTGATCCCCAGTGTAGCGGCACCAGGACCCTTGGGAGGGGCCCCTGGGTGGCTGACCTAGGGTTAGGGTTAGCCCCCAGGAGGCCGGCAGGTGGGATCCGGCCACTGTCCGGGGAGCGGAGGGCGGGGCCGAGGTGAGGGCGTTGGGGAGCGGGAGCGTGGGCACCAGCGTTTTGGCACGGGGAGCCTTGGAAGGCCACCGGGGGCTCGGAAGGCCCTGCCCCTTCTCTCGCCCTGAATGACCCGCAGTGCTCCTAGCGGCCTGGGTGGCGGCGTTGCGGTAGGGTGAGTGTGGCTCTGGGGCTTGAGGTTCCCGATCCCCGGCGAAGCGGCACCAGGACCCTTGGGAGGGGCCCCTGGGTGGCCGACCTAGGGTTAGGGTTAGCACCCGGGAGGCCGGCAGGCGGGATCCGCCCGCTGTGCGTGGAGCGGAGGGGCGGGCCGAGGTGAGGGCGCTGGCGAGCAAGAGCCTGGGCCCAAGCGTTTTGGCACCGGGGGCCTTCGAATGTCTCCGGGGACTCGGCGGGCCCTGCCCATTCTCCTCCCTGAATGACCGGCGGCGCCCCTAGCAGCCCAGGTGGCGGCGGGGCGGCATGTAAGTCCGGGCATAGGGCTCGGGGGCCCCAGTCCACCGCGTTGCGGCGCCAGGCCCCTTGGGAGGGGTCCCTCGGAGGCTGACCTAGGGTGAGGTTTAGCCCCTAGGATGCCGGCAGGCCCTATTCGCCAGCCGTGTGGAGACTGGAGTGGCGGACCGAGGTGAGGGCACTGGTGAGCGGGAGCGTGGGCCCGGGTGTTTTGGCGCGGGGGGCCTTTGAAGGTCGCCGTGTCTTGGAGGGCCCTGCCCGTGCTCCCGCCCTGAATGAACGGCACCACCCCAAGCCCCCGGGTGGCGGCTGGGTGGCAGGGTGAGTCCAGTGCTGAGGCTCGGGGGTCCCCAATCCCCAGCGTTGCGGCGCCAGATCCCTTGGGAGGGGCCCCTCGGGGGTCGATCTAGGGTTGCGGTTAGCCCCCAGGAGGCCGGTGGACCCGATCAGCGGCTGTGCGGCACGCGGAGGGTTGGGCCGAGGTGAGGGCGCTGGCGAGACTGAGCATGAGCCCAAGCGTTTTAGTGCGGGGGCCCTTCGAAGGTCAGTGGGGGCTCGGAGGGACCTGCCCGTTCTCCCGCTCTGAATGACCGGCGGGGCCCCTAGAGGCTCCGGTGCCTGAAGGGCAGCAGGGTGAGACCGGCACTTGGGTTGGGGTCCCCATTCCCGGCCGGCGTTGTGGCGCCAGGCCACTTGGGAAGGGCCCCTCCGTGGCCGAACTACAGTTAGGGTTAGCCCCCAGGAGGCCAGCAGGCCCGATACACCGCCTGTGCGTCGAGCGGAGCGTTGGGCCGAGGTGAGGGTGCTGGTGAACATGAGCCCGGGCCCAAGCGTTTTGGTTCGGGGCGCCTTCGAAGGTCGGCGGGGGTTCGAAGGGCCCTGCCCGTTCTCCCACCCTGAATGAATGGCGGCGCCCCTAGCGGCACGTGTGGGGCAGGGCGGCAGGGTGCATCCAGCGCTGGGGCTTGGGGGTTCCCAATCCCCGGCGTTGCGGCGCCAGGCCCCTTAGGAAGCGACCCTCGGGGCCGTCCTAGGGTTAGGGTTAGCGCCCAGGAGGCCGGCAGGCCCGATCCGCCGGCTGTGCGAGGAGTGGAGATGCAGGCCGAGTTGAGGGCGATGGCGAGCGGGAGCTGGGCCCCAGCGTTTTGGCGTCCTGGGCCTTTGAATGTTGCCATGGCTCGGAGGGCCCTGCCCTTTCTCCTGCCCTGAAGAACCAGCAAGGCCCCTAGCGGCTCCGTTGGCAGTGGGGCGGCAGGGTGAATCCCAGGCTGCGGCTCGGGGATCCCCAATCCCCGGCGTTGTGGTGCCAGGCCCCTTGGGAGGGGCTCCTCGTGGGCCGACCCAGGGTTAGAGTTAGCCCCCATAAGGCCGGCAGGCCAGATCCTCTGGCTGGGCGGTGAGAGGTGGGCGGGCCGAGGTAAAGGCGCTGGGGTGCGGGATTGTGGGCCCCTGCATTTTGGGGTGGGAGGCTTCAAATGTCGCCGGTTTCTCCAGGGCCCTGTCAGTTCTCCCGCCCTGAATGACCGGCGGCGCCCCTCGCGGCCCGGGTGGCAGCGTTGTGGGAGGGTGAGTCTGGCTTTGGGGCTTGGGGTTCCAGATCCCTGGCGTAGTGGCACCAAAAGCCTTGGGAGGGGCCCCTGGGGGGCCGACCTAGGGTTAGGGTTAGCCCCCAGGAGACCGTCAGGCCCAACCACACACTGTGCGGCGAGCTGAGGTGCGGCCCGAGGTGAAGGCGCTGGGGAGCGGGAGCGTGGGCACCAGCGTTTTGGCACGGGGAGCCTTTGAAGGTCACCGGGGACTCAGAAGGCCCTGCCCTTCTCTCGCCCTCTATGACCCGCGGCGCCCCTAGCGGCCCAGGTGGGGACAGTGCGGCAGGGTGAGTCCGGCTCTGGGGCTCTGAGTTACCAATCCCCAGCATTGCAGAGCCAGGCCGCTTGGGATGTCCCCTCAGGGCCGACCTAGGGTTTTGGTTAGCTGCCAGGAGCCCGGCAGGCCCTATCCACCGGCTCTGAAGCAAGCGGTGGGGTGGGCCTAGGTGAGGGCGCTGGCGAGCAGGATCCTGGGAGCCAACGTTTTTGCGCGGGGAGCCTTCAAAGGTCAGCGTGGGCTCGGAGGGCCCTGCCCGATCTCTTGCCCTGATTGACCGGCGGGGCCTCTAGCGGCTCGGGTGGCTGAAGGGCAGCAGGGTGAGTGCGGCACATGAGCTCGGGGTCCCCATCCCCAGCGTTGCGACGCCAGGCCCCTTGGGAAGTGCCCCTCGGTGGCCGACCTATGGTTAGGGTTAGCCTCCAGGAGCCCCGCAGGCCCGATACACCACCTGTGCGTCGAGCGGAGAGTTGGGCCGAGGTGAGGGTGCTGGTGAACATGAGCCTGGGCCCAAGCGTTTTGGTTCGGTGCGCCTTCCAAGGTCGGCAGGGGTTCGGAGGGCCCTGCCAGTTCTCCCACCCTGAATGAATGGCGGCGCCCCTAGCGGCCTGTGTGGGTTGGGGTGGCAGCGTGCATCCGGCGCTGGGGCTTGGGGGCCCCCAATCCCTGGCGTTGCGGCGCCAGGCCCCTTAGGAAGGGACCTTCAGGGGCTGTCCTAGGGTTAGGGTGAGCTCCCAGGAGGCCGGCAGGCCCGAGTCGCTGGCTCTGCGAAGAGCGGAGGTGCGGGCCGAGTTGAGGGTGATGCAGAGCGGGAGCGTGGTCCCCAGCGTTTTGGCGCCCTGGGCCTTCGACTGTTGCCATGGCTCAAAGGGCCCTGCCCGTTCTCCTGCCCTGAAGAACCTACGGTGCCCTTAGCAGCTCCCTTGGCGGTGGAGTGGCAGGGTGAGTCCATGCTGCGGCTCGTGGATCCCCAATCCCCAGCGTTGTGGGGCCAGGCCTCTTGGGAGGGGCTCCTCGTGGGCGGACCTAGGTTTAGAGTTAGCACCCAGGAGGCCAGCAGGCCCAATCCTCTGGCTGGGCGGCGAGAGGTGGGCGGCCCGAGGTAAAGGCGCTGGCGATCCCCTGCATTTTGGCGCAGGAGGCTTCAAATATCGCCGGTTTCTCCAGGGCCCTGTCCCTTCTCCCGCCCTGAATGACGGGCGGCGCCACTAGCGTCCCGGGGTGGCGACGTGGCGGCAGGGTGAGTCTGGCTCTGGGTCTTGGGGTCCCTGATCCCCAGTGTAGCGGCACCAGGACCCTTGGGAGGGGCCCCTGGGTGGCTGACCTAGGGTTAGGGTTAGCCCCCAGGAGGCCGGCAGGTGGGATCCGGCCACTGTCCGGGGAGCGGAGGGCGGGGCCGAGGTGAGGGCGTTGGGGAGCGGGAGCGTGGGGCACCAGCGTTTTGGCACGGGGAGCCTTGGAAGGCCACCGGGGGCTCGGAAGGCCCTGCCCCTTCTCTCGCCCTGAATGACCCGCAGTGCTCCTAGCGGCCTGGGTGCGGCGTTGCGGTAGGGTGAGTGTGGCTCTGGGGCTTGAGGTTCCCGATCCCCGGCGAAGCGGCACCAGGACCCTTGGGAGGGGCCCCTGGGTGGCCGACCTAGGGTTAGGGTTAGCACCCGGGAGGCCGGCAGGCGGGATCCGCCCGCTGTGCGTGGAGCGGAGGGGCGGGCCGAGGTGAGGGCGCTGGCGAGCAAGAGCCTGGCCCAAGCGTTTTGGCACCGGGGGCCTTCGAATGTCTCCGGGGACTCGGCGGGCCCTGCCCATTCTCCTCCCTGAATGACCGGCGGCGCCCCTAGCAGCCCAGGTGGCGGCGGGGCGGCATGTAAGTCCGGGCATAGGGCTCGGGGGGCCCCAGTCCCACCGCGTTGCGGCGCCAGGCCCCCTTGGGAGGGGGCCCCTCGGAGGCTGACCTAGGGTGAGGTTTAGCCCCTAGGATGCCGGCAGGCCCTATTCGCCAGCCGTGTGGAGACTGGGAGTGGCGGACCGAGGTGAGGGCACTGGTGAGCGGGAGCGTGGGCCCGGGGTGTTTTGGCGCGGGGGGCCTTTGAAGGTCGCCGTTGTCTTGGAGGGCCCTGCCCGTGCTCCCGCCCTGAATGAACGGCACCACCCCAAGCCCCCGGGTGGCGGCTGGGTGGCAGGGTGAGTCCAGTGCTGAGGCTCGGGGGTCCCCAATCCCCAGCGTTGCGGCGCCAGATCCCTTGGGAGGGGCCCCTCGGGGTCGATCTAGGGTTGCGGTTAGCCCCCAGGAGGCCGGTGGACCCGATCAGCGGCTGTGCGGCACGCGGAGGGTTGGGCCGAGGTGAGGGCGCTGGCGAGACTGAGCATGAGCCCAAGCGTTTTAGTGCGGGGGGCCCTTCGAAGGTCAGTGGGGGCTCGGAGGGGACCTGCCCGTTCTCCCGCTCTGAATGACCGGCGGGGGCCCCTAGAGGCTCCGGTGCCTGAAGGGCAGCAGGGTGAGACCGGCACTTGGGTTGGGGTCCCCATTCCCGGCCGGCGTTGTGGCGCCAGGCCACTTGGGAAGGGCCCCTCCGTGGGCCGAACTACAGTTAGGGTTAGCCCCCAGGAGGCCAGCAGGCCCGATACACCGCCTGTGCGTCGAGCGGAGCGTTGGGCCGAGGTGAGGGTGCTGGTGAACATGAGCCCGGGCCCAAGCGTTTTGGTTCGGGGCGCCTTCGAAGGTCGGCGGGGGTTCGAAGGGCCCTGCCCGTTCTCCCACCCTGAATGAATGGCGGCGCCCCCTAGCGGCACGTGTGGGGCAGGGCGGCAGGGTGCATCCAGCGCTGGGGCTTGGGGGTTCCCAATCCCCGGCGTTGCGGCGCCAGGCCCCTTAGGAAGCGACCCTCGGGGCCGTCCTAGGGTTAGGGTTAGCGCCCAGGAGGCCGGCAGGCCCGATCCGCCGGCTGTGCGAGGAGTGGAGATGCAGGCCGAGTTGAGGGCGATGGCGAGCGGGAGCTGGGCCCCAGCGTTTTGGCGTCCTGGGCCTTTGAATGTTGCCATGGCTCGGAGGGCCCTGCCCTTTCTCCTGCCCTGAAGAACCAGCAAGGCCCCTAGCGGCTCCGTTGGCAGTGGGGCGGCAGGGTGAATCCCAGGCTGCGGCTCGGGGATCCCCAATCCCCGGCGTTGTGGTGCCAGGCCCCTTGGGAGGGGCTCCTCGTGGGCCGACCCAGGGTTAGAGTTAGCCCCCATAAGGCCGGCAGGCCAGATCCTCTGGCTGGGCGGTGAGAGGTGGGCGGGCCGAGGTAAAGGCGCTGGGGTGCGGGATTGTGGGCCCCTGCATTTTGGGGTGGGAGGCTTCAAATGTCGCCGGTTTCTCCAGGGCCCTGTCAGTTCTCCCGCCCTGAATGACCGGCGGCGCCCCTCGCGGCCCGGGGTGGCAGCGTTGTGGGAGGGTGAGTCTGGCTTTGGGGCTTGGGGTTCCAGATCCCTGGCGTAGTGGCACCAAAACCCTTGGGAGGGGCCCCTGGGGGGCCGACCTAGGGTTAGGGTTAGCCCCCAGGAGACCGTCAGGCCCAACCACACACTGTGCGGCGAGCTGAGGTGCGGCCCGAGGTGAAGGCGCTGGGGAGCGGGAGCGTGGGCACCAGCGTTTTGGCACGGGGAGCCTTTGAAGGTCACCGGGGACTCAGAAGGCCCTGCCCTTCTCTCGCCCTCTATGACCCGCGGCGCCCCTAGCGGCCCAGGTGGGGACAGTGCGGCAGGGTGAGTCCGGCTCTGGGGCTCTGAGTTACCAATCCCCAGCATTGCAGAGCCAGGCCGCTTGGGATGTCCCCTCAGGGCCGACCTAGGGTTTTGGTTAGCTGCCAGGAGCCCGGCAGGCCCTATCCACCGGCTCTGAAGCAAGCGGTGGGGTGGGCCTAGGTGAGGGCGCTGGCGAGCAGGATCCTGGGAGCCAACGTTTTTGCGCGGGGAGCCTTCAAAGGTCAGCGTGGGCTCGGAGGGCCCTGCCCGATCTCTTGCCCTGATTGACCGGCGGGGCCTCTAGCGGCTCGGGTGGCTGAAGGGCAGCAGGGTGAGTGCGGCACATGAGCTCGGGGTCCCCATCCCCAGCGTTGCGACGCCAGGCCCCTTGGGAAGTGCCCCTCGGTGGCCGACCTATGGTTAGGGTTAGCCTCCAGGAGCCCCGCAGGCCCGATACACCACCTGTGCGTCGAGCGGAGAGTTGGGCCGAGGTGAGGGTGCTGGTGAACATGAGCCTGGGCCCAAGCGTTTTGGTTCGGTGCGCCTTCCAAGGTCGGCAGGGGTTCGGAGGGCCCTGCCAGTTCTCCCACCCTGAATGAATGGCGGCGCCCCTAGCGGCCTGTGTGGGTTGGGGTGGCAGCGTGCATCCGGCGCTGGGGCTTGGGGGCCCCCAATCCCTGGCGTTGCGGCGCCAGGCCCCTTAGGAAGGGACCTTCAGGGGCTGTCCTAGGGTTAGGGTGAGCTCCCAGGAGGCCGGCAGGCCCGAGTCGCTGGCTCTGCGAAGAGCGGAGGTGCGGGCCGAGTTGAGGGTGATGCAGAGCGGGAGCGTGGTCCCCAGCGTTTTGGCGCCCTGGGCCTTCGACTGTTGCCATGGCTCAAAGGGCCCTGCCCGTTCTCCTGCCCTGAAGAACCTACGGTGCCCTTAGCAGCTCCCTTGGCGGTGGAGTGGCAGGGTGAGTCCATGCTGCGGCTCGTGGATCCCCAATCCCCAGCGTTGTGGGGCCAGGCCTCTTGGGAGGGGCTCCTCGTGGGCGGACCTAGGTTTAGAGTTAGCACCCAGGAGGCCAGCAGGCCCAATCCTCTGGCTGGGCGGCGAGAGGTGGGCGGCCCGAGGTAAAGGCGCTGGCGATCGGGAGCGTGGGCCCCTGCATTTTGGCGCAGGAGGCTTCAAATATCGCCGGTTTCTCCAGGGCCCTGTCCCTTCTCCCGCCCTGAATGACGGGCGGCGCCACTAGCGTCCCGGGTGGCGACGTGGCGGCAGGGTGAGTCTGGCTCTGGGTCTTGGGGTCCCTGATCCCCAGTGTAGCGGCACCAGGACCCTTGGGAGGGGCCCCTGGGTGGCTGACCTAGGGTTAGGGTTAGCCCCCAGGAGGCCGGCAGGTGGGATCCGGCCACTGTCCGGGGAGCGGAGGGCGGGGCCGAGGTGAGGGCGTTGGGGAGCGGGAGCGTGGGCACCAGCGTTTTGGCACGGGGAGCCTTGGAAGGCCACCGGGGGCTCGGAAGGCCCTGCCCCTTCTCTCGCCCTGAATGACCCGCAGTGCTCCTAGCGGCCTGGGTGGCGGCGTTGCGGTAGGGTGAGTGTGGCTCTGGGGCTTGAGGTTCCCGATCCCCGGCGAAGCGGCACCAGGACCCTTGGGAGGGGCCCCTGGGTGGCCGACCTAGGGTTAGGGTTAGCACCCGGGAGGCCGGCAGGCGGGATCCGCCCGCTGTGCGTGGAGCGGAGGGGCGGGCCGAGGTGAGGGCGCTGGCGAGCAAGAGCCTGGGCCCAAGCGTTTTGGCACCGGGGGCCTTCGAATGTCTCCGGGGACTCGGCGGGCCCTGCCCATTCTCCTCCCTGAATGACCGGCGGCGCCCCTAGCAGCCCAGGTGGCGGCGGGGCGGCATGTAAGTCCGGGCATAGGGCTCGGGGGCCCCAGTCCACCGCGTTGCGGCGCCAGGCCCCTTGGGAGGGGCCCCTCGGAGGCTGACCTAGGGTGAGGTTTAGCCCCTAGGATGCCGGCAGGCCCTATTCGCCAGCCGTGTGGAGACTGGAGTGGCGGACCGAGGTGAGGGCACTGGTGAGCGGGAGCGTGGGCCCGGGTGTTTTGGCGCGGGGGGCCTTTGAAGGTCGCCGTGTCTTGGAGGGCCCTGCCCGTGCTCCCGCCCTGAATGAACGGCACCACCCCAAGCCCCCGGGTGGCGGCTGGGTGGCAGGGTGAGTCCAGTGCTGAGGCTCGGGGGTCCCCAATCCCCAGCGTTGCGGCGCCAGATCCCTTGGGAGGGGCCCCTCGGGGGTCGATCTAGGGTTGCGGTTAGCCCCCAGGAGGCCGGTGGACCCGATCAGCGGCTGTGCGGCACGCGGAGGGTTGGGCCGAGGTGAGGGCGCTGGCGAGACTGAGCATGAGCCCAAGCGTTTTAGTGCGGGGGCCCTTCGAAGGTCAGTGGGGGCTCGGAGGGACGTGCCCGTTCTCCCGCTCTGAATGACCGGCGGGGCCCCTAGAGGCTCCGGTGCCTGAAGGGCAGCAGGGTGAGACCGGCACTTGGGTTGGGGTCCCCATTCCCGGCCGGCGTTGTGGCGCCAGGCCACTTGGGAAGGGCCCCTCCGTGGCCGAACTACAGTTAGGGTTAGCCCCCAGGAGGCCAGCAGGCCCGATACACCGCCTGTGCGTCGAGCGGAGCGTTGGGCCGAGGTGAGGGTGCTGGTGAACATGAGCCCGGGCCCAAGCGTTTTGGTTCGGGGCGCCTTCGAAGGTCGGCGGGGGTTCGAAGGGCCCTGCCCGTTCTCCCACCCTGAATGAATGGCGGCGCCCCTAGCGGCACGTGTGGGGCAGGGCGGCAGGGTGCATCCAGCGCTGGGGCTTGGGGGTTCCCAATCCCCGGCGTTGCGGCGCCAGGCCCCTTAGGAAGCGACCCTCGGGGCCGTCCTAGGGTTAGGGTTAGCGCCCAGGAGGCCGGCAGGCCCGATCCGCCGGCTGTGCGAGGAGTGGAGATGCAGGCCGAGTTGAGGGCGATGGCGAGCGGGAGCTGGGCCCCAGCGTTTTGGCGTCCTGGGCCTTTGAATGTTGCCATGGCTCGGAGGGCCCTGCCCTTTCTCCTGCCCTGAAGAACCAGCAAGGCCCCTAGCGGCTCCGTTGGCAGTGGGGCGGCAGGGTGAATCCCAGGCTGCGGCTCGGGGATCCCCAATCCCCGGCGTTGTGGTGCCAGGCCCCTTGGGAGGGGCTCCTCGTGGGCCGACCCAGGGTTAGAGTTAGCCCCCATAAGGCCGGCAGGCCAGATCCTCTGGCTGGGCGGTGAGAGGTGGGCGGGCCGAGGTAAAGGCGCTGGGGTGCGGGATTGTGGGCCCCTGCATTTTGGGGTGGGAGGCTTCAAATGTCGCCGGTTTCTCCAGGGCCCTGTCAGTTCTCCCGCCCTGAATGACCGGCGGCGCCCCTCGCGGCCCGGGTGGCAGCGTTGTGGGAGGGTGAGTCTGGCTTTGGGGCTTGGGGTTCCAGATCCCTGGCGTAGTGGCACCAAAACCCTTGGGAGGGGCCCCTGGGGGGCCGACCTAGGGTTAGGGTTAGCCCCCAGGAGACCGTCAGGCCCAACCACACACTGTGCGGCGAGCTGAGGTGCGGCCCGAGGTGAAGGCGCTGGGGAGCGGGAGCGTGGGCACCAGCGTTTTGGCACGGGGAGCCTTTGAAGGTCACCGGGGACTCAGAAGGCCCTGCCCTTCTCTCGCCCTCTATGACCCGCGGCGCCCCTAGCGGCCCAGGTGGGGACAGTGCGGCAGGGTGAGTCCGGCTCTGGGGCTCTGAGTTACCAATCCCCAGCATTGCAGAGCCAGGCCGCTTGGGATGTCCCCTCAGGGCCGACCTAGGGTTTTGGTTAGCTGCCAGGAGCCCGGCAGGCCCTATCCACCGGCTCTGAAGCAAGCGGTGGGGTGGGCCTAGGTGAGGGCGCTGGCGAGCAGGATCCTGGGAGCCAACGTTTTTGCGCGGGGAGCCTTCAAAGGTCAGCGTGGGCTCGGAGGGCCCTGCCCGATCTCTTGCCCTGATTGACCGGCGGGGCCTCTAGCGGCTCGGGTGGCTGAAGGGCAGCAGGGTGAGTGCGGCACATGAGCTCGGGGTCCCCATCCCCAGCGTTGCGACGCCAGGCCCCTTGGGAAGTGCCCCTCGGTGGCCGACCTATGGTTAGGGTTAGCCTCCAGGAGCCCCGCAGGCCCGATACACCACCTGTGCGTCGAGCGGAGAGTTGGGCCGAGGTGAGGGTGCTGGTGAACATGAGCCTGGGCCCAAGCGTTTTGGTTCGGTGCGCCTTCCAAGGTCGGCAGGGGTTCGGAGGGCCCTGCCAGTTCTCCCACCCTGAATGAATGGCGGCGCCCCTAGCGGCCTGTGTGGGTTGGGGTGGCAGCGTGCATCCGGCGCTGGGGCTTGGGGGACCCCAATCCCTGGCGTTGCGGCGCCAGGCCCCTTAGGAAGGGACCTTCAGGGGCTGTCCTAGGGTTAGGGTGAGCTCCCAGGAGGCCGGCAGGCCCGAGTCGCTGGCTCTGCGAAGAGCGGAGGTGCGGGCCGAGTTGAGGGTGATGCAGAGCGGGAGCGTGGTCCCCAGCGTTTTGGCGCCCTGGGCCTTCGACTGTTGCCATGGCTCAAAGGGCCCTGCCCGTTCTCCTGCCCTGAAGAACCTACGGTGCCCTTAGCAGCTCCCTTGGCGGTGGAGTGGCAGGGTGAGTCCATGCTGCGGCTCGTGGATCCCCAATCCCCAGCGTTGTGGGGCCAGGCCTCTTGGGAGGGGCTCCTCGTGGGCGGACCTAGGTTTAGAGTTAGCACCCAGGAGGCCAGCAGGCCCAATCCTCTGGCTGGGCGGCGAGAGGTGGGCGGCCCGAGGTAAAGGCGCTGGCGATCGGGAGCGTGGGCCCCTGCATTTTGGCGCAGGAGGCTTCAAATATCGCCGGTTTCTCCAGGGCCCTGTCCCTTCTCCCGCCCTGAATGACGGGCGGCGCCACTAGCGTCCCGGGTGGCGACGTGGCGGCAGGGTGAGTCTGGCTCTGGGTCTTGGGGTCCCTGATCCCCAGTGTAGCGGCACCAGGACCCTTGGGAGGGGCCCCTGGGTGGCTGACCTAGGGTTAGGGTTAGCCCCCAGGAGGCCGGCAGGTGGGATCCGGCCACTGTCCGGGGAGCGGAGGGCGGGGCCGAGGTGAGGGCGTTGGGGAGCGGGAGCGTGGGCACCAGCGTTTTGGCACGGGGAGCCTTGGAAGGCCACCGGGGGCTCGGAAGGCCCTGCCCCTTCTCTCGCCCTGAATGACCCGCAGTGCTCCTAGCGGCCTGGGTGGCGGCGTTGCGGTAGGGTGAGTGTGGCTCTGGGGCTTGAGGTTCCCGATCCCCGGCGAAGCGGCACCAGGACCCTTGGGAGGGGCCCCTGGGTGGCCGACCTAGGGTTAGGGTTAGCACCCGGGAGGCCGGCAGGCGGGATCCGCCCGCTGTGCGTGGAGCGGAGGGGCGGGCCGAGGTGAGGGCGCTGGCGAGCAAGAGCCTGGGCCCAAGCGTTTTGGCACCGGGGGCCTTCGAATGTCTCCGGGGACTCGGCGGGCCCTGCCCATTCTCCTCCCTGAATGACCGGCGGCGCCCCTAGCAGCCCAGGTGGCGGCGGGGCGGCATGTAAGTCCGGGCATAGGGCTCGGGGGCCCCAGTCCACCGCGTTGCGGCGCCAGGCCCCTTGGGAGGGGCCCCTCGGAGGCTGACCTAGGGTGAGGTTTAGCCCCTAGGATGCCGGCAGGCCCTATTCGCCAGCCGTGTGGAGACTGGAGTGGCGGACCGAGGTGAGGGCACTGGTGAGCGGGAGCGTGGGCCCGGGTGTTTTGGCGCGGGGGGCCTTTGAAGGTCGCCGTGTCTTGGAGGGCCCTGCCCGTGCTCCCGCCCTGAATGAACGGCACCACCCCAAGCCCCCGGGTGGCGGCTGGGTGGCAGGGTGAGTCCAGTGCTGAGGCTCGGGGGTCCCCAATCCCCAGCGTTGCGGCGCCAGATCCCTTGGGAGGGGCCCCTCGGGGGTCGATCTAGGGTTGCGGTTAGCCCCCAGGAGGCCGGTGGACCCGATCAGCGGCTGTGCGGCACGCGGAGGGTTGGGCCGAGGTGAGGGCGCTGGCGAGACTGAGCATGAGCCCAAGCGTTTTAGTGCGGGGGCCCTTCGAAGGTCAGTGGGGGCTCGGAGGGACGTGCCCGTTCTCCCGCTCTGAATGACCGGCGGGGCCCCTAGAGGCTCCGGTGCCTGAAGGGCAGCAGGGTGAGACCGGCACTTGGGTTGGGGTCCCCATTCCCGGCCGGCGTTGTGGCGCCAGGCCACTTGGGAAGGGCCCCTCCGTGGCCGAACTACAGTTAGGGTTAGCCCCCAGGAGGCCAGCAGGCCCGATACACCGCCTGTGCGTCGAGCGGAGCGTTGGGCCGAGGTGAGGGTGCTGGTGAACATGAGCCCGGGCCCAAGCGTTTTGGTTCGGGGCGCCTTCGAAGGTCGGCGGGGGTTCGAAGGGCCCTGCCCGTTCTCCCACCCTGAATGAATGGCGGCGCCCCTAGCGGCACGTGTGGGGCAGGGCGGCAGGGTGCATCCAGCGCTGGGGCTTGGGGGTTCCCAATCCCCGGCGTTGCGGCGCCAGGCCCCTTAGGAAGCGACCCTCGGGGCCGTCCTAGGGTTAGGGTTAGCGCCCAGGAGGCCGGCAGGCCCGATCCGCCGGCTGTGCGAGGAGTGGAGATGCAGGCCGAGTTGAGGGCGATGGCGAGCGGGAGCTGGGCCCCAGCGTTTTGGCGTCCTGGGCCTTTGAATGTTGCCATGGCTCGGAGGGCCCTGCCCTTTCTCCTGCCCTGAAGAACCAGCAAGGCCCCTAGCGGCTCCGTTGGCAGTGGGGCGGCAGGGTGAATCCCAGGCTGCGGCTCGGGGATCCCCAATCCCCGGCGTTGTGGTGCCAGGCCCCTTGGGAGGGGCTCCTCGTGGGCCGACCCAGGGTTAGAGTTAGCCCCCATAAGGCCGGCAGGCCAGATCCTCTGGCTGGGCGGTGAGAGGTGGGCGGGCCGAGGTAAAGGCGCTGGGGTGCGGGATTGTGGGCCCCTGCATTTTGGGGTGGGAGGCTTCAAATGTCGCCGGTTTCTCCAGGGCCCTGTCAGTTCTCCCGCCCTGAATGACCGGCGGCGCCCCTCGCGGCCCGGGTGGCAGCGTTGTGGGAGGGTGAGTCTGGCTTTGGGGCTTGGGGTTCCAGATCCCTGGCGTAGTGGCACCAAAAGCCTTGGGAGGGGCCCCTGGGGGGCCGACCTAGGGTTAGGGTTAGCCCCCAGGAGACCGTCAGGCCCAACCACACACTGTGCGGCGAGCTGAGGTGCGGCCCGAGGTGAAGGCGCTGGGGAGCGGGAGCGTGGGCACCAGCGTTTTGGCACGGGGAGCCTTTGAAGGTCACCGGGGACTCAGAAGGCCCTGCCCTTCTCTCGCCCTCTATGACCCGCGGCGCCCCTAGCGGCCCAGGTGGGGACAGTGCGGCAGGGTGAGTCCGGCTCTGGGGCTCTGAGTTACCAATCCCCAGCATTGCAGAGCCAGGCCGCTTGGGATGTCCCCTCAGGGCCGACCTAGGGTTTTGGTTAGCTGCCAGGAGCCCGGCAGGCCCTATCCACCGGCTCTGAAGCAAGCGGTGGGGTGGGCCTAGGTGAGGGCGCTGGCGAGCAGGATCCTGGGAGCCAACGTTTTTGCGCGGGGAGCCTTCAAAGGTCAGCGTGGGCTCGGAGGGCCCTGCCCGATCTCTTGCCCTGATTGACCGGCGGGGCCTCTAGCGGCTCGGGTGGCTGAAGGGCAGCAGGGTGAGTGCGGCACATGAGCTCGGGGTCCCCATCCCCAGCGTTGCGACGCCAGGCCCCTTGGGAAGTGCCCCTCGGTGGCCGACCTATGGTTAGGGTTAGCCTCCAGGAGCCCCGCAGGCCCGATACACCACCTGTGCGTCGAGCGGAGAGTTGGGCCGAGGTGAGGGTGCTGGTGAACATGAGCCTGGGCCCAAGCGTTTTGGTTCGGTGCGCCTTCCAAGGTCGGCAGGGGTTCGGAGGGCCCTGCCAGTTCTCCCACCCTGAATGAATGGCGGCGCCCCTAGCGGCCTGTGTGGGTTGGGGTGGCAGCGTGCATCCGGCGCTGGGGCTTGGGGGCCCCCAATCCCTGGCGTTGCGGCGCCAGGCCCCTTAGGAAGGGACCTTCAGGGGCTGTCCTAGGGTTAGGGTGAGCTCCCAGGAGGCCGGCAGGCCCGAGTCGCTGGCTCTGCGAAGAGCGGAGGTGCGGGCCGAGTTGAGGGTGATGCAGAGCGGGAGCGTGGTCCCCAGCGTTTTGGCGCCCTGGGCCTTCGACTGTTGCCATGGCTCAAAGGGCCCTGCCCGTTCTCCTGCCCTGAAGAACCTACGGTGCCCTTAGCAGCTCCCTTGGCGGTGGAGTGGCAGGGTGAGTCCATGCTGCGGCTCGTGGATCCCCAATCCCCAGCGTTGTGGGGCCAGGCCTCTTGGGAGGGGCTCCTCGTGGGCGGACCTAGGTTTAGAGTTAGCACCCAGGAGGCCAGCAGGCCCAATCCTCTGGCTGGGCGGCGAGAGGTGGGCGGCCCGAGGTAAAGGCGCTGGCGATCGGGAGCGTGGGCCCCTGCATTTTGGCGCAGGAGGCTTCAAATATCGCCGGTTTCTCCAGGGCCCTGTCCCTTCTCCCGCCCTGAATGACGGGCGGCGCCACTAGCGTCCCGGGTGGCGACGTGGCGGCAGGGTGAGTCTGGCTCTGGGTCTTGGGGTCCCTGATCCCCAGTGTAGCGGCACCAGGACCCTTGGGAGGGGCCCCTGGGTGGCTGACCTAGGGTTAGGGTTAGCCCCCAGGAGGCCGGCAGGTGGGATCCGGCCACTGTCCGGGGAGCGGAGGGCGGGGCCGAGGTGAGGGCGTTGGGGAGCGGGAGCGTGGGCACCAGCGTTTTGGCACGGGGAGCCTTGGAAGGCCACCGGGGGCTCGGAAGGCCCTGCCCCTTCTCTCGCCCTGAATGACCCGCAGTGCTCCTAGCGGCCTGGGTGGCGGCGTTGCGGTAGGGTGAGTGTGGCTCTGGGGCTTGAGGTTCCCGATCCCCGGCGAAGCGGCACCAGGACCCTTGGGAGGGGCCCCTGGGTGGCCGACCTAGGGTTAGGGTTAGCACCCGGGAGGCCGGCAGGCGGGATCCGCCCGCTGTGCGTGGAGCGGAGGGGCGGGCCGAGGTGAGGGCGCTGGCGAGCAAGAGCCTGGGCCCAAGCGTTTTGGCACCGGGGGCCTTCGAATGTCTCCGGGGACTCGGCGGGCCCTGCCCATTCTCCTCCCTGAATGACCGGCGGCGCCCCTAGCAGCCCAGGTGGCGGCGGGGCGGCATGTAAGTCCGGGCATAGGGCTCGGGGGCCCCAGTCCACCGCGTTGCGGCGCCAGGCCCCTTGGGAGGGGCCCCTCGGAGGCTGACCTAGGGTGAGGTTTAGCCCCTAGGATGCCGGCAGGCCCTATTCGCCAGCCGTGTGGAGACTGGAGTGGCGGACCGAGGTGAGGGCACTGGTGAGCGGGAGCGTGGGCCCGGGTGTTTTGGCGCGGGGGGCCTTTGAAGGTCGCCGTGTCTTGGAGGGCCCTGCCCGTGCTCCCGCCCTGAATGAACGGCACCACCCCAAGCCCCCGGGTGGCGGCTGGGTGGCAGGGTGAGTCCAGTGCTGAGGCTCGGGGGTCCCCAATCCCCAGCGTTGCGGCGCCAGATCCCTTGGGAGGGGCCCCTCGGGGGTCGATCTAGGGTTGCGGTTAGCCCCCAGGAGGCCGGTGGACCCGATCAGCGGCTGTGCGGCACGCGGAGGGTTGGGCCGAGGTGAGGGCGCTGGCGAGACTGAGCATGAGCCCAAGCGTTTTAGTGCGGGGGCCCTTCGAAGGTCAGTGGGGGCTCGGAGGGACCTGCCCGTTCTCCCGCTCTGAATGACCGGCGGGGCCCCTAGAGGCTCCGGTGCCTGAAGGGCAGCAGGGTGAGACCGGCACTTGGGTTGGGGTCCCCATTCCCGGCCGGCGTTGTGGCGCCAGGCCACTTGGGAAGGGCCCCTCCGTGGCCGAACTACAGTTAGGGTTAGCCCCCAGGAGGCCAGCAGGCCCGATACACCGCCTGTGCGTCGAGCGGAGCGTTGGGCCGAGGTGAGGGTGCTGGTGAACATGAGCCCGGGCCCAAGCGTTTTGGTTCGGGGCGCCTTCGAAGGTCGGCGGGGGTTCGAAGGGCCCTGCCCGTTCTCCCACCCTGAATGAATGGCGGCGCCCCTAGCGGCACGTGTGGGGCAGGGCGGCAGGGTGCATCCAGCGCTGGGGCTTGGGGGTTCCCAATCCCCGGCGTTGCGGCGCCAGGCCCCTTAGGAAGCGACCCTCGGGGCCGTCCTAGGGTTAGGGTTAGCGCCCAGGAGGCCGGCAGGCCCGATCCGCCGGCTGTGCGAGGAGTGGAGATGCAGGCCGAGTTGAGGGCGATGGCGAGCGGGAGCTGGGCCCCAGCGTTTTGGCGTCCTGGGCCTTTGAATGTTGCCATGGCTCGGAGGGCCCTGCCCTTTCTCCTGCCCTGAAGAACCAGCAAGGCCCCTAGCGGCTCCGTTGGCAGTGGGGCGGCAGGGTGAATCCCAGGCTGCGGCTCGGGGATCCCCAATCCCCGGCGTTGTGGTGCCAGGCCCCTTGGGAGGGGCTCCTCGTGGGCCGACCCAGGGTTAGAGTTAGCCCCCATAAGGCCGGCAGGCCAGATCCTCTGGCTGGGCGGTGAGAGGTGGGCGGGCCGAGGTAAAGGCGCTGGGGTGCGGGATTGTGGGCCCCTGCATTTTGGGGTGGGAGGCTTCAAATGTCGCCGGTTTCTCCAGGGCCCTGTCAGTTCTCCCGCCCTGAATGACCGGCGGCGCCCCTCGCGGCCCGGGTGGCAGCGTTGTGGGAGGGTGAGTCTGGCTTTGGGGCTTGGGGTTCCAGATCCCTGGCGTAGTGGCACCAAAACCCTTGGGAGGGGCCCCTGGGGGGCCGACCTAGGGTTAGGGTTAGCCCCCAGGAGACCGTCAGGCCCAACCACACACTGTGCGGCGAGCTGAGGTGCGGCCCGAGGTGAAGGCGCTGGGGAGCGGGAGCGTGGGCACCAGCGTTTTGGCACGGGGAGCCTTTGAAGGTCACCGGGGACTCAGAAGGCCCTGCCCTTCTCTCGCCCTCTATGACCCGCGGCGCCCCTAGCGGCCCAGGTGGGGACAGTGCGGCAGGGTGAGTCCGGCTCTGGGGCTCTGAGTTACCAATCCCCAGCATTGCAGAGCCAGGCCGCTTGGGATGTCCCCTCAGGGCCGACCTAGGGTTTTGGTTAGCTGCCAGGAGCCCGGCAGGCCCTATCCACCGGCTCTGAAGCAAGCGGTGGGGTGGGCCTAGGTGAGGGCGCTGGCGAGCAGGATCCTGGGAGCCAACGTTTTTGCGCGGGGAGCCTTCAAAGGTCAGCGTGGGCTCGGAGGGCCCTGCCCGATCTCTTGCCCTGATTGACCGGCGGGGCCTCTAGCGGCTCGGGTGGCTGAAGGGCAGCAGGGTGAGTGCGGCACATGAGCTCGGGGTCCCCATCCCCAGCGTTGCGACGCCAGGCCCCTTGGGAAGTGCCCCTCGGTGGCCGACCTATGGTTAGGGTTAGCCTCCAGGAGCCCCGCAGGCCCGATACACCACCTGTGCGTCGAGCGGAGAGTTGGGCCGAGGTGAGGGTGCTGGTGAACATGAGCCTGGGCCCAAGCGTTTTGGTTCGGTGCGCCTTCCAAGGTCGGCAGGGGTTCGGAGGGCCCTGCCAGTTCTCCCACCCTGAATGAATGGCGGCGCCCCTAGCGGCCTGTGTGGGTTGGGGTGGCAGCGTGCATCCGGCGCTGGGGCTTGGGGGCCCCCAATCCCTGGCGTTGCGGCGCCAGGCCCCTTAGGAAGGGACCTTCAGGGGCTGTCCTAGGGTTAGGGTGAGCTCCCAGGAGGCCGGCAGGCCCGAGTCGCTGGCTCTGCGAAGAGCGGAGGTGCGGGCCGAGTTGAGGGTGATGCAGAGCGGGAGCGTGGTCCCCAGCGTTTTGGCGCCCTGGGCCTTCGACTGTTGCCATGGCTCAAAGGGCCCTGCCCGTTCTCCTGCCCTGAAGAACCTACGGTGCCCTTAGCAGCTCCCTTGGCGGTGGAGTGGCAGGGTGAGTCCATGCTGCGGCTCGTGGATCCCCAATCCCCAGCGTTGTGGGGCCAGGCCTCTTGGGAGGGGCTCCTCGTGGGCGGACCTAGGTTTAGAGTTAGCACCCAGGAGGCCAGCAGGCCCAATCCTCTGGCTGGGCGGCGAGAGGTGGGCGGCCCGAGGTAAAGGCGCTGGCGATCGGGAGCGTGGGCCCCTGCATTTTGGCGCAGGAGGCTTCAAATATCGCCGGTTTCTCCAGGGCCCTGTCCCTTCTCCCGCCCTGAATGACGGGCGGCGCCACTAGCGTCCCGGGTGGCGACGTGGCGGCAGGGTGAGTCTGGCTCTGGGTCTTGGGGTCCCTGATCCCCAGTGTAGCGGCACCAGGACCCTTGGGAGGGGCCCCTGGGTGGCTGACCTAGGGTTAGGGTTAGCCCCCAGGAGGCCGGCAGGTGGGATCCGGCCACTGTCCGGGGAGCGGAGGGCGGGGCCGAGGTGAGGGCGTTGGGGAGCGGGAGCGTGGGCACCAGCGTTTTGGCACGGGGAGCCTTGGAAGGCCACCGGGGGCTCGGAAGGCCCTGCCCCTTCTCTCGCCCTGAATGACCCGCAGTGCTCCTAGCGGCCTGGGTGGCGGCGTTGCGGTAGGGTGAGTGTGGCTCTGGGGCTTGAGGTTCCCGATCCCCGGCGAAGCGGCACCAGGACCCTTGGGAGGGGCCCCTGGGTGGCCGACCTAGGGTTAGGGTTAGCACCCGGGAGGCCGGCAGGCGGGATCCGCCCGCTGTGCGTGGAGCGGAGGGGCGGGCCGAGGTGAGGGCGCTGGCGAGCAAGAGCCTGGGCCCAAGCGTTTTGGCACCGGGGGCCTTCGAATGTCTCCGGGGACTCGGCGGGCCCTGCCCATTCTCCTCCCTGAATGACCGGCGGCGCCCCTAGCAGCCCAGGTGGCGGCGGGGCGGCATGTAAGTCCGGGCATAGGGCTCGGGGGCCCCAGTCCACCGCGTTGCGGCGCCAGGCCCCTTGGGAGGGGTCCCTCGGAGGCTGACCTAGGGTGAGGTTTAGCCCCTAGGATGCCGGCAGGCCCTATTCGCCAGCCGTGTGGAGACTGGAGTGGCGGACCGAGGTGAGGGCACTGGTGA
The DNA here is from genome assembly GCF_024610735.1 of Ursus americanus. Taxonomy (NCBI): domain Eukaryota; kingdom Metazoa; phylum Chordata; class Mammalia; order Carnivora; family Ursidae; genus Ursus; species Ursus americanus. Next base: position 57,104 of record NC_142157.1, on the reverse strand, counting down.
GCGGGAGCGTGGGCCCGGGTGTTTTGGCGCGGGGGGCCTTTGAAGGTCGCCGTGTCTTGGAGGGCCCTGCCCGTGCTCCCGCCCTGAATGAACGGCACCACCCCAAGCCCCCGGGTGGCGGCTGGGTGGCAGGGTGAGTCCAGTGCTGAGGCTCGGGGGTCCCCAATCCCCAGCGTTGCGGCGCCAGATCCCTTGGGAGGGGCCCCTCGGGGGTCGATCTAGGGTTGCGGTTAGCCCCCAGGAGGCCGGTGGACCCGATCAGCGGCTGTGCGGCACGCGGAGGGTTGGGCCGAGGTGAGGGCGCTGGCGAGACTGAGCATGAGCCCAAGCGTTTTAGTGCGGGGGCCCTTCGAAGGTCAGTGGGGGCTCGGAGGGACCTGCCCGTTCTCCCGCTCTGAATGACCGGCGGGGCCCCTAGAGGCTCCGGTGCCTGAAGGGCAGCAGGGTGAGACCGGCACTTGGGTTGGGGTCCCCATTCCCGGCCGGCGTTGTGGCGCCAGGCCACTTGGGAAGGGCCCCTCCGTGGCCGAACTACAGTTAGGGTTAGCCCCCAGGAGGCCAGCAGGCCCGATACACCGCCTGTGCGTCGAGCGGAGCGTTGGGCCGAGGTGAGGGTGCTGGTGAACATGAGCCCGGGCCCAAGCGTTTTGGTTCGGGGCGCCTTCGAAGGTCGGCGGGGGTTCGAAGGGCCCTGCCCGTTCTCCCACCCTGAATGAATGGCGGCGCCCCTAGCGGCACGTGTGGGGCAGGGCGGCAGGGTGCATCCAGCGCTGGGGCTTGGGGGTTCCCAATCCCCGGCGTTGCGGCGCCAGGCCCCTTAGGAAGCGACCCTCGGGGCCGTCCTAGGGTTAGGGTTAGCGCCCAGGAGGCCGGCAGGCCCGATCCGCCGGCTGTGCGAGGAGTGGAGATGCAGGCCGAGTTGAGGGCGATGGCGAGCGGGAGCTGGGCCCCAGCGTTTTGGCGTCCTGGGCCTTTGAATGTTGCCATGGCTCGGAGGGCCCTGCCCTTTCTCCTGCCCTGAAGAACCAGCAAGGCCCCTAGCGGCTCCGTTGGCAGTGGGGCGGCAGGGTGAATCCCAGGCTGCGGCTCGGGGATCCCCAATCCCCGGCGTTGTGGTGCCAGGCCCCTTGGGAGGGGCTCCTCGTGGGCCGACCCAGGGTTAGAGTTAGCCCCCATAAGGCCGGCAGGCCAGATCCTCTGGCTGGGCGGTGAGAGGTGGGCGGGCCGAGGTAAAGGCGCTGGGGTGCGGGATTGTGGGCCCCTGCATTTTGGGGTGGGAGGCTTCAAATGTCGCCGGTTTCTCCAGGGCCCTGTCAGTTCTCCCGCCCTGAATGACCGGCGGCGCCCCTCGCGGCCCGGGTGGCAGCGTTGTGGGAGGGTGAGTCTGGCTTTGGGGCTTGGGGTTCCAGATCCCTGGCGTAGTGGCACCAAAACCCTTGGGAGGGGCCCCTGGGGGGCCGACCTAGGGTTAGGGTTAGCCCCCAGGAGACCGTCAGGCCCAACCACACACTGTGCGGCGAGCTGAGGTGCGGCCCGAGGTGAAGGCGCTGGGGAGCGGGAGCGTGGGCACCAGCGTTTTGGCACGGGGAGCCTTTGAAGGTCACCGGGGACTCAGAAGGCCCTGCCCTTCTCTCGCCCTCTATGACCCGCGGCGCCCCTAGCGGCCCAGGTGGGGACAGTGCGGCAGGGTGAGTCCGGCTCTGGGGCTCTGAGTTACCAATCCCCAGCATTGCAGAGCCAGGCCGCTTGGGATGTCCCCTCAGGGCCGACCTAGGGTTTTGGTTAGCTGCCAGGAGCCCGGCAGGCCCTATCCACCGGCTCTGAAGCAAGCGGTGGGGTGGGCCTAGGTGAGGGCGCTGGCGAGCAGGATCCTGGGAGCCAACGTTTTTGCGCGGGGAGCCTTCAAAGGTCAGCGTGGGCTCGGAGGGCCCTGCCCGATCTCTTGCCCTGATTGACCGGCGGGGCCTCTAGCGGCTCGGGTGGCTGAAGGGCAGCAGGGTGAGTGCGGCACATGAGCTCGGGGTCCCCATCCCCAGCGTTGCGACGCCAGGCCCCTTGGGAAGTGCCCCTCGGTGGCCGACCTATGGTTAGGGTTAGCCTCCAGGAGCCCCGCAGGCCCGATACACCACCTGTGCGTCGAGCGGAGAGTTGGGCCGAGGTGAGGGTGCTGGTGAACATGAGCCTGGGCCCAAGCATTTTGGTTCGGTGCGCCTTCCAAGGTCGGCAGGGGTTCGGAGGGCCCTGCCAGTTCTCCCACCCTGAATGAATGGCGGCGCCCCTAGCGGCCTGTGTGGGTTGGGGTGGCAGCGTGCATCCGGCGCTGGGGCTTGGGGGCCCCCAATCCCTGGCGTTGCGGCGCCAGGCCCCTTAGGAAGGGACCTTCAGGGGCTGTCCTAGGGTTAGGGTGAGCTCCCAGGAGGCCGGCAGGCCCGAGTCGCTGGCTCTGCGAAGAGCGGAGGTGCGGGCCGAGTTGAGGGTGATGCAGAGCGGGAGCGTGGTCCCCAGCGTTTTGGCGCCCTGGGCCTTCGACTGTTGCCATGGCTCAAAGGGCCCTGCCCGTTCTCCTGCCCTGAAGAACCTACGGTGCCCTTAGCAGCTCCCTTGGCGGTGGAGTGGCAGGGTGAGTCCATGCTGCGGCTCGTGGATCCCCAATCCCCAGCGTTGTGGGGCCAGGCCTCTTGGGAGGGGCTCCTCGTGGGCGGACCTAGGTTTAGAGTTAGCACCCAGGAGGCCAGCAGGCCCAATCCTCTGGCTGGGCGGCGAGAGGTGGGCGGCCCGAGGTAAAGGCGCTGGCGATCGGGAGCGTGGGCCCCTGCATTTTGGCGCAGGAGGCTTCAAATATCGCCGGTTTCTCCAGGGCCCTGTCCCTTCTCCCGCCCTGAATGACGGGCGGCGCCACTAGCGTCCCGGGTGGCGACGTGGCGGCAGGGTGAGTCTGGCTCTGGGTCTTGGGGTCCCTGATCCCCAGTGTAGCGGCACCAGGACCCTTGGGAGGGGCCCCTGGGTGGCTGACCTAGGGTTAGGGTTAGCCCCCAGGAGGCCGGCAGGTGGGATCCGGCCACTGTCCGGGGAGCGGAGGGCGGGGCCGAGGTGAGGGCGTTGGGGAGCGGGAGCGTGGGCACCAGCGTTTTGGCACGGGGAGCCTTGGAAGGCCACCGGGGGCTCGGAAGGCCCTGCCCCTTCTCTCGCCCTGAATGACCCGCAGTGCTCCTAGCGGCCTGGGTGGCGGCGTTGCGGTAGGGTGAGTGTGGCTCTGGGGCTTGAGGTTCCCGATCCCCGGCGAAGCGGCACCAGGACCCTTGGGAGGGGCCCCTGGGTGGCCGACCTAGGGTTAGGGTTAGCACCCGGGAGGCCGGCAGGCGGGATCCGCCCGCTGTGCGTGGAGCGGAGGGGCGGGCCGAGGTGAGGGCGCTGGCGAGCAAGAGCCTGGGCCCAAGCGTTTTGGCACCGGGGGCCTTCGAATGTCTCCGGGGACTCGGCGGGCCCTGCCCATTCTCCTCCCTGAATGACCGGCGGCGCCCCTAGCAGCCCAGGTGGCGGCGGGGCGGCATGTAAGTCCGGGCATAGGGCTCGGGGGCCCCAGTCCACCGCGTTGCGGCGCCAGGCCCCTTGGGAGGGGCCCCTCGGAGGCTGACCTAGGGTGAGGTTTAGCCCCTAGGATGCCGGCAGGCCCTATTCGCCAGCCGTGTGGAGACTGGAGTGGCGGACCGAGGTGAGGGCACTGGTGAGCGGGAGCGTGGGCCCGGGTGTTTTGGCGCGGGGGGCCTTTGAAGGTCGCCGTGTCTTGGAGGGCCCTGCCCGTGCTCCCGCCCTGAATGAACGGCACCACCCCAAGCCCCCGGGTGGCGGCTGGGTGGCAGGGTGAGTCCAGTGCTGAGGCTCGGGGGTCCCCAATCCCCAGCGTTGCGGCGCCAGATCCCTTGGGAGGGGCCCCTCGGGGGTCGATCTAGGGTTGCGGTTAGCCCCCAGGAGGCCGGTGGACCCGATCAGCGGCTGTGCGGCACGCGGAGGGTTGGGCCGAGGTGAGGGCGCTGGCGAGACTGAGCATGAGCCCAAGCGTTTTAGTGCGGGGGCCCTTCGAAGGTCAGTGGGGGCTCGGAGGGACCTGCCCGTTCTCCCGCTCTGAATGACCGGCGGGGCCCCTAGAGGCTCCGGTGCCTGAAGGGCAGCAGGGTGAGACCGGCACTTGGGTTGGGGTCCCCATTCCCGGCCGGCGTTGTGGCGCCAGGCCACTTGGGAAGGGCCCCTCCGTGGCCGAACTACAGTTAGGGTTAGCCCCCAGGAGGCCAGCAGGCCCGATACACCGCCTGTGCGTCGAGCGGAGCGTTGGGCCGAGGTGAGGGTGCTGGTGAACATGAGCCCGGGCCCAAGCGTTTTGGTTCGGGGCGCCTTCGAAGGTCGGCGGGGGTTCGAAGGGCCCTGCCCGTTCTCCCACCCTGAATGAATGGCGGCGCCCCTAGCGGCACGTGTGGGGCAGGGCGGCAGGGTGCATCCAGCACTGGGGCTTGGGGGTTCCCAATCCCCGGCGTTGCGGCGCCAGGCCCCTTAGGAAGCGACCCTCGGGGCCGTCCTAGGGTTAGGGTTAGCGCCCAGGAGGCCGGCAGGCCCGATCCGCCGGCTGTGCGAGGAGTGGAGATGCAGGCCGAGTTGAGGGCGATGGCGAGCGGGAGCTGGGCCCCAGCGTTTTGGCGTCCTGGGCCTTTGAATGTTGCCATGGCTCGGAGGGCCCTGCCCTTTCTCCTGCCCTGAAGAACCAGCAAGGCCCCTAGCGGCTCCGTTGGCAGTGGGGCGGCAGGGTGAATCCCAGGCTGCGGCTCGGGGATCCCCAATCCCCGGCGTTGTGGTGCCAGGCCCCTTGGGAGGGGCTCCTCGTGGGCCGACCCAGGGTTAGAGTTAGCCCCCATAAGGCCGGCAGGCCAGATCCTCTGGCTGGGCGGTGAGAGGTGGGCGGGCCGAGGTAAAGGCGCTGGGGTGCGGGATTGTGGGCCCCTGCATTTTGGGGTGGGAGGCTTCAAATGTCGCCGGTTTCTCCAGGGCCCTGTCAGTTCTCCCGCCCTGAATGACCGGCGGCGGCCCCTCGCGGCCCGGGTGGCAGCGTTGTGGGAGGGTGAGTCTGGCTTTGGGGCTTGGGGTTCCAGATCCCTGCGTAGTGGCACCAAAACCTTTGGGAGGGGCCCCTGGGGGGCCGACCTAGGGTTAGGGTTAGCCCCCAGGAGACCGTCAGGCCCAACCACACACTGTGCGGCGAGCTGAGGTGCGGCCCCGAGGTGAAGGCGCTGGGGAGCGGGAGCGGTGGGCACCAGCGTTTTGGCACGGGGAGCCTTTGAAGGTCACCGGGGGACTCAGAAGGCCCTGCCCTTCTCTCCGCCCTCTATGACCCGCGGCGCCCCTAGCGGCCCAGGTGGGGACAGTGCGGCAGGGTGAGTCCGGCTCTGGGGGCTCTGAGTTACCAATCCCCAGCATTGCAGAGCCAGGCCGCTTGGGATGTCCCCTCAGGGCCGACCTAGGGTTTTGGTTAGCTGCCAGGAGCCCGGCAGGCCCTATCCACCGGCTCTGAGCAAGCGGTGGGGTGGGCCTAGGTGAGGGCGCTGGCGAGCAGGATCCTGGGAGCCAACGTTTTGCGCGGGGAGCCTTCAAAGGTCAGCGTGGGCTCGGAGGGCCCTGCCCGATCTCTTGCCCTGATTGACCGGCCGGGGCCTCTAGCGGCTCGGGTGGCTGAAGGGCAGCAGGGTGAGTGCGGGCACATGAGCTCGGGTCCCCATCCCCAGCGTTGCGACGCCAGGCCCCTTGGGAAGTGCCCCTCGGTGGCCCGACCTATGGTTAGGGTTAGCCTCCAGGAGCCCCGCAGGCCCGAAACACCACCTGTGCGTCGAGCGGAGAGTTGGGCCGAGGTGAGGGTGCTGGTGAACATGAGCCTGGGCCCAAGCGTTTTGGTTCGGTGCGCCTTCCAAGGTCGGCAGGGGTTCGGAGGGCCCTGCCAGTTCTCCCACCCTGAATGAATGGCGGCGCCCCTAGCGCCTGTGTGTGGGTTGGGGTGGCAGCGTGCATCCGGCGCTGGGGCTTGGGGGCCCCCAATCCCTGGCGTTGCGGCGCCAGGCCCCTTAGGAAGGGACCTTCAGGGGCTGTCCTAGGGTTAGGGTGAGCTCCCAGGAGGCCAGCAGGCCCGAGTCGCTGGCTCTGCGAAGAGCGGAGGTGCGGGCCGAGTTGAGGGTGATGCAGAGCGGGAGCGTGGTCCCCAGCGTTTTGGCGCCCTGGGCCTTCGACTGTTGCCATGGCTCAAAGGGCCCTGCCCGTTCTCCTGCCCTGAAGAACCTACGGTGCCCTTAGCAGCTCCCTTGGCGGTGGAGTGGCAGGGTGAGTCCATGCTGCGGCTCGTGGATCCCCAATCCCCAGCGTTGTGGGGCCAGGCCTCTTGGGAGGGGCTCCTCGTGGGCGGACCTAGGTTTAGAGTTAGCACCCAGGAGGCCAGCAGGCCCAATCCTCTGGCTGGGCGGCGAGAGGTGGGCGGCCCGAGGTAAAGGCGCTGGCGATCGGGAGCGTGGGCCCCTGCATTTTGGCGCAGGAGGCTTCAAATATCGCCGGTTTCTCCAGGGCCCTGTCCCTTCTCCCGCCCTGAATGACGGGCGGCGCCACTAGCGTCCCGGGTGGCGACGTGGCGGCAGGGTGAGTCTGGCTCTGGGTCTTGGGGTCCCTGATCCCCAGTGTAGCGGCACCAGGACCCTTGGGAGGGGCCCCTGGGTGGCTGACCTAGGGTTAGGGTTAGCCCCCAGGAGGCCGGCAGGTGGGATCCGGCCACTGTCCGGGGAGCGGAGGGCGGGGCCGAGGTGAGGGCGTTGGGGAGCGGGAGCGTGGGCACCAGCGTTTTGGCACGGGGAGCCTTGGAAGGCCACCGGGGGCTCGGAAGGCCCTGCCCCTTCTCTCGCCCTGAATGACCCGCAGTGCTCCTAGCGGCCTGGGTGGCGGCGTTGCGGTAGGGTGAGTGTGGCTCTGGGGCTTGAGGTTCCCGATCCCCGGCGAAGCGGCACCAGGACCCTTGGGAGGGGCCCCTGGGTGGCCGACCTAGGGTTAGGGTTAGCACCCGGGAGGCCGGCAGGCGGGATCCGCCCGCTGTGCGTGGAGCGGAGGGGCGGGCCGAGGTGAGGGCGCTGGCGAGCAAGAGCCTGGGCCCAAGCGTTTTGGCACCGGGGGCCTTCGAATGTCTCCGGGGACTCGGCGGGCCCTGCCCATTCTCCTCCCTGAATGACCGGCGGCGCCCCTAGCAGCCCAGGTGGCGGCGGGGCGGCATGTAAGTCCGGGCATAGGGCTCGGGGGCCCCAGTCCACCGCGTTGCGGCGCCAGGCCCCTTGGGAGGGGCCCCTCGGAGGCTGACCTAGGGTGAGGTTTAGCCCCTAGGATGCCGGCAGGCCCTATTCGCCAGCCGTGTGGAGACTGGAGTGGCGGACCGAGGTGAGGGCACTGGTGAGCGGGAGCGTGGGCCCGGGTGTTTTGGCGCGGGGGGCCTTTGAAGGTCGCCGTGTCTTGGAGGGCCCTGCCCGTGCTCCCGCCCTGAATGAACGGCACCACCCCAAGCCCCCGGGTGGCGGCTGGGTGGCAGGGTGAGTCCAGTGCTGAGGCTCGGGGGTCCCCAATCCCCAGCGTTGCGGCGCCAGATCCCTTGGGAGGGGCCCCTCGGGGGTCGATCTAGGGTTGCGGTTAGCCCCCAGGAGGCCGGTGGACCCGATCAGCGGCTGTGCGGCACGCGGAGGGTTGGGCCGAGGTGAGGGCGCTGGCGAGACTGAGCATGAGCCCAAGCGTTTTAGTGCGGGGGCCCTTCGAAGGTCAGTGGGGGCTCGGAGGGACCTGCCCGTTCTCCCGCTCTGAATGACCGGCGGGGCCCCTAGAGGCTCCGGTGCCTGAAGGGCAGCAGGGTGAGACCGGCACTTGGGTTGGGGTCCCCATTCCCGGCCGGCGTTGTGGCGCCAGGCCACTTGGGAAGGGCCCCTCCGTGGCCGAACTACAGTTAGGGTTAGCCCCCAGGAGGCCAGCAGGCCCGATACACCGCCTGTGCGTCGAGCGGAGCGTTGGGCCGAGGTGAGGGTGCTGGTGAACATGAGCCCGGGCCCAAGCGTTTTGGTTCGGGGCGCCTTCGAAGGTCGGCGGGGGTTCGAAGGGCCCTGCCCGTTCTCCCACCCTGAATGAATGGCGGCGCCCCTAGCGGCACGTGTGGGGCAGGGCGGCAGGGTGCATCCAGCACTGGGGCTTGGGGGTTCCCAATCCCCGGCGTTGCGGCGCCAGGCCCCTTAGGAAGCGACCCTCGGGGCCGTCCTAGGGTTAGGGTTAGCGCCCAGGAGGCCGGCAGGCCCGATCCGCCGGCTGTGCGAGGAGTGGAGATGCAGGCCGAGTTGAGGGCGATGGCGAGCGGGAGCTGGGCCCCAGCGTTTTGGCGTCCTGGGCCTTTGAATGTTGCCATGGCTCGGAGGGCCCTGCCCTTTCTCCTGCCCTGAAGAACCAGCAAGGCCCCTAGCGGCTCCGTTGGCGGTGGGGCGGCAGGGTGAATCCCAGGCTGCGGCTCGGGGATCCCCAATCCCCGGCGTTGTGGTGCCAGGCCCCTTGGGAGGGGCTCCTCGTGGGCCGACCCAGGGTTAGAGTTAGCCCCCATAAGGCCGGCAGGCCAGATCCTCTGGCTGGGCGGTGAGAGGTGGGCGGGCCGAGGTAAAGGCGCTGGGGTGCGGGATTGTGGGCCCCTGCATTTTGGGGTGGGAGGCTTCAAATGTCGCCGGTTTCTCCAGGGCCCTGTCAGTTCTCCCGCCCTGAATGACCGGCGGCGCCCCTCGCGGCCCGGGTGGCAGCGTTGTGGGAGGGTGAGTCTGGCTTTGGGGCTTGGGGTTCCAGATCCCTGGCGTAGTGGCACCAAAACCCTTGGGAGGGGCCCCTGGGGGGCCGACCTAGGGTTAGGGTTAGCCCCCAGGAGACCGTCAGGCCCAACCACACACTGTGCGGCGAGCTGAGGTGCGGCCCGAGGTGAAGGCGCTGGGGAGCGGGAGCGTGGGCACCAGCGTTTTGGCACGGGGAGCCTTTGAAGGTCACCGGGGACTCAGAAGGCCCTGCCCTTCTCTCGCCCTCTATGACCCGCGGCGCCCCTAGCGGCCCAGGTGGGGACAGTGCGGCAGGGTGAGTCCGGCTCTGGGGCTCTGAGTTACCAATCCCCAGCATTGCAGAGCCAGGCCGCTTGGGATGTCCCCTCAGGGCCGACCTAGGGTTTTGGTTAGCTGCCAGGAGCCCGGCAGGCCCTATCCACCGGCTCTGAAGCAAGCGGTGGGGTGGGCCTAGGTGAGGGCGCTGGCGAGCAGGATCCTGGGAGCCAACGTTTTTGCGCGGGGAGCCTTCAAAGGTCAGCGTGGGCTCGGAGGGCCCTGCCCGATCTCTTGCCCTGATTGACCGGCGGGGCCTCTAGCGGCTCGGGTGGCTGAAGGGCAGCAGGGTGAGTGCGGCACATGAGCTCGGGGTCCCCATCCCCAGCGTTGCGACGCCAGGCCCCTTGGGAAGTGCCCCTCGGTGGCCGACCTATGGTTAGGGTTAGCCTCCAGGAGCCCCGCAGGCCCGATACACCACCTGTGCGTCGAGCGGAGAGTTGGGCCGAGGTGAGGGTGCTGGTGAACATGAGCCTGGGCCCAAGCGTTTTGGTTCGGTGCGCCTTCCAAGGTCGGCAGGGGTTCGGAGGGCCCTGCCAGTTCTCCCACCCTGAATGAATGGCGGCGCCCCTAGCGGCCTGTGTGGGTTGGGGTGGCAGCGTGCATCCGGCGCTGGGGCTTGGGGGCCCCCAATCCCTGGCGTTGCGGCGCCAGGCCCCTTAGGAAGGGACCTTCAGGGGCTGTCCTAGGGTTAGGGTGAGCTCCCAGGAGGCCAGCAGGCCCGAGTCGCTGGCTCTGCGAAGAGCGGAGGTGCGGGCCGAGTTGAGGGTGATGCAGAGCGGGAGCGTGGTCCCCAGCGTTTTGGCGCCCTGGGCCTTCGACTGTTGCCATGGCTCAAAGGGCCCTGCCCGTTCTCCTGCCCTGAAGAACCTACGGTGCCCTTAGCAGCTCCCTTGGCGGTGGAGTGGCAGGGTGAGTCCATGCTGCGGCTCGTGGATCCCCAATCCCCAGCGTTGTGGGGCCAGGCCTCTTGGGAGGGGCTCCTCGTGGGCGGACCTAGGTTTAGAGTTAGCACCCAGGAGGCCAGCAGGCCCAATCCTCTGGCTGGGCGGCGAGAGGTGGGCGGCCCGAGGTAAAGGCGCTGGCGATCGGGAGCGTGGGCCCCTGCATTTTGGCGCAGGAGGCTTCAAATATCGCCGGTTTCTCCAGGGCCCTGTCCCTTCTCCCGCCCTGAATGACGGGCGGCGCCACTAGCGTCCCGGGTGGCGACGTGGCGGCAGGGTGAGTCTGGCTCTGGGTCTTGGGGTCCCTGATCCCCAGTGTAGCGGCACCAGGACCCTTGGGAGGGGCCCCTGGGTGGCTGACCTAGGGTTAGGGTTAGCCCCCAGGAGGCCGGCAGGTGGGATCCGGCCACTGTCCGGGGAGCGGAGGGCGGGGCCGAGGTGAGGGCGTTGGGGAGCGGGAGCGTGGGCACCAGCGTTTTGGCACGGGGAGCCTTGGAAGGCCACCGGGGGCTCGGAAGGCCCTGCCCCTTCTCTCGCCCTGAATGACCCGCAGTGCTCCTAGCGGCCTGGGTGGCGGCGTTGCGGTAGGGTGAGTGTGGCTCTGGGGCTTGAGGTTCCCGATCCCCGGCGAAGCGGCACCAGGACCCTTGGGAGGGGCCCCTGGGTGGCCGACCTAGGGTTAGGGTTAGCACCCGGGAGGCCGGCAGGCGGGATCCGCCCGCTGTGCGTGGAGCGGAGGGGCGGGCCGAGGTGAGGGCGCTGGCGAGCAAGAGCCTGGGCCCAAGCGTTTTGGCACCGGGGGCCTTCGAATGTCTCCGGGGACTCGGCGGGCCCTGCCCATTCTCCTCCCTGAATGACCGGCGGCGCCCCTAGCAGCCCAGGTGGCGGCGGGGCGGCATGTAAGTCCGGGCATAGGGCTCGGGGGCCCCAGTCCACCGCGTTGCGGCGCCAGGCCCCTTGGGAGGGGCCCCTCGGAGGCTGACCTAGGGTGAGGTTTAGCCCCTAGGATGCCGGCAGGCCCTATTCGCCAGCCGTGTGGAGACTGGAGTGGCGGACCGAGGTGAGGGCACTGGTGAGCGGGAGCGTGGGCCCGGGTGTTTTGGCGCGGGGGGCCTTTGAAGGTCGCCGTGTCTTGGAGGGCCCTGCCCGTGCTCCCGCCCTGAATGAACGGCACCACCCCAAGCCCCCGGGTGGCGGCTGGGTGGCAGGGTGAGTCCAGTGCTGAGGCTCGGGGGTCCCCAATCCCCAGCGTTGCGGCGCCAGATCCCTTGGGAGGGGCCCCTCGGGGGTCGATCTAGGGTTGCGGTTAGCCCCCAGGAGGCCGGTGGACCCGATCAGCGGCTGTGCGGCACGCGGAGGGTTGGGCCGAGGTGAGGGCGCTGGCGAGACTGAGCATGAGCCCAAGCGTTTTAGTGCGGGGGCCCTTCGAAGGTCAGTGGGGGCTCGGAGGGACCTGCCCGTTCTCCCGCTCTGAATGACCGGCGGGGCCCCTAGAGGCTCCGGTGCCTGAAGGGCAGCAGGGTGAGACCGGCACTTGGGTTGGGGTCCCCATTCCCGGCCGGCGTTGTGGCGCCAGGCCACTTGGGAAGGGCCCCTCCGTGGCCGAACTACAGTTAGGGTTAGCCCCCAGGAGGCCAGCAGGCCCGATACACCGCCTGTGCGTCGAGCGGAGCGTTGGGCCGAGGTGAGGGTGCTGGTGAACATGAGCCCGGGCCCAAGCGTTTTGGTTCGGGGCGCCTTCGAAGGTCGGCGGGGGTTCGAAGGGCCCTGCCCGTTCTCCCACCCTGAATGAATGGCGGCGCCCCTAGCGGCACGTGTGGGGCAGGGCGGCAGGGTGCATCCAGCGCTGGGGCTTGGGGGTTCCCAATCCCCGGCGTTGCGGCGCCAGGCCCCTTAGGAAGCGACCCTCGGGGCCGTCCTAGGGTTAGGGTTAGCGCCCAGGAGGCCGGCAGGCCCGATCCGCCGGCTGTGCGAGGAGTGGAGATGCAGGCCGAGTTGAGGGCGATGGCGAGCGGGAGCTGGGCCCCAGCGTTTTGGCGTCCTGGGCCTTTGAATGTTGCCATGGCTCGGAGGGCCCTGCCCTTTCTCCTGCCCTGAAGAACCAGCAAGGCCCCTAGCGGCTCCGTTGGCAGTGGGGCGGCAGGGTGAATCCCAGGCTGCGGCTCGGGGATCCCCAATCCCCGGCGTTGTGGTGCCAGGCCCCTTGGGAGGGGCTCCTCGTGGGCCGACCCAGGGTTAGAGTTAGCCCCCATAAGGCCGGCAGGCCAGATCCTCTGGCTGGGCGGTGAGAGGTGGGCGGGCCGAGGTAAAGGCGCTGGGGTGCGGGATTGTGGGCCCCTGCATTTTGGGGTGGGAGGCTTCAAATGTCGCCGGTTTCTCCAGGGCCCTGTCAGTTCTCCCGCCCTGAATGACCGGCGGCGCCCCTCGCGGCCCGGGTGGCAGCGTTGTGGGAGGGTGAGTCTGGCTTTGGGGCTTGGGGTTCCAGATCCCTGGCGTAGTGGCACCAAAACCCTTGGGAGGGGCCCCTGGGGGGCCGACCTAGGGTTAGGGTTAGCCCCCAGGAGACCGTCAGGCCCAACCACACACTGTGCGGCGAGCTGAGGTGCGGCCCGAGGTGAAGGCGCTGGGGAGCGGGAGCGTGGGCACCAGCGTTTTGGCACGGGGAGCCTTTGAAGGTCACCGGGGACTCAGAAGGCCCTGCCCTTCTCTCGCCCTCTATGACCCGCGGCGCCCCTAGCGGCCCAGGTGGGGACAGTGCGGCAGGGTGAGTCCGGCTCTGGGGCTCTGAGTTACCAATCCCCAGCATTGCAGAGCCAGGCCGCTTGGGATGTCCCCTCAGGGCCGACCTAGGGTTTTGGTTAGCTGCCAGGAGCCCGGCAGGCCCTATCCACCGGCTCTGAAGCAAGCGGTGGGGTGGGCCTAGGTGAGGGCGCTGGCGAGCAGGATCCTGGGAGCCAACGTTTTTGCGCGGGGAGCCTTCAAAGGTCAGCGTGGGCTCGGAGGGCCCTGCCCGATCTCTTGCCCTGATTGACCGGCGGGGCCTCTAGCGGCTCGGGTGGCTGAAGGGCAGCAGGGTGAGTGCGGCACATGAGCTCGGGGTCCCCATCCCCAGCGTTGCGACGCCAGGCCCCTTGGGAAGTGCCCCTCGGTGGCCGACCTATGGTTAGGGTTAGCCTCCAGGAGCCCCGCAGGCCCGATACACCACCTGTGCGTCGAGCGGAGAGTTGGGCCGAGGTGAGGGTGCTGGTGAACATGAGCCTGGGCCCAAGCGTTTTGGTTCGGTGCGCCTTCCAAGGTCGGCAGGGGTTCGGAGGGCCCTGCCAGTTCTCCCACCCTGAATGAATGGCGGCGCCCCTAGCGGCCTGTGTGGGTTGGGGTGGCAGCGTGCATCCGGCGCTGGGGCTTGGGGGCCCCCAATCCCTGGCGTTGCGGCGCCAGGCCCCTTAGGAAGGGACCTTCAGGGGCTGTCCTAGGGTTAGGGTGAGCTCCCAGGAGGCCAGCAGGCCCGAGTCGCTGGCTCTGCGAAGAGCGGAGGTGCGGGCCGAGTTGAGGGTGATGCAGAGCGGGAGCGTGGTCCCCAGCGTTTTAGCGCCCTGGGCCTTCGACTGTTGCCATGGCTCAAAGGGCCCTGCCCGTTCTCCTGCCCTGAAGAACCTACGGTGCCCTTAGCAGCTCCCTTGGCGGTGGAGTGGCAGGGTGAGTCCATGCTGCGGCTCGTGGATCCCCAATCCCCAGCGTTGTGGGGCCAGGCCTCTTGGGAGGGGCTCCTCGTGGGCGGACCTAGGTTTAGAGTTAGCACCCAGGAGGCCAGCAGGCCCAATCCTCTGGCTGGGCGGCGAGAGGTGGGCGGCCCGAGGTAAAGGCGCTGGCGATCGGGAGCGTGGGCCCCTGCATTTTGGCGCAGGAGGCTTCAAATATCGCCGGTTTCTCCAGGGCCCTGTCCCTTCTCCCGCCCTGAATGACGGGCGGCGCCACTAGCGTCCCGGGTGGCGACGTGGCGGCAGGGTGAGTCTGGCTCTGGGTCTTGGGGTCCCTGATCCCCAGTGTAGCGGCACCAGGACCCTTGGGAGGGGCCCCTGGGTGGCTGACCTAGGGTTAGGGTTAGCCCCCAGGAGGCCGGCAGGTGGGATCCGGCCACTGTCCGGGGAGCGGAGGGCGGGGCCGAGGTGAGGGCGTTGGGGAGCGGGAGCGTGGGCACCAGCGTTTTGGCACGGGGAGCCTTGGAAGGCCACCGGGGGCTCGGAAGGCCCTGCCCCTTCTCTCGCCCTGAATGACCCGCAGTGCTCCTAGCGGCCTGGGTGGCGGCGTTGCGGTAGGGTGAGTGTGGCTCTGGGGCTTGAGGTTCCCGATCCCCGGCGAAGCGGCACCAGGACCCTTGGGAGGGGCCCCTGGGTGGCCGACCTAGGGTTAGGGTTAGCACCCGGGAGGCCGGCAGGCGGGATCCGCCCGCTGTGCGTGGAGCGGAGGGGCGGGCCGAGGTGAGGGCGCTGGCGAGCAAGAGCCTGGGCCCAAGCGTTTTGGCACCGGGGGCCTTCGAATGTCTCCGGGGACTCGGCGGGCCCTGCCCATTCTCCTCCCTGAATGACCGGCGGCGCCCCTAGCAGCCCAGGTGGCGGCGGGGCGGCATGTAAGTCCGGGCATAGGGCTCGGGGGCCCCAGTCCACCGCGTTGCGGCGCCAGGCCCCTTGGGAGGGGCCCCTCGGAGGCTGACCTAGGGTGAGGTTTAGCCCCTAGGATGCCGGCAGGCCCTATTCGCCAGCCGTGTGGAGACTGGAGTGGCGGACCGAGGTGAGGGCACTGGTGAGCGGGAGCGTGGGCCCGGGTGTTTTGGCGCGGGGGGCCTTTGAAGGTCGCCGTGTCTTGGAGGGCCCTGCCCGTGCTCCCGCCCTGAATGAACGGCACCACCCCAAGCCCCCGGGTGGCGGCTGGGTGGCAGGGTGAGTCCAGTGCTGAGGCTCGGGGGTCCCCAATCCCCAGCGTTGCGGCGCCAGATCCCTTGGGAGGGGCCCCTCGGGGGTCGATCTAGGGTTGCGGTTAGCCCCCAGGAGGCCGGTGGACCCGATCAGCGGCTGTGCGGCACGCGGAGGGTTGGGCCGAGGTGAGGGCGCTGGCGAGACTGAGCATGAGCCCAAGCGTTTTAGTGCGGGGGCCCTTCGAAGGTCAGTGGGGGCTCGGAGGGACCTGCCCGTTCTCCCGCTCTGAATGACCGGCGGGGCCCCTAGAGGCTCCGGTGCCTGAAGGGCAGCAGGGTGAGACCGGCACTTGGGTTGGGGTCCCCATTCCCGGCCGGCGTTGTGGCGCCAGGCCACTTGGGAAGGGCCCCTCCGTGGCCGAACTACAGTTAGGGTTAGCCCCCAGGAGGCCAGCAGGCCCGATACACCGCCTGTGCGTCGAGCGGAGCGTTGGGCCGAGGTGAGGGTGCTGGTGAACATGAGCCCGGGCCCAAGCGTTTTGGTTCGGGGCGCCTTCGAAGGTCGGCGGGGGTTCGAAGGGCCCTGCCCGTTCTCCCACCCTGAATGAATGGCGGCGCCCCTAGCGGCACGTGTGGGGCAGGGCGGCAGGGTGCATCCAGCGCTGGGGCTTGGGGGTTCCCAATCCCCGGCGTTGCGGCGCCAGGCCCCTTAGGAAGCGACCCTCGGGGCCGTCCTAGGGTTAGGGTTAGCGCCCAGGAGGCCGGCAGGCCCGATCCGCCGGCTGTGCGAGGAGTGGAGATGCAGGCCGAGTTGAGGGCGATGGCGAGCGGGAGCTGGGCCCCAGCGTTTTGGCGTCCTGGGCCTTTGAATGTTGCCATGGCTCGGAGGGCCCTGCCCTTTCTCCTGCCCTGAAGAACCAGCAAGGCCCCTAGCGGCTCCGTTGGCAGTGGGGCGGCAGGGTGAATCCCAGGCTGCGGCTCGGGGATCCCCAATCCCCGGCGTTGTGGTGCCAGGCCCCTTGGGAGGGGCTCCTCGTGGGCCGACCCAGGGTTAGAGTTAGCCTCCATAAGGCCGGCAGGCCAGATCCTCTGGCTGGGCGGTGAGAGGTGGGCGGGCCGAGGTAAAGGCGCTGGGGTGCGGGATTGTGGGCCCCTGCATTTTGGGGTGGGAGGCTTCAAATGTCGCCGGTTTCTCCAGGGCCCTGTCAGTTCTCCCGCCCTGAATGACCGGCGGCGCCCCTCGCGGCCCGGGTGGCAGCGTTGTGGGAGGGTGAGTCTGGCTTTGGGGCTTGGGGTTCCAGATCCCTGGCGTAGTGGCACCAAAACCCTTGGGAGGGGCCCCTGGGGGGCCGACCTAGGGTTAGGGTTAGCCCCCAGGAGACCGTCAGGCCCAACCACACACTGTGCGGCGAGCTGAGGTGCGGCCCGAGGTGAAGGCGCTGGGGAGCGGGAGCGTGGGCACCAGCGTTTTGGCACGGGGAGCCTTTGAAGGTCACCGGGGACTCAGAAGGCCCTGCCCTTCTCTCGCCCTCTATGACCCGCGGCGCCCCTAGCGGCCCAGGTGGGGACAGTGCGGCAGGGTGAGTCCGGCTCTGGGGCTCTGAGTTACCAATCCCCAGCATTGCAGAGCCAGGCCGCTTGGGATGTCCCCTCAGGGCCGACCTAGGGTTTTGGTTAGCTGCCAGGAGCCCGGCAGGCCCTATCCACCGGCTCTGAAGCAAGCGGTGGGGTGGGCCTAGGTGAGGGCGCTGGCGAGCAGGATCCTGGGAGCCAACGTTTTTGCGCGGGGAGCCTTCAAAGGTCAGCGTGGGCTCGGAGGGCCCTGCCCGATCTCTTGCCCTGATTGACCGGCGGGGCCTCTAGCGGCTCGGGTGGCTGAAGGGCAGCAGGGTGAGTGCGGCACATGAGCTCGGGGTCCCCATCCCCAGCGTTGCGACGCCAGGCCCCTTGGGAAGTGCCCCTCGGTGGCCGACCTATGGTTAGGGTTAGCCTCCAGGAGCCCCGCAGGCCCGATACACCACCTGTGCGTCGAGCGGAGAGTTGGGCCGAGGTGAGGGTGCTGGTGAACATGAGCCTGGGCCCAAGCGTTTTGGTTCGGTGCGCCTTCCAAGGTCGGCAGGGGTTCGGAGGGCCCTGCCAGTTCTCCCACCCTGAATGAATGGCGGCGCCCCTAGCGGCCTGTGTGGGTTGGGGTGGCAGCGTGCATCCGGCGCTGGGGCTTGGGGGCCCCCAATCCCTGGCGTTGCGGCGCCAGGCCCCTTAGGAAGGGACCTTCAGGGGCTGTCCTAGGGTTAGGGTGAGCTCCCAGGAGGCCAGCAGGCCCGAGTCGCTGGCTCTGCGAAGAGCGGAGGTGCGGGCCGAGTTGAGGGTGATGCAGAGCGGGAGCGTGGTCCCCAGCGTTTTGGCGCCCTGGGCCTTCGACTGTTGCCATGGCTCAAAGGGCCCTGCCCGTTCTCCTGCCCTGAAGAACCCTCCCTTGGCGGTGGAGTGGCAGGGTGAGTCCATGCTGCGGCTCGTGGATCCCCAATCCCCAGCGTTGTGGGGCCAGGCCTCTTGGGAGGGGCTCCTCGTGGGCGGACCTAGGTTTAGAGTTAGCACCCAGGAGGCCAGCAGGCCCAATCCTCTGGCTGGGCGGCGAGAGGTGGGCGGCCCGAGGTAAAGGCGCTGGCGATCGGGAGCGTGGGCCCCTGCATTTTGGCGCAGGAGGCTTCAAATATCGCCGGTTTCTCCAGGGCCCTGTCCCTTCTCCCGCCCTGAATGACGGGCGGCGCCACTAGCGTCCCGAGGTGGCGACGTGGCGGCAGGGTGAGTCTGGCTCTGGGTCTTGGGGTCCCTGATCCCCAGTGTAGCGGCACCAGGACCCTTGGGAGGGGCCCCTGGGTGGCTGACCTAGGGTTAGGGTTAGCCCCCAGGAGGCCGGCAGGTGGGATCCGGCCACTGTCCGGGGAGCGGAGGGCGGGGCCGAGGTGAGGGCGTTGGGGGAGCGGGAGCGTGGGCACCAGCGTTTTGGCACGGGGAGCCTTGGAAGGCCACCGGGGGCTCGGAAGGCCCTGCCCCTTCTCTCGCCCTGAATGACCCGCAGTGCTCCTAGCGGCCTGGGTGGCGGCGTTGCGGTAGGGTGAGTGTGGCTCTGGGGCTTGAGGTTCCCGATCCCCGGCGAAGCGGCACCAGGACCCTTGGGAGGGGCCCCTGGGTGGCCGACCTAGGGTTAGGGTTAGCACCCGGGAGGCCGGCAGGCGGGATCCGCCCGCTGTGCGTGGAGCGGAGGGGCGGGCCGAGGTGAGGGCGCTGGCGAGCAAGAGCCTGGGCCCAAGCGTTTTGGCACCGGGGGCCTTCGAATGTCTCCGGGGACTCGGCGGGCCCTGCCCATTCTCCTCCCTGAATGACCGGCGGCGCCCCTAGCAGCCCAGGTGGCGGCGGGGCGGCATGTAAGTCCGGGCATAGGGCTCGGGGGCCCCAGTCCACCGCGTTGCGGCGCCAGGCCCCTTGGGAGGGGCCCCTCGGAGGCTGACCTAGGGTGAGGTTTAGCCCCTAGGATGCCGGCAGGCCCTATTCGCCAGCCGTGTGGAGACTGGAGTGGCGGACCGAGGTGAGGGCACTGGTGAGCGGGAGCGTGGGCCCGGGTGTTTTGGCGCGGGGGGCCTTTGAAGGTCGCCGTGTCTTGGAGGGCCCTGCCCGTGCTCCCGCCCTGAATGAACGGCACCACCCCAAGCCCCCGGGTGGCGGCTGGGTGGCAGGGTGAGTCCAGTGCTGAGGCTCGGGGGTCCCCAATCCCCAGCGTTGCGGCGCCAGATCCCTTGGGAGGGGCCCCTCGGGGGTCGATCTAGGGTTGCGGTTAGCCCCCAGGAGGCCGGTGGACCCGATCAGCGGCTGTGCGGCACGCGGAGGGTTGGGCCGAGGTGAGGGCGCTGGCGAGACTGAGCATGAGCCCAAGCGTTTTAGTGCGGGGGCCCTTCGAAGGTCAGTGGGGGCTCGGAGGGACGTGCCCGTTCTCCCGCTCTGAATGACCGGCGGGGCCCCTAGAGGCTCCGGTGCCTGAAGGGGCAGCAGGGTGAGACCTGGCACTTGGGTTGGGGTCCCCATTCCCGGCCGGCGTTGTGGCGCCAGGCCACTTGGGAAGGGCCCCTCCGTGGCCGAACTACAGTTAGGGTTAGCCCCCAGGAGGCCAGCAGGCCCGATACACCGCTCTGTGCGTCGAGCGGAGCGTTGGGCCGAGGTGAGGGTGCTGGTGAACATGAGCCCGGGCCCAAGCGTTTTGGTTCGGGGCGCCTTCGAAGGTCGGCGGGGGGTTCGAAGGGCCCTGCCCGTTTCTTCCCACCCTGAATGAATGGCGGCGCCCCTAGCGGCACGTGTGGGGCAGGGGCGGCAGGGTGCATCCAGCGCTGGGGCTTGGGGGGTTCCCAATCCCCGGCGTTGCGGCGCCAGGCCCCTTAGGAAGCGACCCTCGGGGCCGTCCTAGGGTTTAGGGTTAGCGCCCAGGAGGCCGGCAGGCCCGATCCGCCGGCTGTGCGAGGAGTGGAGATGCAGGCCGAGTTGAGGGCGATGGCGAGCGGGAGCTGGGCCCCAGCGTTTTGGCGTCCTGGGGCCTTTGAATGTTGCCATGGCTCGGAGGGCCCTGCCCTTTCTCCTGCCCTGAAGAACCAGCAAGGCCCCTAGCGGCTCCGTTGGCAAGTGGGGCGGCAGGGGTGAATCCCAGGCTGCGGCTCGGGGATCCCCAATCCCCGGCGTTGTGGTGCCAGGCCCCTTGGGAGGGGCTCCTCGTGGGCCGACCCAGGGTTAGAGTTAGCCCCCATAAGGCCGGCAGGCCAGATCCTCTGGCTGGGCGGTGAGAGGTGGGCGGGCCGAGGTAAAGGCGCTGGGGTGCGGGATTGTGGGCCCCTGCATTTTGGGGTGGGAGGCTTCAAATGTCGCCGGTTTCTCCAGGGCCCTGTCAGTTCTCCCGCCCTGAATGACCGGCGGCGCCCCTCTCGCGGCCCGGGGTGGCAGCGTTGTGGGAGGGTGAGTCTGGCTTTGGGGCTTGGGGTTCCAGATCCCTGGCGTAGTGGCACCAAAACCCTTGGGAGGGGCCCCTGGGGGGCCGACCTAGGGTTAGGGTTAGCCCCCAGGAGACCGTCAGGCCCAACCACACACTGTGCGGCGAGCTGAGGTGCGGCCCGAGGTGAAGGCGCTGGGGAGCGGGAGCGTGGGCACCAGCGTTTTGGCACGGGGAGCCTTTGAAGGTCACCGGGGACTCAGAAGGCCCTGCCCTTCTCTCGCCCTCTATGACCCGCGGCGCCCCTAGCGGCCCAGGTGGGGACAGTGCGGCAGGGTGAGTCCGGCTCTGGGGCTCTGAGTTACCAATCCCCAGCATTGCAGAGCCAGGCCGCTTGGGATGTCCCCTCAGGGCCGACCTAGGGTTTTGGTTAGCTGCCAGGAGCCCGGCAGGCCCTATCCACCGGCTCTGAAGCAAGCGGTGGGGTGGGCCTAGGTGAGGGCGCTGGCGAGCAGGATCCTGGGAGCCAACGTTTTTGCGCGGGGAGCCTTCAAAGGTCAGCGTGGGCTCGGAGGGCCCTGCCCGATCTCTTGCCCTGATTGACCGGCGGGGCCTCTAGCGGCTCGGGTGGCTGAAGGGCAGCAGGGTGAGTGCGGCACATGAGCTCGGGGTCCCCATCCCCAGCGTTGCGACGCCAGGCCCCTTGGGAAGTGCCCCTCGGTGGCCGACCTATGGTTAGGGTTAGCCTCCAGGAGCCCCGCAGGCCCGATACACCACCTGTGCGTCGAGCGGAGAGTTGGGCCGAGGTGAGGGTGCTGGTGAACATGAGCCTGGGCCCAAGCGTTTTGGTTCGGTGCGCCTTCCAAGGTCGGCAGGGGTTCGGAGGGCCCTGCCAGTTCTCCCACCCTGAATGAATGGCGGCGCCCCTAGCGGCCTGTGTGGGTTGGGGTGGCAGCGTGCATCCGGCGCTGGGGCTTGGGGGCCCCCAATCCCTGGCGTTGCGGCGCCAGGCCCCTTAGGAAGGGACCTTCAGGGGCTGTCCTAGGGTTAGGGTGAGCTCCCAGGAGGCCGGCAGGCCCGAGTCGCTGGCTCTGCGAAGAGCGGAGGTGCGGGCCGAGTTGAGGGTGATGCAGAGCGGGAGCGTGGTCCCCAGCGTTTTGGCGCCCTGGGCCTTCGACTGTTGCCATGGCTCAAAGGGCCCTGCCCGTTCTCCTGCCCTGAAGAACCTACGGTGCCCTTAGCAGCTCCCTTGGCGGTGGAGTGGCAGGGTGAGTCCATGCTGCGGCTCGTGGATCCCCAATCCCCAGCGTTGTGGGGCCAGGCCTCTTGGGAGGGGCTCCTCGTGGGCGGACCTAGGTTTAGAGTTAGCACCCAGGAGGCCAGCAGGCCCAATCCTCTGGCTGGGCGGCGAGAGGTGGGCGGCCCGAGGTAAAGGCGCTGGCGATCGGGAGCGTGGGCCCCTGCATTTTGGCGCAGGAGGCTTCAAATATCGCCGGTTTCTCCAGGGCCCTGTCCCTTCTCCCGCCCTGAATGACGGGCGGCGCCACTAGCGTCCCGGGTGGCGACGTGGCGGCAGGGTGAGTCTGGCTCTGGGTCTTGGGGTCCCTGATCCCCAGTGTAGCGGCACCAGGACCCTTGGGAGGGGCCCCTGGGTGGCTGACCTAGGGTTAGGGTTAGCCCCCAGGAGGCCGGCAGGTGGGATCCGGCCACTGTCCGGGGAGCGGAGGGCGGGGCCGAGGTGAGGGCGTTGGGGAGCGGGAGCGTGGGCACCAGCGTTTTGGCACGGGGAGCCTTGGAAGGCCACCGGGGGCTCGGAAGGCCCTGCCCCTTCTCTCGCCCTGAATGACCCGCAGTGCTCCTAGCGGCCTGGGTGGCGGCGTTGCGGTAGGGTGAGTGTGGCTCTGGGGCTTGAGGTTCCCGATCCCCGGCGAAGCGGCACCAGGACCCTTGGGAGGGGCCCCTGGGTGGCCGACCTAGGGTTAGGGTTAGCACCCGGGAGGCCGGCAGGCGGGATCCGCCCGCTGTGCGTGGAGCGGAGGGGCGGGCCGAGGTGAGGGCGCTGGCGAGCAAGAGCCTGGGCCCAAGCGTTTTGGCACCGGGGGCCTTCGAATGTCTCCGGGGACTCGGCGGGCCCTGCCCATTCTCCTCCCTGAATGACCGGCGGCGCCCCTAGCAGCCCAGGTGGCGGCGGGGCGGCATGTAAGTCCGGGCATAGGGCTCGGGGGCCCCAGTCCACCGCGTTGCGGCGCCAGGCCCCTTGGGAGGGGCCCCTCGGAGGCTGACCTAGGGTGAGGTTTAGCCCCTAGGATGCCGGCAGGCCCTATTCGCCAGCCGTGTGGAGACTGGAGTGGCGGACCGAGGTGAGGGCACTGGTGAGCGGGAGCGTGGGCCCGGGTGTTTTGGCGCGGGGGGCCTTTGAAGGTCGCCGTGTCTTGGAGGGCCCTGCCCGTGCTCCCGCCCTGAATGAACGGCACCACCCCAAGCCCCCGGGTGGCGGCTGGGTGGCAGGGTGAGTCCAGTGCTGAGGCTCGGGGGTCCCCAATCCCCAGCGTTGCGGCGCCAGATCCCTTGGGAGGGGCCCCTCGGGGGTCGATCTAGGGTTGCGGTTAGCCCCCAGGAGGCCGGTGGACCCGATCAGCGGCTGTGCGGCACGCGGAGGGTTGGGCCGAGGTGAGGGCGCTGGCGAGACTGAGCATGAGCCCAAGCGTTTTAGTGCGGGGGCCCTTCGAAGGTCAGTGGGGGCTCGGAGGGACCTGCCCGTTCTCCCGCTCTGAATGACCGGCGGGGCCCCTAGAGGCTCCGGTGCCTGAAGGGCAGCAGGGTGAGACCGGCACTTGGGTTGGGGTCCCCATTCCCGGCCGGCGTTGTGGCGCCAGGCCACTTGGGAAGGGCCCCTCCGTGGCCGAACTACAGTTAGGGTTAGCCCCCAGGAGGCCAGCAGGCCCGATACACCGCCTGTGCGTCGAGCGGAGCGTTGGGCCGAGGTGAGGGTGCTGGTGAACATGAGCCCGGGCCCAAGCGTTTTGGTTCGGGGCGCCTTCGAAGGTCGGCGGGGGTTCGAAGGGCCCTGCCCGTTCTCCCACCCTGAATGAATGGCGGCGCCCCTAGCGGCACGTGTGGGGCAGGGCGGCAGGGTGCATCCAGCGCTGGGGCTTGGGGGTTCCCAATCCCCGGCGTTGCGGCGCCAGGCCCCTTAGGAAGCGACCCTCGGGGCCGTCCTAGGGTTAGGGTTAGCGCCCAGGAGGCCGGCAGGCCCGATCCGCCGGCTGTGCGAGGAGTGGAGATGCAGGCCGAGTTGAGGGCGATGGCGAGCGGGAGCTGGGCCCCAGCGTTTTGGCGTCCTGGGCCTTTGAATGTTGCCATGGCTCGGAGGGCCCTGCCCTTTCTCCTGCCCTGAAGAACCAGCAAGGCCCCTAGCGGCTCCGTTGGCAGTGGGGCGGCAGGGTGAATCCCAGGCTGCGGCTCGGGGATCCCCAATCCCCGGCGTTGTGGTGCCAGGCCCCTTGGGAGGGGCTCCTCGTGGGCCGACCCAGGGTTAGAGTTAGCCCCCATAAGGCCGGCAGGCCAGATCCTCTGGCTGGGCGGTGAGAGGTGGGCGGGCCGAGGTAAAGGCGCTGGGGTGCGGGATTGTGGGCCCCTGCATTTTGGGGTGGGAGGCTTCAAATGTCGCCGGTTTCTCCAGGGCCCTGTCAGTTCTCCCGCCCTGAATGACCGGCGGCGCCCCTCGCGGCCCGGGTGGCAGCGTTGTGGGAGGGTGAGTCTGGCTTTGGGGCTTGGGGTTCCAGATCCCTGGCGTAGTGGCACCAAAACCCTTGGGAGGGGCCCCTGGGGGGCCGACCTAGGGTTAGGGTTAGCCCCCAGGAGACCGTCAGGCCCAACCACACACTGTGCGGCGAGCTGAGGTGCGGCCCGAGGTGAAGGCGCTGGGGAGCGGGAGCGTGGGCACCAGCGTTTTGGCACGGGGAGCCTTTGAAGGTCACCGGGGACTCAGAAGGCCCTGCCCTTCTCTCGCCCTCTATGACCCGCGGCGCCCCTAGCGGCCCAGGTGGGGACAGTGCGGCAGGGTGAGTCCGGCTCTGGGGCTCTGAGTTACCAATCCCCAGCATTGCAGAGCCAGGCCGCTTGGGATGTCCCCTCAGGGCCGACCTAGGGTTTTGGTTAGCTGCCAGGAGCCCGGCAGGCCCTATCCACCGGCTCTGAAGCAAGCGGTGGGGTGGGCCTAGGTGAGGGCGCTGGCGAGCAGGATCCTGGGAGCCAACGTTTTTGCGCGGGGAGCCTTCAAAGGTCAGCGTGGGCTCGGAGGGCCCTGCCCGATCTCTTGCCCTGATTGACCGGCGGGGCCTCTAGCGGCTCGGGTGGCTGAAGGGCAGCAGGGTGAGTGCGGCACATGAGCTCGGGGTCCCCATCCCCAGCGTTGCGACGCCAGGCCCCTTGGGAAGTGCCCCTCGGTGGCCGACCTATGGTTAGGGTTAGCCTCCAGGAGCCCCGCAGGCCCGATACACCACCTGTGCGTCGAGCGGAGAGTTGGGCCGAGGTGAGGGTGCTGGTGAACATGAGCCTGGGCCCAAGCGTTTTGGTTCGGTGCGCCTTCCAAGGTCGGCAGGGGTTCGGAGGGCCCTGCCAGTTCTCCCACCCTGAATGAATGGCGGCGCCCCTAGCGGCCTGTGTGGGTTGGGGTGGCAGCGTGCATCCGGCGCTGGGGCTTGGGGGCCCCCAATCCCTGGCGTTGCGGCGCCAGGCCCCTTAGGAAGGGACCTTCAGGGGCTGTCCTAGGGTTAGGGTGAGCTCCCAGGAGGCCGGCAGGCCCGAGTCGCTGGCTCTGCGAAGAGCGGAGGTGCGGGCCGAGTTGAGGGTGATGCAGAGCGGGAGCGTGGTCCCCAGCGTTTTGGCGCCCTGGGCCTTCGACTGTTGCCATGGCTCAAAGGGCCCTGCCCGTTCTCCTGCCCTGAAGAACCTACGGTGCCCTTAGCAGCTCCCTTGGCGGTGGAGTGGCAGGGTGAGTCCATGCTGCGGCTCGTGGATCCCCAATCCCCAGCGTTGTGGGGCCAGGCCTCTTGGGAGGGGCTCCTCGTGGGCGGACCTAGGTTTAGAGTTAGCACCCAGGAGGCCAGCAGGCCCAATCCTCTGGCTGGGCGGCGAGAGGTGGGCGGCCCGAGGTAAAGGCGCTGGCGATCGGGAGCGTGGGCCCCTGCATTTTGGCGCAGGAGGCTTCAAATATCGCCGGTTTCTCCAGGGCCCTGTCCCTTCTCCCGCCCTGAATGACGGGCGGCGCCACTAGCGTCCCGGGTGGCGACGTGGCGGCAGGGTGAGTCTGGCTCTGGGTCTTGGGGTCCCTGATCCCCAGTGTAGCGGCACCAGGACCCTTGGGAGGGGCCCCTGGGTGGCTGACCTAGGGTTAGGGTTAGCCCCCAGGAGGCCGGCAGGTGGGATCCGGCCACTGTCCGGGGAGCGGAGGGCGGGGCCGAGGTGAGGGCGTTGGGGAGCGGGAGCGTGGGCACCAGCGTTTTGGCACGGGGAGCCTTGGAAGGCCACCGGGGGCTCGGAAGGCCCTGCCCCTTCTCTCGCCCTGAATGACCCGCAGTGCTCCTAGCGGCCTGGGTGGCGGCGTTGCGGTAGGGTGAGTGTGGCTCTGGGGCTTGAGGTTCCCGATCCCCGGCGAAGCGGCACCAGGACCCTTGGGAGGGGCCCCTGGGTGGCCGACCTAGGGTTAGGGTTAGCACCCGGGAGGCCGGCAGGCGGGATCCGCCCGCTGTGCGTGGAGCGGAGGGGCGGGCCGAGGTGAGGGCGCTGGCGAGCAAGAGCCTGGGCCCAAGCGTTTTGGCACCGGGGGCCTTCGAATGTCTCCGGGGACTCGGCGGGCCCTGCCCATTCTCCTCCCTGAATGACCGGCGGCGCCCCTAGCAGCCCAGGTGGCGGCGGGGCGGCATGTAAGTCCGGGCATAGGGCTCGGGGGCCCCAGTCCACCGCGTTGCGGCGCCAGGCCCCTTGGGAGGGGCCCCTCGGAGGCTGACCTAGGGTGAGGTTTAGCCCCTAGGATGCCGGCAGGCCCTATTCGCCAGCCGTGTGGAGACTGGAGTGGCGGACCGAGGTGAGGGCACTGGTGAGCGGGAGCGTGGGCCCGGGTGTTTTGGCGCGGGGGGCCTTTGAAGGTCGCCGTGTCTTGGAGGGCCCTGCCCGTGCTCCCGCCCTGAATGAACGGCACCACCCCAAGCCCCCGGGTGGCGGCTGGGTGGCAGGGTGAGTCCAGTGCTGAGGCTCGGGGGTCCCCAATCCCCAGCGTTGCGGCGCCAGATCCCTTGGGAGGGGCCCCTCGGGGGTCGATCTAGGGTTGCGGTTAGCCCCCAGGAGGCCGGTGGACCCGATCAGCGGCTGTGCGGCACGCGGAGGGTTGGGCCGAGGTGAGGGTGCTGGCGAGACTGAGCATGAGCCCAAGCGTTTTAGTGCGGGGGCCCTTCGAAGGTCAGTGGGGGCTCGGAGGGACGTGCCCGTTCTCCCGCTCTGAATGACCGGCGGGGCCCCTAGAGGCTCCGGTGCCTGAAGGGCAGCAGGGTGAGACCGGCACTTGGGTTGGGGTCCCCATTCCCGGCCGGCGTTGTGGCGCCAGGCCACTTGGGAAGGGCCCCTCCGTGGCCGAACTACAGTTAGGGTTAGCCCCCAGGAGGCCAGCAGGCCCGATACACCGCCTGTGCGTCGAGCGGAGCGTTGGGCCGAGGTGAGGGTGCTGGTGAACATGAGCCCGGGCCCAAGCGTTTTGGTTCGGGGCGCCTTCGAAGGTCGGCGGGGGTTCGAAGGGCCCTGCCCGTTCTCCCACCCTGAATGAATGGCGGCGCCCCTAGCGGCACGTGTGGGGCAGGGCGGCAGGGTGCATCCAGCGCTGGGGCTTGGGGGTTCCCAATCCCCGGCGTTGCGGCGCCAGGCCCCTTAGGAAGCGACCCTCGGGGCCGTCCTAGGGTTAGGGTTAGCGCCCAGGAGGCCGGCAGGCCCGATCCGCCGGCTGTGCGAGGAGTGGAGATGCAGGCCGAGTTGAGGGCGATGGCGAGCGGGAGCTGGGCCCCAGCGTTTTGGCGTCCTGGGCCTTTGAATGTTGCCATGGCTCGGAGGGCCCTGCCCTTTCTCCTGCCCTGAAGAACCAGCAAGGCCCCTAGCGGCTCCGTTGGCGGTGGGGCGGCAGGGTGAATCCCAGGCTGCGGCTCGGGGATCCCCAATCCCCGGCGTTGTGGTGCCAGGCCCCTTGGGAGGGGCTCCTCGTGGGCCGACCCAGGGTTAGAGTTAGCCCCCATAAGGCCGGCAGGCCAGATCCTCTGGCTGGGCGGTGAGAGGTGGGCGGGCCGAGGTAAAGGCGCTGGGGTGCGGGATTGTGGGCCCCTGCATTTTGGGGTGGGAGGCTTCAAATGTCGCCGGTTTCTCCAGGGCCCTGTCAGTTCTCCCGCCCTGAATGACCGGCGGCGCCCCTCGCGGCCCGGGTGGCAGCGTTGTGGGAGGGTGAGTCTGGCTTTGGGGCTTGGGGTTCCAGATCCCTGGCGTAGTGGCACCAAAACCCTTGGGAGGGGCCCCTGGGGGGCCGACCTAGGGTTAGGGTTAGCCCCCAGGAGACCGTCAGGCCCAACCACACACTGTGCGGCGAGCTGAGGTGCGGCCCGAGGTGAAGGCGCTGGGGAGCGGGAGCGTGGGCACCAGCGTTTTGGCACGGGGAGCCTTTGAAGGTCACCGGGGACTCAGAAGGCCCTGCCCTTCTCTCGCCCTCTATGACCCGCGGCGCCCCTAGCGGCCCAGGTGGGGACAGTGCGGCAGGGTGAGTCCGGCTCTGGGGCTCTGAGTTACCAATCCCCAGCATTGCAGAGCCAGGCCGCTTGGGATGTCCCCTCAGGGCCGACCTAGGGTTTTGGTTAGCTGCCAGGAGCCCGGCAGGCCCTATCCACCGGCTCTGAAGCAAGCGGTGGGGTGGGCCTAGGTGAGGGCGCTGGCGAGCAGGATCCTGGGAGCCAACGTTTTTGCGCGGGGAGCCTTCAAAGGTCAGCGTGGGCTCGGAGGGCCCTGCCCGATCTCTTGCCCTGATTGACCGGCGGGGCCTCTAGCGGCTCGGGTGGCTGAAGGGCAGCAGGGTGAGTGCGGCACATGAGCTCGGGGTCCCCATCCCCAGCGTTGCGACGCCAGGCCCCTTGGGAAGTGCCCCTCGGTGGCCGACCTATGGTTAGGGTTAGCCTCCAGGAGCCCCGCAGGCCCGATACACCACCTGTGCGTCGAGCGGAGAGTTGGGCCGAGGTGAGGGTGCTGGTGAACATGAGCCTGGGCCCAAGCGTTTTGGTTCGGTGCGCCTTCCAAGGTCGGCAGGGGTTCGGAGGGCCCTGCCAGTTCTCCCACCCTGAATGAATGGCGGCGCCCCTAGCGGCCTGTGTGGGTTGGGGTGGCAGCGTGCATCCGGCGCTGGGGCTTGGGGGCCCCCAATCCCTGGCGTTGCGGCGCCAGGCCCCTTAGGAAGGGACCTTCAGGGGCTGTCCTAGGGTTAGGGTGAGCTCCCAGGAGGCCGGCAGGCCCGAGTCGCTGGCTCTGCGAAGAGCGGAGGTGCGGGCCGAGTTGAGGGTGATGCAGAGCGGGAGCGTGGTCCCCAGCGTTTTGGCGCCCTGGGCCTTCGACTGTTGCCATGGCTCAAAGGGCCCTGCCCGTTCTCCTGCCCTGAAGAACCTACGGTGCCCTTAGCAGCTCCCTTGGCGGTGGAGTGGCAGGGTGAGTCCATGCTGCGGCTCGTGGATCCCCAATCCCCAGCGTTGTGGGGCCAGGCCTCTTGGGAGGGGCTCCTCGTGGGCGGACCTAGGTTTAGAGTTAGCACCCAGGAGGCCAGCAGGCCCAATCCTCTGGCTGGGCGGCGAGAGGTGGGCGGCCCGAGGTAAAGGCGCTGGCGATCGGGAGCGTGGGCCCCTGCATTTTGGCGCAGGAGGCTTCAAATATCGCCGGTTTCTCCAGGGCCCTGTCCCTTCTCCCGCCCTGAATGACGGGCGGCGCCACTAGCGTCCCGGGTGGCGACGTGGCGGCAGGGTGAGTCTGGCTCTGGGTCTTGGGGTCCCTGATCCCCAGTGTAGCGGCACCAGGACCCTTGGGAGGGGCCCCTGGGTGGCTGACCTAGGGTTAGGGTTAGCCCCCAGGAGGCCGGCAGGTGGGATCCGGCCACTGTCCGGGGAGCGGAGGGCGGGGCCGAGGTGAGGGCGTTGGGGAGCGGGAGCGTGGGCACCAGCGTTTTGGCACGGGGAGCCTTGGAAGGCCACCGGGGGCTCGGAAGGCCCTGCCCCTTCTCTCGCCCTGAATGACCCGCAGTGCTCCTAGCGGCCTGGGTGGCGGCGTTGCGGTAGGGTGAGTGTGGCTCTGGGGCTTGAGGTTCCCGATCCCCGGCGAAGCGGCACCAGGACCCTTGGGAGGGGCCCCTGGGTGGCCGACCTAGGGTTAGGGTTAGCACCCGGGAGGCCGGCAGGCGGGATCCGCCCGCTGTGCGTGGAGCGGAGGGGCGGGCCGAGGTGAGGGCGCTGGCGAGCAAGAGCCTGGGCCCAAGCGTTTTGGCACCGGGGGCCTTCGAATGTCTCCGGGGACTCGGCGGGCCCTGCCCATTCTCCTCCCTGAATGACCGGCGGCGCCCCTAGCAGCCCAGGTGGCGGCGGGGCGGCATGTAAGTCCGGGCATAGGGCTCGGGGGCCCCAGTCCACCGCGTTGCGGCGCCAGGCCCCTTGGGAGGGGCCCCTCGGAGGCTGACCTAGGGTGAGGTTTAGCCCCTAGGATGCCGGCAGGCCCTATTCGCCAGCCGTGTGGAGACTGGAGTGGCGGACCGAGGTGAGGGCACTGGTGAGCGGGAGCGTGGGCCCGGGTGTTTTGGCGCGGGGGGCCTTTGAAGGTCGCCGTGTCTTGGAGGGCCCTGCCCGTGCTCCCGCCCTGAATGAACGGCACCACCCCAAGCCCCCGGGTGGCGGCTGGGTGGCAGGGTGAGTCCAGTGCTGAGGCTCGGGGGTCCCCAATCCCCAGCGTTGCGGCGCCAGATCCCTTGGGAGGGGCCCCTCGGGGGTCGATCTAGGGTTGCGGTTAGCCCCCAGGAGGCCGGTGGACCCGATCAGCGGCTGTGCGGCACGCGGAGGGTTGGGCCGAGGTGAGGGTGCTGGCGAGACTGAGCATGAGCCCAAGCGTTTTAGTGCGGGGGCCCTTCGAAGGTCAGTGGGGGCTCGGAGGGACGTGCCCGTTCTCCCGCTCTGAATGACCGGCGGGGCCCCTAGAGGCTCCGGTGCCTGAAGGGCAGCAGGGTGAGACCGGCACTTGGGTTGGGGTCCCCATTCCCGGCCGGCGTTGTGGCGCCAGGCCACTTGGGAAGGGCCCCTCCGTGGCCGAACTACAGTTAGGGTTAGCCCCCAGGAGGCCAGCAGGCCCGATACACCGCCTGTGCGTCGAGCGGAGCGTTGGGCCGAGGTGAGGGTGCTGGTGAACATGAGCCCGGGCCCAAGCGTTTTGGTTCGGGGCGCCTTCGAAGGTCGGCGGGGGTTCGAAGGGCCCTGCCCGTTCTCCCACCCTGAATGAATGGCGGCGCCCCTAGCGGCACGTGTGGGGCAGGGCGGCAGGGTGCATCCAGCGCTGGGGCTTGGGGGTTCCCAATCCCCGGCGTTGCGGCGCCAGGCCCCTTAGGAAGCGACCCTCGGGGCCGTCCTAGGGTTAGGGTTAGCGCCCAGGAGGCCGGCAGGCCCGATCCGCCGGCTGTGCGAGGAGTGGAGATGCAGGCCGAGTTGAGGGCGATGGCGAGCGGGAGCTGGGCCCCAGCGTTTTGGCGTCCTGGGCCTTTGAATGTTGCCATGGCTCGGAGGGCCCTGCCCTTTCTCCTGCCCTGAAGAACCAGCAAGGCCCCTAGCGGCTCCGTTGGCAGTGGGGCGGCAGGGTGAATCCCAGGCTGCGGCTCGGGGATCCCCAATCCCCGGCGTTGTGGTGCCAGGCCCCTTGGGAGGGGCTCCTCGTGGGCCGACCCAGGGTTAGAGTTAGCCCCCATAAGGCCGGCAGGCCAGATCCTCTGGCTGGGCGGTGAGAGGTGGGCGGGCCGAGGTAAAGGCGCTGGGGTGCGGGATTGTGGGCCCCTGCATTTTGGGGTGGGAGGCTTCAAATGTCGCCGGTTTCTCCAGGGCCCTGTCAGTTCTCCCGCCCTGAATGACCGGCGGCGCCCCTCGCGGCCCGGGTGGCAGCGTTGTGGGAGGGTGAGTCTGGCTTTGGGGCTTGGGGTTCCAGATCCCTGGCGTAGTGGCACCAAAACCCTTGGGAGGGGCCCCTGGGGGGCCGACCTAGGGTTAGGGTTAGCCCCCAGGAGACCGTCAGGCCCAACCACACACTGTGCGGCGAGCTGAGGTGCGGCCCGAGGTGAAGGCGCTGGGGAGCGGGAGCGTGGGCACCAGCGTTTTGGCACGGGGAGCCTTTGAAGGTCACCGGGGACTCAGAAGGCCCTGCCCTTCTCTCGCCCTCTATGACCCGCGGCGCCCCTAGCGGCCCAGGTGGGGACAGTGCGGCAGGGTGAGTCCGGCTCTGGGGCTCTGAGTTACCAATCCCCAGCATTGCAGAGCCAGGCCGCTTGGGATGTCCCCTCAGGGCCGACCTAGGGTTTTGGTTAGCTGCCAGGAGCCCGGCAGGCCCTATCCACCGGCTCTGAAGCAAGCGGTGGGGTGGGCCTAGGTGAGGGCGCTGGCGAGCAGGATCCTGGGAGCCAACGTTTTTGCGCGGGGAGCCTTCAAAGGTCAGCGTGGGCTCGGAGGGCCCTGCCCGATCTCTTGCCCTGATTGACCGGCGGGGCCTCTAGCGGCTCGGGTGGCTGAAGGGCAGCAGGGTGAGTGCGGCACATGAGCTCGGGGTCCCCATCCCCAGCGTTGCGACGCCAGGCCCCTTGGGAAGTGCCCCTCGGTGGCCGACCTATGGTTAGGGTTAGCCTCCAGGAGCCCCGCAGGCCCGATACACCACCTGTGCGTCGAGCGGAGAGTTGGGCCGAGGTGAGGGTGCTGGTGAACATGAGCCTGGGCCCAAGCGTTTTGGTTCGGTGCGCCTTCCAAGGTCGGCAGGGGTTCGGAGGGCCCTGCCAGTTCTCCCACCCTGAATGAATGGCGGCGCCCCTAGCGGCCTGTGTGGGTTGGGGTGGCAGCGTGCATCCGGCGCTGGGGCTTGGGGGCCCCCAATCCCTGGCGTTGCGGCGCCAGGCCCCTTAGGAAGGGACCTTCAGGGGCTGTCCTAGGGTTAGGGTGAGCTCCCAGGAGGCCGGCAGGCCCGAGTCGCTGGCTCTGCGAAGAGCGGAGGTGCGGGCCGAGTTGAGGGTGATGCAGAGCGGGAGCGTGGTCCCCAGCGTTTTGGCGCCCTGGGCCTTCGACTGTTGCCATGGCTCAAAGGGCCCTGCCCGTTCTCCTGCCCTGAAGAACCTACGGTGCCCTTAGCAGCTCCCTTGGCGGTGGAGTGGCAGGGTGAGTCCATGCTGCGGCTCGTGGATCCCCAATCCCCAGCGTTGTGGGGCCAGGCCTCTTGGGAGGGGCTCCTCGTGGGCGGACCTAGGTTTAGAGTTAGCACCCAGGAGGCCAGCAGGCCCAATCCTCTGGCTGGGCGGCGAGAGGTGGGCGGCCCGAGGTAAAGGCGCTGGCGATCGGGAGCGTGGGCCCCTGCATTTTGGCGCAGGAGGCTTCAAATATCGCCGGTTTCTCCAGGGCCCTGTCCCTTCTCCCGCCCTGAATGACGGGCGGCGCCACTAGCGTCCCGGGTGGCGACGTGGCGGCAGGGTGAGTCTGGCTCTGGGTCTTGGGGTCCCTGATCCCCAGTGTAGCGGCACCAGGACCCTTGGGAGGGGCCCCTGGGTGGCTGACCTAGGGTTAGGGTTAGCCCCCAGGAGGCCGGCAGGTGGGATCCGGCCACTGTCCGGGGAGCGGAGGGCGGGGCCGAGGTGAGGGCGTTGGGGAGCGGGAGCGTGGGCACCAGCGTTTTGGCACGGGGAGCCTTGGAAGGCCACCGGGGGCTCGGAAGGCCCTGCCCCTTCTCTCGCCCTGAATGACCC
This sequence comes from Ursus americanus, assembly GCF_024610735.1. Lineage (NCBI taxonomy): Eukaryota > Metazoa > Chordata > Mammalia > Carnivora > Ursidae > Ursus > Ursus americanus. Next base: position 24,073 of record NC_142157.1, on the reverse strand, counting down.
GCAGTGCTCCTAGCGGCCTGGGTGGCGGCGTTGCGGTAGGGTGAGTGTGGCTCTGGGGCTTGAGGTTCCCGATCCCCGGCGAAGCGGCACCAGGACCCTTGGGAGGGGCCCCTGGGTGGCCGACCTAGGGTTAGGGTTAGCACCCGGGAGGCCGGCAGGCGGGATCCGCCCGCTGTGCGTGGAGCGGAGGGGCGGGCCGAGGTGAGGGCGCTGGCGAGCAAGAGCCTGGGCCCAAGCGTTTTGGCACCGGGGGCCTTCGAATGTCTCCGGGGACTCGGCGGGCCCTGCCCATTCTCCTCCCTGAATGACCGGCGGCGCCCCTAGCAGCCCAGGTGGCGGCGGGGCGGCATGTAAGTCCGGGCATAGGGCTCGGGGGCCCCAGTCCACCGCGTTGCGGCGCCAGGCCCCTTGGGAGGGGCCCCTCGGAGGCTGACCTAGGGTGAGGTTTAGCCCCTAGGATGCCGGCAGGCCCTATTCGCCAGCCGTGTGGAGACTGGAGTGGCGGACCGAGGTGAGGGCACTGGTGAGCGGGAGCGTGGGCCCGGGTGTTTTGGCGCGGGGGGCCTTTGAAGGTCGCCGTGTCTTGGAGGGCCCTGCCCGTGCTCCCGCCCTGAATGAACGGCACCACCCCAAGCCCCCGGGTGGCGGCTGGGTGGCAGGGTGAGTCCAGTGCTGAGGCTCGGGGGTCCCCAATCCCCAGCGTTGCGGCGCCAGATCCCTTGGGAGGGGCCCCTCGGGGGTCGATCTAGGGTTGCGGTTAGCCCCCAGGAGGCCGGTGGACCCGATCAGCGGCTGTGCGGCACGCGGAGGGTTGGGCCGAGGTGAGGGCGCTGGCGAGACTGAGCATGAGCCCAAGCGTTTTAGTGCGGGGGCCCTTCGAAGGTCAGTGGGGGCTCGGAGGGACCTGCCCGTTCTCCCGCTCTGAATGACCGGCGGGGCCCCTAGAGGCTCCGGTGCCTGAAGGGCAGCAGGGTGAGACCGGCACTTGGGTTGGGGTCCCCATTCCCGGCCGGCGTTGTGGCGCCAGGCCACTTGGGAAGGGCCCCTCCGTGGCCGAACTACAGTTAGGGTTAGCCCCCAGGAGGCCAGCAGGCCCGATACACCGCCTGTGCGTCGAGCGGAGCGTTGGGCCGAGGTGAGGGTGCTGGTGAACATGAGCCCGGGCCCAAGCGTTTTGGTTCGGGGCGCCTTCGAAGGTCGGCGGGGGTTCGAAGGGCCCTGCCCGTTCTCCCACCCTGAATGAATGGCGGCGCCCCTAGCGGCACGTGTGGGGCAGGGCGGCAGGGTGCATCCAGCGCTGGGGCTTGGGGGTTCCCAATCCCCGGCGTTGCGGCGCCAGGCCCCTTAGGAAGCGACCCTCGGGGCCGTCCTAGGGTTAGGGTTAGCGCCCAGGAGGCCGGCAGGCCCGATCCGCCGGCTGTGCGAGGAGTGGAGATGCAGGCCGAGTTGAGGGCGATGGCGAGCGGGAGCTGGGCCCCAGCGTTTTGGCGTCCTGGGCCTTTGAATGTTGCCATGGCTCGGAGGGCCCTGCCCTTTCTCCTGCCCTGAAGAACCAGCAAGGCCCCTAGCGGCTCCGTTGGCGGTGGGGCGGCAGGGTGAATCCCAGGCTGCGGCTCGGGGATCCCCAATCCCCGGCGTTGTGGTGCCAGGCCCCTTGGGAGGGGCTCCTCGTGGGCCGACCCAGGGTTAGAGTTAGCCCCCATAAGGCCGGCAGGCCAGATCCTCTGGCTGGGCGGTGAGAGGTGGGCGGGCCGAGGTAAAGGCGCTGGGGTGCGGGATTGTGGGCCCCTGCATTTTGGGGTGGGAGGCTTCAAATGTCGCCGGTTTCTCCAGGGCCCTGTCAGTTCTCCCGCCCTGAATGACCGGCGGCGCCCCTCGCGGCCCGGGTGGCAGCGTTGTGGGAGGGTGAGTCTGGCTTTGGGGCTTGGGGTTCCAGATCCCTGGCGTAGTGGCACCAAAACCCTTGGGAGGGGCCCCTGGGGGGCCGACCTAGGGTTAGGGTTAGCCCCCAGGAGACCGTCAGGCCCAACCACACACTGTGCGGCGAGCTGAGGTGCGGCCCGAGGTGAAGGCGCTGGGGAGCGGGAGCGTGGGCACCAGCGTTTTGGCACGGGGAGCCTTTGAAGGTCACCGGGGACTCAGAAGGCCCTGCCCTTCTCTCGCCCTCTATGACCCGCGGCGCCCCTAGCGGCCCAGGTGGGGACAGTGCGGCAGGGTGAGTCCGGTTCTGGGGCTCTGAGTTACCAATCCCCAGCATTGCAGAGCCAGGCCGCTTGGGATGTCCCCTCAGGGCCGACCTAGGGTTTTGGTTAGCTGCCAGGAGCCCGGCAGGCCCTATCCACCGGCTCTGAAGCAAGCGGTGGGGTGGGCCTAGGTGAGGGCGCTGGCGAGCAGGATCCTGGGAGCCAACGTTTTTGCGCGGGGAGCCTTCAAAGGTCAGCGTGGGCTCGGAGGGCCCTGCCCGATCTCTTGCCCTGATTGACCGGCGGGGCCTCTAGCGGCTCGGGTGGCTGAAGGGCAGCAGGGTGAGTGCGGCACATGAGCTCGGGGTCCCCATCCCCAGCGTTGCGACGCCAGGCCCCTTGGGAAGTGCCCCTCGGTGGCCGACCTATGGTTAGGGTTAGCCTCCAGGAGCCCCGCAGGCCCGATACACCACCTGTGCGTCGAGCGGAGAGTTGGGCCGAGGTGAGGGTGCTGGTGAACATGAGCCTGGGCCCAAGCGTTTTGGTTCGGTGCGCCTTCCAAGGTCGGCAGGGGTTCGGAGGGCCCTGCCAGTTCTCCCACCCTGAATGAATGGCGGCGCCCCTAGCGGCCTGTGTGGGTTGGGGTGGCAGCGTGCATCCGGCGCTGGGGCTTGGGGGCCCCCAATCCCTGGCGTTGCGGCGCCAGGCCCCTTAGGAAGGGACCTTCAGGGGCTGTCCTAGGGTTAGGGTGAGCTCCCAGGAGGCCGGCAGGCCCGAGTCGCTGGCTCTGCGAAGAGCGGAGGTGCGGGCCGAGTTGAGGGTGATGCAGAGCGGGAGCGTGGTCCCCAGCGTTTTGGCGCCCTGGGCCTTCGACTGTTGCCATGGCTCAAAGGGCCCTGCCCGTTCTCCTGCCCTGAAGAACCTACGGTGCCCTTAGCAGCTCCCTTGGCGGTGGAGTGGCAGGGTGAGTCCATGCTGCGGCTCGTGGATCCCCAATCCCCAGCGTTGTGGGGCCAGGCCTCTTGGGAGGGGCTCCTCGTGGGCGGACCTAGGTTTAGAGTTAGCACCCAGGAGGCCAGCAGGCCCAATCCTCTGGCTGGGCGGCGAGAGGTGGGCGGCCCGAGGTAAAGGCGCTGGCGATCGGGAGCGTGGGCCCCTGCATTTTGGCGCAGGAGGCTTCAAATATCGCCGGTTTCTCCAGGGCCCTGTCCCTTCTCCCGCCCTGAATGACGGGCGGCGCCACTAGCGTCCCGGGTGGCGACGTGGCGGCAGGGTGAGTCTGGCTCTGGGTCTTGGGGTCCCTGATCCCCAGTGTAGCGGCACCAGGACCCTTGGGAGGGGCCCCTGGGTGGCTGACCTAGGGTTAGGGTTAGCCCCCAGGAGGCCGGCAGGTGGGATCCGGCCACTGTCCGGGGAGCGGAGGGCGGGGCCGAGGTGAGGGCGTTGGGGAGCGGGAGCGTGGGCACCAGCGTTTTGGCACGGGGAGCCTTGGAAGGCCACCGGGGGCTCGGAAGGCCCTGCCCCTTCTCTCGCCCTGAATGACCCGCAGTGCTCCTAGCGGCCTGGGTGGCGGCGTTGCGGTAGGGTGAGTGTGGCTCTGGGGCTTGAGGTTCCCGATCCCCGGCGAAGCGGCACCAGGACCCTTGGGAGGGGCCCCTGGGTGGCCGACCTAGGGTTAGGGTTAGCACCCGGGAGGCCGGCAGGCGGGATCCGCCCGCTGTGCGTGGAGCGGAGGGGCGGGCCGAGGTGAGGGCGCTGGCGAGCAAGAGCCTGGGCCCAAGCGTTTTGGCACCGGGGGCCTTCGAATGTCTCCGGGGACTCGGCGGGCCCTGCCCATTCTCCTCCCTGAATGACCGGCGGCGCCCCTAGCAGCCCAGGTGGCGGCGGGGCGGCATGTAAGTCCGGGCATAGGGCTCGGGGGCCCCAGTCCACCGCGTTGCGGCGCCAGGCCCCTTGGGAGGGGCCCCTCGGAGGCTGACCTAGGGTGAGGTTTAGCCCCTAGGATGCCGGCAGGCCCTATTCGCCAGCCGTGTGGAGACTGGAGTGGCGGACCGAGGTGAGGGCACTGGTGAGCGGGAGCGTGGGCCCGGGTGTTTTGGCGCGGGGGGCCTTTGAAGGTCGCCGTGTCTTGGAGGGCCCTGCCCGTGCTCCCGCCCTGAATGAACGGCACCACCCCAAGCCCCCGGGTGGCGGCTGGGTGGCAGGGTGAGTCCAGTGCTGAGGCTCGGGGGTCCCCAATCCCCAGCGTTGCGGCGCCAGATCCCTTGGGAGGGGCCCCTCGGGGGTCGATCTAGGGTTGCGGTTAGCCCCCAGGAGGCCGGTGGACCCGATCAGCGGCTGTGCGGCACGCGGAGGGTTGGGCCGAGGTGAGGGCGCTGGCGAGACTGAGCATGAGCCCAAGCGTTTTAGTGCGGGGGCCCTTCGAAGGTCAGTGGGGGCTCGGAGGGACCTGCCCGTTCTCCCGCTCTGAATGACCGGCGGGGCCCCTAGAGGCTCCGGTGCCTGAAGGGCAGCAGGGTGAGACCGGCACTTGGGTTGGGGTCCCCATTCCCGGCCGGCGTTGTGGCGCCAGGCCACTTGGGAAGGGCCCCTCCGTGGCCGAACTACAGTTAGGGTTAGCCCCCAGGAGGCCAGCAGGCCCGATACACCGCCTGTGCGTCGAGCGGAGCGTTGGGCCGAGGTGAGGGTGCTGGTGAACATGAGCCCGGGCCCAAGCGTTTTGGTTCGGGGCGCCTTCGAAGGTCGGCGGGGGTTCGAAGGGCCCTGCCCGTTCTCCCACCCTGAATGAATGGCGGCGCCCCTAGCGGCACGTGTGGGGCAGGGCGGCAGGGTGCATCCAGCGCTGGGGCTTGGGGGTTCCCAATCCCCGGCGTTGCGGCGCCAGGCCCCTTAGGAAGCGACCCTCGGGGCCGTCCTAGGGTTAGGGTTAGCGCCCAGGAGGCCGGCAGGCCCGATCCGCCGGCTGTGCGAGGAGTGGAGATGCAGGCCGAGTTGAGGGCGATGGCGAGCGGGAGCTGGGCCCCAGCGTTTTGGCGTCCTGGGCCTTTGAATGTTGCCATGGCTCGGAGGGCCCTGCCCTTTCTCCTGCCCTGAAGAACCAGCAAGGCCCCTAGCGGCTCCGTTGGCAGTGGGGCGGCAGGGTGAATCCCAGGCTGCGGCTCGGGGATCCCCAATCCCCGGCGTTGTGGTGCCAGGCCCCTTGGGAGGGGCTCCTCGTGGGCCGACCCAGGGTTAGAGTTAGCCCCCATAAGGCCGGCAGGCCAGATCCTCTGGCTGGGCGGTGAGAGGTGGGCGGGCCGAGGTAAAGGCGCTGGGGTGCGGGATTGTGGGCCCCTGCATTTTGGGGTGGGAGGCTTCAAATGTCGCCGGTTTCTCCAGGGCCCTGTCAGTTCTCCCGCCCTGAATGACCGGCGGCGCCCCTCGCGGCCCGGGTGGCAGCGTTGTGGGAGGGTGAGTCTGGCTTTGGGGCTTGGGGTTCCAGATCCCTGGCGTAGTGGCACCAAAACCCTTGGGAGGGGCCCCTGGGGGGCCGACCTAGGGTTAGGGTTAGCCCCCAGGAGACCGTCAGGCCCAACCACACACTGTGCGGCGAGCTGAGGTGCGGCCCGAGGTGAAGGCGCTGGGGAGCGGGAGCGTGGGCACCAGCGTTTTGGCACGGGGAGCCTTTGAAGGTCACCGGGGACTCAGAAGGCCCTGCCCTTCTCTCGCCCTCTATGACCCGCGGCGCCCCTAGCGGCCCAGGTGGGGACAGTGCGGCAGGGTGAGTCCGGCTCTGGGGCTCTGAGTTACCAATCCCCAGCATTGCAGAGCCAGGCCGCTTGGGATGTCCCCTCAGGGCCGACCTAGGGTTTTGGTTAGCTGCCAGGAGCCCGGCAGGCCCTATCCACCGGCTCTGAAGCAAGCGGTGGGGTGGGCCTAGGTGAGGGCGCTGGCGAGCAGGATCCTGGGAGCCAACGTTTTTGCGCGGGGAGCCTTCAAAGGTCAGCGTGGGCTCGGAGGGCCCTGCCCGATCTCTTGCCCTGATTGACCGGCGGGGCCTCTAGCGGCTCGGGTGGCTGAAGGGCAGCAGGGTGAGTGCGGCACATGAGCTCGGGGTCCCCATCCCCAGCGTTGCGACGCCAGGCCCCTTGGGAAGTGCCCCTCGGTGGCCGACCTATGGTTAGGGTTAGCCTCCAGGAGCCCCGCAGGCCCGATACACCACCTGTGCGTCGAGCGGAGAGTTGGGCCGAGGTGAGGGTGCTGGTGAACATGAGCCTGGGCCCAAGCGTTTTGGTTCGGTGCGCCTTCCAAGGTCGGCAGGGGTTCGGAGGGCCCTGCCAGTTCTCCCACCCTGAATGAATGGCGGCGCCCCTAGCGGCCTGTGTGGGTTGGGGTGGCAGCGTGCATCCGGCGCTGGGGCTTGGGGGCCCCCAATCCCTGGCGTTGCGGCGCCAGGCCCCTTAGGAAGGGACCTTCAGGGGCTGTCCTAGGGTTAGGGTGAGCTCCCAGGAGGCCGGCAGGCCCGAGTCGCTGGCTCTGCGAAGAGCGGAGGTGCGGGCCGAGTTGAGGGTGATGCAGAGCGGGAGCGTGGTCCCCAGCGTTTTGGCGCCCTGGGCCTTCGACTGTTGCCATGGCTCAAAGGGCCCTGCCCGTTCTCCTGCCCTGAAGAACCTACGGTGCCCTTAGCAGCTCCCTTGGCGGTGGAGTGGCAGGGTGAGTCCATGCTGCGGCTCGTGGATCCCCAATCCCCAGCGTTGTGGGGCCAGGCCTCTTGGGAGGGGCTCCTCGTGGGCGGACCTAGGTTTAGAGTTAGCACCCAGGAGGCCAGCAGGCCCAATCCTCTGGCTGGGCGGCGAGAGGTGGGCGGCCCGAGGTAAAGGCGCTGGCGATCGGGAGCGTGGGCCCCTGCATTTTGGCGCAGGAGGCTTCAAATATCGCCGGTTTCTCCAGGGCCCTGTCCCTTCTCCCGCCCTGAATGACGGGCGGCGCCACTAGCGTCCCGGGTGGCGACGTGGCGGCAGGGTGAGTCTGGCTCTGGGTCTTGGGGTCCCTGATCCCCAGTGTAGCGGCACCAGGACCCTTGGGAGGGGCCCCTGGGTGGCTGACCTAGGGTTAGGGTTAGCCCCCAGGAGGCCGGCAGGTGGGATCCGGCCACTGTCCGGGGAGCGGAGGGCGGGGCCGAGGTGAGGGCGTTGGGGAGCGGGAGCGTGGGCACCAGCGTTTTGGCACGGGGAGCCTTGGAAGGCCACCGGGGGCTCGGAAGGCCCTGCCCCTTCTCTCGCCCTGAATGACCCGCAGTGCTCCTAGCGGCCTGGGTGGCGGCGTTGCGGTAGGGTGAGTGTGGCTCTGGGGCTTGAGGTTCCCGATCCCCGGCGAAGCGGCACCAGGACCCTTGGGAGGGGCCCCTGGGTGGCCGACCTAGGGTTAGGGTTAGCACCCGGGAGGCCGGCAGGCGGGATCCGCCCGCTGTGCGTGGAGCGGAGGGGCGGGCCGAGGTGAGGGCGCTGGCGAGCAAGAGCCTGGGCCCAAGCGTTTTGGCACCGGGGGCCTTCGAATGTCTCCGGGGACTCGGCGGGCCCTGCCCATTCTCCTCCCTGAATGACCGGCGGCGCCCCTAGCAGCCCAGGTGGCGGCGGGGCGGCATGTAAGTCCGGGCATAGGGCTCGGGGGCCCCAGTCCACCGCGTTGCGGCGCCAGGCCCCTTGGGAGGGGCCCCTCGGAGGCTGACCTAGGGTGAGGTTTAGCCCCTAGGATGCCGGCAGGCCCTATTCGCCAGCCGTGTGGAGACTGGAGTGGCGGACCGAGGTGAGGGCACTGGTGAGCGGGAGCGTGGGCCCGGGTGTTTTGGCGCGGGGGGCCTTTGAAGGTCGCCGTGTCTTGGAGGGCCCTGCCCGTGCTCCCGCCCTGAATGAACGGCACCACCCCAAGCCCCCGGGTGGCGGCTGGGTGGCAGGGTGAGTCCAGTGCTGAGGCTCGGGGGTCCCCAATCCCCAGCGTTGCGGCGCCAGATCCCTTGGGAGGGGCCCCTCGGGGGTCGATCTAGGGTTGCGGTTAGCCCCCAGGAGGCCGGTGGACCCGATCAGCGGCTGTGCGGCACGCGGAGGGTTGGGCCGAGGTGAGGGCGCTGGCGAGACTGAGCATGAGCCCAAGCGTTTTAGTGCGGGGGCCCTTCGAAGGTCAGTGGGGGCTCGGAGGGACCTGCCCGTTCTCCCGCTCTGAATGACCGGCGGGGCCCCTAGAGGCTCCGGTGCCTGAAGGGCAGCAGGGTGAGACCGGCACTTGGGTTGGGGTCCCCATTCCCGGCCGGCGTTGTGGCGCCAGGCCACTTGGGAAGGGCCCCTCCGTGGCCGAACTACAGTTAGGGTTAGCCCCCAGGAGGCCAGCAGGCCCGATACACCGCCTGTGCGTCGAGCGGAGCGTTGGGCCGAGGTGAGGGTGCTGGTGAACATGAGCCCGGGCCCAAGCGTTTTGGTTCGGGGCGCCTTCGAAGGTCGGCGGGGGTTCGAAGGGCCCTGCCCGTTCTCCCACCCTGAATGAATGGCGGCGCCCCTAGCGGCACGTGTGGGGCAGGGCGGCAGGGTGCATCCAGCGCTGGGGCTTGGGGGTTCCCAATCCCCGGCGTTGCGGCGCCAGGCCCCTTAGGAAGCGACCCTCGGGGCCGTCCTAGGGTTAGGGTTAGCGCCCAGGAGGCCGGCAGGCCCGATCCGCCGGCTGTGCGAGGAGTGGAGATGCAGGCCGAGTTGAGGGCGATGGCGAGCGGGAGCTGGGCCCCAGCGTTTTGGCGTCCTGGGCCTTTGAATGTTGCCATGGCTCGGAGGGCCCTGCCCTTTCTCCTGCCCTGAAGAACCAGCAAGGCCCCTAGCGGCTCCGTTGGCGGTGGGGCGGCAGGGTGAATCCCAGGCTGCGGCTCGGGGATCCCCAATCCCCGGCGTTGTGGTGCCAGGCCCCTTGGGAGGGGCTCCTCGTGGGCCGACCCAGGGTTAGAGTTAGCCCCCATAAGGCCGGCAGGCCAGATCCTCTGGCTGGGCGGTGAGAGGTGGGCGGGCCGAGGTAAAGGCGCTGGGGTGCGGGATTGTGGGCCCCTGCATTTTGGGGTGGGAGGCTTCAAATGTCGCCGGTTTCTCCAGGGCCCTGTCAGTTCTCCCGCCCTGAATGACCGGCGGCGCCCCTCGCGGCCCGGGTGGCAGCGTTGTGGGAGGGTGAGTCTGGCTTTGGGGCTTGGGGTTCCAGATCCCTGGCGTAGTGGCACCAAAACCCTTGGGAGGGGCCCCTGGGGGGCCGACCTAGGGTTAGGGTTAGCCCCCAGGAGACCGTCAGGCCCAACCACACACTGTGCGGCGAGCTGAGGTGCGGCCCGAGGTGAAGGCGCTGGGGAGCGGGAGCGTGGGCACCAGCGTTTTGGCACGGGGAGCCTTTGAAGGTCACCGGGGACTCAGAAGGCCCTGCCCTTCTCTCGCCCTCTATGACCCGCGGCGCCCCTAGCGGCCCAGGTGGGGACAGTGCGGCAGGGTGAGTCCGGTTCTGGGGCTCTGAGTTACCAATCCCCAGCATTGCAGAGCCAGGCCGCTTGGGATGTCCCCTCAGGGCCGACCTAGGGTTTTGGTTAGCTGCCAGGAGCCCGGCAGGCCCTATCCACCGGCTCTGAAGCAAGCGGTGGGGTGGGCCTAGGTGAGGGCGCTGGCGAGCAGGATCCTGGGAGCCAACGTTTTTGCGCGGGGAGCCTTCAAAGGTCAGCGTGGGCTCGGAGGGCCCTGCCCGATCTCTTGCCCTGATTGACCGGCGGGGCCTCTAGCGGCTCGGGTGGCTGAAGGGCAGCAGGGTGAGTGCGGCACATGAGCTCGGGGTCCCCATCCCCAGCGTTGCGACGCCAGGCCCCTTGGGAAGTGCCCCTCGGTGGCCGACCTATGGTTAGGGTTAGCCTCCAGGAGCCCCGCAGGCCCGATACACCACCTGTGCGTCGAGCGGAGAGTTGGGCCGAGGTGAGGGTGCTGGTGAACATGAGCCTGGGCCCAAGCGTTTTGGTTCGGTGCGCCTTCCAAGGTCGGCAGGGGTTCGGAGGGCCCTGCCAGTTCTCCCACCCTGAATGAATGGCGGCGCCCCTAGCGGCCTGTGTGGGTTGGGGTGGCAGCGTGCATCCGGCGCTGGGGCTTGGGGGCCCCCAATCCCTGGCGTTGCGGCGCCAGGCCCCTTAGGAAGGGACCTTCAGGGGCTGTCCTAGGGTTAGGGTGAGCTCCCAGGAGGCCGGCAGGCCCGAGTCGCTGGCTCTGCGAAGAGCGGAGGTGCGGGCCGAGTTGAGGGTGATGCAGAGCGGGAGCGTGGTCCCCAGCGTTTTGGCGCCCTGGGCCTTCGACTGTTGCCATGGCTCAAAGGGCCCTGCCCGTTCTCCTGCCCTGAAGAACCTACGGTGCCCTTAGCAGCTCCCTTGGCGGTGGAGTGGCAGGGTGAGTCCATGCTGCGGCTCGTGGATCCCCAATCCCCAGCGTTGTGGGGCCAGGCCTCTTGGGAGGGGCTCCTCGTGGGCGGACCTAGGTTTAGAGTTAGCACCCAGGAGGCCAGCAGGCCCAATCCTCTGGCTGGGCGGCGAGAGGTGGGCGGCCCGAGGTAAAGGCGCTGGCGATCGGGAGCGTGGGCCCCTGCATTTTGGCGCAGGAGGCTTCAAATATCGCCGGTTTCTCCAGGGCCCTGTCCCTTCTCCCGCCCTGAATGACGGGCGGCGCCACTAGCGTCCCGGGTGGCGACGTGGCGGCAGGGTGAGTCTGGCTCTGGGTCTTGGGGTCCCTGATCCCCAGTGTAGCGGCACCAGGACCCTTGGGAGGGGCCCCTGGGTGGCTGACCTAGGGTTAGGGTTAGCCCCCAGGAGGCCGGCAGGTGGGATCCGGCCACTGTCCGGGGAGCGGAGGGCGGGGCCGAGGTGAGGGCGTTGGGGAGCGGGAGCGTGGGCACCAGCGTTTTGGCACGGGGAGCCTTGGAAGGCCACCGGGGGCTCGGAAGGCCCTGCCCCTTCTCTCGCCCTGAATGACCCGCAGTGCTCCTAGCGGCCTGGGTGGCGGCGTTGCGGTAGGGTGAGTGTGGCTCTGGGGCTTGAGGTTCCCGATCCCCGGCGAAGCGGCACCAGGACCCTTGGGAGGGGCCCCTGGGTGGCCGACCTAGGGTTAGGGTTAGCACCCGGGAGGCCGGCAGGCGGGATCCGCCCGCTGTGCGTGGAGCGGAGGGGCGGGCCGAGGTGAGGGCGCTGGCGAGCAAGAGCCTGGGCCCAAGCGTTTTGGCACCGGGGGCCTTCGAATGTCTCCGGGGACTCGGCGGGCCCTGCCCATTCTCCTCCCTGAATGACCGGCGGCGCCCCTAGCAGCCCAGGTGGCGGCGGGGCGGCATGTAAGTCCGGGCATAGGGCTCGGGGGCCCCAGTCCACCGCGTTGCGGCGCCAGGCCCCTTGGGAGGGGCCCCTCGGAGGCTGACCTAGGGTGAGGTTTAGCCCCTAGGATGCCGGCAGGCCCTATTCGCCAGCCGTGTGGAGACTGGAGTGGCGGACCGAGGTGAGGGCACTGGTGAGCGGGAGCGTGGGCCCGGGTGTTTTGGCGCGGGGGGCCTTTGAAGGTCGCCGTGTCTTGGAGGGCCCTGCCCGTGCTCCCGCCCTGAATGAACGGCACCACCCCAAGCCCCCGGGTGGCGGCTGGGTGGCAGGGTGAGTCCAGTGCTGAGGCTCGGGGGTCCCCAATCCCCAGCGTTGCGGCGCCAGATCCCTTGGGAGGGGCCCCTCGGGGGTCGATCTAGGGTTGCGGTTAGCCCCCAGGAGGCCGGTGGACCCGATCAGCGGCTGTGCGGCACGCGGAGGGTTGGGCCGAGGTGAGGGCGCTGGCGAGACTGAGCATGAGCCCAAGCGTTTTAGTGCGGGGGCCCTTCGAAGGTCAGTGGGGGCTCGGAGGGACCTGCCCGTTCTCCCGCTCTGAATGACCGGCGGGGCCCCTAGAGGCTCCGGTGCCTGAAGGGCAGCAGGGTGAGACCGGCACTTGGGTTGGGGTCCCCATTCCCGGCCGGCGTTGTGGCGCCAGGCCACTTGGGAAGGGCCCCTCCGTGGCCGAACTACAGTTAGGGTTAGCCCCCAGGAGGCCAGCAGGCCCGATACACCGCCTGTGCGTCGAGCGGAGCGTTGGGCCGAGGTGAGGGTGCTGGTGAACATGAGCCCGGGCCCAAGCGTTTTGGTTCGGGGCGCCTTCGAAGGTCGGCGGGGGTTCGAAGGGCCCTGCCCGTTCTCCCACCCTGAATGAATGGCGGCGCCCCTAGTGGCACGTGTGGGGCAGGGCGGCAGGGTGCATCCAGCGCTGGGGCTTGGGGGTTCCCAATCCCCGGCGTTGCGGCGCCAGGCCCCTTAGGAAGCGACCCTCGGGGCCGTCCTAGGGTTAGGGTTAGCGCCCAGGAGGCCGGCAGGCCCGATCCGCCGGCTGTGCGAGGAGTGGAGATGCAGGCCGAGTTGAGGGCGATGGCGAGCGGGAGCTGGGCCCCAGCGTTTTGGCGTCCTGGGCCTTTGAATGTTGCCATGGCTCGGAGGGCCCTGCCCTTTCTCCTGCCCTGAAGAACCAGCAAGGCCCCTAGCGGCTCCGTTGGCAGTGGGGCGGCAGGGTGAATCCCAGGCTGCGGCTCGGGGATCCCCAATCCCCGGCGTTGTGGTGCCAGGCCCCTTGGGAGGGGCTCCTCGTGGGCCGACCCAGGGTTAGAGTTAGCCCCCATAAGGCCGGCAGGCCAGATCCTCTGGCTGGGCGGTGAGAGGTGGGCGGGCCGAGGTAAAGGCGCTGGGGTGCGGGATTGTGGGCCCCTGCATTTTGGGGTGGGAGGCTTCAAATGTCGCCGGTTTCTCCAGGGCCCTGTCAGTTCTCCCGCCCTGAATGACCGGCGGCGCCCCTCGCGGCCCGGGTGGCAGCGTTGTGGGAGGGTGAGTCTGGCTTTGGGGCTTGGGGTTCCAGATCCCTGGCGTAGTGGCACCAAAACCCTTGGGAGGGGCCCCTGGGGGGCCGACCTAGGGTTAGGGTTAGCCCCCAGGAGACCGTCAGGCCCAACCACACACTGTGCGGCGAGCTGAGGTGCGGCCCGAGGTGAAGGCGCTGGGGAGCGGGAGCGTGGGCACCAGCGTTTTGGCACGGGGAGCCTTTGAAGGTCACCGGGGACTCAGAAGGCCCTGCCCTTCTCTCGCCCTCTATGACCCGCGGCGCCCCTAGCGGCCCAGGTGGGGACAGTGCGGCAGGGTGAGTCCGGCTCTGGGGCTCTGAGTTACCAATCCCCAGCATTGCAGAGCCAGGCCGCTTGGGATGTCCCCTCAGGGCCGACCTAGGGTTTTGGTTAGCTGCCAGGAGCCCGGCAGGCCCTATCCACCGGCTCTGAAGCAAGCGGTGGGGTGGGCCTAGGTGAGGGCGCTGGCGAGCAGGATCCTGGGAGCCAACGTTTTTGCGCGGGGAGCCTTCAAAGGTCAGCGTGGGCTCGGAGGGCCCTGCCCGATCTCTTGCCCTGATTGACCGGCGGGGCCTCTAGCGGCTCGGGTGGCTGAAGGGCAGCAGGGTGAGTGCGGCACATGAGCTCGGGGTCCCCATCCCCAGCGTTGCGACGCCAGGCCCCTTGGGAAGTGCCCCTCGGTGGCCGACCTATGGTTAGGGTTAGCCTCCAGGAGCCCCGCAGGCCCGATACACCACCTGTGCGTCGAGCGGAGAGTTGGGCCGAGGTGAGGGTGCTGGTGAACATGAGCCTGGGCCCAAGCGTTTTGGTTCGGTGCGCCTTCCAAGGTCGGCAGGGGTTCGGAGGGCCCTGCCAGTTCTCCCACCCTGAATGAATGGCGGCGCCCCTAGCGGCCTGTGTGGGTTGGGGTGGCAGCGTGCATCCGGCGCTGGGGCTTGGGGGCCCCCAATCCCTGGCGTTGCGGCGCCAGGCCCCTTAGGAAGGGACCTTCAGGGGCTGTCCTAGGGTTAGGGTGAGCTCCCAGGAGGCCGGCAGGCCCGAGTCGCTGGCTCTGCGAAGAGCGGAGGTGCGGGCCGAGTTGAGGGTGATGCAGAGCGGGAGCGTGGTCCCCAGCGTTTTGGCGCCCTGGGCCTTCGACTGTTGCCATGGCTCAAAGGGCCCTGCCCGTTCTCCTGCCCTGAAGAACCTACGGTGCCCTTAGCAGCTCCCTTGGCGGTGGAGTGGCAGGGTGAGTCCATGCTGCGGCTCGTGGATCCCCAATCCCCAGCGTTGTGGGGCCAGGCCTCTTGGGAGGGGCTCCTCGTGGGCGGACCTAGGTTTAGAGTTAGCACCCAGGAGGCCAGCAGGCCCAATCCTCTGGCTGGGCGGCGAGAGGTGGGCGGCCCGAGGTAAAGGCGCTGGCGATCGGGAGCGTGGGCCCCTGCATTTTGGCGCAGGAGGCTTCAAATATCGCCGGTTTCTCCAGGGCCCTGTCCCTTCTCCCGCCCTGAATGACGGGCGGCGCCACTAGCGTCCCGGGTGGCGACGTGGCGGCAGGGTGAGTCTGGCTCTGGGTCTTGGGGTCCCTGATCCCCAGTGTAGCGGCACCAGGACCCTTGGGAGGGGCCCCTGGGTGGCTGACCTAGGGTTAGGGTTAGCCCCCAGGAGGCCGGCAGGTGGGATCCGGCCACTGTCCGGGGAGCGGAGGGCGGGGCCGAGGTGAGGGCGTTGGGGAGCGGGAGCGTGGGCACCAGCGTTTTGGCACGGGGAGCCTTGGAAGGCCACCGGGGGCTCGGAAGGCCCTGCCCCTTCTCTCGCCCTGAATGACCCGCAGTGCTCCTAGCGGCCTGGGTGGCGGCGTTGCGGTAGGGTGAGTGTGGCTCTGGGGCTTGAGGTTCCCGATCCCCGGCGAAGCGGCACCAGGACCCTTGGGAGGGGCCCCTGGGTGGCCGACCTAGGGTTAGGGTTAGCACCCGGGAGGCCGGCAGGCGGGATCCGCCCGCTGTGCGTGGAGCGGAGGGGCGGGCCGAGGTGAGGGCGCTGGCGAGCAAGAGCCTGGGCCCAAGCGTTTTGGCACCGGGGGCCTTCGAATGTCTCCGGGGACTCGGCGGGCCCTGCCCATTCTCCTCCCTGAATGACCGGCGGCGCCCCTAGCAGCCCAGGTGGCGGCGGGGCGGCATGTAAGTCCGGGCATAGGGCTCGGGGGCCCCAGTCCACCGCGTTGCGGCGCCAGGCCCCTTGGGAGGGGCCCCTCGGAGGCTGACCTAGGGTGAGGTTTAGCCCCTAGGATGCCGGCAGGCCCTATTCGCCAGCCGTGTGGAGACTGGAGTGGCGGACCGAGGTGAGGGCACTGGTGAGCGGGAGCGTGGGCCCGGGTGTTTTGGCGCGGGGGGCCTTTGAAGGTCGCCGTGTCTTGGAGGGCCCTGCCCGTGCTCCCGCCCTGAATGAACGGCACCACCCCAAGCCCCCGGGTGGCGGCTGGGTGGCAGGGTGAGTCCAGTGCTGAGGCTCGGGGGTCCCCAATCCCCAGCGTTGCGGCGCCAGATCCCTTGGGAGGGGCCCCTCGGGGGTCGATCTAGGGTTGCGGTTAGCCCCCAGGAGGCCGGTGGACCCGATCAGCGGCTGTGCGGCACGCGGAGGGTTGGGCCGAGGTGAGGGCGCTGGCGAGACTGAGCATGAGCCCAAGCGTTTTAGTGCGGGGGCCCTTCGAAGGTCAGTGGGGGCTCGGAGGGACCTGCCCGTTCTCCCGCTCTGAATGACCGGCGGGGCCCCTAGAGGCTCCGGTGCCTGAAGGGCAGCAGGGTGAGACCGGCACTTGGGTTGGGGTCCCCATTCCCGGCCGGCGTTGTGGCGCCAGGCCACTTGGGAAGGGCCCCTCCGTGGCCGAACTACAGTTAGGGTTAGCCCCCAGGAGGCCAGCAGGCCCGATACACCGCCTGTGCGTCGAGCGGAGCGTTGGGCCGAGGTGAGGGTGCTGGTGAACATGAGCCCGGGCCCAAGCGTTTTGGTTCGGGGCGCCTTCGAAGGTCGGCGGGGGTTCGAAGGGCCCTGCCCGTTCTCCCACCCTGAATGAATGGCGGCGCCCCTAGCGGCACGTGTGGGGCAGGGCGGCAGGGTGCATCCAGCGCTGGGGCTTGGGGGTTCCCAATCCCCGGCGTTGCGGCGCCAGGCCCCTTAGGAAGCGACCCTCGGGGCCGTCCTAGGGTTAGGGTTAGCGCCCAGGAGGCCGGCAGGCCCGATCCGCCGGCTGTGCGAGGAGTGGAGATGCAGGCCGAGTTGAGGGCGATGGCGAGCGGGAGCTGGGCCCCAGCGTTTTGGCGTCCTGGGCCTTTGAATGTTGCCATGGCTCGGAGGGCCCTGCCCTTTCTCCTGCCCTGAAGAACCAGCAAGGCCCCTAGCGGCTCCGTTGGCAGTGGGGCGGCAGGGTGAATCCCAGGCTGCGGCTCGGGGATCCCCAATCCCCGGCGTTGTGGTGCCAGGCCCCTTGGGAGGGGCTCCTCGTGGGCCGACCCAGGGTTAGAGTTAGCCCCCATAAGGCCGGCAGGCCAGATCCTCTGGCTGGGCGGTGAGAGGTGGGCGGGCCGAGGTAAAGGCGCTGGGGTGCGGGATTGTGGGCCCCTGCATTTTGGGGTGGGAGGCTTCAAATGTCGCCGGTTTCTCCAGGGCCCTGTCAGTTCTCCCGCCCTGAATGACCGGCGGCGCCCCTCGCGGCCCGGGTGGCAGCGTTGTGGGAGGGTGAGTCTGGCTTTGGGGCTTGGGGTTCCAGATCCCTGGCGTAGTGGCACCAAAACCCTTGGGAGGGGCCCCTGGGGGGCCGACCTAGGGTTAGGGTTAGCCCCCAGGAGACCGTCAGGCCCAACCACACACTGTGCGGCGAGCTGAGGTGCGGCCCGAGGTGAAGGCGCTGGGGAGCGGGAGCGTGGGCACCAGCGTTTTGGCACGGGGAGCCTTTGAAGGTCACCGGGGACTCAGAAGGCCCTGCCCTTCTCTCGCCCTCTATGACCCGCGGCGCCCCTAGCGGCCCAGGTGGGGACAGTGCGGCAGGGTGAGTCCGGCTCTGGGGCTCTGAGTTACCAATCCCCAGCATTGCAGAGCCAGGCCGCTTGGGATGTCCCCTCAGGGCCGACCTAGGGTTTTGGTTAGCTGCCAGGAGCCCGGCAGGCCCTATCCACCGGCTCTGAAGCAAGCGGTGGGGTGGGCCTAGGTGAGGGCGCTGGCGAGCAGGATCCTGGGAGCCAACGTTTTTGCGCGGGGAGCCTTCAAAGGTCAGCGTGGGCTCGGAGGGCCCTGCCCGATCTCTTGCCCTGATTGACCGGCGGGGCCTCTAGCGGCTCGGGTGGCTGAAGGGCAGCAGGGTGAGTGCGGCACATGAGCTCGGGGTCCCCATCCCCAGCGTTGCGACGCCAGGCCCCTTGGGAAGTGCCCCTCGGTGGCCGACCTATGGTTAGGGTTAGCCTCCAGGAGCCCCGCAGGCCCGATACACCACCTGTGCGTCGAGCGGAGAGTTGGGCCGAGGTGAGGGTGCTGGTGAACATGAGCCTGGGCCCAAGCGTTTTGGTTCGGTGCGCCTTCCAAGGTCGGCAGGGGTTCGGAGGGCCCTGCCAGTTCTCCCACCCTGAATGAATGGCGGCGCCCCTAGCGGCCTGTGTGGGTTGGGGTGGCAGCGTGCATCCGGCGCTGGGGCTTGGGGGCCCCCAATCCCTGGCGTTGCGGCGCCAGGCCCCTTAGGAAGGGACCTTCAGGGGCTGTCCTAGGGTTAGGGTGAGCTCCCAGGAGGCCGGCAGGCCCGAGTCGCTGGCTCTGCGAAGAGCGGAGGTGCGGGCCGAGTTGAGGGTGATGCAGAGCGGGAGCGTGGTCCCCAGCGTTTTGGCGCCCTGGGCCTTCGACTGTTGCCATGGCTCAAAGGGCCCTGCCCGTTCTCCTGCCCTGAAGAACCTACGGTGCCCTTAGCAGCTCCCTTGGCGGTGGAGTGGCAGGGTGAGTCCATGCTGCGGCTCGTGGATCCCCAATCCCCAGCGTTGTGGGGCCAGGCCTCTTGGGAGGGGCTCCTCGTGGGCGGACCTAGGTTTAGAGTTAGCACCCAGGAGGCCAGCAGGCCCAATCCTCTGGCTGGGCGGCGAGAGGTGGGCGGCCCGAGGTAAAGGCGCTGGCGATCGGGAGCGTGGGCCCCTGCATTTTGGCGCAGGAGGCTTCAAATATCGCCGGTTTCTCCAGGGCCCTGTCCCTTCTCCCGCCCTGAATGACGGGCGGCGCCACTAGCGTCCCGGGTGGTGACGTGGCGGCAGGGTGAGTCTGGCTCTGGGTCTTGGGGTCCCTGATCCCCAGTGTAGCGGCACCAGGACCCTTGGGAGGGGCCCCTGGGTGGCTGACCTAGGGTTAGGGTTAGCCCCCAGGAGGCCGGCAGGTGGGATCCGGCCACTGTCCGGGGAGCGGAGGGCGGGGCCGAGGTGAGGGCGTTGGGGAGCGGGAGCGTGGGCACCAGCGTTTTGGCACGGGGAGCCTTGGAAGGCCACCGGGGGCTCGGAAGGCCCTGCCCCTTCTCTCGCCCTGAATGACCCGCAGTGCTCCTAGCGGCCTGGGTGGCGGCGTTGCGGTAGGGTGAGTGTGGCTCTGGGGCTTGAGGTTCCCGATCCCCGGCGAAGCGGCACCAGGACCCTTGGGAGGGGCCCCTGGGTGGCCGACCTAGGGTTAGGGTTAGCACCCGGGAGGCCGGCAGGCGGGATCCGCCCGCTGTGCGTGGAGCGGAGGGGCGGGCCGAGGTGAGGGCGCTGGCGAGCAAGAGCCTGGGCCCAAGCGTTTTGGCACCGGGGGCCTTCGAATGTCTCCGGGGACTCGGCGGGCCCTGCCCATTCTCCTCCCTGAATGACCGGCGGCGCCCCTAGCAGCCCAGGTGGCGGCGGGGCGGCATGTAAGTCCGGGCATAGGGCTCGGGGGCCCCAGTCCACCGCGTTGCGGCGCCAGGCCCCTTGGGAGGGGCCCCTCGGAGGCTGACCTAGGGTGAGGTTTAGCCCCTAGGATGCCGGCAGGCCCTATTCGCCAGCCGTGTGGAGACTGGAGTGGCGGACCGAGGTGAGGGCACTGGTGAGCGGGAGCGTGGGCCCGGGTGTTTTGGCGCGGGGGGCCTTTGAAGGTCGCCGTGTCTTGGAGGGCCCTGCCCGTGCTCCCGCCCTGAATGAACGGCACCACCCCAAGCCCCCGGGTGGCGGCTGGGTGGCAGGGTGAGTCCAGTGCTGAGGCTCGGGGGTCCCCAATCCCCAGCGTTGCGGCGCCAGATCCCTTGGGAGGGGCCCCTCGGGGGTCGATCTAGGGTTGCGGTTAGCCCCCAGGAGGCCGGTGGACCCGATCAGCGGCTGTGCGGCACGCGGAGGGTTGGGCCGAGGTGAGGGCGCTGGCGAGACTGAGCATGAGCCCAAGCGTTTTAGTGCGGGGGCCCTTCGAAGGTCAGTGGGGGCTCGGAGGGACCTGCCCGTTCTCCCGCTCTGAATGACCGGCGGGGCCCCTAGAGGCTCCGGTGCCTGAAGGGCAGCAGGGTGAGACCGGCACTTGGGTTGGGGTCCCCATTCCCGGCCGGCGTTGTGGCGCCAGGCCACTTGGGAAGGGCCCCTCCGTGGCCGAACTACAGTTAGGGTTAGCCCCCAGGAGGCCAGCAGGCCCGATACACCGCCTGTGCGTCGAGCGGAGCGTTGGGCCGAGGTGAGGGTGCTGGTGAACATGAGCCCGGGCCCAAGCGTTTTGGTTCGGGGCGCCTTCGAAGGTCGGCGGGGGTTCGAAGGGCCCTGCCCGTTCTCCCACCCTGAATGAATGGCGGCGCCCCTAGCGGCACGTGTGGGGCAGGGCGGCAGGGTGCATCCAGCGCTGGGGCTTGGGGGTTCCCAATCCCCGGCGTTGCGGCGCCAGGCCCCTTAGGAAGCGACCCTCGGGGCCGTCCTAGGGTTAGGGTTAGCGCCCAGGAGGCCGGCAGGCCCGATCCGCCGGCTGTGCGAGGAGTGGAGATGCAGGCCGAGTTGAGGGCGATGGCGAGCGGGAGCTGGGCCCCAGCGTTTTGGCGTCCTGGGCCTTTGAATGTTGCCATGGCTCGGAGGGCCCTGCCCTTTCTCCTGCCCTGAAGAACCAGCAAGGCCCCTAGCGGCTCCGTTGGCAGTGGGGCGGCAGGGTGAATCCCAGGCTGCGGCTCGGGGATCCCCAATCCCCGGCGTTGTGGTGCCAGGCCCCTTGGGAGGGGCTCCTCGTGGGCCGACCCAGGGTTAGAGTTAGCCCCCATAAGGCCGGCAGGCCAGATCCTCTGGCTGGGCGGTGAGAGGTGGGCGGGCCGAGGTAAAGGCGCTGGGGTGCGGGATTGTGGGCCCCTGCATTTTGGGGTGGGAGGCTTCAAATGTCGCCGGTTTCTCCAGGGCCCTGTCAGTTCTCCCGCCCTGAATGACCGGCGGCGCCCCTCGCGGCCCGGGTGGCAGCGTTGTGGGAGGGTGAGTCTGGCTTTGGGGCTTGGGGTTCCAGATCCCTGGCGTAGTGGCACCAAAACCCTTGGGAGGGGCCCCTGGGGGGCCGACCTAGGGTTAGGGTTAGCCCCCAGGAGACCGTCAGGCCCAACCACACACTGTGCGGCGAGCTGAGGTGCGGCCCGAGGTGAAGGCGCTGGGGAGCGGGAGCGTGGGCACCAGCGTTTTGGCACGGGGAGCCTTTGAAGGTCACCGGGGACTCAGAAGGCCCTGCCCTTCTCTCGCCCTCTATGACCCGCGGCGCCCCTAGCGGCCCAGGTGGGGACAGTGCGGCAGGGTGAGTCCGGCTCTGGGGCTCTGAGTTACCAATCCCCAGCATTGCAGAGCCAGGCCGCTTGGGATGTCCCCTCAGGGCCGACCTAGGGTTTTGGTTAGCTGCCAGGAGCCCGGCAGGCCCTATCCACCGGCTCTGAAGCAAGCGGTGGGGTGGGCCTAGGTGAGGGCGCTGGCGAGCAGGATCCTGGGAGCCAACGTTTTTGCGCGGGGAGCCTTCAAAGGTCAGCGTGGGCTCGGAGGGCCCTGCCCGATCTCTTGCCCTGATTGACCGGCGGGGCCTCTAGCGGCTCGGGTGGCTGAAGGGCAGCAGGGTGAGTGCGGCACATGAGCTCGGGGTCCCCATCCCCAGCGTTGCGACGCCAGGCCCCTTGGGAAGTGCCCCTCGGTGGCCGACCTATGGTTAGGGTTAGCCTCCAGGAGCCCCGCAGGCCCGATACACCACCTGTGCGTCGAGCGGAGAGTTGGGCCGAGGTGAGGGTGCTGGTGAACATGAGCCTGGGCCCAAGCGTTTTGGTTCGGTGCGCCTTCCAAGGTCGGCAGGGGTTCGGAGGGCCCTGCCAGTTCTCCCACCCTGAATGAATGGCGGCGCCCCTAGCGGCCTGTGTGGGTTGGGGTGGCAGCGTGCATCCGGCGCTGGGGCTTGGGGGACCCCAATCCCTGGCGTTGCGGCGCCAGGCCCCTTAGGAAGGGACCTTCAGGGGCTGTCCTAGGGTTAGGGTGAGCTCCCAGGAGGCCGGCAGGCCCGAGTCGCTGGCTCTGCGAAGAGCGGAGGTGCGGGCCGAGTTGAGGGTGATGCAGAGCGGGAGCGTGGTCCCCAGCGTTTTGGCGCCCTGGGCCTTCGACTGTTGCCATGGCTCAAAGGGCCCTGCCCGTTCTCCTGCCCTGAAGAACCTACGGTGCCCTTAGCAGCTCCCTTGGCGGTGGAGTGGCAGGGTGAGTCCATGCTGCGGCTCGTGGATCCCCAATCCCCAGCGTTGTGGGGCCAGGCCTCTTGGGAGGGGCTCCTCGTGGGCGGACCTAGGTTTAGAGTTAGCACCCAGGAGGCCAGCAGGCCCAATCCTCTGGCTGGGCGGCGAGAGGTGGGCGGCCCGAGGTAAAGGCGCTGGCGATCGGGAGCGTGGGCCCCTGCATTTTGGCGCAGGAGGCTTCAAATATCGCCGGTTTCTCCAGGGCCCTGTCCCTTCTCCCGCCCTGAATGACGGGCGGCGCCACTAGCGTCCCGGGTGGCGACGTGGCGGCAGGGTGAGTCTGGCTCTGGGTCTTGGGGTCCCTGATCCCCAGTGTAGCGGCACCAGGACCCTTGGGAGGGGCCCCTGGGTGGCTGACCTAGGGTTAGGGTTAGCCCCCAGGAGGCCGGCAGGTGGGATCCGGCCACTGTCCGGGGAGCGGAGGGCGGGGCCGAGGTGAGGGCGTTGGGGAGCGGGAGCGTGGGCACCAGCGTTTTGGCACGGGGAGCCTTGGAAGGCCACCGGGGGCTCGGAAGGCCCTGCCCCTTCTCTCGCCCTGAATGACCCGCAGTGCTCCTAGCGGCCTGGGTGGCGGCGTTGCGGTAGGGTGAGTGTGGCTCTGGGGCTTGAGGTTCCCGATCCCCGGCGAAGCGGCACCAGGACCCTTGGGAGGGGCCCCTGGGTGGCCGACCTAGGGTTAGGGTTAGCACCCGGGAGGCCGGCAGGCGGGATCCGCCCGCTGTGCGTGGAGCGGAGGGGCGGGCCGAGGTGAGGGCGCTGGCGAGCAAGAGCCTGGGCCCAAGCGTTTTGGCACCGGGGGCCTTCGAATGTCTCCGGGGACTCGGCGGGCCCTGCCCATTCTCCTCCCTGAATGACCGGCGGCGCCCCTAGCAGCCCAGGTGGCGGCGGGGCGGCATGTAAGTCCGGGCATAGGGCTCGGGGGCCCCAGTCCACCGCGTTGCGGCGCCAGGCCCCTTGGGAGGGGCCCCTCGGAGGCTGACCTAGGGTGAGGTTTAGCCCCTAGGATGCCGGCAGGCCCTATTCGCCAGCCGTGTGGAGACTGGAGTGGCGGACCGAGGTGAGGGCACTGGTGAGCGGGAGCGTGGGCCCGGGTGTTTTGGCGCGGGGGGCCTTTGAAGGTCGCCGTGTCTTGGAGGGCCCTGCCCGTGCTCCCGCCCTGAATGAACGGCACCACCCCAAGCCCCCGGGTGGCGGCTGGGTGGCAGGGTGAGTCCAGTGCTGAGGCTCGGGGGTCCCCAATCCCCAGCGTTGCGGCGCCAGATCCCTTGGGAGGGGCCCCTCGGGGGTCGATCTAGGGTTGCGGTTAGCCCCCAGGAGGCCGGTGGACCCGATCAGCGGCTGTGCGGCACGCGGAGGGTTGGGCCGAGGTGAGGGCGCTGGCGAGACTGAGCATGAGCCCAAGCGTTTTAGTGCGGGGGCCCTTCGAAGGTCAGTGGGGGCTCGGAGGGACCTGCCCGTTCTCCCGCTCTGAATGACCGGCGGGGCCCCTAGAGGCTCCGGTGCCTGAAGGGCAGCAGGGTGAGACCGGCACTTGGGTTGGGGTCCCCATTCCCGGCCGGCGTTGTGGCGCCAGGCCACTTGGGAAGGGCCCCTCCGTGGCCGAACTACAGTTAGGGTTAGCCCCCAGGAGGCCAGCAGGCCCGATACACCGCCTGTGCGTCGAGCGGAGCGTTGGGCCGAGGTGAGGGTGCTGGTGAACATGAGCCCGGGCCCAAGCGTTTTGGTTCGGGGCGCCTTCGAAGGTCGGCGGGGGTTCGAAGGGCCCTGCCCGTTCTCCCACCCTGAATGAATGGCGGCGCCCCTAGCGGCACGTGTGGGGCAGGGCGGCAGGGTGCATCCAGCGCTGGGGCTTGGGGGTTCCCAATCCCCGGCGTTGCGGCGCCAGGCCCCTTAGGAAGCGACCCTCGGGGCCGTCCTAGGGTTAGGGTTAGCGCCCAGGAGGCCGGCAGGCCCGATCCGCCGGCTGTGCGAGGAGTGGAGATGCAGGCCGAGTTGAGGGCGATGGCGAGCGGGAGCTGGGCCCCAGCGTTTTGGCGTCCTGGGCCTTTGAATGTTGCCATGGCTCGGAGGGCCCTGCCCTTTCTCCTGCCCTGAAGAACCAGCAAGGCCCCTAGCGGCTCCGTTGGCAGTGGGGCGGCAGGGTGAATCCCAGGCTGCGGCTCGGGGATCCCCAATCCCCGGCGTTGTGGTGCCAGGCCCCTTGGGAGGGGCTCCTCGTGGGCCGACCCAGGGTTAGAGTTAGCCCCCATAA